>NC_049201.1:11491690-12873420 GCF_013347855.1 Anguilla anguilla | reverse complement strand
TATTCGCTCCAGAAGTTCACAAAGAATAAGCTTTCTAAAATTAAATGATAAAAAAGTCAAAGAGGAATATAAGAACAAACTTACCAATAGTTGAAACCACCGTGCCCACAAAGTAGAATGCACCGGTAAAATCCCAGCGAGGTCTGGTGGTATCAACGCGAATACCGGCGACGTTCGCTTCCTCGTAGAACCTGAGGAACTTCTCTAAATCATCTCGGCTAAGATTGTACTTGTTACTGAAATGTTCAAACCTTTGCGTCCACTTCTCCTTCGCCTGTTTCTCTTTGGGGTGCTCAAGTGCTGAAAAGACAGCGGCACCGCACAAGAGGTAGAGGATTATCAGCAGAGCCAGCATCAGGAACCTCGCGTTATCTTCATTCACCGGACCAAAACCGCAGCAACAGGCGCTTCGACAAGCCATTATGTTGTCACCGTTGAACAGGGCTGAAAGTAGCTCCGCATCATTTCAAAATCTAGACGAAACCTTTATCGATACCTTCCGCGGCTAGATTCGGAGTTAGAAAGAATGAACATCTGAAATTTAGTTTTCATTTTAACCTCCACAAAATGCCGACCGTGCTCAAGACTTCCTTCGCTTCATGTCAGAAATGAAGCATGTGAAAATGTGAAGCGACAAAACAAAAGACTATGTGACAGGAATACATACAACTCTATTTAGTTGCAATTAGGTGGACTAGTCTAGGATGTAAACCTGCCTATTATCCTGTTGTTCTCCAACGAAAAGAGTAAAAAAGGCAGAACTTTGTTTAGACTGCCTAACATTCTTGATAACGTTACCAAATGTTTTGGGTGGCTAAGTAGACCTAGCTGACTATAATATTAATGTCATCCCCACTTGTCCTGTATCCTAAGGTAATTAACGTTAGTCTAGCTAACTCATATCAACATGCATTGAATAACTGCAGTGCAAGTGAACTAAAATGGCATGGCTGAAAGTATTGGTGTCTCCATCCCTGTATTATAAATATTTTGTCAATATCTGTGTCAAGATTTAAGTTATAACAATCTACAGGAAAACACATTGCTTAATAAAAATCAAATATTATCTAGATTTCGTTTTAAAAAAAAAAATCACACCTGGAAGCTAACGCTGTAGCAAGCTACCGTTAATTTGAGGCATCACTTAGCTATCGGTCTAACGTCAGAATACTGCTGACAAGCAGCGAACAAGTTTTTGAACACCTTAAATTATTAGCTAGCCAAATTAGCATAATCGGTCCCAAAAGCCTATTTTAAAGTTAACTAAAAGTACTAGTAAACGATAGTGAATACTGCACTACCTGTGGATATTAAGAAAAACTGAATGTAAAGTTAGCTAGCAAGCTAAACGTTAGCCTCTCTGTTTTACATCGTCTCTAACCTACTGACACGACGGTCGCCTCTCAGCAACGTAATTGCATTTTGTTCGCCGTACAATATACAAATTAAATATAAACAAATCAACAGCTGATAGAATTCTTTGCATTGTCCGCACTTCCATAGTCCAGGCGATCATCCAACTCTTCAACCTGCCACTACTTCTTTAAACACCTAATGTCTGATATGAATTTATCACAGGTTACTCAACTCATTTGCCAGAAAATATCCTTCGTTTCGGTTCGTTAAAATGTAGACCTACTTTACTCTAGTAATTGTGACACGCTGATATTTTAACACGCGATATATGCGTCTTATCTCTTTGGCTCACGGAGGATTTTGGGAAGCAACTGTGAACAAACTAAGCCGCACCGTTATTTCAGTTTGACTGATTAGGCTACCGAATGGGTAGATCCAAAGGTGCGATGGGTGGTCAACAATTTAAAGACAAACTGCAACATTGTCGTCGGTCAGGTAGGCTATAGAGCCACAATATAAACTAGCCCAGTTATATCATATCATCCACTTTATTTTAGTTGCGCATGCAGGCTACACAGTATGACAAGTAAAATACTCTTCAAATACTTTATCGTACTCATTATCATGCTATTAAGCATTTAAGGCTACTTTACGTGGACTTAATTCTACCAGAACAATGAAGGATATTTTAATTGTAATCATTCATACATATAGACTTTGTCATAGTGTATACTGATATTCAATCCAACAAAATGAGCATTATAGCACGAAATCAAGCTAAATTCATACAAACACATCGTGAATGCTGAATTATCTGTCCTTCGCTGTTTCTAAACACAAGCGAGTTGCGTTTCTGCTTTGACGCATCAGTCATGAGAATATAGCAAGAAATGCGTATTTTCGTGGCCTGGATTTTTGCATCATGCAACTTCTCTTTAGAGACCAATCATAACCAGGAGACAAAGGGATCTAGACCATGGGGATGACCCGAGATAACTACAAGCTGAATTTGTTGCTTCCATTTAGTTTTCTGAAGACAGCTATTTTACATGGCCTACAATTCTAAATTACCTTCTGCTCTGTCTGTTATCTTGATCAAATTCTTGTTTTTTATATTTAACATGACACTGTTGTCAAAGGTGTTATGACTCCACGTGATCTGATATACAAAGTATTTAAATTGCGAAACATGGCAGAGCTTTTTCAGAGACCGGACATTCAGCTCTACAGTCTATCTGAGATAAAAGCCAAAGAAGCTTGGTTTTTTTCAGTGTAACATTTAAAACGACATATTTATCGTACGTTTTCTGTGATGGTATCATTTAGAAACTATGTACGTGTTACATAATCTTGCCATGGCATGTCTTTCATTTAACATCCTTAAATTTGTAAAGGCATCAGCAACAGGAAACTGATTTATTTGCACCCTGTGCAGCTTATTCCAGCTGAGATAAGTAATCAAAAAAATCATTCAAATGTTGGAGACCTGGAGTCTCACTAACAAAAAGGCAAAGTGTGAGAAACAGAGGGATATGAAGAACCCCATGAACATCATGAAAAACTCCACCCTTCATTTACACCAGTGATGCACGGCATGATCCCAACATTTGGTTTACATTCCCACGTTACAGAACAAGAATAGCATCAATGAATCTCCAACGAGGGGATCGATCTTAGATGACCTTTCAGATGGAGCTGGAGTATTTCTGTATTTAATCAGTCACAGCCCGGACTGCTTTCGGCAAATGTCACCAGTTTTTGAGGGTGACAAATACATTATTTATATCATTCCACCACCTTTGTTTAATCTTAAAATATTGAAGTATTCACACCTATTACAATTATAACCCATAAGCAACTTATATTAGAAAGTCAAATTTTTGGAAAAATACTACCCTTAGGAAAAGGTGTTCAAATATTTCTGGGAAAAAACTTTGACAGATATTCACAGACAAGTTTAAGAAAGAAAATGGTTAATTAACTAAACAGTAATTTAGAGCAACCCTGGTTTCCAATGACTACCTCTTTCTCATGTGGATGTAATAAAAAAAGAAAAGAGATATAAAAATGGCACTCAAACAACAGACAAAGCAATAAAAAAATCCTTTGTTCGCAAAAGCTCTATTCAAGTGAAGTGTGTATCATTCACAGTACTGCAGATCAGGTTGTGGTAATATATATACAGTAGCTTAAAATGGGCTTGGATAATCCAGAGTACAGCCTAAAAAGTAGTCAGTAGTATCTGTAGTCCCCAATTGACTCAGTCTCTGTGCAGACACTGTCCCATACAGTATTGGTATTGACAATAATTTGACATGCTGCTGTGAAAAAAAGGAAGAGAAATTCATCCGTTATATATGAACCAAACTATCTTTATTTTTAGTATTCTACTAATATTCTGTAGATATAAAATGGCAATCACATCAACACATGAAACCATCACAGACATGTAAGTAGGGGAGAACCAACTACAGTAGAGGCTTGGATGCTGATTACAAAGATTTATGTATTTTAGGTTAAGTACTTATCTTTGTAAACATGCCACTAAATAAGGATGCTCTAAATTAGTAAAAGCTACAGTCATAGAAAAGTTTAGCTACATCTATACATGAGCACCAGAAGTCAGGACAAAATGTCACAGTCAATACCAAAGTTGGTCTGACACAAACTAAAGGAGACATAAGTAGGGCTGTGATCTACAACCCTTCCCATCATCCTCTTCTTCATGTATACCTCCAGCCTTGTGATGTGGAGGTGGCCATAGCAGTTCATGAAGGCACCCACACATTCCCATGAGTGTCTGGAGCTTGAGTGTATGGAATATTCCAGATCCAAGGTTGATCTGGAAAAACAACAACAAAAATCTTAATTAAACTATCAGATGACTTAAAATGAAACATGCAAAAAACAATACATTGGGGAAAGTGATGTAAATGAAGTATAAAAATAATCTTCCACTGGCATGTATATTTCAAAGAGTGAAAAATCACACCCACAAAAAAAAAAAACCAGCACATAAGTTATGAAAAGACAACTATTCCTGGACAGAAAACCATCAAGGGAGGCTGACAAACCTCTGTTAATTAAGTTCCTGTATTTGTTGTAAACACTTAACTGTTAAACCACAAAACAAAAAAGGTCCAGTCTCTATTGCTTAGGTACTCAGGCCTGGAGTTGCAGAATCATTGCAGACAGAAAATAAAAACTGTGTGTCCATGGTAACCAGTAACCAGGAGAAGTGAGTTGATAAACAAAACAAAACAAAACAAATAAAACAAACTAAATGGCAGTCGGACTGATCAACAGCGTCCAAAATACATTACCAAATCAATAAACTACCGAAAAAAATGTCCAAAAGAAAAAGAACAGCAACACTTCATTATGAGAACTGGGAATCTCATCAACTGAGTAAACTGAATAAAAATGAGCAAACTGAAAAGCTGAAAACTTCAAAACGAATACAACACAGGTCGTCTGCTGGTACCTCAGCTCAGCTTCAAAGTCACAGTGAAACATAAGTTAGCGGAGTCCTAGCTACGCTATGCATATGTGAAGGAAACAACCTTTGGGGGGTGTCGGGGGCTGAAGAGTGGGAAGATGATTGAATTCACATGAAACGAGGAGGGGGAGGAACGCGTGCTGCTGCGTCAAAGGACGTTGATTGGAGAGAAACGGAAAACTGACATGCATTTGATCGACATACGCACTGCCGCACCCACTGGTACTCGATGACGTAAAATCTAAATTAAAATAGTTCTGCAGGAAGTGGGGGAAAAATACACAATTATTAGAATTTTATTACTTTTTTGGAATATGTACTTTTAGACATGTTTGTGTGGTTACTGACAATGACTAAAATAATGATAAAGCTAATTTTCATTTCACAGTGACATTAAATTAAACAGTAATATGCATTATTGTGAATATAATTAAGAACAAAGAATGTTCAGGAAGACAGTTCCTTCTTTCAAGAGATGATTCTTGTATTCAGCAATCAAATAAAATCAAGTCCAAGCGTTTTTGGTGATGGCACACTACGGTCCATAAATACACTACACCTCAACAACCGTGAAGTCTCTTGGCCATGACTTCACAAGTACAAAAACTATTTTTGTACTTTGTTCCAAATGAACTCAGGCTTACTGAAGTGAAATATTACTTCAATAAACCTATATTTTATCCATTCCATTATTCTTGTAAGAATTCAAATTCCTAAACAGTAATGTATTGTGTGCCCAAGCTGTCGTCCTCAGATTTAAAACAAAAATGAGAAGCTTAAATGAGAAGTAAGTGGAACAGGCTTGTAAAATGGAATGCTAAGTTTTCCTGTGAATGGTTTTTGGCTGCTCATGTTAAAAAGGCCATTGACAAGTATGGGCTCAATGGCATGGACTGCACTAGGAGTGTGCTGCGATGAGACAACAGTCTTAAAGGCTGTCACCACAACGATTACAGAGGTTATCACCCCACTACCACCATCAGCTCAGTCTCAGCACTCTTTAAAGGGGAGTTCCAAATGGCAAAATAAATACAATTCCCAAACTGTTAATACAATTATCTTTACAACAGCTAATTCCTTATTCCACCTTCTGTCATGTCTTGAATATACCCAGTATTCTGTAAAACTTGTAATTAAAACATCTGGAAGGTTCACTTTATGGTCTAAGGCTGTTCTAAAACCATTTGCCTAATAATACCTGGCCAATTTGTTCTGTTGAGGCTGCTTTTCTGCTATGGACATTTTGAACACCACACAAATATGGACATATATGAACAAGAAGAACACTGAAAATTTAATATTTCCATGGCTTATTCTCAAAGTGCATATCGTCACGATTTGGCATTTAAACAATCTTTTTTTTTGCCTTGTGGGAAACAAAAACAAATATAGCCAAGACTCTGATATTGAAGGAAGGGGCTCTATGATAGAAGCAGCAGTGCTTGGTTGCTATGGCTCTCGGGTGCTATTGCGGTCTTCTATTCGCTTATCAATTCTGCAGCTCTTGGCACGTGTCCTAAAAGCTTAGAATATGGTTCTATAATTAGTATCACATTCTACATCTGTGACATCACCATCTGGAAGAACATTCAAAGCGATGATTTGCTAAACTGTATGAGTCTCCTTTCGATGCTTTCTGGCTGATTGTGCTTTTCCTTTTTATGAATAAAACCAATAGGCCGGGAACTGCTGACCAAAAGAAAGCATAAGGCAAAAGAATGGTACTACTATGATAACAAAAACAGTAGCAACACCAAGAAAACGAAATTAATTTGGATTCTGCACAACATCTCTGCCTGTTCCATCAGCAGTGTTGAGTGGGGCGTCTGGAGGAGGCCTGCCAGCACTGAAGTACCACTACAGGCCCATTTCATTCAGCGGCTTTCGCCCGTTCTGTTTAACGGCTGATAATTTGTGCTGGAATTTTTATGTGCGGCTGTTCTTCAGACGACCACCGGTCGGCCAGTGGAGAAATCCTCCCGCATGCCAAAACCTGTTATGTGCCAATTCACGATACATTCAAAAACACCACCACGTCCGCCACGTCGCTGTGTCAGCAAAGGCACGAACGGGGGTGTCGATCAAAGAGAACGGACACACGCTCTCTCTAGGGAGAGCCGAAACCCTGTCCAGTTCCTGCAGAGCCGCGGCGAATGACGTCCGTCCTTAGCTGTGCTCATTTCAAAGTCAATTGTGAAGCACTCGAGAAAGGCACGACGCTCTGATCAAAATTGCGCCGCTCGCCGCCAGCTGGGTCTTGCATTCAGCAAGGGGGGGAAAAAACCGTCTCTAGGATCAAATTTGCCACTACAGAAGACCTCGAGTGTTCCCATCAGCTTAAGACACACCCCTCGGGTGAACTGCTATCATCAAGCCTCACAGGTGCTTATTTTCAGTCTCCTCCTGATTGAACGCTCTCTCTAAAAGAGCTACTGTCTGAGCAGCACATTTACTGCTAGGCTGAGCCATATATAAGGATATATATAGCACAGATACATACACAACCGGCACATCCCTGCCACCCTCCACACTGCTGAGACACCATCAGATTTGAAACTTGCTAAATATTTCTTGACATCACCCATTTTGATTGCTCCAAAGATGCTTTTCCCATCTGATTAGAGGTCACACCACTTCAGCCCATGTTTGCATCGAAGAGCAGCCTAACCTGATAGCCAGGGCTAGATATTACATTTTCTTATTAATAATAATAATAATAATAATAATAATAATAATAACAACAATAATAAAAAGATACAATATAATAAAGATACAATATGTGCATGCTACAGTCTTAAAGTGTAATGCCAATGTTCACATGCCACACATTTATTTCTTCAGCAGGATCAGGCTACCCTTTAAGTACATGCTACAAATCTGATCGGCATCGTCAAAACACCATGGTTTCATTAGGATTCATCCGAGTGACCGTATTCAGGAGACCACAATTACACGCTGTTTAACTCATCACCAGTCATCTTTAAATAATACGCAATTTCAAACAGCATCGTCTGCCCTCTTCATCATTTCTGCTCCAACAAACCAGTGCCTTTCATCTTTTTTTTTTTAGCACTGGCTAGTGTGCAATTAATGTGTAGTGTCCAATCATCTTCCAGAGTGCAAAAGAGGAGCTTCTGAACAAGGTTTTACTGATTTAGACCACATTCATTGATTGATCCCTGAGCAAATTTAGTTAATGGTCTTCACAAAGGATTGGGATTGTATTGTAAATGCTTTGATGTTGCGTACACTATCAATGTGTGTAAAAAAAAATTACAACACCACAACCCATTACATTAAAATTTCAGGAAACAATGAGAATGATTTAATTAATTGAGCTCAAAATCAAAAAAAATAAAATAATGCAGGTAGGTACTGGGGCCACATCAAGGTGGCGTCTTTCCCCAGTGATGGCTCAGGTCTGTATCAGCTTACTTGTTATGTGTCACCCAGAGGTCCACACAGGAATGGGGAAAACAAGTAGCTAGTCAGCCCAGTCAGACAGAGGGTCACTGTCGGGTGTAGCCCTAGAGGGAACCTGCAGCCCTACCTGCTTAGTTCTTCCTGCACCCTGCGCATTTCAAGGGACCCAGGTCCAAAACTACAAGCAGGGGCTACAAGAAGTTCCATCAGAATGGCTGTGTCCCTTAAGATGGTCTGGATTGAGTAAATCAAAAGTACTTCCTGGATCAGTTGAAAGCAACTTTTACTCTGATAGCCCATTCCAAAACCTGGTGAAACACAAGCATCAGCACAGGATAGGGACTATACAACAGACTTGAGGAGACTTGAGGTATTCCAGCTGTTGGTCCAGTTGCATTCCACTAGTGGACCTACAGGCTGTGGTATGGAGGCCCTCTACCTATGGCCAGAGCTGTGTGGCAACAAGCTGAAATAAGAAGGTTAGCTAGCGAACTGAAAGCACAACAAATGAATTAGACCTTTAACATGATCTCACAATGTTTGACCAACCTAATCCAAGAATTCTGCATAAATGCTTTGCGGACTTGACCTTTACCTTTGCTGCTGTAGCGCTGGGGTGGGAGATCCAAGGGCACAGGAAAGGAGGAAGAAGAGCCGGTGACAGGAAATGGGTTCTTCTGAATGGTGAACTTGGTCATGTTCTGCAAGAGTCAAAAAGAAAAGATAAGTCCAACACTGGGCGGCAATTATGATTCAACAAGCAGCACTACTTCAAAGACTCAGCTCATCACAAATTGGGACTTGGAAAAAATAACTTCATGCAAAATGTAATGCTCTTGTGAACACGGCTCAAGGGGGAAAAAAGTCACATACTAATCAAAGTAAATGTTTTCATTCTGAATATGTATAGTTAATTCACGGTTCAGGCATTGTTGAGAAGCCTACAGAAGGAAAGCCATTTCAAATCCTACACAGACACCAGACTTTGACAAATCACAAACAAGAAAAATGGAAATCAATCTTTGATCTTTTTTAAATATGTGAAATATTTTACATTCTAAAATGCTCATTTTCCATGGCCATTCCAGCTTTCAGGTCAAATTTAAGCAAGGCAAAATCATGAAATGCCAAGATGACGGACAACTAGGCAGTGCACAAATGCTTGGCCCATTCATTTTAATGAAGTGTCTGCCCTATAAAGAAAAAAAAAGGAACAAGAAGGTCCATTACAGAAAAAAAAACTGACAGCAAGTCCAGAGAACCGCTTCTTCCTCAAGGTCTCTCTGTCTAAGCAATTGATGAAACCTTTTTTCCTATTTGTGTCTATTATGGGGCTGGCTGCGATTCTACACATTTGGTGGTTAGACAATTAAACCCACAGGGCTGCTTTAAATTTAATTAAGTGGCAAGTGTACTTCACTGAGGAGTGATCGCTGAGGGTCTCCATTGAGATTCATTTGTGAGAAAGGGGAAGAAAGTCATCGTATTGGGCAAACAACACGTTTCAGCAAACAGTCAAGATGAGATACGTGAAGTACACAAGTGAGGATAACAGGGGACCCCCAAAGGGATTGGGATCATTCTGGTCAAAAACCCCTGTTTTATGAGTCTCTCCACATCACCAAACAAACCAGAAAACAAACACGGCTCAACCGGTGCACAAAAGACCCTCCGCTGGGGAAGCGAAAGCACAGGTGAAATTAAAATAGATGCCTTCCAGTCTTACGGAACGCATTTCGCAGTAGCCCCGGGGAGACACGAAAAAAGCATGAATGAGGCTTTTCGGTGTGGAAGACAAAACATTACAGGTAACGTGGATGGGTTTTTATTCTCAAGAATATAAACAGCAAAATGTTTCCACTGAAGAAGTGGGGCAACATGATTGCGAGTCAGGGATATGACTGCCTGCGCTTAATTCACACCGCGCTCACGCCATACGAGCAGAAATATGCAGACTTCTTGACATTCCGTGACATTCACAGCTTCCCCCCTGGTCTGCATTCTTTCCGGTACTGACAGTGGTACAGGCTCCAGCACAAAGAGCAGGGGCCATTTTCTTTCACTACAGAACACAGAAAAGTTCTTCCATAGGAGGACTCCCACTGCTTGCAATTAATCATTTTCTAGAACTATCCAAGTTCCAGTGAAATATCCCAGGGCTGATTTAATTAAGGCTTTGTCTAGACTGCTGGCCTTTCTGTTCAAATTGAATTTGTTTTTCAAATCTGATCTGTTTAGACAAGAATAATTTTACAAGTGGCCAGACTGGATTCATGTGTATAGACACATTACATTTTAACATACAGTACATGTAACATAACATAACATAACGATGAGAACAGGCCACTCAGCCCAACAATGCTCGCCATTTTCCTACCACTGAAGTGTACATAGTGCTTAGGTTACTTACAAACTAGATAAGCATCTAGCACCATATCAAGTCTGGGCTTGAAAACCCCCAGAGTTTCTGCCTCTACTACAAGACCTGGCAAGCTATTCCATGCAATGACTACAATTTGTGTGAAAAAATACTTCCTATCTGTGAGGAATTTACTTTTTTGCTAATGTCCATTTATGCCCGGGCCCTTGTTCGACTAACAGAACTCAACCAGAAATGTCACTTATTTATTATCTTATCTTATTTCGGCAATTAATTGAGGATGCAAGTCCACACTGAGTCACTTCTGTAGGAGTAAGTTAATTTTGGTAGGAGCAAGTACTAGAAAAAAGTAATTTGAATTAAAGGTTATGGAATACGCTCTCATTGTTGCTCTACAGTTGCTGCATCACAAAAATAAAAACATTTTATTGGAGGGAGAATAGTGTGAAGCAGTTAATATAACATAATTTGACTCAGACAGTATTACCAAGAAACAAATATAAAATCTGGAGACAGCACGACAAAAAAAAAGGTTTAAAAAATGAGTGAAAACACCAGAACAATCTGAATCCTTTGCATCACCGACAGGAATGCAATCCGAAGTGTAGTCATTTCTCTGAGAATGCGATCGAAGTGAGCAGGAGCAGGTAATTAATAGACTCAGCAGGGTGTGCACAGTAATGGCATATGGAGCATGAAACAACCAAATTAAGGTATCAATCAACCACACAATTTATTTGCCGAAGCGCTGGCTGTTTAGATGGTAAATGAGCTCGAGCATTTTGAATTAAGATTTAAACAGTGTGTGTGGATTCTGCATATGTTTGCAGATCTAAATGGTTTGCAAGGAAGAGAAAATAAGTTCACACGCACACACAGAACACACACACACACACACACACAAAGTAAGTTGAATGTCATAACAACATTGCACATCATTAGAATTTACCCAAAAGCACATTTGTGTTGGTAAAGCCTAAATGCAGTACGTACAGGGCACAAAAGAAGCCATGTAATTATTTTTGCCCATAAGGAAAATAATTTTGATAAATTAATGGCACACAGAAAAACAACCAATAAATATCACACTGACTTGACAAATTGCAAATGCAGTGACATATGCCTACAGTCAGTGGACAATAAAATGGCTGTACAATCCCTCAGCTAGGGGTTCCGGTTGCTCTATATGGAGTGGAGCGTACTCCTACCATGGTTTGCATACACTCATATTTGTGAATATATACTCAATATTTGCCAGTAGCCGTGCCACCTTGTCCCTGCTCCTGCCAAAACGGCCACCTAATCATCCCGCAGTTTCATCGGCTAAAAACTGTTCTCTCCCTCTGCACCTCCGCGTGATAATGTGCGGTGAGCGTTTATGTGCAAAATGGCTGCCGTGCATCACCCAGGTAGGTGCTACACATTGGTGGTGGTTAAGGTGAGTTTCCCTTTCATGACTGTGAAGCGCTTTGAGTCACTAGCCGGTGAGAAAAGTGCCATATAAATGCAAGGAATTATTAATTATGAAAGGTGCCTCAGCCAGTGCTTTCCACTTCTACTTCTAAGAATGAGCACAGAGTTTCTCATGGAAGTGTGGTGCTGGATTCTCACTCCAAAACACCAAACTCATGCAGACTCCATCCGCATCTAGGATGCACGATTGCACAATGCACTCATACATGACTTAACAATTGATATTTCCCCTTTTTCCATAAAGTGGTAATGATTTTTATTACCATTTAAGATTAGTTAAAATATGAAATAAATTCCAATAATGATAGACTTGACTGGCTTGATTTGGAATCATTCTTGCATGAAGTGAAGCATGTTCTGTTGAGGATAGGTAATGCTGACAGGAATGAATATCGGTTTGGTTTGTTCCAAAACAGACTGCTACAAGCACTTCTTGAGGGACAGATGTTAGCTGGCTAGCAACCTCTATCGAGAGTTAGATAGAAAACTTGTGTGAAAACAGTAGTAGATTGGATAGCTTGCTTACATGGATAACAATGTGCACTGTTGGGTATTGTTAAAATATGCATGTACTTCAGGGTCAAGCAAAGCAAGGTTAGCAGTTTATCATTTAATGGGCTGTTCCCACAGAAGGGCCCTACCTCATTACTCTTCTCCGGCTGCTCTGAATTACACAGACAGTAGCAGGTGAAAGGGCTCCTGTTCACTGTTCAAGCAACAGCCTTCTGAACCTGAACCCTGTACACTGAGACAGTGGAACAGCGAACAGCCACACTCTGCTCCAGCAAGCCCCTTTTCACCTTTAATTGCTCACTCCATGCTGTCAAGAGTTCTGCTACCTTTCTGGCCCTGGCCGCTGCTTAATTTTTAAATCTGGCCAAAAAAAAAAAATCCAGACAACACAAAGCCTACAGGCAGAATGGAAATTACTGTACAAAGGCTTTTATGAGTGAAGCTGAACGATAATAACAGAATTCATTCATTCACTGGTGACATTACACCAATGATAATCTGTTCAGAAACCATTACTACATCAATCATTGCTCATTCAGCTATTCTGTGGCACTCAAGCAAATACCTGATTTTGCCCTGCAGGAAGTGAGACTGTCGAGTGCTCTGAAAGCTTTCGGGTCGCACATTCGTTCAGACACATGCTAAACCCCCATATAGGCCTACATCTCACTCAAGTGTTTGATCACTCCAATGTATCATGATGGTTGCAATTTTACACACCAATCAGCATGAGAATATGAAGCGGTGTGCTCTTTTATGAGGAATACAGGGATTCCACTGGTCTTGGTTTGCAGCTGAAGACAAAACACAAAAAGTATCATTTTTGCCATACCTTTCCTTTCATTCAAAGAGGATGAGACTGTTGCTTAGCAACTTCTGAAGTCAGACTAAAACCCATCTTTTCAAGAAGGACAAATTAGTCTGCTAGAGCGTGGATACGGCTCATGAAAGCGTTCTTCCGTTTTTATTATCTGAGAAAAAGTTAAGTGATCACTCAGGCAGCAGAAGCCTGAGATGTGCACGCCCACCGTGTTGAGTGACAGGTGAAGAGCACACCTGCCTGCACTAAAGGCCCAGTCAAAGAGAATACTCACAAACGCTGAAGGCAGGTAGAGCACGCCGAGCTCATACGAGCGCACCATGATCTGAGTGTTGTTCTTCTCCAAGGCACCCCAAGCGGCTTTTGACAAATTGGCACTAGAAAGGAAAGACAGGGTAACATTTCATCACGCCCCTGAAGGCAAAACCCACTTACATTTCTCTGTCGACACGAATGAAGGTGGTTAGCCATGTTATATACATGTCTTTGAACTGCAATCAGTTCACAACTAAGACTGTGAGCAATGGAAAACTGAACGCTGATATCACACCAATTAAATAGTTCCAAAAGGATAGTACAACTATTCATTTTTTTTATTTGTTCATGGCAGAAATACCTACTGAGAGATTAATGCCAAATTCATAAACCAACAGAAATTGAGCACCAGCCTTGTATTTTCCATATTCAATATAAAGCACTTTCAAGGTTTTTTTTGAGGACCTGTGGGAACACGGAGAGAATAAATAATGGATCGTTTCATTTCAGGGAAAAAAGGAGGGAGATTTCCTCACTCGCCATGTCACTGCTCCACATTTCCTCTGGCCTTTTCCAGACCATGACATGCTGTGCTCCGTCCCCCTCACCCCCTGCAGACAATCGGAGATGGTCATCACACCTGGCTCAAACAGGGTTATTTCCATAATTATCCTCGTGTCCTTGCGGCTGCTTCTCTGTAGCGCACCAACTCGCTTCACAAACTGGCTTGACTACGATTCTGTATTCATAATTACACTGGAGTTTATATATGAGACCTTTAACAGCTCACAGCATTCTTTTTTTAGATTTTGTACAGGTTCTGAAACACGGGGAGGTTTTTAAACTGGAGCTTGACTGTTCCAGAGAAAACGGCCAGCCCCCCTCCACATCAGCAGGAGTTCGAGCAGATGACGTGACAGTGATGGCAGCAGCTTGCGTTTACATTCGTCCGAGGGTCTTCAAGAGCCTCATGAGGTGGCGCGGGTTACGCATTTCACCCGTCACCCAAATGGCTGAGAGTGCATTGTACAGCAGGCGATGCTGGAGAGGCAGGGGATTAATGAGCTATCTGGACTGGATAAGATCAGGTGACCTGAATGAAAGAACGTGATTGGGCCTGCAATCTCCTCAACTCTCTACAACGTCACAGAAATGTTAGTAATCACTCAAAGCCAGGATCCAGGTTGAACCACTGACTGATGTCACCACCTGCCTACTCAAGAGTTAGTCATTTGACCAGAGTGGATTGCATGGCGGTATGGATACTCTGGTTTATGGCTAAAGCACTGCACACTCAACAGTGCCCTCCAGATGAACCCCAAATGTTCACATCAGCTGAGTTTCGTTGCAGTATCCGCGCAGCGATAATCCCGAAAGTTGGTGAGCACAAGTATGTGAGGACGGGTCCACCGGAAAAGCTGTAATACGTCACTAATGGTGTAGTGTGGGAGGTTCTGAGAAGTGCCAATCAAGGCTGCAGCTGTGGGCTCCGGTTGTGTCAGCCACAATTGCCTCTCATCTGACACAGGTTGCTATCGTCACGATAGAGAATATAAAATCCAGGCCAGTGGGCAGTGGGTTGAGTTCTATTACTCTGTCCACTCTAGCCTCAACCAGTCTCTACTGTTCCATCTCTTTCTTGTGCGTCCTATTAAACAGGACACGGTACAGGGAATATTTCTACTTATTAATAGGACACATTTTGTTCAGCAGAAACACAACAAGGTGTCAGCTGGGAAAACAACACAGGCTGGACTGAAAAATCCCTCTAATGGGACTTTGTGTACACAAACACGATACTCTGTCAATTGATGAATGTTGTGCTTTAGTATGACTCAGCACGCACAGTGTTGTGGAAACTGCATTCAGTGCATCACCAATCCTGTCAATAGAACAACACCTGTGATAAAAAGCTACTAAACCACTGGCACACTTGCAGAGTTACTTAAGCCGCGTTTCGACCAAAATTACCCGGAACTTTCAGTCCCAGGAACTACTTTACCAGGAACTAAAAGGTTCCTTCAGCCAATGGTTGTCTGCGTTTCCACCGGGGTCTAAAGTACCGCGAAGATTAGGCAAATTAGCCCACTGACGTTGTCGTCGGTCCATCTGTCATATGATTTCTTCTGTAACCCCATACTACCACCGAAGTAGCCTACATTATTTTCTAATAACCGGGACAGCCCGGAGGGGTTATTCCACTTATATACAACGGGTTACCAACAATGACTATATATGGTTACTTTTGTATTTATTGATTTTCATATATCCTCTCAAACACATTCATTAACAGCAGAAAACATGCACACGTTGTAAACAATTTGCTGTTTTATTACTTTCTCGTCGTCAATTCCATATAGGCTAATCGCAAAATGACTAGAATGAATAGAACGAAAACTCGGACTTGCGTGAAAATGTAAATTAGTAGTGGTACAGCCACCGTTTGCTTTCCTTCGAAGTTACTGCTAGCCGAGCAGCGAAGTGTGCCCTCCAGATGCGAACCATGCACCATAAATGAGTCCATAGTCTTCCTGGTCTTTTCGTGGAATTGAAAAATGGCAGTAAAATTGAGTAAAATGACGGCAGTCTGAAAAAGCTAAAGGGAAGATTACTAGAATTAACCTGTTATTTTACCCGGATAAAAAGTGCGGAAGGTGATTTCCAGTTTGCTTGTACTGGATCACCAATGTTAATTATGCAGAACTACCGCATACCTCACATAACTGTATCAAACGTTTTGAGTCAATTACAACGGGCTAACAAAGAAAATCCGGAAGAAAATATTCAGCAACCGAATTAATCCGTTTGAATGTTTTGGTAGCCTACGTAATATGCTGTCCCAGCACGAATGCTTAGCATTTTATAAAACTAAATACTAAAGCAAGAAAAGAACAGAAGAGCACACGTTATAATTCCAAGACGTTGACAGGCTATAACCAAAAGTAGGCTACTGCGCCGCATAACATACAAGTTTGATTTGAAGTTATTATGAAAATAAATTGGTTTTCCGCTGCATATTTTCAAACATGGCGGGTAATGGCGGAAAATAAATACAACACAAATGCTACGAGTACTCGACCAATCAGAAATGTTCAGCGCTGCAAGCTCCACCCAAAAGGTTCCTGTACTTTCGGAAAGTACTACCCCACGAGCAGGAACGTTTTGGGGGGTAAAACAAAGCCCCCAGAACTAAATTTAGACCCTAGATCCTGCGGTGGAAACGCACTGAGTTCCTCAAAAGGTTCCTAGTTCCGGGGTATAGTTCCTGCGGTGGAAACGCGGCTTTAGATAGGAACTCACAAATCTTTGTATATCGCCATCTAAGTTTCTTCCACAACCATCGAGGCTGACACCACTTTGCTTTGCATTTTACCCATTTATAAAGAATGGCCACCAGAACTCTTTTTATAGCACCATCATTTTTAGCAGGTGAAGTTTATGGGCTTGCTGGTTTCAGATCAGATTGCCTTGGAATTACCTGTACAATAATTATTTTGTTGGACAGAATCACATGTACATTCCAAATGCAATTGGCATTTACATTATGTTGGTATGGAACACTTTTATAAGTATGGCTGACCTGTATATTTCTAAAATTATTTGTATGGTTTTCCCCAACACCTCTCCTTAAAGTGGAGGAGGTGAAGGACTTGGCATTTCTATATGCTAATGATATCATTTCTGCAGTCGACTGGACTGGGTAAGTCAGCAGCATTGGTACAAGGAGTTGTGCATTGAGTTGATACCTGAACAGTGCCTTTATGAATATATACACATAATGCATGGAATAGTTTACTAGTGAAAACAGACTAACTGGAAAATTCAAGACCCAGTGCAACAGTAGATGTCCTCCTGACAATCATGAATACACATGTCAAAACTGACTGAATGAAACTTTAGGTCTCTTATTTGCAGCTACATAATCTGAAAGTCTAATGACCGATCTCTCTTTTTCTCTGGCTAATTCGCTCATGACAAGGACCTGCAGTGAAGGCCAGACACTTGGCTTGGAATACAGACAGTAATTTACTCAGCAAGAGCATTTGCCCAAAGAAACGCCAGACTATTTTGACACCTAAGCACAGAGTGTGTTCCATACAGCCCAAAATGGAATCGTAAAAAAGCCAGGAGCAGTGGGTATAACTATCTAAGTATAGAGGCAGACAGATTATGCAGACACGTTCTGGAACAAAAGCTTCCAGAGAGCACGCCGTTCCCTTATGCTGAGCAACTGTAACTGTGATATCGTCGCTATCCAGCGTGACGAGAAAACGAAGCTGTGAGACGAGTGCAGAAGAGAGGGGCTGCTGATCCCGCTGACAGAATCACTTATTTCCATTCAATTTAGTCTTATGTGCCTTAGCGGAAGAGCCAAGCCAGTCGCTTCGGGGAAGAATTTCAAACAGGCCTAGTCCTCTAAATGAAGACCACAGGACTGAGAAGCGCGCCTGCGGGGACCTGTGTGATGTAGTACCGGGAGCGCTGCTAGTACGACGCTCTGGTACTAATCCCCCACGCGGCGGCTCGTACCTCGTGACGAGGAACCAGGCCAGCTCTGTGAAGTCGGGCGATGTCCTCATGTAGGTTTTGATGTGGGGCATGGCGTGGCTCCTGCCTGAACTCTCCGATGACCAGCGGCTAGAAAAAAGGAAACGAGATCACAAAGAGACGAACACAAAGCCTGCCACAGACCCGCGGCTCGGGGTGGGCTTTCAGCGAAAACAGGAACAAAGGCACATTGATAAAATAGAGCGCTAGCCAACAACATTTCAAACCTTTGGGAATCAATTTATGATTAGGAAACAGGATTTGACGTTGACATTCCGACTGTAAATTTTCAATTTCAGCTCAATGTTTATTGCTTGCTTGTCAAAAATCTCTCATTTTATCTATGATATACATGGTGTCATTGGGGCATGACACAAATAAGACTGTTTCAGAACAGCTGTGCCTGCAGCAGTCACCTGTCACTCACTGCGTGCTGAGCCTAAGACCACTGCCACTTTCACTCAGTCCCCATCATCACCCCATTACACTATTGATTAAGATTGCCCAGGGATCCAGACTAACATTTCACATTGCCAGAAAGCTTATCAGATGGTGGCACAAGCACCTGATTTGGTGGCACCATTTTCCCCACCGCGGTATAGCACAATAGAAATAATGCGTATCATCGTAGAAATGTCTGAATTGGCCTTTACCGTCAGACATGTGGACAATTACAATGAAATTAAAGGAGAGATCCTAAAAATGAAATAAGGTGCAACAGTGTTTAATATTAAAGTGAACTGAGTGCAATTAATTGCAAAACTGAACTGCCACTGAGAACATTTGTAACATATTTTTTCATGAAAGCATATTTCAAAATGCCCCAAATGACTTACAAAATAAAAAAAATTAAAAATCAGTAACTTTCAGAGAATATAACAGAAACATAACTTACTGTTGGCAAAAAAAAAAAAAAATCTGACATTGTGGGGAGGGGAGGGGAGGAGTAGCTAGCAGAACGCGACCATTCAGTCGCAGTCTGGAGCCCTGTTAGCTCACTGGGCCGTCATGTTCATGTTCTGATCACAGCGCGTGACCCCGCAGATTCAGTGCGGGGGTCGGGGAGCGAGGAGGATGTGTAAATAAGAGCACGGGAAGGGAGAACTCACTGGAAGTAGGAGTGGAGCCACAACTGCCTCTGGGCTGTCTGTATGCTGTAGGGGAGAGATCCCCCAGCTGGAGAAACAGATGAAAGCGTGAAAACTGGGCCACCGCGAGCCCGGTGGATATGATGAAAAGAGCACTTTCATTACTTGCCAGGCTACCGTGTGTGCAGGATTACTGTATGCGACATTAACCCACCTGGGTATCCTTCCAGACTGGTCCTCACATTGTCCACTGTGGGATAGACCTGCATGAGAAGAAAAACATCTCCCTCTTATCCATGCTCAGCACTTCCCTGCGAAACTGAAGCTCCAGGTAAAAAGGGCTTTTCTGTTGTCTTCAGGGCTTCCGGTCCATACCCCCAGCCCAGTTACACTGCCACCCTCAGGTACTGCTAGCAAGTCCCCGTGTACAAAACAAATGTCCTCTCATAAGACATGAGAGAATACTGTATCTACCCGACTGTATCCCCAATGCACTGAGATGATCAACTGTATACAAATGCATTGTTTAAAAATGTTAATGCTATAAAAAAGGACTTGCGAAAGCACACAACTAATGTAGCAGAAAATATGTATCTAATATACCAAACAAGAGAATCTATGTGTGAGATAATGATAAGAATAATAATAATAAAGTTATAGATGTAGAGATGATAATAAAGTTTTATTTTGTTAAGTTGTGCAGCATCATTATTTACAGCTGAAACATTTTCTTTCTTTCCTCCCACGCTTGCTTTTTCACCACCCACGCTTATTTCTAACTTAAGCCCTTGGCTTTTAACTGGCAGTATACCGCGTGATTACCATACACAATTAGCTTGCATTATAGATACACGCTGCAGAACATGCTTATTATAGGCCAGCGTGATAACAAGCAGCAGCAGTTACTGCATGTGTGTAATTATAAAAGATGTCAAATGAACCACATATTTTTTCTATCCATAAAGAACATAGAACTGAGCATGCTATATTACAATGGAATATTACACCATAATTAAAATGAGACAAGGATGAAATCTTTGAGAAAGATCTGACCGACCATCACCAACTAATATACATCAAGTCAGATGTGTCAGACAGAGGCACAATTAACACTCGCGTGGATTGAAAGAGTTGTGACTTTACAACCTCGCATTTGAGACATTCGACACGCCTTATTAGAAAGCACAGTGGAAAAAACGACATGCTTTTAAAACAGCGACTCGCCATTGGAAACGCAACAGCCAATAAAACAGTTGGCACTGTGAGTTGCCATAGATTTAACACTGACGTTTCAAGCCGAGGTCCAGTAGGGAAGATCCACAGGCAGCTGTAAATCTGTAAATTTGTTTCAGTCTCTAGAGACAAGCATATTTTAAAACTGTCTTCATCTCCGAAAACTAGAACAGAAAAAAGTGGATGGACAAATTCAAATTCAGTGCTGACCGAAAGACAAACCGTATGTTCTAAACAAACCTAGGAGGACTGTGAAGCCAGACAAGCTAATAAAAAATGATTCATTCTCCTTTTATCCACTGCCTCCCCATGTGAAACGGTCATTTGTAAATGCAGACAACACTTCAGCATCCTCCACGGGAACAAGAGAAGCCACACAGCGGCGTGCGCTTTCCCCCAAACGTCTGCGGCCAGCGCTGATGCCCCCCGACACGCCGAGCCGCGCGGGAGGTCTACGCGGCTGACCCGGCTGGCGCAGGCAGACGGCAGGGAGCCCGGCGGACGGGCGGGTCCGTGTCGCGGGGAGGAGGGCAGGGCAGGGCACGGCCTGCTGCCCGAAATCCGCCCGCACCGGGGGCACGGCGCCGAGGACAATCACACGCCGCCCTCCCGGGGGACCGCGGGCCACAGCTGGCGCCGGCGCGGGCGGGGCCGGCTCCGGTTCGGACCGCACGGCGCATTACAGCCGTAATGGGGAGGACCTCATCTGGACCGCTGCTCAGGAGCCCCGTGCCAAAGCCACTTATCTGTGCTGCTTAGTGAAGGAATAATGCACTGAAAGGCTTTCAATAGCCAAACAGACCGACACATATAACTCAATCACCTGTACAAAGTGCACTTTCTTTTTCTACATGCACCTGCTTAGGCAAATAAGTTCAACAAACAAAAGAGAACTAAAAGTACACTGCAACAATACAACCCCCCCCCCCCCCCCCCCCGCGATCCACCATCACAATCTGTCCTTCCCCATCCTCCAGCCGCTCCCCCCACCCTGTTCTGCAATTGCAGTCTCTCCCTCCACCCCCCCAGGTCCACAGTCGGAATTGTCAGCACACCCCCTGGCTATTTATAGTTCTCGGTCCCTGTCAACATTGAGACAGAAAAAGAACATCCCGATCGATATGCATCATCTGATTAAATGCCATCAGTCAGGCACATACATGAGGAAGAGCAAAGGAAGAATGTAACCCCAAATAAAATGACAGGAAAGAACAATCGCCTATTCTGTTGTTTCTGGTCAACCATTAGAAATGAAGTTTTTTTTTTTGTACTTTCAAATAAATGCACTGCATTCATAGTGTGGACTGGTTGAACATGATTGATATTCTATTGTACTCTCGTGAAAACACAAAAATTGCAAATCTGTCATACACTTTATATGGCATGAAATCTTTATAGCATTTAACACCTAGTATTTCCACTGCAATAAATCCAACTGATGGCTGGTGGAGACAAAGTGTTACTATGCACAGGAGGGCCACGGGCAGAGCTTTCTACAAAAAAGATTTAAAGAAACACTGCATGCATTTCTAGAATGAGACAATATAACAAGACAAGAACCTCATTACGCTGTAGTGGAACACCATAAGAGTTCTGTATGACTATTATTTTGTTCCTGACTTTAGTGGGTACAGGTTCAATGGCTAGATCGTTTTGTTCCTGATCAAACTATTGTGGTGATGTTTCTTCATGAAAGTGGTATGCCAGGTCATGACCTTCCCCTTACACAATAATGAACTGTCTTCACACTTGTGTATTGCCACTAACAGAAATGGTCATCTAACAATTATTTCAATTCAAATCTGCCTTTTTTCCCCCTCAGAAAAAGGGTGCATCTAATTAAGTAAACAGCTCCCAATTAAATAAACCCTGTCGTTGTTATATGTGAAAAAAATACGTATGAAAAATGACTAACACTGCTCTTTCAAAAAATGAAATAGACTGGAAAAGATTTCACACAGCCTCCTCAGTATCTCTCAGTTCATACTCAGACCACTAATAGACCACTCTTATTCACCATTTTTATTCCGGACAGAAGGAAGGTGTGTTCAAAGGTGTTAACAACTACGGATCTATGGAGTCAGATGTATGTCAGACAGAGGCACGGTGTTAAAATAAACAAAAATGGAGAATGCAAGAGTAAGGCAAATGCATTTGAGTTGCTGCCAAATAGATCTGAAAAGCTCTAGAGGCGACCTTCAAACTAAAAACACTGAAAAATTGAGGTTTTGTAATTACGCACACAAAATAACTGCTGGAAATAAAAGGCATACAAAACAATGTATGTTCATAAATCTGACAATAACTTTTTCCAGACCTTCAACTGACCATTTATAAATGCGGACATAAATTAGAGAACCAGTTTGCAGAAACTCCATGGCAGCAGTTACTATGGTGAAGCTTTTACCCATTATGTTACATGCAGACGTGTCTACCAAGCATCCCAAAAGTCATAATTACACTTCGTACAAAAGGTGTAATTTATTTACTCACTTCCCCAAGAGTCAAAGGCTATGCAAGCAAAACCTCAGGTTTCAGGTGTTCATCTCTTCCTTAGCTTATACTGATGTTAGAATAGCGAACATAACATCGACAAGAAAGGAGGTGACTGATCATTTCGTAGAAAAAATATACTGCACCAATTCCAAACCTGATGATAAATATTGAGCCTTGCAAACGACACCCATAGGTTACTTTGGAGTCTTAACGGCATAAGGTACTCACCAGGTGCATTGTGGTCTCTGAGCCGGCGGAAGATTTCTTGGCTGACGCAAGAGTCGCCAAGGTCTGCTGGAACTCCATGGCCAGCCATTTTGTCTTATCGATGCCCATGGAGCCGATGCTGGAGAACTGGCCTATGATAGGCCAGGATTCCTCTCCAAGGATAGGCCTCGTGTTCTCACGCAAAAGCTTAGGAAAAACAACAAAAGAGAACAAGAAAAACAACTTGTGCTTGGCAGTCCGCTGCAGTGTGGATGCAGTGAACAGCACGATGGAGAACAGGGGTGGGCAAATCCGGTCCTCGAGGGCCAGCGTGTATGCTGGTTTTTGCTTCCACCAATTACCCTGGCTAAATGAGCTAATTGCCCATCTACATCAACACGGGCACACTTGTAGATTAGAACACAGTAAAAAAGGTTCTTATAGTTACACAAGAGCAGTCTTCAGCTGTCAATCAAGTTCTTATCAAGCAATGTAGCTAAAATGTCAAATGGAGTAAATGTTAGGTCTAATTAAATAATTAGGACCACAAGTTGGCATGAAATCCAGAAACAGGTGCCGCACTTCCTTGCCTACGTCTGATCAACAACTAAATCAGCCTGTATAGCCTGGAAAGCCACGGGCTGTTCTGCATTAAACTTTTCAGTGGAGCAGCTTCAAACTCAGAAACGCATTCAGGAACTTCAATGGAAATAGTGAAGAGGGGAAATATATTTCAATAAAGCCTTTTTAAACATAAAAAAAAATAATGAATAGTGTGAGAGGCAGCTCCCCTACCTTCCTCAGTCTCAGGTGTCCCCATCTTTCCATGTCAGTGCCTTGGTATCGCCCAGGGGCAGAACCAATCAGATACACTCTACGGAAGTGAAAGGGACAAATACGTCACGTGTGCCCATTTCTCTCCTGTCCCAAACTCTCACTGAATGGGATCTGCCAATCTGCAGAATGTCTGCATGAACGAAGGAACAACCACCACCGAAACTGGCGTGCAGGGGTCGGTGCGTGGGGGTGAGGGATGCTGCCAGTGCGGCAGGAGAGCCGGCCTCACCTGGTTTCGGACAGGTCGTGCTCTTTGATGCGCTCGATCCACTCGGCGAGCTCGGGGGCGCGGTAGGCCTCGAGGTATTCGATGAGGTCGCGTTTGAAGTTGGTGGGAGACTCCCCGGCAGAGCCAGGGCTGCCCTCTGGCAGCCTGGGATACAGTGGGCTCAGCCACAGCCTGGAGGGAACACGCGGCAATCATAAGTAACACGTTTTTAAGTGTAGGCTCAAAAATCTCCATCTTAGCCAATCATAAAATATGTAGCAACGATGCTACAGGAGAGCACTGCCTCTGCAGCAAGTCTAGGGCCAACTGTATATGACCAGCTCGCCCTCACTGTCCGTGTAGCAGTGCAACACAGATTCTTTCTATACAACACCTGAAGACTCCGCCCATTTCTCAGTACCTACTCTACACTGCTCCTAGCCTGTTCAGAGATAGTGTACTGTGTAGTAATTCAGACTGTACTTTAGATTATTTACAATTCAGACTGTGGCTTAGACTATTTTCTTTTACATTTCTCTGGGCTTGTTGTGGATGTAGTCTGCATGCATTTAGAATGTGCACTCTGTAGAAATTGTAATGTAATGTAAAAAGGTGGATCAGGATCACAGAGCTGTCAGATGAGCTGATCTGACTGTGCTGCTGTCCTCTCACTGCATGTGAATGATCTGGTTTGCTGTTCTGTGCTGTACTGGGGCGCTGTCAGTCCAGAATCGCTGATGTGGCTGTGTACACCCCTTTCTTCTAATCCTTTTGATATGCTGTCATAGCACAGCACCCTGGGGGATTTCCCACAATACACTCGGGCTTCTACGTGATCACAGACCGCTCCAGCCCAACCCGCTCGCAGTACAACATGCTTCGCCTCGCTCGTCTCAACTGCAAGCTAATGTACACGTCTTGGACTGTCTGTTTTAATAGCTAGTTTAATACCTCAGGCTATAATTTTCCCAGCAACTATGATTATTTGCTCTGATAGATGTCCCATTACCTCCTTATTACCATTTAGCTGTTCTTTAACTATTGATACTGGGCCAGCCAGCGGAAGAGGATTTCCTCCCACTGGGGAGTTTTTTCTCACCACTGTTTGTCCCCCCCCCCCCCTTGACAGGGGAGGGTTTTACCTTGCTTGCAGTTTTCTTGGGGATACAGACTCAGTTTTGTAAATCTCCCAATTCCTGTTTTTGTCTATAAAGCCTGTTTCTGCAAAAAGTGCCCGGCAAATAAAACTGAATTGAATATGCCAGTGCTCACTTTATTACATTACATTACATTGCAGGCATTTAGCAGACGCTCTTATCCAGAGCGACTTACATAACTTTTTTTTTTTACATAGCACTTTACATTGTATCCATTTATACAGCTGGATATATACTGAAGCAATGCAGGTTAAGTACCTTGCTCAAGGGTACAACGGCAGTGTCCTTACTCGGGAATCGAACCTACGACCTTTCGGTTACAAGCGCAGTTCCTTACCCACTGTGCCACACTCCGTCCTTTAATCACGGGACAGACAACTGGGGCTTTATGAACTAGCCGCTGGACTAGGCATTCAGCACATTTTGCTTAGTCCCAATCAGCAATTCATTAGTGCTGCCTGGTGGCTTCACCCAGTATGAGCCTCTGGAAACCTCAGTGACTCATCATCCCTACAGTTACACCACCAGCCCTTTTTCTTTAAGGGGACAGTCACGCCTGCTGCTCGTCAAATCTGAGAAGCTAGATTTCCTTTGCGTTCCTTTGATCAGAAAAAAAGAAAAAGGAAAAACCCAGCTTGAGAGCTCAAAGAAGCGACTCTATGCCATTATTTCAGATCTGGAGGGACGGAGCCATCCGCTACCACTGGATCTGTGTGAGTCATTACACGAGAACAGCTGGCACTGTGCAAACCCCAACGCACCCCCAACTGAACGAAAATCTGCCTGGCAAATCAAACCTCCGGGGCAGAGACACACATGAATTAATATTAAAGGAAAGACAACAGCAGCCGAAAGATAATAGAATACAGCAAATCAGAGAGAGAAACAGCCGAGGGGAGGGGAAGGCAGGCCTTAATCACATTAATTGTTCATCTTTCCATTCAATGTTTTAAGATGAGGTGGAAGATGGCAGATTAATATGTGGTTCAGCCTCAGAAAGAATGACTTAGAGGAAGACAGAGAGGAAGTGGCAGCTCTCTAGTGGTTGTAGTATTCAGTAAAAGGCTGGACAGAGAACGGGTCTTTGGTGTCTTGTGACCTGACCCCAATGGAGCATCACGTGCAGGGCACTATATAGACAACATCTTCTTGATTAAAAAAGTACAATGGGTTTGCTGAAGAAGGCAGAGGGAAGACTGCTACGCCTTAGTCCTGTAACCATGGAAATCTCGGGTTACCAGCCTGAACTGGCACTCATTCTACCATTTTCAAAACGACAGTGTGTGTAAGTGATGAGGCCAAAAAACATTGAATCTTGTGCAATAGGTTATTCTAATAAATTCGTCCAATAGGTTTCGCTGCGTAGCGGTACATTTTTCTTTACATTTATTCACTAATTGCATTAGCAGTCTATGTACTGAAGAATAGATATGTATACAAGGACAGACACAGACACACACACACACACCGACAAGCACACATACATGCATGCATGCATTATTTCCCCTCGTACACATTACTGTCCCTTCACAGATTATCAACTGTCACTACTTGCACACGTAAGCACTGACACTCACACACACAAATACACACACACACAATACATACACGCGCACACACAAACGCACACGTACACACACACACCAGGGCCATGCAGTATTCCTGCATATTGGTCCCACTGATTGCGCTGTTCTCTGAACTGAGCTGGTGAGGACACTCTGTCCAGACAGGGGCCTGAGAGACACACTGCGGCAGGACTCCTCTCTGTTTCCACATGCATGGTAATTAACACTCATTACAATATTAACCACCTTCAGCTCGTGTCTGAGCTCCAGTATAGTGCATATGGACAACAGAGAACAAAAATGTACATTGAAATACAACAGAATCCAAAGATTGATAAAATAAAAAATAAAAAAACAGAAATTTAAAATTGTTTAGTGAACTGTAACAAAACAACAGACCATTTTAGCTGTTCTAACTGTACAAGAAAACGGACAATAGAAGGGTTAAAATAACTTTGTCAATGAACATGAAATTCTGCGGATCTGAGAGCACAGGCCTGAGGCTTAAGTCACACTCACAGTATTGTTCATTACCATTAGCCCACTGGCTGGCGGTGGAATGTCAAACATTATGATTTGTCCTTTGTTGCAAATGAATGTGGTTTTGCCAAAGGTGAGGCATGCGCTGAAAATTGGAATGAATTTAATTCCACACAGTGAGCACTATGTTTGCAAGAGAGCTAATGAGAAATGAATTTCATAGATGCAGGACTAGGTCATTTTCACCCTGAACTTTATCATCCATCAGCAGCGCTGTGAAATTAACATTTGAATAATATGCTCATTTTTTATGTGATAATTACAGCGAATGACATTTTGCACTAAAGGGTGTAAGATTTCCTTTTTTTACAAGGCTTCTCAAGTTTAGACAAATGCATGCACGATTTAAAGTGATTTAAATGGTGTATGAACAGTGAGATAATGAAGGCACTTCCCTTTATCCAACCATGTACCTGCAACAGAATCACTACAAGCAAAATATACCGTTGGCTTAAGAAACTCATCTATTCTGCCGCCTAATGTATCTTATTTTGGAGAAGTGCACTTTCCCCAGTATTCTTTAAATAGCTGTTCTGCAGGCTGTCATGGAAACCATCCGCGTATCTTAATATAAACCTGTTTATGTGTGATACTCGTTTCAGATGTAAAACAGATGTGTTATTGGTTGCACTCGATGACATCAAAGCAGGGAAGCTGTGTTGGATTAAACAAAATGTGAAAACAGGAACGCAGCATAAAAATGTGATGCCTCCTCACACATTACCGTTTAGAAGCCCAAAATACTGAACAAATACTATTTAGATTTGAAAAATATACTCACATACAAACTGTATTAATTCCAACCAGAATAGAGTGGAAACATGGACAGAAGCTAATGGTTCCGAAGGAGATTTCTGATGCAGAATTGATGAATTTGTTTTGGATGCTATTGATTTTTTGGGGTTGATGACCCAACCGGGAGAGTATCAAAGCCCATCCATGGTTGTAAAATGCTCAAACAGCGAGACCGTCAAGGCAGAAAGTGTTTTGCCTTGAGAAACTAAGCCCCTTGAAATAACCACTCTATGTTACATTAAATAGAATGAGAAAACCACCAAGCCCTTCTTAAAAATACTAAATGAATTAAATTTTCCAGTTGTCTCCAAATGTCATTACATTAGACACCTTCATTTTTGGTCATAGTGTTTCATCTGTTGCGATTCTGTTATTTGGATATGATTTTTTAATACATTGTAAGGGCTGATATGAAATAGTCAGGCAAGGAAACTGTAGGATTCAGCATTTATTCACCCTACAAAGATGGGCTAACGTTCCTAAAATTAGATTTAGACAATGCCCCACACTCTTCCACAGCCACAAGAAGGTTCCATTCTACAGTACAGCCACACACTGTAAGACACCCATGAGCACACCGCCATCAATGATGTCATTGCTCTTACCCCTGTGTCTTCTGATACCAGTCTGCACGGATGAGGTTAGATGTGAGAATCACAACGCGGAATCCCTCCTCATACCAAAGCAGCATCATTTTCCTGAAAGAGAAAGATGCGGCGTGTCATCTTTCCCACCCGTGACACGCCTCTCCACCTGGAACTGATGACACCGGTACCGCAGACAGGTCTTTGAAAATGCACTGTCTTTAATGTGACACTTTAATACAAAGCAGCTTTGAAATGCAACAGGTGGCTTTCAGAGAGCAAGAAGGGAAACGCTCCAAGACTAGTTCAAACAAGTACACCACAAAAACAAATGAAATGTTCAATGAAAATGTACAGCTGGAAGCATAAAGAGGAGCACGCTGTTGAGCCAGCTGTTGACGAGCCAACAGGACATGGTATTTACGTAGTTTACATGTGATCATTTACGTATACAACAGAGTTTTTTAATGTCCCAAGGTGTCCAGCTCCTGTTTAAGTGGATTTTCAAACTCTCCCAGTTTTAAAACAGTTTTCAAATATTCTGCAATTTTCTGAAACTGTCTAAACACTCATCACAAGAAGAATTTAAATTGCATTTAAAAAACAAGACACCACAGGTGTGTTAGAATAGGACTATTTCAGAATGCCCCCACCCTTCATTTAAGTCAAGCAAGCTGTTTTCACCAAGGGGATCAAAAAATATTTAATGCTCCTCAGGCTTCTTTCAATTGCCCAAGTCTTGAATAAAACATGCAAAACATTAAACAGATGAAGGAGAGAGTCAGAATTCTGCTTATAAATATGCAATCATGGAGAGGCTTATTTTTGTTTGATATTTATTACCAGATACAACTAAACTGTAGTCTGAGCACCGCCATTCAAAATCACCTGCATTCAAATGGATGCCAACCTCCCGCACCAATTACACCCCAAAATCAACATTTTCAGTGGTTCCTGAAATGTACCTTTCTGCCATTACAACATAATGTATTTTATTAATTACTTACAAACTTTTTATGAAATTAGTTTATGGATCTGAGGTTGTGCATCAACATGAACACAAGAACAGAAAGATTAATTTCACTGGCCCACTGGCTCAATCAATAGCTGGAGTTATTATCAGTATCCAAACAACCTTAAAATGTTAATTGGTCCGATGATATTACAATTCAAGCATTATCAGTATTTTGATTACACTTAAAATAACCTGCCAACAATCTTTAAAAATGCATTTGATATGCATTATACAGCAATAACACATTATGGATAATGATCCTGAGTGTCTTTCTCAAATGTCACCTGTGCCAAGAATGAATACAAATGTGAATTTAACACTGAATACTGAAATAAATCACATTTACCATTGTGTTCCCATTTTAAGATTACGGATGTGTTGCCATTAATGGGTAAATGACATATTCTCCAATGAATAGATTCTTACTAAACCACAGACACACATATACTTGTGTGTGAAGGTCAGCAATTTAAAGCAGACACGCTTAAAAAAACGATTGTGGCCAACCAAAAAAACCACCAAAGACGTTAATCTCACATTTTATTGTGATCGTATACCACCCTGAAAATAACCCAACATAACTGTGACCATTTAGAGGACTGCCCTATGATGACCCTGGACAGACTTACAAGCCTTACAACTACCCAGTGAGCTGCAGACAGGGTTAAAAAGATGATCTTCAGGGTGGTACAGGTTAGCGTTCACCGCACAGAGGTTATGAGCTGTTGGGTTCTGCATTTACCAGCGGTTTACAGATGTACAGTATGGCATCGGCGGCTCAGAAAATCTGCAAAGAGCCAGGGCCAATATTTTCAGCCCTGTTGCTTATGCGAAATGGCGACTGGGTGAGCATGGCATGACCTTTCATTTTCCCGACCTTTTCTCCCTGTAGCAAAATACATCACTGGTGCTAACGCATCATAGCCTTTAACAGTGCCGTACCTCCAGGGAGGAATGCTAAATCCTGAAAGTGTTTCTGTAATACTGTCCTAGCTAAGCAGTCGACACGTAACCCTGGGCAGCTTAGCCCTGCGGCTAAACAAATCTATGTGGAAATACAGACAGATTCCTTATGGTTAAAACAAAGCACTTACGTGTGATGAGTCCCAAAAGCTATATCCAATTTGGCCTGCAAAAACAGAAAATAAATCCAATTTATTGTGCACTGTGCAATGAAACCACCCAGTTTAATTAAATTACAAGAATACACCTGCCAACGGTTGCATTTTCATGTGCTGAATAGGAAACTCAATTCCAGCCACGTCTTAAATTTTCTCTGTAAAGCCTTGTAGGAACACAGCATAAATAATCACTGTTAATGAATTATAAAATAATTTTGTGATAGTCAAATAATTGAATGTAATGATAAAAAATTAATAAATTAATAAGTGATTCTATATATTACAAAATACATGAGATACATATAAGCTATAGAAAAACTTGAATGCTTTGCCCGATTTACCCAGGCATCCTTTATACTTTGTAGCTTCTTTATTTGGCAGAAACATGACAGAATGTAGAAACATACTACAACTGATTAACAATAATACTGCATTTAAAAAAAAAAAAATGCCTTACAACCCAATCATTTGTTACTTTTATATATATATTTCTGAATAACTAAAATGAAAAAGACACAGAAACATGCTTGAAGGCCACAAATGCTGAACTTTCAGAGCTTTAAGATGAACAATAACGGCAAAACAGATACAAAGTTAAAGACAGTTTGTATAATGCCTAGATAATTACTATAATTTGATCATTCATATTATAATGCCCCACAATAAATCACTATGTGCCATGCAACATTATTCACTTTAATACACCATTATCCAGTGTGCCTTACATAACTGTAATTTAATGCACATTACCTATTTGTACCAAAGCACCTTTATCTCAAAAGAATAAGAGCCTCACCTGGGGATTTAGCTGGCAGTGTTCAAGTAAAGTTCCTTTCGCACACACCAACACCAAATTACTCAAGTGTAGAATAAATTTGGTGGATGCTCGAACCAAATAAGCTTTCAAGAACATCTCAGGGAATAGGTCAAAAACAGTGTATTGTCACAAAAGAATGACCCTTTTTCGGTAAAATTACTTATCTTGCAGCTGGATGCCTCCCTCAAGTGGAAAAAGGTAAGAATTACAGCATAGCCCAGGCTCTTAAGTGGACCTTAAGTGAAGACAATAGCAAACTCTTCTGAACTATTGTCCCCTAACTGAGGCCGTAAGGAAGTATTGCGTGTACAAGCCTTGTAACTGGAGCGTGGCAGAACTGATTCACAGGAGCAGCACTACTCTTGTGTCCTTCTGCAAGGATACTTAAGTTGAACTGCTTCAGTAAACATGCAGCTGCCTAAATGGATAAGTAAAATAGAATCAAAGCAAATGGCACAGAGTAAGGCCATCTGCTTAACCAAAATTAGCACTAATGAAGTACCTCACACATTCACATTACACATAGATGCTAACATCCACAGATGTGCACATCTTTCGGTTTTGTTAACGTATGGAAATATCAGAAAACAGTACCTGGCAAAAACGGATGTGGCCATAAGGCTGAGCTTGCTGGATTAACCTGGCCTTGGATTCACGTTTTTCCCCGTGAACAATCATCACCGGCTTGTCCCTTCAAAACAAACATGACAGCTTGCCAAATTCAGTGTTGAATATTAGCCATTTGTTGTTATTTAAACGTCTTGGATTTTCATACACTCAGAGCAGGTTAAAATGCAAAATTGCAGAGAGTAAATTCACACCTTGTCTCTTTACTGTGTTCACAATCTCAGCTATAAAACACGAACGGAAAAATTCTAGTTTGACAATCAGTTGGAACTAGGAATTAACAAGAAGTTTGTTAACTGGGATGACAAAACATTAACCTCAAAAAAGTCAGCAACGAAATGTTATTTAGTTTACGGAGCCAAAGCCAGCTTAATTACAGAAATTAAATAAAAAAGAAGAGAAGAAAACCACAGATTTTCTGCTGGCTGGCTTTATTCCTCTGTACAAATAACCTGCATTCCAGCAGACTGAAGTTGCAAGTTTGTGCGTCACATTTTCACAAATCACTATTGGTTTGTGATTGTTTCCCACATTTTCATACAATACTTGATCCACAACACACCGGTTAAATGTTGAATTTTAGTCGTCCATCTAAATATTGTAATTAATTTTAACTCAAAATAAAAAAGCAGCCGCAGAAGGAAGTAGATTTGCAGCAATACCTAAAGTACTGTACTGTGGGTATACTTTAGGGATGGAAATACCACATTGCGCATTTACCTGAACTCTGGTGGGTATTGCTGTACCATCCAGGGGATATCAAAGCAGTAGTTAAACTGAAAAGGGTTATGACAGATTATTTAGTCTTCTGTTCCTTAAGAAAATATCCATATTTACTTGAAGGTCAAAGATACATAAAAGAAGGAATATAGCAACAATAAACAATGTATCTGGTACCTGCACAGATTCTTTCAGAGTTCCAAAGAGGGGAGAGAGAATTTCTGAAAAAAGAAAAGAAAAAAAAAACTACATTTAAAAATGATTTAGAAACAAGTAAGATATTTAATCATATCAAAGCCTTTGAACTATCGATTATGATCTAATTCAACATGGGTATTTCTTGCATGAATGCAATTACAGTACCTTTAATGTGCAAAGCCCCAGTGTTGTACTTCTTTTCTATACCGGTCACTTTTGTGAGATAAAATCGAAACGTGCTTTCCGACGGAGGCAGGCTGGTTTCAAAGAATTCTTCAGCCTCTTCCTTGTAGTAAGAGGTACCATGTGGACTCGGTGGTTGCTTGTCTTCCACCTTCTTCCTCTTGGGACTTGGGCTTCGCCTTTTCATCTGGCTTCCAGAAACAGAGTCGGGACTTTCGTCATCACTGCTGGAAAGAGCCCAACCAGACTCCTCCGTTTCCTTCTTCCTTTTGACAGCAGGAGATGGAACTTTGGTTTCGAACTTCACAGGATTCTGCTGATTGCTATGGGCCGCTTGCCTGGCCTCAGAACCAATGGCTTTGGAAGATATCGACGAAGAGCACGATTCAATTTTAATGTTTGTGTTGGGTATGGGGTCCGATTTCTGGCTCGTGCGAAAAGAAGCGTGTGTATTTTTTGAGCCCCCTTCTGTATCAGCAGGCTCACGTGCACTCAACTGCTCTGTGGGCTTTGACACGACAGGAGGTGCGTCTTCCTCGTCATCGCTGCTGGACATTGTCCACTTGCCATGCTGGCTTTCCTGTGACATCTGTAAATACAGTATACATCGACTGTTGGTAAACAGGTGAAGAGAAACTACACATTTAAGAGTATGTTTAGTCGTGTGCGGTTATTACTGATAACACTTATTTCGCATTCATTCATTTGACGACCTTATCCATACAGATGAAAAAATAATAATAGTATAGTGCATTGAAAGGCGTGTACCTCAACACGTGAGCCCCTTCTAATCGTTATCGCTTTTTCGCTATAGAATGATCCAGCTAGGTTGCACAGAATACTATCGGCAAGGTATGCACAATTTTTTAAAACTAAATAACTGGTTGGCTTGCTAGCTAATTATCGATCTATAAATCATGCAAACTTACGTACAGTAGTAGCTAGATAGTGGCGGGAAGTTGTCTATGCTTTCTTGCTAGCCTTCGCCGTGAAAAGCAGGCTACCAACAATTAAACATATAACATTTGAGTGCGCACTAATTCTGAGACAAATATGTTACAGTAGTTAGTACAATTTAGTTTCAGAGATGTCTAAATGAACTAAACTTTCCCACGAATAAGATCAAGTTGCAGTGAAGAAGGTGATACACTGGTGCAACAATGTTTTTCTTCCCGGGAACACGTGACGTAAAAATGATGCTCCCCGAGTTTTTTTTAATAGCAATTCAACAGTACGAAAACAGTACATCACCAGTCGCTAGACATAGGATTTATACGATATAAAACATAAATACAAAACACACTTAGTGCATTCAAATTTACAGCTAAAAATATACCGTTCTAAACATATCCGTTTCAATATTTGAGAAGCCATAGCTGAGCTTGGGGGTAGCTAAATTAGCCAATTACATTCGTTCTACTGACGTTGTCATACTGCACAGCAGTATTGGATGGGTAGCCAGCTAACCAATAACGAGCTTTGTTACAGTTTCCATGGGAAACTGAAATCACACTCATGTCCTCCTTCGTCCGCAACTTTGATGATACTAGCAAAGAGATTCGAAATAGCGACTAGCTAGCAAGGCGAAGCTTATTCTGTCCAGGATGTTTTCTTACACACGTCAATTTACCAGACAAGAAAGAGAAATTACGGAAAGTGATAAGAAAATGATTGCAAGGGTAAGTGCACGTCTGGAAGTTGGAACAGGTGCAACTGTTTTTGCTGCACTGCCACAAACTTCTTCCTTCTGTTTCACTTGCTGGAACTAACAAAATGCCACCTTGTTGGCGTTCGTATTACTATGATTGTATCTACATCATCATGCTAGCTAGACTAGTTATTCCTGAAACTATACACCTGCGCCTTGTAAAATGACGTTAAATTACACATAGAGCACCGATGCTACTACCACATAATGGTTGGCTGCAATAACATAATTCTATCGATAAGTATAAATGCATGCTTATGATCGGCTTTTGAGGTTTTTGAGAAGTGTGACGAGGACAAGAAGGGGTACCTGAGCAGAGAAGATGTGAAAATGGCAGTGGTTATGCTGTTTGGATACAAACCATCAAAGGTATGCCTGCCTGTAGTTGTGCCGATTTTCTCTTGCTGATTGACGTGGCTTAAAAATATTGCACTGTAAATACCACCTGTAACGTAGGCTGGTTCTGGTAATGGAGAACGTGGCTTTATGGCCACTGCGAATCGATGAATTTCACTTATTCATTTTTCAGATATGTATTATCTGGTAATAATTTCAATAAACGTAACCCAAACCCGCAACAAAAATACAGAACAACCTTTTGTTTTGGTCTTCATGTGTACTTTCACGGTAACTAGTCGCCCACCCGTGGTAGAGGTATTCAATGAGTATCGTGCTGAACCACGAGAGGGCGCCATTGTATTTTCTTTTAAGGTCGGTCATGAAAAATGTGTTTTTAATGAAATCTTGGGTAATGTTAGTATTAATCGTCGATTGATGAGATTCCACTCATCACGTTATTTCCAGATTAACGTGTTAATATGTAAGTTTCTAAATGTGAATTAAATAAAACTGTGTTTCTTGTCATTGCAGTCAGAAACAAACTTCTTCATGGAGCATGCTCTGCAAGGCAATTTGCCAGGTACTTTGACCATATTATATATGTAGTTCCTAATACCTAGAGCACCTGCACATATGCACAATGACTGCTGCTGGACATATCTGATAATTATTTTCTTTAACTGGCAAATTCAGTGAGCCAGTTCATTCCTGCTCTCTACTATTTACAATAATCTACCCCAGTGTGTTTATTTTAGAAGCATACGAGCAGTACTTGTTGTGTTAAATATAATTGATTTATAAGGTAATTCACCTTGAAATAAAGGATAAACTGAATAAATAAAATGCATATGGCATGCTTTATATTCTCGCATTATTGATGTGTAAATTTATGTAAATCCATGAGTGATTCTAGATCTACATCAGCCATGTTGTACTGAAGTTGTTTATGACGTAAATAGATTTATTGCTGAGATTAGAGAATATCAGACGGCTAAGAAAAACCTATGAGCAGTCATCACAACATTGTGTTTAATACAAGGGAAACAGATGAATTCAGACATGAATATAAAGATATTAACATGTCCACTAAGTAACTCTTAATTGCATTTTACAGTGCAATGGACACTTATTTGCCTAAATATGATAATATTCTTTTATAAGATATGCCTTGTTGTTTGGAGAGGAACCTGTAATTGGGGCTGGGGCTGTAACTCATGTATTGATATAAAAGCAGTGTTGCATTGTCAAATGAAATATCATGGGAAAAACCTTGTTCCATTCCATGAGACGGAAGAGGACTGAAAGGGAAGCCAGACATGAATTTGGTGTAATCGTTTTAGGCATTGCCAGTAATTAAAGAATCAGTCACAAAAGGCACCACGTAATTTTGGCGTGAAATGCATACAGGCATTACAGGGCCTCTGACAGGCAGGAACACTGAAGAAAAGGGGTTGGCTAGACATTTTTTTTAAAGGAAGACATTAAATGGTTGAAGACCTAGATTAGTAAGTAATTTGTCTCTTGTTTTAAGCCACAAGCAAATTGCTTTTGTATACTGCCCTGTAGGAAAGCGTAAGATAATCTAGTTAAAGTGGCGTGCTGGTGTGATGAAATATTCTGCCATTAAATCTTGCTCAGAGCAAACGGCGAATTAAATTGCTCTTCTTCTGTATTTCATGTGATTACTAAATTAGTGATGGTGGTGGAATTGGGGGTGTTGGTAGTAGTGTGGAAGCCTTGGCTAGACTCCGTCTCCGACAGCGTTGGCAGACACTCACACAACACAGGGCCATTTAAGGTCCCCCCCCCACTGCATTTCATTACTCCTGCATGTATTTAACATCTCTCTCACACACTCTTTCACTGTCTCTCTATCTCTCTCTGTCTCCCCCTCTCACACACACACTCCCTCATTCTCTCTTACTTTCTAACTTTCTCCCTCTTACTTTTACTCACTCTCTTACTTTCTAACTTCCTCTCTCCCCTTCTATCTCTCTCTCACTGTCTCTCTTTCTCTAGACCCCCCCCCCCCCCCCCCCCCCTTCTCGGCGTTTGAATCGGCTGTATGTTATTTTCCACAGGAGAACAGAGGTAGCGTATCTGTCAGCGATAGGACACCGATGTGCCGCTGCCTAGTAACACTTGACTTTGAAGAACAGTTCATGGTCTGGCAGTTTTTATTTTCCCTTCTCCCTGTGTGTGTGTGTGTGTGTTTTTTTTTTTTTGCACTGGACGTTGTTGCTCTGGTCTCTGGGGAATCGGCCGGTCAGTGCGATCTTCAGAAGCCCCCGCTCAGAGGAGGCTCTCGCGCTGTTTATTCCTGTTTGAAATGCGGTGATGTTGCCGCGCGGCTGTTGGTCTTGGCTGACAGGCCTCTCTCTCTCTCTCTCTCTCTCTCTCTCTCTTGTTTCGGGCTCTGTGTGGTCTCGCTCAGCGCTGACCCGGGATCCCCGCAGCAGCCTCAGCGGACGGGGACTGCCGCTCCTCGAAGTCTCCTTCTTTAATAAGATAAACCTGTCAGGACGCATGCGAAGAACTCGCACCTCACAGCGAAGAGCTAAGTGCGGTATGCGGCTAAAGCAGGCGGCTGCTATGCTAACTGATAATTGCACTTTTCATTTCTGCCATAAAGAAGAGATTAAAATGTGACAACTTCATTATCCCCAAAAGGGAAACTATCTGCAGTATACAACAACAAACATAAGAAGACATCATTCAGGATTAAGGTAAACAGAGCAGGACACGGGGTTCATCAGAAAGGCATATTTGGCACTGTGGAGGCCAGTGTGAACTGCAGATATGGGTCTGAAAGTAACTGTGATATGAGCTGAAAGCTAGTTTCATGGACAGTGCAGTTTTGGACTAATGATGACTAATGAGAACCTTAATGAAAAAATAATCAGCGTTTTATAATTATTAATACCCTTCCAGAGAGATCTAGCATCGTTGGCGGTCTTTTAATGTAATGAATCAAGTGTATTAGGAGTTCTTTATTCTTTCTTTTTAAGACACTATTCTAATTATATTTAGAAAAAAGATAATATAATCGGTTGATATACTTTTTCATACCTTATGATTCAAGATTATGTTTACAAATATGTCTCCTCTTTGCTTAATTAAGAAAGCATATGCATTTTGAAAACTAGTCATTTTTTTTACCCTTAAAATTGAACTCGTTCTCCTCACTTTTATGATTTAAAAAAATGTGTCTTAAGAAGGAAACTCCATACTACATGGATGCTCACAAACACTGTTCCATTCTACCGCCCTGCTGGCAGAGCCTTCCTTGTAGAGCAACCTCGGAGAACGTCTTAACACATCACAATTCTGAAACAACATCCTGGCTTTGTGTCTAACCTGCCAAAACACAGCAGCTGATTGAATCCGAAGCATTGCATATTCATCGAGGAAAGATCTTGGGGAAAAGCGTCTTATTTATATTCAAACCTTATCAGCAGCGGCAACATCCGTAAAATATTGTTTATACTGCAGCTTCAAACACTTTTTTTCCCCCCTTCTCTCCCCCCCCCTCCCCCCTCTCTCAGCGTTGCTCAGGGACAGTGTTGTGAAATTAGAGGAGTGGTGTGACAGATCGGCAGCGTCCACGCTTTTAAGGAGATATTCCGGATGAAACGGCTGTTGCCGGGTGCGGCGTGAAGCGCGTGTCTGAACGCGGGAGTGACAGGCGGGGCCGGCGGCGCCGGGCGAGCCCAGCTGTCTCCGAGGCTCTGCGCCCCGATTCCTCACCGTGACGGATGGGCTCCACATCTGAGGAGGAGCCCTCGCGGACGCCTCGGTCAGCCGCCTCCGTCAGCCGCCCCCGCCCCCGCCGCCGCGGCTGGGGGGGGGCGGCGCACATCCACGGCGCGTAGCGTCCGTTCTTTCACCGACCGCCTAGCGATAGGAGCCGCGAGCCGCGGAGACGCTCGTTCAAGGTCACGGCGGATTCTAATCAGGAGCTCGGGCCTGTTCTCCCACTCCAGAGCGCCCAGATGTATGCTGGGAGATATTTGAAGGGACGGCTGTTTAGCCATGGAGATTTCAGCACGTGTGGTCGAGCCCGCTAACGCTCAAGCGTGTGCTTAGCCATGTAGGTTTGTCTTGAGTTTTCTGTCATGGGCTTTGTGGCTCCAACACCAGCCAGTCTTCCTTTAGCCTCACTGAATGGCGCGGTGTTCTAGCGCTGCCGTCTTGGAGGTCTCTGCAGCGATATCGCGGCGGCAGGCTGGCGGTTAACAAGGGGGCTCCGTTGTACACGTTGCCATTTTTGGCAAGGTCGTGTCCAAGGGCTCCTGGTGTTAGCGAGAGTCAGTATCAATAGCACACGGAATATGATCTCGCAGGGCTAAGGTGAGCAGAGCTGGGACAAAATGGCCGTCTTTTTTACTCTGTGCTGTTTTACTGATATCTAGCAGCGGTAATACGTTCTCAATGGCCAGGAAAAGAAGGCCGCTCAGTCGCTGAATGGCTGAGCTCATTTTCTCTTCAGGTAGCAATCAACCGGCTCTTTGGGAAGAATAGACTTACCCGCCGCCATTGAGCGTTAATTGTGAGCCGCGAGTTGTCATGTTCCTGCTAACCGCGGAGCGTATTGGACACGGTGTCGCAGTGTTTCTCTATTAGGGCCGCTGATAAGTTTTATGAAGCCGAGGACGGGGGAGTGAAATGTACCTTCCCTCCTGATGAAACGGCGCCTCTGTCTGCCTGATTAATCAGTCGGTGTTGCGCTGTGTCGCGCTGTCCGAGAGTGCTCGTTGTTCGCTGTGAAATTCCGCCGGCGTCCCGTTTTCGTTTAAAACCGTGAAAACGCCGACGTAAGCCCGGCCGGCTTTCCGAAATGCGCGCCCCGCTCGGAATGCAGGAGTTTACCTCGTCCGACAGTCTTCCTCTGCAAGTTCTCCCTCCTTTCCCCTTGGAGAGTCCTTGTCCCCCCTCTCTCCCTCTGATGCTGTTAGGGAACGCGCTGCCGGATGTCAGCTTTCAGGCCGAAACTGCTTTCATCCTGGCCCGGAGGCTCTCGCCGGACCCTGGACCATGGCGGAAGGGGCTATGCGAAACTCGTCCTCGGATCCCCTCGCTCGATTAATTATCCTCCGCTCGTGAGGGCTTCACGCGGTCCCTCTGTTCCCGCCCGGTTCCGCCCGGCCTGTCCTCCAGCGTTTAGCGAGCCCGCTTGCTGTGCTTTGCATTCCTAGAGGACGGTCTAGAGCTCCCAAGCCTGCCTTTTCTCTCAATAACAGTACTCAGAGAAAAATGACTACCCTGCAGGTGTGAAGGGGAGAATATCTCTCCTCTAAACACTGTGCTTTCAGATGATTCTCGTCTGCAGGAAGTGCATGGGCTCTGTGGAGAGCTGTAATAAACACAGATTCTCTTTTTCTCTGTATTCTCTCTCTCTCTCGTGCTCTTTCTCTCTCTTCAAAGGTGTCCCACTGGATCTGCTGATATCTCTCATGGGGAAGAAGTTGGCGGTGGCGGATCAGTATGACAGAACGAGGCACATCTTCAACGCCTTCGACGTGCACTGTACGTACAGTACCTTTCCTCTACGACACACGCTTCCCTGCACGGGGCTTAACTTCACGCGCTTCAGCGGAGATGTGGCTCTTTCACACAACAAGGGTCAGGGGCGTCTTTTAGGCCAGCTTAAAGAGTGCGCTGCGATTGCCTCCCAGTCTTTTGGGCCAAAGGAAAAGCCGATGGCTTTCCAGCTCTCTTTGTTGGTGCAGTAAAACTGCCACGGTTACCTGCCTGTGACGGATGACCCTATTTGTCCAACCAAAGCGGAGTGAGAAACAGCACCAGTCTGACCTGTGGAGAGAAGGAGCTCATAACCTGTGGAAGATTGTTGTGTCCTCTGCCGCTAATAAGCCCCTTTCACCTCAGGATCCAGACTCGTGCTTCACAAGCATCAGTCTCAGGACGTGCCGGAAGTTTCTCCTGCACCCCGGTCCTCTTAAAATGTGCTGGGTCTCGTGTGTTCTAGAGCCAGGAGCGTCAAACTGAAGTCCCAGAAGCCGCAGTGTACGCAGGTTTTTGTGGTTTCCTTTCAGTCAGCGGCCAATTAAGGCCTTGAGAGCAAAGTGTGTGGATTCGTTAGCCAATCAATGATTTAAATGAACCACTGCTGCAGAGGGACCCCCAATGCCAGCAGACGCCGCGGCCCTCCTTGTCTGGAGTCCATCACCTGTGTTCTGGAATAATGAGGGGAGGACTTCTCAGACCAAGACTTACTGCCAGTCTGTGTGTCATTATTTCTGTGTCTTTAGAGGAGGTTCTCCAGTGGAGATGTTGCTACTTGGAGAGAAGGTCACCCAAGCTTAGCAGTGCTTCCCTTCCGTTTCAGTAGAGGGCGCTGTAAGCCCTTAACTGCCAGCCAAGCTCAGCTCCTGCACAGAGGGGCATTGGTCCCTGTACCACTCTCTCCATCTGAGCATGATCTCAGGGTCTGCTGTTAGGGCACGCTCATCATATTCAAAACTCTATGGTTTTTTTTACAAGGCTTTAAGTACTGTGGCTCAACTCTGCCCTGCGACATCTCTACCTGCGAGTAGCACCATGGTCCCAGGCTGAAACAGGGTTTCTGGTGTAGTTCCTGATGATGCATGTAAAATTTAATTCACTTCCCTTTCCCACAGCAGTTTCTTTTTTTCTGGTTGGCACTGGCCCAAGCTCAAACAACAGGCTTTGGTAATTCCTCACAATTAGCATCGTAGCAATAAAACGCACCCAAACTGTTTTGACACCCATCAAGTTAAATTCTCACCAGAACACAAAATATTGAGTTGCACAGTTCTACCTGCTTCCCCCCCCCCCCCCCCCTCTAAACTCCGTGCTGAGAAATCCAAGGAGAGGCAGGGGTATGATTAGCTAATTAATTTTGTTACAGAATTTAGGCCTTCATCAGCGAGGGAGTTGGGAGTGGCCATATGAGGAGGACATCAGGTGACTGATTAAATCTGCTTAAATGGACCTGGGACCTTTCTTCATTAACCCCTTTGACCCCCCATTAAAGAAAGAATGCTTGTGTTTTAGATGCAAACAGTTTTTGAAAACCCCTGCCATCTGTGTTAAACAGACTCCTGCAGCAGCAAGATTATTTTGGGTTTTTTTCTCTCACCCTCCCTCATGTTCTCTCTAAATTAACCTATAAAGATTATTTTTTTTTATAAATCTCAATTATCTTCCTGTTGTTCCTCTTTGAAAAGAATGGTAAAAGAATCTTTCCATATACACACTGTAGTGCAGTGTACATCCATGTTATGAGGAGTACAGGTAAATTCAAGGGCAAAATTTACAGCGGGAGTAGGCGGGTTACAACCCCCCCAATATTACAAAACAGGCAAAATAACCCCCCCCCCCCAATAATATATAACATGATGGTGAGAAAAAGAATTTCATTTAATAAAGATGAGGATACAGATCAGTAAGCTGTTGTAAATTCTTCATCACCTGAAACGATCATTTCACAGCTGTTCTTTAAAAAATATATACCTTCCGGGGGGCATGCCCCCGGGCGCCTCTAGAGGGTTGCAGTTCTCCAGGTCTATGAATTTCAACCCCCCCCCCCCCAATACTGAAACTAAAGTTACATCGTTGGGTAAATTATTAAAAAAAGGAAAGAAAAGTAAAACAACAAAGTTTGGTATTTGCTATCAAGCAAGACTTGCATGACCTGCCTTTATAATCTTAATCACCGTCTAAAACTCAGGCGTTAACATTCGTACCCATTTGTAAGCCTTTGACAGGTTTCAAGGTTTTTCTCAGCTGGATGAGAGCGCAGTTCCTATAGTGCGTCTGAAAAGCCACGTTAACTTGCATTAATAGTTGATTTGTATTAATAGTTAATTTGCCCCGTCTGTCAGCTGCTGTGTAATAATGTGCACATACGTGTAAACATTAAAAATAAACAGCCTTCCAGCTGCAGCTGCCAGGGAAATGAATTGGAGCGGAGTCTATATCATGGCAAAAACCTTTGAGTAGTTCCAGCAGCGTGTAAATAGAGGCTCTCTGTTCTCCGGCCAGCTTCCCTTAAAACCGATGCAGCCGCCGTCTGCGTTTGATTGGCCTGACGGAACGCCAGGAGGCAGAGCCCCCCCCCCCCCGTCTGCCGCGTGACAGACAGCCGTTTGAATGTCTGCGCGGCACTTGTCATTCTCCTCCTCTTTATTTATTTATTTATTTATTTCTCTTTTCTTTCGATTTGAACAAATGGAGGGGAAACGGCGTTTAAGGGCGGCGCTTCCGTCGTAAGCCGGTGGCAGCCTGCCCGCCCAGCGGATCGTTCTCGGGGGCGAATAGCGGCCCTTTCATTTTCCCGCCGCCCGCGCGCGCGCGCGTGTGTGTGTGCGGGCGCCGACCCTGCCGCACAGTCAAGGCGTGCCACGCTGTTTACCCACAGAAATCCCAGCCAGCTTTGCCACAAGGTATTGTAGTAAATTGTCACGTAATTCAGCTTATGCTGTATCCCAGTCAGCTTTAGCTGTGAGCCCCAGTTAAGTTACACGCTCGCTTTTTATTTCATCGCAGGCTACACTGAACGGCTTTGAAAGAGCGCTTTCTTTCTCAAGCCCAGCCAGCTGTTGATCATGATCCAGGGCAGCGAGCGGTATGGATGGAGTAATTGGCGGGGAACTCTGCTTTCAACCAGAAGTTTGTATGTTTGAATCCCGGTTGTCATTACGTCCTTCAGCGAGGCATCAAGAGGTTCCATCTGAATTGGTTCATATTCGGCTGTAGAAATGTATTGTATTTAAAAGATGAGACACACTGATCTGTGATTTGCTCTGAGCATGTTCGCATCTACTAATAAAATAATATAGGGTCATTTATAATACAGTGCGTCTCCCTAGCAGCTGGGGTGGAGGGTTGTACAGTGACTGTTTTTTGTATGTGCAGCAGTTGCAATTGCAGCATAGCAGTGGAATAGCATCTTAGCCCCACAGTACCAGAAGGCCATTGGCTGATTCTAGGAAAGTCACATTACAGTAAACAGACTTCAGTCTCACAATTAAATTTCTAGGTGTCAGCGCTCTAAACATTCTCCGGGGAGTCATTTCCTGCGAAGTGAAATTCCTCGAATCGATGCCGGGGTTAGAAAGACTGGAGGTGACATGCTGTAATTTGGTGTGGCCATGTCTGGAGGAAGTGTTACGCATAGCACCCCCCACCTCCCCCCCCCACACACACACACACACACCTTTGCCTTCCCTTACTGTGAGACTTCCCAACTCCAAAGCAAATGAGTCGGATAACTGAAATGAAATGGCACATGCTTTATGTTATGTGGGGAAGTCAGGGTTGTCAGAATAGATGGAGGGAGGATGTTATCACCTGCTAATTCTAGAGAACAGTGCATCTTTCCCTAAGCCATAGTAACAGGTTCTGTTTCATTTTTTTCTCATATTTTTTTTTTTAAAGGGCGTGGTGTAAGGACTGAAATGAAAGTATCCGTATATTTGGGTTGGGTCTGCGTTTGGTGTGTTTTTTTTTAACCTTTTTCCAGGGGAGTGATTTTAAAGGCAGTGGCCTAAACGTTGTTTCTGCCGGTGTGCTTGCCCTCCAGGTCGTGGTTATTTAACGATGGAGGACTTCCAGAAGGCTTTCATCCGAGTGGCTCCACATCTGCCGCAGAGAACGGCGCAGGAGGCGTTTCGGTAGGGCACAGGCGCCGCTCCCCGTCCTCCCGTCGGTAACTTCTTTTCGCAGATAATGGAATCTCCGATCCCCAGCAGAGACCGCGCAAAGCCGGCCTTCGTGTCTGCGCATCTGCTGCCGATGATTTGATCTGCGGCAGTTTCTCCAGCGGCGTCGTACGGCGGCCGATGAAGTTGACCGCGCGGCGGGGCCGATGACGTCAGGCGGGCGGCGGGTCCGCTCTCGCGGGCCGCGCGGCGGACAGGCGCCGGGCCCCCGTGGGCTCGTAGCGGCTGGGCGCGGTACGGCTGCGTTTGCGATGCTCCCCGCCGCGCGCGCACGTTCGCCGCGCTCCCCGCCCGCGGAGCTCCGTCCGCTGAGGACCGGCTCTCATTAAGCCGGGTTAGCTTCCCGCGCTCGGCCGGGCCTCTCCGGAGCCCGAGCGGGATCGATCTGCTCGCCCCCCTAGCCCTTTGCGCTTCGTGTCGGAGAGCTTTTGGCAGGCGGCGCCGAGTGCTCAAACAGGTGCCCCCCCCCCCCCCCCCCACGTCGCCCCCCCACCCCCCCTCAGACACGCAGGGCGCGTTCGCGCTCATCCTGAACCGTCGCTACCGAGCCGGCCTCCGCGCAATGACGCATCCCCGGCACCGCGAGGGAAAGCGCCTTTGTGTTCGCGCAGCGACCGTGTTTGCCGTGACAGGAGGACGGGCTCACTTCGCAGAGAGCATCTGTTTCATTTGTTTGCCTGTGTTTTTATATGCTGTTAGTTAACTTAAGGCTTTTGTATTCACCTCCCATCTGTCTGCTCTCCCGGAGATTGACTGCCTGCTGAAGGAGCGCGGGGGTTTATCGCGTTCGGAAACGCGCGGCGGGTTTCGAAGGGAAAGCGCGGGGCACGGTCGCTCTCGTTCGTTCCGGTTCGTTCCGGACGACGCACGCGAACGACGCCTCGGGGCAGGGCTGCCGTGCGGTACGTCTCCGGCTTTTTTTCCCCGAGGGCGCTCGGCGTTCGCACGCGGAGTGTCATCCTCGGCGGGCACCTCGGGGTCCTCCACGGCTGTGGTGTACGAGGTGTAATTATGAGCAGAAAGCTCCGGAGAGTCTCCACGTGCTCTGAATGGCTCTCGTTCACGTTTCGGCGAGAGCCGCATCCGAGATAAAAACAAGAGGAGCGGAGATATCGATGAACCACAAGTTAACGGTCAGACAAGTGTTAGCCTGAGAAAGAAGTAATCACGTACTCAGTGAAAGTGTCACATTTCACACTAGGAGTTTCTTTTCCATTTTCCTGACTGGAACCTTTCCACATTATAATTTTCTTTTTGACATTTCAATTTTTGGTATTGTTTTGTAGTTTTTATGAAATTGTATAGCAGATACTCTTAGCTTGGGTAATTTACACAGCTTGCATTCGACTGCACACATTTCATTTGTAGGCATACAAGCTTGCTCAAGGGTAACAACATCAATGATCCATTTTGGATCCGTGTGATCTAGGTTGCTTAAAACACCTTGAGTTTTTCCACTTGCTGTGCTCAGGTAGAGGCTGGTTTTTCCTTAGTAGGGAGACGGCATATGGGTTTTCTGCTAGACTAGAAAGGCACTCATTAAATGGTGGTTTCCCCTCTGCTAAGGCATTCATTGAGGGGTGCATGAAGCGGAAACTATATTGCTTTCATGGTCGTTTTTCTGTATCGTGGAATGTTGAACGTAAATATTTTCGAAGTAACGTGGAAACAGCATGTAGAATTCCAAACAGTTTGCGACGGTGGGGAAAATCGCATTCGCTTTTCAACGTGCAAACCCACGTCATTTTTCATTTAATTCCTCAGGAGCCTTATTGCCTTGTTAAATGGAGCTACTGTGTGTCAGAAACTGCTGCTACTGTTGAAATTCAGCGTGAAAACGAGCTGCGCCGAGCCCGTTAGCATTCAGACCACATTAAAGTTAGCATGCCGTCAAATTCTTGTCTCCTTGGAAGTTTAATGTGGTTTTGAACATTTTTAGAGATCACATTCCAGCTTTAACTACAGTAGCTGTGTAGTTTCAGTCCTCTGAAGAGAGAGACAGACAGACAGATAAAGAGAGAGAGAGATTATTACCCTTTGTAGCACCTTGTTCCAGCAGGAAGAGTACAGCACTGTGTTCAGCTCCCCTGCTGACCTGCAGGGCCAGTGCTGAAAGTCATTAGCTCGATGCCACTGTGCCATCTTGCTTTCTTCCCCCAGCCCAGCCCACTCTCCATACCCCTGTCATTCCACTGCACCCAATGCAGTGCAATAACAGCAACAGCAGCAACAGCAGCAGCAACAGCAGCAGCAATATAAAGAAATAAATCAACAGTGTTGGGGGGGGGGGGTTAAAAAAAACTCCAGTGTTGTGCGCAGTGTTTATCTGCAAGCCCAGGGCTGTGTTTAGGATAGATTATCACAACAAAGTGATAAATAATAACGCTCGCCCCGGGTGACTCTGCTGGAGGAAGCGCGTGGCTCCGGAGTCAAACGCTGGCTCCGCGCTCCTCCAAAGAGCGGAGCCCTCCTTCTCTATGTGTTTTTTCGATCCCTCGCAAAGAAAAAGAACAGCACCCTTGTCCCGTCCTTTTTGTCATAATTATGGCAGAACAATGAAGCCCCCCGCAGGCTTCGGGCGATTAGCAGAAGGCTGGTGCCTATTATGCGCGCGAGATTTATGGACATGTGCCGCCGCTCTGGATGAATGTTAACGCGTAGATCTCCCCGCTGCTAGTTGCCATGGCGATAGGTACACAGAGCTGGTGCCATCACACCTTGAGCGGTGCCTGCAGTAGCTTTGCTCTTTTGTTGCTTCTGTTTCTAAAGCAACTATCTGTCATCGCCTTCTCATGAATACCTGAGATACAGATTCTCCCCAAGTCAACGAGGAATTAGAAACCGGGCCTGTCGCCTGCCTTTCAAAAACCTAACGTTTGTCTCCAGTCCTGATTTAGCCATTTTCTATGTGCGAATTTGACAGTGTAGTCTGCAGCAATCGTGCATTTTAATTTGAAACATACTGCAAGGAAGAAGGGAAATGTTGTTCTTTGTCTGTGCAATCGTGTGCATGCCTGAAAATGTTTTATGGAAAGCGTGTGCCATTTTGTGTTTTTTAATCTTAACATGATAATGGTCACATCATCCTTTGCATGTAATTTTCTGAGATACTAGCTCAAGCATGGTGAAAACTGTGAATATGATTAATGTACCGTAGTGACATTTTATGTTTGTTTTGTGTTAGTCATAGTGATTCAAATGTGGCTACAAAAATTTCATTTAGAAGATTAAGGCAAAAATCTGCACCCTTATCAAAGTGAAGCATAATTAAATATCTACATGCAGTGCACTTTAAAAGATTAGTGGAAATGCATGCGGACTTACTGCAAAACTGTTATTGCTGTAAATTTCTCAGCCAAGGTCTTTTAATCTGTTAAAATGGGGGCCGGTGAGTAAGTGAATTAATTAGCAATCTGAAATTAAAGTTCCTTTGGAGTTTTTCTTCCGTTAACCAGAATGAAGTTTTTTTTTTCCTCCTCCTAGAATATTAATGCAAATTTCCTCTGTTCCCTAAAGCTATGAAGGAGACACCGGCAAGTACCTCCATTGTGAAACCCTTCCCAGCTTACTGCTGCTCGGGAAACGGCTGGCGCTCTAACCAGCTGCTTTGCGGTCGAAAAGAAAACGGTTCAGGTCCGATCCGACAGTGTCCCGGTCCACAGGATCACTGAGTCACCGTCGCCAGCCGCTCGCTGCGAGTAATAGTTTGACAGTTTTCTCCACAAGGGGAAGTCTGTGTTTGTGGAAAAAAAAGCCCTGAACAGATCAGTGGCAAATTAGCCTTGCTTGAGCTCAGCGTGAGCACATTTACTGCATATTGAAAGTTTGCCCTTTTCTTTTGCCACCATATCAAGGTAATTACATTTCCTTTGTAGCTTTGTGAAAGGAGGTATCACCGCCCTGCAGTTTTACTGCCTGCCTGTGGAAGCTCTCAGTGCATAAATCCCTTAAAGTACGTTTTTTTCCCCCCCTGTTGACACAATGAGCTTAATGAAAGCACAATAAAGCAGCTCCATCCTTAATGTGCTGTCCGCTGAAAAGGCAGCTAATGGTCCGGTGATATGTGGCTCTTGGTGCCTGTGTTGCTGTTGATGGAGCTCCGCCACATTGTTTTTCTTCTCTCTCTCTCTCTCTCTCCCTCTCTTTCTCCCTCTTTCTCCCTCTTTCTCTTTTTCTCTCTCCCCTACACCGCAGCCGTCCACATAAACGTCCGCGTGACAAGTACGCGCGCGCAGAAAGGACGCGTCTCTTCCTCTTACGAGCTCGGAATGTTGTGAAAGCCTTTAATTTGGCTAATGATCGATGTCATAGCCCATGTAACTGATTTTAATGCTGCTTCGTGGGCCGTCTGACAGCTGTGGGTGACGCTCGCCGTGGAGGCTGAATCATCCCATTCATGATTTTAGCAGGCCGCCCCTGAGAGCTCCCGCCTCAGCGTTTAAAGCCAATGTGAAAAGGGGGAGTGCAACCCAAAGTCAGAAGAAAACTTCTTGAGTAGCGCATGGATCTAGGTCATCTGCTGAAAGTAATTTGTATGCGATGTTTGTTACGTGAAGCCTTGTCTGTCCAATTTAAATCGTTAGCAAGAGCAGTACTTTATTTTTCGGTAATTTGTTTTATTAATAATGATTATAATAACAGCAACAATATTAATAATAATAATAATAATAATAATAATAATAATAATAATAAGAAGAAGAAGAAGAAGAAGAATAATGATGCTGATGATGTTGACAATAATAATGTACAATATATTTATTGCATTTATTGTTTAAATTTGGAATCTTTGTACATTAGAGGGCAGTTTTATCAGGGTGTGAAAGGGTGATTCAGTAATCACTTTGGGTTCCCCTGGAGTCCCCTGCGGCTGTTCTTTCAGCAGCTGTGTGGGGTGAGGGGGGGTGAGGGGTGGGGGGGGGGGCGTGATGGAGCACTCCCACCTCCCGTCGAGCTGCAGCCCACTCCTCTGGAGCCCGGCTCTGTCCTCCAGCGTGGGGGGTCACACTGAACTGACGGTCACACCACCAAGACGATGGGCAGGCACTGGATCTGACTGGCACTCTGAAGACATTCTACCTGCATCTGGGGAAGGGGGGGGGGGTGCACTGACATGCAGTACTGATTGGGTGCTTCCAAACAAGTTTTGGGCGAAGCCTGAATCCTCTTGGAACTTTTTTTGTACATCCAGCTCATCTTCACCACGGACTATAGGTATTCCAGGAGGAGCCATTAACCGTCGCTGTAAGGAGGAAATTAGTACTGTATAATTCTGATTGGATCTTTGTGCCGTCCGCACCGTCCATGAAAATTACACCGTCCCCGCTGCACCTCGACATCCCTTGGAGGAATTTTAATGAAGAGTCATTTCCAACTTTTTTTTTTCTTTTTTCTTTTTTCTTTTTCCCCCCGCCGCTATCGCGGACATCGACAGCCATAACGGAAGTCCGCGTTCTTTGAAGCGAAAAGTATAAGTGCCTTTTAAATAGGGTCGTGGAGTTGGCTATCGCGCGCTGTCTGCGGGAGATAGCGGCTCTCGGCGGGCCTCTGAGGTGATTCTCACCCGCGGGTTTCCCGCTAATAAAGATGGGCCGATACGCCTGCCGGAGGCCTAGCGCTTCTTTCGGTGGTCTAGCGACGGGGGGCTTTGTTCCTCCGGCGTGAAACACAGGCCCGTCTCCAGGGGACGGGAGATAAACACGGACGATAGTAAGTGGAAAATGCGGTTACCTGCTTTCGGCTTCATCACTCGCCGCCATTCGCCCCGCTTCGGCGGGGAAAAGGCGTCCAAAACGAGCGCGTCTCTCCCGTTCCACCCTCGCTGCGTAGCGGTTCTGGAGATCTTTTATTTTTTTGGAGAGCATTCACGTGCGTGTATGTGCAGTATATGTACACTGCGTGTCATGGGGGATATAAACATGACGTTTTTTCCCCTGTTGCTGCAGTTTTTGCATTGCGCCCGTTAACCGGTGACCAGTAAATTACAGATGTTTCTTTATGCACCGTCTCGTCCACCGTTTGAATGAGTTGTCAATTCCGATTCTTTTCGGCGCCTCTGCGGATGTTTTAAAGGTCAGAACGAATGCCTGGTACGTGTTTTGTATCACACGTGCACGGGCTTTTAGCGTTGAATGGCATTCCCAATTGTCATTCGCCCAGAAAAAACAAATGTAGCGCTCGAGTTGAGGGGAGTTCTCCTTGGCCCTTCGGTGCGGCGTTTCAGACGGAGGTGTGCGCGCTTGACAGGAGCGAAATTGCTCTCCATCTACCGAGATCCCTCTCCCCTGCTCAAAGAGAGCGAGCCTCGGGTATCCGCCGCGGACTGGAGGAGACTCGAGCACGCTCGACGACTGCCCGTGACGACAAAACACGGGGGACGCGTCGGAGACGGAGCGAGTTTGAGAGTCTCGCGAAAACGCGTCCCTCCTTTAACCTCGCAACTCACAGCTTTGACAGCTGAGGAACGCTCGGGGAACGACGGCCACGGGGAAAATGAACTTCATTTATATGCCTCGCGCACCTTGGGTGTGTTCCGTTTAGCTTAATGCGAAATGAATGCAAAGTGCTGATAGCAGTTCTCATGTGTACGCAGAGGCGTTCTGGTCCCGGGCACTCTCCAGCTTTGAGTTTAGCAACGCGCTAATCGATGGGCACCCATGTCTGAATGGAAGCAGGCATTTTCAAATATGATAAATGAAACAAACTAATAAGTAAATGCGTTCCCAGTGGGTGTGACTTGATGCCCGGGTGGGCATTTGCACAGAAAGGCACGGCAGGATCGTGGCACGGCATCCTGTCTTCCAGACAGTGTCAGCCTAGCCCCGCCGCCGTTTACAAGCAGTTGCTCCTCCTCTCAGTGCCGAATAAAGATGTTTACTCGGGCAAAAATCGACAAGATGAGAGGGAGAAGTAAGCAGTACGGAATGCGCCGGCCTTGGAGCCAAATGTGGCCGCCGGCGATGGACGAACGGCAGCCTCTTTGGCGGCGGGGGCCTCGCGCGTACGCCGTGACGCTGACCGAGCGGGACGGCCCCGCGCGCGGTCCGCCCCGCGCCCCTGCCCTTTCCCGCGCCTCGCTGTCTCTCCCCGTCTTCGTCTGGCGGTCCCCCTGTAAGGGAGCTTTGTTCCGAGGTGATATTCGAAACGCAGCGCGCCTCTGCTGAAATAGAAGCTGCTTCTGGGGTTGCAGGGTAAGGGCTGCGTCTGTGTGCTCGTAGGGGATTCAAAGAACCCGAGTCAGAAACTGTCAAGGAGCAGGGAACGACTGTTGCTATGGATAAAACGGGCCAACCGACAGAACTGTCCTCCTTCTACTGATGAAATGGTACAATGCAGTGCAGATATGTGAACTCTGAGAAATAAATTATACGCAGTTACACAGGTTTCAGATTCGTAGCGCTTTAATTTTTAATCTAACACCCTCACTTTTATACTGCCGTACAATGTGCAACCGTGACAAAAAATGCTGCTGCTGGCTACATGCTGTTAACTGCTGCGTGTTGCCAGGCTAGTAAAGGAAGCATCCACTTGGTCAGCCAACAAATGGTTTGGTTGTTGAGAAAGGCCATTGTTAGTGTAATTAAAATGCTAATGAAATGACTGACATTTTTTTACCATGCATTCTGCATTCCGTTTTTTCTTTTCTTTTTTTTTTTGAAGGAGAGACTTGCCTCATCTGTATACTGGGCCTCAGAGCATGCGTTTGTTTCAGTGAAAATGAATGTTTGTCATTTCTTGCTGAAATGAATCTCTCATGGCTGGTGTAAATGAAGACGGTAATGCCTTGGCAGGGAACAAACGCAACTGTCAAGGCACGTCGGGGTATGTTTGCGCATGCAAAGTGCTTTGAAGTTTAAAATGGTATGGTGCATTTTCAGAAGAGCATTTGGTAACCGTGGACAATGGCTGTGCTGTTTCAGACGACATGGCGTGCAGTTCCTATTTAAATCGCTCCTCACACATTTGCACTTGGGTGTGGGGAAGTGGATGGGTCTTCGGAGGGTCACAAGTGCTTTAATGATACTTAAGTTATGTGATGCTTAAGGTGTTCTTTGAAGTATTGAAGTGATGGGGTCATTCATTTTCAATTACTTTTAATATGTTAGTGACACCACAAAAAATGATTATATATGGTATGAAATTTCATTCCTGCCTGTAATGGATAAATAGTCAGTAATCCTGTCGGCTTGTTTTTAAATGATCCTTCTGCATCTGAACTGAATTACTTAGTGAAAGAGGCAACATCAGACAGTTCCTTCAGATCTGTATTCTTTAATATTCTTAATGGTGTAAAAGTAAATGCTTAACTGTAAACACTGGGATAATAATATGCTGATGTTGATGGTTCAACAAGTCGCTCATTCAGATTCATTATAATATCTGCACAGATTGGCATTGACCTCAGATTTAATTACAGAATTTTCACTTGCAGTCAATGTGTCTCATTGTCAGTGTGCCTGTTGCTTTAGTCAAAATTGATTAGCAGACGCTAGTGTTTTGGCACTGATGACCTGATATCGTCTCTGCTCTGTGCCTGTTGTTTTTTTTTACGTACGTTTGTAAGCTGCTCTGAATAAGTGTCTGAAATTAGCATCTGCTAATTTTCTACAGGTACATGTAATATGCAGAAGCAAAGAATTTGAATCAGGGGCTGTTGATGCTGGCACTGAGTGATTATGTCATTTTAATGATGCTCGTTGGGAAAGAGATGCCAAGATCAAAACAGGAAGCAAAACTTGGCTGATAATTTCGTGAAGCAGCTAGCATTTTAACAAATCATTTTCTGTTGGTGTATGCCTTTAATGTGTACCTAAAAAAACAAGGGGATATTTTTGGCTTCAGCAGTGTCATTTAATTAGGATTTAAGTCGGTTTTTTGGGGGCTTTCCAACATTGTAAATCGTTAAGGAACACAGACCTGTTTATCTCTGTCTGTACCGAAACTAGAACTTTGGAGGACTTGCGCGTCCGGGGAGAAGGGAAAGTATGAGTGGCATTTAGCGACGGTGCACTCCGGGTCTCATTAATTCTCTGTATTACTCGCAGGCTTCTCCATTTGAAAAGTCTTCCTTGAATGCCTTTCCCTGAAGAGCGGTGGCTCTCAATTGATCTTTCCAGCTGGGATGCTGATTGGTCAGTCCGGCCTTGAAGCTACCCGGCCGAGTTTTCCTCTGAAGGTTTGCGCGGCGGCGGCGAATCGGCCCCTCCTGAGGAGGAGAGCGCCGGTAACCGTGCGAAAGGCCCTCCTCTGAGCCTCGTTTTGCAGCTGTAATTTGACTGCGCGATTCCGCCGTCCTGATTTGGCGAAATTAGTAATCAAACCCATCCTCGCCGGCTCTTCTCGAGGAGCTCGTTAGCTGAAAAGCAAACGAGAGGGAGAAAAGGCGCAGAGTGCTCCTGTAAGTGTCCCTCTGCCTCCAGCTGCAGGGAGGCCTCCTCTGATTGGCTGCGGCAGACGAGGAGCGGGAGCAGGGGGGATGCTGGGAATGGGCTCTGCCATCCTCCCTTCAGCGTTTTTGTTATTAGACATCCTTGGGCACGGAGGGCCTGTCTTAAAAGGCAGGGGCCGTTAAAGTTTTTTTTTTTTTTTTGCATTGCTGCTCGACTCCTGCTACGTCAATTTCCATCACTCACTTTCCCTGCCCGAATGTTTTCTCCTGCGCTGTATGACTATTATTTCAGGCCTTTTTAAACTTTGCCTTGCCCTCCTTTTTAAAGTTCGATTCTGCTCGGGTAACTTCTCTGAAGTTTTGCTGCATTTTGGCAGAGCAGAGCTCCGTTGTTGTTGCTCAGCGCTCGAGTCTGAAAATGTGGCGACCGTGTGTTTTATCGAGCCGCTGTTTCACAATTCATTTGAAAAATGATGCAACATTTTTTTGTTGAGTTCAGAAGGAAAAAAAAAAAAGCATTTGTGCATTAGTGTGCATTAGTGCAAGTGGGTCTGGTTTTTGTTTCTCGTGTCCCAGCAGAGATGGATTGGCTCAGAATGGGCTTGCCCTGTGTCCAGGGGGTGCTCACTTTTACGCCAGGCGGTTTCATGCCACATAAATTGGGATAAGCTCTGACCCCTTGGGCCACACTAAGCTCGGACTTAGCTTCCTGGTATTAGATAGTCCGCCCCATATTCTGGGGTATTCATAAAAGTTGCGGGTAGCATCTCTCTGTCCCATAAAATCTGCTCAATGTCAGTTTGCACCAGTTTGTGAAAGTTGTGTTGGAACCGAGAGCTTACAGAAGTCTTGTTTTTTGTGGTACATTACCATTGATTCTAAACCCTTTTCATTGCAGTTTTTCCCCTCGGAATAAGGAAGACCCAGCCATATTCATAGTCTCGTCTCTTCGCTCAAACATATTTCAGTCTGGGAGAGCTCAGACAGGCGCGCGCTGTCCTCAGAAGCATGCGCTGCATTTTAAACTCTGCAGTCCGCCAGCTGAGCTGCGCAGCCATTGCATCAGAGTGCTCTTTATGCGCAGTCAGTGCAGGCAGACTGCAGGCGGCCAATCAGCTAGAGGGCTCGCTCCTGCATATGAAACGGCAATGCCCTGGGCAATTCTGTGAGTGGCTATTGACCGCCCCACAGGACTGTCGGCCTGGGTCAGCAACGGTGCGGTCAGTTTCCAATATGGGACCGTGGGGGATGTTGGTCAGTGGAACCCAGTCTTTGAATAAGATGTGCACCCTGGCGGCTCAACCAGTGAAACTGTGTTGGTGAATTTGATTAGATTGTTTTCTGGGTGATTTTTCAGGGGTAGGATACATTTTATGTGCTGGTTGTCTCCTGTCTGAGTGATGCATTGGCTTATGATGGCCAAATCTTGAGGCTACAGCAGCCTCCTTTTTTAAGCATGGAGCAATCTGTTAAAAACGTTTACATTGGCTGCAGTAAAGTACACATTTTCACACACATTCGTGAAATGGTGGCAATATCCCATCTGGCGTAGACAACAAAAGAGCAGGTGGCATTTTTGCCTTTGCATTCTCATGTAATGCATCACCTTTTTCACATGCAAATGCCGTGTAAAATTGAAGTGATTCCCTCGGTAATACAGGTGGTCATGGTAACACTAAATTGGAAAATTCTCAGGACGGCGTGAACCTGTAGACGCTGATGGTATGTTATGAATAAACCATATTGTGCTGGGAAGAACCGGGTTGATGTGACTGAGTGTTCTTTGATGAGGTTTCTTGACCCTTACTGACCACGCACCTGGGCTTCTAGGGTTAAAGCAAATTTCTCAGAGGGGGTTTAATTCCCTTCATGGCATGAATAGCAACAGAGGTTTTTTTTGTTTTGTTTTGTTTATGAACGGATTATCTGAGACTGAAGAGAGCTTAGTCGTGCTTGGGAAAGGGACTGTTTCTGGGTAAAATAAAAATCTTCCAGGGAGATTTGTTTTTCTCAGGCTATTATTTCCGGAGTCACTTATATATATATATATATATATATATAAAATTAAATTACTGCACTCGGCAGATTATCTGTGGCTCCCTGAGCAGTCGTCAGACATGCTGTTTTGTCTTGTTTCCGTGAAGCTACACTGTGAAAGATGTATTTCTCTGTGACAGCCAAAAAAGCGTCTTGAGTAAGTGTTTACAGAGCGTGAGGAAGATGACCAGGGGGCCAGGGTGATGGATGAAGCCACTGAACACGTTGAGCGATAATCGCGGGAGGACAAAAACCACTTCTCTCTGACTAACACCGGTGCGCTACGCGTCATCATCAGTATTTGCCGGGCCGCAATCGGCGGGGTCCGGCGTTTCGGAGAGGGGAAAAGGTGCAGCCTTCAGGTGGAAAGATGGGGAAATGGGCGGAGCTGAGACTGTGGGCGGGGTGAGCGGGAAAGGGGCGGACACCCGGGCACGAACGCCCCGCCCTGAACCGTCTCCCAGCGTACCAATTAAAACCGCTTAGACAGCTGTAGGGAGCAGCTCCGCCCCCCTATACCCCCCCCACCCCCCCCACCCCTCCCGCTTCTCCTCTGCACGACTTTCGCTGCCTCGTGGACAGGGAAATAAACACATTAAACGGCGTAATTAATCCATCTCGCAAAGCCATGGAAGCGGTAAGCTGCTGGGCTCTGATAATAAAACGGGGATCCCAGCGGAGGGTTAGTCTGCGCGCCCCGCTTCAGGGAGGGGGGGGGGGGACGGGGAGCGCCAGCGACGTGCGGGCCCTGGCCGGGGGGAGGCAGCGGCGGCGGCTCGCTCCGACGGACACGGGGATCCCGCCCGCCTCCGTCCGGGGTCGCCCCGGCCGCGCTCCCTGAGGGGTCCCCTCATCCCCCCTCCCCGGAGTCCGCGCCCCAGTACGCTCTGCACGTCTTCATCACAATGTGCTCGGTGAGTCACCGCCGCCTTTCGAAGCGGCGAAATCGTGAAAGAAGACCCGGAACAGAACGGAGTCGCCTGCCGTCTGCCGGCCATTAAGTTTCCCGTTTCTATCGGCGCGTCACGCAGATGCATTTAACCGCATAGATGGTTATCCTCGTAAGACGGGAGAGCAGAGGGCTGCTAAAGCGCATTCCGGATTACTAATACCGTCGCAGAATGCACATCAGGGCCGTGAGTTAAGTGCAGTGCGCTTTATTTATGCATGGTATTGACTTTTCAATGGATTTTACATCTCTCATGGGCTCGCGTGGCCCTTCAGATATCTGTTATAGTGTTTTCCTTTTCTCTGGAATAATCAAAGCTTTTCTTTTTTTTTTTTTTTTTTTGCCCGCCCACATTATGCGGCTAAAGCCACAGGGACATTAAAGGGAATTACATCCAAGCTGTCACCGCGGAGAGTCTTTTCCCTGCTCCCAGCATGGCCGCCTCCAGCGCGGTCGCTTGTGTGCCCCCCCTCCCCTCCTCCCCAGCTTTCGCCGGCGCCCGCGGACCTTTCCGGGACCCGCCCGCGTGCCAGGAGAAGGGGGCTGCTGGCGGGCACGCGCGCCTCCTCCCGTACGGCCCGCCCGGCGGAACCCTGGGGATTGGCACGGGCAGGGGGGAGCCAGTCTGCTGTCGGAGATTACGGTCTGGACCGCGATTTCGTGAGCCACGGAAGGACCGGATCACGAGCCCGGTCCTGGGGAGGTGTCGTGTAGACAGGACAGGTCCCGCAAACCAAAATGTGCCGGTTATCACTTAATTCCCGCGACAAATTGGGCAATTTGTTGTGAGGAATATTACAGAATCGCATTTATAGCAGGTGCCATTATGAAAGCAGGTGCTGTTAGTAACATTTTCCATTGACAGGATTGACTTGCGGGGGGATCAACTGTAAAAATGGCAGGATCATAGTGTATGGGGCTGCCATTGGCAGCAAGGCAAGCTGTACATAAGCAATACGTGGTTACCAATGCATTCCTGTGGGATAGTTTCCCTCTATTTGTGTAGAGCTTGGACAGTCAGGTACTTTCTCTCTGGTCTCTGAGTCCTCGATGCCTCACGTCATCCCGGTTCATCCCATAAATGTTCAGTGGGGCTAGAATCTGGCAGGAAAGGGTTAGGGTTAGGGTTGGGGTCCCGTGGCATGACCGTGGCATTCTGGCCCTGCTGCCACAGAGCTGCTGTTAGCGAGGACCTGCTGGCACGCCGCCCCCCCGGGCGAGAGCCCGCGGCGGGGGCAGGGCGCGAGGTCCCATGACATCAGCGACGCGGCGCTCGGCGGGGCTGCCGTTAATCACCGCGGGCGGTGCTCCGCGGTCCCCCGGAGCCTCGCGCCCGGACCGGCCGTACCAAACCATTAGCGTGTCGCTGCGCAGATCTGCGCCCGGCCGATTGGCCTCCGGCGCGGCCCGCACAGAGCCTCATTCAGTCACACAGAGGCCCTCGCTCCGGCACTGCCCCGTCTGCCTCTGATGTTCGCAGATAGCATCTCGTCCTGCTGCTCCCACGAACGGCGCTGATGACTGGGCCTTTGTGTGGCTCTGCGGCCAGCGAAACCACCCCCCCCCCCCCCCCTCGCTGCAGCTGAATCGTACATGGGAGGGGCTGCTGTGACCGGATGCATCTGATGCACTGGACCAGGAACAGCGAAAATGGTCCCGGGGGTAGAGAGTGATACTGCAACTTCTCTATCTTGCCAAGACCTGTGGTCTGCCCGAATGTCAATGAACTTTGGCTTTCGTGGTAGGTTAAAAGTGGCTATCAGCACCCCATATTATTATCAACAATATTGACACCCTCCAGCACAGTGTAAGCAAAAGCATGTATTTAGTAGGACATGCGTTTATTTATATGCAGTGTGTTACCTTAATGATGAAGTAAAAATGTGTGTTGTTAACAGGTAAAATGTGTGTTGTTAGCAGGTAAAATATATGTTGTTAGCAGTTTAAGTTCTGTCGTATTGTGGTACGTGTGTTGATGTGTCGGTTGTCTGATGTGTCTAAGAAAGATGCAGGAATCAGAGTCCATTGGGACGTGAGCTGGTTACACAGGTAACTGAAACTTTGGAGTTCCTGCCGCTCCCCCAAAGCCTGTCGGTGCTCCCAGCCAAACTCGGGCCAGAGATCGCATCTTTAATTTATACCTGCACTTTGTCAGGGCACTACATCTCCCAGAATCCATTTTTTATAGGGTTGCAAAGCAAGATCAAAATAAGATCCCCGATGAGCAGAAAGGAGCTGACAGGGATGAATTAGTCATTTCCTGTGTCGTCCACAGGTTCCTCATGTGTGGAGCAGGTCCTGTTTCATCAAACAGGTTTCAGTCAAACACACAGACCCCAAGCCCATTATGCTCTGAGTGTTTAGCGCATGGCCCAGGTTATGGGTGGGGGGAGGGAGCTACTGTATTCCCCGGTTCTCATCACAGAGAGGCGTGTTTTTTTCCCTTACCTGGCTGCTGCTTGCGTGCGACTGTCACCTGAATATTTGCGCAGCAAACGCGCAGAACCAGCACACTCCTGCTGGGAGACGGTAAACAAAAAGCAGAGTTTGTTTCACTTCAATCACCAGCACCCCGTCTCCGGCAGAAGGAAAACAAACAGCCCGCGTGCCCCTCCGATTGTGTTTATCTGCCGCTGTTGACATTTACAGTGGTGGCTTCCCATAATGCCGCTCGCTGAACGCCGAGGTCGAGCGCTCTGCTTGTTCCCTTTCCTGTAACTCGTATTTTGCGGGCCGCGCGTTTCTTTTGAGGAGGCGCGGGCCTCTGCTCTGACGACGGCGCTGAAACGGAGGGGCGTGAGCTTCCTGCTCCGCTCGGTGGCGAGCGAGCGGGGGGGGGGGGATAGCGAGCGAGCAGGGGGGCGAGCGAGCGGGGGGGCGGTCGGGCCGTCGCGCTGATGAGGGGGATCTGTGGAAGGTCAGCCGCGGCCAGCCCCGCTGTATTAAGTCTTCTCTCTGACTGACAGGCTGATAGCCATGTCTGGGAGCATTAGCGAGCGCTCGCCCCCAGACGACCGCTTCCTTCCCGGGGGGGCCAACAGGCTTCGAGAGGCCCCCCCCTCTCGGGTCTCCAGGTCGGGGGCAGCGCCGGGAGCTCGGAGCCCTCCCGAGCGGCCGGCGGGAGCAATTAGGGGCCCGTTTCAAGGGCCCGTCAAAGCGGCGGCGGCCCCATTAACCGCGGCGGCGGCGGCGGCAGCAAACGGTTAACGCGGGGGAGTGGAAACGGCCTGTTTGACTCGCGGCTGGTGGCGCCGAAGCCTGAGATGAGATCTCTCTGCCGCTCCATCTGTCTCTCCGACACGGCGTCGGGCGGCATCGGAGTTTCCCGCAGCACCACGCCCCCCCCCTCCGTGTCCTCTCATGCCGGAGCAGATGGGTTCTCCCCGTAAAGGGTACCCATTCGCCGTCCGGCTACGGGCCGGCCTCTGAGGGATCTGCCGAAATTTACCCACGCGCGTTTCTCTCCAGAGACGGTCCGCGGACGTGCTGTATCAGTTCAGCGCCGTCCCTCAGCGTTCTGCTGACCTCCAGCGGAAGTGACCGTGCAGGAATGCTTTTCTTCTCCTAACAAAGCTTTCCTGGAGAAACGGATACAATGTATTTTCCGGAAAATTGTTTTTCTGCGTGTTTTTTCACCCCCTCTTATAATGAGTTCTATAATAGGAAATGATGGAGTGCTTGAGAAATCAAAAGCTGTTCTGGGTTCTGAGAGGATTAAATGATTACCATCTCTCAATGCTCCTGATCTTATAATCAAGTTCAAAATGGCACTAGATACCTCTACTGAAGTGATTATGGGTTTGTCACAGATGTGCCGGCTTAATCCAGCTCTAGGACTTTGTTAAATTTTCAAGAGCAACTTTGTTTCTCTCCTTCCCTACCCGCCGCTCGGTTCATTAGAGGACATGGATACTCAACCTGTCCCTTCAGGAGGAAGCAGGTGCTCCTGATTCGGGAGGGGAGCGGGGACCCGGAGCGGGGGGCCGGGGGTGCTCCGTCAGATGCCTGCGCTCCCCGGCGTCTGCGATGCGCGTGCTTCCCGTCGGCATGGCGCCGGGGGATTTCATGCGTCGGCCCGCGGTGAGACTCCGCCACTAAGCTGGGCCACTGCTGCTGCATATTTCTCATTTAATCTCTTTTTCAGGGCAAAATGTGCTCTATATCTCCCTTACCGGGCTGAGAGAAAAATAATGTTTCATACCAGGCAGACAGTTTATGGGGTATCTTTGTTTAATGTATTCTATTTTAGTATAAACATTTCATACAGTGGGGATCCTTTCTGAATTTCATTGGCTCTCTCCCAAGTCATAACTCTTACACAGAAATTGTGCAGCAGATAAATTTTATGCATCGATACAGTTGTCATTCTGTTGCCCGCCAATTACAGTCTGGTAAAAGAAAATCGTCCAAAGTCTTTTTGAGCTTCCAGCTTCTTGAGAAACAGTCAGCTGGTTTTGCCTCAAAGTGACTGAATGAAATACTCCATTGAGCAGCTCAATAATTGGAGGACGTCAAAGAGCGATGACCTCAAATAATTTCATCAAAGCGCTGGCATATATGCACTACTAATTTTATCACCACTGAGTTATAGATAAATCAATTTAGCAGTAAAGTTAACAGACTGCCACTGGTGAATGATTGAAAAAGATCTCAGTCGTCTGCTCCATCTCTTCATGTAGAATTCCCTGTCTGGTCCTCCAGAGATGCTTCTAGAAACATTTATATTTCCCCTGGGATGTTCTACACTGTCGCGAATTACCGACTACACAGAAATCACATGTATCTGTGGGCTTCACGGCGCTGCGCTACTCAAGCCTTAAAGTCCTGTTTTAGGGGCGGGGCAGGGCGGGGTTCGCAGGCCACCGGCTTGTGCAGCTCTGTCCGCCAGCATCGGGGAAACGGCATGAGGCGCGACCCAGGGGAAAATGGAAAAATAAACCTCCCAGTTTTCTTTAACCCCCATTCCCAGTCGTAGTAGGAAGACTTCCCGTCCATGATATCCACTGCATTCCTGGACTAGCACGGTTAGCATTAGCCTCCTCCGATGCTAACAAAGCCATCTATGTTTTTTTTTTAAATTTGGTTTGTTGTGGTTGCAAATACGCAAAGTAGGACGCTTGGGGGAGGGCGCCATTTTCGCACCTGAGCCACACTGCCAGTAGAAGTCACCGGAGCGCAATGAGAGGGTTTGAACAACCTCCAACCCGCGAACCGCCTCTCCTGTGGGGACGTGGCCGATTACGTCTCTGGTGCTGCCCATCGCTAGCCCACAAAGGACCCAGCGAGACTTGAACTTGCGCTGGAGCGGTCAGCTCTGCTCTGTGCCACCAGCGAGCCTCACACAGGGGAAGCTTTCTGAGCTCTTACTTTTCAGAGGGGAGCAGGAGCTAAAGCGGGGTTTGATAAGATAACAAAATCAATCCCGTCTGATAAGGAGGCTATCAGTGTAATATTGTTCCCATTGTTTAAGCAAAGCAGGAATAATAATGGCCACCAGTACTGGGAGGTTTGAACTCTTGTGAATCAATAGAGAGGAAAATGCCATGCACTCACTACTAAACCACACACACACACACACACACACACTTGTTTCCCCTACTGCAGATACACTACATAGCCAGAAGTATGTGGACACCTGACATCCAAATTTATGGCCATTAGTATGGAGTTGGTCCACCCTTTGCTACTATAACAACCTCAGCTCTTCTGGGAAGGCTTTATACTAGTTGTTGGAGTATTGCTGCAGGGATTTGCTTACATTCAGCCATTAGTGAGGCCAGGCACTGATTGGGCCATTAGGCCTGGCTCACAGTTGGCTTTCCAACTGACCCCAAAGGTGTTGGATGGGGCTGAGGTCAGGACTCTGTGCTGGCCTGTGAAGCTTTTCCACACCTTTGTTGTCAAAACTGTGTGCCCAGGGGCATCGTCATGCTGAAACAGGGAAGGGCCTTTCCCAGACTGTTTGGGAATACAGAATTGTCTAGAATGTAATTGCATGCAGTAGCATTAAGATGTGCCTTCACTGGAATTAAGCGGCCTAGCCCACACCAGGAAAAACAGCCCCAGACTAAGGAGTGGCTCTCCAGATACCTTTGGTCATATAGTGTATTTGCATTGGTGAATAGAAGAAAAGAATAGAAGCATTCTGAACCTCATTTGAAGAGTTGGTTTGTGCCAGACTGTAGGAAGTCACAACAGACATAAGTATAACTTGTGAAACCTCAGTAGTGGGTGAAGAAGGTCATTCGCAGAGCAGCGTGGGTGTTGTAGTTATTTTAAGGCAAGGCCAGGCAGCTGTGGTCTGCATGAGCATAAGTGTGCTCCTCATGCACACTTGTAGACTGACCTGAGTAATGCAAGTTATTTGTGTAGTGTAGGTTGCCTCCGTCAAATAAAGGCAAATAGAATACAGTACGCAGTGTTTCATTTCACTGAGCTCTTCGAGGTGATGTGGCACAGGCTGGATACGCGTGCAGTTACATTGTGTGTCTTTAAAGAAAACAAAACTATTTGTATCTTCTATTTTTTCCTTTTCCTCCCAGCCAATCATATTAGTAGGCCTGACCAATGACTCCTGTCCCCGAAACATTTTTTTAAATGCAGAAAAGGCCCAGATGGCATGTATCTTCTCTGAAGTGCGCTGTCAGTCTGGACTGGGATATGGGGACGTCCCTGCTGATAAAATCCCTCCCTCCCTGGCTGATGCTCAGACCAATTAAAATCTGTCCTGTGGCGTTACTAGGCGCACTCAACAAGAGCTCGGTTAAGGTTTGATATCAGAGCACGGGGCACGTTGCTACGCTGAGAGCAAGCGCTTTAACGAGACAAACCACCCAGCAGTCCTGTCTGTGTCTCTTTACTTTAGGTTTTGTGTTGTTATCCCATGCTCATATCCAATAAGTTCACTACAGCACATTCTCTTGCTATTTATTTGATACCCTGGATGCCACCCTCTGATGGTATAAACAAATGCCTGATGCCATGAATCTGTCTTGGTTACCCTGAACCTCTCATGTTTTGGAGCTAACAAGTACTTTTAAAGGCTTAGTGATTCTGTGTTTGGAGCTGCAGAAACCTACAGTACATGCTAGATGTAGCGAGTTGGAATTTTTCAGCTGCCTTTAAGCACCACCAGTGGAAACTCCTTGCTTTAAAGCCAAAACTCCATTTTCGTTTTGAAAAGCGGGATTTTGAAACGGGCCCTCGCGCTTATGAAAGCTTTTGAAATGGCACCAAATCTGCGCTGGAGTATCTGCACCTACAGTAGGCCGGTTTGATTTCCAGCGGCTAGCGGGGCAGCCCGCAGAAATGGGATGGGCTGTTCCGTGCAGCCGGCCCCCTGCCTGGAAGGCGCCCTGATGTTTTAGGAATGTGAATCGGCCCAACGAGCATTTTAATGAATAAGCCTGAGTGTTGGCTGCTGGTGCTCAGTGAGACGCGGAGAGCTAACATTACGAGCGCCTGGTGACTCCCCCCCCCGCCCCCTCGGCTGTATTTGATATATAAAACCAGTGATGAAATGAGACTGAGCTCAATCAGCTGCGTTTGTCTCAACCAGAGACTGTTTGCCCTCCCAACTCAAATCCAAATATCTGTTTGTGCTCAGAATGTAAATACTTTTAAGCAGAGTCCTCTGGCTGAGCACAGGCAGCGGAGGGGCGGTGTGGAATGGGTCAGACTCCGTCGCCTTCGCCGTGTGCTCCTGTCCTATTTAGAGACGCGTTTGTGGCGGTCGCTGTTGCCGCTGCACGCACTTTTTGTCTTCAGCATGCACAGATAACTTGGGCCCAGTGTCGGAGGCCGTCCTGCCCTGCAGTGCGCTGGTTTGCTCCGCTTCGCTCAATGACATGCAGCAGCACACACTGTAGCGTTCTGACCGCTTTGTACCAGGCCTGATCCCCAGGGCTCGTTTGTCCCCCCCCCCCCCCAGTGCGACGGCTGTGCGGCTGGACTGTGTTCCTAGGGTGGCCAGATGCGCTGCTTTGGACCACTGGAATGCTTGGTTATCTAATTATATGTACAGTAGCGCTTTGTGGTACTGACCGGACAGTATGAACGTCCTGTCTGAAGAAATGATTGAAGTTTGGCCACTAGTTTGTAATTAATTTCTTCTGTCTCCACGGTTACATTTTTTTTTTCCTTGTTACACCCGCCCCCACTGCTTCGCAGTCGAGCTTTAAGCTGCACCGACGCCCACAATCTGGCAACCCTGTGTGTTCTCTGTGCGGTTCCCATAACAGACCAGTGGTTTCCCGCCCTGCAGTCTAGTACACACGGGCCCCGGCTCCAAGCTTGCGGCCAGGCAGGCTGCACGGGTGTCACCATCCATCCGCCGCGAGTCTTCAGAAGCCGTCTGCCAGCACTGCTCAGATCCAAGCCTCCTTCTGTCTCAGGATGCTCTTTCTCAGGACCGAGGGTATCGCACACGCGCACATTTCACTGGACAGAGGGTGTGTGTGTGCGTGTGCGCGCGTGTGTGTGTGTGTGTGCGTGTGTGGTTCTCTGTGAAGGACTGAGGGTATCGCACACACACACATTTCACTGGACAGAGGGTGTGCGTGTGTGTGTGCGTCTGCGTGCGTGTGTGTGTGTGTGCGTTTGCGTGTGTGTGGTTCTGTTTGAAGGACTGAGATCACTTGAATTGATGCCATCATTGCAGTGAAGGTCCTGCTGTATGTCACCGAAAATAAAACAGAAAGGAACGCACAGTCGTCTGGAGTCACTGATGATCACGGAGCAGATGTTCCAGGCCCGTTTCTGACAGCTTTCCCCAAAACTTTGACGGGAAACCTCAGAAAAGATCAACCGCGAATTATTTTAATAAGAATCCAAATCCCTCTTTAGTTTCATCTCTGGTGATTTATGATTAAAAGCTTCCACTGTTCATTGAAGGAGCCCAAAGAGTAAACAAATAACAAATAAACAACAAAAGGGAATTTATTCACACGCACGCACAGACTATTGCCCAGCAACCAGCCTAATTTCCCATGATTATCATCAATCACCCCTTATGTCGTGTGCTTCAAACTGTTGAGAGCATTTATCTATTCTTTAGTTCTCAAAAATGCAAAAAAGGACCCTCAGAAATGATACTCATGCTGCTACTTATTTTTTTCTTTTTTTTTTCTGAAGAAAGTAAGTAGCCTAATCTGTCTGCCTGTGGGATATAGCTGTTCTCCTCTCTGAATCAGGTTGCATGTGATTGCAGGGGGCAGGATGGTGAACAGTGGAGCGAGGAGACTCTGTAGAGGGTATGCATCAGCAGGTGAGAGGGTCTGTACTCCTGACGTGACCTCCTGCTCCAGGAAGCCCTGATAAACAGGTGGTACAGCTGAATCGGAGAACGTTAGCAACAACGGCTCCTGACTGAACCTCCATGATCGGACCCCTCCTCGCCGCGCGGAGGGCTGTACCGGGACGCCCTCGACGCCCTGGGCTCCGGCTCGTTTTTGTGTAGAGATCCCCGCGCGTTAGAGTGCGTCCCTTATCTGCAGGCAGCGATGCGCCCGCTGAGCCGCGCGGGTTTGGAGGAGCCTCCGCACGCGTCGCCGTTTTCCAGCGCCCCGCATCGTCCCTGACATTTACCGCCACGCTTCGCATTTCGGTTTCCTCTCGAGCGCGCGTTGACTTTTTCGAGACAAGGACACGGGGAAGAAAGGGAAGAGAGAAATGGCGAGAAACATTTGAAACATCTGAAGCAGCGGCCCGCGAACTCGGCCCTCCGGTCCGCCGCCGGCGCGATCTCTGGGCCGCGTCAGCCTGCCGCTCGCTTGCAGGCCAGACCTGCGTGCTTCCTTAACCCTCGAGCCCTTTCAGGAGAGCGATACAAGCGCGAGCGTGTGCTCAGGCTGAATAGAGGCTTCTTTTTTGACGCGCTGTTCCTACTCACAGACCGAGGAAAAGCAGCGAGTCGAACCCCGAGCGATGCGGAGTGGCGTTCTCCCCTCAGCGGTAACGTGGGTGTGTCGTTACCGTGCTGATCTGAGGAAGCGTCTCCACTTCAGAGCGAAAACGCATTAAAAACACGAATTCCCAACAGCTCGGCGAATTTCAACCGGTCCTGACAAACGCACGTGACCGATCTCGGAAGGCCTCCCTCGGAGATGAAGGGGTTTTCGTCTACCAGCGCACGACGAAAGAAACGACGCTTCGCTTGAGAGCGAGGACGGGAGGAACGCTGCCCCTACCCACAGAGCGCGGCAGAACATCCGCCAAGAACCGAAACACATCAATGGCTGGAAGAGACAGCTATCGCTTTTTCTGAGGCTGTTAGCATTTGATCCAAAAAAAGTTACCCGGACGATCCCCAGAGGATTGTGGGTATCCACAGTGCACGCGAGCGGCCGGGGATTACGTGCCCGCCGTCTGGTTTTTCAGCGCTCTTCTTCCCGTGCTCATTTCCCTCCCCCCCTCTTTATTTTCGGTTTCATATTCCGGCTCCCCCCCCCCCCGGGCGAGCGTGATGGATTCACCCGGCGCTAAGCGAAGCGGCGTGGGACCCCCGCCGGCCTCCCCTCGGCCGGGGGGCCCGGGCGGCGCCGCGGACGGCTCTCTGCCTAATCAGCGGAGAAGGCACCTTGTTGGAAAAGCTGTCATCCTCGCATCTTCAATTGGCGGGTCATTTCATCCCCAGCAGGACCCCCTTGCGCGAAACCTAATTTCTCCTCTCCCCGCTCAATTGGTGTGACAGCTTGGGGTTTAATGCAGCCACCGTTCCACCAGCGCCGGGAGAGTGTGAAACTGCGCCCAAATCGCGGTCTCTTCTTCTCTCTCTCTCTCTCTCTCTCTCTCTCTCTCTCTCTCTTTTTTTACTTCAACCCATATAATCCCCCCCCACTCCTCCAGCTGATGAAAATTTACACTTGATGTACTTTTTGAGATGATGCTGCGGGTAGCGGCCGTGCCAGCCTGCGGGTTGCCACGGGTGGCGCCCGACGGGGAGGCTGGCGTGGGCAGAAACGGGGGGGGGGGGGGGCGCTAACGGGCGGCGGCTACCGCGCCAGAGAGCGCGCGCGGCGGGAAATTTGAGGGAGGCTAGCTTCGCCGCGGGGTTATCCTCCCCCCAGACACCGCTCTACCTCGCCGTCTCAGACGTCCGTAGATACAGAACCCAGAGAAACGGCAGTTCCGGTATCGTAAGGTTGCCCTGTTCTTACTTTATTGCATGTTTTAGTCCAATCGAGCTGTTAACCAATTTGTTATTTCTCTTGATAGGGGAAATATTGTCGCCTCCGCCTTCTTTCTATTACAGGGGGTTGGTGCCGCTAGCCCTAAATGCGCGGGGAAATATAAAGTGGTTAAGTGTTTGAATAGCGGAGAAGTGTCAATAGATGGCAGAGAAATGAATGGGTGTGAATAGACTCCAGACCTTTCTGAGTGGCCCTCATTATGGCGGCTGATTATACACTGAACAAATTTAATGATGGATCGGGCTGATTGTCAGGAATAGACTTGGGCCTTTCAGCCGAGTCTCTTTTAAAGTTGTATGAATTATAACGCAGTACAAATACAGGGCGGCTTTCTCCTCAAGTAAATGATGATTGAACATACTGTAGTGACGCTTTGTGTAGCCCTAGCTTTAGCGCAGCAGTGGGTACAGCCTGGGAGTTATTATAGAGACGCTGGGAAATGACAGCTATGCCGAATGGGCTCTTCAGACGACGTGGGAGCCGGAGCTGAGTTTTGGGGATAAGAACTGTATTTAAATGAATCGAGTTAACTGTGACTAAAACGAGTTGTAGCCAGAGTTTGTTTTTTTGTCCTCCCCCCCCCCCCCCAAACGAAGCGTAAGGTAAACATTTATACAGATTACGTAGCCTGGAAACAAACAAGCATGCGTACCCAGTTACAGCAACATGCGCTGAAGAGGTCCACCAGCCGGATTGTTTCCCCCAAGTAACGAAATCTATTTACCACCTGCATGCCCATGGAACAAATTGCTTTATCTTCCAGTTGGCCAAATGTTTTCTTGAGGATGTCTTGCGGATGTCTCTTTTAATACTCTTTAAGGAATATTTGCTTCAGTAGCTTGGAGGCACGCAGGCAGTGGAGCCACTGTAACTCGCTATTAACGAAATTGAAGGAGTCGCAAGATGCACATACAATGCGGTTGACTATCTTTTTTCGTGGTGAACAATCTTTAAATTTATTAAAGCCAGCACCTTAGTGGCTGGAACATTGACATTGTGTTGCTGGTCTCATAATGTGTGCCATGCTGGTGGACCAACTCTTTGAGAGAGCACTTTGCTTCTGTGTGGCAAATGTATGAATCTATTTGCCTTTTTTGTGCGCGTGTGTGTGTGTGTGCGTGCGTGCGTGCGAGCGCCGGTGTGTGTGCAGTTCTCTATTTATGTTGCATTTTGTCAGTCGGTATGCTTGGCAGAGTATTTGTATTGTTTGGCATGTTCTGTGTGCATGGAGATGTGCGGAACTATTGGGGGAAACAGCTTAGTTTTCAGTACAGTTCTGCAGGATGTTTAACAACAGACTGTCCCTCTTGGCACTGCACTGCCCATACTGTGCCTGGGTATTTGTGCGCAAGTGTGCGAGTGAGTGTGTTTATGTGTGTGTGTGTGTTTGTTTCTGCACACGTGTGCACGGATGCATGTGTCTGCATGCCTGTGTGTACACTGCATGCGTGTGCCTGTATGCATGCCAGCCTTCTGCGCTTGTGTATGTGTACATTGTACGTGGGTGCACGCACTGGGGTCCCAGATGCATGGACCACACCCGGCTCCGTGCCTGTGAACATATCTCCTCGTGCCCTCTCCCCTCTTTTCTGCGTGAAGCTGTGTTATCATCTTAAGAAAACAACAGATGAGTGTGATTTATTCATGGCGTAAGCTTTTGGATTATGTATGCATTGGGATTATTTGTCGCCTGTATGTACCCGTGTCCTGCAGTGTGTGGCCAAACCCATCTCTCTTGTGCGCTGTGCTGTGTCCAGAGGGTGCGGAGGTATCGACGGAGCTGAAAAAAACCCAGCAGGCTGTGACAGCAGCATCAGTATCATGTCTGGGGCCGCGCTGGATTGAATATCGCTGCACATTTGGTGACTTCTATTGATGCTTTCCCAGTTGCCATGGCAGCGAGGCGCAATGCTTTTAATGGAAGTGATTTACACTTAATATAAAAAGAGCTGCAGCCGTAACATCTTTCCCACAGCGAGGCGGGCTTCCATCGACCGGCAGACGCGGCTCTGCCGTCGGCTCCTCGCGTTCCAGGATTTAGGGCCTTGCCGCTCCCTTTCGGGGGGATCAGGGAATTAAATGTGCAAATAGTCGAGCCCCGTGCAAATAACATGGGGACTTTCAATTAAGACAGTGCGGGCTTGTAGTACATGTTCCGCGTAATATCGCCGGATTTATTTTGTCACCCCGCTAGCGGTGAGTGTTAGCGCTCTCGTTAGGACGAGAACTTCCCTGCGCGCTCCCATGTCAAGACACGCATGTCCTGAGCGCAAAGCAGAGCCGTTAACACGTGGATCATGCGACAGAGTACAAATTAAAAACACATCAGATGCCTGGTGCTGCAAAGTGAGATAATGAGAGCTCGTTCCAAAGGATGTGCGGTACAATACTGGCACAGATTATGAAAACACTGCATTTATAAACAGATTTTGACGATTAATGCTATATTTTTGCAACGATTTCTCTTTTTGGCATTGTAAATGTAATATGTAGTATATATAATAGCAACATAAAACAAAAATGAAGAAATTATCATGATATCAAATTATAATTTCTGTTATACAAGTAATAATCATTACTCCTTCCTATATGTATTAGTTCATACCTATATCATTGAGTAGTCTAATGTATCTTACTGCTGGAAATTTTATAATCACCTTGAACTGATTAGAACAGGCCATTCAGCCCACATTTTTCCACCATTAAAAGGTACCTAGTGCCTACAAACTTGATAGTATCTAGCACCGTATCAAGCCTGGTCTTGGAAAAACCCCAAAGTCTCTACTACATGACCTGGCAAGCTATCCCACACAGTGAATATTCTCTGTGTGAAAAAATACTTTCTAATGTGCAGAGTTTACCTTCAGCTAATATCCATTTAGTTCCCTTGTTCTACTGACAGAACTCACCCTGAATAATCTCTTGTAGTTCACTTTGTTAGTCCCTTTCATGAATTCAAAAGCCTCAATCAAATCGCCCCTGAGTCTCCCTTTACTAAGCTTGAGGAGATTATACATCTTAAGTCTTTCCTCTTAACTTTCATACCAGGAACCAATTTAGTTGCTCTTCTTTGAACCTCTTCCAGAGCCTGTACTTCTTTCTTGTAGTATGGTCCACAGAACTACACACATACTGAAGAAGTGTGGTCTGACAAAGGTAATGTATAACTTGCTTGGATTTATACTCAGTACTTTTAGCTATATATCCCAGCATCCAGTGGGCCTTTTTTTTTTACTGCTACAGCCCAGTGCCTAAAACCTGAAGGGCTTTGATCAACAATTACTCCCAAATTTTTTCAAATTCAGCACATTCCAATTTTGTTCCTCCCATAAAGTAGTCCTGCCTTATGTTTTTATTATTCACATGTAGAACTTGTACATTTCGCGATATTGATTTTCTTTTGCCAGGTTTCTCCCACTATGGGATTCTGTTGAAATCTTCTTGGATAACTTAAGTAGATTCCAAACCTCTCAATTTTGTATCATCTGCAAATGAAACTAATGTACTTTCAGTGTTCCTATGAAGGTTGTTTATGTAAATGAGGAAGAACAGCGGTCCCTGCACCAATCCTTGTGGGACTCCACTTCCCACAGTACCCTGTTCAGATAAGATCCCTCCTACTACTCTTTGTGTTCTACCCTGTAGCTAGTTCCGAGCACAACCTGAAATAACTCCTGTAATTCCTACTGCCTTCATTTTGATTATGAGTCTCTCATGTGGTACCTTATCAAATGCTTTTTGGAAATCTACATATATAATATCATAAGCCCTGCTACAATCAAAACACTTGGTTGCTTCCTCAAAGAATCCCAAAAGATTTGTCAGGCATGACCTTCCCTTCCGAAAACCATGTTGGCTATCCCTTAGGATGTTGATACAGAATAAACAGAAGAAATGGCACAGATAAAAGTTTTTGGAGTGCTAAACTTCTTTAAGCGCAGTGTTATCATAATTTCTGCCAGTACTGTAGTTCCCCTTGCAGCCAATGAGGAAGCCTGGCATTTCCTCTCAGGATAGGTCTATCCGGTGCTTTGTGCTTAGTCAGTTCTGGAGCACGGTTGGAGCGCACTGCTTGACGTTGATGAAGTAGCACCTCGAGTCTTAGCTTGCTGCTCCTTGCTCTTTAGAAATAAGAGTGGCAAGGAGAATTTAGAAAAATTCATCTGAGCCTCTGGTGTGGGGGTGGTGATGTCGCCCCAGACTGCCCATGGGACAGCCCCTCCCAACCTCTGTAGGGTGCACGACCGTGGACAACGGATGAGTCACGCTGACCGAACCTCCCGTGTTTCCCGCATCTCTTTCTGCCGCATCTGTCCGGCGCTGCGTGACTGAACCGGGAATCACTTCTGTTGTCTTGTAATTACCCGCCGATGCCACAAATCCATGTGTGATTTATGTATTTATGCCTCTATTTGCACTGACTTCATTTTGCTCCTCTTGTTCTTTTGGGTGCGAAGAGACACAAAACAAACAAACACGTTTGTGAGGGGAGAGGGGGACGGGGCTGGCTGATTCACTGCTGAGTTGATTAGCCGAGCTTTTTCACAGATACAGCTGCCACACAGCACAGTAATGAGAACAACATCCTCCAGCCACGCGCCATTATTCTGATTACGACGGTATTCTAGCTATGACAATGCGGTAATTAGAAGATCCGCATGCCTCGATGAGCCTTCATCGCCGTTTAGCTTCCGCAAAATTCCTCATCCCTCACCGAAGGCTAATAAGCGCTCCGCCGCGACCCGCACGGAGACGCCGCCCCCCCAGCCCCCCCCCCCCCGCGTTTCGGAAGGGGAGCCGTCGCCGCGAAGGCCAAACAAACGCTCCTCCGCTACGCAGCTGGTACTTTACGCTAGCCGCCGAGAGGCCGCGTGTCGAGCACGCCACCGAAGATTTATTGCGAAGGCGATGGCGGCTCTGCCGGGAGATATCCGTGCGCAGGTGAGCCGCGGCTGGGTCGGCCGCGGGGAGACGGCCGCGTTGGAAATGAAGAGCCTCTGTCGTGTAGCCATTAAAAAAGTTTGAGCCCCGCGTCAGGCCCAGCGCTCTGAGACGCCTCACCTGTCGGCAGGTGGGTCCCCGGGCTGTCGAAAGAGCGTGAGGAGCTTCACAAATGAGCCCCTCCCCTCCCCGCCCCGACTCGGGGAGGAGTCTGTGCAGCCGGCGCACGCTGAGTCAATTTAGCCGTCTCGCTCCTTTCTCCCTCTCTCCTTCTCCTCCTCCTCCTCCTCCTCCTTCTCCTGGCTCCCATATGGGAGCGAGCTGCCAGTCTGCAGGATGCCTAGTCTCAGAGTTAATATTGTATCAGTCAGTCAGAGACCGCGATATGGAAAGCAGTCAGTATTACCATTTAATTGGCCCGCCGTCACCGCGCTCTCCCGTTCACGTGCGCGATTATGTTCCCGCCAATCGCGTTTTCAGGAGCGAGTTGTTGATTATGTCCATATCATCGCCCGTGCCATTTTTTGAAGCGGCGGGGAGGCGTTTTCTGCTTCATTATTTGTTAATTGTCAGAAGCAGCATGGGCGTCGAGAATGGGAGCCGCTCTCTCTCTCTCTCTCTCCTCTCCTGCTATCTAATGTGACAGAGACAGAACCTCTCTCTCCCTCCCTGGGTAAAGACGTGCCAGAAAAGAAGATATAATAGATGCTCCGGTGAAGGCAGACGAGGAGGTCCATCCATAAGAGCTGGCAGCTGCACCGCAGAGAAATGGGGGGCAGTGGAGGGAGGCGACGGGGGGCGTCCCAGCGGCCCCCTTCCCCTTGCCTTGGGAGGCCCGCATTAGAATGTAATTAGATCCGCGGTGCACATTTATTTGAATGGGGAGCATCGGCACGGAACGCGGACGCGCGATTTTCCAGTTGCTGGATGCTTAATGTTGTTTTAATTCTCCTCCCTGTTGCTACCAAATTTCCCTCACATCTGCTGCGTTTGCAGTTGATCAGTCTGCGCGCCGCATAATAGAGAAATCACATCCAGGGAGAGAAACAAGCAGGGCCAAACAGCGGCCCATTCTGCTGCTTTCCTCGCTGCTCATTTGCCTTTTTATCTTTTACATTTTTTTTTTTTTTGTTGGTTTTTCTTTTTCTGAGAAATGATTTTCTTATCCCAGCACATTTTCTCCCTCTTTAGCTAACCAAATGCGGATAATAAATCCCCCGTGTGCAAATTGCTACCGAAGTGCTGCTCACCGGTGCTTAGAGATTTGCATGGTACAGTTCTGACTGTGGGAGTCCCTCGGCAGGGCGAGTCAGGGAGGGGAAAGTAAGAAATTGCGGTTCAATCGAACGCCCGAGTCTGTCTCGTCTCCGCGTTGGAAACGGTGCTGAAGGAAGCCGGTTCGCTGCGCCGTCGTTTCTACCTCCCCTCCGCCAGCTATTCAGTTTGCTCACGCACCATCTTTATCCGACTGCGGAGTCTGGAGTGACTCATCCTTCTGATGTGATCGAGTGTGTTGCGCGTGAAGAAATGGGAAGAAATGGGCGTTGTAGCTTCCTGGCGATTGTGCGTGGAGTTTATGTGACAGACGGGCTGCAGGACCTGCAGTTAGCAAGAGGAGCAAAGCGTTTGATAGGCTGATTGCGGGGCTGCAAAGGTCAAAGGTTGCACAAAGTGGGTGGCCACAGCGACTTGTCTTACCAAAGTGTAAATCGGGTGAAGTAGCCTGTTTGAGGAGGCTGTTTAGACTGGATGGTCATTCTTTCTCTCAGGCCGCATAACCAATAGTCCCTTAATATGTGTCGCTTGGCATCATCATCATGTCTGGCTGTTGAATTTCAGAATTTCATTCCCTTTCCAAAACTGGGTGCCTAACGGATGAAATAAATAAATACCATACACAGCTAAGAACTTATCGGCACTATACTGTTTATGGTATCTTTCAAACATTAACTGTGGTTCAGCAGCCAACAAACTAAAAATTTTGCCCTCTATAATCCCTCACATTGCACCCTGCCCATCTGTGTGTGTGTGTGTGTGTGTTTTGTATGGCAGTAAATATATGGATTTGATGTGCACGTGGCTAGCAGGGATTAGAACCAGGCCCTGGGGTCCAGGGATTTCCTGATTTATTTCATTCTTGTTTTCTGGGAAAAATAAGTTCAGGAAACTGGGTAAGGATTTAAATGTTTATTTGCAGTGATAATGCACCATTTAATTTGTGCTGGCTTAAAGACCTCTGGATTCTGTGTTTCTGTGTAGCTCTCTCACAGTCTGTTCCATCAGAAAGCATTAGTACTTCTTACCGGTCCACGACATCTCAGGGGGAGTTCTGCTTTTAGAGCACTTAAAAGATACGGCATTGAAATTCTATATCGCCGCATTGTCTATCACTTTGCTGCTGAAGACGGAGTAAAAGATGTTGTTTGTTTCACATTGGTTAAATGCTGAACATGTTCTGCTTTTGAAAAAAACATTTTGCTTCTGAAGTAGAGAGTCAGCACAGGTACAGTATCTCATGGTTTCAAGACAGGGTAAGAGCACAAAAATGTAAATCAAAAAGTCAGACACTAAAGAAAATTTACATGTCTTGTGCTCCCTGTTCCTAAATATGTCAGCAAAAGAAAGCCTTACGGGGGCCAGCCAGCTACAGTGTGCAGCCAGTTGAGGGACGAAAACAATGTGTTGAGAAGCAACTTTTTCAGTGAGGGAGCAGCTTATTTGTAATCTGTTTTATAGCAGTCTAACGCTATGTCCCATATGGACAGTTTTACAGTTTTGCTTTGTGGTAAGAATAGCAACATACATCAGGGAAAATGATAAAATGGCTAGGTAGCTAAACTGGGATACAGTGGTAGCTCAAGAGTGTTGGTTATTTTAGTAAAAACAAAACTGAAACACTACATATGAATATAAACTATTCACTTTTTTTTGCATTAATGCCAGTACTAGGGTATTTTCACTGCAAAATTATATAAAATAGTCAATAGTTATATGGCCAATGATTATACTGATGTTTGATGCTCAGTTCAATCAAAATTTTATGTTTAATGTAAATTACTCATCGGTTGCTAGTTTATGTTACATAAATGAAGTTTTGGGATCTGCTTGTCTGAATACAGCCCTGCAGATGCCAAGCTCATGGAGGAGGAGTCTCAATATGTGCTAATCTTTACATGGTGAACACACTGCTGACTAGTGCTGAGCACTAGTTGAAAAATCCAAAGCAAGGAATATTAGGCAGTATGTTTTAATCTGTTTTAACCTTATCTGTGTTTATCTTACTATACTGTAATTATGAAGTACATCCACATGTATTGTTATTTTTATTGTAATTGAGGGCTTGCAAATGTTATTTTTAGCAGATCAATGTCCATATTTTTCCTGGGCTTGCTAAAAGAGTACGGTTTCCTGGCAGTCTGGTTTCAGCATTTAATTCCGAGGAATGACAGGAAATGGAATAGGAAGGAATTAAAGGGCTTCCTTAACAAAGCCGGCTAGGCAGCGCTTAGCAGTGAGGGCAGATGACAGACATTCGAAGAATCGAAGTGAAGAACATTCCGGGCTGGTGCGGGTCCACAGCGTGGGCTAGCAAAACACCGCTCACCGTCCAAAAAAAGAGCTTAAAAATGGAAAGACGGCGCTGTTTACCTCAGCTGGAAAGGTGAGGGTATTCTCTGAGGAGCCCGGCCCCGGGGAGCGTGTTTAATTGCGTTCTTTTTTAAGGCTGGTAACTGTGTCATTTCCCCTGCAGGGAGGTGGACCGAGACTCGGACGGCCATGTCAGCTTCAAGGACTTTGAGCACGCCATCAGCTACGGGCGAGACAACCTCTAGCTGCTGAGTAATTGTAGGACTCGCCGAGAAAATGTTATTCATTTAAGGTCGGAAACTATGGTCATTATACAGCAGCGGGGGTGCCTAGTCCTGGGCCGGGGATGACTGCAGTGTCTGCATGTTACTGTCTCACCAAAGCACTTACATACCCAATTCAGCTAATTATCGTTTTCATTGAACCAATTTAAGTACTATTCCCAGCTCTCAGACAGTTAGTAATTTAGAGCAAGCGAGGAAAACCCGCTATAGAGCTCAGCAAGACCAGGATTGGCCACAGCCATTTCGCTGCATAGGCAACAGTAGCGGTGAAATTCAAAAGTCCTGGAATGTTTCTGCTTGTCGTAGTCTCGCTTTGTGTTCATGCGGGGAAGCCCAAAATATCACTATCGTGCAGTTGTTCGTCACGCTGTGTTGAAAAGGCTCATTTGACTTGGCTGAATGTACACACTCAGAAGACGCTCTCCCTCTTTATCCTTTTGATGTGTTCAGCCTTTTATGCTGCACTAGTCTGCCAGTGTGTACAGGATGCTTTTTTGTGCATGGTGTTTGTCACTTCCGAGCTATTAAACTGCATCTTTAGAGCTGTACGTCTTTTAGCCCCCTCACTAAGTACTCTTCCACCTGAGAAATGGGCGGGTTGCATTAAAATTGAATATTAACAGTCATAATAAGATTCTTTTTTGAATCATTTTTACACAAGCTTCTCCGCTGCTGTATATTTTTAAAAAACCCAAACGTATATTTCCAGGGGATTTCCAAGGTTCCTCTTGTTACGTATGATTATGGAATTGTAAATACTTGTTTGTGTTTTGAGAGATTTACTGTACTCCCGTCTGAATAAAGATGAATCTGTTTTTGTCATCAGGCTTGAGTCTTCGTATTGAGTTGCATAGTGGAGCACACACATTCTCCCTACAAATCCATCAGAGCACTGAAAAGACAGCAAACAAGGAAATGGACTTGAAGGAAATAAACAGATACTTTTGAATGAAATACACATTTAATCTATACACGAGCTCACTTTTTTTTAGAAATGGCTTCTCCACAAAGAAAAAAGGGATGAGCTATTTTAATCTTTACCTCTCTCTCTCTCTCTCTCTTTCTGAAACTAGATTAAGTGAATCTCAATTCAGCAGAAGACAGTGCACCCCTTGTGTAAGCCAGGCTGTTACGGAGAAAACATGGTGCCATTGTGCACTGCGTACTCCATTGCCTCTCCCTCATTTTTTACCTTCCAGTGGCTGAAGGACCGACCACAGCCGAACCCCCCCCCCCCCCCCCCCCTTCTCCCCCAGCCGAGGGCCTGCGATGGCTCCTGAATAAGAGAACATGCCTTTCAGGTGTGCGGAAGGACCTCGTAAAAAAGGAGTGTGTGTTCTGGCCACGTGAGGCGTGTGTGTGTGTGTGTGTGTGTGCGCCGATTACGGCAGGCGTGCGCTTTTTAATTGGGTCTCTTCCTGGCGGTGCCTTCGGGGACCGGGGGGAGGGGGGGAGCGGGGGGGATGAATCAGCAGCTGGCCCACTTTGCCAGGGACCCGATCTGTGTGCCGCGGCGACTCCTCTGCAAACCCGCGCCCGCGCGAGGGGGGGAGACCGATTTTAGCGCGAGCGCATTCTTCACCCGTGCCCTTCCCCAGGAACCTAAATGGAGTCGTCTGTGTCACGGGAGGCCGCGCCGCGCTGCGCGCCGCGGAGCCGGCTGCTTCTGAATGGAAATGAGCCTGAAAGGGGAGGGGGGGGGGGAAAGAATGCAGAGTGGATGAAATATCATTAATCAGGTTTGACAGATACAAATGAGGGACCTTGCTCTCTGCTCTACCTGCTTGCAGATACAAAGTGTCACTACAGAGTCCTCTGTCTGGGAAAAAAAACGGGCTGTATTCTTTATACCTAAGTAGCGCTCGAGAGCCACTGTTCTTGGACATGTCCTAACCCTCAAAACATCGAAAGGCCGTGAAAGGTGTCCACAAAGTTTTGCACTTTTGGAAACGCATCTCTCCTTTTTTTTTTAGCATCTGATGGCAGACGGTCAACGATTTGAATCCAGCTCCTTGCGATATCCTTGAGAATGATCTTGGCTGAATTTCAGAACTGCATCTGAATGGGGGGTGGTTGGTGGGGGTAATGAGGTGTTTGACAGGGCTCCGCTCAAGGGGAGGGGCAAGAACATGATTGGATGAGAGGAGAGTCAAGAGTTCCACTCAGGCTCACAATCCATCTCACTGATGAGGTCACAGGTCCCGTGGAAACAATGAAGGAGAAACTGCACATTTTACCCCCCAGCACTAAGAAATCAGAGACACACCGATCAGCTGTGTGTGTGTGTGTGTGCGTCTGTGTGTGTGTGTGTGTGTGTGCGTGTGTGCATGTGTGTACCAAATATATCGAAAGATAGCCATTAGACTTTATTTTATTTATTTAATCTTAATATCATCAGGTCTGTTGACCATCTTAAGATGGTCAGCAGTGATGCTTTTAAAAATAAAAGCCAGGCCATTTTTTGTGGGCATTTCTATTACTGTATCTGTGGTATCAACCGCAGTTTCTGAAAATATTCCCCTGAACAAACCTTACTCAGAGTCCAGTAGTCACTGATAAATGTAAACTGTGAATGCAAGTTCTGAGGCAGTATGAGCATATTGATTTTCCAAAAGGGAGCCTATTAAACGTGATTTATGGATACTTTTCTCATTCTCTTACCCTTAAGCCCGGTTTAGCCACACAAGAGCCCTAACATAATGGAGGGGATGGCAGAGGAATTGTGTGTGATTTGTACAGACGTCTGCTGACTGAAAAAGCCAACTTGCAGCATTACAAAATGTGACTGTAACAGTTTGGCAATGTAAAGAAAATCCCAAGGATTTATACTGTTAGTTTATAATCTTATTCAAACAGTTGTTATGCAAATGTATAGTGCAGTTCCAGGCAGCAGTTTGCAGCTTTTTTTCACTCAGATTTTGTTTTTGTTAATGTAGTAAACTTACAGTACATTTTCTCTCGGTAAACTGATGGCTCAGGTAATTGAGTGGGCATTCATTGTGATACAGTAGACTTCCCACTAGAACTAGAATGATTACCAATACTATGAAAAAATTTTCTCACTCTAAAAGAAAATAATGTAAATTCCAGACAAAATCTACCGAGCCAAAATATGGTCATAGGACTCGGAAAGCTTTTGTGAAATGTTAGGTCATTTTGAGACTTAGATTGGACAGTAAATTTTCCACACGAGGGAACATTTGATAATTTTTGAACTATTGAAAATTATATGATGAATGCCATTTAAAAAGGAATTCTACTTATGGATTTGAATGGACTTGAATACAGTATACAGAAGGACAGCCATTTTAAGTGAGGTACACCTGACAAAGAAGACTTGTCTCCTTCTTACTGTTCCAGTCACTATAGTTCAATACCAGTCTGTTAATGCTGGGTCAGTGTTGTGCTGTATTGCCCTATTTCCTTTGTCTGTGTTGTCTTTGTGATCTTTCAGCAGCTGAGGGCTCACTCAGTGAACACTAATTATGATCGCAAACAGACTATGACCTGTTGAAATCCATATAACAGGGAGTTTGGCTCAATTAGCCTTGGTAAATAGGGCCAGCAACTGTTGAAGAGGCCCTTATCAGCCTGATTATGTTTCTACAGCATTAAAAGGTGAGTTAACTCGGAGCCCGTGAACCAGTATGTACCTCCAGCATTTGCTTGATTGAGTCATGAGAAGACAAGAATGGGCTTTTGAAGATATGTTTTAATTAAATCCACTCTCAGGAGAACACAATGAGGCAGCAGAGCAATCCGTCCGATTATTTCAGGGGGGTCATCTGATACAATTATACTCATTTACTGATGATGCTATGTGCTGTGGTTTAGATATATATATATATATCTGCTCCCTTCCTAATTTCCTCTCTTGCCGCAGCTAAGGTCAGTGATCATGACTTTAAAAAAAGCACCTGGATGATCCCCAAGCCTTATGGGACATTTTTCTATGGACAGATGAGTCAAAAAAGCAGATACAGCATTTCACAGTAAGATCATCAGACCAACAGTCAAGCATGATGGCGGTAGTGTGGTGGTGTGGGGATGCTTTCCTGCCTTGAGACCTGGATGACTTGCCACTATTGAAGGAATCTTCAATGCTGCTGTGTACCAAAAAATTCTTAAGGGGAATGATCGGTCATGCATGAGCTGAAACTGAAGCGTAATTGGGTAATGCAGCAAGACAGAAAAACAAGTGAATGGTTGAAAAGAAACAAAATTAAAGTTTTGGAGTGGTCTAGTCAAAGTCCTGACTTGAACCCGACAAAGATGCTGTGGCAGGACCTGAAACGAGCAGTTCATGCTCAAAAACCTACCAGTTTGTCTGAATTAAAGCAGTTCTACGAAGAAGAGCTGGCTAAAATTCCTCCACAGTGATGTGAAAGATTGATATCAAATTATAGGAAGCGTTGGGTCGCGCTTATTACTTCTAGAGGTGGTACAAGTTTAAGGGGGCAATTCACATACCTTTTCACATAGGTGATATGGGTGTTTGGTGGGGCTTGGTTTGAATTCTGGCCTGGGCCTTTCTGCGAGGAGTTTGCATGCTCTCCCTGTGCCTGCATGGGTTTCCCTCCGGGCAGTCTGGTTTCCTCCCACAGCTCAAAGACATGCAGGTTAGGTTAATTGGAGAGTCTAAATTGCCCTAGGTATGAGTGCGTGAGTTAAGGGGCAAATACTTTTTCATGGCACTGTATATATATATATATATATATATATATATATATATAGTATATACTGTATATCTATTATATATACACACTATATGACCGAAGTATTAGGACACCGTTTGATCTGGGGCTGTTTTCATGGTATTGGCTAGGCTCTTTAGTTCCAGTGAAGGCCAATCACAATGCTACATTACGTCATACAATCACATTCTAGACAATTCTGCGCTTCTCCTACAGTTTGAGGAAGGCCCTTGATGTTTCAGCATGACAATGTCCCGGGCACACAGCAAGGTCCATATAGAAATGGTTTTGTCAAGAACGGAGTGGAAGAACTTGACCGGTCTGAGCCCTGACCTTAACGCCACCCTACACCTTTGGGATCAATGGAAAGCCAACTGCAAGCCAAGCCTAATTACCCAATCAGTGCCCAGCCTCACCAATGCTCTTGTGGCTGAATGGAAGCAAATCCCCTCAGCCATGTTCCAAAACCTAGTGGAAAGCATTCCCAGACGAGTGGAGGCTGTTACAGCAGCATAGGGTGAACTAACTCCATATTAATGCCCATAATTTTAGATGAGATGTTGGATGTAAGGTCTCCACATACCTTTGGCCATGTAGTGTATATATATGATCCTTCACTTCATTTTAGGAATCTATTGCCTCAGAACTATTACGCTCAGTATCATCATTCAAAACTCACTCAGCATTATTCAAAAATATTACACAAATTCATTTTCCTTGAAACTGGCAATGCCTCTATGCTAATCAGTTATATTTGACTTAGAGCACAAGAGCACCCAGGGGGGTGTGGGTAGTATATTAATATATGTCTTATTGACAAATCCTGGTAAACAAATTTGTTTTTTCAGCTATTCCATTCTGACTACACACAGAAATACATTTGCAAATAGAGCCTGACAGCCTACCAAGACACTACCGTCCACTCATGCTAAATTTAATTTAATTTTTGTCTCTGGGTCACTCTCAAGTCTATGTTTCTGTATCACATGATGATTACAGTGTCTATTTCCGAGAATGATTATAATTTAGGTAATTGTCACTCATAAATGTACCTGCTCCAGTGCTAAATATAAAGCCCTGCTTCTTTAGTGTTTCACAGAAATTACAGCAAATGATTTCATGTGTTTCCAAATGCGGAACCACCTGTTGGCATACAGTCAGAGCACCGTTTTGGACTTGGTTGTGATAAAAGAGTGGAACGCCTCCAAAAATAGACAAAGCCTTTGGACAGCCACCATTTACCATAATGATATGTAATGTGGCCAGCTCTAGACACTTAACCATGTTCTTAGGCCGGCACTACAGATCCCATACATTACTGCCAGTGCGGTTCCGTGCGGAACGTCATGCAGATGCCCCATCATGTGGACCCGCTCAGGCTGTGTGATGGTGGCCTCTTGCCCCTGACACGGGGACACGTGGACTGCCGGAGAGGACGCGATGGCTCATACCCGAGCAACGGAGGAAGATGGAACTTACGCTTCCCCTGTGCTGACAGTGACAAAGTGGCAGCTCGGAAGGAGGGGAAAATGGTGAATTACTGACATTTGAGTGTCTTTTGGGGAAGAAGGTAGCATTCTAAGGCTCTCCTGCCGCAGAGCCGGAAAGACCTAAGTATGAGCACACTGGTTGAGGAGACAGGATTCAATTTCCTATAGCAGCCACCAACAGGGCATTTTTTTGTCTCATATTGGTGTCTTGTGACCACAAAGACTGATGACAGGATGGATCATTCCGCTAAATTTAATATGGACTGCTATGAACCATTAGAGGGAGCCATGTACACTATAGGGAGGCTGAGTGTGAAATGACTGGCGACAAGTAAATCATCAACGTCAGTTATCTGCTGGACAGCAGTGTAAGTCTATAGAAGTGCTCACAGGAACATGCACCCCAGCAATGCATTGATCCCGTAAGTCTGATTCAGCACTGTTAACCAGCATGCCTCGGTGACGCTGCTATACCTGATGAAGCTTAACCTAACCTTGCTGAGCACAGCTGTTTTACATGAATCAGGGGAAGCATTGATTTCACTAATACAGCTGCAGATCTTAGCAGCCAAACACAAAACACTCTTCTGCTGGCCCCCAGACTGTGTGGAGCCAGGTATAACCAGCAATCAAATGAACTGCCTGACATTGCTGACCGATAATTTAACTTCTTGTCAAACAGTCCAACAGGCAATTTCTTGAGGGGCGATGATTACTCCAGACAGTTCAAATATTGGCACCTGGATGTAATAATAATCACAGTGTTTTCCACCCGGGTTAAACATATCTGCAGTTTTCACATGCAGCGGTATGTGGGAGAGGGCACTGCAAAGTAAACAGTGTGATTGAAGAGAGAGGGGAAAGAAAAAGTGGTACATAAAACCGATCAATAAGGAGAGATCAATGCTTTCGTGAGGGCTCAAGCAGACCCCAGGGAGAGGCCTGGCTGCACAGAGCATGTAAGGTGGAGCATTATGTCTGTAATCCTTCCTCTCCTCAGAAAGGGCTCCAGTTGGATCCCTCTGTCACACTGGCCATGCTTTTGGGCCCACTTTAAAAGGAGCCGGTGCAGCAGCCATACTGCGGACACGAACAAAACAGAAACTCGCGAGACCTGGAAAGCAGCTGTCGTGTAAAATTCTTGGCTGAACTGGTGGTGAATTAAAATGTTCAGTGATTATACCAACACACAAATCATAATGGGTGTGACGAATAAAGCATGCACATTGTAAATACAGGTTGCTGCTGGAGAATGAAAACAGGCCATGTTTTATTTATTTGAAATCTTTTTTAGGATGCAGAAGGTCAAGGCTGATTACTTAAAATGATGAACATAACTGGCCGGCCAAAGTCGCATGCTGTTGCACTGAATGTAGAATTTTAATAATATTAAAAATAGGGCAGATTAGAGGTTACAAGACGTTCAATTGTGCCTGAGTAAATACTGAAAATATCCAGGATCCCAGCCAACCGCAGGAAACCAGACAACCAATAATTAAATAAATAAATGAAAATAAAATAAAAATGAGTAAATAAAGTATACAAACAACAACCGCAACAGAAAAACCTTACATATCTGAGCCTTCGTCTTCCAGTCTCCACGGGCACTGTTGGAAAATACAGTGTAGCTATGCTGCTCGGCTGCGGTTCCTTCATTAAGCTTGTTTCGTTCCTTTGTGTTTTGTTGCATTCTTGAAACGACACCTACAGACTAGTACGTATATATGTATATTTGAGGATTTGTGAGGACAGTATGCCTATAAAGTGTTGTTTTCTTACAGTACAGACAACATTCTTTGTGCTCCGTTTGTTTTGGTTGTGTCTTTTAAAGACAGGGAGGGAGGGAACTCGAGTTTGGTTGCTATAGAGACAGATTCACTAGTGGCGATGAACCATTTTTTATACCCCAAATCTCAGTGGTCCTCGGCTCCCTGTAACTTTTCTGAAAATTTCTGTCTAATTATATCACACGAGTTTGGTCGGCTGCACGATATGGAGTTAAAGAATGTGAGTTGTTGAAGTTTACAGTTTAATTTAGTCTAAACCTATTCATTCATTGGACTTATTTAAAAGACTAATACAGGACTCAAAACAAATATACCCAGCTACTTTAGTCTAATTTAACGTTGGTAATAAAATAATAAATGAAAAATAAATAAATAAATAAAACGTGCAATTACGCTGGCATTGGCATATGCAAGGAAAGCCAACCACAGTAGCCTAATCAGCATATCAAATTAAATTAGGCCTGCTACAGATTAAAACTCGATCGTGACACCCGGTATTTAGATTTTTCGTTTTAACATTTTTAATGGTTAAATGTATGAAATCATTCAGCACGAGAACGAAAAATATGAACAGCTGTTTTATGTAGCCTATGGTTACCCTTCCTGGCTCACTTCGGTTAACCACAGGCGCTCAGGACTGCACTGTTTAATCCAATGGCTGGGGGTAGAATCCGAGTTTGTATGCATGAGTTGTCGAATTAGTATAACGATGATGTGTATTTCTTAAATTATATGCTTCTGTTTAACTTTGAATGCAAATGAAGTTGGTCGGGATACATTCGTTTCATATATGTGAGCAACCAAAATGTAATCTTTATTAATGTGAATGGCACAAACAGGTATATGAGCTACACAGTTTTCCAAATGTTTTATTTTTATTTCATGCACATACCAGAGCCCACGTTTTATTTATTTATTTATTTATTTATTTGCAAACGAATTAGCAAGTAAGTCTAATTAAGTATGAGGAATGCAGTCTTGCGCTTAATTAATCAATAAATATTAGCTAAATGTTCACTGTGTCAAGCAACAACATGCAACCCCAGTGCCGTCAGCGTAGTTAATCGCATATAAAACACGGCCGTGTCAAAACTATTTTCAAAATAATTACCAAAAAGTTTAGTTATGGATGGCGGATGTACATGAATAAATGAATATTCCACGTTGGATACACTGTTGACCAAAACATATTGCCATCGTTGGCGTCAGTTTTTCGCTTCATTAGTGTCAGTAATATTAATTAAATATGACTACCCAGAACCAGATGTGTCTATGGAAACTCATTACAAATTTCAGCTGCTCGGTGTCCAGATTTCACAGATTATGTAGCATGATGATGCAGTGCATCAGCATAGTTATTTAATTTGGATGCTGAGTAAATCTCTAAGCCTCTGCACACACTGCACAGTGATTAGAGATTGGCCTGACTTTTCTCCCCTACTTTTTTTGTAATTTAAATACAACAGGCTTAAACTTGTTTTTGGTATATGTGTTTAAGCTCAGTGTGTATTTGTTTTGGTATCTCATTCGTCCACATATTTTAAAATGTGAATTTCCCATGAAGTTGCCTGATCATAATTTTTCAGTGATTCATGCTTGCTTAAATTGCTTAAATGTTTCCCTCTGGAATATCCCCACATGAAGCACTTTTTGAGCAGTTGATTGTTCTTGGTGCTATACTGAGGTTCATACTGATTGATTGGTTGATTGATTGATTGATAAATCAATGTAAATCCACCTTGTTGAAATGTATAATTTAATTACTACATTTATTTTTTGCTGCTCTACCCCTATGTTTAAAAATAAAGCTGGTGATTTTTATTCTTGCTAGCCCATAATTATTGTAGAATTGTTATGAGAGTACAATGTGTACAGTGGCTTGTATCGTAATACAGTCTGAACAATATGCAGATTGTGACCCTTTGAGTCTGCATTTTGCATCTGTGCAGATTGAGTTTGAAGAGGTAACACCTGTTTCTGTCCCAACTCAGCTGTTTGCAGTTGCAATGAAAGTACTGTGGAAAACATTGTTACATTCTCTGAAGACCCTCAATGTTCCTAAGGCAAACAGAAAATTAGAGGAACACAGTTAAATCTTCCTGTTGATCTTTAAAGTATTTCACAGCTGTGAAAGTGCACTTATGAAGAACCATGTACACTACACTGCATAACCCAAAGTAACATTCAGACCTGGATGATTTCTACAGTAATTGTATTCTTTACTTCACCAGAGACCAGACTGGCATTGAAATACACACTCACTGCCTCTTCACATCCCCTGACAAGGCCTAATGGATCGTGAGTACCTACATCTCTATAGATTTATTCAAAAATAAAATGTCTTTATGAACACGAAGAGAAAGTGTATTTGACACTAGGTGTAGCCTAGATTCACACAGTAGAAGGCTGGGTGGGCATGTAAACATGTATATGAATCAGGACAGTGGAAGTAATGCTGTCTGTACTCCTGTCCATCAATCAGAGCATTTTTTACATCAAGGTAGAAATGCCCTGTCATAACAAGGGAAGTGCACACAAAGGTTAGCAATGGTCCTCCACATCTCAGGGAATATTGGACATAGAAAAACAAATCTGTTACCCCCTTCAACTGAAGCAAATACTTTCTTCCTTTAGTTTGAGTTACTTCTGAAAAAACATTCCTGACCTGTAAATAATTTAATTTATGTTTGTACAGCTAAAGCACATACACCACCTGAAAATTCTCTAATTCTTAAATGTGTTAGTATGTAAGATGCTTCTCATATTGTAATGAAGCAGATTGCCTCTCTTTGAAAAACCTATTTCTCAGAAGATTATTTTGATGCATTGATGTTCTATGTACAGTCACAATCCATTGTTGTCACCAATTAACATTGCATTTTATATTAGAGTGAGCAAATTAAAGCACGATTAATCAATCTCCAGCCTCTCGCTTATCTCTGTCTTAATAGCATGTTGAGGTTTTTTGAGGAGCCAAATCCCAGACAATGAAACATGTGTTTGGATAACGGTTGCCAGAAGCCTTCTGTTGCATTTTTCATTGTAAACCCACCAGCTGGATTTCATCCATATTGAATTGATTGACCTGAAACGTTCGATCAACTGCAGACTACTGCACCAGATCCCATGTTGGTCACGGTTGCGAGGAGGAGGACTAAGATGAAGAACAATGTTTCCCGACACACAGTACTACAGTACCTGTAGGCCGAGGAACTCCCAGAACGGTGCAAGATCCATTATATCACACTTACAGGGAAGTGAGGAATGTGACAGGGACACTGGGAGCAGACGTCGTCCACCAATGAGCCTGATATTGTAACCGCGGGGTGCACTGTAATAACACTGCTTTATACTCACTCCAGTGCTGTGTGTCATTATATAAAGTGCAGCTCAATTCCAGACAGCTATGAATATGACCTCCCTGTTGTTGCAGAGCGCTCCTTTCTGGGGCTGTTGGCCCACTATTTGTAGCGGGGGGGGGGAAAAAAACAAAGGGCTTGACGGATGGCGAGGTTTGTCTCCGCCGTGAGCCCGGTCTGTGGCATGAAAAGTGCCCTCTTTTATTGGAAAAGAATTGCGTCTGGTTTTATTGTTTGCATATCACATTAAAGGCACATTCCCTTCTGCCGTTGAATCGGTGTGAAGGCATCGACCATTACGGTGATTGATTTTTCTTTCGGCAGACGAGCGGCTCGGCCAAATGCATCAGCCGTTTCCTCGCTCTTTATTCACACTCGCCGAGAGAATAAAAAACAATTGTCCGCTTCGCACCAGCAGCGTCGTAGCTCCGGTTTCGTATCAAGGTCCTTTATTAACGAAGACTCTAATTGATTATATTAATGATGATGGTCCCTTGGGATTCATTACAGGTATATAATACCACTTTTGAGAGGATGGCAAGTTCATGGCATAGCTCATTGCCTAACCAGAAATCCCAGCGGAGCAAGGGTGAGAACTATCAACAAAAGGATTTTAACACATTTTTCAATTATCCAAAGACCTCGCTCTACCCCACCCCGGAACACTGGGAAAATTGTCTGAGGTGACAGGCACTCTTCATTAAATGTTCTTGAGGGTTTTTTAGAAAGAAGGTCATTAGGGCTTCCTTTTCCTGCCTATTGACAGGATAAATGACGCTTTGCATGGCCCTCTTGTTAGAGAACATAATGTGCAAGACGGTTAAGAAAGGTCACCGTAACCTACAGCTTTTCTCAGATTGAGCCGCAGAGAGCTGCGAAGCAGTGAGTCGCCAGTCAGAATCTGCTATCACTTCTCTTTCAAAGATCAGTCAATTGCTGATCTTTGTATTCTTTGTTACATTTTTTATTCGTTCCCAAAGTGTCATACTGTCTCATGCAGATTCAATGGGTAAACAGCAGGTGAAGGACAATTGCCCCGTGCGTTATGTGTGCGTACGTCAGTCACAGAGTTAATTTTCTACGGCTGTGAGCTGCACCTTTCACAATGCTCTGTGATGTATTTCATTTGTATAACTGACTAATCTTATTGAATTTAAAAGCATTACAGCATTGCATTTTTATGCAGCCAGCTTAGGCGAGTAATAGCGCTCCCAGAAGTGTATTGGTGTTTTGTTGTGGAATGTTGAGTTAAACAGTTTGAAATTGTATAAGTGTATTTCCGGAGGTTTTATGGCATTAGATAAAATTGCATTAAAGGAGGAATGTACAGCATAAATTCACTCAGTAGCCATGGAGAAACACCATTTGTTATAAAGACATATTGTTTTTCAGTTTCTTTTTTTTTTTTAAAACCTGAACGACTCAGACTTGACCAGTCTTGCACACGAAGGCCTGATACATGGTAGAGAACATTCAATGGCAACCATTGATATAAAAGCCTATAAATGTGATAATTTATTCTTTTTCCCTTGTTATTTTATAGTAGTTCAGTGCAGAATATACTGTGTTGTACTGGGCGAAGCACACTGAGTAAAAAGCCATCAAGAGGGGAGGGAAAACAAATGACTATATTGACCATTTTAGACTTGCCCTGGCAGAATTAAATCAATAGCATTAATGTTATTGTTCTTATGGTCTGTGTGAAGATTGGCACACACACTGGTTTTGATATCTGATGGAGGATACAGCATTTTATTGTTTGTTGCTCTTCATTTTGCTCATTGCTTTACTCCAGGCGAAATGAGACCTTCATACTGACCAAAAATAGTTCCATACCACCTTAGTATGTGGACCATTTCTGTGGATAAAACCACCTTGTGTGATGTTCTGTCAGCTGAGTATCCATGACTGTATTTGATTCAGAGTGCAGAGTATTTGTGTAAACTTTGATTAGCTATTGCACTGTGATTTATTAGGTTTCCATTTCCGTACTGTACGCTTGGTTAAAAAAGGCTATGTTTCTGTTGCTGGAATTCAGTCCATCTTCAAACAAATGGAAACTGGCAGAGGTAGAGCATGTTTCTTTATCTACATAAATACAGCCATTCTTTTGACATGAGAGGAGGGATAGAAGGCTGAAGAGGATTCTCATTTTTGTTTAGAAATAAGTCTTCCTTTGATATGAGCTGGTGCTCATTTTCATGGCAAACCATTTATGATGGTTTGTACTTCAGTGTATTTAATCATATGGAGATGCTGTCTTCATATGTAAGGAAATGATAGGAGGTATTAGTATGTAGTTTGCAGGGAATAAGTAAAATGTGTCATGCTGAGAAATACTATGTAAAAACATGTACCATCCTTTCATAAGTATAAACTTTGCATAATTAAATATCAAGTAAATTGATCACTCAGATCCATGGACCCCTAAGGGGAACATGTGTTCTCTACACAATGAGGTCAACCCTAAGCCGACTACCGATGGAATAACCAGCTCAAGGAACCTGAAGAAATTATAGGAAATTTATGAGGGAGCAATTGGGGAAAAAAACAGGTGGGCAACACATGTTATGAACATTGGCCAGTTGCTGGGTGCTGTATTTCCAAGTGAAATGTATGAGCTGGATAATCCTTTTCTTTAAGCCTTCTGTTAGGGTTGGGTCAAATTGAAGCGTTAGCAAAAGAGGAATGACACTTTTGAGAGATGCATTTCAGTGTTCATCATCTGTATTTGCTTTTATATATACATATCATATCTTTTTGCCTATTTGGTTTCTTTGAATATAATAAGATTAAAAATAATTGAGAATGTCAGTTCAAAACAATGAATAACAATACTCTACTGTATGAAAACCTTGTTTCATTTAGATTTTTCACAGATAAACATGATTTATGCCCACCATGCTATACAGTGGATTTAAAAAATATAAATCACATCTTTATCACAAAAAATGAATGAAACTTTCATTGTTAAATGTGATCTCGCAGAGGTAAATTGCAACCATTAATCATATATATTGTTTATATTGTTTGGAATTGAGGTAAAGATAACATATTTTGAGTATTTTGCATACATTTTATTTCTGTATTGCTTTAAAATCCCAGTAATATTCTCAGTATATTTGACCAAGGCTAACAGGTTTACAGGTGCTAATAAGTTAACAGAAGACAAGGGTTAGAATACGAAATTCTACAATATATGTATTCTTCTATTTGAATTATTATATATTATTGGATGTCTAAAAATGATTGATTACTAATAGTATTGTGGTATTTGGTCTATATGTAAGTCAGCAACAAATTGTACAAAATCACTCTATACATACAAATATGCATATATTATATGTCTATCTATGTATCATGTATATACAGAGGACTTCAAAATTGTACACACATTGACGAAGATAAGCAAAGAAGGCTGTATAAAATAGACAATGCAGGTAATGAGCTATATGTATGTTCAGAAAATAAGAATTAAAAAAAAATTTATACTGTTACAATTCCTCAGAGAAAATTACTTTACATTTTTGGCATCACAAATATTTTGTGATTATGTGTGTGTTTGTGTGTGTGTGTGTGTGTGTGTGTGTGTACGTGCATGTACGCACACGTTCACAGAATTATCACAGGCAGTATATTTAAGTGCATGGTGTTATTTGATCTCTGAAGAATCTCCCACACCACACTCTTTTGAATGTGTTATTTCCTGGATTACCCTATTCATGAGAGTCTGAGTAGTCATTTAGGTGCTCCTCAAACTCAAACCGGAGATGGCAGATCATTTCTGAATGAGCTGAAGTGCTCTGCTTCTTTCCCCAGTTCACACTTGCCACTTACTCTCAGTCGCTCTTCAGTACCCCCCACTTGAAGCGTAAACAAGTTAAAAGTGAGCGTACCAGGGGCAGATTTAAGTGTATAAAAATATCAGTGCTGTCTCTCAAGCCCGTGTTCCACAGACGTGGGGGGGGAGAGCAGTTGACTCATGATGGCTAGTGGGGTGCCTGACAGAGAGAGGCCTGTTTCTCCCTGTCACTTCACAAAGGGAGAGATCCGCACGCCGCCGGCTCCTCGCCCCAGCTCTGCCTAACAGCCTCCCTTCTTCAGCCGGACAGAGCTGACGGAAACGGCTCAGAGGGCTGACAGGCCTCCCGGCTGAGAGAGGCGGGGCCCAGCCCTCGGGCGGATTGCGTAGCCGGAGGCTTGAAAGGCTTAGAGATCCGAATTTCTCCCGCGCACATCGCGGTCTGGATGGGCTGCAGCATCTGGGCCGTCCCCGCCTTGCAGATGTGTGGAGAGTTGGCGTGGGGCTCTGGCCTGGCGACAGTATTACTGTTAATCTGTGCCGAGCGCCGAACTGCTGATCAATCCGGTAGAGGTCAAGGCAGGTTTCACAGGTGAGCTGAGCCAGTGGACAAAAGCACAGCAGTGTTTTGATTGTATGAATATTTTTAAGTGCAGATGTCAAAGATATCAACATAGTTCTGAAAATGTGTGTCTCAGTACAATATGATGTATATAATCTATAAAACCCCTGACCATATGGGGGGTCAGATTAAGGGCAGAGTTCACAACCCTGCAGACTCTATCACACAGGCTTCCAGTTTCCTTCAAATCAATTTATATACTTGAGAATAGTTCCTAAAAGTTTAAAAATGTTAAAAATGGTCTGTACTTTGTCCTGCAGTCTGTGATTCATAGACTTTATGTCGGGATGAATGAAATGGGGAGCTCTTATTGAAGTTAAGGAATAAAATGACCTCTGTTTTGTTCAAAGGATATCCCCAAAGGCATCTGTCTGAGGAATGTTTGGAAATAAGGTTTGTGTCATATTTTGAACAAATGGTTTGCTGTAGATATAACAGAGTGGATTTAACAATACCAGGCCCCACAAATAATCTCCTGTCTCGCAGCTTTATAGGTTTCGTATACTATTATTACCCAGGTATGTGACATCACCCTTTGGAGTGAGGAGCAGTTGTTCTGGTCCCCAGTGGAGCATGACTTTGAAACTCTTGCCTGAGTGTGCTGTGCGTGCCTCTGAAAATCACTATTTTCAGATGAGCCACCTGTTTGTGAAGCTGGGGGCCCCTGCGGAGCAGCCGGCGAGCCCCTGGGAGCTGAAAGCCTGTGGCCGCAGGGAGCAGGGGGACGCGAACCGTGCTTTTCTCTGGACGCGCGCTGTATGCAACTGTCACAGCTAAGGATAATGCTGCTCACGCTGCCACCGACCGAACCTCCAGGGATGTCACTCAAGATGTTGAACCAGCTGCCGGTTGGGTTGGGCTTCCAGTCTCAGTCTTCAGCTTTTAGTCTTTTTACCCATCTAAGATGGGGCTGTCACTGGAAGAGCTTTCTTGGTCTCACCGCGCTTGGTGGTGCTGCTTCCAGAATACGGACCTGATTCATTTTTAGGTGGGTCAGCTTCATATGTCCCTGCGTGAACCTGTCCCTCTCTAAGGATCATGCCAAGGGATTATGATGTACCTGACGCAGCAGAGGTCAGCGGTCAGAGCCTTTTCGCCGATATTGGCATTTTGTTGTGATAAGTCTATTATTTTGTCCGCATCAGTGTTTTTCTATCCTTGTCATGGTGGATCACTGCATCTTAGTTCTATTATTTCTAATGGGCTGAGTCAGGACTGACTGAGCAGTGACTTGACTGCTGACCTGAATGGAGGTCAGGAGGCAGTTCAGTGCTTTCAGTCATCTGTGGAAGGAAATGTGTTCATGGACCTGAGCTTATATCTGATATCTGAAATAATATTTAATAGGCTAGATTAGAAATGCAGATTCCATTCAGGGAAATTTATAGTCATTAATTAGTCGTTCAACTGATTAATAGTTTAGGGCACTAAACAAAACAATTCATTAAGCCTAATTAACTGAGACTACTGGCCTAAATGTTTCTGAGCAGAAGATGCTGGAAATAAGAATCACTACTGCTTTTATCATCTTAGCAGAAATATAACTGCATATTTATTCCACCATGGCTTAAAAGATACTGCCATATGATGTCAAATCTAGATCCGTTTTCAATTAAAAAATGATTATCTTGAGCCTAGCTGGAATTAAAGCCAGCATGCGCAATGCTCCACTAGGATCGAGAAACTGGTCAACCTAATGGTGTAGTGATCATTTTTATTGCTCAACGAAGTAATTTTGGTTGAGTCTTTTATGTTACGAGCAAAAAGTGATAATTAAATTGATTATTGTCTCTGGCCATCACTTGCAGAAAGATTGCATTTTAGTGCACTTGGTATTTAAATGAGGAATGAAATCTTGAGCAGTAAATGTCAAAACATGTAAAACATTAGAAACTGCGCTGCAATTTATAGGAGCTGCAATGCTTCCTACATCATGCCGGATTTTATGTGATGATACGAGCTTCCATAATTCATCACAAAAATTCTAGGCTTGTACACCTCTACACCCTTTAGCACTATGTTCATTTGGTCATTTAATTGTGTGCTGTTGGCTGTCCTGATAGATTCTGTTTCAGTCATTTTACATGTGTGTTTCCAATTGTACAGTATCCAGGAGCCCTGTGTGAATTTCCACAATTTTTTTGAAACTGTTGGTTTTGGCATATTCTCATTCTTCAGTGAATGTTCTTCATTTCTTTTACTTACTTACATACATTTACATATAACTGCAATGTCACTACAGGTTTACAGATTAGGATTAAAACAAGGTGTTCTGTTTCGCAGTAAATCTTACAAATGTCATTATGCTTTTGTTGAACACTGAAAGGGTTAAATAGTAATGGAATAACTATGGACTACAGACTTTGGAAACGATTTTAGCTGTTCATTTACACATGCTTTCTCCTAGAACTTGCTAATGTCTGTAGAAGGTTCCTCAGAGGGAACATGGAGGAACAATGACATTCTTTCAGTTAACACGGGAGACACTAGGACCCAGCAAGTTGCTGTCTTCCTTGACGGGCTCGCTCAGTTCCATCGCACAGTGAAAGAGCTGAGAAGAGGGAGGGAAAGCGAGAGAGTGAGAGAGCGAGTGAGAGAGAGTGAGTGAGAGAGAGAAAGAGCGAAAGAGAGAGAGAGAGAGAGGGAGAGGGAAAGAGAGGAGCTAAGTGAATGTTGTAGCCACTGTGGTCACTGCAAAAATATCGAATCTAAGCAGCATGGAAGGATTAACCAGAGGGATTTAAAAATTTGGAGCTGGGGCTGAAGCTCATGCGGACGAGGCTATCTGGAGAAGATCAGGATTAAAAGGTTACTATACGATTGTTAATGCTTGCTATAATCTTAGGTTCTCCCAGTGTCTGGAGTCATGAGTGATCAGTGGGTGGTGGAGTCTTGCTGCAAGTGCATTGCATGCAGGACAAATGGTACCTGCACATAATGATATATAAGGACAGGTTGGGGTGGCTCTTGTCAAAGCTGAATTGTAACGCAAAGAGTGCTTGACTGTGGGGTTCAAGCAGTCACTATACAGTATGTGAAACATGCAAACTATGAGAGGTAGAATGCTTGCAGGTCATTTAATGTCTAACAAGAGATGTCTTCTTGAAATGATGAAGTGGCTCTTTCCCCCCGAAGGATACACGCTTCTTTCGCGGTTAGTTAGCCATTAAGGTCCGTGAAAAGAACTTCTACCGAGTTCTTTAAACAGCTGCAGCTTTAAATTAAGGGCAGCAACGCAAATAAGAGTGTGCCTAGTTAATGGAAAACAAGTCCATGAGGCAGATCTGATTAAATGCGTAGCAGCAGTGGGATGCATGCTGGAGGCAACCAGAAAAAGTGTGTTTGGCTAGATTAAAGAATTGGGGAGGACTTTTTTGTCTGGTAGTGAGACAGTTGTGGGAAAATAATAATTGAGTTTTGTTTTGCAGTTCTTAACTATGCCGTGCAGGGACAAAGCTGGCAAAACTGTTGTTTGTTTGTTTGCGTGTGTGTGTGTGTGTGTGTGTGTGTGTGCATGTATGTCTGTGAGTGTGTGTGTCTGTTGTTTGTGCATTTCGATCTGCGGGTGTTATCTGGGAACGGCCTCTGCCCAAGCTGTTTCTCCCACAGTAACTGCAGGCAGGGCTTGGCTGCTCCCTAGCGCAGGGGTGTCAGCTTGTTGGTGGGGATAATTTTATGTACATGCAGTCCAGGGAAAAAATGGGTCCGTAGCAATTCCCCGGAGACACAGTCGGACTTCAAGTGTTCCCATTGTAGCGAGACAAAGCGCCGTTCAGTGAGAAATTCACATTTCATCTCAACACATTCAGAGGGAGCCGCGTCTGAAAGAAAGAGAGCTGGCAGAATAGCCCTCATTCAGCTGCGCTTTCTCTCCTCCTGCTTGGTGATTTGAGTTTTGCGATGCTTGTTTGTGTGCGAGACAGTGAGAAGTTTTTGTGCCTGGGCTGTACCTCGCAGATTCATTTTCTAGCAGCTGTACTGGAATGTGAGGATGTATTGACCAGACAGCAAAAATATCATTAGAAAATATCATTATGGACACTGACATGCAAAAATGTCTCTCTGTTCCCTGTGCTCGTCATCGTGGCAGTGTGTCTTTCCAGTTCTCTAAACCGTAATGTTGCAGTTAATTCAAGGGATAACAGATGCTGAGGATGTGTTCCCATGAGGTCCCATGATTTTTTCATGAATCTGCACAGTTGTTATAACTCTCCTCGTTGTTCTTTTCTTGAGACATTGCGAGAGAAAATATAACCCTGATTTGCAGCTCATATATTTACGCTGAGAGAAAATGTTTGCACAGCATTACTGCTAACAGAATGCTACCATTAGAAGTCCTACACAGACGGCACTACAGACAGAGTAGCACAACATTATTTATGAACACAGCTGTCAAAGAGATGTGAACATTTTCTTGCGTGAGTTATATATATATTTAATTGAATGGAAATATGAAACATAATAGAACCCATTCACTGAATTCACAGCCTTGTCTCTCTTCACTGTGAAGGCTGCAGTTGTCTCTCTACCAGTAAGTTTCCTACAACCCTCTGTTTCCAAGGGCCCCCTCATGTGGCCACCGTGAGGTGCCTATAGCATGAGTTCTCTACGCCTATGAAAACACGGCCTCTGATTGGCTGCTCAGCCGAAGCACAGGAAGTTCAGGGTTTCTAATAACCACCCAGAGACACAGTTACCATAGAGACAAAGATAAGCCCCCCTTTCTCAAAAAACGTCTGCATGTCATCACAGAAGCCTGCAGAAAGTGTTCTCTCCTGCCAGTTCTCCCATTAGCAGCTGCAGATTCAGTACAGCACAGCAGCCAGCCTCATGAAGGTCGACCCAGGCGTTCTCTCGCTACGTACTTCAAATGTGTCCTTGCACTTGCCGTGAGTTTGCTGTGCCTTTTGGGGGAAAAAAAAAAAACAGAAAACTTTTTTTTCTCTCCTGTTTTAGTTTTTTTCATTAATTGTACTCTGATGCGAGCTGCTGTTTTGCCTCCTGCACGTTCTGGAGCGAGTGAAACCGGGGTAAGCGGTGCTGGCCATGCTGACTTTGTCTGTTTAAAATGAGTGTTTTTATTTTTGTGCGTGGAGTCGCTGGGATGCCCTAGACAGTGACACCCGGCCGTACAGCAACGAAACGCCGCTCGTGTGTCCCTGGTAGGAACGCTGTTCTGTCTCCGGTCATTGGCAATGGTGTCCATCAGTCTGGGGAGCTGAGGCTTGGGTGACACTGGCTATTTCTGTGAGCTGATGTCACGGCAGTCTGTTTGTAATACAGATACGGCCAGCTGCTAATTGATTTCGGGAGCATTGTAGGGGCTCTTAAAAAGGCAGTTTCTTTAACCAAGAACATTTCAAGGTCTCCTGGTCAATGCTGCTGTTTTTGTCAGAGGCATGTGAGCCATCACACTCCGAGTGCCCTTGCTTTTCCTCTCTTTCTCTTCCCCCCCCTCTCTCTCCCTTTCTCTCTGTCTTTTTTGCCATTTGTTTTCAAGCTGCACACAGCAAGTAGTCTCTGACTGCTTTTTAGAAGGGGGAGCGCCACGTTTGACAGGACTGCGGGTTTCGGAGAGGGAGGTGAAGTTGTTCACAGCTCTAAGTGTGGCAGTGTGTTCTCAGTGAAAGGATTTCCTGTTGACGGGAGTGTTCTGTTATCTGAGGAAGGGCCTGTTGGCAGGAAATGTGTCAGCCTCTTGTTTTCTTTAAAGTAAAAGGACATACCGTGGATTGCTTATTTTGACCCGGACAATGGTAGGAGAGAATGGCTTTTCTCTCAACCTGCCGTTTTATTGGTGCATGTCAGCTCATCAATTTCCTGCTGTTGCTGTCCATCACAGCATACAGGCAAAGTGAAGACTGATCTGTTTGTAAGTAGTATCATCTACCATCTCCACGTTGTGTGCGTTGTCATACTGTATCTCTTTGATACCTGTCATATGCAAGTATCACATGCATTTATCACCAGAATGGGACTGTTGAAGATTTTCTATGCCTGTAAATGTGCATGGTTGTTGTTGTTACTATGCTGAACTGTGCAACTTCACAGCACTGAATTGCAAAATGATATTTGAATTTTGAAATCTTAAAAGCAGTGTGGTAAAATATGATTACACTTTTATTTGCGTGTTTTGTCTGCTTTATTCATATGTGCCAGTAGCAGGAGTAATTTTTGTCCTTGGATATAATGGTGTGCATTGCAGTGGGCTGCCAGGGAAGGAAGGTGAAATCAGACATCGAGGAGGTCAAACCTCTCTTTATTTTGAACCATTGGAGTGTGCGGGTCTTGGCAGCCGGGCTTATCTTCTTTGTCTCTCTGATAATTTGTAACAACAGCCAATGGCTTGTCGCCATCCAGGGTTGCTCCTCCTCCCCTTATGAAAATTAAACACCAAAGCATAAATAAAGAGGAGAGGGCAGTGGAGCGGAAAAAACGTGTCAAAACATCAGATGTAAAAAAGAAAAGGGCCAAAGCACCTGATGTTGAATGATTGTAAATATGCATGATGGGATAGGAGGAGAGGAATGTTTTCAGACGCGATTTTCACAGCAGCTGCGCTGATCGCTGACAGCATTCTGCTCAGATGTCAGGCAAGAGGACCATCGTATCTTGTGTTTGTTACCCCGCCAGTCTTTTGGACGCGGTACAGTGTGCCACAACGACTGCAAACATTGCTCTACTGAAGCGCCAGTCCTTCAATCAAAAGAACACGAAGTAAGAATTCACTGTGAACTCAATACCAAAGGAAAAACAAGCATATCTTAATAGCCTTCCCCCCAAAGATTACGCTGCCAGTTGAATGTCTGGAATAACTTAGCTTATCTCACTTGCCAACTAAATGACAAACCTCTGCCTGTTTTGCATCTGGGAAGCACATCTTTAGTCTGAGCAGTTACTCTCAGAGCAGAACTGAAGCCCTGCTTCTCTACCTGGATAAAGGGAGTAATGTTCTGTCCTTTTGTAGGCCAGACAGGAATTTAGCACAGCAGAATAAATCACTTGCGCCACTCCTTTTACTTTTACCTTCTTTTCTGTTCCCCTACCCTGCTCCCCTACCTCTCTCCCTACCGCGCATGGGTCTGCTCTCTGGCAAACCGAGAGGAAAAAATAACTTCACGTATGATGTAAACACTTGTGGGTCCTGCAGAGAAAATGAAACGCTGAGACCGGCGCTAGGCTTTAGAGAGATAAGTACCCTCTCAGGTCTCTCCAGTGGCATGTGAGCTCTCTTTAAAATACAGGAGAAAAGGCTATGCGACTGGGAAGACCAGCAGCAAGACAGCCGTAACAGTCTCTGTTGGATAAAACAACTAATGAGTACAACCCACACCTCCGGTCAGGGAGGACATGATCGTACTGTAGTTAAGGGTGATGTCATAGTAGTAACATAATGGAAGGTACGCTGTGTTCCCTCAAAAAAAGGAAAAAGCTTCCCTCAGTGTTAGACAACAACAATACCAATTTTACAAGTTCCATTTGAAGGCACTGTGAAACCACTGAGAACGTTCTTTGCCTGCGTCTTGTTTTTGTGGTTTTGTTTCATATTCATTTATCTTGCGCTTTTCTTGGAAGAGGCGTTCATGTTAAAAGATCAGGGGGCAGTGAATCGGCTGTCGGCTTATAAGGTCTGGTGGGTTCTGGGGCCCGGGCTGGAGAATGTTTGGACATGGGGATATTGTTCCCACTCATCCCATTGTCCTCTGCTCTTCATGCAACAAGGGCATTTAGCACCACACAGCCAGGCCGCTGGACTGGGCTTCTCACTGCCCTGCTAAAATCCTGAAGCTCACCGAGGACAGGCCAGAGGGCTGTTACGTCATCGCAAAGGCGCACGGACGCACACACCAGTCGCCAACGGGCCCACATTTAATTTGATGTGTGTCTGTTAAAAAAAAAAGAGATCTGAAACTGTTTTAATCTCTCTGTTGTGATCCATTCTTAATGATCTCAGGTTTTTTTTGATGATAGAAAGTCCAGGTCTTTAATACTCCAGTCTGAACAATTTCAAAAGGTGTCATCAAACAGTGGGGTTGGGGAAGGGAAACGCATGTGCAAGTAAGTTGTTTTGTCTTGAAGCTGTCATGCCATTCAAGCTGAGCTTCCAGTAGACATCCTGAAGTGAATGCTGACCTCACGAAATTCCCTCAAGGGGTGAAGGTTTCAGTGTTTGCCTAAACCAGCAAATTGAGAAGCGTATTTTTTTCCCTGGGTGTATCTCGAGTTCTGAGAACTCGGGAGACTCCAGTCATTTCCAGCCCCTTTGCCTGGGCTGTTATCAGTGTCATATCTCATAGATGCTGCTTTCGTTTTGCTCTGTCGCAGAGAAGACAGCTGAACTGTAATGAGAATCCGAACGGCTGTATTCATTCAAAAATGAGGAATAAGTAAAAAGCAGAGCTTGAGTACCTCCCATAGACTCCTGCAACCTGCGGCCATTATTCCAGGCACAATAAGGGCTGCAGGTTGCAGGGTGTTTTCTTTAACTGACAAAAGGTGAAGAGAGCAGTGTTTTCAGGAAATGACTGAAGCTTTTAAGTTCTCTGACGTTTATTTATGCTTTGTTCGAATCCTGAATGGTTGGTACATTGATAAAGCGCTCAAGGACGTGGCTGGGAAGGTTGTAGTTTACCACAGAGAACATTGAGTCTTCTGTTTTGGAGTCGGTTTCACTTATTTAGCAGCTTGCTGTTGGCATCCTCAAAGCTGTGTTGCATATTTTCCTTTTAATGTGCAAATCGTCCATCGCTGCCACCGCACAGGCATTCCAGAACTCTGCCTCTTCAGCGGCCCTTTACAAAGTGGGATTTAATTCTTCTCAGGGCCGCGGATAATAGTTTGTTTCTTCAGTGTTACTTAGTGGAGTGCCCTTGGTCCACTTGACCTCCATTCACTCGATAACTGTTCATTTGCCGCAGCAGAAGGACCATTTTCAAAAGCACCCAGAACTTAGACCCATGAATAAGCTAATCAGACCAGAGGAGAGAAGTAGCTTTAGTAATGGAGAGAGCGTAGCGCACCGGCGAAGCCGTCATTAAGCGGGGTTGGAAGAGGCCGGCTTTGACGAGGGTTACGTTACGCTCTGCCCTTTTGTTACCGTCAAGTGCATAATGCAATTATTTGAAACTTTGAAATGAAAGAGACGCAATGTGCGGTCCTTAGGGGAATGCAGACTTGATTCTCAATGGTTTCGAGAGCATCTGATCAGCTTCTCCCCTTTGACCTGCATGCGCTCAGGTACACGCGTGCTTGAGTGCTGTGTCAGTTTCTCTCCTTATTTTGAAACACCTCCGCTTTGCTGCTTCACTGTTGTGCTCTTATGAGTGACCACAGAGGGATCGCTGTACAGGGAGAGGTCACCGGGTCAAGACCAGCGCCAGTAAAGTGTATGCAGCTCTTTGGATGAAAGTAGCAAGCTGATGGCTTTTAGTGATCTCACTGAGGAAAACCTGGGGAGTAGGTTTCAGTCCATCACAGTGGTGCTTTGTCCTTATCTTCAAGTAGTAAGTTAAATTAGCTAGTATTAGATTTCTCTATATTATTATAATACGTAGTCATAAGTTCAGTTCATTTTAAAGAGAGAAGTTGTATAACAATCGAAAAATGTAATACTTGCTTAACTTTACACTGGAACTTAAGGACAAAGCTTCATATTGTTAGATTAACACCCCCCACCCCCACCCCTGCACCACCAGATTACTGGGTCTTATTAAAATCCAGATTCACTCTCTAAGTATTTAGGCTGCCTACAGACATAGGCTCTACTCGCTTTTAGATCCCATGCTAGATGAGCTGAGATGTTTGCCTAGGCCAGAGGAGGAATGGCGTGCTTGTGATTGACATGGAACAGATAGGAGCGTTCTGTATGTAGTTAGGACACCAGACCGAAAACGGGCTCCTTTGATGTGCGTGCACTGGTGGAAACATCCAGGTTGTCAGTTCTCTTGGTCTTCACTTACCATCCCCCAGTTCCTGCTTTAAAAAAAAAAGAAAAAGGAATATCTCTGCATCAGCAGCTTCCCCAAGGTGGGAGATCTAATCATAGTAGTATCATTTCTCACTCTGAGAGTATTTTTTGGCAGCTCCTGTCAAATACTAGCCATTGGAGGGCAGAATGACTTTGAGATGCTTCTAATGACCTTAGACAATTTGCCTGTTATTCGTTTAATGAGAAAAATGAGTACACACTTCATGAGTACAGTCAGAAAGAAATAATATTAACTGTGTCTAGCATTTACCAGTATGCTTTTTGAACATCATATTTTAAAAGCCTTTCAGGGGGGTTCAGCAGGTTCCTCAGCGGAAATTGAATAGAGGCAATGCGATAGCTCATATTTTTGCTATGATCATTGATTGGCTGTGTCTGAATGTGGTGAACCAGTCAGATGTTAGCCTGGAGAGTCTGTGTCAGGTCTGCACGGTGTCAGAATATGCAACTTCCCACAAAGTGAAGGAGAGGTCTCGTTTCCTCCTTGGCTCTGTGGGTGCAGGTTCGAAGACCTGAGCCAAGTGACAAGTGGCACAGTCCAGCTGCAGAGCTGAACATGGTTCCAAATGGATTCTGGCAAACTGGTTGAAGACTGGAGTCTGCCATGTTTGGACTGCGGTAGAAGTGAGCTGTGCTGGTGGTCGTTCTGGAGAATATCTTGGGGAATGAGGACAGCACGCTACTGTGAGTGTGCAGAAGTTGTGGTGACAGCGGAGGCGCAGTTTCATTGTTATAAGAGACATGACCCCCATTAACCGTTTATTACTGATATTGGAGTTAATGTGAGGATTATTGAATTTATTTAGGCTTAAACGAGAATGCGCTTCACAAATTACAGTTGTGTATCCTTTGAAAAAGGTCATGCATATCAGTTCAGTTCCTCGGCAAAACATATCTAAATGTTTCATAGTTCTTTTTAAAAATCCTTTTACAAACAACATACAAAGGAGGAAGAATGCGTGGAAATGCATTTAAAAATGCTGATGCAGTTTTTGCAGAAGTTTTCTGCGCAGTAATACACTGTCCTACTAGTTTCATTCCATAAATAGTTGTTTTTTTTCTTTTTTAAATGCAAAGTTTGAACCCGGTTGACTCCAATGGGGCGTGTGCTGTTCACCCTGCCTCTGGAGTAGAGCTATGCTGTTCCCTGTGTTGCCATGGCGTTATCAACAAGAGCAAACTTTGGGCTTGTGACAGTCAGCCCACGTTGCTGTTTGCGGAAGATAAAGTGAAAGAGCTGCAAGACTTGAAAATGCAGTATGGACTTCTGTGGCACGTACTCAAGTGCAAACTTTGCCTAATGGATACATGCCTGCAACCAGTTGTAAACTTGCACAAAATCCAGCCTTGTTTTCACATTCAAAATTCTGCCTGCCAGATCTTTATGCAAAAGCCTCGCATTAAAACGTATTGCTTTAACCGAGCCTGTCAGAATGAAGCTAACCAGCGACTGCAACCGTACTAGATTGCTGTACTAGATAGGACGGTATTTTCCCATGCTGAAACAGATTCAATTTAAAATCTAATTTGGTTTTGTGAAAGATCCGACAAGGAATGCATGTTTCATTAAATAAAGTTTATTGCTCGGTAATAGGAAAGAAATGTGTAAATTCTCACCTGACAGAACGATTAAGCACAGGGGACCCCAATAAACACGACTGTCTCCTCATTGTGTGCAGTACGGTGGCGGCGTCTTCTTCCTGTACACCGTGCAGTGGGTTCCATTCCATGGATTTTATTGCTCTAATCAGTCTGGACAGTACATTCTGTCCAAACAAACAGTGGTTTTTTGGTTCACAGTGCAAGGTTAACTCAAAGTGAAGCCAGAGGGAGCGTGTCCAGCGTAGGCGGCCACTTCTCTCCCATTTTAATGACCAGGTGGAAGGAACGTACGGTTTTTTGATCAGTGAACGTGCCGCATAAACCTCAGCCTTAATTGCCTCTGTCAGCTGTGGTGGAGGGCAATAGGTGATGGCTCAATGTAGCGGAACTGGATTTTGCTGACTCAAGCGATTCTGATGACTTCTCTTTTTTATAGTAACGACAATAATACAAAAAGAGACCTTGTTTACTTTCCAAAATTGTTGATGGTGTATGTTTTTCTGATAGCAAAGAATCACAAGCTAATTATGACACTTTTTTATTAGCACCATGTTAAGTGTATTTATCAAATAAATAATACAGAGAAATACTATGTCGTATGTATTTGGAATGGTTTCCATTTTGATGAGCCTAACAGTAAAAGCTGACATTGTGCCATCAGAGCAGCTGCTCTGTTGTCTGTGACTCTTCCCTCGTGTCTTTGTTGGTGTGACACGCGCTTGTGCTGCAGCTGCGCAGTTCTGTGCCGAGGTCCGCGCGCAAGACACACCTGCCGCACCTGCCGCTCCCCCCTCTCCCTCCCCCACAATCAGAGGGCTTTACGCTTCCCAATTAGCCCCACAATGGCTCATCAGACGAGCCATCTTATCCGCTGGAAATCAGCTCCTCTAACTCCGCCCGCCAAGCGGCCGCCGCTGCTCTCTGGACGGGCGCTGTTTTGTTCCGTCTTCCGTCTCCTGGCAATGAGGGGTGGGGGGGGGGGGGGGGGGAGGGGGGAAGGGGGAGGGGGCAAGGAGTGAAAGCGTTGCGGAGCGTCTCATAGGCCGTTAATCTATCCAGATCAAATAAAAGTCCTCAGCAATGATAAATCCTGCCTCTGCAGTTCTCAGCCATCAGCTGGAGACCCGAAGCTTTAGCGTTGCTAGGCAACTGTGTCAGAGGAGGATTGTCGGAGGATTTTCTGCCGCTGCCTCCTCCTGTAGCTGCGGCGGAAAGGTGGGAGCGCGGGGAACAAATAGAGCAGCCCCGAAAAGGTGCGGCCCGGCTCCTCCGGATTAGGGTGCCTTTAAATAAGTGTGTGTGTGTGTGTGGCGGCTCGGAGCGTCCCACACGCCGCGCGCGTACAGGTGAGAGCGCCCGGCCCGTGTCCTGACAGGACCCGCGGCGCATTGTCTCCTCCCAGGGCCGCCCGAGGATTCTCCGTCTCAATGGCAGGAACAGACCCTGAAATACAATACAAACCCAACACTGGCAAACACCCGTTTTGTTCTGCTCTGTTTGTTGTCACTGTGGACAGTTGTGCCTTCATAGCAAACAAGTCATGCTGTTTAAATAGTATACGTGTACATTGATATTCAATGTACACAAAAATAAATTCTATTCTATTTCATACGCTCTGTTTAGGCATTTTACTCTATTCGTGGGGTTAATAATAGAGGAAAAAGGCAGAAATAAGGATCAAGGTTGCATTAATGACCTTGTGAATTACATGGGAGAGACGCTAGATATCATGACCTCATTGTCTGCAAGGCATTTACACTGGGGATGTAAAGCTCCTACATTAATGCATTCCTGGATTACCTTGGTTTCTGCTCATCGCCGAGCGCTGAGATTGCAGCGCGCTGCGTCCATTCCTCCCATACAGCGCCTGAATCGTAGCCATCTGTCTGCCCCCGCTCTACATGCCTTGTCAAAACATGTCGCCATTGTGGGGTTACGTGTGATCGCGGAGTCGCTCGCCTGTGCTTCCCCTAACCACCGGCGACGCCTTGATTGCCACAGGTTAGGGGAGCACGCGGCATCCCAAAAGCACCATTTGCATTTAATAAGCGTGCGTTTACGAAAACTGTTGACACAAGAATTCACAGTTTAATAACGTTCACCTTTGCGCGCGCGTTATTTAATTGAGGAATTACTCATTTGCGAGCGTTTAACATGAACCGCGAATCAAAAGCAATGAATAACCTTCTAATTACGCCGCAGCAGTGCTTGAATGCCGCTTGCCGCACTTTGGATTTGATCTCCTAAATGGCGCAGTGTGGTAGGCAGCTGTCTCCCAATCCTCATTAAAACCCTGCATCCTCCTCCATGGCACTGAAACGCTGGGTACTTACGCAGTGTTGATGACCCCACAGGGGATATTTAGTTCCTCACTTGCACACCGTCTTCCTTTTGGACACTCTTTAATACCTGGTGAACTGTTCTCACCCTACTGTCAGGCATGCAAATACGAGGGCATGCAAACTTCAAAGACAGAGAAGCCTAGAGAAAACAGATGGTTTTTCTCATTTGGAAGGAAAAGAAAAAGAATGCAAATTCCAAAATTAAAAAAACGCTCTCACATGAACTGAAAATATGAAGCGCTTGTTTCCATTGTTTTGATTTCAATATGCATTTCCTGCGTTCCTGTTGCGGGCACTGAAAATGGCTCATTTGTTTTGCGAATGTGCTGAACTTTGTTGTCAGGCTATAAATGAGCATTTTGAGTTTGCGGAGAAGGGGCGGGGCGTTTGAATTTTGAGCTTCAAGTCCCCGTGGCTCCCGTACGGCGTCGCTTTCATCAGCGCGGGCTCAGGTGAAGCCTGACCGGCGAGCGAGCGAACGGGTGGCGGGAGCGAGGCGCTTTACCGTATTTCACCGGGGTCGTTCGCCGCGCCCGGCTCGCGGGCTGTGATCTGTGACTGCGGGGGCCGCTGAGGCGCGCCGATAGAGAGTTCAGAGATTTTATTATCGCTGGTGCGTGAATGAGTGCCCCTGATCCAGGCGCACTGATTAAAGATTAAGACTTTACTTTACAACCTCATCCGGCAGGATTTCTTCTCTTCTCCTCCGGGTCGAGAATAAAGCTACATTGCACGCCATGGTACATAACTGCGTGGTGTTGTGTGAAAGGACAAGGCGGGGCAGGATGTTGTCTGGCCTGCACCTCACTGCAAGCAGAAGCCTTCATTTACCCTGTTGCCCTAGACGATAACTGTGTTGTCGGTAAGGGAAGCTTTGCCTTGTCACACTCCTATTGCCCCACATTGTGTATGTAATGTACCCACGTTGTAAGATCCATAATACATGAGGAATGTTCACAAAATGCCGCATGTACTGCATGTTCTATTTTCATCTGTATGTAACATTTCAGAGCGGAGATTTTCAACCTTATTCTTGAATTGTATCAGTCTCAGTCTGATTCTTTACCCCTTTGTGATGTTTTTTTTAATCATCTGTAATCTTCCCTTATGAAGTATCTCTATAACCCTGTGAAGAACCATTTGAGGTACAGTTAGGTCAAGAATTATTGGCGCCCTTGATAAAGATGGGGGTATTCTTCACCCTTACACATCTCTGATAAGGACTTATATATTAATTTTTTAGTAAAAAAAAATATAAGGATACTGGAGAGCACTAAAAGCTGTGGGTCCCTGAGCTGACTTTGTGTCCTTGAGCCCTGGCTTCCTGTTCTGTGGACTGTGCTGAAGATGGGGCACAGAGGCTCAGTCCCTGCTTCCTCTCCAGTAAAGTCTGCTAATTCTCGCCGGTAAGCCTCCGATGCAGCTGTTGTCATTGCAGTCCCACTCCGACTCGAGCACTGGCTCCAGTAATGAGCGAGTCTGCTGGAGATTCCCAGTGGCAGCCAGACTGGAACAATTATAATCTTCTCCAATGCACTGGAGACACCCCTCGTGCCTGTGTGTAACACCATTAATTGCATTGTTAGGTGTTATTGTAGAGAGCGATGGCAGCATCTTGAGTGCCATTTGCTAATGAAACACGCCGCACACTAATGCTGCTGTGGCCATTTAACTCAACCTTAAAGCAGCTGTCTTCTGATGCTACTTCTAGAAATGAATGAAAACAAGGGAGAGATCCCCCAAACTAGGAAGAGGTTCCCTACACAAGGGAGACATCCCCCAAGCAAGGGAGAGATCCCTCAAACAAGGAAGAGATTCCCCAAACAAGGGAGCGATCCCCCAAAGAAGGAAGAGATCCCCCAAACAAAAGAGAGATCCCCCAAACAAAGGAGAGATCCCCCAAAGAAGGGAGAGATCCCCCAAACAAATGAAAAATCCCCAAAACAAGGGAGAGATGCCCAAACTAGGGAGAGATCCCCCAAACCTGTCCTGAAAATATCTCTTTTGTTCTTATGGGCCACCCTGTGGCCAGGGGGTAAATTAACTTTAACTCCATCTCCACAGCTGATTATGCTGCCAGTTGAGGATCACTCCATTATTTTCCAGTTTGTTGATTATTTTTACATTTAATTTCAATGGGAATCTATTTGTGCTAAGCTGAAGCAGGCAGATTCCATCAATGGAGCAAATGAATCAAATTCACTGAATGCAACGCTTTATCAAGTATGCATGAAATTAAGTATGCCTCTAATATAGTAATAAGTTCCAAAGGAATTATTTTAATTGATTTGATTAAAAGGAGCCCTTAGGGCTCCCAAGTGGCTCACTCGATACAGGCACTCGCCACAAACACACGCTTGACCTTATAATCACGGATTCCAGCCTCAGATAAGTCATTAGCCAGCCATGCCTGTGAGTCCACTGTCGGTTTTGTCCTTGAAGTGTAGTGTAGGTAAGGATTCAGTACTGGGATCGTACTGTGTGGTCTTGCAGATGAGTGCGTTAAAAAATTGAGTGCATGCCCTTCAGCTTCAATGCTCCAAGCCACCAGTGTGGGTGGCATTGACCCTCAAGAAGCTCAATGCCAATATAGGGATAAAAATTAAGAGGGGGAAAACAAGGGGACTGACTAATACTGCTTACTCTGTGCATGATCCAAGCGGCTGTTGTGATTGATGTTGTACTCAGGGGCACTGCAGCCGTTTCCCAGGTGCGATCCTGCAACCCTGTGGCCTGGTTGCCCGACTGCGCAGCCCCACACTGCTGCGTCGTCGCGTTAGGCCAGACGAATCGAATCTGTTAGGAGCAGTGTCTTCATTTTCATTAAGTGCCTCCCTGGAGCCTATGCATCTACGGGCTCCTCCTAACTGGGTTTCCCCTGCCACCAATACACAGCCAAATTTAATTTCCTCTCTCCCTGGGACTCTCCGGAGGTTCTGAAGTGAAGTGCACAACAGCGCAGGGTTGTTCCATCACGTCGCCTCCGCGTCCAGGTGACGTCCCCCCCCGCCTGCACCTCCTCCTCCCCCCTGGGCCTCTCCTGCAGTCGCCCGCGGTGGGGTGGAGGAGCAGCAGCCGGACGGGGCCGATTCGGCGTCCCGTCACCGTCCCGGCCCTCCGCACGCCAGAGGCCGGGGGAAGGAGGAGGAGGAGGAGGAGGAGGAGGAGGAGGAGGCGCCGCCTCCGCCGATCGGATTAGAATTCCTCCCGTTCTCCTCACGCTCGGCCGCCTCCTGGCATTAGACCCGTCCTACACCAGGGCAGTGGCATTCACGGCGACCCGCTAGTCTTACTCTAAAGATAACGCCGGCGGATTTTTTTGCATTACGTACCGTTTTCTCTGACCTTCAGCGAAATGCTACGTTTCAGCTCCGCGGGGCCATCGGGCTCTTTCTGAATCTCAGAGCCGGAATGGAGGACGGGGCCCCGGCACTGATGCGTGAGGCAGAAATCACACACCCAGGAAATCTGAATATTTTGAGTTTTTCGTGCTCTCCAAACAGTGTCCTCAATTGCGAACGTTCACGTTGTGAACACTGGGGGATTTGTATTTTTCTTTTTCTTTTTGGGGACACGTCTTGGAAGGCTGGCGTGGAGAAACGGTTCGGCCCCTTAAACCTCACCCAGATTTTGGGTTTAATGCTTTGACGTCCGTGCGGCCCTGGGGTTCAGCCTCTCAGATGGAACCCCTGCTGGCGCCTTCCAAATCTGCCCTGCCGGTGCCTCTGTCAGGTCAGCCCCGCCAAACGACAGGGAAAGGAGGGGAAGAGCGGTTCCCTGTCCAAGGAGGGGGGTGGGAGGCGGGGGGGGGGGCACTCTGCTGAAGCTCTTTAGGATCATCCAGGTCCTTGGCCCCCGCACCCCACCCCCAGCGCAAACGACATGCCCTGCAGCTTGTTTGCTTGGATGTTTGGCAGGCTGCAGGGCCACAGTGGAGTTCTCCATCTCGGTGGAAGGCGAGTAATACGGAAGGGCTACGTGTCCTTAAAGAGAAAGCAACCTTAACTCTTAACCCCGCTCACAGGCTCACAAATGCTGTGGGCGGCAGCGCTAAGTGAGTGGGGGTGTAGACGGCCCAAACGCATTAGCTGAAATCGAACAAATCATAACAGCCAGATGCACAGCCTATATTTTCTTACTTAAAGTAATCTGTTATCACTTTCGTTTTCAGGGCTCTGTTTAATCTTTACTCTTAACCTTTCACTTTAAATAGAGAGCGCATATTTTTTTTTGCGAGGGGGTGGAGCAGAGAAAAAAAAAATCATGAGATAATAAGGCAAGCTATGCCAGAAAAATAATATTCCTAATGCAGTGTTAGACACCAATGGAAATGAAGATGAATGTCTGTGGTCCCCAGGGGTTCATGGGTGAAGGAATTAACACGGCTTGTCACTCTACCCCAGTTGTTCTGGTTGCCAGGGTAACCTGGCTGTATGTGTTCCAGACTATGGTGACACAGTTGCAGGGGCCGTCGACTGCACTGCTCACCCAGTAAGGCGAGACTCTAGCCATCACAAAACATCCATACTTGATTCATACCTGAATCAGAAATACCCCACAAACTCAACGATATGCTCTGACAACAACAGTGGACCAAATTTAATAAACCATCAGAAATTTCTCTCGTTTCCTATTTGCTATTGCTTTAACATTCTAAAGAATGAAATTCAAGTTTGTAAACATAAAAATAAATAACAGTTTTTGTTTCCCAGTGTCCCAGGAAATTGGCAAGCACGGCGCATACATTTGTAGGAAGGGTAATTATAAATAACATAGCCTACAATTGAAAGTGTAGCAATGGCTAAAAATAATTTTTAGGTTTTAATGAGCTGATGTCACAGAGTTGTATTTGCACTGGACGGAAACAAGTTCCAGAACGGATAAGCCCTGTAGTTGAAAACACTTTCCCTTGTAGCCTTAAATTAATTTAACAAAGGATAATTGGCTAACATTTGCAGTACATAAGGATGGAACAACTAAGAAATAGTTATATCTAAACAGCCCAGTCATGTAATTCTGTCTTTGCAGTGACTTCACCTATTGATATCACAACAGTAATTATTTATGTATTTGTATGCAGCTGCACCTATTTGCACAAAAGAGAGCATTTCATTTTTTAACAATGCAAAAAGCACCAATTTTTTATTTAAAAACATTTGGTCTACGCCTGTCCAACCTGAAATTGAGGGATTCAGCCTCATTACAAGGGTAAATAGAACACCCCTAAGCCTTTGAGTGGGGGGGGGGGGGGGGGGGGGGGGCTGCCTCCATGCTCAGGAGAGTTTGGGGTGTTTAATTATCCTGTAGCTTCAAGGTAGCCATGACTATCTCAAACTTTAACTTGGTAATTTCATATGAAATGGCCGAGATACAGCGGTTGCTATCAGTCAAGCTGGCCGCTCCTGTGTGCCAGAGGAAATAATTAGATTGAGGAGCAGAAGGCTAGGAGCGGTCCAGAGTCTGACTGTGAATGAGCAGCATGAACACAGTGTCCCCGTGCTTTTCATTCTCTCTGCTGTCCACAGCTCTCTGGGATGACCTTGCTCTGATATGACTGATTATTACAAACAGGCTGCTTTCTGTTAATGTGTATCAGTCACAAGGCTACACAATTGTGGCCTGTCTACCAACAGGTGAATGCAAGTTTCTATTTTACTTTACTTGCTTTGAGGGTTTTTTGGGTGGGTTGAGGGGTGGGGGGTTCTGGTAAAGCATACTTTGGTAAATTTATAGGGTAATGAAAACAAAGCTGTAAAAGTGCACTCTGATTGTTACATATTCCGTATAGTTTCTGTTTCGATTCTTTATGGCAGATGACCAAATCATATTTCTGTGGGAGAGGCCAAAGCACATTGCTCTCAGTCTGAAGGGGTACATATCATTAATCAATGACTATCATAAAATAATGATAAATAATCTCTGCAAACATTAATGCTAACCATGTTTGTCGAGCTCAGGAAACATTACTCAATATTTCCCTTCAGGCAAGAATGTATTACTGTATATGCCATGGATATAAAACAACAAGAAGACAGAGAAACTAAGCATTTCATTGGTGATAAAGCCAATATTGTTGATGCATTGTAATGACATGCTTGCCTTGCGGCAAAATGTTTCTGGATGACAATTAAAAAGTTACGCGTTGGCGTTTTTCATTGAAAGGGGCAATCGGAGGTGAACTGGAGATAGGTGTACTGTTGGGCTGGGGAGCACTCATGTGCTGTGAACACTACCTGCTATCAGGACCGAAAGGAGATAAGGACAGCGCTCTACAGACTGCTGAACTTCGGCTATTTACTACGTCCAATGAAAGGAGAGAGTGACCTTTGCCCTCCCTTTAGAGCCTGTTTCTAGTGAAAAAACCCAGGCGGTGTAATCCTGGTGCGAAACCGCTAAGGCAATTTCTGCATCAATTTTATATAAGATCTTTATTAAATTAAATTAAATTAAATTAAATCCGCCCCAGTGTTTACACAAGAAATAAAAACACAGTCCTCAGAGTTGTTTTGTCTCTCAGCAGGCATATGACTCTATATGCAGTGCAATCCTCTGTTTGTGTACTGACGTCCAGTGAGCGTCTGACATCACTGTTTTCATTGAAATGGGCTCTGTGGCGGGGACAAGGCCGCAGGCAGCACAAAGTTTCAGCCAATGAGACGCGAGAGTGTCGGCACTCACCAGACAGGTTACCGGGGCAAGACATGTGACACCTATTCAAGGAGGGGTTTGCCAGCAACACCCTCCACAAACGGAATTTCCTCAGGTAAACACAGGACAGATGAGTCAGGGCTTGTCAGAGGTTTTGACGTAGATTTCTTTTCTCCACCCTGTCCTTCTCAAAGCTACGAGATTCCACTTTGTCTCATGAAGTTCCCGGGAGTGTGCATTGAGGATTACAAATAATCATTTGCGTACAGAGAAGTCAGAGAAGAGAGGTTCTGGGAGGAGGCCTGCTCTAAAACCCCAGGCGCATGGCAGTAAATGCAGTAACCAAATGCAAGGTAGGACCGAGCAAGGGGCTCCTCCAGGGTAGTCTTTTAAACGGCCGGGGCTGGCTTACTGTCCTTCCGCTCTCTCTCGCTGCAGTAGGTCAATCAGACCAACTCGGCGCCCATGGAGGGAATTATCTTTCCCAACAGGTTAAAGCAAACACTGACACATTGTGGTGCTCCTCACACCAATGTCAAGCACTGCTACTTCTCTGCACATTTATCCAGTGCTCTTTTCAGTGGCACAGAAAAACCCCCAAGATGCCTTTTTCCAAGGTTCCAGGTGCCCTCGAGTCTTTTACTAGTTTTCAGGACTGACTGCTGCGAACAGATTTTTTAATCTGATAGTGTTACAGACAAATGTTATTTATTTATTTTTTTTCCCTGCTGCCATTTGCACTAAATCTCTGAAGGAAAATAGAACACGCTTATTTTCGGTTCAGTAGTTTTCAGCTTGCTTTAGACCATGACTAGTCAGGGATTTTTTTTTACAGTGTACTGCACATTGCGGGCTACTTTATTCCATATTCCAGCATGGTGTCTGAAGTTTACTTTGTCCTGTCACTTCAGTTGTATCAGTAGTTCTGTGAATAATTTATTACCAGCCTGAATAGCCTCATTAGTTTCCTTTTCAAAGTTTAAATGAGTTTTGAGGTTGTTATTACACAAGTCTCCTGTTTGGCTGAGCAGCGAAATGACAGTTTGGCAGTTGGTTAGCTTGTAATAGGGGCAGCCTGTGTCTTTTCAAGAGTGGATTTGCCTTTGTGTTTTACGGAGGCCCACGGCTGGTGCAGACTACAGGCACTGTTACCCCACAGGATTAAAAAAAAGCCTTGCTGAGCGGTTCAGAGAAGAGTTCACAGGACTGTTGACTCTCCACTGTTTGTTTTTATCTCTCCGCTTTGTGTCACCTTAAAAATGAGTATCGCAAAAACATTTGATGTTATGAAACCAATATTTAAGTGAATACCGTTAGTGCAAAACTGCAGTTTCATAAAGGAAGCAATGTTAGATAAAAATAAAATTTAAAAAATTGTGGAACTGCTGCTACTGGACCTTCCAATAACGTGCTGTGCTCTCATGCATAGACATGAGCAAAAGTCATCAGATTCAATGATTAGAACAGATGTTTATTAGTGTGCCTTGCTGTTCATAGGAATACCTGTTAATTGTTCTGATTTTTGTGGGATAAAACCAAGGTAAAAATGACCCTGTTGGGAACATAACTCATCCAGTCATCCACATATATGAATAAAGGGCACCTTTATAATACAAACACTCTCTGCTCCCTTTAGTTCAGGATTTTTTGGGGCCCACAGTAAAAAAGAATGTCCATAACATAGTCCACAATAATAATAATAATAATAATAATAATAATAAACATTTTATTATTAGGCTCTTCTTATTAATATTAATTAATTGGTGAAATTGTTTTAAACTGTTAGTTTTTTATAATGACAGTGCTTTATTATTATTATTATTATTATTATTATTATTATTATTTAACTCCCGTTATATTACGAAGACACTGAGCAACCTAATATGCTACGTAGAAGGCGCAATTATTAATACAACAGTATAAAATCAAATCCTTTTCTTCTATTATAATTATTTAGATGAAGGTCCCTGTGTGCAAACGTTATCGTTTTTGCCCAAGGAACCCCCGTTTACCCTGAAAAGAGTGTGATGTTGATTAATTTAACTGTGACTTGATAACCATGCGGTGCTACTGCGCTGCTCTGTTAGCAGACCTATTACAAACAAATGTTGATTTGCTCGGACAGCTGGTATTTGGGCTCTCAAACAGACCGGAGTGCTTAATTATCTCCGACCCTTTACTTTTTTTGTGTTTACCCCCCCGATTCATCCCGTTACTGCTGCTCGCTGATGACGCCCTGCCCACAGCTTCTCCCCTGGTCATGTGTGCAGTTTTCATTTGCTGTAGAGCAGTTTATTTTTTTCCCCAGCAAGAACAGAGCAAAACACATACTCAAGACACAGGCGATCGGGATAGTAGAAACGACTAGAGAATTTGTTATGTACCGAGGTTGTCTGCAGATGCCTGGTGACTACTCCTTCCTTCCCGGTTTCTTTCTCTAGATGCCAGTGTGTGACTTGGGCTAAAGAATGCAATGGAAGGATTTGAAGGAATTTGTGCAGGAACGTTGATTCCAGCGATACTTTTCAGTATAGCCTAATCCACACATGCCCAGGTAAGGAAAGGGGAGAGCTTTGTAAATTTCTATTCTTTACCGACCGTGCTTGGCCGATTAGATAATGGCGTTTAAAACCGCCACGTACGACTAAAAAAGTTTTGCTTTAATTGCGAGAAAGCTAGTTAATCGTATAGCCTACTGTTGTGCTTTGCGTCCGTGCGACAAGGATCGTATTCTGGCTCCCAGTAGCTACGAGAGCATGTCGAGTAGGCTACGCTAATACATGACTTATTTCAGAAATTAATAAAAAACGTTTCAACATTTTGCCTGGTTTGTTGGCTACTTTTGCCAATGCCGCAACATAGGTTAGCCTACTTCTCTATAATGAGAAAGAGCTGTAACTTTATAGCCTACCCTTCTACAAAAATGAAATAATTTAAGTTTCAGAAAACGGACAGAAATTTCTTGTCTGACGCCCGTTTTATGGGGAAATGTGGCGATAGGCCTACCGACTGTATCTGTGCACGGAAACTCTGTAGATTTGTATTCAGTTGTTTACTAATTGACACTTGTGGGAGTTTTCATTCCAAGCGCAGAAAGGTATGGTTTGAACTTTCAGTAAACCAGTTGCTACCTGTGATAAGGTAGGCTACCAAATATATTTCGCATGATTTCAAGATTAAATAAACCGCTTAATTAATAATTGAGTCTTTGATGCCTTGGCACCGTTACTTTATAATTGCTGCTTAATGCAACTAACGTGACAACTCTGCATTTTTCAGTCGGTTAGTATCAACTGATAAATATAGAATAGGCTATAAATCGCATAATTTTAAGGAATTTGAAATACGGTTTTATTTGCCGCTAGTCTGGGATAAAATGTATCGATATGCGAATATGCTATACAAAGCTTCAGTAATAAGCTACTTTAAAAAGTTAGTGTAGCCTACCATTCTCACGTGAACTTCGCAGTTGATCAGGAACGTTGTCTTAAGGCGTTGTTTATAAGTTTGTTTAGAACACAAAAGAATGGAAAAGAATGATATATGAGATCCCTTAGGGATGCAATTGGCAGTTAAGCAAATTAGGCCCAAACAGAGCAGTGTGTTGTCATAGCAACAGTGCAATTAAATTACTTTACTGTCGGCTATAATATAATTTTCCTGTTCAGAGACTCAGGGGAGCGCAACTCCCATTTGGAGACGAAGTTGGATCAGTTGCTTTCTGGAGAGAGGTAGCAACACATTGGTTAATGATTAATTGTAAATAATCTTATTTTATTTGTCCTTCTAAAGTCTACCAATCAATGTCATTGATAACACAACCATTGCCACAGAGATTTTTTTCCCTCCCAAATATTTTTCATATTTCTCTGGTAAAATTTGGAGATGAGTGCACAATTTTACAGTGAGACAAGCTGATGTGAATTTGTTCTTTGTGGTATTATAATTTGCACAGTGCTGTATCCATAAATAGATCAAATAAAGTGAGAATTTTACTGTACAACATTTATAGCTGGTACTCCATTAGCATGGCATTTTAATTCCTTTTGTCTGAGTGATGTCTTGGAGGTAGATGTGTTGTTAATTCAAAATGCAATGTTGTTTTAACACTCGTATTCTTTTCCTGTGTGTTTTGGGGTTTGAAGGAGCATGTCAGCATTGATGTGCAGTTATATACATACTTATAATGTCAGCATAAACCTTTTAAACAAAACAAAAATCCACTGCTTGTGCAAACTGCATTAAATAATTAAACTTGTGCTCACATCAGGGGGCTCAATGAACAGGCCATCTCCTCATCATCTTTAGAGAAACTCAGGTACAGTCTGGTACATGTTTACCACCTTATAAAACCGCCCATAGTCTCATCTGTCCTCTGTGAGACCTCATTAATGAATAGTTTTATGACGGGCAGATATTTTTTAGCGACTGCTTTGCTTGACAAGTCTACAGAAAAACAAGGGATTGAGCCATAAACATGGCTATTACCTTAATTAGAGAGAGGCAGAGACAGAGGGACTCATTTCATGGTATACAGTGACAAATGCGAATAAATCAGTCATAATGACAGTGGATTTAGTCGGTAAGAGCCTTTTCTGAGACATCCTCAGTACTTCGTTTCAGGATGAAAGACGTTGAAACCATGTTAGTTCCACCCCCACTGGATCTTGTTGGCTTTAACGGGGATCGTTATATTGGAAATTATATTAGCAATTGTACTGAAGCCAATGCTCTCCCAATAGGAGGACATAGGGCCTAGTTGTTTCCGGGGGTTGAATCGGTGAAGTTTTACTCCAAACAATATTAACTGAGCAGGATTGAAGTGTGTGTGCCTGTCTGATTTGAATGAATGAGAGAAGCAGAGACAGAAAGTGTTTGCAGGAAGCACCATACGTGAACTCACAGATTGTGACAGCATTGTTTTTCCATTTTGATGGATGTCTATCTCAGTCTCCCACAGACTTCACACTACCTAGCATTCTATACATTCCAGAGCTGTCTCTGAGAATACAATGGCCGTTGTCTTTTTGAGGTCGTGCGTTTTGCTTTTTTTTTTGGTGCATAATTTACTTGTCAGAAATATGGAATTTTGTGCCAGAGTTGCTTTGTATTGTGAAAACTAATCCAGGGTGTGAGTGTTAATATCATGCATGTTGTTTCTTAAGTAAATCCCAACTGTAAGAAGAGAGCTATGCTTTGCTAAACTAGATGTAAAGACAGAGAAAGGGACAGACAGACAGGAAACGCTAACTGTCCCTGGTGTCTCTCCCTGCAGGTGTCTTGGTCTAAATGGGTCCCGTCATGCCTCCAAGTAAGAAACCGGAAGGTTCCGGTATCAGTGTAACTAGTGGTCTGAGCCAGTTCTACCAGGCCAGCTCGTTCACCAAGGCCCTGCAGGAGGAGGAGGAGATGGACCTCAAACCCCCCATCATCAAGCTGGAGAAGGGGAACCTGGACGACGAGGAGCTCACCAACCTAAACTGGCTCCACGAGAGCAAGAACCTGCTCAATAGTTTTGGGGACTCGATGCTGCGGAGCGTGAGCCCCGTCCAGGAGCTGGACGACGACACCCCGCCCTCGCCTGCTCAGTCCGACCTTCCCTACGACGCCAAGCAGAACCCCAACTGCAAGCCCCCCTACTCCTTCAGCTGCCTCATCTTCATGGCCATCGAGGACTCGCCCTCCAAGAGACTCCCTGTTAAGGATATATATAACTGGATTCTCGAACACTTCCCCTACTTTGCCAACGCCCCCACAGGGTGGAAAAACTCAGTCCGGCACAACCTGTCTCTCAATAAGTGTTTTAAGAAAGTGGACAAGGACAGAAGTCAGGTAAGGGCGATTTTTCTGCAGTGTCCTCTTACTGGATTGTTAAAAATGTCCTAGTTTTTTTTATGCATCTGTAATCATATTTTACAGAGTGCAAGCTGTTCCTTACATCCTTTCAGGGTTTTTTTTCTATGTCATAACGTAATCTTATATATAACATAGCCTATATAAACTTTTATTATCCAGGGATGGCTTCTTGTGATGCATTTGCATTTGTGCTAGCATGCAGTATGCAACATTTTTGTGTACATGTGCACTCATGGCTGTGTGTGTGTGCGCGCACTTGTGCATGCATGTGCGTGCATGTGTGTGTGTGTGTGTGTGTGTGTGTGTGCGTGCATGCGTGTGTGTGTGCGTGCGTGCGTGCACCAGAATGCTTCATACTTCTGTACCAGTCTGAAGAGTAAAGCCGTTCCATGTGACTTACGGAGTTCACTGCCATCTGGTCCTCGGCTGTGCTGCAAAGAATTTTTTTTGTATACGTGTCTCCATAGAAACTAGGTTGCAGTTGACATGGAAAGTAAGCAGTTGCTGTAGCAACAGGGAAACTGATGTGGCAGTGTGTGTGCGCGTGCATTTTTTTCTCCCTTCACTGGGAAAGGCTAATCCAGTCGCGGCGGAGTAGTCGAGTCAAGGCGGTGCAGTGGGCAGGAGTCTCTCTCTTCCCTCACCCGTCACAACATGTCGGGCTGATTTCCGCAGTCTGTTAACCCCTTGTGCTGGGTCTGACTGCTCAAGTCTACCTCCCCCTGTGCTCAATACAGTGGGAAGGCGTCTCCTGGCTGTTTGCATTGCCTTTTTGTTGTATACAAAAGATGGTTAGTTTACATATGATTGCAGTCCTGAAGTATAAAAAAGGACGCACGGTATCATTATTAACACTGTGCAGTTTATCCGATAATGCTCAAGTGGTCTACTGTTGCAAAGCCTCTTGAGTTTAATGAGGTCTGTGGGACCACACTCAACCACATGAGAGAAGTACATAGTATGCTGGGCTTTCATCTAGATCAATACAGCAGTGAGAAAACGTGGGAAAAGCACTTTAAATGGGCATAACTGTACTCATGTGCTTCTTCTGAATGCAAATACTCCTTCTGATCTGCTGTGATCACAATACCAAGGGATATTTGAGCAGAACATCATCAAAGCCATTAACACAATATTGCGGTAATTGGGGGCATTTGCAGTAAGTGATTGGTATTAGTAGTTAAGGTTATATAAGGAAAGTACTTTACTTATCTTGCGCTTATCTGCCTGATACAGTAAGTGCTTATAAGCCACCTCTGTTCTCAAACAGCAGTCTGGGAGAGGGGGTCAAATGTTGCAAAATTTCTTGAAGTGAAACTTAATTGTGTAACTGGTGGCAAACCATGCATTTAATCCGAACCTTAGATCAGTTACAGTTACAATGCATTTCCTCTTGTAAATAATCATCTTTCGGCACTATCTGTAGTTTTGGTTTCAGTCTGTAGTTCTTTCTGTTGTGAACACTGTGGTATTGTACTCCATAGTTAATAACATTTTCTCTTCTTTTTCTGAATTTCATAATTTGAAGTGCACTGTATGCAATAGGAGCATCAGCACTGTTAGCTTGAGGCTAAAAGAAATTATCAAAGAAGAGCTCATTGAGGCTTATCATTTTGAATATGATACATTTAGGCAATGCAACAGATGAAAAAATGAAATATCACAAACCCATTTAGTCGACCAAGCCTCAAAGAGACCACCTTTAATCAAAACCAAGTCTTAGCTACATTTATTTAGTCATTTAGGCTATATATTAACAGAGTAGGCCCAAATATGTAGTTTGTTGCTTGTTGTGTTAAAGCCATGTTGTTGTCAGTTTTTTTTTTCTAGTTTTTATGAAGTCTAGCCTATATTTAAAGACCTAATGTTAAAAGTAAGACAATAGGAATGCCATCTCAAAATAGTTAGTAAAAGTTGAGAACAAACTTTAGGCCTAATATTACCACCAAACACTCTAAAAATTATGTGAAAGGAACTTAAAAGGATCATTTGTCCATTTCAGAAAAGTGATAACCTTTCTACCGGTCTACTTTAAAAAGAACTTGATTTATTCTCAATTTTTTCTTAGCTTCCTGAAATGAAAGTGTTGAATGTAGATTTTGTTCACATTATCATCACATATTTATGCATATTTAAGATACTTTGAGTATTTTGCACATAGTAATTGTGAAATGCACCTGCAATAGCCTAAATGTTGTCTTCTCTGCCTGTGTCCTACGGTAGTCTTTCAGCAATTTGATTACGCCTTCACTGAGCATACAATTAGCAGTGTAGTTTTTTTTTCTTCATTTTGTGGCATGGTATGCAATTAAATATGATTTTTGTGACTGAATTAGCACTATTTCTCATTTATGTGGCGCAGAATTATTGGCATTTCTTACACTGATACTATTGATTCTACATTGAGAATTTAATCGGAAAGTGTCAAGAAAATCATTTGTATGCTCCTGGTATTTTTCTTATAGCTGGCCACTAGCGATTGCTCCCGAATGGTTTCCGATGGCAGCGGACCTGACTTTTTGGGCAGGGCTTATTTGTGGCAGCTTGCTTTTTTATGGTTTTCTCAAAATTTTATCTCCCCAGCCCCCGTGTGTCGTTTCGTGTGCTGCGGCTGCGTTTGAAATTGATGGGACCTGCAGCTGTACAGCTGAATGTAAAATGCATTTGGGTGAACACGCCGTACCCTTGCTGAACTTTACGGCAAATTCCGATGCAAAGTCACCTCATTGGAGCAATAAAATTAAAATCTGTTTTTTAATATTTTGATCATTTTCTCGTGCCGTGTTTATAGCTATTATCATTACTCGGTTAAAAACAAACAGCAGTTGCAGTAGGACAATACCCAATTTTGAAGTCTCGCTTCAAATTGGTAGTGTTTTTATGGCTGGGTCGAGTGACAAAATATTCAGAGGGAAAGGTATGAAAAGGAAACAGATTAAATAATCTCAATTCTAGTCGATTTATGTTTAACTAGGCTCTGCTGAAATGAAATTACTTTTTGCACACCTGCCAAATTGTTTTCCATCAATTGAAGGAGCTGGAAATTATAATAACAATGCCCTCACATGTTTCTGTGAATGTATTTCTGGGTCACGGCCTGACAAATGTCATTAATCAGTGCAGCTGTATGCGAGTCCCCATGTTGACTGTGCTGTGTGATTGTAGCTGAGTGTTGTCTGAATCTGAGAGGTGTGTACCAGTGCTGCAGTCAGTGTGTCATTAGTTTCCATGGCGTTGTTTACAAACACAATGCCGCCACTCCAGGATTATCAGTCTGAGTGAGGTGGATCAGCAAGACTGGTGTCTCCTACTTGCATGCTCACACAGACAGACACACGCGTCTGTGTGTACACAGACACTCTCACGCATGTACACATACTCTCTCATCTTCTCTCTTTATCTCTCTCTCTCTCACACACACACACACACACACACACACACTGCCTTTCTTTCGCACATACAAACTTTCTTTCACTTACTTTCTCTCTGTCTCTCTCTCTCTGACACACGTACATACACACAGACACTACCGGGAACATTATTTCATGGTATAGAATTGTTTTTGTTGTGGATGTGGTCTATCTTATATAGGCCTACATGAACTGTTTATAGGAAAATGAGCACATTTCACAAGCAGTAAGTTAGATAAATGTTGCACATTTTATCAATGGACTTTGTTGGAAGACCAATCTGTAAACATTTAGCGAGATGAAATTAGAATGAAAAAAGACAGACAGGCAGAGTCCCTCACTCGTGGTATTTCTAGAATTTGAGTGAGAAGTGATCTTTGTCTTTGAAGTAAGAGGTGGACCTGCTGAGATACAGTGCATTTGATGATTAATGTGAAACTGTGCATGTTTTCATTTGTTTACATTGTTTCTATAGTGACAGACAGCCGAAAAATGCGGCGGGGACATAAAGTACAGTAGCTGCGAAATATATTGCAGCACATTAATATGCGATTATTCTGGGAGATCAAAAGGGAGGTATCCTCAGTCACCTTTATCGGTGATCAAATGAAACACCTGGCAATAATCCAAATAGTTTCATAAAGACAAAAAGCATTTCATCCTCCATGACCCAGATTCCTCGCTGCTATTGTAATGATGTGCCGCTTATTTACTCGGTAGTTCTCTGGAGTTCATCCGTTTAATTATTTAGAAAAAGGAACATATCTGACATGCCGAGGGAGACGGCTGTCCTTTGCTGCCTCCTGCCACACCGCAGTGCATTCTGGGCCCTGAAGGAAATTACCCCCCCCCCCCCACCCCCATCCCGCCTCTTTTTCCCGGTTTGACCTGTTGTGGGTCAGCGCTTTTGTTTCTCAGATCACAGGCAAAATGATGTACTCTGTGACGTGCGTCTGTCAGCGTGAGAGCGAGCCCTGCCCGTCGATGTGCGTCTGGGGCAGATGTTGCGTTTCAGAGGGACAGATGTTGAGCTGTGTGGAGGAGCTATGGCACGCAAACCAGCCCCCCCCCCCCCACACCCCCCCTCCTCGTCCCAGCGTCACTCCCCCCACTGCTTATCAGGGTTACTAGGGTTACGCTGCGACTCCCAAGGTCCCTGATAATAAGCGCTGACGCGGCAGTGGCTGTGATCAATAGCGGCCGCGTCCGAGCGCAGACTGGGCACGTCAGCAGCTTTCCGCTCGCGCCAAGAGCAACAAGAGCATCAAACTCACCAGAACCAGGTAGATTAGGTCTAATAAGGGATTCTCTCTGTTTATGTGTCCGGTGTTGTTTTCAAAACTGGGGAAGGACACAAGAAACTTGTTTTTAAGTGTGCTGTCTTATCTAAACTGCATTAGGTAAATCATGTTTTTTTGCTCATAGTTAGGATAATAAAGCAAGCAGTTAATCAGTTGATAAGTGCTGTGACTAAATCGATAGGTGGTTGTAGGTGAAGTTGGGAAAACGCACAGCTGTAATCTTATTTCCCTTTGATTTCTGGTCTCTGTGATGACTCATCCGCTAATTAATCCCATCTACAAAACCATTTTCTCTCGCTTTCATTTTTGGGGCATTGACTGACTGGTTGGGGGTGAGACTGGGGGTGGGGATGGGTGCTATGATTGGTATTTTTATGACGTCAGAGAATTGCGTAGGGAATTTTCAGCCTAGCTGGGCCAGGGTTGTTTGTTAGCTTCTCACCGACACAAAAAGACAATTAGTCTTAAGAACTAAAACAGACAATAGGAACTATTTGGATTGCTCAACTTTAGTTAGCTATTAGCGTGTTGTCCGAAAACCGGAGCACGAAATGTAGTGCAGCAGTCCTTTGCAGTAGCAGAGGAGCCGTCTGCACACCGTATCTTAAAGCAAGGAGTGAAGGACCAGGTAACGTGTGCTGCAGTGATGACTATTTCTAGTGCCTTTCGCCTGCTGAGACATAAATTGTTTTTCTGTGTTTGGGGACATTACTGCCTAATGCCATCTGTTCAGGCTTGTATTTACTGTCCTTGATTTTGTGACACCTATCCCCAGCATACCAAATGGGAAGAGTGACCAAACCCCCTGTAATCCTGTGCATAATGCCTTAAGCCATTGAAATAAGAAAGAAAAGAAGTTCTGCATGTTTAAACTGTGAAAATGAAATGTAGGCTTCTAAATGAGAAATGTGAGCAGTTGAATCGCTACCACATGTAGGCTAGTACCTTCTGGTCTCTTGCTGTACAGTAACAAAATCTTCGGCAGTAGTTCTACAATGATACTGGCTGCTTTTTTTTTATGAGAGAAGCTGAAATTACTTGGGTTTCTTGAGTCATAGCTTCAGTCTCTTTGTTTTATTTTTAACCTCTAGGACCAAAATTGACCCGGCTTTGCCTCAGTAAATGGTTTTTGTGGTCTCCTGTCAGACCGGATGGAATGTGTTTTTAACCAGTCAGAACAACAATGGCCCGAATGCAAGGCAAAACAATTCATGCAAATCACCAAAAACGCATAGAGATCCTGTTATGAGCTGAAACATATTGAACTGCTACCCATTTCACTAAATGCACATACACAGAGCTTGATTCACAGATGGGTTCAATTCCCCCCGTTAAATTTAGAACGTAAGATGGCCGTTTTCTGAAACGCGTAATCGGCATCGTTATAAACGAGGTTCTCGCTTCAGCGCAGACTCCAGCCCAAATCCCAGTTCCTCGCGTCTCTGCCTTATGCTGTCTTCACAGGGGACGCCATATTGCTTGTGAAAACCTCCACATGCTGAATCTGCTTAAGCATAAACAGTATGTGTGCCCGCCAAGAAAAGAAATGGCTTTCTGACCCAGTCTGCAGCTCTCAACACCAGTCCTCTGTCATCTAGACTTTTGTCCCCCCCCCATGGCTCCAGCCTTGACACCAGCCTCAGACCCCACTGTGCCTTGGAAAACTTTGACTTTTTGGGGGTTGATGGGGGGGGGGGGGTTTGGTGGAGGGGCTTGATTATGAAGACTGAATATGATTCTGTTCTCGTTTGCAGCATTGTTGTGGTATGGGTCCTCAGAAAAAGCTGTGGTCTTAGCAAAGTGATCTTTTGCTAGGATTAAAATAGCAATTATTTGACAAAGCTCTGAGATCTTGAAACAAATAATCTGCTGTAATCTTTTGAAGATCCACTGGGCCACCTGTGCCTCAATGGAAGTTGAGTCCATAACATACAAAAGCAAGGCATTGTTTACTCATATTTTTTAGTGACCTCCAACACAAGCAGTAACGTATGGCCATGTTGTGGACGCTAAAGCGGCACTCTGAATGAACGGGGACCCTGGTTCCTCGGGGAATGTCGCTGCATGAGGTCCTGACAATGCCCCTCAGACAGTGCTCTTGTGTGGGGGCAGTCACTTCGATGGGCCTTGCAGGGTTCGAGAGGGGTGTCTTGAGCCGGGAGGCGTCTTCAGCACCATTAAATCTCCTGCGAGTCTTTGTCCCGCGGCCTCATTGTCCCGCCCGACCCCTCCGCCATTCACGCCCGCGCGCCGAATCAAGATGGAGGAGAGAGAAAAGGGCGGAGGGGAAGATGATGTGCTGTCCTATTTAGATGAAAAGCACGCCGCCCGCCCGCTCGGTGGGTGCTCCTCTCTGCACAAGTCCCCCTTTGTGGCGGAGCGGAGCGGGGGGCAACCCCGGCGACCCCCACTCCGCGCTCCCAAAGCCTCAGACGGGGCTGAGTGGGGCCCGAGACTTTGGAGACGCTCCCATGGTGCTCCGCTGCAATCGCGGTAATGGAGTGAGGGCTCGGGAGGGGGGGGGGCTCGGCGGGGCCAAAGTGGCGGCCTGATCGTTAGCTCCTGAGTGCATCCCCTCCACGCGCCGCAAATGGGAAGGGGGCCCCCGTCCGTTCCCCCCGCAGCCCTGGCGCAGGCGAGGCCGTGCGCGCCGGGGGCCGCCGGGGGCCGCCGGGGCACCTGAACAAAGAGCCGCCGTGGCGGGAGAACCGGAGGGAAGGGCGCCGCGCCGTTAGCCGCTGATGACTGTTGGGGTTTGGAGACTTTTGCCGCGGCTGGTCGCTCGCTCACGTTGACTTATCGGCCGTGAAACGGACACCGGTCGCTCTGCTGTGTCACCGCACGCCCAATAGCAGGGAGCGGAGGGAACGAAGGACAAATGGAGCGGGCTGAATTATGTGAAACCGTTCGCATCGCAGACCGCTGACCTCAGGAATAAAATTAAAAAACGTGCGTGTTTCTGAAATGCAATGGCTAATTTCTTCAGAGTGAGGAAAAGAACATGATTAAGAAATTCAAACACAGGTACTCAACTCCACCGATGAGGCGACCAAAAATCCAGCTTTAGAGCGACTGTTTTCTGCCAATTCCATATTTCACAGATTTTTAAAGGAAGGCTTCATGCTGGGAGGGGAGGGGGGGGGGAGAGGGAGAGACTCATAATAGCAGTCCTTTCATTTTGCATGGAAGTTGATGGGATTAACTGTATTGGTTGTGATGGAGTATTGCATCTTCAGAGACCCATGGTTCTTAGTGAGAATGAAAGATCCCTCTGCCAAGACTATCAAACAGCCTTTATATACTCTACTGTTGCCTGTTGCCTAGGAGACCAGTGTAATCCAAGTGTTCCCCCCCCTTCCCCTTTTCCCTCTGATTGGAGACTCTATTGACTCCTGCCATTGAGCCGGCCTTCAGACCGACACGCCAGCTGTCAGGAGATGGAAATAAATCACCAAGAAAGTGCTCTAAACCCTATTGATTTTTCCTGATTACAGTACATTTGGAAATTTAGACCAGCAGGGTCACTTCTCTGGGAAGGAAATATGAATAATCCGATGCCACGGCCGTTAGTAATATCATACACTCCGGGGAATTCTCCTTGCCCTCTGCAGCTCATCAGTTGGGAAAACACACGCGTGCGTACACACACACACACACACACACACGAACACATGCAAGCATGCACACAACACATAGCCTATATACCTAACAAAAATTCAAAAATGTGGCTAGAGCAAGTCCTCTCCTCCATTTGGATTTTATTTATTTTTTTGTGTGACATATTTGTCATATTTTTTGTTTGACAGGATAAAAAATTGACATTTTGTTTTTATCCCTGACATGTTTCATTTTGCATCACCCAATAAACATATTTTCACCTAAACCTGTCAGAAGTTAATGACCCCCAGTGAAATTGGCTTTGAAATTCCCATCGCTACAGAAAGCTGTCAGAGGCTTCCAGTCGCCGATTTATGGCGTAGTAGTAATTAGAATTGATTGTCTTTGTTTAATCCAAACAATTTTCAAATATCCCCCAGAGATTCATATTCCTACACACGGTGGCATGTTCTGTGTTATGTGTAATAGTATATCAAACTGCCTCTGTTCCTGTCACTGAATTGATGCCCAAAACGCTTTTCTGAAAGCCAGTCAATACTCATTGTCATTTATTTTATTTATTGTATTTATTAATCTCCATCGCTTCGTTATTCGTATATTCGACTTAATGTTCCCTCTTTTCAGCTTAGGCTCGATGATCCAAGTCATGCCATTTAAGACCTGAATTCCATGATATATTTTAGGTCTTTTTCGCCCAAATAATTTCAGATATGGTTTTGAAATACCCTTGTCGGGGAAAGTTGACAAGTTAATTAGGGAATGTCACTTCATCTAAAAATAAATGCCCACATTGCTGTCACAGGAAATAGAATTCTTCTAAACGATCCAACAGACAGTACTTCACTGTTTTCCGGCGAAAATGTTCATGTTTACAGTTCTCGTTTTATAGGGGAATTTGGAATAAAGGTTTTTATCTTTTTATCTTTAGTGAGCTGATGTCATTTTATAAGAAACAAGGGAAACCATGCAGAGGGTCTGTGCTCCTGTGTGTGCTGTACTATTTCTGGTAGAGTATCCTTGGAGGGGTGCAGCTCTGTCATTATACAGGAGCATTAGGATGTATAGCCACTGAATGTAGAGAATCAGGTGGGCAAATGCAGCGGTTTGTTTCTCATTTGTCGTGTAACAGTGATGGATTTGCAGTCTCGCATGGACTGAGAGACTTTGAAGGCGCAATGAAGGTTTCATGCTACCTATTGAAGAGATACTGCTCTCCTATTGCTGGTGCTGCCATGACACAAATCAAAGCAAAGGGCATTTTACCTGTGAAAACACGCACGCACACACACAGATACACACACACAGACGCTGACACACACACACACATACGGTTCTAGTTTGTAAAATGAATTTGCTGGTACCTCGGGGAAAGTTTCTTTGAAAATGCTAATAAATAAATAAAAAGAATTTAAACAGAAACAGAGGAAATCAAACACTGGGAAAGTGGTTTTGAGGTCAATGTTTTCTTAGTTTTCCTGTAAAGAAATCCATGGCCAACATGATTCACAGAATACTAAACGGTAGGAACTCCATAGCTTTTGCAGTATGATCTTTGGCTGTGTGTTTTGTATTTATTTATATTTTATTATAGCATAGCAGGTTTTGTGCTTGAAAAACCCCTAATAAATAGCTATATATAATGGTCATTATTACTACTGTAATAATAAAAAGAACCATCATGGTTGAGTATTGTAAGAATAGAGCCAGTGTAGCATGCTGTGCCAGTTCCTTCATGTTTGTAAAGGTAATTTTACTTTGATGAAAAGGCTTCAGCCTTGGTAAACCAAAACACTTTTTTTAATTTTTTATTTAGGGCGTGTCCTTCTGTTGATGAATTCCAAACTATATATTTAAAATAATGTAATGATCTATTATAATTTATTTTGTGTTAAAATAGGCACCTGTCTTTAATAGGGCAGCAGTGTACCATGACGGTTAGGGGCTGGGCTAGTAGTCACTCAAAGGTTGTGGGTTTTATTCTTCACTGGGGTGCTGCTGTTATAGTCTTGAGCAAGTTTCTTAACCCAAATTCCTGTAGTAAAACATATAGCTGTATAAATAGATTCTGTATCAAAAAATGTAATCTGTGGAAGTCAGTCTGGGTGTGAACATCTTGTAAATTCATTAAAGTCAATGAAATTGCAGTAAATACTTATTATTGCCACAATGAGGATATTTGGCACAAATGTGTTTTCCTCTGCCATGCAGGAGTCCAGTTGTACACAGTACGGTTTTAAGGTGAACAAGCTTCATTGCTTTTTCATTTATTTCTTCCCAATAAAATCTATCTCGGCTAATCAGGAGGCCAAGGTGGGGCCGGTAGCAGGAAGTTCAGTTCTCTCTGTGCTGCTCCCTAGTAAATGAAGTAGAATCAGCTTTATCTTGCTGCCCATGCAAATCATTAACCCAGCCATTCAGTCTAATGGATGAATTGTGTTCCGCGATGTTTGGCGGGTCATTTCGAGTTTCTCTAATGTAGGCCGTGGCGTATCAGTGATAAAGGCTTTGTTCCGACACAGTGCATCTGAGGGTAGAAGATGCGACTGAGAAGTTTCCTAGCAACATGGTTGCTGCCTTCGACAACAAGCAAGCTCCTGATTAATAGAATTTACACTGTGTAGTCTCTGGAGGTGTGCATGTAAATACTGAAGATACCAGCAGCCGTTTTAGAAATAAGGGGAAAATGAATAATCAGGGACCCCTCTGTGAATGGGTCCTTTGAGTCTGGTATCAGGTAAAATTACAATTTACTGCGTTATTGTGCAGATGGCTTAAGTCCCCAAGCTGCAACTTTTTTTGAGTTAATTATGTCGTGTTCAATAGAAAAGGCAGATCACGCAATCACACAACAGAAGAAATAACTTAGCGATGCAAATGTGTCATCATTTTTATTCATGTTAAAGAGCAGTTTTTGTATTCTGTATGTAAACATACTATGAAGGCTATAACTATTCATACCTAACATAATCTCTCCTGAAAAACAGTTAAAGCACAAAAATGAGGGAAAACACAAAAGCATGTACCTCAAGATTTTGTATTAACAAGGAGTTTCGTTGATTTGTTTTGGCTGTTAAGTATGATTTGAGGTCCAAATATTCCGTTAAATTCTCCTAGGGCTTGTGGTGCTTTTCTTAACGATATTGTTCTTAATCAGGATTCTATTTTCAAGTCGGTGTGACATTAAGCGTGTAAAATAGGACCCACTTAAACCATTTTTTTGCTGCATCCTGCTGAAATTTGGAAGCCGTTGCCTGGCCTAATAAATTTCTTGCGTGTGACACACTATTTGAATCTTCAGCCAGTGACAGTGGGAACAGGCAGACTCACCAGAGCAGCCGAGCTGGAAAAGACAAGGGCCTCCTGGTGCCTGCAGCTCATTCATGATTTATGTGCATTTTTATCTTTCTTTCAAGCAAGGATTTTAATTAAGAAAAGATGCTCATTTTTACAGTCACAGGTCTATTTTTGCATGCCAGTTGTTGACACTCACTGGGAGGGAAAGAGGGCAGTGATTTAAGCTGGGTGTAGTAATGTGCTTTTTTGATTGAGCTTGCACAGAACTGGATTTTTTTGCGCTATGGATCTTGTATTTTACCCAGTTAACAGACTTTCTTACAAGCTATATTCAAGTCCCAAAAATGCAAGGTCTTTAATGTATTCGATTATATTGTATAAATGACAGTGGCAGAGCTGGCCTCCCCTTCTTAATTTAGACTTTCTAAGCTAACGGTGTATTATCTGACAGGTACTGTATGTGGGAGAAAAATAAAATAATCTGTTCAGAAGGAGGCCAATTTAAACTAGATTCATTGCTTTTTTTGTGTGGCGAAGCCTCTGAGGGGAGTGTTTTTAAAAGCTTGACGGTGCTGTGTTTTTAGACGCGGCGTCTTCGCCTCTCCGCTGTTCCCTCCTTTTTTTGACAACGGCATGGCTGCTCTCTAACACTTTGTTGTTGCGTCTTTTTCCCTCTCCCTCTCTCTCTCCCTCCGCAGAGTATTGGGAAAGGCTCCTTGTGGTGCATAGACCCGGAATACAGACAGAATCTAATTCAAGCGTTGAAGAAGACACCTTATCATCCGTACTCCCAGGCGTTCACCACACCCCCCACTTCTCCTCAGGCATATCAAAGGTAAGCAAGAGATTCGCTGGAGATATTGATCCCTCCCTCCCTCCCTCCCTCGCGCTCGTGCTCGCGCTCGCCCTCGCCCTCGCCGGAGAGCGCCAGCGCCCGCTGTCCCGGCAGACTCGTCAGAGAGGAGCGCGGGGCTGCCTCGCCAGGCTCACCACTCCGGTTCATTTAATTCACATCCAGCTAACAGGTCCGCGCGCCGACTCAGTCAACTGTGTAAGACAGAATAATTGCTTTACTGTAAAACCTAAACTGGCATATCATTCTTAACAAAGGCTATGGAATAAATGGGAGGCCGGTTTCTCCAGCTGAAAAAAAAGGCAGCGATGGGTGTACTTAAAGAGGCTGAAATTAAATTGGACAGCCTCCGCAGCCCCAGGGTTTTGTGGGAGAAAAGAGCTGGAATACAGGTGCTGATCTGCGGGAGGGAGAGGGTGTCTGGGGGTGTGTTTGTTTGTCTTGTTGTTGCCTCATTTTTTTTTTTTTTTTTTGAATTTTTTTTTTTTTGAGTTGTTCCAATTTTCTTTGGATTCAGCATTAAAATTACACAGCCAGCATATTGCTGCCTTGTTGATTCAAAATCCGAAGCTGCACCGCGAAACAAATTGACGCTGAATGAGGTCACCTAATCAACAACAAAAAAAAAAAGTTTCTCCCAAGACTTTACCCAAGATGCACCGGTGCGAGAAGCGAGATTGGCGCGGCGTCCTGAAATCTCTTATCCGAGCAGGAATGTGTTATTGCAGCCTTCCTGCCGTCGCCCCTCCCCCAAAATGTGGCCCAGATTGCTTCCATTCATTTTGAAAATGATGGATATCGCTTAACACTCGGCTTGTTTGGGTTTGAGGAAGCGGCGTTCGTGTCTGTGGGCGATTACGTCAGGCCCGGTTTAGTGCTCTGACAGTTCTCTAATGGACCCTGCAGTGTCTAAAGACTATTAGCCAGCCATCAATAAGTGGTGTCCACAGCGGGCCTGGCTCAGTGCGGAGAGTGCTGCCAGCTGACGAAGGGATCGGGGAGGCCGCATCTCCCTGTCACTGCTCCACAAATCACATTTTCTCTTAAAAGTTTCAACCCTGTAGGATCTGTAAAAAGGTCTTTTTTATCTCTCCCCCCCCCTCCCCCGTGCAGAAAGATTGCAGTAAACACAATCCCACTTTCACGGCAGATCGTTCTAGTAATATTGGGTTGTGTGATCTGACCCAGGGTAACAGGGGGTTTGTGTGTGTTTTACCCCTGGTTATGGTGGCGTAAGGGCCTGATTGAACGCCAGCGCGATGGGGGCTGGCTGCGGTCTCTGCGGAGAGCTCTTGGACGGGAGCGGCGCTCTCCACACAGGCACTCTCGGCGCTTCCTGTCCCCAAATCAGGCCAGATGGCAGAACGCTATGTGTCAGGACATAATAAAGTGTTTATCTGGCTACCGTGGCTTTAGGGGAGAAGGATACCTTTTTATAGCGCTGCTGAGTTTCTCACCGACGGAGCTGCGTTACAAGGCTCTATTCTTCATCATCACTTGACTGTTTGTGGGGTTGTTTTAGTTGAGGGTCATGGAACGGATTTTGTTTTCTGAAAAACTTGTGCATTGCTTGTGTCGTTTGCGCATGTGCAATTGTGCAGTGTATGCGATTGTGCTGTTGTTTGTGTACGTGTGTGTGTGTGTGTGTTTACACATGCGTGCTAATTTGCATTCGTGTACATGTGTTTGTTTTTGTGTAAGTGCTTGCTGTGGGTGTGCAGGCCCATATGTGTGAACATGCATGCATGTTTGTTTTGACATACATGTTTGTTGTGTGTGTGCCTGTGTGTGCCTGTGTGCGTGCACATGCTCTTTGTATTTGAGAGGGCTGCAGTGAGAGTGCGTGTGTCCAGGGGGTAGGCAGTTAAATCAGTTAAGCCATCCGCACCCCTGAATCGACAACATAATTGATGCATTTTAATGTCATATTTTGTTTTTGTCCCCGTGTGGGCAAATGAAACCTAAGCCTGCACAGAGCTCTGTGAGCCCAGCTGAAGAGAAGAAAAGCTTGGGGATCATTAGAGATGTTGTGTACCGGGCCAGGCCAGGCGCATTCCTTAACATGCCAGCAGTACCTCGTCTGAGCGAGATCAGGAAGAACAGCTGGGCTTAGGAGTTGACTGCTGCATGTTTGCCCTTGCGAGGTGATTAGCGTGATGGTCACCATGGCAACAGGAACGCCTCCATGGTAACACATAGCTGAGACAGGTGCAGTTGCATCACAAGGCTATTTGTTGCCTGGCAAAAGGACAGGCCATTAGCGCAGAGAAATACGCTATCACCCTGGCAACACGTAACTCTCCATGGCAACAGCAGATGGCTTGAAGCCTATTTTAGGATTTTTGTACCTGCTTTTGTCCATCTTCATAAAAATCCGTGGATGCGTGAATTATCGGAGATGACAACTGTAGGTCCGGTAGCTTTAGGAGATCAATTTTAAATGGGGCTCCATGAACTGAAAGAACAAAAAAAAGCTTTGAATGCAATAAGCCAGACCTCTTGCTCATCTTTAATAGGTATCTTTTCAGCCTTGTAAAATAAGTGGAATAACAAATCACATGTACAAGAGGGTAAAAATGCACTGGGATTTTTTTTTTTCTTCTAATTTGTTTGTTCCCTGGGGCAAACAAATGGTTCGCGTTTGGCTCTGCTTTTTCAGTATCAGTCATTCCTCGCTCCCTGTCGGGATCTGTGCTCTTGTTTGCCTTCTCCACTTCCCACAGTAATAGAAAATTATAGGATCCTTCAGAGTGCGAGACACTGATTCTAATGGAAACAGCAATGGTAAATGATGATGTTTCCACGTCGAACGTCGGACCCTGGCAGCCAATGAGCAAGCCGCTGCGGCTGCATATATTACGGGCAGGTTGTTACATTAAGCCTTTATCCTCAGATTGATAGGGGTCACGGCCTCAAGCCATTTGTTCTGTTTTGTTTTCAGAAAAATGTGAGTGGGAATAGACAAAAGGCAAGATTAAAAACATGCGGAGACCTTGAATCAATGATGAGCAGAACCTTGGAAAGACCGCCAGATGTTTTTTTCTTAATTATATTGTTAGTTTTGCATTCTCTAAACTGAAATGAGATGATGGTTTTCCACCCGGAATGAAAGGGTTATTTTGGGCCTGTTGAGTCGTGGACGTTTTTGTTGGATGTTTTGGTTCTGATTTATTGTTCCTCGAAGTCTCTCCTCTGTGTCTTTGGAAGCCTGTCAAGACTAAGCAGCTCTGTCCCATAAAGAGCCATGGAAAATATTCCCTGTTGGCTTTCAGGAGCTGGATTCCCCACACAATTTAATTGTCAGCAACCTTCTTGTATGTGTGTGTGTGTGTATGTGTGTGTGTGCTTACAGTGTGTGTGTGTGTGTGTGTATGTATGTGTGTGTGTGCTTACAGTGTGTGTGTGTGTGTGTGTGCATCATGAGCTTCTGTTTGATTATGGTGGATTTTTTAAATGAGTCCTTCCATAGTGACTGTGTGTTTGTGATTGATTGTGAATGTCTGTTTGTCCGTCTCAGTTCTGTTCTTATGATTGCATATACTGTATGATACCTTCATTATACCTGAAGCTAGTCAAGGGCCGGTCACTGTGTGATACATTGCAACTAATCTGAGCACTATTTAAATGTTTAATTGTGTGCATTATTTAATAATAAATGGAGTATGTCTAATTTACAAAGGGTTGGAAAGCAAGCCTTCTGCCTGTAATTGCAAAATGGTACATCGGAGCTTACTGCCCAATTAAAGGCCAGATTTAGGTAAGTAAGCGTTTTGGTTTCTGGAATTTCCTTTTTCCAGCTGTGAGATTCAGGCCTCACATTCCTTCCACTAATTGTGTGTGGTGTCTACAGCCCTCTGGTCGCAAGAATGGGTCCATTGTGAGCCATGAGTTTCAGGGGAAGGTGGCCTTGGACTTCGCCAGAACAAAGTGAAACGTGAAAAAGTGGCGCTGGAGAGCCAGGGCTGGCACCAATTAGTCTTTAGATTACTGAAAGAGGATTGTGATTTCAAGGGTAAAAGAGAAAGGAGTGGGCAAGAGGATTTGAAATGAGATTATAGAATCAAAAAAAGGGGCTCGCTTTTGTTGGGAAATTAATTCAGCAGTTACACTCAAGTTGGTGAGACAATCCGTTTTTCAGAAGTGGAGCGTTAGCATTACAAAACCCGCAGGACACGGAGCTAAGTACAAAAAAAAAAAAACCCAGGGGCACGGGAACAGCCCGACTCCTGCCGGTGTCACATGTGTTTCCCATAAAAAAACAAGCGCACAAGAATGCCTTCACTTCTGGCGTCCTGCGGTTCGGGCCGACGGCGAGGTTCTCCGCAGCGGCGCGGCGCGGCGGTTCTGGTGCCGGGGCGGACGCGGGGTCCGGGGCGAGCCCCCCGGAGGCTGTGAAGCGCTCAGCTTTCACGCGGGAGTCGCGTCTGATAAACAGCATTTCGCACAAACCGACATGCTCCCTTCCATTCCACAGGACCTGCTTCAGAGCCTTTCTGCTAGAGGTCTGCCTTTTTCCCCCCCTCCGTAGGGATTCTGGGAATACCATCAGGATGAGATATTTCCATTTTGCTGCCCCTGTAAAACTATGCATGCGGTAATGAGAATGTAATGGTGTCTGCAGTGCTGGGTGACTTTCTTAGGCCCCGGCTTTCTGTTATTAAACCCTTTGTTGACGGGCGGGTGCCCTTTGCAGGGATTCTCAGACACAACCTCTGGTGATTTCATCATACTTTTTTTTTTATAAACCATGCAAAATTGAAATGTCAGACCCATGGTCAAATGATTCAGCTTTAGTCAGTGTCTGATGGATTTGGTTTCCTGAGCTAAGAAGTGTGAGGGAGAAATAAAAAGTTGCGTTTGTATTTTTCAGGTCCTTGCTGCCGGTTTAAAAAAGGACTTGGGTATTCTATCACAAGCATGCAGTGTCCATGGCAACGCATACCGCCAGTGTAATCTGATGCAAAGCATATGTGCGCGTGGAATATAAACAGACGTCTGGCCCGCCAAATGGCTACTGAGAGTGCTTGTGGTGTAGTGGTGAACTCAGCACCACTGGGAGCACAGTCTTTCCTCCTCAGGCTTGAACAAACAGCACACTTTCTATTTCAGGCGGAAAACGGGGGCCATACAGACTGCCCATAGTCTGATAACACTCTATTGCCACACTGCTTCTTTTATTGGTTTCTAAAGCACTTAATTTAGTCATTGTACTTTAAAACCATGTATATATTGCCTTTGCAGCAATGCTGTTTATTTTCTGATGCAAGCTGCCATGTATTTAATGTGAGTTATAGTACAGTATGTACTCTTACTCTGTAATATTGGTATACGTTTCCCATCTGAACACCTTTTGAGTCATGAAAAGGGGGAAAGTTAGGTGTTGTTTCGGTTGCTAGGAAACCAGTATGGTAATGAAGATGTTACTCTCAACTCGATCTCCCGGCAGAATTGGCTGAAACGCATTTGAAACACTTCCCACTATGATCAGGGTCGAAATCTGGAGGAATGCTATAATTTAAAGCATCCTTTAGAGAAATTAGGCCCCTTGTTTGGCAGACTTCCTGGTAAGTCTCCAGAAATGTTGTGTCAGAATCTCGTCTCTCGTCATCTCCGTAGAAAGGGGGTTATCGTGAGATGGCGGCGCTGGTTCCTGTTGGCGCGATTTAAGGTGTCTGTGGAACACGGAAGCGTCCTCTCTCTCTCCGCTACGGCGCGTTCATGGCAATTCGAGTGCGTTCCTGAGCCGGGAAGCACTCCGCAACGTGAAGGATCGGGGCTTCGTGTGCCGCGGAGACAGATATGCTCAAAGCCCCGTGCCTTTGCCTTCCGCTTGTTCTAATTGTCAATTAGTTTATATACTCTAAGACGATTAAGAGGAGAGCATCGCGGAGCGAACGTCTCGCAGTGTTATCTAATGGCAGCGTCTGCTGGAGCTGGAAGCCTGGCAGCCTGAATGAAGATCAGACGGGAGCCTGATTAAATTTGTATACTACTCTTTCCGCCATTTAAAAGACCGAGCCGTCTACTCAGAAATGCATTTGTCTTCGGCAAAGAGGCCGATACCTCAATCCCAGCTCTTACCTACACGGGAGAGAGATATGGAAAGGGGGGGGGGGGCTCAAATTGTGGTCCCCTGTCAGAGATAAAGGCATTAAGTGACACGTTAACCCTTTTAGGTCTTATCTTCCAGGGAGATCGCCCTGTTTTTCTGCCCCCGTTCAAGAAGGGAGTGGGGGGGGTGTGGTTGTGTTGGGAAGCAGTGGCGTGATGCTTTTTTTACGCGTGCTTCTAAACGTACACGGGGAGCCAGAGCCCTGAATTCCAGGAAAATTACACTTGTTGGAAATCTGCACCTGAATACAATTATAATGTAGTAAGGGGCTGAGTCCTGAATATGTTTATTTCTTTCAAGTCCACAGCTGGAAAATAATCAGGGCCAATTCAGTGAGTAATCTGCTTGGAAGGAAGTCCTGTTCCTCAGTTTCAGAAAGGACTGCTGCAAAGGGGGATGCTGTTATTACTGTGTGTTCGGAGGTAATGGCTATAATACATGGTGGTTCTGAAATATTTGATCTTATAATAGCTAGCCTTTGGTCGCTCGAAAACTTTAGGTAATTCGATCATGTTACTGGAGGCAGGGGGTTGGATTGAATGAAATTGCCAGATGACCATTTTCTCCCTTTCTCTGCTTTTCTTCCTCCCTCCTTCCCCCACTCTCTTTCTCTATTCAGCTTGTCCAGTCCTCCTCTTTGGCCAGGGAGTCCCTACTTCAGAAAAAATGGAGGAGTCCTCTTACAAGGTACTGTAATAATCTTTACCACAGTAAGGTGCTGTTTGGGCAGGTCTGCGCAGTGCTCACACTCGCGGGTTCCTGTTCTGGAACAGGTCCTTATTTTTGGTTCATTTCAAAGCTGCTAAAAGAGGAGATCTTGGGTTATTTGCATATGCTCTTCAGATAAGCCTTTTTCCTCCTAACAAAAGCAGTGTATTCCAGCACCTGGCGAGATCATAAAAGAATTAGCGGAGTGGGTGTATTTTATATTTGTACTGGTTTAAAAAGACGTGCTCCAAATCTGAAGCAGTTTTCTTTTCTTCTATTCAACACTGATTTTGGATTCTGGCAACATCGTCCAGTTTGTGTTCCCTCTCGGTCCTACTGTAATCCAGCGGAATTTCTTTTCTTTTCAGTCAATTCAGACATATCAGGAGGCATTCAGGAAGGGGCTTATATATAAATCACTATTGTTCAATTGTCACTTGACCTGTTCATCGGTATTCTAGACTTCAATACAGAAAGGAGAACTTAATATCCGTACTGTGGAAGAAATGAAAAAGTAAAGTGGAAAATTTGTGGTATTTTCCTTTTCTGAGTGTAAAGCTTCTGTTCTAAAGACAGAAATTAGAGCCTTTTAGGGGAATATCCACTGATTCACACAAACAAGAGAGGCACATACTTTTTACTGAGTATTTTACTTAGGGGGGCGGGGGGGGGGAATCCAGTGTGCAAGGAATATTTTAGGAAAGACTAAATTATAAACAGTCTTGTAAGATGGCTCCAACTAGTGTATATGTGACTGTTATAGAAACACACTTAATAAAGCATACCATGCTGTAAGTCATTATTAGCAAAAAATAAGACTTGAAAACAATATAAAAGCTAAGTATGTACAGTTATAGCAAGTGTATAAAACTATTGTTTGGAAAGGCCCATAGCATTTCTGCTGATTTATTAAACATTTAAAAATGTATAGCTTCAAAATAATTTGTTCATGAACGGCTCCCTTTTATATCACAATATTTCTTTTGTACATAATATTGTGTTCCTTGGCATATAAAGAGACTTAAACTGACAGTCCTGAAATTAATCAAATCTAGTGCCTGAAATTACTCCAGTCTGGTTCTGTAGTGCAATCCGCTGATTCAGCCTTCTATTCCACCTCAGACCAATTGCTTAATCTGCTTAATCTCCCATGTTTCATCTCCCTTGGCTGAGAGGTCTGTTCAGTTTCCAGTACTCACTTGTACTTAAGCCTGCTATCAGTATTCTGTCCTGTTCTTTCTACACCGGCGTTCATTAGAAAATCGTCCATCGCCATCCCAATGGCTGTTCCCTCAGCCCTTTCCCTAGCAGCGAACTATTTATTATGCGCGGTCCTGAGGCTCGGAGTTTGGAGGGATTCCGGAGTTTGCGTCGGATAAATGTCAGCCCATTTTTCTACAAAGGTGGCGTCGTTAAACTGAGGCCGTTTTTCAAAAGAGGGTGGTGCCGTTGTAGAGAGCATCGAGTAGCTGCCTAGCACCTCGGGCACAGACGCCGTCGATGCCGTTTCGAGATATCATCCAACCTAACAGCTTATGTCAAAATTGGCGAGAGGCGAGGCGATGGTGGAAATAATTAATCAAATTCAGTTCCAGCTCATCTTGCACCTGTTGTGTAAAAGATGGAGGAGAGAGGAGATGGGAAATTCTGGTAGACAATATGTCTGACGCGAAATGCAATTGCACCTACATGCGGTATGTGTAACTCCATATGCATCGCACCTCTCCGAGCCAGCCAGCCCGCCAGCCATCCCCAGCGCTATCCTGATTGCCTCTTGGGTCCGGCAGGGAGGGAATTGTTCCTCTCTCTCTCTCTCTCTCTCCCCCCTCTCCTCCTCTCTCTCTCTCTCTCTCTCTCTCTCTCTCACCCTCCCTCCCTCTACGAGTGTGGCAACTGTTAAATTGACATTCATTCCCAATCACAGTGCTTTTTGAGTACAGTCAATGCAATAAAGCCCTAAGTGGAGAGGGGGTAAATAGGTACATAAAGCCGTGTGAGCGTACCCTCTTTTGTTCCGTGCCTGGTCTAATGACCTGGGTGCTGTGCTGGAGAGGGCACTGATGAGGCTTCCTCCTCCATTAGCGCGGTTTCCTGAAAGCTGGACCTGCCTGGAACAGAGATCCTCCGGATCTCGCAGCCTTCCGCGCTACACTTCCTCAGCTAGAACAGCGCGCCACTTACCTGCCAGACGTTTCCACGGCAGCAGCTGCCTGCGAGGTTAACATAGGACAATGACATGGTTGTCATTTCTCTGAAAGGTTTTTATTAGCATTGAGCATGTTGGCTATGTCTAATTAGCTGAGACGTGAAGCGATGCTTTCCTGTTGTTATTTCCTGCGGTACATCGCTATGGCTACATTGGATATTTTTGTTGCCCAATTTATAGGAGCACAGTACAGTTAAGCTAAGTGTGATTGGAAGGCGTTTGTTGATGACTGTAATGAGTTGCTCTGAAAGTAACTAGTAATGTCAATCCACCTGACAGGTGCAATTTCCACAAACTATTTAGTGAGCTACGGTAGCTATAGAAGCTATCCGGCTAGCTAGTGAGAATTATTATGTTGGTTTACAAGCATCATGTAGGAATATGAAAGGTGTATGAAATTTTAGCGAGCGTGTTACAAGGTGAGATGACTGACCCTTTGCTCTGGCCAGGGGTGATTTCTTGATACGGCTAGTTAGCTGGCTACATTGTTTCCCACTGGTACTGGTACTGGTAATTCATTTACAGACTCAACAAAAGAAACAACAACAAAAAATTATGTGAAAATGGCACTGTTTATTTGTGTGCAATTACTATGTCTAAGCTTGGAAAACATGCTTACAGGCATCAGTTTAGGAGCAGGTACTGCACAGGTTCACAAATTAATAGGATTTTATTATGCAGAGTTTGCAATGTAATTTAGTTACATAATCTGCATATTCTGCATTCTAATCTTGGTTTATATGTATCTATACCGTCACCAAAGGGGCCACAATCACAGTTTCAGAAGCATATATATATATATATATACTCTGAAACTATGATTGCTCTGAAACTATGATTTTGGCCCCTTTGATGACGGTTTATGGTTTATTCATTTTTACCCTGTACATGTCAGGAGAATGTCTGCCTTTGCTGTCTGATTATGAACCAGTTCACAACTTTAAAAGTATCTTCCCAGTAATATTGCCTACACGTTTTCATGCATGAATTCGCTTCAATATTTATAATACCAGATATAGCACAATAAAAATAAACAAAGCATACTGTGTGTTAATATGGTACATTCAATTGTGCACATGAAATATAGCATTTGAAGTTTAATGTCACTTGGTCAAAAGTAAAGTTTAAATAATGGATCGATGTGCAGTACCAGGAACACACACTGGGGAGTTTATTGTAACAGGCGTGATAAATTTTGGTACACCTAGCCAGTCTAGCTGATTATTATATGGAGGATTGCTGCTGGGAAAGAACAAGTGCTTACATGTTAGTTTTAACTATGTGCCTCATCTGAAAATCTATCAAGACAAGCAGAGGAGCTGTAAATCACGTGACCCTAACTGGTATGTGGAACATTTTGTTCTATTTAGCATGGCTGTTTTAGCATCTGCAAGAACCGGTTTATCTTCCCATCGCTTATCAACAGTTTTTTTTTTTTGACCAATATAACTGTTGAGACAAGACCTTGTTGGCCAGAGTCATGGGTTGCTTTTTTTTTTTTTTTTTTGCTATACTGACTCATCACTTTCTGTGGACTGGGTTGAAGATGGAACCAGAGATGAGAGAGGAATTGCTGGGCCTGGGTTGTGAAGCTTACTGGGTCATTAATCTCACAAAGAGCCCGCATGCCTCTGCCCAAAGACAATAAAGATTCAGCTGGCTGTTTGCACAGTCTTTTTGGGGAATTTATCGCTAAGATGCACATAAGTTCAGATCCCATTTTTGTAAGAATGTGGATCACAATACTGTTCACAGATAAACGAAGTTAAATCCACACCATTATAGTCGTGGAAGGAAGCAGGATTAGAGATAACCGACCACAGCTTGAACGTTCTGTTTAATCACTTGTTTTTTTTTTTTTTTTTTAGGAAATGCTGGAACATAGAGGAAGGGAAGGGTGGGGATATGGGCAGCAGAGGGAAAAGCACTTTTTAAATTTTTGGTAAATACAGCAGATCAAGATGTTTAATCTCAGGGGAACTAAAAGAATATAAATCTTCTTGTGCAGTTGCATTTAGAGTTGGCTGGCAGTGAATAGACGGGGTGTCCCTCCCGCGTCTTGCGCTGGCTTGGCCGCCCTGTCCCCCCCCCCCCCCCACCCGTGACGGGCTCCCACCGTTCACATGCCACTCAGCGGCTCTGCTTTCCTGACATTTTGCGGGGAGCACAAAGAGGGCACCCCACCTCACGGCCTCAGCGATGCACAGACAGGGCAGACCACCTGCCTCTGCTCTCACACTCCGGCACGCCTCTGAGCTGCGCCGCGTTCCCCTGGTAACGCATACTGTATTTAAGCTGCAGTCAGTCGGGTTTCAGACCTGGAACGTGGCCTAGCTCGTTCTCCGTACTACAGTGCAGTAAAACGCATTGACTAATGCTTCGGTCCTTGACAGGTTGCTAACAGCCATGTTCTGGGCCATGGATTTAAATTAGCCAGGTCTTTGTTTAGAGACCTCTGTTCAATTTTTCCCCTGTGTTTCACCGAGTTGATTGATCTTTCCTCATACAGGGGTGAAAAGCGGCTGACCAGATATAGCTAGTTAGCTAGCGGTCGCTCCTTTTGCAATTGAGCCTCACGGCACTGGTCTCCTGGCTGTTCCCTGAATTTGTCTCTCTCTGCAGACTGTTACACATCACCTTAACCATGTCTCTTTAAATGCGAAAGGGACGCGAGTCCCAGGAAAGCAGCGATCTTAGCACCAGGGAGAATTTCACAGAGGGACTTCGACAAGCAGCGACTTGATCCGATCCAGCCCGGGCTTCAGGAGAAGAATGCCTGCGTAATTGGCAGTTTGTGCCATGTTTTGTAAACTCTTCTGCGGCTGCGAGATTATCCACAGCATGGGGAGGTGGCGGGGCAGCTGGAGCACCTGTATCGGGTAACTGCAGCCAGCGCGTGTGGGAGGGACATCTGCTCAGAGCGGCGACACAAACAGCCACAAATCCCATGCCAGTCCTCGCCACTGAGATCGTTAACCCGGTGTGTCTGAACAAAGAGATGTCACCTACAGCACGCGCTGCTTGTCAAGTTCCAGTTTCTTCACAAGTGACCCACATAGCCTTTTTTTTGTGTTCTGTGTTTGAAAGTAGAAATGTAAGGTTACGTTCGGTTTGGCGATTAAGTCGCATATTTCTGTGGAAGTAGATCAAGTCCACATTCTGTTTTAGAGGTAAGGAGTGGATCTGGGGCTGAGTACATACATCACTGTGCAGAGAGTCTGACATTTTGGAACTAAATGAGCTGTAACAAAAGTAGCCATGGCTTCGAGGACAGAAGAGCAGAATTATTGTGCAGAATTTGCAAACCTGTACAACTGATTCTGTGCGCCATTTCACTTTGAAAGAAAAAAACGAATTGTGTTGTGAATGAGCACTCGTGGGCCCTCTTGGCTCATTGGTGGAGGAGTCGTAATAAGGGGGGGGGGGGATGAGGTGGGTGGATTACCGCTCGTGTTGCAGGGGCACTTGAGCGGAACACTTAAAGTGCTGTTCAGATGACAGGATTTACTCTGGATTGTCTGCAGGAGTGACAGACAAATGAGCAGTTTATTATTTACTGCATAGGCAGCCGCGGCACATCAGCAGAGCTGGGCCTGTGCCCTGCACCCGGCTGGGCTTTGCCTGGTCCTCTCCTACACAGTCTCACTGCTTTAACAGCCGAGCCCTCGGTCTCCTCAACAGGCATGTTCTGCAGCTGGCTGGCCGTGATCGAGCCAGTTCAGTTATTTCACGCGGCGTCGTAACTTAGTCCTGAAACAAAAGCTGTGAAATTAGCAAGGCGGCAGAATTTGAAATAGGGAAGCAGATGTTTTCATGAAATGAGTTGCTGAGGAACTGATATTTCAGTTCAGAGATCGCAGTTTTTGGCTTTCTTTTTTCCCCCCTGGCTTTGCGTGTGCGGGAACCCCTCTGCCTCCACCGTTACCCTTTGTGTGGTTTGAGTTCCCTCAAGTGCGGTGAAAGTCGACCGCAGCTCGGTGTCCGCGGCCAGCCCGAGACTAAAGAGCGAAGGAGCCCCCGCCAGGTAGAACAGGAAACAAAAGCAATTTTAATCAGGGATTACTTTGGAGAGGTGCCTCTCCAGACCCGCGCATAATGAAATGCATTATAATGTGATAAACTGCTTTTTTTCAGAATCGGCTGCTGACAAAAAGCACCTTTCTTTTCTGGAAGCTGGTTATTTTGGGATTTTTCGAAGCGCACTTGACATTTCTGTGCAAAGCGATCTAAATCACCCCCTCTTTCTTTTTCGGTTATTTTTTTTCTCTACTTGTTGAGCTTCGTAACTTCAGTTCAAAGGCTAGGGAAAAAAGCCCGCGCGTCGCCTAGAAGTATTTGGGGGCACGAGCGCTTCGTCTCGGATTTAATCAGACGGCGGGGGGATTTAAACAAACTGCGCTGTCGGCGCACTGGCACTCTCCGGTGCAGGAGTGCCGGATGAATGACACCGGCTAATTAGTGGATGATGTGGATTTCTGTGGCCCTGGTCAGAGTGGGGGCCTGGGCAGAGCCGGAGAGGGTGCTCAATTATCTCATTCCGCTTAATTGTTGTAAGATTTCCGCTGGAGCCGAGTGATCCTTGACAGGAAGAATTAGCGCCGGCTGCCTCAATTGCCGTCTTGATCCCGCGCGTGGCGCTTCGCGTTCGCGGAACGGCGCAGAGAGTGGAGCGCTGCGGGAGATTTCGGAGGACTGCGTGCGTGCGTGCGAGCGAGCGTGCGAGCGAGTGTGCGAATGTTAAATTCCACCTCTGTCTTCGCAGAACTTTGCCTGCTTTGAATTCATTTGCTTAGAGCTGACCAAACGAACTTGCCCAAGTATGAATATATGTTACGTGCATGATGGTAAATCTAACCCAGAGGCTTATAGACCTGTTCCTGATGTAATATTACACGGGTCTCCATGTAGAAATTGATTTTTCAATACATCAGAGTCGCATAGAAAGTCGGTCAGTAGCAACTGATTCCAGAACTGGTTTATTGATTGTTAGCAGACACATAATATCATATCATCCTCTGCCTGAGAGGTCAGACAGCTCTGGTACCAAGGAGAACCGAGTGTAGGAACCCTATAATGGTGCTCTCACTCCATCTTCCCCCAAGAGAAGGGAAAGTTGTCCATAGTGTCCTACATGTGAACAGAAAAGAGTGATAGAGCATCTCCTTGTCCTATTCCCTGTCTCAGTGTTTAACCTCACCCTACTGTCTGTTCTTGAACTCCATCACAGATCAGAAAAGCCTTTAAACGCGTGCCTCTCCTGCATCTATTGAATCATTCAGCACCAATTTGAGCGGGAAGCGTCAGAGCAAAACTCTTCCTCTTCCGCGGTTCACGCTTATGTGGGAAATGCATTTTCATTCCCCCTCTTTCTCACATTTCGGTGTCCATAATTTAAAAAGGAGCGTGGTGAAACAAAACAAAGCGCTTTGGAGCATTTGGAGTGAAATGGCTACACACCCTGCTGTGGGAAACGGGGAAATGATATATTATACTTGCTGATCCGGGGGAAGATGCCCTGGATGGCTGGGGTGCGTTTGGATAAATTGCAGGGGACCAGTGATGCAGCATAGTGTGCTGCTTTATAACGCACCCAGAGTCCTCCTCGGTGGCATGGTGGTGCAGTGGGTACTGTCCTGGGCCTGGGCCTGGGCCTGGGCCTTTCTGTGTGGGGTTTGCATGTTCTCCCCGTGTCCGCGCGGGTTTCCTCCCACAGTCCAAAGACATGCAGGTTAGGTTGATTGGAGACTGTAAATTGCCCGTAGGTATGAGTGTGCGAGTGAATAGTGTGTGTGCCCTGTGATAGATTGGAGGCCTGTCCAGGGTGTATTCCTGCCTCTCGCCCAGTGCACGCTGGGATAGGTTCCAGCACCTCTCGCGACCCTGCCAAGGATAAGTGGGTATAGATAATGGATGTTTTCTAAAATGCATTAAGAGGAATATCCAGAGAACATAGACTACTGCTCTCCCCCATTGTATTTTTGTGCTTACTTTAAACACTCTCACTCTTTTGCTGTGTTGCTGTGATATTCCTATTGATAGGAAAAGCCCCTAATCTAACTGGGTTATTGCTGTTCCCCAAACACATGTCTGCTGGGGTGTTGGGGGCACTGATATTTGTTGACATTGATGTTCTTCTTAAGAGATTATATTGGTCTGCTGCCACATTTTCCACAGCCGGTCTCACAATGTGCAGCTTTTAAGAATGCCCTTCCCTGCCGTGCTTGAAGAGTAGTCACCAGTGTCCTAATCCCACAATTAGAAATTCAAGAGATTAGTCTCTCTAAAAAGGGCTTGAAGAATTGAGCCCAGATTCTGGAAGGGTTTCCGTGACGCTTCGGAGTCCTGTTTTTTATTCTCGGTGCACGGAGAGCGTTTATAACGGGACGGCGCCGTTCCGCGCGTTGCAGTTACCCCCCCCCCCCCCCCCATTTTCATCCCGCTTTTGTTCCACGAGAGTTGGATTACCGACTGATTCGACGAAAGCAGGTGCGCTTCAGATACCCCTGCGTTGCCTTCGCCGCGCCGCCCTTAACCAATCACCGAGTCTTTTAAGTTTATCGATCGCCTCGGCCGGTCGCGTCCGGCCCGGAGCGTTTTTAAGAGGCGGTTATCAAATTACACGGGCAGCGCACTCCTTGTCAAACACCGAGAGCCCTCTGTCAGACCTCCTCGGTCAGAACGCGGTGAATCATCAGTAAGTAAAAGAAGGGAGAGGGGAGCGGGGACGGTTGCTAAGCAGACCCACTGACGGGGGCGACCGGCGAGCGCCAGCCTGAGCTCGGTCTCCGTCTCAACGTTTGACAGAGAGCTCATTTCGCGAGCTGAAATTTCACAGCCGACGGAGGGACTGCGGTGGGAGGTCTTTCCGACGCTCCCTATTAGCAGCCATGTGAGTGAATTCTGAGAGATGAAATGAACTAGCTGCGTCTGAGTAATGACAGTCACCCCGGTTTTCTAAGGACAGATTACAGAGCTGTAATTTACAAAAAAAAAAAAAAAACATTTTCTCCTCTTTCCATTTTTTTTTCTTCCCCCAGTGCTTTGGAGTTGCAGTATGAGTCAGTTATATGACTAAGAAGTCACATTGAATTGCAGTGTCTCTGTCCATGCCCCCGGCTCCCCTGTGTCATTGACATGGGTGTTTTGCAGCTGCTCTGGTCCCCACTCATGTTTAGAAAAGTCTATAGGAATCATTATACTGCTTATGCAGCCTATTAAAACCACCTTTCTCTCTCCCTCTCTCCCTCTGTCTATATATAAACTCAGTGCCCACTTCGTAAGTAACACCTTTATCGTACTGAGTAAGAAGCTCCCTTTTGCCTCCAGAACAGCTTGGATCTGGCATGGCATGGATTCAACAAGGTTCTGGAAGTATTCCTTAGGGATTTTGGTCCTTGCTGACTCGATAGCATCATGCAGTGAACCTGCAGTTTCTTCAGCCTCACGTTCGTGCTGCAAACCTCCCGTTTCTTCCAGCTCATCCCTAAGGTGCTCTGTTGGATTTAGATCTGGGGACTGTGCAAGCTGTTGGAGTAAACAGCAGTCACTGTCCTGTTCGTAGAAGTAGACACATGCTTTGCGACATGGTGCATTATCCTGCTGGAAGTATCCATTTGAAAAAGGGTGGACTTTGGCCATAAAGGGATGCACATGGTGAGCAGCAATACTTCTGTATGCTGTGGTATTCAAATAATGCTTGGTATTAAGGGGCTTAATGTGTGGCAAGAAAACCCACACCTTTACACCACCACAAGCAGCCTGAACTGACACACCATGGATTCTTGCCGTTTATGCCAAATTCTGACCATGCCATGTGCATGTTGCGGCAGGAATTGAGATTAATCAGACCAGGAAACGTTTCAACCTTCAGTCATCCAGTTTTGGTGATCGCATGCCCAGTGTAGCTTCATCCTCCTGTACTTTACTGACAGGAATGGACTGTTGTAAACTGCTGTTATTTGAGAATTTGTGGCCTTTCTGTTAGCTTGAACAAGTCTGCCCATTCTCCTCAGACATCTCTCATTAAAAGGTGTTCTTGTCCACAGAACTGCTGTTCACTGGATGTTTTTTGTTTATTGCGCCATTCTCTGTAAACTCTAGAGACTGTGGTGTGTAAAAAATCTCAGGAGGGCGGCAGTTTCTGAGATGCTCGAATCTCAGAAATATATTTGGTCGAACAACTACTAGGCTAAATCACTTCCCCATGTCTGCATGCTTTATATGTTGAGTTTCAGTCATGTCATTTGATGTTTGGAGGAGCAGACTATGCGTGCTAACGAGCAGGTGTGCCCAATAAATTGGCCACTCTGTGGGTGTGTGTGTGTGTGTGTGTGTGTGTGCGTGTGCGTGTGCGTGTTCATACTCATGCAAAATAAGGGGCAGTTTTTTTATGACCTTCAAGTAATTGACCCCCCACATTCAGATATTTTCTGAAGGCTGTAGGGCTGCAGTTCTCTTTGAAGTTACGCACGCCATATTTCATCAGTCCACCACTGTCCGGAATATATAGATGCAGCCTCCCAAGCGTTATTTAATCTCTCTCAATTTATCCCGACTCTCGCATTTGTCTTCCATTTCTAAAGGGTGAGACGTGCGAGGAGGCAAAGTGCTGGATAAGGAGAAAATGGACAAAGTGGGAAATAAATGGAGGGGGTCAATGTGAGAACGTCTGTATTATCATGTGAAAAAATCCATATTCCCCATTAGGACAGCATTACAGGGGAAGCTGTAGAATGAGTTTCCCGTCACTGGCTCAACGGAAGAGGCATGAAGCACTCAATGGAGTGGGTCGAGATGCTGGAAAGAAAGGAGGGAAAAAAAAAAAACAGGGAAGTTATTGGCCTTCTCGCTAAGCACACAGACGGTCTGCTCTAGTCTCAGATCCTTGCGGAGGAAACGTCTGCTGCCTCCATTGATCTTTTTTAAATTTATTTTTTTGAAATTCAATATGTGGGTGTCTCGTACAGCACATTGAAAATTCCAAGTGGCATGGCTCATGCTAATTGCTTTACAAAACATTAAAAGTTTGTATGCAAACCTGTCTTTCTCCAACTGGGCATAATGACTTTTGTTTGGGGGGTGGGGGGTGGGGGGGGGGGGGTGGGGGGTGTATGTGCCGGAAACAAGCTACTCCTTTTAATCAATGGGGCAACTGCTGTAGAATAATTTCAAAAGTAAACGTATGTAGTTATCTACTTTATTTATATTTACTGTACCTGTAAAGTTGTGGCTCTGCTGCATTTGACCACAGCTTTTTCTTGGATGGTTTCACACTAGTGAAACTAGCACCAGTAAACCAGGTTTTGTTTTTGCTTGCTAACTCATACAAGCTGTGCATCATGCATGCCTGTCCTTCTTTCTACACGTTCTGGCTCCTGTGTTCTGTTTGTCCAGTAGTTGCTCACTGCCCCAGGACCGCATTAAAAGCTGTGATTCAGCCTGGCCCCGGGCGTCATTACTGCCCTCGGACCGCGTTTGAAAATCGCATTTAAATGGCTGCAGCGCTGGCTGCTCGTGGCATTCTCCTGTATCAGGTGCCTTCCCCTGTTTTTCTCCCTCTTCCCCAGTTACTTCTATAAATAGCCGGGGAGTCAGAGGCTGTTCATTGTGCTGTGTTTCTGTGTAACATAACACCGCCTCCTCTCACCAAAAGAGAGGGAGAGAGAGAGAGAGAATGAGTGAGCCAGAGGGGAAAAGGATTCACCGAGATATATAGAAATGACTACACTTATAGCCACTGTACTGCTGGTTTCTATTAAAGGCGGTAAACACTCCAGTTGGGAGTGTTTAGTTCCTTTCTGAAAGGCGGTATTAAGCACGGAATGGTATTTCCTGTTTTACCCGAGTGATGCATGATATACCACTCTGAAGTATGTGAAATGTGAGCAGTTGCCATGGCGACAGCAAGCCTGGCTGGAGCAGAGGAAGGAAACGGCAGCACAGAGATGCCTTCAGAGGGGAATCAGGAGAAACAATGGAGAATACTGCCTCCTAAAGACCCCTTCAATTATTCATCCGCCACACTGGGGAGAAAGACCATTTTCGGCTCTGTTCAAACACACCTCCGGCTTTCTCCTCTGTTTATTTCTCTGTGCGTACAGGATTCTCCAGATGTCTTTGAGAATCGAATTAAACCTCACCTCGACGTGTGAGCGCAGCCCGGCTTTCCAGAGGCTTGGCTTTTGTGGCAGGAGTCCCCTGAAGAAGAGACTTGTGCTTTAAGTTTTACTCGCGCGTGAAGAAGCCATTGGAGCGCTCCCTGAAATGGACACAGCGGCCTGTTCTGCTGGACGCTTGTGTAAAGCGCTCTGTACATCGCACTGGTCCCGCAGGACACTGGCGTGGCGTTTCCGCCATTGTGCCTGGAGCGTTGCGGAGACGCGTCGAAGTGCGCGCACCTTCTCTCAGGTCTGCGGTCCGCACAGCCCCCCTTTGCCCCTCTTTGCCCCCGACCCTCATTTGTAAACAAATGATAGTGATTTGGAGGTATTTACGGAACCGCTCTTTAAATAGCCCCGCGGACGCCGCTGTTCGCGCCGTTGGGTTTTCACGCTCCGCTAACGCGCATCAGCGCGCAGCCGGGAGAGAAAGCGGCACGGCGCCCTTCTGCGTGGCGCGGCGGAGGGGCTTCACGCCCGCACGCCCACACGCCAACCTGCGCGCCGGCCCAAGTCCGGTTCCGTTCCCTCTCTCATCCGCTCGACCCTGCAGGCTCGGAGGAGCGGGAAATGTAAGTGCTCCGGGTCGCGCGCAGACTGTGCTACCTGTAGCCACAGGCAGACTGCGCTACCTGTAGCCACAGGCAGACTGCGCTACCTGTAGCCACACGCGGACTGCGCTGCCTGTAGCCACACGCGGACTGTGTTACCTGTTGCCACGCGGGGCCCTTTATACGGGCGGCTAACGGCGCCGGTGAGGCGACCCAGTCTCCCGCTTCATCTGAAGGCGCAGGGTGGCCGCGGCATGGGAGGCCTAGCCAGGTCTCGGCCGCCTTGGGGCAGTGTTTCCTTCCTGAATGAACGCAGTCAGCTTCTGCTTACCGAGGCGGCCTGCTTGAAACGGTCGGAATAAACAAGCTGTAGCGTTGGCTTTGGTTGGAGTCGGTGGCAGAGCCCTCAGAGACTGTAAATATAGTGCAGAGGAGGAGGCACTGCACCCTGGGCTTGGCCTGCTGCGGTCTCCTGTCCTGGAGTCTTCTCGCTGTCACTCACAACAAAGTACAGGCCTGTAGCATTGACACATGGAATTATGTCATAGGACACCAGCGGCTCAAAAAAGCCTGAGGTACAAAATTACAGTAACTGGCTTCCTGTATTGAGTGCATGTACAAGTGCGATAGTGAAGGGTTCTCATGTTGCACAATGACATCAGTTTGTATGTAACACTTGCATGACTTCATACTGACCGTGTGACACTGCCGCAGTGTTCCATACCCCCCCCCCCCCCCCCCCCCACTGCCCCAAACTCCCCCCAGCCCAGTCCCACAGCCGTCCTCTGGAATTGCCGCTGAAGCTCTGTGGATTCAGAGCTCGGCTCTGGAGCAGAAAGTATATTTGGGGAAGGCCTTTCATGTGATTAGCTGCACAATTAAACAAATGTTGTTGCAAACAAGCAAATCCCCATCCGCATCATTATAAAAATGGTAATTGACCTTTAACAGTTTTTAGATGGTAGCGCTTCTCTTTTTCCGTGCCTGATTATTTAACTGAGCCATATGTGGAGTGTAGCTTTACTGTTGGCTGACTTTTTTTATTTATTTATTTTTTAGCTTCTGTTTGTTTTATTGAAAAGAAAAATTAATATGAAGAATTAAATGAATTCACCCAATGATTCGACAGATGTTTTAGAAAACAGCCTTATAAATAAATTTTCAGCTTGAATGATGGTCATTTTATTTTGGCTAATACCTGTGGCATCCGTTCTGTAGTACTACTATTAAATGCCTTATCTGCGAATGACTGATGTGCATTTAATGTGGAGTGTTGCTAATTTTGCTGTCTTGAAGTGCTTGAAAAGCCCATCGCGCGTAGACTGTTACCGAAAGTCAGGTGCCTGTTCTGTAAATAATAGATAAGCTCCGGCAGAGTTTATCATCAGCGCTGCACATTTATGTCCTTCTAAAATCAAAGACATGTGCACTTCATGTGCAAAAAAAAAAAAAAAAAACTTCTGCTGGCTGCCTGCCCGCTGCTCTTAATGTAGTGCCAGCAGGGAGGAAGACAAACCTCCAAAGAGAAGAGAGAAATTTGGAAAAGAGCAAGGCCGTTTGCTCTCCTCTGCCTATCGTTTGAGCTGTGATTCAGTAAAGAGTGTCGCGCGGTGTTGATACAGCCCGGCTATTTACCTTTTAATTAACCTTGCACACAGGCCGCTATTGATAGTGGATGGCATTGTGAGAAAAATAGTCTGTGAACTTGAGAAAGGTCTCACGGTTTAAGGGGCACCCGGGTTGCCACGGCAACTGTGTAAATAGCGGTGGAGGAATGAAGAGTTCACGCGTGCGCCGCGGGAGGGTTCGACACCTCGAGAACGAGCGCTGTTTCTGTACGTTCCCTCTAGCGCCTCCTAATGGAGGGATGTTATGGAACTCACACGGGGAGTGTAGAAAATATTACTGTTATGAGTCGTAAGGTTTCGCTTCTTCTGCCAGCTGCGCATTGTTTTTGGGTAAGAGTTTCTGGTAAATGAGTGCAATATCCTGTCACGGGGCGACAGCGTAGCAACAGTTTTAGGAAATATCAGGAGCGGGGGGAAGAGGAATAAAAAGAAAAGTTTATTAATCTGCGAGACAGGTCTCTGGCAGGAGCTCGCATTGCAGCACAAGATTAGAATCCGTGGTCATAGCCCAGCAGTTTCACTGTCATTGTGTCTGAAAGATGTTAGCGGGACACGCACCAGCGGGCGCTAAATTTCCCGCTTCCCCGTGTAAGATGGCGATATCAGTTGGCTGCACCGGCTTTTAATTCCGCCTAATGTTGTTGTTTATCACACAGAAATATTTGTCCTCAGTCTGATACCCCAAATCCAATCTGTGGGCTATAGAGCTCCTGGGAACATAATGTAGCTAAACGGGTCGGACTTTATGTGTAGGAGAGCAGCTGCCTAATTCGGAGTGCTGGGAGAGCATCTACTGCACATGCTCTCCTCTGTGATGAAATGCTAAACCGAATGACTCCAGGAAGAAAAAAAAAAAAGAAAACTGTCTGCGTTAACCTGCAAAATGGCCGTGTCTCCTTTTGAGAAAAACCACCCCGATCCCGATGACAAAGTTTTCCGGGGGGTTGTGAATTTTTTTATGAGGGGATGGATGTTGATTGAGAGGGAAATGTGCTTCGCGAAGCTCAAGCGAAGTGCCGACTTAGCCGCCGCGACATTTGTTATGCTGTAGTTGTCTCTTCGCCATTTACCGGTGCGGTAGTCAATCTTGATTCCAGCTGCCTCACCTCGCGTGGCTGTTGGGTGATCCGCTGTTTATCGCCCTGTAGGGAGTTCAGTCACTCCTCGCCGTGGTCTCAAATCATGTAGGACGGCAGAAACTGAAGATGTGGATCAAGTGCGTTCCCAGTAGGGACCATTAAGGTATTTGGACGAAAACACAGTTTTCCGCTGCATTCATCTTTTTTCATTTTTGAATTTTTCCTGTCATGGCATTCCTATACTCCCTTTGAGGTTGCTTTGCTCCAGCCGTATCCACTCACCCAAGACTTCCATTTGAATTAATACCCATTAAATTGCTATTAAACAGACTCAGTTACCCAGCAACAACATGGATGGCCTAGTTTTAATCTCAGCAACATGTTTGCATTGCTATTTATATTTTTCACACAGTGAAACGCGTTCAGTTTCAAAATGAACTGTTCTGAATGGCACTGAATGGCCACAGAAGAACCGCATGCTGGCTATTGTGCGCAATTTAATTACACCGTATCTAAAATTTTGTGAGTAGAGTCATTTACCATTCTGTCATATTCCATCATTTACACCTCCATATCCAGGAGGTATGAAGTAAAAGTCCTTTCCCTCATTATCAGAAAATGAGTCTAAAGCAATTCATTTATTTTTCTTTGTTTTTTTTCTGTCATAAAGCACTGGTGGGGATTTTATTTTTTCTTATACTGTTTGGCAGTCGTAGTTTAACTCTGGTTTTTCCCGGAGTAGCCCAGTTTCAAAGAGACCTTTGGAATTGGTTTGCCGGGGCTTAATTCTACAATCTTTTCTGGGTGTAATGATCAGAAAATGCCCTAGTTTCCATTTTCCAAAATCCCAGCACGCCAATATAAATGCACAGCGGAAGTCGAATAGCGAGAACGGCAAGGACTGTAGGCCTGGGAGGATGAGGGCTTCATCAGAAGCACTTCACAGATGAAAGAGGTATGCTTTCCTCTTATTTTGGGACAATTTGTCAATTAGACGAAAGAATCTCCTTTATTTTAATTTGTCCTGCACAGGGATGAAATATTAGAGCTAATGTGAGTCATTCATCATCTTGTTCCAAACCAGTGGCGACTTCACTTTGTATTTTCCTTAATGAACAGACAAACAAGAGAGCTTTTAACAAATGGCGTGTGCTTTCGAACAGACACTGTAAGGTAAGGGAGGGGGGGATTTTATGACTCTTTACTGCTGTGACCAGGGTTTAGGCCCGGAGGCCGATGGCCATTCAGCTGTATCAGACCTTTAAGAATCAGGGACTTCGCTCATCCCTGTAGTCCCATCAGTGACACGGGCCTTTGAGATAACCGATGAAGACGCACCAGCTGCATGTGACAAAGCCTCCACAATGGCATTGCGGAGCGTGCATGTATAAGGGATGCTAAAGTGACTCTGTAAATGGCTCCTGAGCCAAGGAGATGGCACTCAGATGAAGAATGTCTGCTGCTTTGCTTTTTGTAAATAAAGAACTCCTTTCTGTCTGGTCCGGCCATCCGTGTCATTGTGCCCGAATGTACAAATTACCTCGCCCCGGGCCCTGTGTTTTATTGTGTAAAAACAATGGAGCACTCCCAAAACCCCTGTCAGAAGTAAACCACTATCAGGAAGCCCTTTAAAATGAGCACTTCGCCCAGTGTCAGCATAGATCTTCCTGGACCAAGCTTTGTCAAGCCAGCCTGAGTCTCTATGGCTTATACATGAAGCAGTTTTATGGCAGAAATAACTCCACATGGGAACGCTGTATGAGTAATTCAAAAATCTATTATTGACAATCTATCGACATTTAGCTCACATAGAGTAACATGAGAATGGGGCTGTCAATTCACGGCAATTTTCACAGGAACTCTATACCATTATCATGTGTCATCATATGAAATACATCTTTTTTTTTCTTCATCAAAAATGTATTAAAGCAAACCAATGATGATCAGTTTATGTTATTTATTATATTGGTTTTTGGTAATTGTAAGCTTTAGCAGTTGGAGTAATATCAGAGTGAGTATTAAAAAATTAATCGTGGTGGCTTGTGCTGTCTCTGCGCTGTTCTGGCTGCGGTGTAAAATTTGCCCGTGCTTACGAGATCGTTTAGTGTGAAGTCCTTACTTTGGCAGCGCGCTTGGTCTTATCTCATTGCTGCCATATTAAAGTGGTGTTAGAGCCCCACATGGGAAACAAAAGAGGTGCATATCTCGGGTAAATAAAGATGGAAGAACTGGCGATCCTTATCCCATAATTGTTTCCGTGGCGCGTTGTCAGCTCGGCTTGTCAGAGCCAGTAGAGCCCTTCCAGCCTGGTTTCCTCAGCCCTGCCGTGCAGAAGCATTACCTGTAGCGGCTAGCCGCTTCGCCTCCGGCGCTCCCACAGAAGGGGCTCACGGTGCGCTGCCTGTCCTTACCGATGGCCCACAGGTGACCGCCTTTTCTGGCGGGAGTCAGTCGTCGCGGGTGATGGTGTGTTTTTCCCTGACTTCGGCATGGAATTATGAAAACTGTGGCAGTGCTTAGAGATAGCCTCTGCACGTGTGTGTGTGTGCGTGTGCGTGTATGTGTGTGTGTGTGTGTGTGCGCCTCTCTCAATGTGTGTGTGTGCACAGCTATTTACTAATGGGATTACTGCAGTCAACCGGTGCATCAACCTGCTAAGTGCTGTTCTATACAGTAAGTTCATAGTTACAGCTGTATATGAAACTACTTATCTTTTTTCAAATCTTGATTTTAACTGTACAGGGGTATACATATTGATGCTTTTACAAATGACTTCATAGAATGTTTTCCACCTGTAATCCAAAATGAGGTTGTATTTAAGTTGCATTACATTTGTCACAACTATTTAGCGGTGTATTCCTTTATACATTTGATGTGCTATGATGTTCAGTGACAATTCTGTGCAATGCAAAACAACAGAGAAGAAAATGTTCTGAGAAAATCAAGTTATACTGACAAAGTGGTTATGCTGGCGGGCATTACTGAAATAGACAAACGGCTCTGCAGACGTATTCTGTGCTGTACGAGTGCATGTTTTGCCCCCTTGTGGATAGTTGTAAGTTCATATTGTTCAGTACATCGTTTGACATTTAATCTGTATGAGAGGTATTGACTATCTAAATGTGCCTGATTCCTCATGGAACAGATGAGCATGATTGATCTGAGGTCAAAGGGCCACAAATGTGCAGTATTTGGTTTCCTTGAAACCTGCCCTTCAAGACCACTTTAATTTCTGTAAACATGCAACCTGTCCACAGACTTGGCTCTTGTGAAATTGGCACAATTTAAAAATGCATTTTTATCTATTTTATTCATCAAAGCTGATGTGTTATTTGATGAATAATACTGATAATCACTCCGATGGACAAACCCGCCATGTTTTCCTTTTAATACGTTACTGGAGAACGAATAATTTCGAATTCACCGCAACTGCACGGCGAAGATCTTTTTGTGTGCGCTGTTTTTAATGGTGCTTTTTATTCTCCATAAAGAGGAGATTAGTGGAGAGTGAGCAAAGAGGGTCAGGCATTAAAAGCTGGTCCCGAGCTGATTGGTGTCGTCGCTCCACTGTTTCCAGGGCCATCTGCCCAAACATTAATACGCTTCACAGGAGGAGAAAAGCACACCCCCCGCCCCCCCCCACCTCCTCTCCAAACTGGGCACCCGGCAACACTCCCCACCGAGGCCGGGGCACCTTCCCATGGGCCCGGTGAGGGGCTGACCGAGGAGGATCATGGGACTTGTGTCCCGCTCTCCTCAGGCGCAGTGTGGCTTCATTCCAGCCTGACATGGCAGAGCAAGCGCTAGAGAGAGACCGGTAAAGCCTTTGACATGTGGTGAGAGGACCTTGTGCCGAAAGTGGACTTGCAGACTGGATTTACAGTGGAGTAGAGGCTTGTCTGGGGCTTTGATGGCTATAATCTACAATCAGAATAATGCAGCGCTAGCCAGGCCCTGTTCACCTGCCACACGAAGCGCCAATAAATCAATTTAATCTGTCATTTTTGCTGGGCTGTGGTATGCATCGGAATAGTATTGTAATGTTGTGGTATGGACATATCAGAACTCTTGACTTTTGCATAGAATGGTGGTGCAGGTCCCCGGTGTGTGAAGAATACAGTAATATTCTTGTGCCTATGGAAGGCCAAGTAGTGATACTAGAGGGAAATATTATGATAATTAATCGATGTTGTAAAACCGGCCGGGTCATTAACTGTCTCGCTGGGGATAACTCTTGTAACAGTCTCTTGTAACAATTTCTTTTTACATTTTTTTGCGAGTAAAAACCTGACCTAAAACTTGAAACCTGTTCATAAGACGGGCGTATCTCCCCCAAGGCCGACGTGCTTTAAAAAACGTCCCCTTAATGTGTTGTGCGCGCACTCTGAATGGAGTTTACCCTTTTTGTTCTGTTGTTATTTCTGATGCTGCGATGCGGGGATTTACATGGGCCGCTCACAATGGAGGAAGCTCATTAGCCATTCAGTCTGCCAGCCCATCCACGCTAATCGGGCCGAGTGCGCGTCTCTCTGTCAATTCGGATTGTACACTTGGCTAGCCGGGGCAGGGAGCCAGCGGCTCCCCCTGTCAGAGGGCGTCTCTTCACCTTTCGGCTGCTCTAGCCCGAGGGGAGCGCCGGGCCACTCTGCCGGGCCAGATGTTCCTTTCAGCCCTTCTCAAGCGGCGGTCGCCGAGTTGTGTACCGTCGCCATGGCAGTGGGGGGAAGGGTTGCCGTGGCAACAATGCCACTGCTTAATGAGCAAAAAAAAAAAAAAAAAAAAGTGTACATGATTCCAAACGGATAATATTTTCCTTTTTTTTTTTTTTCTTTTAACCCTGCCATCTGTTTTAGATTAGAGGCAGCCTCCATTGTGGAACTCGACTCGTAGCACATCCGTGGAAGTTGCCTGAGAGAGTGAGAGAGAGGGCGGCAGGTGCCGCCACAATGTGCCTGTCTTTACGTCCGTATGACAGTTTGTCTTTTGTGTGCGGCAGTCTATGGACTGTGCAGTCGGAGGCACACCCCTCCATGTTTTATGCTCATTAAGAGAAGATTAAGAGCAGTCTACTGTAAACCATCAGCTTATGGCTCTGTAGTACTGTACAACTGATAAAATGAGACAAATTAAGTGCTCTCATTCTGAAGTGAATTTTAATTGCCTTGTAGCGCTAAAGAAGTAAATACAGATTCATTCTCGTTTTTTTTTTTTTTTACTGGATTGAAAGGACAACAAACAACGTTGGATCTTAATTCAATGAGGCACAACTGACCTAACCCATTTATGACGGTTTAATGGTCAATTTCACTTTCCCTGTTCTGTCGATACTGCGCAGTTCGGTTGTTAAGAGAACCAGGGAGTATTGAGCAGGACTCGTCAAACTGAGCCAGTGCTAACGGCATTTAAAGTTCCCATCTCCCTTTGCACTTCTCAGATCCCGAAATTGATGCTGCTGCAACCATGATGCTTTTGAATACACCTGACCTCCCGACCTCTTGTGAGTACAACGGGCAGCATCTTGAGAACTGTAACTAACAGCAAGAGGATCTCTACCAAATGAATAATCATAACACTGATGAAAACAATGTAAAATCCTAATTTAGATCCAAAATTACTGCTGCATTAATTCAGGTCTGACTATTTTTTTTGGTTTCACTGGTTTTTTTGGGAATCTTTAGGGAATTATTAGGAATCTGTCGTATTTGACTTCCTTAATGTTTGTCACGAGGAATTACCTTTTTTGGGTATGTGGCTGAGGTACTGCTCTCGCTCTCTGCTCTCTGGCATTCTCTGAGACCAAAGCTTTCGTTTTCCACTGGTTCTGCTAAAGGATTCTCGGAAAGTTCCAGAAATGCTTGGTCTAAGGGAAAAAAAAAACCAACCTCACTTGCTTTCCATCACGTGGTGTTCTCTCTCTTTTTGGTTTGAGACAGAATGTTGATTCTCTGTCGCTTACCAACTCTTGTAAACTGACCGTACGGGGCAGTTCTGTTGCTGGTGTAACAAAAAAAAAAAAAACATTTTCTCTTCCTTAAAAGTTTGTCACTGTTTCCTTGAATCACATACGCAATTTGAAAAAACTGTGATTTGACAATGTTCCCAGATGAAGGGACACGGCATGAAATTGTGAAAGCTTTTAATGGGGAGTTCTGCTGCTCTGTCTTTTCTGGTGTTGTGGTTTTGCAGTGAATAAATAACCCTTCATTCCTCTTGCAAATAAGCATTTGTTTGCTGGTTTGTTTGGTTTCAAAACTTTAGACGTACATGTGTAATTTTGCAGAACTCACACTTCCAGAAAGATCTGCGCTCATATTAATCATGTGTGTGGCTTTTACTGTTTTTGATTGAGTGTGTGTGAGTCGGTGGACGGGTGTTATGCTAGTGACACTGATGTCCACTGTGTTTATGTGAGGTAGTAACAATTTAGGAACTCCTCATTCTGTTTTACGACACTGACAACCAACAGTGAATGAGTGTGTGTGTGTGTGCGTGTGTTTGTGCCTGTGTGTGCGTGCGCATGTGTGTGTGATGTCAGTGACCGGCCCACTGTATTATATGTTGGTGCTCTGTGGCCTTCGTGGTGACACAGTGTGTGTGCTCTGTTCAGTCCCTCAGGGAGTGATCCAGAACGGTGCCAGGATGGTGGGCCAGACCATGTTTCCGGGAATCAGACCCCTTCCCATCAACCCCATCGGGAGCAGGACGGCCACAGTGAGGTCAGCATAACCGGCGATCCCCCCCCCCCCCCCCTTCCCGTCAGCTCCCACCTGTCACCTCCCGAACGCCACGTCACCCCCCCCCCCCCCCGAGCGGTGACTGCGTGAACGAGCGCTCTGGCCTTACCTCCCAACCGCTACTTCCTGTGCTCGGTGTTACGATCTGGAACACATAAGAGCTGGGGTTTTACTCGAGCATAACACCGCTCCGCTCCTCCCCCCCCCCCACCCCAGTCGCGCACAACGCCCCCAACCCCCCCACGCTCCGGGGGCGGATTCGCACGCAGAAAGTGTGCTTTTCGCCACCGCGTGAGTCACTTCTTATTGCGCACTGCTCTCGGACGCAGGGTGTCGATGGTGCTCAAACGCGCGTTTTACACAAAGGGACGTTCCCGGAGACGGGTCACGCCTACCTCTGTAACGGAGCGCGGGAACGAGGCGGCGGCCCGGTCCGCACGAGCCGCGTCACGGAGCCCGCCATGAACACATGTACGCCTAATTATTTAAGCCTACGAAAAAAAAAAAAAAGAAAGTCTTGCATATGCGATGCCATGAATATTTGATCAAATAGGAGTTCTAATGGCATGGGATGTGCAAGAGGACTGCCTGTTGGCCTGTGAAACATTTATAAAGCCAGACCTCTGCAGCGTGGCTGTGGAAACGCTCGCTCGCTCGCTAGCTAGCGCTGAGGAAGGAAGGCTTGAGCGTGTGGAGTGGAAGTTCTCCCCAGCTCGGAACACGCTGTACCTTTTTCTGTGCGAAGGGAAGTCCGCGGTGGAGCCCGTTCAGGTTGCTCTAACAGACAGGTGCGGACAGACTGTTACCAGCCCGAGGGCTGGCAGGTGCGCGCGGCCGACGCCATCGCACGGAGACCCGATCACCGCGTCGGAGCAACGTGTTAATTATCACCGCTGACGAGCCTTTGAACATAATAAATAAATAAATAAATAAATAAATAAGCGTAAAAAACCGGGAGAAAGGGATGAAAAATGACGGCGCTCCTCCTTCGCCGCGGTGACTCTGCGCCGCTGCCGCCGCCGCCGGCTCGGATTGGCGTACGGAGCCGTGACACGCTCGCGCGTGCAGATCTCCCTCGGTCCCCCCCCCCCCCCCAGTGTACGTTGATGGAGCCCAGTTCCAGCCCATTGGCTCCCCCTGCTAAGCAGGCAGACTAATGACAGCTCCTGTGGTGGGAAGCCAGAGAAAAGTAAATGCGCCCCATTCACGCTATGGTGACTGACACTGCATTTAGACATTAATTATTGAGTACAGTTTTCTTAGCATGCAGCGCCGTGACTATAATTTATGAGTCATAAACGCGCAAACTATACAGGAAAGGGGGAAAAGCTCTCAGGTTTATTTTTCTAGCCCCGTTGTGAAGTTTTAAGGTGCGGTATGGTAAATCTGCACTAAAGTGGGATTCAAAATAGCATTTTTATTTGCACACATTCTTATTTACAGACCATAATACAGCGTTAAAATTATACAGTGTGATGAGCAATGTTGCTTGCTTTTATCAATAAACCATTTGCATTTTAATCTCGCTTTCATAAAAAAATGAGAAATTATCACAGGAGCTATGAACTGAATGTTGTTATCAGCCTCCTCGGTAATTAGCCACATAGCCGCTGTATCAGTACACTGAAGTAGTGGCCTAACTTTGGTGTTTCTGCGAAAGATGATTGCCTAATTCAATTAAGAGATGAATCATTTTTAATACCCTGTTTTGTGTCTCTTTGTTCTGGCTGCAGCTCAGTGTGTGTGTGTTAATTCTCTGATATGACAGTTTCAGTGTACATCAGGGGGTGACCTTCATGTCAGCTAGCCGTGCTTGTGTGAGCATGTGTATGCATGAGCGTGCATGTGCACATGCAGGCGTGTGTGAGCGTTCACGTGGAGCTGCGTTCTAACGCCGAGCGCCTCGCTCGCTCTCTCTCTCTCTCTCTCTCTCTCTTGCGTTCTCTCTTTCTCTCTCGCTCTCTCTCTCGCTGTCTCTCTCGCTCTCTCTCTCTCTCAGGTCCGTCATCGGCGGGTACAGGATGCGCAGCGACAGCGAGCAGTCCAGCGACTCCCCGTTGGTCAGCAGTGACCCCAAGGAGGATCACAACTACAGCAGCGCCAAATCTTCCAGCCTCCGCGGGGGCGCCTCCCCCAGCACCGCCCTGGGAGAGGAGGCCCCCCGGGAGGGCAGCGAGGCCAGCTTCCACTGCAACGACACCAACAGCGACACGGAGGACGACGACAAGAGCAAGATCAAGAAGGAGCCCAAGGACTTGTCCCTGGACGCCGTCTCCCTGGCCCAGCACAAGAAACGGCAACATTTGACAAAAGCCAAACAGAAAGTGTCCAGCGATACGCTGCCCCTAAAAAAACGGCGCACGGAGAAGCCCCCTGAAAGCGACGACGAGGAGATGAAGGAGGCGGCGGGGTCCCTCCTGCACCTGGCGGGGGTCCGGGCCTGTTTAAACAATATCACCAATCGGACGGCAAAGGGGCAGAAGGAGCAAAAAGATTCTATGAAAAATTAAGACTGAATAAAGAAGAAAAAAAAAAACATCACTTTTAATAGAATTTACAATTTTTGTTTTTTTTTCAGGACATCAGGTGAATTCTAATGATTTGTGGCAATATCAACAATCACTTTGTTTTCCTATCCTTTCGAAACTGTTGTTTGAGGGTTTTTTTTTTCTTTAAAGGAGATTAAAGCCATAGCGAAACTTTTTTCCGATCTTCAGCTAATTTAGGAACACAATTTTTTGTCAGCTGAAATCGAAGCGAGAGTCAGATAAGGCAAACAAAAAGTCGACTCCCCGAATTTTCCGATTGGCATTGGTACAGACACAGCAGGGAATTATGGCTTTATTTATTTTCCGAACATTCTGTAGCAATCCCCCCTATTACAGTGCACCTAAACAGAATGGGGAAACTGAGCCATTTTCAATGTGATGTTGCTAGGGGCTCGAGCGGCCCATCCGACTGTAGTTTTTGCGGACGTCCTTGGCTTTGAAATGCTTGCAGGCAGCACTACAGCAGCAAGTGTCTTTACTGTGAACACTTGGATAGTATAGTGCCAAAGACGAGCCCTGGGTAAGCCAGCAGTGACGATTGCACTTCTTATGCTACTGTGTTGTCAGTATGGCTGGCGTGCTAACCGCTAACCTGGGCTAATTACACGACTGAGTACCGAGGTTGAGGAAGACATTGATGTAGTGAGGGAAAGGAATTGGATACTGGTTATCAGTTTTCACCACAGAATTCAGTCTTCAATAACAGGAAACTGATTCAAAAGCCATAAGCTGTCGTTTCAAATCAGTGCGTGCAAAAAAAAAATACATTGAAATAACTTCAAAACTGCCTGTTCTTTTTGTAAACAATTGAATTGTTAAAAAGTTATAATCAAGTGATATGAATATAGTGATATTTCTCTGTGGCGCAGTAAAACTGAATAACTTGATGGGATAAATTGATGCTACAAAACCTGCCAATAGTGTTTTAGCGACAAAAAATAATGAAATAACTGTGGAATTATTATTTTTGTTACTTTGTTTTTTTGTTTTTATTTCATACCCTCATGACGTAATAAGCAATGTCATCCAGTCAGGATAACACTGTATAAAAGTTACACTAGATTATTTTTCCTTTATTAATTTAAGCAATGTAGCCAGCAGGATTTTCCAAATCGTGTTGCATGGGTTCTGTAAACAAAAACTGTTTTTTATTCAAAGTTCATGTAAGGTAAATAATGTATTTAGCATGGAGCATGAATTATTTTCATATATAGATCCTAGAGAAAAAGGGTTTGCCTCTAATTTTTATGCCCATAGGCCTAGAATTTTGTTTTGTGTTTATTTGATTTTATTTTATGTCTTTTTCATATTTGTTTTGAAGCAGGATTTTAAAGATAAACCTTCTTCAGGGACAAACACTGACTGTTGGGAAACTTACTCTGCAATATGAAGACTTCACATTTCCAGTTGGGTTTGAGTGGTTTATGAAACTGCCTTGTGTCTACGCCACCAGCCCACTTCTGCTTTTCAAAAAGTATAATGTTCAAGTGTCCGGGGTTTTCGATCTGTAAATGTTTTAGCTTGCATAAATAAGGAGAAGTTAGTAGTGAGTGTGAGTTCCCAGCTATGCCCCCCTGCCATCTGAGACCTTACCACCCACCCCCCCCCTCACTGACACCCCCCACCCCCTCCAAGCATTGTGCCTGCTTTATGTACAAACATGTCTTCGGATGTCTTCAATATTTCAGGGTCTTCCTTTTTTACATTTTTATTTGATGATGCATTTGTTGTTCATTTGCGTGTGAGTGTTTGTTGTGCGTGCATGCGTACATTTCATTTGTTGCCAATTTGGACAGTTTTATTTACAGTACTGTTCAGGATACGCTGACAGTATCAATTACCATCAATTAGTTTTTTTTTTCTTTTTTTAATGTGATTGTTAAATAAACATAACAAGAGTGCAAACATTAGCTTGCCAGATTGCACTAAAATATTGAATTAAGGATCTTAAATTTCAGTGCCAAATCTTGTAAGTTAGATTTATATAAAACAAATGGCAAATGAAATAGTCTATATATAAAAACAATGAATTTGCCAGTGGGTAAGTAACCCTATGCTCAATCAAGATGAGAACAAAAAGGCATTCGTAGTCATCCATTATTAATACTGATGTATTTTATGTGGGTGGCACACCCTTATTTTCAGCTCAGAATCTCACTGTGTTGTTTCCTTTTTGTACCTGTCCAGGTTTGTGAAGTGAATACTTGTATTGGGATCTTGATTAGAATTAGAATCCTACAACAAATCCTTGCCTTTTTCTTTTGTTTTGCCCATTCCCATCTTAGCAATTGTCCTCTACTGGCCATTGGCAAGGTCCCTGTTATTTAAGGGAGATTTTTCTACGGTCAAGCAGAGGACAGAAACTATTTATATTTTTTAAGGTAAATTTAGGGGGGGAAATGCAATTATTAAAACTGTGTTTGTAACCGAAGACTAAGAGAGAAAAGCTGTCCAGACAGAACTGCATGTTCACTGCCTTCCCATAAAATGAGCACTCACTACGTAACTTTTCCTTTAGCTTCATGTTGTTGAAATGGGAGAAACGTTAACAAGAAATAGTGATCATGATGTTAATACTAGCCAAGCAAATAATTCTCATTGAGGCCAATATCCTTGTTTTGTTTAGTTTTTTATTGTTTTAAAAAAAATAAATAACTGCCATTTTTTGTTTAATTTGAGAAGGTTTTCTCAGAGGAAAAAAAGGTGAAAGATCAATTCATTTCTTATTGTTTGTTTTGAAATACACGGTCTGATGGCATGTGCACCCAGCCGATCTGTTTTGAAATAAGAAACTGTCAATACAGAGGCATACTTGCATTCTATATTTCCTTGATGTGTAATCATATTGCCAAAGACAAACTATTTCATCAATTAATGTAAATATCACGTTGTCCATTACTATGACAAAAAAAGAAAACTTTTGTTTTTATTTTTATTTTTCTGAAACCTACCATAAAGTTTCTGTGATGTATTGTCTTCCAGTTGCAATAAAAAAAAGAGTTGCAAAAAAGACTTTCCTCATGTTCTCAAGTCTGTGACTTGCACTGGTTAGTTTTTTTTCCCAGATAATTATTTTCATCATACAAACATGTCTTGGGTATGTTTTCCCAGAATGGAATATATATATATCGGCCATTCGGTTGTGTTTTATAGCAGTAGCCATAAATATCCATGTTTGCCTACCGTAAACACTGGTCTTGTGCTGAACTATGCTTTCCTGCATTTGTGGAATTTCAATGGGTGTTTTTTTTCATTTTTTATTTTTTATTTTTCTCACGGCACCATTTCTGTCACATTTCATATTTTGTTTACAAATATGAAGCCAAAATGCAATTTGTGTTAATTTGGCAATAGAATCAGGCAAATAATTTGGCCTGAAAATATTACCTTGAACTATTTAAAAAAAAAAAAAAAAAAGTACTTAACTCCACAGCTTTTTGTGTTGCCCAGCTTTTCCCCAACCAGGAGTTTCAAAAGAGCCCCTCTCTTTCCTCCCCACACATGGTCTCTTACAGGAACAGGCTTATACTGAAGCAATGGGGGTATGAATTGAGCTGTGATTGCCACATGAGAAATCTGGGCTGCACCCCATCATGTAAATCCCTCTGCACTCTTCTTTGTCATGTACCAGCCTGCAGACGCACAGACCTCATTATAGTCCAGACAGTTTCAACAAACAACTTTTGTTTTCCTTCAGAACATGTTCTGTAGATTTGCTTCCTGTTATCCCTGAAGTGATAGATTATTTTATTATAAAGTATAACTGAAGTGTATTGCTCGCTGGTTGTGTGGATGTGGGGGGTGCAATCTCTGTCAAAATTATTAAAAGGAAAAATCATTCTTTGCAAAAGGATAGACATTTAAGTTCCATTTTTACTGCATAACACTGCAATGGTCAGATGTGACTAGATTTCAAAGCATTATGTGGTGAAGATACAGGGATAATGCTGTGTATCACATGGTGAGGATGCAGCGCTTTATCACTAACAAGGAGAGGTCTACCAGAACAACATCCATAAACTGTCAGTCTTGCAACCTGTACACCTGTGCTCTCACCAGCAGTGCATAGTTTATGGCTTGTGCATGTATGTGTGTGTATAAATGTCAAGGTCAATGTTAAGGTTCAGGAGAGAATAATCATACACACTCCATAAAGTTGTTGGCGTAAGGTGAAATGTCACATTAGAAAATCCAGAATGAAAACTTAAGCTACAATGTGACAATGATATTTTTATTTATTCATGTAAAGGTTATTGTTTCACCCTGTTGACTGGCATTTAGTTAAATAAAAAAAAATAATTATTTTGTCTTTGGAGCATGAGTTTTCATTTTGGATTTTCCAATATTAATGTTAGACCAAAGGTCATTCAAGTTTGCCATTGGAGTGCAGTGTGAGTCATTCATGTCCCTCCCAACAATTTTACCTTCAGAGGACCTTAAGTCTTTCCCACATGTATTCACACTTTTTAATGTTGCATTTTACTTTTTTTAAAGCTTCATTTAATAGAGACCTAGATTTGTAAGTGAAAGAGAAGAGAATACTTGCATGCATATTGTTCATCTAAAGCAGAGAATTCTTCAGAGCACCTTGTTTTCAAGGCCTTTATAATTCATGGATGCCATTTTAAAGCCATATGTAGACAGAGGCCCATTTATAATTAAAGGTGGATAGGCTTAATCATAGGCCACTGGCTTCCAGCAGACTTGCACCACACCCATGGCTTACTCTGTTGCTATGCAACTGCTGTAAAGAAAAGGACATTTACATTATGCATGTTGTGTACAGTACTTACAGGAGCTGTGACTTCCATATCTTCTGGGCTGTATTTCAACCCCTCAGCGGCAGGAACTAATGATTTCATCTCCCCATTCTTCATTAGAAATGACGATAAATCCTGACATCCTTACTTGTGTGGAATTTAATTCTGTAAATGCAACCCACTGATTCTTGTGATTGTAGTGCCCTAGTGATGCATGTGTTTTTTTTTCCTTCCAGATTTATCACTATCTGTTAAGTGCTTTATGACCCAGACTTGCAGTGTCTTCAGCTGGTTTTCCTCCAGGGAACAGTGGGATGAATGGTCCTGTTGAGTATTTAGGGCTCTGTGGCCTCCCAGTTTGACAGCACCAGAGTGAGTTCTGACCAATCAGGCAATGTGACCAGAGGTGGGACCCTGGGTCAACAATGTTGTGATGTCACTGTGGTCAGTGGCAGGCAGGCCAGTCAGTGCCATATTGATTACTCCACATGAGGTCTGTGGTCATACTGGGGGAGATAGAGAGCTAGAGTCAACCAGAGAAACATCACTGTATTGTGATATCACCAATGTGGTATCAGCCAAAAGCTGGTAATCATGCATACTAATATTGCCTAGATTTTTGGAAAAAATGTAAATGATAAAAGCAGAAATATCACATTTCAGACCATAATCCAAAACAGGAGACATGTTTTTCTTGCCTTTGAATTGATTAAGAGAAATGTGCAGCTAATTTTTTGATGTTCATGATTTTGCCCGTTGCCTCTGGCAATCTCCAGAGCTCATCTGCTAATTTCCTTGATTCAGAGAAATTCGTCCTGAAGGGGTTCAGTCCGCACTAAATTGTTGAGCTGTTGCAGGTCAATTTGAATATCCTCTGGGTGCCAAGGTGCTTTCACAATAGTGTCTTTATTAGTTTAGCAATGTTGTTTGCCCTTGTTGCCAGGGTAACAAACAGAGGGGCCTATCATTCAGCCATTTTTTATAACTGATGAAACAGAAACAGCAATCTTTTGTTTGCCCCTTCTTATGTTTTCTCTGGTATTCAGACAAAAATGCACATTGTCCTAGAATAAAAAACAGGAACACATGGGGACACTCAACTGAAAATATATCGCCTTAAAAAGTTGGAAGAGGAATGTTGCACTTTGCTTTGGTAAGAAAACAAGTGCCATCTCGGAGAACGCTCCTTGCAATTATTCTGTCATTTATTCCAGTTTCCAAGGTAGCAGGATACGGAGGTGTTCATCCGCAGTATAAATCAATATCCACACTCCCAGAGAAGAAATACACAGAAAGATAATGACCGTCCAAATCCATCACACACCACCTTTAATTTGTCCCACAGTCCCCGTAAGTCAGATACAAATACAAGAGTATTACAGCAAATCTCTGGCATTAGGTGTTGCGTGTTAGGATACATTTGAAACTCTATACATCTCTGTAATCTGGGTCATTTGCATGGGGGCAGAGGAAAGGGATTTGAAGAGAATTGGAATGTGTGTGGAGGCCCCTGATGAACATGCAGGGACTTCATCAGCACTTATGTGTTTCCTGCACCTCCATTTTATGGATGCAGATGTCCCACCTATGACTGGACAGCCAACCTCAAGGTGTAGCCCAGTTGCTGGAAAGCTCTTCATTGACCTCATTAATGATCCATTAACAAGTCCTGGAACCCAATCATGTCTGCAACTAGTTAGTCCAGGATACAGATATCTGTTGTTTCAAAATTCCAGAGATCCACAACCAAAGTGGTTCTTTCAGACATGGTGAACAGTTGAAGAGCGGCAGGAGGCAATTTTGCAACAGGTTCTTTCTGTTGTGGTTGGAATGCTTTCCAGCAATGCCTTAAATGACCCAATATGCAGTAAGAGTGGGAATCACTCTCAGAAATGCAACTGTGTTGTGGGAAACAATAGGCGACGGAGAGAAGGGGTAATGAATTTGACATTTCGGTGCTGCAGTGCTGACTAGGCGGCTAGAAATACCATGGCGGACGACTCCGATTTCCCCCCCCCCCCCCCCCCTCGTCTCACACAAAGGCTGAAATAAATTTTTACCCCTTCCATTGTGCATCCCTCACAATGGCTGGCTCTGCCTTCCCTTCTACAAATGAGCCTGCAGTAAAATTAATGTTCTGTAACCGTGCGGCTAACTGCAGGTAGCCCACTTGCTTTCCACAGTGCTAATGCCCTTGATCTTTCATTAGGAGTCTACCTACAGCACCTGAGGGAGTCTTCGGCCCAGTGGAGCGATGGGGACTGGAGGAGGGAGAGTCTTTCCTCTGTCACCGGCATCATTCTCTCCTCCTCTGCAGAAGAATACTGACTCCCACTCCGCGCAATATGCATTTCCCCTTACCTACATGTATTGCCATTTTGGGCCTCTGCATATTTCGTAACGGCACTCCAACAACCGCATAAACACAATAAAGACATGGATGGTGTTTAGCCTAGTTAGAAGAGAATACGCTAGATCCTTTAAATGGTAACGGTAAATTGTTTGAATCCATCTGGAGCTCTATGTTATGGAATGTCCTTGTTTATGTGCGTGACACACTATTGGCTAGCAACCGGCGAACAGAAACAAGTTTGGTTGATCAGCCCAGTGCTGGGGTGTTCAGGATAACACCCACTGAGAAAATCTATTTCAGTAGCAACTGTGAAGACATGTTTTGAAAGTACCTGGTAAACACAATACTCTTGGCAGTACTAGTTGGGGCTCAGTGATATGATTAATTACATAACTTTGTTGTCTTCAGAATAAGTGTTCAGAGTAGGAAGGAAGTGAGCCGTACATGTGTGAATGTGTCTGCATGCTTGAAAACCCTGATTGAGCAATGACAGGGATGGGGAAACAATAAAGAGGGGCGGGGGTGTAAAGGCCAGTGAGTAAACACTTTGTGCTATTGATCATGTTCATTGTGGAACAGCAATCAAACTGAAGCTATTAGTCTGGTTTGTACAGTCGAGCCACCTGGAGACAAAGAGGGCCAATTGATTTGCAATGACTTAATTGAGAACTTATTTAGAGAATTAATGTATCTTGGCAGACAGCTGCAGTTACACTAATCCGGAGTGCCATTATAAAATCAGGATGTAGGATGGATTAATTTGGGCCTATTTACAATGCAGATCTATGGCTCCAATTTCATTTAACAATGCAGATTTACCAGCCCTCTGTGACCAGTTGTATTCATAAGAGTTTATAACATTTGGGGTCTGTGGACGGTAGTCATTAAAAAAAGAGTCTTATTAGATCAACCCTGAAATTAAACCACACAAGAGAGTTGAGATCATTTCTCACAAACCTGCTGCAGCAGCTTTAGATTCACTGATTGTCTCAGTTCATTGCAGACGGGACTGAGGCGGGTTTATAATATGTAAGTAGGCCATAATGCATTCCCAATCCATACAAATTGGAGGTAATATGATTTCAACTTTATACCTTTACATATCCTTTGATACTCAGTAACTGCATCAGTGCTTGGACTCAGTTCTTAAAATGATCATTTTATCTCTTAGCCAGGCACAGTGAAGAGACAAAGCCTTCGGCATTTTAATTGCAGTGAAGGTAGGTTAACCAGAGGGATATAATTGTGAGAATGTAGTGGTGGATATAAGACAGGTGGAGAGCAGAGTTGTACTTGAGGAACTGCATGCCTGAAAGAACCCCGTAGTAGTATGACTTGGGTTGCTGTGGGAACCACCCATACTGCACTCTGCCCAACTCCTCTTCAGCCACGCCACTAAAAACATATGTACAACTAATATGCTCACCAACAGATACCATAAAGGACTGCAGCACATCACACATCTTGAGATTGCATTGTCCAGTGATGAAGGAGGGAGAGGGGACTGTGTGTGTATGTGCATGCATATGTGTTTGTGTGTGCAGCATGGTGCGTGTGTGTGTTCATGGGTCCACATTGCATCTGTGTGTAGTGTGTGTGTGCATGTGTGCGTGTGCATGCCTGTGTTGTTTGTGTGTGCATGATGCATTTGTGTGTGTGCATGTGTGTGTTTGTGTGTGCATGGTGTGTCAGTGTGTTGTGCATGTGTGTATGCATACTGTATGTGTGTTTTGTGTGCAGGATGCATCTGCGTGTAGTGTGTGTGTGTGTGCGTGTGTGTGTGCGCGTGCGTGCGTGTGTGTGTGTGTGCGTGCATATGGCTGTGGAGGAGAGATTGCTGGTGATGCCGATGTCTTTATCCAAGGGGCCGTTTAAGGCAGCAATCTGGGCCAAACCCTAAACTCCCCACGCCAGGAAACGCAGACGGTGGAACCAGCAGCGGCAGCAGCATCCAGCGGGGCAGGCGGCTGCTGTCCCTAGCAACAACAGGAGTACGAGCGTCACTGCTCCTTATGCAATCAGCTGCAGACACAGTCACAGCCGCACCAGAAACCGAGATGTTTCATTAAAGACTTCTTGCTTTCACTTGGATATCTATGGCGGGATGAAAAATCGTCGCCTCAGCTAAAAATAGCATCGACGAGTGGGGAAAAAAAGAGTGATTGAAAGTGTGGGCAAAGAACGGGGTTTTCAAATTCATCCTTCAGGGCTGTAGTCAAGGGTTGTCAGACTCCAGACGTGTCCATCTTTGGATTTTTTGTAATGAATCAACGTGGTATTAATGGGGACTCGGTACAGCTGGTGTGCTGCAGTATCAGGACCGTGGGGTCTATTTCTGAGTCTCCTGGCCTCCACGCTCTGCTGCCTGTCTGTTGGACTGGGTGGCATTGATGACTGATTGAATGGGCAGATGTTCAAGAGCTGATCTGGATAAAGGCCAGCAGATCCCCCGCAGTCATGGCACAGACTCGTCAAACAGTTCAGACGCACCAGCACCCCTCCTCACTTCCTGCTCCGCTTGCCCCTTTACCACAACAGAGGAACAACTAGGTCCCACAATTCCTAAGAAAAGCAGGATATGTTTGAACAGATACAAAAGTCAGTTCCAGATGAGCAGGAAGAGAGAGAATGTATCATGTATACTGTATGGATGTTCTGCTTCCGGTGAAGATCGCACAATTTAACTAATCAGACCTCATACTCACATCACTGTATCTGACCTACAGAAATGCTAAATAAATTGTACAGATTTAATTTATGTGTATGTATTACATGTCATAGCCAAGGTGACAAGCATGTAATAACTTAATCTGACTTACACCACACTTCTAAATGAATTAATACCCCACCTATTTTTCTCATTCAGAGAAAATGTAGCATAAATGAACAGAAACAGCTCCAATGGCACTTTAAAACTGCTGTAACATGCAAATTCCAGTGTAATTGAGTCTTTCACAAAGAACATTAGAGGTAGCCTAACACATTGATGAAATTTAAACCTACACTGCTGCAGCATCTCTGTAATAGAGCAGCCACTGGTGGAATCATCGAAAGGCCAGAGGGTAGCAAAACAAACGAATCACATTGACATATAGAGTAGCTTAACCTAATTTTTCAGCACTGCATGCTAGAAATTATAAGGTGTGTAAACCAAGGTGATGCATTCTGAAAGGATATTGTTTTCTTCAGGGTGGGTAAGTAGGCCATAGGTTTTTACTTGTCAGGCAGAGCCACCTGAAAAGAGAAAGCTACAATGTTACACCTACACATAAAAAGGTCAACAGGCACACAGAGAGCAAGAAGTGTATATTTATGTGTGTAACATTAAAACAAAAGTCTAATTCCTGCCGAATATCAGCCTTTCCTTTCCACCCACTTTCGTTGGTGTACTTCATGTGTTCGAGTATTTGCGTTTGTTTTGGAAAAGGGCGACAATTTCATGAACTCTACTGCCATCTACTGGTAAAAAAAGCTAATAAAATTGATTCCGCATTCTCCAAGTTAACGAGTGTTTGAGTAATGAAAATAAACGGATTCTATGTATTTGTAAAAAATTGATAATTCTAGAGGAAGCAATAAAACCAGTTAAATCGAGAAAATAAACCAATCCAAAATTGAATACATCTTCACAGTACTGCACAATAAGGAGATCAAAGCTTGGCATGAAAAAAACCTAATAAAAAACTTTGCATAAAAACTAATTAAAAAAAAACGATCATCTTAAGTGAAAAAATATATTAATGTTTCAGATTTTCATTTAAAGCATTGAACGCAAGTGTAACAATGACTTTTAGGCTTACAGAACTACAGTAAAAGTGTATCCAATAATACATCCACCAGATGGTGGTATAGATACTACTGTGTAGCGTTTTGAAGTTTTCCACTTCCATAATGTCAAACTTTGGTGTCTCTCTTAAAGGTATAGGGATATTCAACCAAACATACAGAAATGTATAATAATATACAGAAGAACTGGAAACAGGTTTTTCCTGTAAGGTTGACAGGTGTTTCAGTGTCTCGGTTCTTGTTTTGAATGGATATTCCCCCCTTGTTTAAGTATTCATTTACTGACACTAAACATCGCGGGATTCCAGCCACCTACAGAACATAGGGATAGAATAGCAAAGCCATGCCCTTTCACAGTCGGCTATGCCTCAGTCATAACAAAACCTATTTTCAGGAATAAGTCGGTTAAAACTTAATGAATGATGTTCAAGTAGCGTATACGATTTGCTAATAATACATTACTCTAAGCGACAACACAAGTATAAGGCACTCCTGCGTTCACAGAATTGGGTAATATATGGACATTTAACACAACAGCACTTGCTAGGTTTCAGTGTTTACCGTGTGGCCAATCGTCGCTCAGGCGCCTATCTTGGTCATTTGAGAGGCCAATCACGATGTTGTAATGTCGTGTTCTACAGAAGACTTCGGTTGGAGTGCAACGGAAAGAAAGTGTGTTTAACTGGACAACGCTGGTATGTCAAACTAATGTGCATTGTGTTACTTGTTTTGTAAAGCGCTATATAATTTTGGCGTAGTAACTGATGTGTGTAGGCTACAGGCAAGGCTTAACTAGCCTATGTTTTTAGGCACTGTGTAAAAGCGTTTTCAGTCGCTCAACAGGTCTGTAAAACGTGATTTACGTGAAATTTCAGGGCTAAAACATATAAGATGGGATGTGCGTTGTGTTTTTGTTATGGACGTCGACATGGAATTATTTTTGATTGTTTATAAAATGTTCAAGCACTGAGCTTTGCAGATTGAGCAGTGTGAATTCCAGCGTTTTAGCATGTTTTCTAACACGCTGCGGTGCCACCTGTTCACTCAGAAATGTTGCATGCGTGCAAATATTTCAGGGAAACGAGGTCCTATCTTTTGTATTTTTAATTTACATGCCTGTATTTACGCACGACGTGATGTGAATTCCAAAAACAAATAGATGCGTTGCTATGCGGAATGTCAACCAAGAGGATTTCTCCGCTTGTCGCAACATTAATTCATACACTACAGTAACAACGCAGCATAGGCGTGGGATCACGTTTTTAACGATAACAGGAAGTTCATTTTAAATCATTTTATGTCATGGATAAATAACCTGCGTAGTATCAGTCAGAGTTCTGCAGCAGTCTGCACAACTACAACACTGGGATTAAATAGCCTAACTGATTATGTTAAATGACAGAGGCTTCTTCTCTTTATGAGAAAATCATGTTTATTCAAGCATGCATAATTAAAGCAAAATTTTCCATGTAATATGACTTGTGATCATAGTTATTCTATTGAGACAAACTCACATGCATCTGGTGTTGAAGACAACTGTTAAATAGCTAAACATCAGACGATGTTTCTGTGTCAGTCACATGTACAGTACGGTGGATTCTATATATAATTTTTATTCATATTCTATTCTATATTATTTTTTACTTAGTGGTTGCCTGCGTTTATTAGTTGCAGTAGTAAGTCCACAACACCATATTTGAGACAGAGATTTTCTGCTTTTCTGAATTTTGCACTTGCCAAAATCAAACATTGTACATTTCCCTTTTCTGGTTTATTTGTAATTGAATGGATATTTTATTTTCAGACTTCCTGCAACAAGGTTGTATTTTTTTTGAAAGTGTGTTCAGACATATATACTGGAATCTGGATGCTATTTATATATTTAAATTGCGGTGGAGATGGACAGTAATATCTTTAACATGGCTTCCATTCCCCAACATGCACCCCAACTGTTTCAGCCATTTTTTCAGCCATTCTCAGTGAGATTGGAATCACATCCATTAAAATGTTCTATTCTCTTATTTTATTCTGTAATGATATAGATTCCTACTGTCATAAAGGGGTGGCATATTGCACATTTAAAAGAAAATGGGTGTGGGTGAAATATACTTGAAAATGCCATGTGTCAGGCACTGGGTGGATAACTATTACTTTTTAGGGGATCAAAATTATTTGGATAAGAGAACATAGTCCGGAATAAAACTGTCATATTTACTTCTTAGTTGCAAATCCTTTGCATTCAATGACTGCCGGAAGTCTGCAACCCAAAGCCTGGGTATGTTCCCTGGTTATGCTCTGCCGGGCCTGTACTACAGCCATAGTTACATTTTGTTGCATTTTGCAAGTGAAACACATGTTCAGTTGGATTCAAGATGGGTGATTGACTTGGCCAGTCATCAACATTCCACTTTTTTTGCCCTGAAAAACTCCTTGGTTGCTGTAGCAGTATGTTTGAAGTCATTATCCTGCTGGAAGGTGAAGCACCGTCCAGTGAGTTCTGAGGCGTTTGGTTGGATCTGAGCAGATAGGATGTTTCTGTTCACTTCAGAATTCATCCTGCTGCTGCCATCAGCCGTCATATCATTACATTACATTACATTATAGGCATTTAGCTGACGCTCTTATCCAGAGCGACTTACAACAGTGTAACCAAACTCAGGATCAAGTCCACTTAAGTCCATTGAATAAAATGTAGATAAAAAGCCTTTACTATAGTAGCATACAGTAAGGAGAAACAAGATAGTCTGAACCAAAAAATTTTTTTTTTTTTTTTTTTTTTTTTTTTTTTAATAGTTATGGGAGAGGGTTTAGGGAAGAGGAGAGAGGTATACAGAGAAGAGGTGCGTCTTGAGTTTCCGTTTGAAGGTGCTCAGACACTCTGCTGTTCTGACCTCCACTGGAAGATCGTTCCACCATCGTGGGGCCAGAACTGCAAAGAGTCGAGACCTTGTTGCTGCTCGTGTAGGGGGAGGAATCAGCCGCCCTGTAGTAGCCGATCGGAGCGATCTGGCCGGCTTGTAGGGTCTGATCATCTTCTGCAGATAACCAGGAGCTGACCCCTTGACTGCTTGGAAAGCAAGCACCAGTGTCTTAAACCGGATGCGAGCTTGCACTGGTAGCCAGTGGAGGGAGATGAGGAGGGGAGTGACGTGGGAGTCACGAGGGAGGTTGTAAACCAGACGTGCTGCTGCATTCTGGATGAGCTGAAGGGGTCTGGTGGCTGATGCTGGGAGGCCAGCCAGGAGGGAGTTGCAGTAGTCCAGACGTGACAGTATCATGGCCTGGACCAGGAGCTGTGTGGAATAATTGGTGAGGAGTGGTCTTATTCTGCGGATATTGTACAGATCATATCATATATCATATGCTTAATAATAAAATTATTAGTAATGTGGTTACGTGATAACAGAGAAAGATGTTTCTCTGAACTAATGCCTGTGAAGGGCAGCCTGCAATAGAATGTGTGTTCTGTACTGTTGTATAAAGTTGCCGATTACAAATGACGAATTGCCTACCGAAAGTAAACATCACAACACTCCATCAGTAGTATGTTGTGCAGCATTGTGAGAAAGTGCCGCTATGTTTTTGTAAAATCAAGAAATCTTGCAGTGAAGCGAGACTCTTGTCATGGTGACAGCTGAGACTGGGGTGGGGGGTGAGCGGTCTTTGCAGTACCGGAAAATCGCCCGTTAAGCAGCCTGCTTCTGAAGGGTCGCTGCCGTGCTCTTGCAGGAGAGGCGGGCTGACCGCAGCTGGTGTGGGAGCTCATGAGGCATTAGGCTCCCGCTGGCCGAGGCTGAGTGCTGTTTGTGTTTAGCGGTAGCCGCACACTGCACATGGCTGAAGCATCAGGTCTGGGAGGCTTGTCCCTGCTGCTGGCTCACTGTTTGGATTGGGCCCAGCTGCACACAGTGCCCCCTTTGTGCTGCTTGTCCAAAAAGTTTATTTACCACCCTGCCCCTCTGAGCAGGGTTCAGGCTGCAGCAGTGTCTGGAGATTCTAGACTCAACTACGACGGCAGTAAAACTCTGTTATTTTTTTGCTCCTCATGTACTTTATTTATTGAATATCCAGATTTTCCATGAGTATACTGTAATTTCAGCCGGCACAGTAACTTGTAACCACAAAGACAATTCAGTATAAATTCAATTCACAATTCTCAGTTGACATTGTTAAAATACTGTATACGGTATTGTAAAATAGTTTTTACAGCTTTTTGATAGCTATGTGTAGAAACATATAAACACATTCCAAAAACCTCATCATAAGCTTTTCATGATTATGCTTAAATAGTTTCAAATATAAACAAAATAGTTTAAAAGTTTCAGTTCACAGGTTCATTGAGGTACAGTCTAGGAGTGAGTTTGCAGTTTGCAGGAGTGTTTGTGGCAGGGGGGTAGGGGGCATGGTGGGTGTGGGTGCTGGGGACTAGTTTGTGTGTACAACTCTTCCACGTTAAATCCATCCTTCCTGTTAAACTTAATGAGAGAGGCTGTCATTCCAATCAAGTATATCCAATCACTGAATTGTGCCAGACCAGAAGACATGCTTCACCAGTTATTTAGGGAAGCATAAATCACTTTCTCTCAGTGTTATAGAACGATCAAAGAGTTTATGGTGTAGGCATGTGACTAATAAGGGGAAAGTATTTGAAAGAAGGAGCTTTTTGCTTCAGATACCTTTTAAGGCAAGCAAGAGATGACCAGCTGTGAATATCAGTGATCTGTTAAATCTGTTTCCATCTGTTTTAAAAAACAGGAAAGATTTTTTTCTCTGCATGGTCACAGTATATTGTACTTAGTTATTTTGTGAATTATCACAACTGTGATGACTCCAGCCTCGGTCACTGACCTCTAAACCTTAGTGGGTTTTTATTGGATGACCACCGTTCTGAAATGATAATATTATGTTGGGAGCAGAGAGCTCTGAGTATTTTATGACTTGGCATGTGCTGTGGAAATGTGTGGAGTAAAGGACGGGGAAAAAGTGCCAGTGTTCTCCCACAAGATTAGCTATTTTCAGTTGGCAGTGTCAGCAGTCAGTCAGCATTGTCATTGTGTAAAACTGGAGGCAATTTCAAGGCAAACAAGGAGAACATCCCTTCTGTTGCACAGTGTGGGCAGACAAAAGACCTGCATTAAAATATGTTAGTAATTAATTTAATGGAACAGAATTAGTCTCATATTAGGTTATTTAACAGACACACCAGAGGAACTCAGGAAGTAAATGAAAAAATGAATACCTTTGCAGTTCTTGGATGGATTGCAGCAATGACAAGTGCATACTCTAGTGCACAATCAAATGGTCACGTGCTTCATACCTAAAGCAGCGCTATACTGTTTCATAGAAAAACTGGGTTCTAAAATAATTACATATGTTAATCTACATTATACTTAGAGCTATAAGTCATATACAGTAATAACTACACTTCGTGAATACATGTTTCCTCTTTGTATTCGTTTTGGCTTGTGTCTAGACTGAATATATTTTCTGTCTTGAAAAGCCTATCAAAATGAGAAGTAGGAAAGACCGAAGTCTTTAAAAATACAGGGTACATCACGTCATCCTTGTTTCCGTGAGCCAGCAGAGCTTCATGGAGCGCTGAAGGATATAGCGTTCATGAGTAGTCAGCGACACAGATGGTGATATTAGTACAACCCGTGCGCGATCAGACACAGGTGCCACGGGGCGCGCAGTTTCCTCTATATGCTGAACCGGAGCCGGCGCGTTGTGGCGCTCCTGAGGATATGCTAAACGGCATGCGATGTTTGCTGAACCAAAGGAACGGAGCGGTGAGAGGCGGGGGCCTAACATTAAGCTGCACTGAAACCGAGCAACACCCAGTGTTCTGCTGAAACCGCTTCTTCCTCAACAGGTCTGTCTTACTGTCGCCGATGTCATCGTGTTTACTTTCTGTTGACTTTTGCGAAAGTTTGCATAGGCTAATGGACTTGCATCTCTCATAAAGCCATTCGAACTCTGGTGCCTGCTGCATAATAAACCTCCTCGGAAACGAATTTACTTGTAAAATTATTTTTATGTTGTACTATCCTATAATCTTGAATAAGCAAACAAAAGAAAGAAAACCGAGGAATGAACAGCAATTTCCTGGAAGAAAACACGAGCAAGCTGGTGAGTGGGCTGTGGAGCTGATTTTCGCGCTCTGTCCCATGGAGCTAATCTAATACTCTATTTTTAGAATTTTGTTTGTTGTGTTTCCTTTATAAAGGCACCAGGAACAGCAATGATTAGAAGAAACATCAGTAAAGCAGATATGATCTCTTGATGTTTACAAACTGCTTTGTAGATAATGGTCTTATATTTTCTCTGCCATAGGGATGGTAATTTCACTATGTGAGCAATGTTTGAAATTGTTACATCGATTGGATTTCCAAGCTATGGGGATGGCAAGCAAATGTTCAGAGGGTGTATTTTTGTTAGCACTGAGATGTAGAATGGAATACACTGGAGAGTGGGAGGGGTGAAGCTGGACTCGAGCAAAACAGGGGTAGTGTCAGTCTCAACAGGCAGATTGCTGATGGTATGAGTTCATCTTGAAAGCAGACCCAGAATGACTCAGTGTTATTTATCTGAGGGGTAAAAGAAGTCAAAGTGCGTTTCCTTCCTTCAGGAGAGAACACGTTTCCTATCCTTCGGCTAGAGAGAAGGGACGGAAGCGTCCGTCCTCGTAAATGTGAACGTGTAATTGAATTGTCTTTGGAATTAATTGTGTTTCCCCTTCTCTGGCCTTTAAAGGTCACATGGTAGTGGAGGTGTAGCTTTTCACAGATGTTGTTGTCAGGATATGTTGAAAACTGCTGAAATTTCCCACTGAGCAACTTTTTTAGGTTAATACAACTATGCCTGAATGCTGTGTTAATGTGAACACTGCTTCAAATGCTAAAATGATGTCAATTCTCTACCATGTTCCATGCACCTTTCTTTTTAAAATAGGGCAGTTCTGGTGGCACAAGGTTCCATATATCAGAATATGACATTGCTTTCCTTCTGGCTTTCCTGTTGTTGTCTTTCTTGGACTTAGTTCTTTGTTTGGGATGAAACCATGAGGAAAATCGATCTGAGACTCCTTTTATCTTTCTGATTTATGACAACATTTCCGTCAACATGTGTGAAAATCTCACCTTATGGGGAATAAGTCTGAGCGCATGAGCTCCTTGAAGTTTGCGATTGTATGAAAAAAATATTGCTTTTGCTTCAACTGAACAAAGCTTACGGGTTTTGTGTGTTTTAAGATTTTCATTGAAACTTTGTTTAGACATCTGTGGGAATAAAGACTGAAGTTTGTCTTGTCAAGTCCTCTAGTGCTTCCAGCATGCAGATAGTCAAGCATTCCTTCCTCAATCCTGTTGACATCACAGCACAATATGGCACACTTGTATTGAGGAGTAAGATATACTCATTTAAAAAAATCACAATTCATAGACTGAATTTGTGGACAGAATTTTATTATAGTATATCGCAATATAATTGTTCTTTAAATTGTATTCATGTCTTTAACTGGTGCTTATGTACCATAAAAGAAAGTGGGGTCATTAAGACCTATAATAGCCTATAATGTTAAACGAGGGCTTTTAAAGCGGTAATCTTTATTGTGCATCATGCCACACCTGCATATGCAATATGCAAAAACATAACTATGCAAATGGGTAAAAATTCATGGCTCTAGCACATCAGTTTAAAGCAAGGTAAAGAACATTGTGAGCTGCAGAAGTGAGTGCTAATGGTGCTAGCATTTGACTTGTGCAATATGACATTCAGAATATCCTTCAAATTTGGTGCGGAACAGCTGGTGTGGATCATCCAACTAAAACTGGAGCACTTGATGATAAGCTGCAAGGTCTGGAATAAAATGTCTGTTCCAACTGTGATGAAGCAGCATAAAGGCTGAAGCGTTACAGATGGAGGGAGGGTTACTGTTGGTAGGTTGTCATCAGATTCATTAGCTCACGTTCTAGTCTGCAGTCTTCTCAATTCACTGGAGGATGTTTCTGTGATGAGAGGATTACCGTTATGATTAAGTATGGCAAATCAGGATAAAAAAAACGAAGTGCTGCTGAGGAATAACATAGTAAAATATTTGGCAGAATATTAAAGTGCCATTATCAGTTTGTGAGGTATGAAATGGAACTGGTGTGTCATCCTCCCCCTCCTGCTTCTCTCTGCTGTGTGCTTCAGCTCATTAAGGAGCGGATGGATGCCGAGGCCTGTGAGGTGTGAAGACAGCAGCAGTCCACAGACAAGCGAGAGGTTTGCCCTGTGTACTGGCTCCGCCCACCATGAGTGCTGCTGCCAGTGATGTAACCGGCACCCAAAGGCCCGGCTGGGTGGCCTTCACTGATGAGCCTGCGTGGTCCAACGTGGAATTCCAGAAAGGTACGGGTGCGACCATGGCTACAGTTTGCGTATTTTTACTGCTACGCGTCCCGTTCATCTGCAAACACGTAGGGTCAACTAGAGAGACATGAATCTCACTATCACTGTTCTTATTCTGCTCTAAAAGCAGTTGTCCAATCAGTTGTGAAAGCATTCAATATGTGCCTGGTGTCCTTTCTAGTAATGTGTATATGGTACTTACTCTTCAAGAGAAAATTAGTTTGCCAAGTACCCTTTAAATTCAAGGCTCTGCTCTCGCTTTGTGCAGTGAATGTGGTTCCATCACGTTAGTGTGCGTTCCCTCTCTGCCGTGAAATTCCAGGCTCTCCCTTCGACGCGCGGGCCTGAGGGGCTCGCAGGAGCGGTTCTCTGTTCTCTTCCCACCCCGTGCTAGTTTTGACACCTCCCTGTGACCCGCCCGCACCGAGAAATGGCCGAATGCACCCCGAGTCATCGCTGGGTGTCATGTTTACACCTTCTGTCTTTCAGATGGGAACAGCAACCTGCACGAGTCCTTTGCGGCTCTTCCCCAGGAGGAGGCCCCTCCCCCTGGCCCTGCCTCCGGGGGAGAGGCGGAAGCACTTGGCCCGCTAGCGCAGCAGAATGCCTGGGTCCATTTTGACGAGAAGCTCTGGCGCTCTCCATCTCCTTCTCAGTCACAGGTAAAAGGTATGACATGCCCTCAGCACCCCCAGTAGGGTCGTGTAAGAGTGCCTCAGAAAACTCTGCCGTGGAAAAAATGCGTCTGTCCTTTGACCGATGTGGAGTTTTTGGTTTCTTATCCCGATGTTGACAGCGCAGTAGCCCCCTGTGTGTCAGAAGAAAAGATAGCCCATAGGCGTCTGACACAGAAGATGGACTAACTGGGAAGGAGGGACTACACCTATCATGGTGTCTGGGGTAGGAGCGCACTGGGCTCATTTGGGAGTTCAGTGTGCCTCAAATAGGTGAAAGTTTCAGATCACGCCACAATTCATTGATGCCGCTGTTATAGTTATTACTGTTGCTAGGGCAGAGAGAGATACAGGGGCTGGTAGCAGGTCTGTTGTGTCTTTGTTTAGTGATCTGTCCGTTTGCCATTTATTTGACACAGTAACTGATACCTTTTGTTTCTTTAATGGAGGAAGATTGCTTGTTACTTGCCAGTATAGTCTGGGTGGTTGGATCTGTTGTCTCCGGTCTCACTGTGGGTTTGGGCACTTTGAGAGGGAGAAGGTGCTCGTTGTCATGGCGATCTTAATAAATCTTGTGGTTGCTTAATTTGCTAAAGTGTTGCTTGCGTGAGCACAGGCACTACCTATGTCATTTACGTGGCTGACAAAAAATGTGCTTTTATGAAATGGCCCCATTAAAATGCATTATGGATTGACAAAGATTCATTACAGTTTACCTCTTGTGAATCTGTTCCATTGAAACGCTGCACAACAATTTTTTGTAAAGGGGACCAACATGGAGAGACATTCCTGTTCTTCTGTAAACTGGCATTAGTTTAATCTGTTGTTGCTGAATGAAATCTAGATGTATAAAAATAGTCTTTGGGGTTGTACATCAAGCCCTTCTCAGATAGATTAAGATTATATGTCAACATGAGGATTATCTTTCATCTGGAATATACAGTCTGTGCCCTGTGAGGAATCAAAATCACTTTGCACTTTAAATCTGGTACAACATTATTAAAGAATGGAAATGGATATTTGTTTTTTTGGAGAACACATTGTGAAAAAAAAAATAGTTGATTCCTTTTGGAGCTTGCAAAAAAAATTATTTAGTTGCAAAATTGCTCTGAATGCTTTTGAAGTTCCTTTCAGTAACAATACCCTGACATCGCTCTGAGGTCTGTTAATGCAGTTTAATCTTAGAGTTTAGGTTTAAATAATAACTATGCAGTGTGGGTTTGATTTCGTAGTCCTCCTGCACTGCGTAGTATTTTTGCTGCTGATGACCAGTGACACGGCCACTGTCCTCCTCATTAGCAGATGTGTCACGGGGGGGGGGGGGGGGGGGGGGGGGGGGCTGTCACGCCCAACGCCAGAGACAAGTGCTGATTGTTGTTGGTCCAGCGAAACAAAAGATGGGTATTTCTCCACACCCCGTGTGTCTTTGATGGTTGTCACTGACTTCTGGGCCTCGTGACATCTCTGTCTGCCTCTTTTTGACCCTAAATAAAGGGTGTGATGACAGGGCAAATTGCAAGAACGTGTGCTGCCAGGACACTGAAATGGAATTGTGGGTAATGCTTGATGATCCAGAGAAGCGGTGGTATTGTTTTTCCACCCACATCTGCTCTTCCATTTCATTGTAAATGGGGTTTTCATCCAGATTGTAGAGACACAGATAAATCACTTCAGATAGACCATTACTGAAATACTATATAGGTGCTGATAACAAAAGCCATTTTAATATAATGAAACTATGCCTGTGTAAAATATTATTCATATCATTTCACAGCATGTTATTATCAGGTTTGATGTGCATTTCAAAGGGATGTAAACATTGATTTTGATGAGCAGGTTATGTCTCTGAGATTATGAGTGTGGGAGTCTGTTATATAAATAAAATTTCCGAGGCCAGTGCCTTTTGTTGCGAAGCTGTTGAAAATAAACTCGCGTGTTAATAAAATCATAAAAGCTGGTTGCACTGTCTTTTAGAGTAAATCAGAACATGGAAGGTAATCCCTCTGCTGCCGTTAATATTTATGTGATTTGAAAACACAAAGTGATAGGGTGGCATGCAATATGGTTTCTCATGTATCTTACTCCATGTAATCGGTTTCCCTTAGTGTTTAAAAAAAAAAATCTTTCATATATATAATTCATCGATACCACCTGCTCACCACTTTCAAAAATGGTCTGTTGGCTATTTCTGGCATGTTGGTGGAACGTTTGTCTGGCAGAATCCTCCCTGATAAAAGCTGCCCGCTCTCTCATAGGCCCCAGGCACAGCGTGTGCTCCTCGGCCAGTTTCTGGAGCATCGCGCCCCCCTCTGAGAGCAGTTGGACCGGTCAGTCTGAGGAGCACAGCTCCCTGAGCTTGGGGGCGTCGTCCTGCGACCTTCCATCCCTCCCCACCGAGGATCCCACCAATCAGACGCCATCCAGCGTGTCCTCTCCCAGTGAGTACTATGCCAGTGCTGGTTGTTGTTTTCAACCTGTGAAACAAAAATATGGGCAATTCTTCCACCCTATCTACAGTTAAATGTACAAGTATTGTGACATGTGCACTAGGGGTTTGTGTGTGTGCTCGTGCGATTGTGCGTGCGTGCATGTGTGTGCGCGTTCGTGCGTGTGTGCATTCGTGCATGTGTGTGTATGTCACGAGGGCTAGATGTTGACAACAACCATAAAAAAAAACACTGAAATGCAAATGCAAAAGTTTTGGGACAGTGACACAATTTTTGTTTTGCTCTATAATCCAGCATATTGGACTTGAAATAAAACGAGTGTGAGGTTAAAGTACAGATGGTCAGTATTTACATCCATATCAGGTAATCTGGGTAGCAGTTGCACCCCCTCTATTCATTTCCAATGACTAAGCAGTCCCCACCCTCTTCAGAGAGGCACACCTGCAGGTAAACCTTCTGTGTGAGTCACTCCAGGATAGCCAGATGAAAGGGTTTCAGCCACCCAGAGTGTGATAACAAGAGTAATTGAAACGGCCTTGTTGCCTCCTGTTGGTATGTGGTCTTTCACTGAAGCGAGTACAATCTATTCAGTGCGGAAGGCCTCTAGTTCCTTATTTCCCCGTGATTCACGGGTCTCAGTTCCGCCACTCCCAGTTTGACAGAGTCAACATCGGTCACGGCGTAGCCGCAAGCCTAGGTGGAGGGGGGATGGAAAGATGAAGTGAAAGTCTGCTCACAGCAATGTATCCAGAAGGACAGGAGAGAAAAAAATATATATAATCTCAAATGTGCTATTTGATTTTCAGGTCCCTCATCTTCAGTTTTATCAACCCCTGAAAAGGAGCAGAAAATGTTATTCGCCGATGCAAGGGGAATAAAAAGTCTTTGTATACCCAGTTGTGTATTACCAAGCATGGGGCACGTTTCTCTGGCATGATGGACACCATGAAAAAAATCCCACTTGCTTATATTACATCCCAGGGATTTGATCACTCAAGACTGATCCATCATTGTCTAGACTTACCTCTTCCTTCCGATGGTTGCTTATTGAGAGGAGCGTTTCCATGGAGACGGAAGTAGTGGCAAGGTGGTTTGGCCGGCTTAGTTTACTGCTGTGTGCGGTGCTGGTTATGACTTGCATAATGTCAGATCTTTCTACGTTGTCAGACATAAGTAAATAAGCATCTTTACATTATCCTGGGAAAAGAAATGTTTGATATCGGTTCAGAGGGCTTATAAAGAGATGCTGATGGGAAAGTCTTGTCTCTGCTATGGAGCTATGCTTTACCACTGCATTGTCATTTTATAATGCTAACTATACAGTATATGGTTGACTGAACCTGTGTAGTTCTCTCTTGGTTATGTGTTGTCTTAAAAGCCACAGCATTGTCTTGATAGGGGATGGTTTTGTCTGCATTTTTGCTTGTGCATGATTTTATGAAACGTGTTTTTGGCGAGAGTTCATAGGTCTGCAGGTTCTCTAGGTATAGATCAGTCCCCTCGTGTGGGCGGGGTTCGACGATCCCCTGCCATGGCACTTTGAGGTGCGATCCTTTCTCTGTCTGCTACCCTCTCTGCTTACTCCCCATCTGAATAAAACAAAAAAATGAAAGGAGAGAGGACTGCCAGCTCTTTGTCTAAAAATAAAAAACACCCCCTTCAAACTGACACTGAAGGTAGTGATGGTAGTGATGGTAGCGATTGTAGTGATTGTTCCTCTTGAGTTCCCATTGTACCACCCACACCTCTGCATGATGCACTGCAGCTGAATCTGTAGTAATTCTAGTGCCTGTTTTCCACACTACAGGCCCCACAGTAAAGCTAGCCCTGATTGGTGTAGCATTGAGCCTATACTGCATTATTGGGAGAAGTCAATGCAGTGGTAATGAACCCCCAGCAAACGTATAGTAAACAACCATTTTCCTTCTGGCAGGCTTATCTGTGCCAGGTTTGTTCCTGGTGCTTCAGACTTTGTTGTAGTCAGCTACTGGCATTGCTGCCTATGTCTACATCATAAGGCCTACCTGCTCTCAAAGAGAGTGACTCAACCCTTCTTTTAATCTTGGTTAACAAGGTGAAAATGGTTTTGTACAGGATGTTGCACGGCAGATACTTCACTCTGAGGTGACTTTGCGGCAATAAGCTGCACTGTGTGTGTGCCATATTTGAATTCTACTTCTGAGTGTTTAAAATCGCATTTCTTCCAACTCTCGCTCTTGTCCCAGGAGGTGATCTTTAACTGTCTCTTTGTTTTCATGCTTCTACATCTCAATATCTGTGGTGAATAAACTGTGCCCTAACCTCATAACTTCTCAGTATCTTATCCATTAGCTGTCGCCCAAGGCATGCATCTTAAAACAGTATTTCTGCGCTTTGCTTGTTTTTCCTCAGTTTTTGTATTTCCAACCTCAGTCAATGCCGTCTGTTTACTTGACTGCAATCTGTAATCAATGTGTTCATGTTTCTTTTCTGTTTGCTTAAATAACCCATACTATTTCTCTTGAATGTATTGTTCTCTTGCTTTTAGTAAAGCTGAACACTTCAATTTGCTTTCTTATTAATGGTAATTCCATTTGAAACCAGAAAATTGGTAAAATCTCCCAGGTCCCATGCTGTGTGCCTTCATGTTGTGGTTCTTGGTTTGTGTGATGGCACTTATACTTCTCACTGCATGTAAATATATCTCCTTGGGGTTGTCTTTCTTTGGTTGATTAAAGTGAAATATACACTTCTGTGCCATTTCAATGATTGTATTTAATTATACCCTGTGTGTTGAAGTGTAGTGTAATGGTGCTTCTTCTGCCGTATTGGTACGAAGTACTAAGATCAGATTTATTTCTTTTCTCAGGCTGTTTAAGTTTGGTTAGATTCTGTGCAGTGTGATATATGTGTGGGTGTCCATTGTTGTTCCTAAGGGAACAGAACAGCTGTTGGTGCTACAGTGCCTCGCTGTGTGTATCGAGACTTTGTTTGCCTTGTGTTAAAATTACAGGCAGTAGGTGGTTTGACCCATTGTCAGAAAGTGAACAGAGATACCCCCGGATGTGTTCTGTCAGAGTGGGAGATGCAGGTGGAGCTGGATCTCTTGCGTTGTGAGACTGGTGGTCTGGTCTCCAAATGGGACTGCAGTAACAAAGACCCTGGCTTGGTCTGTAGAGTGTGCTTCTGTTGTTTTGGGCTTATATTTTGTGTTTGTGTGTGTGTGTGTTTGTGTGTGTTTGTGTGTGTGTGTGTGTGTGTGTGTGTGTAAGCGTGTGTCTGATTGTGTGTGTGTGTGTGCACGTGTGCATGCATTTGTTTGTGTGAGTGTGTGTGTATGTGTTTGTGTATGTATGTGTGTATGTTTGTGTGTGTGTGCGCGCGTGTGGTAGTATTTAGCCTTTTACAGTGCTATGTGAGTGACAGTGCGTCTGTGACAGAACAGAAGGAGCCTGTCTGCAGCTTTGGAGTGTGCATGCAGAACTAATGATCCCAACAGATGGAGGAGCCCTTTTTTAAAGTGGCTTCTAACTGCTCAAACTCAGGTCCAGTGAGGGTTTCAGGCAAGTTTGAACAGAGTCTGATCATGAAGCAGAGCCGCGGCGCTTTGTCAACATTTCTCAGCTCACGCTGGTTCTTTTCTTTATCTCCCTGTGAAATCTCGGAATTGGCACGGAAAGTATGCATTGCACATTTTTACACTTGCCATTCAGATGGTGGCTCTATCTGTTTATGGATGGAAAATTATGTTGTTGCATAAATAAGCTTTGTCTTTGGATACACAGTCAAAACAAATAAAAGCATGAGAACAGACAAGGGGATGTCCTTTGTCTGGGAATAATACGGGGACAGGTGTGATTCATAGTTGATGTTTTAAAAGGCAGTATTATGGTAAAAGTTCATTGGCAATGGACCAACCCGCAGACCTGTGCTGAAGTTGTTTCAGCTGTATTGTTCTGTTGTGGACGCACACATGACCGTTTTGGCTGTTGTAATGGACACTTGCCTGCAAACCTTTTGCTTTGGAGCTTTTTGAGTGGTGTTAATGTGTGTAAAAGCATCAGGTTTCTTTTCGTGCAGTTAACACAACGCTTCCTTTTGTTTGACCCTGTGTTGACCCCTTGCCTTGCCCACCCCCCTTGATTTACACCTGTGCGTGTCGATCGCAGCACTAACATAACACTGTCACAGCCCTGAAGTTTTCATCAGGACTTCCTGTGAGTAGGGAAGTCCGTTTTTATTTTTCCCTGGATGTAGTCTTTTTCCGGGATGTCCCCTCTGACCTCAATGACCGTGTCTATTGTAGCCTGACCAAAACAGGAAGTGAGGAGTTCTTGATGAAGTTCACTCAGCACTGAAATAAATTATATATATTTCGTCATTTGGACCCTGTTATTGGAGTTTGCAGCAGAAGAAACGCACTCTGACTGCTGCGTTTCACATGACTGAAGAGTCAATGTGGGTTCTTTCTCTGTTGGAGTGAGTACTAGTGGAGGGAGGTGGGACACTGGAGAGCCAATGGTCTAGCATAAGATGACTTCTTGTTATGGTTGCATCAAAGAAAGTATTGTTATAGAAGGTAAAAACATCTGCCAAACTGTAAATTTAAAGTTACTGGGGATCTTTTACAACAATGAATCCTCAATAGAAACAAAAATAATTGGCCAGTGATGGAGGAGAGAATATGTTTTTGTGTTTAAGGAGGAAAATAGCTTAATGCTTCATCCTTAAACTTTGCAAGCTAATTTAGTCTTAGAGGTGTCTGTAGTCTTAACCCACAGTGCTCAGTGACTGAATACTTAACCCAATTAATGCTGGCCTCAACATCCACTGACAAGTACCTAGTTAGGCCACTGTGGGGCAGGATTGGGGGCTTGCGCAAACACTGCTGTCCCTACACAGGGCACAGCAAGAGGAAGCTTCAAAATGCTGTCATGAAAACTAGAACCATTACAGCAGATGACTGAGAATAATCTGATAAAATCGATATTATTTATAGACCACTGTGCCCTGTTTTAGTTCATTCTGGCATCGAAGCATAATAAGTACGCACATTTTATGGATGATTGTTGATAATTTCATAATTGACTGTAACTTTATAAAGTTTCATAATAGACAGAAACATAAATTCGTACTCACTTATAGTGGCTATATTGAATTATGATAGTGAAATACTCTAAAACCCTCTGTTACCACTGTCTTTTTTTGTTAATATAGTCTTCGTAAGTTTATCTGAAGTATTGAAGAACAGTTGTTACCTTAAAAACATACAGCTGCCATTAGCAAGTCACTGGTTCTGACCATGCCTGTACAATACATTGTACAGGTACTGTCAGCATGTCTGAACTGTTGGCATACAAATGTTTACATTCAGTTGCAGAAAGTCTCTCCCTCTCTCATTCCTTCTCTCTCTCACTCCCTCTCACTCTCTGCCTCTCTCTCACTCACCCTCTGGCTGTTTCTCTGGGTGTGGCTCATCTGTAAAGAGAGTTAACCTGCCTCTTAGTTTCCTCAGATCTCTGAACAGGGTAGGCAGTCAGGCAAGTGACTACAAGTCTCTTCAGAAATGCAGGTTGCTTAGTTTGTCACATGACAAACTCCCAGCAGTGTGGTGCAGGGCCAAATAGACACAGCAGCTACCCACAGAAGTGCACCGTGGTTCAAATCTAAACTTGAGCTTCAACCAGTGAGTTCTGTTCCATTTATTTTGGTGCATTCTGCAGTCGGAAAGCCTCGCCCTGTGCTTGCTGTGGCTCCCGCTCGATCTAACTGTGCTTGTCGGTTCCCCACAGAGGGCTTCCTGGGATCCATGTGAACGGGTAATGTGAGCAGGGCTCTATAGATTTTTGTTGTTGTTATGGTTGTTGTTGCATGTGTGTGTGCGTGTGTGTGTGTGCGTGCGTGCCGGGAAGCAGAGGCTGTGGCCTGTGAACTGCTGGTGGGGAATGAGTTGAAGTGTATGAGACAGGAGGGCTTTGTCTGATCCAACAGGCAAGCTATGAGCAGATGAGAGATTTAAAAGTAATTAATGTTACTGTATTTAGTATTCGACTATGACCATGTATATATATATATATATATAGCATATATATATATATATCTACTTCTATTAGGCTAAGATGTTCTTAATTCATATTTGAATTTGGAATGTAGCTGTAAATATATTGGCCAAACAGAAATTACACTCAATTCTGTAAAAATGAATTATACTTATGCCATTTCTTTTGTGGACTCACTGCCAAAGCATGAAAGATCAGGTTGAAACGGGAGCAAATATCTGTGCAGTGAGAGAGCCAGGGAGAGCCATGCTGACAGAGCCACACAGTGCTCAGTACTGATTAAGTTCTGAGACCTTTGGTTCAACAGCTGCGCATTTATGTAGTACTGTGTTGTCTTGGAGAGAAATACCCAGATAAGCCAGAGAGAGCTGGTGCTTAGCAACATGTTCAGGCCTTTTTTTCCCCGCGGGAGTCTCTGCTATTGTTAATAGTGGACCCTTTGGAAATCGAGAAGCCCCCCCCCCCCCCCCCCACTTTCACCGCGCAGAGTTCTGCTGTAAGGAGCTGGAATCGACAGTAGATTGAGATCAAGATTAAAAGAAACACTCCGTTAACTAAAGCTGTTGTTCTCTGAGGTTCAACGAGCGAAGCAGACCTTTTACTGTCTTTGTAGATAATAATCTTTGCCCCGGGTTCTACTTTTGTGTTCTGTGAAACGTGAGGCTACTTGTTGGGACATTTCAGTGTCTACAGTAAAAATGGTTACAGTAGTTAACATTGTTCAGGAGTCCTTAAAGACAGTGGCTGTTTTCGTACCATTTGCCTGATAACAGTGATGAGTGCTGCTTTTATGTGAATGAACTTGGCCTTAATACTTAAGCCTTAAACTTTAAAATTGTTGTTTTAATTGTAAATTTGTAGCGTAGAATGTTCTTAAGTAAGATTACATTGGAGGCCGTTTCCATGCAGTTTAGAGGCTGCATACTACTAGCTGACTTGTATCTTTAAAAGTCTTTTAGAAGTGTGCAGCAGCATTTCATACTGCACCAGGTTTGTGTAATTGAATCTTCAGGCAGATTTTGTGCAGCGAATATGCATATCAATGTAATGTTGTGTGACCAGGGTGAAAAGCAGAATGTGCTGTTCCTCTTTTGCACACAAATTCCGAGTGGTCTCATGGCTGAAAAATCTGCAGTTTTTGGGAAAAGGCATGAGAATTGTGCGGCATTTCGGCGTTCCACCGCCCCTGCGGATGCGTTTTCCCATACGCGGCTTGTGCTCGGCCGTTTTTTGCTTCATTGTTTTCGCTTTGCGGCAGCGCATTCATTTAATGCTTTGTTGCCTTGGCAGAAGAAGTGAATCTGAGCTGGAGAATGCTGGTGCCTAGCAACAGGTGAAGACATTTTCTTCTTATTGTCTAGGAAAAGGGTACATTTAGGGTGAAGGAGTGGGCAAATGCTGCTGCACAATACAACATATGCAGGGGAATATCAGGCTGCCACGAGTTTCGTTTCATTCACTCAATTACTCTACTTGTGAATTTCTGTTCCCTTTGAAATATTTGTATTCAAGGTTAAATAAACGTAAATGAAAATGGCAGATTTTTTCTTATCTGTTATCGTAAGAAATGAGACAAAATGAGGTGCACGTGTATGTGCTTTATTATTCATTTCCTTATTTTTTGCATTTAATGATTTAATCAAAAATGCATATACGTGTATCGTTTTGAGGAAGCTCCTCTTCCCAAAGTCAGCTTCTGAAACTAGCCTTTGTACCAACCACTTTCAGTTTTGTGAATAAAGAGATAAAATCCTTGTTTAAGAATGTCTATCTTCTACAGATAGGTCACAATCATTTAAAGACACAAATATTTTTAGACAACAGTGTTTTTGGAGTGTGGTGTGTGCATGGTGACTTATAGTTTAGAAACAGTGAAAAGCTTGACCAACTTTATCCTTTCATTTTATTCTAATGTATCTTGTCTGTTTTTTTCTTGCAGTAGTGTAACAAATGTATCTCTTCTAAGAAAGATAAGAACTTGAGTAGTACAACAGTAGTAAACTGGATTTTTTAATGTGGTAAATTATGATCCCCAAAAACATTTAGATTCCGGCATGTACTATAAAATACATTACAACAAAATCCATTAAGGCTTGAGTACATATCACATCAGACATTATTGCTGTATTATTGATGATTTAATAGTATAGTAATATGTATAATGTAATGGTATAATAATATAATGGTGATTTTCGGATCTTTTCCAGGTTAGGCTGATTTAGATGTGGGAGCTTTGTACAGGCGGTTCTAAAGAATCCGTGTTGTCAGCAAAACGTTGCTGTTGAAACAGAAATTGAAAGCAGCTGAGAAGCAGATATTGTGCAAACACCTGTGTGTCGTAGTGTTTGCGCGGCACTCCCTAGTTTCGGAATCTGTTAATTAGTCACCAACTGCGAGTGCATGCATGTAGGAGTCTGTTTTCTGTTCGGTCTCAGAGCAAGACCACGCTCACCACATTAGCTGGATTCCTGGCTGCTAAAGTATGGGTTGCACAGACTTATTTTTATCATAAAGTGTTGTGATAATATATAATGTATCAAATGTATAATGCTTAATTTTTCCCTTAACATCATACTCAAAACATTTCTGTTGAAACAAACGATTTTATTTTTGGTGAACTGACCTCATTTTTATATGAAGTACAGTTTGATATCATCTATTTGGCTTGTTGACAAATTCAGTTAAATTAGTGTATGAAAATGGCCATGAATTGTTGTTTATGAATGCAAATTGAGAGTATGCAAATGTGACAAGTGTTTATTTTTTGTTCAGTTTGTGTATTTGATATAGTTAGTGAGATTATTATTTTTTTTTACTGTGGGATATGTAGCGGTTGATTAACCCCACTTTTTAACATTCTGATTAATTTATAATAATATCCAGTTATCCTTGTATGGCATTCAAACTGTATTTTTTGGCAGGAATGAGAAATTGTGGTAATGTTATAATGCATAGGCATTTTCTTGTTTTGTAGATTGTTCCATCTATCAAGACGATGAGAGCATAGACATGGACTCCGTAAACTGGCCTCAAAACGCTAAACACATGAACGGCCAATCAGAAACTAGTACAGGCCGGTTCTCCAGCTGGGTCACCTTTGATGACGATGAGCCAGATGTCCAATGTCTTGGGAGAGCCTCCTCCCTCAAACTGGAGAACCTCAGCTGTGGTTCCACCCAGGACGCCAACAGCAACATCATTTCTCCGGTTCAAAACCAGAAAGTGGAGCGGCACCTTCTGGACCTGACTCCAGAGGGTGTCAACCCTGCCTTTACCCTGGAGAGCTCACTTTTCAGCGGCAGCACCCCCTTCAATAAGAAGAACCCTTTCCTAGATGAGGAACTCGTAGATGTCCAGCCCTCCCCCATCAACCCTTTCAGTGCCTATTTCAATGAAAAGGATATCAAGGTTTCTCAGAGCAACGGGTCATGCTCAGAGAGCCCCCACATTTTCTCTTTCAGCTCCCCTTTCTTTCAGTCTAGCGTCACTGATGTCAAAAGGGAATCTTTGCTGCTGTTTTCTCCTGTTTCGAGCTCCGTAGATGAAAACGTTTTCTGCCCCCCGAGCGACCGGCTGGAGCAGCTTAGGAATCTGCAGATCACGGACCCAGACCAGCTCGGCAGTCCCACGCTACCTGATGATCTCGCGGACTCCGCGGAGCCAGAGGAGCCCTTGTACGAGCCGGCCTACCTGACCCCACGGGATGGCTGGCCCATGATGCTCCGCATACCAGAGAAGAAGAACATCATGTCGTCGCGGCACTGGGGCCCCATCTTTGTGAAGCTGACCGACTCCGGGCGACTGCAGCTCTTCTATGAAAAGGGCCTAGAGAAGCCCTTCAAAGAGTTTCAGCTGGACGGCCGCCACGAGCTGTCGGAGCACAAGCTGCAGAACTACGACGAGAATGGCCGAGTGCACACGGTCAGCATCGACCACGTGGTCTACAAGGAAAAACGCAAGATCCAGCCCAAGGTGGCGGTGGTCCACATGCCCATCAAGGAGCAGCTGGTCAAACTGGGCACCATCAACTACCAGGACTTCCTGAGCTTCTCCAACACGCTGCAGGAAAGGCTGATGCGCCTGCCAGTCACTTCGGAACCCTTGAGCAGCCCCGTATGCTACTCTGAGGAGGAGGTGATCGTGGACGTACGGGACGAGTTCCATGGGGTGGTGTCCAGAGGGGACAACAGGATCCTTCAGCAGCTGGTGGTGACCCATGTCAACGTGCTGGCATTTGTTTCTGGGTCTCCTCTTTGTAGGATAGGATTCAACGACATTCAGGTCAAAGGTAACGAGGTGGTGGCCCGGCACGACATCATCCCCAACACCACCACTCGCTGGATCAAGCTGTGGGACTGCCAGCTGCACGGCTACGCCAACAAGGAGGAGTTCGCCGAGTCGCGGGCGATCGCCTTCAGCCCCCCGAGCGGCTGCCGTTTTGAGCTGCTGCACTTTCGCACTGTCTTCGCAGAGAAGACGCTCCCCTTCACCCTGAGGACTGTGGCCAGCGTCAGGGGGGCCGAGGTGGAGCTCCAGTCCTGGCTGGTGATGTCATCCGGCTTTTCGTCCAATCGAGACCCTCTGACGCTGATCCCGTGTGAAAACGTGATGATCCGGTACCCCATCCCCCTGATGTGGGCCAAGAACTTCCGCCGCGACAGTGTCATGGGGGAGAAGTCGTTGAAGGCGCGGTTCAACAAAGGCGCCAGCTTTGGCTCTGCTAGCACCTCTGGGTCAGAACCAGCCATGAGGGTAACACTAGGAACTGCCAAATATGAGCACGCCTTCAAGTCTGTGGTGTGGAGAATTAACAGACTCCCGGACAAAAACACAGGTAGGCAAGATTCCCCTGGTATGCAAATACACGTGCTATAGAATTCTATACATGTGCAAGGAATTTAACTAGTACATTGCATTTACAGGCGCTATGTCATAAGAGTCTAAATCCATTATTGTGTTTTTAAGATTGTGAAGGTATCTTGTGTTTTTAAGATTGTGGTAGTTTTAAGATATGCAGCTTTTGCTTAAACGTGTAAATCTTGTGACAGGTATTTTCTGTCCATAAATCTTGAAGTAGGCTAAATATAGACTATAAAAGAATGTGTCATCTCTCCTGGTAAAAAGCTGCCACCTCATATCTTCCAAACAATTCCCCACAATTTTCTTTCTCTTCTGTGTAATTAAACCATTAGTACCATTCAGGGCTGCTATTATGATATGATACAAAACCTTTTTAACGACACAAACTTCTGAGCCAGAACCAAAAGCCGAACATGAGCGTGCTGGCTTATCCTGGCCTCCTTGCCATACGTCTGGCATGTGAACTTTCCCTTGGCCTTAAGCTTTTCCACAGATTCTCCAAGTATGCTTATATATTGCTTGCTACTTTACACAGTCATATGCTGTACAAATATTTAACATTTACAAGCTGTTTTTTGTTTAATCTTATTTTGAAAGGCTGCCTGTTTTTCCAAGTCATGTAATGGGTTAATCTGAAACAAAATTCTGTAAGTGCTGGTCGTGTGAAAGCTTTTATTTATTCCATTATTTTACATACTCATTCTGCTTGAAACCATGATGTTGCCAGAACCTTGGCTACTTACACGTGTGTATTAAACTCTTATACCTCTGCCAAACCTGAGCATGATTATGACTTAGTGAGGCCATGGCGTGTTCTACGGTGCATAGAGCGTATTATGAAGAATATAGGTTTCCCCTCTAAGCGCATGCTTTCACTGGGCCTGTGTTGGTATTTCCCAGTCAATGGCTGCCCCTCAAGGCCTTTCAGTGTGAATGCAGCAGGGTCTCCTCTCTCGCTGTGCGATTCGTTAGACAAAGCGCCACTGTCAGCATTCATTAACTCACAAAGTCACAGCCCTGCATCTTCTTTGTGATCCCATCCTTTCCCCCTCACTTAACAGAGCGGGACATTTCTTTTCTTTCTTCTCAACACAAAAACCCAAACATTACAAAAGTCTTTCTCGGCATCTCACAATGAAATGCGCAGGCCAGGGGAACCGGCTCAGTGGGAGAACTAGGACTTCGTGTAACTGTGTGACACAGTCTCGAACTTCTAGGATTTTCTTCACGCTTGGTCTTAATGAGATTTGCTTACTGGATTTGCAGGCTCAGTGTGGGTCCTCTCTTGCTGCTTTCCACTGCTGCGTGTGAATAATTTTTTCATGCCGATAGGCCTGAAATCATCACTCCACCCATTGTGCAGAAACCCTGCTTAGTTGTTAATGACCCAAGGTCAGTGTATCGGGTTGCAAGGTCAGGTTTTGGAAACGGTAGCTGAACGTCCCCATAAACCTCTGTCACAGTACATGAATGAGACTGAGCTCTTGGGGAATTCTAGCCAGTCTTAAGAACTGAGTTTAACTTTGTGATTTTTAACTCGTCATTATGTCTTATGACCCGTAAGCACTGGGACACCCCCACACCTTCTTCTGTCGCCTGGAGCTGGGTTCGGACCGGGAGGTGCCCCCCAAGTTCCATCGCCACCTGGAGGTGGAGTTTGATATGCCCGCTGCCTCTGCTTCCAAGGCCACTGTGCGCTCGCTGTCTGTGGGCGAGAGGACCGATGTGAAGAAGTGGATCAACTACAAGTCACACTACAATTATCAGGTATCCGTCTATTTAATGCAATGTGAGCGTACGTGTGTGCGTGCATTTCATTGGCAATATCCACAGGAACCTCTATGAACTATAGCAGTTTACAGTTCATCCTGGTGACTTTGCTGATGAAATGTATTCACTAAGCCTGAATTATTGAGGGTAAAGTATCACCGAAACATTATTGATGAAGTTTATTTTCTCTGATTCCGACAGACCACTCTAAAAAGAAATGAAAGGGTGTCAAAAATAGAGCAAGTTTTTTTTTTTTCGTGAGGCTTAGGGGGTGGGGGTGGCAGCGGGGGTGGAGCTTTATCCAGTCAGCATGTTCTATTGAGTCATGCCAACAAACTGATGCGTTTGTGTGACAGTACAATGGAATCCTTTTTCACTACAAGGCAGAATTGTCAATAACTTTATGTGGGCCTTTGGACAGAGGCAGCCAAAGTGACTTTATATAATGAGATGCAATTGGTTGAACATGTATTCATTCCAGACCAATGAAATGTTATTTATTTCACAAGGACTTTGGGCACATAGGACTTGGAAGCAAGCAAATGGCAAATGTCTGAGGTCAGCATTATTCAGTCACAAAAGCAGTCTGCTCTGTCAACAGAGTAGGATAATTGGAGTATTATGTTGTGGTACTGGGGTGAGGGGAGCTCACCATCTAATAAGCAGCCTGTCTGAATATGACACTGCGCTGTATTACTTCTGCAAGGGGAAAGACCAGGTCAGCAGATGCAACCTTGCTGGACTTGGTTGATGATGGTTACGTTTTTCCTTTTTACGCTAGATCCTGTCCCCAGATAGTACATTAATTCAGTCAATCCATTAATAATACGCTGCGTATCAGTTTTATTTTCATGTTATCAGAATGAATGAGAAAGAGGGTTCCTTACTTCTACCCAGGGTGTTTCCATGGGAAGTCTTTTTTATGTTTAGTATTTGAAACTTTTTTTTTTACAACCCCTTTATCTGTATGGGCGTACTGCCATCTTGTGGTTAAAGATGGTCACTGCTGTTGTGACCTGATTGACTCGGGTGTGATTTTCGTCTGCATTCTAATGATGTTTCTCTGTTCAAGGTGGAAATAGAGCAGAAGATTAACAGTGTTTCGGACCAGCCTGGGGAGTGTGTACAGCAGTGAGGCGGAACACTGGGATATGTCTGCCTGTTTAACACTGGAAATGCAGGGGAGAAGGCAAAATTTTGCACTTTGGAAAAATGATTGGACTGTAAATATCTGTGTACTCTGGATACTGTGCTGGATGCTGAAAGACTGAGGTTTGCTTGTCTTGACATGTCTGTCTTTTTTGTTGACTATGACCAGCTTGGTCTTGGGGAACATATTTTTGTATTAGTATTTATTAGCTGACAGATTTGACTAGCCCAGTCAAACTTTGTAATATTTCAGAGGTTATTTTGGAGGGCACAGAAGGTGTAAAATGTCTCGTGAAGGTCCGCGTACAGTATAGTCTGACAAAACCTCCGACTGAAAGTTTGCTTTCCTGTGGAAAAAAATCAGAAATGCAACACAAAAGATGGTTTGGCATTCAGTTATGATTGTAACAGTAGACTCAGATTTGTAATCATGTTTTGAATCATTGAAGCATTGACACAAAGGCTGTATTAGTTTGTCACCATTTGGCACCTTCTGATCTGGTGAAGAGGACATTTCCGTACAATAAATTAGAGCTATGAATTAGAGTTTTCCTTTCCTCACATACTTCAGATTTTTTCTTTTCCACGTGACAAGCTTCATTGCAGTATTAGTATTGTGATCATTATATTCTAATCATTGTCCTGTACATTTCTTTACATGCACAAGTCTTAGTCAGGTTCACTTTTACATATTACATTACAGGCATTTGGCAGACGCTCTTATCCAGAGCGACGTACAACAAAGTGTATAACCATAACCAGGAACAAGTATGACGAAACCCCTAGAGAGAAGTACCGGTCCAGGTGCAGGGAACAACCGCGTAGTTCAACTTGGACCCTGAAGGTTAAACTGATTAACACTAACACAACGAGAACGGCAACAATGCAGTCTATGGAAAAAATACAAGCAGCAGTTAATGCACCTAAGTCACCTACAAAATAGCTGCCTAGTGACAACCCTAAGCTTACAGTCATTTACAGGGGGGTAGGGAGGGATGGGGAGAGGTGCAGCCTGAAGAGGTGAGTCTTCAGTCGTCGTTTGAAATGGGTCAGTGTCTCAGCTGTTCTGACCTCCACGAGGAGGTCATTCCACCATCGTGGGGCCAGAACAGACAGGAGACGTGTTCTGGAAGTGCAGGTGTGAAGAGGGGGAGGTGCTAGGCGTCCTGAGGTAGCAGAAGAGGGATCTGGCTGACATGTAGGGTTTGAATATCTTGAGGTATGCTGGGGCTGATCCCTTGACTGCCTGGTATGCTAGGACCAATGTTTTAAATTTGATGCGAGCTATAACAGGCAGCCAGTGGAGGGTAGTGAGCAGGAGAGTGACGTGGGAGTGTCTGGGGAGGTTGAAGACCAGACGAGCCACAGCATTCTGAATGAGTTGCAGGGGTCTGATGGCAGATGCCGGTAGTCCAGCCAGAAGAGAGTTGCAGTAGTCCAGGCGGGATAGAACCATTGCTTGGACCAGGAGCTGGGTTGAGTAGGTGGTGAGAAAGGGGCGGATTCTCCGGATATTATACAGGAAAAATCTGCATGCCCGGCTTACTGCTGCGATGTTCTTGGAGAGGGACAGCCTGTTGTCCATCACCACTCCGAGATTCTTGGTACAGGGTGATGATGTCACTAAGGTGTCCCCTAGGGAAATGGAAAAGTCGAGGAGGGGAGAAGATAGAGCAGGAATAAAGATTAGCTCCGTCTTTCCCGGGTTGAGCTTCAGGTGGTGATTGTCTCTTCTACTTAGTTTTGAATACATTTTTGTTAAGACAAGGATTTTGTTTAATTGCGCTACTGTTTTGCACTGTCCCCATCCCAGATTCCGAATTCAAATAATTTTCAGGTTTCTGAAAAGCTTTAATTTTTATGTTTTTGCTGTTAGCCTATTCTCTCTAATTATCACTTTAAATACACAATGTGTAAAACAGCATACAAATGAGTAAACTTTCTGAAGCAACAAATATACACATTAGAAAATGTTGGAAATAGGGATTTGTTGTGGTAAAGAAGAGATAGAAGTATACATGGTCAGCATTTGTTTTGTCATGCCAGTTTATCAAGCAAATGGAAGCCAAGTATTTTAACAAGTGCCATGTAGGGTTTACTGGAGCATCTTGCCAATATAATGTCTTAACAGAACAAAGCAGTGATTGCAAGAAAAACAAATTGTGTTGTTTATGCAGAATTGTATTAACCGTTATGCTAAATGTAGGGTATTTGTTGATATAAGTGATATCAAAACTACTGTATTCGATGTGTAATAAGCAATTTCTTTGTTTTTTTTTTAAATATTACACATCAATGTAATGCATGTATACAGATGCACAATGTTCAAACTACTAACATCAACTTAACGTTACATGATTTTTCAACTTAATGTTACTGAATGTTTGAAAGAAAATGGCTGTACTGGAGGAAATCCATACAAACCCATATATGGATGTAAGAACCCAGAATTAACGAGTGATCTGTGCTTTAAAACTGTGTCCCTACAACTGATGATGAAGTCCTTGTGCACTAAATTATGTCCTGTTTTATAGTCCTTTAAAAGCAAGTTTCAAAACTTCTCTTGTAACCTGTAAGACCTTTCAGGTTAGGGATTTGTTTTTTGGAATCAGTGTTTTCTTTTTTTTTTTGGGAATTTCCACCAAGGTCCATGTTGCCAAGTTGTGAAGTTTTGAACAAGTCACTGCCAGCTGGAACACCGGGTTGGATATTAGGATAGAAAGAAATCAACTAATCGGTGCTGTTCTGAATCTTGTGCTGTTATTTTTCCTCAGAAAACTGCAGATTATCAGAATTTAGCAGTTAAAATGTGTATTGCATATTATATAGCTTAATATACTGCCGTACATTTAGAACGAACTGTTCAAACCTTCACTGTAGAAGTACAGGAAAACTCAAATTGCACATTTTGTATCGCCAATTGCTCTTGCACCCCTATGCAGTATGTTTTTGTTGGTTGGAGTTTAACTGTGGTGGGAATACAGTTTCAGTTTGAGTGACAGAAGGATGCTGTGCTCCAAGAAGCGGCAGCGTATAGTGAACATGAATCATAAAAAGGGATTTTAGTGCCTATTACCTAAGCATAGTTCCTAAAATATTTGTTCATTTTAGTGGAAACATGAGGGCTTTAAAACTCTGACATTAATATTTCATAGGTTTTCCCTGGGCACACCAAACCAACAATATGTCTTTTTAGCAACTATGACAAAGCAGTATACTCTGTATCACCATGGATTGATTACATTTCCCTTTACTATTTGAAAGGACTAAAGACAGCATATTTATAATTGTGAACTTTGGCTCTGTAGCCTATTGGGAAAGCTATGGTCTGTAGACGCCTCTGTTGCACATATTTGATTTTATTTTATTTTTACTGTGTATTGCTTTAATACCTGACACCTGTTTACAGCAACAGATTATCCCGCTAACACAATCAGCATGCCTTACGATTAAGACTGGGATGAAAAAGTAAGTGGTAGTGCGTTTTTTAAATGTTGTTACATTGCACAGATAAAGGAAATGCATTTCCCCCCCCTAAAATCATTTTCATTGTGGTCTTTGTTCAATAACCCACCATGATCCACGATACTCCTGTAATGTTTTGTAGTTAAATTCAAATATGTGCACATATAGGGAAAGAAAATCACAGGATTACCCTTGATAGTGCAACACAAAACAGGTGGAAGTGCTGAAAACCAATAAACAAACAAATGAAAAAAAAAAAGTGTGGATATCTTACTATAATATTAAACTTAAGAAGAAATAAATGATTTTGCTTGATAGTTGTAATGGCAGTGTTATAACACCACCAAGCAAGCATAAATTAAACTGCCAAACCAAATGGTACTATCAAATGCTGTAATTTGATTGTAGCCATCTTGATTTTTTCCTGCACTTGACAACATTGTGACCACTATGTTTGCAAGATGAACTGTTTGTAAACGTAGTTGTATAAGCTGTAAATAAGAAAACATTGTCTCCAGAAGAGGCAGGGCTCCCTCTGGGGGTGCATGGCACAATACAAATTTCCTTAAAAATGGAAAAAGAGAATTGGACCATGCCCTCTATTTTAATCTGTATGAGCTGTCCTTTTCATTGGCTGTGAATGACCACTGGCTGAAGTTGCGAGTTTCATTTACCTCAGTTATGATTTCCTCCTGCAAGTTGTGCATGCCCCATACCTATATAGCACCGAGAGTGTGGCACTTTTCAGGGTTTCCCACAGAAATGACCACAGACTCTCAGCCCTTAAGAACATTAACTTCTGTATCTTCAGACCTCATATAAACACACGTAGCTGATATCAGAAAAAAAACTTCAGCTACAAGTTACAAAGTTTCTGCTGGATGTGTTGGCAACCTGCAGAACAGACATTATCAAGAATGTCTGGTTATTTTTTAATTCCATTCACCAAGCCGAAGACAAACTTTGTAAAGTATCTGCAGTGGATAAATCTTCGTGAACGACCACACTTGCAGGTTAATGCCAATAGTGTAATCTAGACAGATACACATACATTTGCTGGAAGGTAAGTCATATTTTTGTCCAGTGGTACCGGTGAAGGCCACAGCCTGGCTGCCCTGTCTCACAGCTCACGTGGTGAACAGACTGACCAAAACAACTGGAAAGCATGGCTCACTGCCCTTTACTGGTCAAAAACACCAAAAGAAAGCAAAAGAAATCCTCAAGAAAACCACTGTTGCCTTAGGCTTGCTTCTGTGGGGGTTTAGGCCAGGGTTGTCTGTAAAGTGTATTGTGACAACTGCTGTGAAATACGCTATACAAATAAAATTTGATTTGATTTGATTTGAAAACGCAAAAAAAAAACAATCAGGCAACTAAACAGCCCAAGGGCAAAAATGAATAACAAAACCCAAACACTGGCACTGACCCACCACACTGTGCAGCTCCCAAACACTTCTCCAAACATTCCTCCTATAGGCCTGTGAGCCAGGCCTTTTATTAGTCCGGCTGATTAGGCAATAGGCCACAGCTGCAGTGATTCTAATGCATTGCAGCTGTGGCTATGCCTGTGAGTGGGGCCGGTGGACATGTACTCCCTGGTGGACAGCACCCCAACTCCTTTCCTGGCACCACATTCTGTATGTATTTATTTCCATATTTGTCTCTGTATTTCTTCGCCCTTATGATAATGAGGGGGCGTGGCTTCGGGCATAGCAATCAAGCCCAGAGGGGGAGAGTTGGCACAGGCAGGCATGGAGAGAGATTGTGCACAGTTCCTACATAAGATATCTGATTCAGTAGCCCAAATCCAGTAAAGACACATTCGTACATCTAGGCCAGTGGTCTCCAACCGTCTCCAACCCTGGTCCTGGAGAGCTACAGGGTCTGCTGGTTTTCATAGTGACTCTGCACTTCATGAATCAATTACAGCAGTTGATTACACAGTTAACTCAGCTCACCTGGTGTCTTGGGTCTCAATTGGGTGCTGATTTTAAGGTGAAAACAAAAACCAGCAGACCCTGTAGCTCTCCAGGACCAGGGTTGGAGACCACTGATCTAGGCAAACTCTACTCAACAGGTGGATTGTTGCCTTAAGATCTCAGTCTGACTTGATCTCATGCTCTGCCATTCTACGGTTCTCTCACCAACCCCAGAAAGAGTTGCATTGTCAAGGACAGACAAACCAACTAATAACTCTCCACAGCTTTCACAGGCAGTATGCGCAAAGTGTCCAGTTGTTCTGGTGTAATCTGAAACACTGAGGCGACGAGCCACTTCCTTCAAATTGTTGAACGCTAGAGGGTCAACTTCTGTGATGCTGCTAACTGGAACAAATAGTCAAAGCATCCACATGAAAGAGTTAGTTTTCATATTTGGCTCAATTCTGAAAATATTACTAGAATTAGATTAATAATTTTTAATACAAACCACTGACATCCTAACTATGATTACATACATAATGGGAATAACGTGACACCATGACACACTTTGATTGACAGCCCCCTCATTATCATTACAGAAATAAATTAATCAAGTAATAAATATGGAAATAAATATATACAGAAATGAATGAATCAAGAAATAAATATTGAAATAAATAAATGCAGAAATACCCATGTATGTGAGACTTTATCTATTAATGAATTTATTTCTCTGCACATTCATTTATTTTGACATTTTTCTTGCATTATATTTATTTATCCAATCATTCACTTATTTAGGCATTTATTTTGTTTATATATTTTAATATATATTTAAATGAGGCCCCAGGTGATGCAGCAACTGTTTTCATACATTCATTTCATAAATTTCATTGTTACCTTCCTCAAACCAGTTACATATTTTGTTGCTAGCAGTTCAACCTCCATGGTAACAGAATTGTTGCTATGGCAATCTTTTTTTTAACCACAGTCTATTATATGAAGAGCCATTTCTACCCCTTTAGGTTAAATCTTTTTTCTTCTTTGTGCAAGTACCCCATTAAGAATAGTTGATTGTCCTATGAGAAAAAGTAAGTCATTAGTGCATTTTTATTAGAAAGAACAATAGAGTCATGGAAATGACATGGCAAGGCACTCTTTCTTACATGCAGCATGAAGAGATCACAGTACATCAGTGTAGTGCTTCTCTGAATAAAAGACAACAAGCTTTCTGGTTAAGTACTCTGGTTATGTGAAAAGTAATTACATTTTTTTCTACATGGCAAAACCAAAATGTGCAAAAACACCCTCTACTAAAAGCTGAGAATTGTTTGATTACAAATCAGAAATTGTGGAGAACAGAGCCAAATCAAGAAAAAATATGTCTTTGTTCCAAACATCATGAAGCTCACTATTTATTGACAACATACAACAGAAGGCTTGCATTGATGGCAGTCAATGACTTGGAAATGTATATAATTTTTAAAAATAAATTTTTATAAAAGCAAAAGCACAACTTTGGAAATTAGATTTAGACTGTTTGAATTAAATACAAAAACATTTATGAGGCCCCAGGTTTGAACTCAAACACTGGCGTATTGTGCTATGTTAACGTTATGAATGCAAACATATGATTGCATGAATACAGATGCAAAATATTTTCTTTATTGCAATTTGACAATTTGATCTGCAAGCTGTTTTCAGGTATGCAGACCAATTACAGCTATTTAAGCAATCCACCTTACATGGAGGCAATCGGAGCATCAGAATCAATAATCAAGTGTCAAAATGTGCATTTTCAACTGAAATTAATTAAACTTGAATTAAAGTGGTGATTTTTTAATTTATTTTTTGCATTTTTAAATAGTGGTATTAAATAAAAATAGGCATTAAAGAAATAAGAACAGCTATAGTACAGTCATGTAACAGCAGGGGTCTGCTGAGGGTTTTCAGGGGGCGAGGGGACTGCACTAACCACAGTTCTAAAGCTGAATTCACCGTTGGTGAAGCAGTTGGGGTAAAGCCGCGCATTCAACGACAAGTTCCCCTGGCATCGCTCTCGCCTTCCACAGTCAACCGCTTGTGGTCGTCTTTTCTATTTTTAAGATGGTGTTAGTCAAAATGTATGTCGATCATATATTTTGCTATCCCCGCAAGCAATAATCAACAAGTCCTCTTTAACAGAACTATGTGGAATGGGGAAAAAAAATTGAAATCAGTTGGATCTTTTAATCTGATTGGTTATCGCACCATGTTTGTCCTTCCGGTTGCACCGCCCACTTAGCTTGCACCTGCCCTATATAAGCTGCGAAAACTCGGCTCCCATTGCAATCAATGTAGACGATTACAAAGTCGCTTCTTGTTGGGGGATGTGTGGCTCAGGCACGAAACATACCTTAAGTAAGTAAGTGAACCCAGATTTCAGATTTCACACGTTGTATTTGCGTTCTAAAATGTGTAACCTGAAATTCTTAACGCAACACAAACGCAAGCTGAAGTTTCAAGCATCACAGTGGGAGGCATTAAAGCCAAAGGGGTAGCTTTCGGTTGTGAACGTCAGCACCGGAAGTAATTTCGCCCCCTGTTGATTTTCGCTCAAAAAGCAAGTTTCCCCATTGGGCTCCATTCATTTTTAACAGCAAAAATAAAATACTTACACTCAAATATTGATGTTAACGCCGTACATTATATTAAGAAGAAGAATTACTTATTATTTTTCCGACGTAAAATATTTTTTCCTACCACACAGACAAAGATATTAATTTTTTATTTATTACCTATTTTAGCCAATGTCTGCGATATCCTCGTTGGACACGTGATGTAGGCAGGTGACCAAAGGCCACAACTGAGGTTGTCTGTTGAGCGAAAAAACGGTACTTCCTGGTTATGATGTGCGCCCTACGGGTTTCTATTGGAGTCGCTGTCTCTACGTATTATATACTCTAAGATTATAGCAGGTGACAACAAGATGAACATGTCTTCTTCCATTTGTGCTTTCTTCTGCTCAGTCTTTTGCAACTCTCCTAGATCGCCCCCTTGAGGACTCGGGTTTATTACCTCCACATGGACATAACAACGCATGTCGAGAATGCAAAATGTGGACGTGCGTTTTCAGTGCGTAGGCCTGGCGTTGTCATTTGCGTTCATGTAGCCTACTTGCGTAGGATGTGTTTCTGGTTGTGAGTGAGTCATCTGATTAGCAATCCTGAATCCAAACTAGGGATGCAAGCTTCATGCAATTCTTTGAATCAATCATTCCCCATTAATGGATTAATAATGATTAACTGATAAGCTTAAAATATACTATATGACCTATACAAACTATGACTCAAAATATGCCTACCAATCAGTGAGTTGTATATATCAGAGAGGTTTTATTAAGATATACTCAAACAATCATTAAAAAAGAATTTGCTTTATGTATTAAGGCCATAACGGCAAGAAACAAAATGATAAAAACATGGATGAGAAATCTGTGGAGGAAAGGAGGGCCACTGACATTTTTATTACACGCTGGTTGAACTGTCACTGTGATGGTGACAAAAGATATTTCTTATAAATGCTACTTATCAATGCTTAACTTTGTAACAAACAAATGAACCGCTTTAGTTGTTTTTAGAACACATGGATTTATTCAATAGTGTAAATCATGTTTTAAAGTGCAAGTGGTAGGCTATTCATTTAACGAAATAGCAGCAAGTTCGCAACTTTGTAAATTAGGCCTCTTGATATGCAGCAACAAAAAAGCTAAGTAAAGGCGCCGTGAGACCTCCAACAAAACACCGCTAATAGGCTATATTCCAGAAGGCTTTACCATGTAGCCTTAACACAAACAACTCAGCCTATATTCCATTACCTAACTTAATACCTAAGCATTTTTGTTAAGGAATACGAGCATGTCTACGTGCTGCAGGGTCAGTCTGTTGTGCAGTCTGCTGAAGGTGAGACCGGCAGCTGTGAAGACGCACTCCGATGGTGCTAATGTTCCAGGATTGGACAAATACTGTAACATTTAGTGAATGCTGCCAGTCGTGACTGGTCAACTTTCCACCATTCGAGGGTATTTGTGTCTAACGACGGAGAAACATCTCTCCTGTGTAAAATCACCATGGTTATTCATTGCAATGGTTCATTGAAATGTAACTGTTTAACCAATAAAAATAATCGACCAGCGTTCTTATTCATGATTAACAGTTAATCGGTTAACTGTTAACATCCCTAATCCAAACCCCTACCACACCCACTGTTAATTTATTCTTATCATTAGAACCCTTTAAAAAAAAAAACAGCGCAGAGTTGCGCTAGTGCCTGGAATCTGTGAAAATTGTGTTGGATGTGCAGAGCCTTGCTTTAGGGCTAGGACAAGTGTGCCTTGAGTGCATAAATAGGGACTTGTAATTTGCACCATAACAATTTGCCTTCCCTTCTAAACCATTACATCTGTTGTTTGTAGAGTGATGCATTAGCCAATTTTGACGATGTAGACTATGTAACCAATATTATAAATGGAAACTGTTCAAGTCAGCACAAAACATAATGACTTTGGCTGCATTAGGAAAACAACCAATTTCAGGTGCAAATGACTGAGTCACAAATAAATGCTTTCTTCCAAATCAAAGCTGATATTTTTAATGCTTGAAGCAGATTTCCTGTGATATTCTAAAAATATATGTGGCTGTTGTACCGGAGAATGTATGATTAAGCAAGCATTTTGACACTTGTGTTTTATTTTAGTGCCTACCATATTTAGAAGCACAATATACATTGTACATTGACTGCAATTTTTAAATGAATTTTAAATGAACTGTCAAAGGACAAGATACATTTAAATGATAATTTGTCTGAAAAAGTTTCAGTTTTTTTATGCAGCAGAAACAATGAACTAAATTAACTAGAATCCACTGCTGCTCTGGGACATACAGTGCACTCTTTTCAAAATTAAATTACTAAATAATGGCTTATTAACATTATATATTGATTTCCAGTAAATATATGCTTTCACAACCGAAGATGACAAACACTGTGCATGTTTTGCCCCAGTTTCCACAACTTGCCGAGCCTTTCATTAGTAACCATGACCACGATCCAAACAGTTTTTTCAAAACCAAAATGACTCATTTAGAATGTTCTCATCTTGCTTCTGCACATCAATTGTATTTTCTTGAAACAGACTGAAATCATAAAAAGGAAAACTCAAATTTGTCTTCAACTGAGACAGTTTTCACCATGACAAGAAGTCCTTACATAATTCCTTCCTCTACTTCCAAACTGCTTGCCAGGTGGCAAGGGCCCTCTGTGGTCACACGACAAGTAGGAGCTTATGAGGTTGTACAGGCTGACAGGGGTGGGGCAACACATGTATACCACCTCAACCTTCTAAAAGTGTGGAGAAGCGGGTCCTGTTTCTTTTGTTATCACAATAATTGAGAGAGATGAGTTGGGTCCGGTGGTGACAAAACCGACTAATTCTACCCCAGTCTTTTGTGTGGACCATCTCTTGCTGTGTCAGAGAACAGATGTGGTCCAGTTGCAGAAGTGCTTTGCAGATCAAACATGGAGCAGCCCCATTGTGCTCGTGCTGAAGCAGGATGGGTCTGTGCGCTTCTATGTTTATTGTTGCAAGGTGAATGATGTCTCACGTTTTGATGCGTATCCTATGCCTAGGGTCGACAAACCGCCTGGAATCCGCTGGATGCTGGATTTAACCAGGAGCTATTGGCAGATTCCCTTGTCTCCAGAGTCTAAGGAAAAGTCGGCTTTCTCCACTCTGTAAAGGTTGTACCAATTTGTCACCCTTCCTTCGGGGCCCCGATACTTTCCAGTGTCTCATGGACCGGGTTCTGCGGCCCCCACTCTGCATATGCTGTGGTCCACTTAGATGAGGTAAGCATTTTTAGTAACACCTGGAAGCAGCATATGGGGGGTTGCATGAGTCTCTGAGGTGTGTGGGACTTACAGTCAACCCGAGGAAGTGCGCAGTAGGATGGAGGGAGGCACAGTATCTGGGGTACCACTTGGGTGCAGGAAGGTGCGTCCCCAGGTAGATAATACAGCAGCAATTGCGGCCTGCCTGTGGCCCAAGACAAAAAAAAAGAGGTTAGACAGTTATTGGGACTGGCCAGCTACTACGGGAGATTTATTCCAGTTTTCTCTGAGATATCTATCTATTTATTTATTTCTTTATTTAACCTTTATTTAACCAGGAAAACCCCATTGAAATCTCTTTTGCAACGTGGACCTGACAAAAAACACAAAGTTTCAAGGTTACACAAGACAGTAGATAAATGAGTTACAAACATCAAATGGGGAATGAGACAGCAGTGTAACAGTAATTAAAAATGACCAGTCCCCTGACCGATCTGACCCCCCTGCCTCAGATCCGGTCCAGTGGATGGAGCGGTGCCAGCAGGCAGTTGAGAGGGTAAGACCGCTCCTTTGTACACCTAATTTTGCACTCCCTTTGTCTACAGACAGTCACATTGAACAGCGGGCTGGGGACCGTTTTGTCCTAAAAGTTGAGGGGGTCAACCGCCCCGTTCTGTACATTAGCCAAAAGCAGTCACAAGCAGGAGGCAAAGTACAACACAGTGGAGAAGAAGTGTCTGGCCATCAAGTGGGCGGTTGGTGCTCCCTGCTATTATCTCCTGGGATGCACTTTCACGCTTTGTTCAGGCAATGTCCCCCTTCATTGCTTGTTGGTATTTGACATTACAACCTCATACGTTCAATAAGTTCAAGATGATCCATAGACCAGAGGCTCAGGTGGTGGTGGCTGACTTCTTCTTCCGGGGCAGTTGGGGAGGGGAGTTGGCGGCTGGTGGCCAGATGCCTCCCTGCTCCCCGGCTGAAATTGGGCTGGGCGGTGGGGATACATGGAGGGGTGGTGTGGTTAGGGCGCCATCTACAGGCGGAGAGCCAGCAGTTTAGCTGGCCTGTAACCGCAGCTGTAGGCGATTGTAGAATTGCTAACACAATGTGTACCATCTCATCGCACAATTAAATCCTGTGTAAGTCCAAGACTTACAGACTGTGTGGTTTGTGGGGAGATAAGCCTTCTACAGGCACAAAACCTGTTACAGGCACATTTTGGGTTGTGGTTGTTATTAAATGTAAAGTGGCTATACAATATTCGGCATTTGTAGCTATGAGTGCTTGGTCCTCTTAATTGCTGCTTGCATCTATATTTTATTTATTTTTCTTCTTCGAGGTAGCAAGATCCACTTGAACTGTCGATAGCAGGGTGATACAAGACATACATATTCCATGATAAAAGTAACTGAGTTTTTGGTAGCTGACTACCCATCCATTTCAAATGAAAAAGGCATTGTTTGGGTCCAGTAGCAAGGCTGCACAGTACTTCTCTAAAGTTGGCTAGACAGCTAGAATTACCACTTATGAACTGTTTCATAGGTCAGTGTTCAAGCTGACAGGCATTTCATGAACTTTGAGTTTCACAAAGTACAGCAATTACAAGAAATAGGTTTAAAGAGATAGATAAAGATATACTTTATTGAACCCTGTGGGGTAATTTGTCCTCTGCATTTTGACCCATCCTAATTACTTAGGAGCAGTGGGCAGCCGCAGTGCAGCGCCCGGGGACAACTCCAGTTCTGAGGCCGGTGCCTTGGTCAAGGGCAACTGCAGGAGTGCACCTAACATGCATGTCTTTGAGTGTGGGAGGAAACCGGAGTACCCGGAGTAAACCCACGCGAACACGGGGAGAACATGCAAACTCCGCACAGAAAGGCCCCAACCCGAGATTCAAACCCACAAATCTTGCTGTGAGCGATAGTACTAACCACTGTGCCACCGTGTCCGCCCGTATATCACCTGCAGTCTTAGAGACTAGATGAGAAAGCAGTAGATAATATCGTGAAGATTCATTAAACTCAAACATTACAGTACATAGAAAAGCTACAAACCCTCACTTATAAGATAAATGATTCAGTGAATTTCCATGGCTAATGTTCTGCTTCAGTTGGGTAAAATTGTTGCGTCTACACACTGGGCTGAGCAAGGATCAGCTGTGGGATGAAAAGAATTGGGCACTTTCAAAAAGCAGGGTTCAGTAGTTGGAACTAATGAAAGGAAATGTTGTATTCACAGCAGAATTGTAAAGCTCATACTCAAGCATCTTAATTGTGTCTAGTTGAAAAGGGGGCAATCAACGGTCACAGAGAAATTTGCTACTCTTTTAAGCTACTCAAGACATGTAACAAGAATGTCTTCCAATGACAATTGCTAAACTGCAAGGACTTGAACATCAAACAAATATTCAGGACTAATTACCTCTTTAACATAAGAAAATCGGTACAGTGTGACAATATGTGGCTTAATTTCTAGCAAAACAAGCGCAGTGTGCTTGCTAGGTCAGAGAGAGGGATGCTGAAATGCTCTTTCTTCTGAAAATAGTTTTAAAAAAAATAATTTGACAATTTAAAATAAATATGTTTTTAGCGGAAAAATGCATCATAAAGTGAACTCACATATTCTAAATAGTTAATTAGCCAATTATTATGAATGTGTAAAAGATGGTGATTCTTCATTTTGAATATGTTAAATAATAGAAAGTTATTTTAAGAATATATACAGTACATGCACACATTATCAAAACAGTGCATTTATGAACAAAGTGTGATGATTAATGCAATATTTTGCAACAATCATCAATATTTTGCTATTCTTTTTGGAATAGTAAATAATATGTAATAAATGTGATTATCAACATAAAACAAAAATGACGAAATAATTAGTAATAATCCTCACACCTTCCTATTAGTTCATACCTATAATTGAACAGTCTAATGCATCTTACTGTTGGACATTTTATAATCACCTTGAACCTGTATTTATTTGTAAGTAAATTGATAATATTCATGCAAAGAAAACCATACTTTATTTCAAATTACCGATGGTCACGTAATGTCATTATCACTCATGCTCAAGAAGATAACTTTCAAACACAAAATTTTACAGACAAAAATGAATCTAATAACTAAACTTCTTGGAGTACTGAACTTCTTAAAACACAATGTTTCCATAATCTGTGCATGACGTTGTTAGTGTATGGCATTGTCCATGTGCCCACATTACTTCGCATATTTCCTTTCAATAGGAAGTGAAAAAGTTCACCTGTGCTGTGTAATATTGTTTAAAATGTTGGACAAAATCACTGACCAGCCCTCATATACATGCTGACTTGCTGTATACTATACGGCAACATTCTACGCTATGGCATCTAGCCCAATCTGGAAATCTCAAAGTGAATTATTATGTTCAGTGAAAGTCCCACTTCAGTCTGTTTTGGATGATGGTTAGAGGAGTGCGTTGGACAGGTGCTTATGGATCAAAAGACAATTTTTAGGGAAGATACAGACTAATCTGACCTTAATAGTAATAATAACAACAACGACAACCACAATAAAAATAATAATAACAATAATAATTGGGAGGGGTCCAAGCATTGGCACCATCGCGCCCCCTATGGAGCGATTTTATTGGCTTTTGCATTTAACTCAAAACTACTGAACGTCGGAAAATTCTAATACGGAACCGTTTCTTTTTTTTTTTTTAAGTATGGAAAAAGTTTCGGTATACCATGCAACATTACGCCAGACACATATTTATTCCAATCCATTGCTCAGCTTAGCAGAGAATGCACATTTCAGAGCGCCTCAGAGACAGATAGAATAATAACACATAAATACACATTTCATATAATAAATACAACATTGAGAAAAAACGAAACAAAAGACGAAATATTAACTCGCGTCCTGCGTGCTGCGCGCAGATTAGCCTGCCGTATTATTTATTTAGACATTGGCAGATAAGAAAAATTTTGGTTACGCTGACCTATAAAACGCTATTCCAAAAGCAAAATCAGACATGTTATACATCGTTAGAAAGCTTATACTGTCACCTACTGAATAAATGAACTGTCAATCAAACCAAATTGTACTAAAAAGGGTGACAACGCCGTAAGCAACAGGTGTGGTATTACGCACAGCTATTTTTGAAGGTAGCCTACCCAGGTATCACAAATGCGCGTATATTTCACAAATGGATTGTCCAAGACAATACATGACCACTCAGCCTCAAAAGGGGCATCTCTACGCGTAAAACCAGTGGTAAGATTGTATATTTATTCAATGTTTAGTCCCAGATATTGACTGTGGAATGACATGGTATAATTTTAAAAAACTTTGTCTCGTTTATTTCGTTATTCAATGAGCAGCGTTTTCACTGCTGTATTGGTATATTTTAGGGCAAATGTCGGGTTTATCTTGTTGTTACGGAATATTACATTACATTACATTACAGGCATTTGGCAGACGCTCTTATCCAGAACGACGTACAACAAAGTGTATAACCATAACCAGGAACAAGTGTGTCGAAAACCCTAGAGGGCAGTAGCCTACCGTTCCAAGTGCAGGGAACAACTGCATAGTTCAACTTGGACCCTGTAGGTTAAACTGATTAACACTAACACAAACAAGAACAGCGACAACGCAGTCTATGCAAAAATACAAGCAATAGTTAAGACGAGTTAAGACTAAGTCACCTACGAAACAACTACCTAGTTACAACCCTAAGCTTACAGTCAATATAGAGATTAAATTGAGAGTATGATTTCTCTCAGCATAATGACGGATTCAAAGACTAAACGAACTCACCCAATATTGTCTTCAAATGGATCCATGCCAAAGAAAAGTAATGATTCATCCTCTCAAAAAGCTTTTACTAACAAACCTTTAATAGCCTAGCATGCACTCTGGCTGGCACTGTCTTTCCTTTGCTTCCCCGACGTTCAGACCCTCCCCTCACTGATAAAAACTAGACCCTACGGTGTCGGTTTACTTGCGTCGCCATGGATGTCGCTTTTCGTAAAGAAGTTTACTAGATGTCGTAACACTTAGATTTGGAGCTCCAGCTCTTCCGCACCCCAACTAATAAGAAAGTCCAAATAGCGGACAACCAATATGGCGGACATACGTGGGACATCCCAATGGCAAAGTTGTAGAGCACATTCAGATGCATGGGCCGATGAAGTTTTGTGTTGATCTGACTTACGGTGTGGGAGTTATGACCTTTTAAACATACCCTTTGTTATAGCGCCACCATCTGGCCGACATAGGTGATTTTTAGTGCCTCAGCAGTGGGGGGCCATAGGAACCCACCTACCAAATTTGGTTGGTCTACATCTTATGGTTGCTGAGCCTCAGACATTTTAGCGGAGAAAGCTTCCACGCCCAAATGAAAAAGTTAAAATGGCGGGCAAACAATATGGTGGACATAGGTAGTGCCAATGGCAAAGTTGTAGAACACGTTCAGATGCATCGGCCGATGAAGTTTTGTGTTGATCTAACTTATGGTGTGGGAGTTATGGCCTTTTACGGAAAACCCTTTGTTATAGCGCCACCATCTGGCCGACATAGGTGATTTTTAGTGCCTGAGTAGTGGGAGGCCATAGGAACCCACCTGCCAAATTTGGTTGTGCTTATAGTTGCTGAGCCGCAGACACTTTTAGCGGAGAAAAATAATAATAATAATAATAATAATAATAATAATAATCCTAACAGATACAATAGGGTTCCACCAGCTTCGCTGCTTGGACCCCTAATAATAATCCGAACAGATACAATAGGGTTCCACCAGCTTCGCTGCTTGGACCCCTAATAATAATAATAATAATAATAATAATAATAATAGTAATTTGCAGTATATAACGCCATTCTTTTTGTCATAGAACAATGTGTGCGATGGACTGGCTTTCCTACTTCCTCAACAGCAGCTCACTGCTGCACACAACACTTGGAATATTATTTCCCAGAGAGAAACGCATGCTTTTGATGCATGCAAATTGAATGCAGTTGCCCTTTTTAATATGTTCTCCTTACATACTTTCCGATACAAATTCCTGTTCTTTTTATTGAAAACAAAGATATAGGTTGAACACAAAAAGAGATAACGAGCTTCCAAAATTGTGCCCCGTTGACGTGCCCCATGGTCTGGTGTGAAATCTTTCCCAGTGCCAGTGCTGACTGAAGCCAGGATTCCCACCGAATGAGGCATAATTAGCACCACAGTTACCCACGGGCGGGATCAGCTTAATATTACAATTGTACACAGTAGGAAAGGGATAAAAAGCTTTTCCAAAATATTGTAGCAAAATTTAAGAACATGTTTGATCATGAGAACATTCAGCCATTCAGCTCTGCGTTTGACCATCTCTATTAATCTATTATTTATTAATATTAACATGATCTTTTATATAGACATAAATATACTGCAGATAACTGGAGACAGAAGATGTGGAATACAAGACATACAGGATTTCTGCATTTACTATAAAGCACAAATATATAAGAATGGTGTTTAATGCGGTTGGTCCTTGGCACACAGTACACTTGGGAACTAATACAAGATGAAATATTAATTAATATGGCCAAGCACTGGTGTAATGTACTATCTAAGTCTTTATTGTATTATGTTTTACAATGGATAATATACAGGAATTAATAATCAAGCAGGAAGGATTCACATATTCTTTGGGGAGTGTGTTTTGAAGGGCACAGTCTGAAAGTTAGGTTTACAGTAAAATGTAGTAAAATCTACAATAAAATATAAGTAAATAAGTTATGCTCCCACACACTGTGCCTTCCACAAACCAATTAAATAACACTAGCGTTCTGGAATACAATCTACAGTTACTAAATACGAACTGACTGTAACTGTAGTGTGAGAAAATTCATTTCCATTAATTTAACTATGTAACTGCAATTCCATTGTCCAACGAAAGAGAGCACAAAACCCCATCTCTGAGCCCTTTGTCAGACAGCCTCCTATCCAGTACTGTCTTTTAGACAGATATACAGGAGCCAAGCTGCCTGCAAGGAGTGTCAGGAAAGCACCACAGAAGAAAGGGTTTTTCTAAGTTATCCAGCATAGCATAGTAAATACCTGGCTTTGTTTCTTGTGATACAGGCTCATAAACACTGCCAATTTTTCCATCTCCAAAAAGCTGATGTTGCTTTCACATATGCTAACAAAATGAGGAAAAGGCAGTATTTTATGTCTGTACTCTTCACTCTCTTCATGTCACCAGCCAATATATTGGGGGATTCAGACTCATGTCCTGCTGTTTGTGAGTGCTCTGAGTGGAAGACCTACACAATTTCATGCTTTTATATTGATGCAATGCCTACATTTCCTGCAAGCACAGAAATGCTGTAAGTACATTTTGTTTGTGGATGTTGCCTATTGACTGTATTGTCCATGTGGATGTTTTTGTGAATAGCAGGATTAAACCATGCTCTGGTTTGTTTAACAGTTATGAATATAACCATACTCAGTGTTTTGAATCTTTGAGTTTTGGTATTTTAATATTAATATTTTTAAAAATCCTTTTTTTTTGGTCAAAACAACCAAATTTATTATGTCTTTTGGCTATACATGACATTTATGTACATGGTATTTTTTTCCTTTATCATTGCCTATATTCTTTCAGTGTTAATTCTGGTCCAATTTTCAGTTTCATTCTCATTTTAGGAGAAAAAAATTAGGGTTTACATTTGCCTTTTTTTAGAACCACAATTTGGACAACCTTCAGTAAAATGTAAAGGAGTTCTTGATAAGTGTTCTGCAATGTTTTCTGGATCAACGTGAGGGAGCTAGCTCAGAACTGTACATTTGTTGGCTTAAAAAAACATTTTAGGATGATTTTATACATAACAACTGCTATTGTTATATTTTTATTTGTTATCATGCTTCAGCTTAAATTCTTCTTCTTCTTCTTCTTATTATTATTATTGATTTTGTTTATATTTTATTATGTCTTAATTAATATGATGGTTTAGTTTATTAGTATTTCTGTGGCGTTCCCTGTAAGCCTAGGGTTTTCTTATCTCTCTTTGTTACAGCTTTTGTTTTTTCTTTCCTTCACTTCTACATGTTTTTATGTGCAAATGAATACATACATGCCAATAAACAAGAAACAACAACTGTTTAGTCAATTTTTCCACTACTATATATTGCTGTGGATAAAAGTGTCTGCCTTGTGATTGCAATGTAATATTGCATTCATGTTTAGGGATAACTACAGTAAAAACTACTCATGCTTCTTATATTTAGCAAAAACTTTAATCCAGTACTACCCAAAACTTCCCTTTTGTCATCACCACTACTTTACCTTCCTTTCTTATTCTTAAAAACATAACTGTTAAAGAAGAAAAGCTCTACATTTGTTTAATAATCAAGCACATTGCAGACATGTACTTAAACTACAGTAACAAGGTACAGTCTGGTCCAGAATGATTAGCACCATTGATAAAGATGCACAAATAATCAAATGCTACTATGTACCTGTACAGATGGCTACTGGAGACACGTCTGGCTACAGTTCCACATGATGCCTTTATGAACATGGTCAACATTTCAGAGATGTGAGTAGAAACAGATCATCAACAGTATTTAGCTAGAATTATAGAAACCCATTGGCTTGAAAATAGTTATGTTATAGGTACCAGTTTTTTATTAGTGGATATTTTTTTTGTAATTGCATACATTGAACTTTTGCTAATGATACTTTGCACTTACATTATACTGTAATATTATACTTTCTATACAGTAATAATCACATTGTCTCATAATTGTTTCCCGAATTATTGATCCTTCATGATAATGAACAAAAATGACAGAAAAAAATAAACACACACGATAAGACATATTTTGTGCTCAAACATATGGGAGCTGTATAGTTTTATCTTACACAATAATTTTTTAAACACAAGAGGTTTATTGAGCAATACAATTTCTTTTCTGCAAAACAAGGTTTTTATATTATTGGCACTCATATGAATAATATTCCCCTGGAGTGGCTTCACTGAACAATACTGATCCCCTGTAGTGTTTGTCATGGTCGGAGAACACTTTTGGACCACCCCTCTAATCAGAAAATTTCAAGATCCTTGATATTCTTAGGTTTGTGCTTGTCGACTACCCACTTCACTTTAGACCACAGGGTTTTCAATGGGATTCAAGTCCAGAGACTGAGATGGCCATTACAAAACATAGATTGTGTGTTCCTGTTTGGCTAGTAGTAATGTGATGACGCCAGTACTGATGGTAGACCACGGGTGGTAGACCCTGGTAAGCTTGTAGAAAAGGAATAGAGCGCAGATTTCATAGATAGTTGAATTCTATTCATCCAAAAATAAAGGTTGGAGAACACACATGTATTTCAATAAAACAATTACAAGGCCATTTGTTTAGTTTTTATTTTTGTCTGGACTGCAACAGCGGGGCCAGCCCTACAAACGCGAATGACTGTGACTGACTGAGTGAGTTATGACGTCACACCATTGGTCGACCGGTCCAGCCATATACTAGGTTTTGACCTGGTCTTGTTTATAATAGGGTTGGCAAAAAAGGTGGCAGAAATGCCACTTTGTATTCTGATTGTTGTAAACAAATTACCATTGGTGATTTATCAACTTTTGAATACCTTGCTGTGATAAAATGTAACTTATCTGATCTGCTCATCACCATCTATGATCCACCAGGATATCATCCATCTATAACTCAGGGTTTATGGATGAGTTTGGTCAAATTACATAAAATAATTTAGGAAGCACTGGGAAGGATTGCTTTAGAATAGAGCTTGTTGAATAGAATTTATGTGACCTAAGAATGTATTGTTTGTTGTAACTTGGCCTCATTTTAATATCAATACTTGTAAAGGCAGGCCTAGATTTAGTAAATTTTAATTAATGACTCATAGACAGTGCTTTGTATGGATGAGTAACTTGGCATTTTTGTAAGTTGTAAACATTTTTTATGTGAAGAAGACTTTTTAAATCTTGCATCCCTACATGCTAGTGGACAATGATCACTGACCTTGAGATAAAACTCCTCACTAGCCAAATCTTTCTCTGTTTTTTAAAAAATACATAAAATCATATCAATTAGAGATGAATTTTTAAAATCCTTGTAATTTGGACTTGTGGGTTTCTTTGATTAATTGTGTGAGAACAATCACAGCATAACTCTTTAAGTTCATTTGATGCATCAGTTAGCCAATATAAGTTGAGATCCGCAAGTATAACCACATCAGAATCAACATGAGAAATGTTCTGCCAATATCTTGAGAGAATCATCTGTGGCAGAGGGGGCTTATAGATGCCTATCACAGTACAATAATTCTTAAGCCTGATTTATACTTCTGCGCTGAATCTACGTAGAGCCTACGCCATAGCCTACGCAAGTGGCCTACGCCGTTGTGAGCATTTATACTTGTGCGCTGGTCTGTCTGCATCGCTCTGCAATACACGGTCAAAACGCTAGTTGTAAATACGTAGGAGGAAATGCAATGCTACCAAGCGGAACAATCACAGTTGTTGCGGTCTGCGTTGCCGTGACGTGAAGTTGCATTTCTGGGGAGGTGCACGTCAGGCTACGGCGTAGGCTACGGCGTAAGGAACGCGGCTGCGCCGTACCTACGGCATAAATTCAACGCAGAAGTATAAATCAGGCTTTAGGCCCTAGATCAAGTTTTAAAACACAAATTTCAAAACATATAGCTACAGAGACAGAAGTGAGGACTGAAAGAGGATGATGAGATTTAACTTACATTGCTGCTCATCCACCTTTTTCCAACTCTGTCAGCTCTATAGATATTGCAGCCATTAATGGCAATTATTTTATCATCATTGTTACTTTTTGACCAGGTTTCATTAAGCACAAGAGCATCGGGGACTGCTTGAGAAATCAGAATATTGATATGATCAAGTTTCTGATGACAAAGTAGGCTTTACATGTACCAGACCACAACCTTTTCTATTTTTAAGCATATGAGGATTTGTTAAGCAGTTGTTACTCACCGTTGTAGCTGGCTGTGATGGGCTGGAAGTCTGAATCTGTAACATTTCTTGAAACTAGTTTCTGTCGTCTTGCCTTAGGTTTAATGCTATGGGGTCTGTGGTACATTATGACAAGGATAACTGTGGCACAAAGGGGAGCTGGCGAGTGTGAGAGTGGGGCAGGATTGAGCAGAAGCAGATGTGCTCATGGAACTGCATCAGCATGCATTCATGGAACTGAACACAGCACCCAGAAATCTTAAACTTCTTTGTAATTTCTCATGGCGAATAACCTTGCCTTGTTTACTTGGTCATGCACAGCCGTATTTGGTGCCTATTGTACTTACGCTACAGGCCAATGGTATATTAGGCTACCATTGTCAAAAAAACTGGCCAAGTCTCAACTTCCAGGCAGAGGCAACTAGGTTTTCAGGAGCTGAGTGGTTCTCACCAGGCATTGTTTGGTCAAAGGGGTTTGAAAAAAAGATTTTAGGGCCAAAAGTACTCAGTAGTTCCCGTTGTTAACTACACTTCAAATTGCCAAAGAAATTTAATTAACTACCACAACCTCTACTTAAACGTAAATTTAGTTGAACTACCAGCTGCTAATTTAAACTGATAGTCTAACTAGATGTAGTTAAACTACTCCCCAACACTGAAAGTCCTACAGTCTTACCACAGGAATCCACTGAGGATCCGTTCTCAGCCCCCTGCTTTATTCCATGCGCACAAAATCCATTGGATGATTTTCTCAGGCAGTGGCACTGCCTACCACTGGTTTGCTGAAATACACAGCGATTTCTCTCCTTTCCAAGCACTGATGTAAATTCTTCTTCACACATCAGATCAAGCTGTCTACTCACACATTTCTTGGTCTGTTTCTTTCAGATACATATATGGGGATGTGATATTGAAAAGGCTGGAGAAGCACTCATTTTACAACTTAATGAAAGTCACCCACATGTGAGTAGAGTAGACAAACCATTGTGTTTGTCTTTGTTTTGTGAGATATACCAAATTCTTTCAAAAAACAGTGGAACACATAAATAGCAATACATTTTCCCACTATGTTTTCTTTCTACTATGTAATTATTATTACATATTTTAGCATAATTTAATGTTCTTATGAAAATTACCTATTGTAAATTTCTTTATGGTTTATCTGCAAGTCCAGAGCATAAGTGTTTTTACATTTACTTTCCATTATATCCATAATAATAACTCAATTACGTAAATTAAACGTTATCTGTTTTCTGTTTACTTGTATAAAGTTGCAAATAGAACCTTAGGCAATATGTTAAAATCTATTGCTCACAGCATGTGCATAAGTATATTCGGAATCTGTAGAATATGTCACTCAAGAGCACTGTTTAGGTTAGTCCACATTTGTGCATTTATCTTCTGAATTTTGTGTCCTACATCCACCATGCTCTACAGGATAGAATCCTGCAATATCAGGTTTAAAATGTTGTCAGGTGGCTCAGGACTGATGGTTTGCATGGCTAATTTAGTGGTCATTTTATGTTGTCACCAAGAATACAGGGAATAATACTTAGCCTAGAACTAATAATATTAAATTTTAGATGATGGAAACAGATACCCTGCTCATGATATTTATTCAGGACCAATAAAAGGTCTCAAAGGGGATGATTGGTATGCCCCATGAGACTGCAGGTCTTCTAAAATAATGGTGGATTCTGTACTGGTAGCTGGAGACTGGGAAACTGTATATGACTACCAGCTAACATGCTCTCTCTACCATTGTGATGGGCCTACTGCATGCCACGCCACAATTTCTGTTATTTTCCTACGGTTTCTTCCCAGCGTCTGGCAGAAACCAATAGAATCTTCAATTATAGTAATACGATAGCCACTCACTTCTGGTCTTGCCTTTATGATGCTAGGGAACAAATAATGAATAAGAAACACGTTCAGCCTTAATAGTATGTGACGTTGGTTGCTGGTCCTTGGGTTCAGGCAAAATGCTTTTCTTCAGCATGTCAAAGGTAGTAAACTGAATTGAAGTCATCAATCAGTGGCAGTATAATACAATGGGTAAGGAGCTGGTCTTGAAACCTGAATGTCACAGCTTTGATTCCCAGGTAGGACTCTGTCATTGCGCCCTTGAGCAAGGTACTTCTATATATATCCAGCTGTTTAAATGGATGCAATGTAAATGCTATGTAAAAAAAGTTGTGAATAAGAGCATTAGCTAAATGCCTGTAATGTAATCAAATATGGCGCAACAGGTTACATTACATTACATTACATTACAGGCATTTGGCAGACGCTCTTATACAGAGCGACGTACAACAAAGTGTATAACCATAACCAGGAACAAGTATGACGAAAACCCTAGAGAGAAGTACCGGTCCAAGTGCAGGGAACAACCGCATAGTTCAACTTGGACCCTGAAGGTTAAACTGATTAACACTAACACAACGAGAACGGCAACAATGCAGTCTATGGAAAAAATACAAGCAGTAGTTAAGACAGTTAATGTACCTAAGTCACCTACGAAACAGCTGCCTAGTTACAACCCTAAGCTTACAGTCATTTACAGGGGGGTAGGGCGGGATGGGGAGAGGTGCAGCCTGAAGAGGTGAGTCTTCAGTCGTCGCTTGAAATGGGTCAGTGTCTCAGCTGTTCTGACCTCCACGGGGAGGTCATTCCACCATCATGGGGCCAGAACAGACAGGAGACGTGTTCTGGAAGTGCAGGTGCGAAGAGGGGGAGGTGCCAGGCGTCCTGAGGTAGCAGAACGGAGGGATCTGGCTGGCATGTAGGGTTTGAATATCTTGTGGAGGTATGCTGGGGCTGATCCCTTGACTGCCTGGTATGCTAGGACCAATGTTTTAAATTTAATGCGAGCTATAACAGGCAGCCAGTGGAGGGTAGTGAGCAGGGGAGTGACGTGGGAGTGTCTGGGGAGGTTGAAGACCAGACGAGCTGCAGCATTCTGAATGAGTTGCAGGGGTCTGGTGGCAGATGCCGGTAGTCCAGCCAGAAGAGCGTTGCAGTAGTCCAGGCGGGATAGAACCATTGCTTGGACCAGGAGCTGGGTTGAGTAGGTGGTGAGAAAGGGGTGGATTCTCCGGATGTTATACAGGAAAAATCTGCATGCCCGGCTTACTGCTGCGATGTTCTTGGAGAGGGACAGCTTGTTGTCCATCACCACTCTGAGATTCTTGGCACAGGGTGATGATGTCACTAAGGTGTCCCCTAGGGAAATGGAAAAGTCGAGGAGGGGAGAGGATAGAGCAGGAATAAAGATTAGCTCCGTCTTTCCCGGGTTGAGCTTCAGGTGGTGATTGTCCATCCAGCTCTGGATGTCCCTCAGGCAAGCGGAGATGCGGGCAGGGACCTGTGTGTCCGATGGGGAGAAGGAGAGAAAGAGTTGCGTGTCGTCGGCATAGGAGTGATAGGACAAGCCATGGGCAGATATTACAGGGCCAAGGGATCTGGTGTATAAGGAGAAGAGAAGGGGACCCAGGACTGAGCCCTGGGGAACTCCGGTGGCGAGGGGACGGGGTGGTGATACCTTACCCGCCCAGGCAACCTGGAAGGAACGGTCAGAGAGGTAAGACTCAATCCAGTCAAGGACTGTGCCGCAGATCCCTGTTGCTGCCAGGGAGGACAGGAGGATAGAGTGCTCCACAGTGTCAAATGCAGCGGAGAGGTCTAGAAGAATCAGGACAGAGAAGAGGGAGGCTGCTCGTGCGGCATGGAGTGACTCACTGACCGAGAGGAGTGCAGTCTCGGTCGAGTGGCCAGGCCTGAATCCAGACTGGTGGGGTTAGATGACGCTGTACATAATAGGGCCAATCACGTGCAAGAAACCAGCAGCAACCAAAACGCAAATAAAACAAGCCAATGACAACTCCTAATTAAGACCTTTTGGCATTGATACAGTACATAAATTGCCGCCCCTACACGGCATTATAATAGCTCCAATGCCCATATAGTTAAGTTCAGTCAAATTATGTTTGTAACTGTTAAAATGTCTAACCACTGGTGATTCATTTTTACATTTGGAAAATTTGTGTTCACAAATTGGTTTTGCCTACATAAAGCAAATTCCATGTACATTTAAGCAAATAAACCACAGATTGAGTATCACACGTGATCCTGCCCTTTAAATTTTTCTCAGCTCCTGTGCTTGGTTAAATAAAATTTGTTTTTTTTTCATCAAACCATGGCAATGGACACAATTATAGCAGGGACACAATTATTATCCGCTCTTTGAACCTGACATACCTTATTAAGAGTCTTCTCCAAGAGTGTTGCAGTTTTTCACAAAGCTTCAAACAGCTCATCCGAGTCACATCTACGCTGAAACCTTAAGATTTTGCTGAAGGTAAACTATTTTTCAGGGCTGGATGGTGATAGCCACGGTAATGTAAAGTATTACGATCTGTTTTCTTGTTATGTACTTCATTGTGCAATCCATTGCCTTCTTAACTAAAACATTCAAAAAAGAAGTACATATAATGGACTCCTTCCTAGTGTTCAGATACTCATGAAAGTCTTTTACCACCCTTTCAAATAAAAAATCACTTATATCAACATATAGTACATTTTTATGTATTTAGAGAAAGGAATGCTAGTAAATGAAATCAATCTCAGATTTACCCATGAACAAATTGGCGTAATTAGGGGCCACATGAGACCCCATTGCTGTACCTTGGCTGCACGGTAAATAATACTTATCTTCAAAAACAGAGCCAGATGGTTACAGGCGGCGAACCCAAAGAAATTGAGAAAACGTGATAAATGACAGCTATGTCTGGTTTCAATGAATCCCCACAGACTTTAAAAGTTAAGATATGAAAATGGAGACCTCAAATAAAAAACAAAACACCAGCCTGTTTGACTAATGCACTGAGAAAAACCACATAGGACCAACGTGGGTGATCTATCGCATTCGGACTGTGGTAAGTAGTTGCAATGTAGTGGGAAGATGGCACAGCTATGTTGCTTACCGCTGCTCTTCTGTAGAGTCAGATTTGTGTCAAAAGTATCAAACAAAACATATCAAGCACGAAACAATAGCATTTATGCGCAGACATGGAAAAATAATTATTCAACAATGTTTTTACTTCTCTTTGTTCCAAACTCTTCTTTTACTCTTGAAATCGTTATTTTTCTTTGCAGTATTTATTCCTTTGTTCTCAAATGTTTTGGTTGATAAATCGGATTCCACAATAAGCGACTTCCCAAAGGGCAGACTACCTCCACGCTGCATTGTGGCTACCTCCCACAGATGTGGTGCGGCAGAGTGCCTATGTCAGCATTACGCCACTGTGCTGTCAGGGTTAGCGAGGCTTACATTCACTTAGCCGGTGGAGAGCACAGAATGAAATACTGTTTCAGTTCCCATAACGAAACAGTTACAAAGCAGTGATAAATTCAGTAATGTGACTAATATTTATTGTGACACAGAAATTCTAATTCAAGTCAGTTAATAAGCATAGACACAATAAAGGCTCATCAGGTCAAGGTTCAGTAGGTACACACTGACAAGCCATTAATCATGTTTGACAGGTTTTATATTAGCCTGCTAATGTTAGCTAGCTAGCTAATGATGTAGATGCTGAAGTTGGTAACTCTATTAGCATAATGGACAAGCTAATATAGCAAATAAGCATTAGTTAGTGATGTTAGGTTGTGGTAGGTGGGCTATATTTGCTTACATACTAATCAGCATACTAATTAGTTGGTCAAAAAAGTTAATATAGTAAAAATGTAAGAGCAGAATTGAAAGAATTGGAGAGAAGGATTTCTAAAGGGTCGTAGCAGAACACACCATAACAAATTCAAAATGAATGACTTTATGCTAGCGATATGAGATGATGTGTGTGATGGTAGACTACATGGATTAGCCAACCTCACACAGACTAGAAAAGGATGGGGAAGGATATCAGAGGCAGTGTCTCTGGTCAAAGTCATTACTGAGCGTGTGAGAGGGCGCTCAGTAATGATAGGTATTACTTCCCTGACACACAGTGACTAGGCAGTGATGCAAACCGTTTCTGAACTGTCCACAAGAAATGAAAATACAGTCCAAATGACGCAGTCACTTCCGCAAATCGGCACACGGGGAGACAACAGATGAAGAAAAAAAAACACCTATTATGACTACATGTTCTTGGGAGGAGAAATTTTTGACTTTGTATTTTGACTGCATTGATACCATTGACCAATAATGAAGCGGGTGGCTGAAAGAACTATACAGGAGCCAACCGCACTGGCCCTAGAGAGCAACATCTCTCACCAAGACCAGGAAGTTTCCAAAACGAAAGCCTGGTCTTGGTCCCTTGGTTCCAGGAGATGTATTCATCAGAAATGTATGTATGTGGCGCTTGCCATGTTTCTCACCTAATGTGTTTTTTCATGTCTAATGTGTTGTGAAACTAGCAGTTTTCAGTATTGACGTCAATAGGTTGTGAGCATAGAGCTGAATAAGTTGATCCATGTTGTAAAATGTCAGCTTAAATGCTGAAGTAAAATGACCAAAGTATAATAAAAAATGATACAATTAGTTCAAGGACATAGGTTTTCTGTTTTCCAGAGAAGTACGGAATACCAGGAGTTTGGCTTACATTGACTCAGAGGCATTTAAGGATCTACCAAATCTGAAGTACTTGTAAGAAGGATTCTTTTGTATGTCTCTCTCTCCCTGTCACCCTCTCTCACCAGCACCACCCCTCCCCCTCAGTTGCTCCCCATCCACCCCCACGCCCCCCTCTCCCCCGCCACCCTAGAAATGCGCACACTCACACACAGACTTGGTTTTCATTTACTATTTCATTCGTGTCTTGGCTCTTGGATTTCATTGCAGGGGGATTTTCAATACCGGACTTTCAGTATTCCCTGACCTGACCAAGATCAACTCTGATGATATGAACTTCATACTGTAAGTTAAGTTCACCATCTTATTTTCAACCATCTGTCCCTTCATTGTTATGGAAAGGACAGGTCCCATCCATAAAAATATTATTATGCAGTAGAGCTCAAAATAATATGTAAGTCTATGGAAAGCTATAAAATGCGATTTCAGTGTCTTAGATATATAATGAAACATTTCTTCCCTGTTAGTGGGGACTCTGTTCTCAGTAAAACAGTTGTGTCTCTTTTCAGAAATTGTGGTTGCGAGGGTTTGGTGTCTATTTTCTCCTCAGTCCCCAATGGCCATAAAAACACACAAACTAGATAAATTGAGCGTATTGATAAACTGACTGACGGAAAAAAAAGTAAAAGCTCTGGGTTAAATAATCAGAAGAACATATTTCTCCCAACAATTTTCAGCAAGAAAAGCTATTACACACATACTGAGCTCTGAGTGCAGCTTAAGCGATACAGTTACATGTTCTGACCTCATCCCCAGGTATCATTGATAAGTTTGAATCATCTCTTATGTAAGGATCCTGCTTCCTTTATCAACTTAACTAAAGCACATATGATCCTCTAGTGTACAAACTGAGCAGAAAACCAAGCAGGGTAGAAAACTAAGTGTATAAAACAACCAGATGTATAAATGGGTTCTCTGTAAAGAAAAAATAACATACATTTTGTGTCGCTCTGTTTCATAATTGATAATGATTTCCATTTAATGGCTGCATTTTTGCTTTGGTCAAAATAAAGAGATTACTAGATTGCATTAAGTATTTTACGTAAATTAGGTAGACAGTAGGCAAACGGTGAAAGCATATATGAATGATATGAACATAAGACATACAAAAAGTATAAATATATGAAACAAAACTTATGAAAGATGGAAAGATGGAAAAAACAGCAGCACAATAATAAAATAGATAAACACAATGCATTATAAGGTAATAGGCTATTTAACAAGGATGTGATACTAATAGATCATAAAATAGAAATAAAGTAAAAAAATATAAAATAAATTAAATAAATAAAAATCTCAAATAAAACCACAATTTTAAGTACAAAATATGTTTTGGCTTGAAACTGCCCGCTGTATCAGCATCTCAGATCCTTGGGTAATATGTTCCAAAATTTTGCCCCATAAAAGCAGAAGACAGCTTGTCCCTGTTCATGCGCATGTTCAATACTTTATTCCTTCATGACTGTATTTTTAAAGCTTTTAAATAAATAGGAAGCACTAAAATAAATAGGAAGGACAATCTGTATTCAGTATGGAAATATTCCACTTCTATTTAATCTTGTTCTTGCAGTAGTTCAATATACATTCAATGAACTCCTGCCACACACCCACCCCACCTGCCCTCCTCCCGAAAATTTTTTTTTGGGGTTTAACCCTTGCCAAAAGCAAAACAGAACGTGATTCTTCTCTCCCTGCACGAACTATGAAGCTGGCTGTATCAGACTAGTTTTTCAGCTATATTACAGTGTGCTGCATGACTCTTTGTGTGTGCATGTCAATACATTAAACAGTTAATGTCAAAGAAAGATAAATTCATATCAATAAATTGTGTTCTTTGTCAATGATGGGCAATGATTCTGTGACTTGTGAATGGCAATGGCTGACTATTTTTTTGTTGCTGTTGTTGTCAGACTTGTTTTGGTTTGGAAATGATCTTCATTTAACAGTATGGTTGTGGGAGATATATCTGGACATGGATGTGGCCAAAGTGGGTTTTTGGATGGTTGGGTATCAGAAGAGACCGAAGGTGGTGGGCAGTTCTTAGACTTGTGAAGAAATTTTCTCACAGCCGTTTGCTCCTAGTCGTCAAAAGGGACATTCATCATGGGACCGCAATAATAAGTGATCAGTGGTGAACATACATGGGTGCTTTTCCCACTGCTGGATACACCCATTTCACTGTTAACCACAGCAGAAGCTTTATTGATCCTAATAGTGGGGAAACACACAAACTATAGATAGAGCTTTGGGATGTATACAAATAAGATATAGTGACTAAGAGGAAACAGGAGAAAGGACCTTTTGAAGGAGCACTTGGCACCATAGGCAGTTTTACCATAGGTCATAGGTAGGCAATTGCTTGGGGCTTCGTCCGCCAAAGGGGCCTCGTGAATTTGTGTTTCCTTTTTAAATTCTTTTATTTATAAAACATTTTTCCTTTCTTGTCACTCCAAACGAATGATAATCTGTAATAGATAAAAAATTAATCTATCTACATGTAAATGTGGGGCTATCCAATTAAATATCCATACTTGCCAATATTTATTATTACCCACATTTCACATTTAATGGAGTATTCCACCTTGACCTTCCTGCATTTGCGCCTAATCAATGACGTAGAAATTCGAGTTGCCATCAGCGGCAGAGAGTCACTATCTTTGTTACCAAAGATAGCATTTTCAAAGTGGATTTGAGAAGAGAAAGAAGAAGGAAGATGCCCAGTTTAAGGAAAGTTTGCCTAAACTGACAAAATTTTTAAATAAAACAGCCATTGACTCCACGACAGAGTAGAGTGAGAGCACCTATTATTGACCACCTTAACCGCTAGTGTATTTACTTTGTATTTATTAGAGAGAATTGGACATTGTTACCTATTTAAATTTAAGTCCTGTACAAATACACATAATAAAATGTCTAAATGTAAAAAACCAACTTCATACATATACATTTAGTTATATTAATATAGCCTTAGTTACTATATCAACTTTAAGACAAGCAACACGCTCGGAATGATCTCATCGCGACCCATTAAATCCAATGGCGCAGACGTTGCTTCATAATTTCAAACTGCTTTCCTAACGGCTATTTTGTGTCCTGCAACTTGGGTTACAACAGTGAATATGTACAGATTCCTAGACATGCTGATAGCGACCACCTTTCTCATATTAACCTCAAATACGCAGGACACTTATACAGTATGCTAGCAAATTTAAGTTCCATTCATTTATATGGAGTGGTCGATACACGTCCCCTTAGTAACCAAAAGCTAGCCATTATCAGCTATTATTACCAGTTTTGGCATCTCTTGGTTACCCTGGTATTTGTGTAGATAATTGTAATTACATATAAGATTTTGAACAATACTGCACCCTCTGTTCAAGTTCTACTGTGTACTTCAAAAGCCTGCACAAAATTAAAAGGTGGTTTGGTTATTTTGGTGCATTCCCCAAAACGATGCTTTCATTAATGTGTTTTTACATTCTATAACTGAAATTAATTAATATATTATTTTGACTGTAGTTACAACCTTGTGCGGTTGTAGAAACATTTATATAGCATTTTCTTAGTGCCCCTTTTTTATTTTCACAGTGAAATTGCTGATCACCCCTACATCACAACAATACCAGCCAACTCCTTCCATGGCCTTACCAACAATGTCCTGACTGTGTAAGTACTGGTGCTGTTACTGATCATGTAAGAATAATGTTTACACACCTGATTATAGACCACAGAAGCTTGAGAAAAAAAAAACTGATGTTGCTGTGATTGCAGCTTTATTGACTGAAACAATGTTTTACATTTTCAACATATCTGTCTTTTGTCAGAGTCTTAGAATCAAAGGTAAAAGATCCTCTTACAAAGACTTCCCCTAATTAATCCCGTGATTGGTGGTCAGCCATTCACCATTATCTAAGTGTTGAGAAGTGCAAAGAATACACACTGTTTATGAATATATACGTATTAGAAGTATAAACCAGATTCACATGTGATCTGGCTCCTAAAATGACCAGACCAAGTTGCGAGACACTTAATGGACAAATCACCACAGCGTCATTTAGGAGAGTAAATGCCTAACAGGATTCGTGTGCGTACTGAAAAAGGTATGGTTTATTTATGCAGAAGAAACAATATGCATCTTTTTATGCAACCGTAACAACCTATTCACCGCTAGAAACAAAATTCCATTGGATAAAATGCTTCAGTCGTCACTATAATAGCTTGAACTGGCTGTGTACTGGACAGAATTTATACTGTCCATAATGAGTAATTTCTTGGCCTGGCGAGTCCCACCCATTGGTTATAATGAGGTACTGCTTGGCCAATACTTGTCAAAGAACCTTGTATAAGGACACATATTGTTCCAGAGAGTCTCTACAATCCAGAGGTACCAACAACATTCCTATATATGGCAAGTCGTTTTAGCTTTAATTCATTTCTAGAGGATATCGGAAATTCAAATTCTAACTAGTTAGAATGAAAATTCTTGATATCAGAAATTCAAATGTAACTAGTTAAAATGCGTATTATTGATATCGGAAATTAAATTTTAACTAGTTAAAATGCCAATACTTGATATCGGAAATTCTATTTTAAATAGTCAGATTAAAAACGTTTTTCTCATTCATTTCAATGGGAGTTGGAATTTGACCTAGTTAAAATGCCAATTTCTGATATCATAAAAGCAATTGCTGATATCAACAATATAATTTCAACTAGTTAAAATACCCATTTCTGTTATCATAAATTCAAGTTTAACTAGTTAAAATTGGCATTCTTGATATCAGGAATTCAAATTTAACTAGTTAAAATTGGAATTCTTGATATCAATAATATAATTTTAGCTAGTTTTAATTAGAATGTCCAATTTTAACTCGTTAAAATACAATTCTTGATATCAAGAATTCCTATTTTAACTAGTTAAAATTTAATTATTGATATCAAAAATGAAAGGGCCCATTGAAATGAATGGGGAAACCGCTTGAATTATAGCTAGTTACAACTGAATTTCTGATATCAAGAATTTGCATTCTAACTAGTTAGAATTGTATTTGTGATATCCTCTAGAAATGAATTAAAGCTAAAACGGCTTGCCATACCTATATACTCAGTACCTTTGGCATGTATGGAACAATGAAACAGACAACAATAATTCCTCCGGAGAATTTCTAAGTAAACAATGGACATTCTATCAATATCTCACCGAGCCAGCACTCAAATGACAATCAGTGAAATACAATTAAAGGTGTGGCATGCAAGGCTACATTTACACCGCAGGTCTTGATGCCCAGTTCAGATTTTTTTTTGCCTGTATCCGATTTTTTTGACCGCATGTTTATATTTACTTTTAAAAGTGATAAACTTTTAAAAGTTTTAAAACCCATATGTGATACCTACGTTTACACGGTTTATACTTGAAACAACTCGCATGCGTACACGAGGGTTTGGTTAGCGATGTGAAAGTAAACAACCACACCACCACATCATCTACAATGGACATAAAATGAGACAGAAATAATAATTCGAGCTATTGCTTTTTGAAGCATCTTAGGTCCGCTACAATCATCCCCTGTATTTTGGCCTACAGCGACTCTTTACTCCACATATTTTAAAGGTACGTAACCTCAGTATTCGCCACTGGACTGAGCCTTCGTCCTCCATTTCCTGTAACTTATTTTAACATTCACCATTACCAGTGGAGAGTGGTTGTGCATGTAATATATGTTACGTGTAATTCAAATGTGAAAAAAGTGTGAGAATATCACATTTTGAATCGCAATGACCAGAAAATTCCACTCTGTGCGTTTAGATGACAGTCACATTGGCAGGTATCCGATTCCTATCAGATTTATTTCCACATATGAATGTGGTCTAAAAAGGATCTAAAAATATCCAGTTCCATGTGATATTTTCCTGTGTGCACATTCATAGTACATATCCGATCAATCCCACGTGAGCAAACAATCGGAATTGATTCACTCACTTTTACCAGGTGGTGTAAACATAGCCTAAGTTTGTTTGTTATATTTGGTTAAATTTCCTTCACATCCAGAAAGACACCAATAAATTAAAAGATCTGACTACCCCAGGCTCTGAAATCAGCCACTCCAAATTTCACCAGACCTGAATCTAAACGATTAATCAGGATAGTTCTCTGCAAGGAGGCTTCCCTACCTGCCTGGCAGTCCTGTTGTGGTGTTCACAGTGCTTCCACAGCAGGCAAGCTGGGGCTACACAAATAAGAGTTTCCAAAACTACAGGTTGAGATATTCTTGACAAGTAATATTACTACAAGAAGAATGACAAAGAAAAGAAAATCTGTCAAAATTGTCTACAACGGCTTATACTGATAAAAAAAAGCAAGAAAAGAAAAGATTTGGACCAAAAAGAAATTGAACCAAGCAAGAGAGAAGACAAGAAAGAAAGAACATCGGTTTGGCTTTTCAGCGAAAAGTAAAGTGAATGATTATATATTTTGATATGTGTACAACATTGTGTCACAATGCTTTTGCATTATTTTTCAATTCGATATCAATGTTTTATGTTGAACCATCATAAGGGGCAAATGTATATGTTTTATAATGGACAAAAAACAGGTTTTGGATAGGGTTTTGGACCCCTTATGTCAAACCACTATACTGATGTAAATATAATAATTCCTACTTGAAAATGATGCAAAAGTAACCTTCATGAGTCAAAACTGTTTATTTGTAGTGAAATATATGATTATTTTATTATTTATAGTAATGCACAATTTAGCCATTTTGTATAGATTTGGAGACACTAAAGGACACCAGGGTATACTGTTTACATTTTGCTTCTTAGATTTAGTAGTTCTGCATTTCACACTTGCGGCCGAGGAGTGTAGGATTCAGGACATGTATAGTTTTACCTGTTTTACATTATGTGGCTCTCTGTGTTTCAATTCAATCTAAAGGAGAACAACTTAATTTTTGCCTTTTTACCAAGATAATTGAATTTGTGGCACTTTATTTCCACCAAAATCATGAATATTAAGGCATTTAAATTAGTAATGTAAATGATATAAGTGGCTTGCTTCATTTAAGCCTGTTTCCCAAAAAAAAACAACCATGACCATTCAGTACATGGCAATATGTAACATATAAACAAACCTCTTCTCTCACTGAGTTTTGAGTGAGCTATGCTACCTAAATGCTTTAATGGCTTTTTGTGGACTTTGAGGCAAGTGCAATAATTAGGCTATTATTAACTTCTCTTTACCTCTCACTAGTAAAAGGTACCAATCACTGACTGCTTGAGACTCTGATTTTGTTATTTGTATGATTAGATGTCCATGTGGAAAAAGCCTCTAAAAGAGAACAACAAGAGCTTTAAAACTCACCTCACCCTCCACCACCCCAGCTTCCACATGTTGTTTGGATCTACTTGTACATGTAGGTACTGGCAGGGTTTGGTATTTCTCCTGTTAAGTAGGGGATATGTGTCATGATCCCTGTTTGATAGGTTAGTGCATGCTGGTGCGTCCACAGGTGTATTTAAAGCAGATCCATTAAGCGCCAAACCAAAAATAATTACATTGCATGTTCATTACTATATTTTATGTAAGTATGTGAATTTTTCTAACTGAAATGTAGTAATGACAAACATAAGAGCTCTGAAATTATCCTGTTGCTAATAAGCACTCTATTTTTTGGCCAGTGCATGTCACGTGGCAAGCAGTGGCATTTTCATCATAGATTTTCAAGTGCTTGAGCCAACTTGAAAGCCCAGCGTATGGCGAGTTGCTTATTTTGGGACTTTCACAATCAATATGCGCATGGTCATAAAATATTCAAAAACCATTAAAAAATCCATTGGTTTCACGGATCTAATGAGCATAACTCCCGAATGGATTAACAGATTTGCACAAGATTTTTTGGAAAGGTTGGTCATGAGCCAAAGAAGAGGTCATGTGTTTGTGTGAGGGTGTGTGGATGTATGCACACATGGATGCATACACGTGTGCGGTCGCAGCTATTGCGGATTCGTGCTTGTTCAATAATAGACTGGGTTGTTTTGTTTAAGCTGTCACCGATCCAATGTACTTTGTTCTCTGTACTGTAGTACTCTCTGTACTATTTTGTTTATGGTGTCTTTAGGGAGTTTGAGTTTTGTTTACAAGTCCTTTACAAGTGCCTCAGGGTTGTCGGATGTGCTTTTGGGTATACTAGAGTAAATTCTTTCTAGAGCGAGATAATGACCCCAAACAAACTGATAAGATGATCAAGTTGCTGGTGTTCAATGGCCTGGCCACCCCACAGTCCAGACCTTGATATCATTGAATGTGTTTGGTATTACTTGGATCGAGAGAAGCAGGATAAGCAACAAATTTCTAAGACTGAACTTTGGAGGTATTTACAAGGAGCATGGAAAATGGCTGCAGATATCTTTAAAAACACAAAGAAAATATCCTGAAAAGAATGGAAGCTATAATAAAGGCACAATGCACAAATACTGAAAGATTTGATATTGTACATTATTGTGGAAGTATTGTGTAATTTTGTGTTAAATATATGTTTGCTGCATTATTTTCTGACACTTAAAAATAGATAACTTACATTTAATGGCTGTTTTCACTGGAAAGTTCATAAAAGAAAGCGTGGTCTCTGACTTTTGTACAGTACCATAAATAATGGTGAATTATGAAAATTGATGTCATTGGTTAATCACCAATCATGGAACTAATAAGGGTTTTTATAAGAGGACCTTTTATATTCATTCCAAGACTTTGACAAAGGAAAGAGGTGTCTGAAAATTAAGTAATTATCTCAATAAATTAATTTGAAAGCACAGCAAGAGATACAGTATTGCAGCGTACTAGGCCGCTATTACAACTTGCTCAGTTGGGTTTTGGGATATCTAGGGCTCAGCTGTCTTAAGTCTTGCTGGTGGTTTATTTAAGACTGCTTCTGTTTTAATGTGGTAAGCAGTAACCACTTTCACAATACTGTATCTTTTTTGTGATACTATATTTTAAAGAACAATGTTGGAAATAAAAGAAGTATTTAAATTAGCTGTATGTTTCCAGAAATAATCGGTTTGTAGTGCATGTACAATGATGTTTCATATCTGTTACCTCGGTGTAGTTAAATAAAATATTTAAAATATTTTTTTAATATTTTACAGGATGTTGTACAGCAATGGTTTTACTGAAATCAAGCCGTATGCCTTCAATGGGACGAAACTGAAAGCTGTGTATGTATTGTGTTACTTGATTCTCTCTGTCTCTCTCTTTCTCTCTCAGATGTCAATGTCAGAGATAGTGCTGTGTGTTTATGATATCTATGTTGCACTGAAAATGTGCTGGAAAGCCTTAGCCAAAGAACCATTTTTTCATGTGATCTTGTTTCAAGAGACCCTCACACTGATTTTTGCATTTGCAACTGCATTTGTCACTGATATGGGTTTTATTATTATTTGAATAAGGTGCTGAATTAGGTGCCATTCCAACTAAACTCATCTCACCCCAAGTTGATTCTAAGGCAAATGATGCATCATCCTGGTGGGCTTCCAGCCACATTTTGTAATGTCACAACAGATAGACACATGGGTTTTATGGTAAATAGATTCCATGTGGATTCCTTACACAATCACATCTAGAATTATTGGCACCTTCTACAAGGATGCACAAAAATCGTGGAAAACAAATAACATCAATACTGAAATATATTGGACTTTTTACATATGTGGACGATATTGAACTTTTTTCATGATTGAATATAATTAAACAAAATACCAGTGGTTTCAAACTATATATTAATTTACAAAAAATAGTACCTATTTTTAGTACCTAGTAACTCCCCTATCAAGGATAACAATACTCAGCCTTTTTGTAAAATGTTTGATAAGGCTGGAGAAAATATTTGGAAGGATTCTTCCATTCAGTGTCTTTCAGGATCCTTGATATCCTTAGATTTTGGCTTATGAACTGCCTTCTTCAAATCATGTCACAGGTTTTCCATAGAGTTTATGTCCAGAGACTGACATGGCTATTGAAAAACACAGATTTTTATCACAGAATTATTTATGTGTTGATTTTGAGGTATGCTTAGGGTCAATAATATGTTGCAAGGTCCACCTAAAGCCAGGTCTCGGCCTCCAGGCAGAGACAAACATATATTTAGCTAGAATTCCCTCGCACTTGGTAGAATTCATTATTCCACTGATCTTTGAGCAAGAACCCCTGGACCACCATCCCAAGTCCCCCCAAACCGTCCCAAACCATTATTAATCCACCACCATATTTGACAGTGCATACGAGGTGCTTTTCCTTGTGTAAATTCCTCTTTTCATAGCAAATGTGCTTATGGCAACAAATGAAATGAGGGATCTGTTAGAGCCGTTTATAAAATGGGTTGGGTAGGTAACAGTCTGAGAATAGAAAGTCTATGCTAAGAGATGCATTATATACAGTTCAGTTGGGGTGATGCCTCTCAGCCTTCAGGTTGTGTCATGGCATGGGTTAGACCAGAAGAAGAACAGGGCTGCTGCGGTCAGTGAACTCAGGGTGAGGGAAAGGTCAGAAACCCCAGGGAAGAAATCAGAGAAGAAGAAGAGGGGTAGGCACTATATAATTACGAGAGTAATGATTGTGAATGTAAAGGCCTGAGTGTAGTGTGGAAGGGAAGGGCTTTCTTCATCCAATTCTTCCAAAGAGCCTGTTGGTATGGAGGTGACATTTTATGGTTGAATTTGAGACTTATTGATCCCAAGATGCAACTAAACTCTGCAGTTTTTGAGCGGTTATCATTTAGTTCCTCTTTGTCTCCCTTTCATTTCATTGTAAAAAATTAGGGAGGTCAATGATTTAGATACCTATGTTTTTAAAAAAAAAATAGTGTTACTCAATAAAACAACTTTTTAAAAGTCTAATGCTTTTTGAATAAAAGCATATAGTTTTCCTGAAGTTTAAGATGAAACTAACTCATTATCTGTAGTTCATTTTATACAGCTTTTTTCCATTAAGGTTTTCAATAATTTTAGACCTGACTGTAAATGGTTTTTACATTGTGTGTTTCATCTTGTGTTTCACCCCAGCTACCTCCACAGAAATGAGCTCTTGAACAGAATTGATGAGATGGGGTTTGCCGGCGTAATGAATGGACCATTGCTTCTGTGAGTAGTTGGCAGATAAGAATCTTCATTCTGTACATCCTCAATTTCATAAGAGAACACAGATTCAAAGGCTTTATGTGCTGTGCCAAAACTGAGCTGGATTCAGGTGTAGCACAGCATGGCTTGGGTCTCTGCTGTGTTTGTGACCATCTTTACTCGCGTAACTTCCTTGTAAGCTTCAGCTAACTCAACATGGCCAAAAGTGCACCAGTGAAATTGGGTTTATTGTAACATTATGACATAAGGAATAATGAGAATGGATACCATGGCACCTGACTCACAGAAATAAACAGTGGAGCAAAGAAAGGTCTTTGCATTTTTTCTATACTGTGAGAAATGATACCACAAAGATAACACCAGTTATTTCAAATACATATTGTAACGATTGACTCCTGCCTAACTGTGTTATATGAGAATATCTGCTGCATTGCCATAGGTAGATGTGCTAATTTAAGCAGGTGTTCTATAGACATGCTGCTTTTGGTTCTGCAGGAGGAAGAATACTCATACACCTTAAAAATGGGTTAATACACAAAAAGGCAATATGCTGGATTTCCCAGGCAGGCCATACCAAAATAAAGTGGACGTGCGAGTGTCACTGCTGATTTTGGGTTGAACTTGGTTGAATTATTGCTTGATCTTGTCTCACCACATAGTAGCTCATAAACAAGTCCATAATGCCACCGTAATGCTTAATAGGTGAGAGTCAATTTTCTTACAACCTTAAAAAGATGTGTTGTATATGCCTTAACCAATAATAATATATGATTGAATCCCCCTGCATCATTAATTAAGTATGCTCTGGTCAAGAGGGTGAGGGGGGTGCTTTTTTTTTAGTTGAAAGTGGGAATCTGAGTCCTGCATCTTGGAATTTCTGCTGTCTTTTGGTTTTTGAACTTTGTTTCATTAATTTTTTTGTGACTGTAAATATATGTCTGCAACACTAATTGTCTTTTTTATGGTAGTCAAACGTCATCTTTAGATTAGACATAGCATCCTTATTGTGAATTAATAAATCTCTTGTTGTGAGTTGTACATTTTGATAAAGGGTTGATCCACCAGGATGTTCTGCCTATCCACAAATTTGGTGATTTAATAAATATTTGATAATATTAAGAAAAATTAAATTAATAAAATTTACTTTACAAGTGAGGGGTTGTAACTGGTAATCCACTTGTGTTCAGTATTCAAAGTGCTGGATGTTAAAACGAGGGCATCAGCTGTTAAAAACACTGTATTCAGAAATGAAACATATTTTACTTAATCCTCACTACACTAACATTAATAATCATTACAAATTCCTATTAGTTCATAACTACATAATTGACCAGTCTAGAGTTTCATACCGATGGAAATTTTATAATATGCTTGAACAAGTATTGATTTGTCCCGTTCTTATACTTTATCTGAACAAATCTTATCTGATCACATTATTACGGAGCCCCCCTGGGGTCAGCTGAGAAAAAAAGACCCATAAATCCGTGTAAATCTGTACTCTCGGTTTGGAAATCTGTGCATACGATTTATAAACCGTGCTCTCGGATTCATAATCTGCGCTCTTGAATTATGAATCCATGCACACGAATTTGTAAACCGCGCCCTCGAATTAGGATTCGTAAAGTTTATAAACCGTGGGTTTATAACCCGTTCGGTGTATAAACCGTGCACACAGATTTCTAAACCGAGAGTACAGATTTACACAATCAAGTTGGCAGCATGGGTTTTAAATCACACACAGAGAGCCATAAACAAATGTGCACTTTACTACTACCATTTGACAGACGGTCTTATGAAACTCCAGGGAGATCTGGGCATGCCCTCGACATCTTTCTTTGTACCCCCGCCCCCAGTGTATTTTATTCTGAGAATCAGGAAATGTATACCCACGCGTTTCACAAAGACTAAGCTGAGGGGGGCTCCGTACATTCTCTTCATGGTAAGATGAAAAAAGGTAGCTAGCTTGGTAGCTGCTTATGCTTAATTAATAAAGTATTTAACAGTAGAAAATTTGACTGTTGTCACTTTAAGAAAATCAATAACGAAACAAAACGAAATCCATAGTCAATGGCTCCCCCTTTGTGACTTTTCCTAAACATATGTATTGAAAATTCTGATATAATTTGCTGCCTGTTTAAAGTTGGTGCTGCAGCCCCGCAGAAGAATCCACGGTGCTGGGCGAATAGTAGTCTGAGGTTTTAGGGCCTACCTTGCAGTTATGTACCCATCTGAATCATGAATAGGGTTTGATATCAAAAACAGATGCCAATAACCAAAGATACCAAAAACAGGCACCGGTTCCCATATGACCGGTAATGTTACCTACTGGACTGAATCACAGATTTTGGCGCTTAATTTTGATGCCATCTGTACTAAAGTTCACTCAGCCTAGTCATTAGCCTAGTCATTAAACTCAGTCAAAATGCCAAAAGTGAACCTGTCTAAATTGTGGCTGTATTTTGCCCAGAATGATTCAAACAATGGGACATGACTTTGCAATAAAAAAGACATTCTTTAATGCTGTCGTTTGCTCGGTCTTTTAAAGAAGGTATGAGAAGTATTGATTTATAGCAGGGGTATTGTTCAAAATGTGAATAATACCCACCCCCTGGTCATGAAATTATATTATGTGGGGTTTGCATGTGAAATGGTAGAATATATGTACTCACAAAGCATGCCATTGACTGTGCCCGTGCACTCTGCAACATTGATTCTGGAAAATAGAGCCTTAATAATTACTTATTACTTGAGAATTACAACTAAATGCTACACACATGCAATGTCATTTCCAGTGCATTTCACAATTTAGTTAAATGTGTATATGCTAACTGCAGTCAATATTTTTATCATTCAGAAGCAAAATCCAGCAGTAAATATTTAATACTAATTCATCCACATGGCAACGCAAATTAACAATGTTGATAACCTCATAACGGGGACTTGGGGTTGCATTAAGCTTTAATATCACGCTGACATTAGTATTGGCAAAGTAGCCTATGCTCTTGGAAGTGCTCTCCCACTGTCCCCAATTAATTTGATTAACTTTTGTTGGGCAGCGATGTTTCCCATTCACACGTGACCTCTTTACCAACAATTGGTCTGGAGTCCCTCCAGGAACTCATGGCAAGAAACACATGGACCCTGAAGAAACTACCGCCAGTAATGACCTTTCAACATCTATTGAAAGTAGATGTCACCTACCCAAGTCATTGCTGTGGATTTAAGGACTTAAAGAAAAAGAAAGGGTGAGTAAGGGGGCAGAAGACTGTTTCTCACGGTCATGCCATTTCTTTGCTCAAGCACCTGAAGCCTTGAGTGGCCACTCTAGACTAATTCAACTCCCAAATACTGCAGAGCCATACTCAGTGTTGGAGACTGAAAGACTGTTTATTGTTTAGGCTATACTTAAGAAATGTTTGAAAAAGAATGCTGAGTGGTTTGTGATTCCAATCACAGGACAAAATGATGATCATGGATAAAAATGGGTTCCAAAAAATAATGGCAACTAGGTATTTGATAAAAAAATTTTTTTTGGTATTTATATGTGCTCAATAATTTATTTGAAGTCACTGTAATTGTCTTTGCATTTTTGTAAAGCAAGCAGCATTAAAACTACAGGGAAAACCTGGAGGGGAAGCTATTGTAAATGACATGTCATGGATGGCCATCAGCTCAAAAAATGTGCAAGAAAATCTCCAGATGTTTATTTTGCATGTCTGGAGATGTTCAAATTGACAGTCTCAAGATGGCCAAAATGGTGTATCTGCATTATCAAAGCTCATTGTCACTTATTGGGCAAATTCTCAATTTTTTCGAAAGTTAACTAACTGAAGATACTTTTTGCCTAGCTAGTATTGACTCTGAAGCAGAACTGTCTTTAAAAAAATGAGATTCAAAACACTTGGAATAGTCCAACATTCATAATTGTCCTATGTCTGACTATCACTTTCCATTAAACAGTTACCACTAAAAATACTAAAGCTAGCGAACATTACCATTCTTGGTAATGTTCCTGTTAGCTAGAATGTCTTCTCAGCTTATTACCACCAGTTAATAGAACAAATGTTTCTCACATACAGTTGTTGATAGATAGATATACTGCAAATTCTGTTTAATGTTATCTACACAAAGTTATGTTATCCCTTATCCCAACATCATATGTGAATAAAAAGGATATTTTTGGATCCACAAGAGTGAAAAGATGACAACCATCCCCATGTGGTCCAACACTATATATGGGTCATAATGTGCCCGACAAAGCATATGTAGTTATACATAACTGCATTTTTTGGGCACTAAACTGTACTCAACTGCATTCACTCTGTATGGTTGTAAAGAGAGCATCAAGTAATTTTAATGAACCTGCTCTTGTTCATTTGAGTGTCTGCTCATATTGGGATTACCGAGAATGAAAAGGTAGATGCCCTAAGCAGGCATTAAGAAAGAGGATATCGATGTCACAGTAAACTCAATAAAACAGAGGGAACATCAACACTGGGATAGAAGATAAAGGCTGAACATTTAGATTAATTGCAAATTAAGATATACATAGTTATGCTTGGCTTTCCATGCATCTTAATCTCCTCAACACGCCAGATTATAATATGTCAAAAATAAAGGCATCGACATGTTAAATTTTAACGCGTCAAAAATAGACGTGTTGACACATTCATGAGTGACATGCTTGAAATGCACAGAGCGAGTTTGGTCAGGAAACTCTTGCTGCAGCCAACCACTGGTCAGCCTCAGCAACCACATGTTCTCATACTCAACCAATCACATACACACATCACCACATGTTCTCATTCTCAACTTGAAAACATCACTAATGGAGCACCTTTTTTAAACCGACAGTCGGACGTCTCAGGTGTTGCTCATTGCCTGCGCTGCTTTTTGCATGCAGATAATTGTGCTCATCCTCCACCTCCCCAGCTTCTACCTGTTGTCTGAATCTGCTTGTAGGTACTGGGGGTTTTTGTGTTTCTTCCGTTTAGTAGGGGATATGGATCATGATCCCTGTTTGACAGGTTAGTGCACAGTCGTACATAGAGCAGATCCAATCAGCACCAAACCAAAAATAATGACTTTCATATTCATTAATATATTTAATCTTAATACGTGAGTTGTCCTTCCTGAAATTCATTTTGTCTAAATATGAGCTGTTTTCCCTTGTCATGTCAACAGGTCAATAATTCTACAGACATGCAGTCTTTCCTTCTTGACATGGCAATTTTTGCCTTGCCAATAGGTAAAAACCATGATGGGAAATCAAATGAGGTTTTGTCATTGATGACGTTCCATAATAAGCAGACATATTGGGATTTATAGCCTGTTATGTCTTATATGCATGAAACATGCATCCTCATTGGCTATGCTAGTCAAAATATTTTGAATGTCAGGAGACGCATATTTTCTTGCATGTTTTGGCCCTGATGGCCAACCGTATTTGTCAAAACGCAGTGGCTGATTGATCATTGAATACCTACTGCAGGACTAGTACCGGGAAGCCCTGCTAGTGGAATATTGGGTGAACGGGAATCAGTTGGGGGAAACAAATGCACACGCTTAGGGAGATATTTGGCAGAACTTAATTATTAATCACAAAAAATGTACTAAATTTGACATACATTTATTAATGCAGCCTGTGTGTTTTTTCATATTATGCGCACACACATACACATCATATACAGTTTGCTGATTTTCTGATAAAATTATTGTTCAAAATGTGAAGATAAATCTTCACACCATAGTTCACACTGGGATTTTTTTATGTATAGACTTAAAACATGTTACCAACAGATGATTTGTTTTTATAATTCTACAGATATTTTGAATATGCCATTTGCAACCTAACCAGCTCCAACCAATATCAGAAGGACTCAGTGAGTGATTATAAAGTTATCTCCCAAAACTACAGAGAGAGCGATGCTGAAAATATGAAGAATGTATTCAAGGAGGACTATGATTTCCATGGCGACCTGCATTACCAAAGTTGGGTAAAAAACCTGGGTTTTGGGGATACCCTGCAGGCCATGCAAGAAGACCCCAGCCAGTACTTTGACAGCATCTATGACTACACAATGTGTGAGGAGACCAAATATGTTACCTGCTCTCCTGTCCCAGACGCATTCAACCCCTGTGAGGACATCACAGGCTACAGCTTCCTGCGTGTATCTGTTTGGTTCATAAGCCTAGTGACCATCCTGGGGAACCTGTTCGTCTTGCTCATCCTGTTCACCAGCCACTATAAGTTATCTGTCTCACGCTTCTTAATGTGTAATTTGGCCTTTGCAGACCTGTGCATGGGGATATATCTCATTATTATCGCTTCAGTTGACCTCTATACAAGGTCTGAGTACTATAACTATGCCATAGACTGGCAGATGAGCCCAGGTTGCAGCTTAGCTGGCTTCTTGACAGTCTTTGCTAGTGAGTTGTCTGTGTACACACTGACTGTCATAACAGTGGAGCGCTGGTATACCATCACTTTTGCAATGCGTTTGGACTGCAGGCTACGACTCCTCCATGTTTCCTTTGTTATGTTGGGAGGCTGGATCTTTTGCTTCCTGCTGGCCCTGCTACCCTTGGTGGGCATCAGCAGCTACCAGAAGGTCAGCATCTGCCTGCCCATGGACACCAACTCTACATTAGCCAAGGTCTACATTGTTTCCATCCTGTCCCTCAACATTTTTGCGTTCATGGTCATTTGCACATGCTACATCAGGATCTACTGCATGGTGCAGAACCCTCACTGCAGCTACAGAAGCGATGATACCGTTATTGCCAAACGTATGGCCATCCTTATCTTCACAGATTTCCTCTGCATGGCACCCATCTCCTTCTTTGTATTGTCAGCTGTGCTTTACAAGCCCCTCATCACGGTCTCCAACTCCAAGATTCTACTGGTCCTCCTTTATCCTCTCAATTCCTGTGCCAACCCTTTCCTCTACGCAATCTTTACCAAGGCCTTCCATGGCGATGTCATCATCCTGCTCAGCAAGTTTGGATTCTGCAAGCAACAAGCTCAGTACTTCCGTGGCCAGTATGTGTCTGCTAAGAGCAGCAGTGACTGCCATGTGAAGCAGCAGAGGAAGAACACAAAACAGGTGTTCATCTACCTGCAGGATCGCTCCACCTTTACATCACAAAGCAACAGTAAGATGTGTTGATGGTCCCCACTTTTTTGTTTTAAGTTTTATTAAATGCTTTATCACTTGCATTGTCTAATATGTCCCAATTAAGCTGGTAAAAATACAAAATCTGTAAAACATAATGAAACATTTGTTCCAAGAAAAAGTCACCGGACAAAGCAATCCAGTTCAATTTGTCTCCAGATCTGCTGTAGTTCGAGATTTCAGTTAATGCAGCCAATCATCTACTATAGTACCCTCCAAAAGTATGGGAATGTTAGAGAGAAATTAGCTTTTGTTATGTACTAAAGGCATTTGGATTGTAGTTCAAAAGATGAAAATGTGACGGAAGTACCTACAATCACCTTTTATTTCATGGCATTTACATGCATATGTTTTATTACCATTTTACACAAACCGCTATTTTTGTGTGTCCCCCCCATTTTCAGCTGTGAAAAGTAAGTTAACAGATGACCGACAGGTGTTAACTGTTGCTCAGGTGTTTGATTTGGCATGGAATGTTCACACATGAAAGAACAGCGAGTGTCTAGTATTTAGGCTTTGTGTACTTCTTTGGAGATTGCATTTCGAGCCAGAAGGCATACACCAACATGAAGACTAACTATGTCTGAAAAACAACTAATCTGTAAGCTGAGAGGACAGAAACATTAATTTAGAAGGCTATTCGAGTCTTGATTTTAGGATTTGTGTACTTCTGTGGAGTTTATGTTTCGAGCCAGAAGGCATACACCAACATGAGGACTAACTATGTCTGAAAAACAACTAATCTGTAAGTTGAGAGGACAGAAGCATTCGTTTAGAAGGACAGCACCGGAACTGGGTATATCAGGTACAGCAGTTTGGAAAGTCTTGAAAAAGAATGTTGAGAGACGCAGAATCAGAGTGGTTGCATGCACTGCAGCAAGCACTGAGCTCTGCTTTTTTGTGTGGTGGTCAGTACTGTACATGTCAGAGGTATGAATATTGTCTGTCCTCATACAGTAAAAACATGTAACACCTACCCAAAATTGCCTGTTGCACTCATTTGATATGTTTTCATGAAAATGTTAAAAAAAAAAAATCAACATCTTTGGTAAACCTTGTGGAATTATTCAAAATGGCCAAAAATACAATAATTATTGGCCGTTAATAGCGCAGTCCATCAACAGATAGTGGGACAGTTAATAGCAGAGTCCATCCACCTTCGCAAAGGCGGTCATGGAGTTTGTTTGACAGAAGGAAGCTAATCAGTAAGTTTGTGCCAGTCTTCATATGCATATATGTGTGTCTTTGTACATGAAGTGCTTGGAGAATCTTGTACTTCAGTTGTCTTTCTTCAGCTAGTCCAGTGTATTGTTTCAACTTCACAATTTTAGCAGAACACATATCAGTCTTTAATGGCACTGTTTTGTAATATGTTGTATCTGAATTTCCATTTATTGTAAAACAGTCACACAAATTAAGAATTTGATGTGGATGACTGATGTGCTTTTTGAAATCTTTGACATTTATTCATGAAATACTGAAGCGGTAAGCATTCTGTTAAACTACAGTGCATGTCCGAGATGAATGAATAAGTACTATAAGATTTCACTAACATCTTATGAAATGATGCTAGTGTTTTGCGTTAACATGAAATTTGGCGGGGGGGGGAGGGGGGGGAAGAGATATTTAATGCTGCTATCAATCATTGCTTTATTGTTATTAAGTCAAAAAACCTATTTTCTGTTGGATGTTAATATTTTGATTTGTAAGACTGGCAAAATGACTTGGAAATCTAAATGTGAATGTACATTTTTGATATGAAAACTAAACATAAAATTGCCTTTTTTATTTTTATTATTAATGTCAAGATAAACTAATCTCTAAAAACATATTATTTAAAATATATTACAATACATCTGTTCATGTTTGAGTGTCTGTATTTAAGCCCTGAAATTTTACTTTACTGACTTTGGAAAATAATATTTAATGTGAATTTCCATCCATTGGATAGAAAATGGAATAAATTGTATGGCTGTATGTACCAGTGTTTATTTACATTAAACTTTAAATTTTACCTTCCTGTTCCCTGATTGGCTCAGTGCTCAAAGGACTCACAGTTGACCAGTATTCTGTTCTAAAATTGCGGTTCTCCGCAGTATGTCCATCCATGGTGAGCAGCTGTAGCACACCTTGCATCAACACAATCCATGAGCTTGTAGGGGTGTACATTCATCCAGAGCCTGCACCTGCACCAACCAACAATTCAGATTACGGTGGCCCAAATTGGATTTTTTGCCTACCTGACACAGATCAATCTTTTTCTGTGCTGTGTGAACACAAAAATCTGATCTTTTCATATAAGATTTGGGACACTTCCATATGTGGTCCTAGATTGGGTACATGTCCGAACTGTGGCCATGCGACCACTATGAGAACTGCCAGATTGGAATTCATTTGCTTTTTTAAATGTCACATTTCACTGCGCAGGTCTAGATCACTGTCGTATTCACTGCTGTGGCCTTCCTCCGCCTTCTCTCCCTCATCCTCAACAGCCGATAAATTGTCATCCGACCTCCGGCGCAAATAATCTTGATCAAGGATTGCACCTCCTTTTTGTTTGTTTCCATGATGGACTGTTTCACAAATAGTACATTTTTAGTTCATGCTCGCTTGTGAGTTAGGGTAAAGGTCTGTTCACACCTATGTTAGATATCGGTTACAGGCATGAGTGTGCACAGTCAATGCAAAAAGATTGAATTTGAGCAAAAAATCTGAATTGAGCATTAAGGCCTGTAATGTGAGCTTAGCCTAGGATGCCTCCTGGTTGTTAATATTTGAGGAGTAGTTCAACAGAAATCCAGAAGAGGGGAGTGTTTAACCTTGAAAAGCTTACAGCAGCAAACTAATTTTCATCTCACACCGAAAGGCACAATGTTAACTAATTTATGTCTTTTGTTATTTGAACCATGCTAATGAAAAGACAAGTGTTGTACTAAAATGATCGCAAAAATAAACTGCATTAACCGAGGAACCAGAAATACTTTCACATTTGATTGCATTCTTTTAGTCCCTGATAAAGGCTATCATCTGGCACATCTGCTGCTTGACAGTATGTACTTTTGTCTTCTAATGTGAAAATGAACAGAGACTGAAGTATGGATTTTGCATTTCCCTGTTACACTTGATGGAAGGAAGTGAAAATCAAAACTTTTGCTCAGAGATTAAAGCCTGTTGAAAGGCTCATTCAAGAAGCGAGAATTCTCAATCATCTTCACAAGTGTTCTTGTGTCAAGTGCAGCACAGTTCTAATTGTATAATGTTTTTTGTTGTTGTATGGTTTCATCATTAGTTGCATCATTAGTTCCATTGAGGCATTCAGGATGTTTGTTTCTTTCTACCACACTGTCCTTTCTTCCCCTTCAGCGTAGCAGGGAAAGCACTGAATTTTGCAGTAAGTTCAAAATAACTGATATAAAGTCCCTGTCTGTGGACTGTGATACTGGCCTAGCTGTTTTGTGCTGACTTTGTCATTGTCAGGGGCAAAGGTGTGTGACAGTACCGTCTGCAGCAACGGGGAATGGGCTGTTACTCTACTTATAGACTTAAACCTTTTATGAAGACACATTTGACTTTAAATGGCCTTACTGCCATTATTTCTGTCTGTACAGTTTTATAGTGGTATACAGCTCTCCAACCTATTGTGAGTGAGACAATTTAGACAATCAGCCATGAGTTTCCCCATTGTGTATGCATGCCAGAACTATAAAATACTTTATTTTTTCACAGGGGCTTGTGGATTGACAGAGAGTAGAGATGAAGGTAAAAATTTCTGACTGGCATGGAAAGAATAACTAAATGACAGATGGCATGGTATGGAAAACACAACGGACTATAATAGAATATAAAGTTATGAAAGTGATAATAATAATAAAAATAGGCTGTTGGATTGGAAGCCCTGTAGAATGAGATCTTGTTGTGTGGGTGTTATGCATATGGGATTTTCATATTTTATCCAGTATCCAAGTCTGTCCAGTTACCTATTTTGACAAACCCAACATAGATAGATTTATGTTAATTTTGAATATTTCATTTAATGAAATATTTGCATTTAATTATTGATTCCAATCTGCAAAATTACTCAAGTCGTTTTGTCATAAATTTTTCCTGCAGATTTTCTGGTTAGTGTAGAAAAAATTCAGTTTTGGGTTGAATAAATGTGAATAATCGAGGTTGTATACAAATGTAAGTCTGATTATTTTCCAACAGAATCCAGACAAATAATAACTTTTGCTCAAACCTTAAAGAGTTGTTTGTTTAGTTGCCTGTGAAATCTTTGGAACTGATGCTCACTAAAAGTATATCACTACATGGTGGTTTGTCTATTTCAGATACCTTAAGGCATAATTTTGCAACAGCTTTGGGGAAAATTGAACTAATAAGTCTTTGAGGTTCCTTTCCTTTGAATTCTCAGAAATCAGGCAATATGAAAAATGAAGGGAATATTGACAACATGCACATACATAACATGGTTATTACCTCCAACTACCCATTTGTGTTCGAGGAGAGGGTTTTTAGATGTGTTCTGCAGCACTTTTCATTAAATATAACTTAGTGTGCACATGTTCATGTTTACACAGACAATGTGGAAATTCCACCAAAGTGGTATCTCTAAATTGAAGCTTTCTAGATTTAATTTGTGTTGATATTTAATTAATTTGTGTTGGACCCGAGAGCAGAAAATCAACTGATTGCATGTGTTCTCTGAAGCAGCTATTAAGGCACACCACTTGATTATGATCTTTCCTTTGTCCTCAAAACTGTATCCATTGTCGCAATCGTCCCATCAAGTCTCCCAGAGTGGTTTTATATTGTTGTGTCCTCCCCATTGTCCCTTGATAAGTGTTTCACAATGTTCAGTCCTGGACCCCTTGCTGTCTTTCTCTGTAACAGATCTCTTAGGTTCCCCGATAGGCTCCTATTAATCTTTCTTTCAGTTATTTTGATGAAAATCTATTTTTTACATTCTCTTGCTTTTTCAGGTATCCATTTTTACTATTTATGGATATCTGGCCAAGATGTCTAACCTGATAGCCTTCCACTGCAAGTTCCACCTCTTCACAGTCTTGACATGCTGTGTCCTCCAGTTATGTCCTTGTTAAGTCAGCCCGTCGCCATCCTCCTGAAAGCCACCATTCGGAGCACCTCCCACAATTCCTCAACTGAGGAATAGCGCTAAACAATGCTTTCAGCTTCTCCCAAATAATTTGTTTCACAGAAAACGGTTTATTCCACCAACTTGTTTTCTTTCTTTGTCAGCCAGGTGTCCAAAATGTTGGTTCTGGCATTTATGTTGACCCCTTTGGACTATCCAACCATCTATATAAAATTAATGCATTGTGCCTAGTTTTCTGCTTCCCCATCGCTACCATTCTTACCTGGCATTGTTGCTAACTGCAATGTGATAATCCAAAGTGTTTGAGTATGTTGTTTTTGACCTAGAATGTATTGTATGTTCTGGACTCTTCAAAGTCAGCAACTTTAGTACTTTTCTCATTTGACATTAGGTGAAACAATTATTGATCTTGAAATTTTGTAAAGATATGGTAAAGTTAGTATGGGTGGTAGTTTTTCTAATTCTTTGCATAATATATTTTTTTATATACGCATATATAACTTACTGTATGGGGGGGATGAGAAAGCCTCACCAACTTGCAATCTACTTCTGAAGGAGACCATATCATAAGTGATGTGACCTCAATTTTAAAAAAGGGTAATGAAAGTTATAGAGAGGGATGACAGTGGGTTGCTGTGTTGGGGGAAGAGCACTAGGGATAGCTGGAACAGTCTTAGGGGTTGTAGACCCTCTCAGCTTGTAGTTCTCCCCTCAGGCTTGAAATATGTGTATAAACTGTTGGAAATAAACCAGTGCACAAACAAGACTGACATGAAATTCAAAGAGAATCTTTTTGAGCTCCACTTCATGAACACCGAAAGAACAGAGAATATGTGAGCCATTATCTGTATGTGTTTTCATTAAGCTGATTTGCTGTAAGGTATGGATTTCATTTTGAACGAAAGCAAAATACTGCATGCCTCCTAGGTTCGTTCCAATCTGCCATGGAGCCCTACCTTATGTGTTTAATATTATTGCTATTATTATTGAAAATAACAGAAATACAATAGTGATAATACTGTTCAATAATGAACAATGTCAAAGGCTGGCTTTCACAAAAGGCACCTCCTTAATCTCTACAGTAGCTATACCTGCATTGTCTGTTACCATGGAGCAACACCCATCCATGCCTTTCATGCAACTTCAAAAACATCAAACCTTCAAAAGTAGACACATACATCATTGCTGTACATATTCCGGGAATTGCTATGTACATCTGAAATTACATAAAATGTGTGTTATTCTGAAATCATGGTATTTAAATTATTTTCCCATCCTGAATTTGGCAATGGGGCAGATCAGTTGTGACTTGGCTTTCCAGAATGGGGAGTGAAATTAGACTGAGGGCAACAGAGCATGAACTCAGCTTAAGTTTCTCACATTCATGTTATTTTTACCAAATTATTAGAGCTTCATTCATGTAGCATTGTCCTATCCTGATATGTAAGTAATGTGAAAAAAAAATCCTTTGCAGGTCAGTCTATTCAGTACAAACATTCTATTATATAATCAATTATAGCTTATTCTTAGTTTAAGGGGAAAGTGGTATATGTAAAAATATGACTGTGATAATTAAACATTTAACTAAATATAAGAAGTACTGGCAATTTCTTGGTGGCACTGCAAAATGTGTAAGCACAGTTACAACTGCTCAGCATAATCCCATACATGGTAGACTGAACCCCACACAATGTACACTTCAGATTGATGTATCAAGTTATTTTATGTCAGTGGCTTCAGTCAGGTTTTAAGATCTCAAAATAACAGGAGCATTGGCATTATTAGTTATAAAATGGTTTCGTTCAAGGCCTTCTCTGCTGGCCTAGAGATTGATAAAATTATATTTTTAGAATTTAATATATATTTTCATAATGCTATATGTATTTTACAAAGTTAGTTCCCATCAGCCTATTAACGTCTTCCATTGCTACTCTCTCCCTCAGTTGCGCTGCTTCCAGTGCAGCTCATATAAATTAGAGCTTTTATCCAATCAGATTTTCCACCTGTGCTGTCTCCGGGTGAAAAATCTACCCTGAGGCCTTCAGAATTTCGAGTGAATCCCCTCTGTTGTTGAAGTTGTTGATTGTCATATTCTTTAACCAATCATATTTCGAGTTTGGCATGTTGGGCGTATTCTTTGACACGCCGGAGCCTTCTAGCTGGCCTTCCAATTAGGTTGCCTAGCCGCCTACGTCAGCATTTTCGTGTAGTGTGATCGGAGGGCCAGTAGAGGGTATGCGCTGACGTCACTTTCCCACCGGAATACGAACCCCTCAGTCGGACTGAGTGCCAAACATGCTGCTGCAACATGGCTAGGGAAAACTGCGAAACCGGGAGTAAAACAAACGATTATCGAAACGAAATTAAAGGCAGTTGGACTCGACAGTGATCCTTACAACTTACCGGCGACTGGTGAGCTGAAAATTGGTGGGGCGCAAAACTTTCCTTTAAACTAATCTTTGATCTCAACCTGTTTTCATTAATTTTCCTTATCAAGCGTGCCAACGTTCGGACTAATCAAGTCACAAGTAGCCTAACACTCAGCGTCTTCATACCGTGTTAGGGGTATTACATCATAAATTCAATTTATCCGTTAAAATTCGTTTTAATCACCAAGTAGTCTACACTTAACAAACAAGATACACCAGTCTGTTATCTACCGTGTGGATTAATTGTATTGATACAATTGGAAGTTTCCGCCACCGCTTAGTGATTAAAACGGATTTTTCTAAATCGCATTTATCATTTAATCTCCCTAACACAGCGAAAAAGCTGTGTGTCACTTTCCAATTGATTAGTCAGATCGTTTGCATGCTTGTTAATCACTGAAAATTAATTAAAACAGATTGCGATCAATGATTAGTTTAAAGGAAAGTTTTGCACACCACTTGTTTCTTTGGTATGCGTTGTTTATTTGTGATGCAGCATCCTGTCATACTGCGTAGCCTAATAGTGGTACATCCTTGATGGTTTCAGTCAAGATGTATTCATGTCTCTGCAATTAGTGTATTGTAAGTCTCATAGGTGTTAAGCCTCGTGTTAAATCACTTTATTCCACTCGATAAAGGTTATTGTGACTATGAATATGGGGTGGTTCCGTTGAATGAATAGCCTATAGCCCTAGTGTCATGGTGAGGTTATTCGAAGGCGGTTTAATTGCGGGAGGATAGCACTGAAGGCCTAGGTGTAAAATACACAGCCAGCCACTGCAGCATGTATATATATAGCACATAAAAAAACTTCTACATTTTCAACCTTGGTCTGAGAGCCCAAACCTTACTTTTGGAAATGTTGGGTTTATCAAGTAAATGAATAGAATGCAATGCTAATGCAATCAAAAATGCCTGTGGGGAGCTGGAGGTGTGTTTCTAGAGATGTTAATGGTTTCTGGATATGTCTGTAATAGAGTCAGAGAAGTACTGGTCGATTGGAAGCTGTTGAAGAAGTTAAAAAAAGTTTTTAAAAAGACTGTGGAGTTAAAATATTTACAAGAGCCTTTTTCATAATTTACCTGTTTACCTACAAATAACTGCTGATACACTACATTGCCAAAAGTATTTGGACACCTGATATCCAACATCTCTTACAAAATGATGGGCATTGACATGGAGTTGGTACCTCCTTTGCTGCTGTAACAACTTCCACTCTTCTAGGCAGGCTTAATACTGGATGTTGGAGCATTGCTGCTTGGAGTTGCATCCATTCAGCCAGAAGAGCTTTTGTGAGGGCAGGCATTGATTTGGTGAATAGGCCAGGCTTGCAGTTGGCTTTCCAATTGATCCCAAAGGTGTTGGATGAGGTTGAGGTCAGGGCTCTGTCAAAAAAACTGTTTGTATATGGACCTTGCTGTGTGGCTGTATGCATTGTCATGCTGAAACTGGAAAGGGCCTTCCCCAAAGTGTTGGGCGAAGCACAGAATCATCTAGAATGTTATTGCATGCAGTAGCATTGATATTTACTTTCACTGGAACTAACGGCATGTGTACATTATATGGTTTTCTAGCGGGTTATGATGTTGGGAGTTTGGATGCCCTCTCACGCTTAAGGAGATTCAGATTGTGACAACCGGTCGAATGATAGCATAGGCTATACAAGCTCCTGGCCAGATCAGATGAAGTTACAGTCAGCAGTTTATAGTGGGCAGAACGTTATAGGCCTATATGATGGCACCTTCCGATTGGTCTATTGAAACACAGAATCGGTTCGCATGACCTCTTGCACCAGACAAATTCTAGCGGTCTGTGCCTGAATTTTTTGGATGTGTCAAAACCCAATTGGGAACCCAGACAAGTTGGTTTGGAATTTGGTCCCGTTCAGAAAAAAACAATCAGAAGCTTGCAACTCGTATAATGTTCAGATACTCTTGGTCATATATCTTGGTGATTATGTAACATAATCACCAGTTTTCCCGTTTTGCAGTAATATTCCATTTCAGTTCTCATTCAAATGTCAAAATGATAAGCATTGCACTTTTGTATTCTGAGACTAATGCTGATGTTCTCAACTCCTTTAAGTTACAATTTTTAGCAGCATCTGCTAAATGATTGAAATGTGAAGTATAGCAACAAGAAAAGGACAATGATGTAATTAAGGATTATTGTGAATGGACACAGGATGTACAATGCTGTTTCGAAAGCTGTTTGAATAAGTAGGTAAAATGTACTCCATTGAAATGGACGAGTCATACAGCACCAAAGAACAATTGACTTGACACATATTAATCACTCATCATAACAAACCATAATTAATGCATTCCATTTTTATTATGCAGGCCATTGTGGTAGAACAATGTTGCGAAAGAGCATAATAGCATGGGAGGCGTTCATGAAATGGTGTTAAACTGTAAAACTTGATCAAAGTTAATAAATGTGACATGCCTGGTGATGCAGAAGATGTGTTTCTCGTAAATAATAGAGAAGAAATGACAGTGATCACCTTGGCATCTGCTTGTAATTCCTTGGTAATGGCTTCCCTCCTGCTGTGTATGCTTAAACTCCAGAAAAAGAATGTAGGAAACTGCTGAAGAGTTAAATTTTTTGCTGTTAGTTGTGTCACTTTTGGTGCTACACACAGAAGCATAGCATTGTTTTGCAAATAAGCCCAGTGGTATTGCCTCAACAAAGAAAATATATTGTATGCTCAGTGATGCAAATTAACCTTGTGTCCCAAATTTACCTTTACTAACATTCTAATTTTCCTAACGCAAAAGTTCATTTGTTTCTTATTCAATGGCAAAAGTCAGCACTGCAACATAAGATATCTGTAGAAAACTTTAATTTCATTATTTCCGGAATTGCTGACTCCAATGACACCCTACTAGGTTGTGAACTGAAACTGAAGATTACGGTGAATACAAAGCAATATATCTTCATATGACTTCCCAGAGAGGTTTAAACACCTTTATTGGAATGGAGCGTTGTCTTGATTTTCCATGCATAAATACAATCACTTGTTTTGAATAAACAATTGGGTGGTGGGACCCATAAATGCTAAGAGTTAAGATTACCCTGTCTTCTCAGAGCAGGAGTACTGACTTAGCTGGATAACTGCGCTCAGCTAAACCTGGAACAGTCCATGTTCCAGATTTGTGAGGGTTCCGGATTTTATTCAGTGCAGTTATCCAGCTAACTCAGTAATACTACTTTGTGACAAAGGGCGCTGCTGTGGATGAGGACGTAAGCACAGCTCAAAAAGATTCAGGTGTGTGAGGCAAAGCAGGACTCAATGGGGCACTGGAATGTCCAGCTGGAAATGGGAAAACCTTGGGGACAGGATCTAAGATGGCAGCAGATGGTATTTTGAAATTCATTATGAAATCACTACACCCATGAACTACTAAAAACTTCCCAATAAAAAAGAAAAAAATAGAGTATGAAAAGGTTTAACGGGATCAACAATTGATCTTACATCATGACCTATTGCAACTTCAGACGTGAGAGGGTGCCAGGACTAGGCTATTACATGTTGCTGCGTCTCTTACTGGATTTAAATTGTGAATAGCTTGTGTAATATGCCATCAGCTAATGTTCTGGTTCATGGTTACTTGCTACTGATTTCTAGATTTAATAATGTTTGCATTAGTTTGACATGGCTTACGCCTGTGTGGGTGATAAATAGCTTACATCCACCCTTTCAAAACAAACAAATAGGATCGCATTATCTTCAGTAATTTTTGTAGTTTGTTAAATGACAGGTTGTTTTGAGTTCAAGCCAACTCGGTGCCATGATCTGATCATCTCTCAGTTTTCTTTAATTCAATTCCATTCTCTTTAATTCAGTTTAATTCATAGAGCTTTATCGCCGTGACAGGATGTGTTACAGATAATCTGGAAATGAACCTCTGCAATTATTTTTCCTGCTGCCAATGCAACAGCATGTTCTTAAATTTTTATGTGGATTTTCTTTTACTCACAGATACCATTTAAAACTACTCCTTCTCTGCTGACATTTTACCCGTTTGTGTGCCATTCACAAACCTATGAATATCCCGATGAAAGCATCGAAGCGCAGGGGTTGTTAAGCTGATTACTCAAGCTTACGCATTGAAAACAATATATATTCTGGTGTTCAGAAACATGCGAAAATGAAAGCTGACGGGAAAGCTTGTCCTGATTTGTTAATTGATGCATTGATTCTTATCTGTAAAATGGACCTGCACCAACAGCCTCAGTGATTTTGTGCAACTTGTATCTGAGTACGTGGGGATGTTTGTTCACCGGTGTAATTATGCCCTGTTAAATAAATGAGCATGTTTTTTCTGTTTGATCTCTTTATGAGAAAGCCAGGTGACCAAACCGCCACGAGTATGACTTCCAACAGGCCAACGGGCCATATAGAAGGCTGATCTTCATTCACAGCATCTTCTTGTCCCTCTGATGAAGAATGAGTTACATGGATGCAGCACAGCACCTTTAAATAAAGGGTCACTTTTTCTCACCCATTGCTATATTGACTACCTTCGGAAATTTTGCACATCTTTTTGAACTGTGGTACAGTCAGTGCTTCCGTTGAGTGTCTTTTTGAGATGAGAAATGGCTGTACTGATTAATTTCTGACTCAGTTCCCCTCAGGGTGGTTGCACAAGCCGAATTTGAAAGGGAGCGGTGCAGAACAGATACCAGATGGAGGTGCTATGGGAGGAGTTGGTGGAGGTCCTGAGCAGGCCAGCCCAGAGGGAGTACAGAGGTGCTGAGTAAGGATTTGGAGCTCAGGGACTGAAATTGGACAGGTGTTCAAGAGGTGTCCTAATTTCTAGCTACGCCCCAGAGGGGAAGAATCTGGCCAGAGCACACTCAAGGAAAAAAGTAAAATCTTACAAACTCTGAGTTGCACTGATAAAATCTTAACTGCCATGGCAACAGAGCTCCATCAGACAAGTGTGAGAGAGTCTCCCAGAGCCAGTACTGATCTGGCAAGCATACTGTGCCCTGCTATGTAGTGTCACTTGATTGTCTTACGGACAGTCAAGGTAAAGCAGCTGAGATGAGTGGTTAAGAGCTGAGGATTTTCTGTTATGATAAAAAAAGGGTTGGTGTCAAATGTTGTCAGAAAAGGTCCAATTGGTTTTGCTTGCTGAGTAGTCAAAGATGTTAAAGGACCTTTCAGATGTGGGACAGACACTGTAACGAACCAGGAGGAGTGTCCAGGAAGCCACGGAACTGGTCTGGTGCGAGGGAACAACTGGAGATCCATCTGAGGTGTGTGCAGTTGTAGGAAGTCACACGTGGTGCAGTTTCTCCCCTGTCATCACTTTTGGGTCCTTTCTTTACATCCAAACACTTACAGAGCATTAATTCAGCACTGCTAAAAATAAGTTTTTTTCCCCCCCATATGCTTAGCCTCAGTTCTTTTGAACTTCAGTGGATTTAGGACACGATCTTCAATGCACTGGGTGAAATAGTTGCTAAGGCGATGATTCGGTTCTCAGGTCGAAGCACTTTTTTTTCTTTTTTTTGCATCACAAAAAATCTGCCAGATTGAAATAATTTATGAAGCTCTCCCGGGAGGAGGAAGATTAGTCTGAGGCACCTTTCTTATGCTTAAAAATAAGCTGAATCAAGCTGTGTCAAGCTGAATCCCTCTGGCTTTTCCAGGACAGTGTTTATTTATGTTATCAACTGGCTTTCCCCCCCCCCTCTCTGTGGGCAGCACCTGCATCTCGGGCCCTGATAAAGCAGGTGCCTGAAGATGGGAGCCATGGTGCACTAGACTCCAATCCATATGCGGATGACTTATACAAATGAACTGTAGGGGGTGCTACACAGGCTGCTGATGATAAAAGCCCCTTGGTCAGTTGTAACCTTTGTTGAATCAGACTGGTGCCCAGTATGAAGCCAGCTGTCTGACTGATCTGTTTTGTGAGACACATGACCTTCTCTCGCGCATAAGTCAGAAACCCGTCACTCAGGGAAAATGGTAAGTGCATAAATGTAAACCATAGGCAGACTGATGAGACACTGGCTTCCTGGCCAGTCACACTTGTGACGGCCTGTTTTCCATGTGAAGAGATCTAACAGAAACAACATGTTCATTTTTGAATTAATGTCCAGATTCGACTCCAGATGGTGGCGCCCAATCCATGCACTAAAACGGCGCTTTAATAGGATGAGTTAAACAGCACCTAAATTTAGCATTTTTTTGACATGACATTGTTCACCAAAAAAAAAGAAGAAAGAAAAAGAAAAAAGATACTTTGGTGTAAGTGGAAACCATTTTTTACGGTCTGTTCGAAAGAGTTCTGCAGTTGCACAAGTGGGTGTGACTTAAAATGATAAAGATATCTAATAACCAATTATATTTTTTGACTGCTTTTCTACTTATTTTTTGTGCCGCTGCAAGACATCTCTTGCAAACACAGGTTTACCAGTACTAATAAATCACATCTACTGCTGGATGGAGGGGGAGCATTATCAGCTCTCCACTGCTTATATATCACACATGCAAACTAGGAACTTTGATTCCTCCAGTTCTCTGCCCCTCCATAATCTTCTGAAGGAGAGACAGCACTGCACCAGCCATAGCCGTTCGCTATTCTGCAATCATCCGGTCTCATAAATCAAAATGTCGGCAAGTCTCTATTCTTTTCACCACCAGAGGGCACTACTGCATGTGATTATATGAATGCCTTTTGTTAAACCGGCAAAACTGATTCATCCCTCATGGCACACCACAGACTGAGGCTGATGCTCAGTTGAATTACATAATAATCTTATTTATAAAAAACTATATTTGGAAATTGTTACTGAACAATAGGAGCCAGACAGTGTGCGGGAATAAGGCACATAATAATGAGGTTCGCAGAGTAATTGCGCTCTGAACTGTGGTTTAAGGCCGCTCTGCACCCCCACTGCTTCATCCCCTCCGTTCCACATTACACTTGACTCTGTTTAGGCTTGGTCCACTGCATACTGTCGCAGTGTTTTCTTAGGTAGATTTTGTTTACCCCGATGAACAAAACCACAGACTTCATGCTGTGCAGCCCCAACTCCCAGGCAATTTTCATGTTGTTCAGAGCTGAAAATGTAAGTACTAGGTGCTCCATATTTCACAATGTTATAAGATTAAAACATCAAAGCGCCATAATGGTAATGCCATAATACTTCAGAGACAACAGCAGATCTTTAGCATCAAATTCTTGGCACTGTGAGTGGAACAGAAAAAGGCCTGTGGGGCCTGGGAGTACATTTTAAATGTTGCAGCTGGCTTACTGGAGGCCATTATGTGAGAAAGACCCCCCAATTATTGAAGAGCTCAGACACTTGAATTCAATTCCAGGAGAGAATCACTGAGACTCACTGGGACCTGGTCGTACTCACCTAGTAGAAATACACATTTCAACAGCCTTTTTTCTCAGGCAGTATTCTTGTACTTCTGTAAAATACGTATGCTATTATGAAAACCAGCCAATGCATATAGGTTAGATACCACAAGCTGTCTCTCCCTAGTCCCTCCTGTTTTGTAAAACCTTGTGAATGGCACGTCATTGGCACTGTGCACACAGCATGTGACCCATATTGTAGTATTGATTTTATGTGTGGGGTGAGGGGGTGGGAGTGGGGGGACAGGTGCTCCCAAGTTCACTGGTGTTGTAGGCCAAGTGTTTGTTGGCAAGAACATGAGAATGATGTTCTAGTCCAGAGCCAACCAGTCCAAGTGTTTGCAGGTGTCAGCCGTCTGGGTGTTTGTCTGTCTGGGTATCTGTATGCCTATCTGCAATGTCTGTCTGTCTGTCTGCCTGCCTGTGTACGTGCCTGCCTGTCTGGGTGTGGGGGACATCTCTGTAGAAGAGAAGGACTGAGTTCATGGCCAAGGACTGCATAGTTATGATACAGTACTGTATTCACTGGCTTAAGGGCAATTGCTTATGTCATTAGATATTGAAATTGGAAGCATGGGAGATTTTCGTTGCATTTCATAATATCTGTCCATGTTCGAATGACTTACACTGGCCTTTGAGTGTTGTAATTCGGCAAGAGATTTGCACATAATTTATTTCAACGTCATTCCAGTCCAACTCTAAAACATTGTTTTTCCTTCAAGAGTTTATGGCATGAATAGAAACACTAGATGATGTTTCTCCTGTCAAACAGCTGACATCACTCTGGTATGTTCGTGACAACCTGATATAAGAGCAAAAGAAATGCAATAAAGCTATAAAATATATATAATCATATCATAGAACACTGCATGGGTTGAAGAAAATCAATGTTTGATACAGCTGTGATGTCACAAAGTAGTCTGAGTAAGCATTTGCTCCTAATGCCATCTGAAAAACCACAACGTTAAATCAGACCATACATTTGAGTCACTTCATAAATATGATGCAAACTGACATGTCCAAACTGTGATTGGTGTGATGTCACAGGTACGGAATGCGGACCTACAATCATTCTGGTTTACTTTTTGTCCTAGGCATCCAATGACACAGGGAGATAGTGTATTTTCTATAGTAGGTGCATGCGGGCTGTTGATTGCAGGTTGTATCCTTTGTGCATCCCTCAGAATCCAACATTTGCTTTAAAGGAGTAACATGGTGGTTGAACGTGACACTTCCCAGTTGTCTTTAGGCAACAACAAAACAAATGTGCATAATTTTTTTATTATTCAGTCATTTCAATGTACTTTAAAACATATTTTTCTAAGCCTAAATTTCCCACTATAAAAGTTCACCCGAACCGTCTGGGCGTGGTAATGAGAACTGTCAGTTAGCTATGATTGACAGACCGTGCCCCGTTACCATAGCTACCCCCATGATACGCACTCTTTTTGGGAGACTTTTCACAAGCTAGCTAGCTTAGTAGTATATCAAGTATCGATAGATAGCTAAGGTAAGGACGTTGACTTATATCCAATTATAATTTTTGTAATCTAGCTAGCCAAGTTAAGATAAAAGCACAACTATAACGTCCTCATAAAAGCAAAGTAGCTGGCTAACGTTATCGATAACATTGCCTTATGAAAGCAAACTACCTAGCTAGCTAACGTTAGCTAGCTAGCTAAATGAATATAACCAGAAATAATCTAATAGTCCTTAAAAGGCACTCTAATTTAAGTGAACCTAACGTTAGTCAAATATTTGCATTGTCTTGCCTGTAAGCCAGCGGCGCAAACTATGGGTCTCGAGTTATCCATGGGTTTACAAGGCGTGGAAAGGGGAGTGGTTACTGTGTTTGTGACGCACCAAGTTCACAACTTTCTCAACCGGTTGAAAATAGGACGATAAATTTAAAACGCATATTTCTCCAAAAATACAGAACGGACATATTTAATACTTTACTCATTGTGTTTCTTCAATGCCTCTTGTGCAAATAGCACATAAAACCGAGAAAGTGTGAAAATCACCATGGTACTCCTTTAAAAGACCAGGGCTGCATTTCCCAGAGTCTCCTTAGCGCTATGTGCGTCGTAAGGTATACCTTAAGCTCTTCCTTTAGATCTCGAGCTGTTTCCCAGCGTCTCCTTAGCTAAGGTATACCTTAATTAAGGTATACCTTTAAAAGGGTGGTCTGAGGCACTTGTAAGCTGTCCCTTAATGCTGCGCTCCGGTAATCCTATCACAGTTTTGCCTTATTATGCCAACATTTTGCTTTTCAAATCGACAGTTGTACTACAGTGCGCATCTAGTAGCACATCGGCATGCGAAAATGAGTTTAATATTAACTTTACGAAAAGTAATTATCCAATCAACGTGTCTGTGCATAGAACGTCGTGAGAATGTTGTCGTTTTACCTGTCTATCCCCATCATGATGGTAATTAAGTATAGGGCCTATCCATGATACTAATCCAATTTGTGAAAAGAAAAAAAAAAGTTTTTTAAAATTTATACGTAGTGGCGCTAACTTAGGATATGGCTTTTCTGACTGCATACCCTGTAGAAATTAGTTCGTTTGTGTGTGAGTCAATGATCACACTGACTTGGAACAAACCGCCGGTTTATTAAGAATATAAAACCTGTGTGTGCAAAAACAACGTTGAGTGAGTCTACTTGCATAACCGAACTAGAGCACGTTGATTGGCCTAGCCATAAACACACATACAGGTACAGTGGCTCATAATGACAAACATAGGCAAATGATCTACATCCCCTTCCATTAGCTCACACCTCCTATATAAAACAAAATAGCACTGGGTAAATATCAACATTATGGAACATTTTTCTTACCATGTTGTTTTACGATTTTCGGTAAACAACCCAATAATGATATTCTTGGTTAAACTTAAGATTATCCAACAGCAAATTAAGGTGGATGAACAAATCACTTTAACAGGTAGACCTATTCATAAGGCACCCGGTAAAGAATTCATCATGATAAATTTCCACAGACGCGCTTTTGCCTTTCATCTACGATCATTTTTGCATTGCAGAGAAAAGTTCGCGGGAATCAGTGCAGTGCAGTGATATGCTGCTACAGTTGCCTATATATTGTGTGACAAAAACAAATTAACATTAGACCTTTGTTTCAATAAGAACAAAATAATTCACCCATATGTAGCCTATATCCTTTTCCCTGGGTTTCCACGAAGTCCCAGACTATGGCTTATATGTCCCGATTGATGCTTTTTATTTTATTCTTTGTAGCCTATATGTACGTATTTATTGAAACTATCACAAGGTCTCGTCTTAACGGACTCTTAAAGAGATTAGCAGATGTTCTCTAGTAGGCATAGCTCCCTCTTCTGCAATATTAGATTGATGTAAAATGATTATGACAACACTTGTTATATTAAAACGTCATTCACAAGCCTTTACAAGTGAGACAATCGATTCGCTTGGCATCGATTGATAAACTTTTCAGCACCACAGTGAAGGCCAGCTCCAACTTACGATGTACCTTTGAGGTGCCTTAAGGTATAGTCCGGGAAACACTCGTAAAAAAGCAGTTTCCCTTTGAAAGGTATACCTTAAGAACCTTCGTAAAACGTTAAGGTACATCGAAACTCAGAAACGCAGCCCAGGTTCATTTCTCCCTATGCAAAGCTGTCAATGCTTTGAAGCAGCAGCTATGACTCTTTCATAAAGCTCTGGACAAAAGCTTCGGTGATTGAGCTTAAGATATAGGCTATGTGAGAGATGTTATCATGAACTGGATGTAGCTGTCCATTGCCACTTTACTAGTGTGAGAGAGACTTGTTTCTATATGTTCCAAGCACATTTTTTGTAACGTTGCTCTCATTGTAACATGGAATGTGTACAGGAGTAATCGCCACGTTCACATCACCATATAGCTTATGGGATCATTATAACTATGGCTTCTCCCTACAGTGCTAACATGCCATGTTTCGAAGAATTTTATGGATGGGGGTGGTTGTGTGCAAAGGGCCCAGGGCATTTTTCATTTTTCACACGCTCAGCAGTTCATTTTTAATGACTTGACTTAGCCAAATACCTGATTTTTTTAAATAGTGATGCATGTGATTGTGAAAATGCTCATAATAAAGAGGAAGAATATAATCTTTTTATGATCAGTTTTCTCACAGTTTAAGTTCTCGACTCTAGACATCAGGAGCCGCTGTAGTGTGATTGGCTCTTCTAAATGCGAACCAAAATCAGACTTTCTATAAATAAAATGGCAGTTGATAAGAAAACCAAAATGTCTACCAGAGTTTAACATTAACGTTTTTAATGTCTCATCCAAACCGCAGCAGGTGGAATTATTCCAGGGCTGAGTGATAGACAACAGGCTGGGTCACTCAACCTGCTTGTTCTTTTACTTGTGGAAATATTCAACAAGACCGTAAATCCAGTAAATTAAAATATGTTCTGGCAGCCGCCTAAGAGAAAAACAGCCTTTCCGAGCACCTAGCATTAAAAATTATGTTACCCAACCCTGTAATTAACCCTGTCAGGATTTCACAAAAGAACATTTCCAAACATTTAAATAATAAGAATCATAGCTGCACAGGGAGTCACACTACACAGGCAACACTTCCAGTGCTGAGAGGGAGGCCATTTGAGGAGAAAGTACAGTTCATATATGTAAAACATCCTGCTATTCATTGGGATTTGGAAGCCTGCATTTCTCATCCGTAATACCATTAATGGATCACATGGATGGCCCTTGCTTTAGGGATGGGATGTAATTAGTTGGGCGATAACAACGAGAGTGCACAATAAAATTTCCAGTGTTAATTCAACCCCAACAGTGTCAATTGAGCTCTAATGGATAACACTTAGCCCCCGAATGGCCAAATGTTATCTGGTACAGTTGAATGTGGAAACTGGACATTTTACTGTGTGGGTGAAATAATGGTTGTGATTTGCTGACAGACTGGCTGGCCAGACACACTATTCGTCTCCATGGAAACGGATATTAACTGTGGCTGCTGAGCACTGTCTTGGGACATCAAAGAGAATTCATCAGCACCACTGGGTTTCTGTGTTAAAGACTTTCCTCCATGCAAGCGGCCCTTTATGCACGAGGACCTTCTGCATGTAGTTTTGGGATATTGCTTTCATTCAATCCCAGCGATGCCTGTAACACGGTGCGTTTCATTTTGCCTTTAATTTTTCCCACAGCTTGTCAGCTTTTGATCGACGCCCAACAGAGTGCTGCTTTTCATGGCCCGAGAACATCTGCAGAGGAAGGCATGGTCAGTTTGTGCTGCTCCCCTTCCTCCGCCACCACAGTCACGTCAGCGTTTCGAAGGAAGTTGTTGGGAGCTCCTTGTGCCTGAGAACACTTTTGCAGAAATTGTGTGCTGTAGTATGAATGGTCCTCATCTTGACAGAAGCAATGTCTGGTGTGGGGGTGGGGGGTTGTGGGGGGAGGTTACTGCCTTGGGGTGGGGTTACTGCCTTGTTTTTCTTACAGTTTTTCCACAAACACATACATTATGTTCCTATAAAAGACACACTGAACCGCTTAGGCAGTACGCTACCGGAGGCAAGCGAGTGCCACTCAGTTTCCATTGCTTTATTATTTCTATATTATTTTTATTTATTTTGCCAGATGCTGTTATCTTGGGTTGGTTAAAAGCTTAGATTTGATTTTTTATAGCCTATGCATTTATGCAGCTGGAAATGTACATTGGTTAACAGTACAGAGGCAATGTCTGTGCCACACCGCAGACTCTAGACCTGGCGCTATTTCTTGAACTGGCCCCTATGACTACTACATGGAGCTGATATAACACCCAAATGTTTGATTGAAGGCCAATGATTTTCAAGGCTGTGACTCTAGTAGGATGATGCAGTTACGAAGCCAGCACTTTGGTTTTGATTCCATCCATCCATTATCTATACCCGCTTATTCCTGGACCTGGTCAGGGTCGTGGGGGGTGCTCAAGCCTATCCCAGTGTGCACTAGGTGAGAGGTAGAAATACACCCTGGACAGGTCGCCAATCTATCGCAGGGGACACACACACCATTCTCTGCTGAGTCACTCACGCACTTATACCTATGTGCAATGTAAAGTCTCCAATTAGCCTACTTGCATGTCTTTGGACTGTGGGAGGAAACCGGAGTACCTGGAGGAAACCCATGTGGACATGGGGAGAACATGCAAAGTCCATATACTGTAGAAAGGCCCAGGCCAGGATCCAAAGCCACTATTACTCAATTTGAAGCTTTTTTGCATACAATCCATTCACACAAAAAATAATTTCAAGTGAGAAAGACGGGAAAAGTGCCATACCTTAGATGTGCCCTGAAAACTTATTTCAGACCATACAACCCTCCAGAGTCTAGTGAGGAGTTTAGTGCACTAGCCCAGATGTTGGGTTCTCATAAAAGAGAAATGCTCTCTATAAGATGTTTAGTTGCCTTGCAGCCTTGGTATTTGCAATAAATCTGTGCCATACTGTTGTTTAAGCAGAGGTTTTCATATACTTTATTGGAAATCCTCTGTATGTGGTTGGAATACATGGATGCACACAGATTTAAGTCAGTCTAACCCACTCTATTAAGAAATCCTATGATCCTTTTAATTGCCATCGAATGAATCAATAATTAGCTACTGTATGATACACACCATTCTTACTAAGTTGATTTTTAAAATCTTTACTTTTGGTGTCTGGATCACTGAAGTACAGTATGAAAATTAGCAGAGGGGCAAGTTGATCAAGTTGGAAGTCATTTTCATTAGAATAAGATTATTGCATTACCTTAGATGTGACAACTAGGTTTCCATTAGCAGCAGTAAGACCAGATTCAGATCAATACATGCCACCCCATTAATAGTGAGGCCTAAGATGCATGGATTTGGTCAGTGGATAGAAAACTAATAAAGAATTAGTTTTATTAGTGGAAAGATAGTCAGACATGGAACAAAACATATTGCGACCTAACTGAAAATGTATGCATGCAAACTAGGAAAAATGTATTTCATGGTAAACAAAACGATTGAGTTGTTCTTCAGGAGTTTTCAGCCTCTGAGCCAAGGGAGCACACAGCAAGACAACGAAGATGGGAGTCTTTCCAAGGAAAACATCTATGATAAATGTAATCGCATTTCACATACATTCACAAATGTCAATAAGAATTATTATGCCACTATACCATATGTCATTTTGTCCAAGCAACGAGAACCATTTTAAGAATTATGTCATATCATTTCACTTTCATCTAAATTAGATTTATTTATATCACATTGAAGCTCAGACTGCTGTGAGCACTCCTTTATTCCCATTATAAGTTGGGGAACCCCAATTCCAGACAAAAATGTAGTCATTGTAATTAGGACTATATTTCAGTTTAAAAGCACAATAAACAATTTTCTCTGTGAAATCATATTAATTACATGCTCATTTGTGGTTTAAAATCTAGTGCAGGTATATGCCACATATCATTTAGGTTTTACTCCTTAATACTCTCCACTTCTTATTGCATTAAACCCAAACATAACTTTTTCAGAACAGTTTTTGATTAGATGAGGCCCTGTGCTTACAGCACCATTAAGGTAATTGTGCTGAACTAATCAGTACAATGCAGAACATAAACATTAATAAATGTCAGCCCTGGGAATGCTTACTAGTGGGGCTTTTGAAAAGATTACATTAATACAACATGACGCCAGAGTTCGTTGAGGAATAGGATGGCTCAGTTGTGCTTACCTTGTACTCGGATGAGTTGTTTATTGTACTTTGCATTGGAGACAGGTGGGATGTCCTTTTGTTGTTTAGATCATCCAAGCTCTGGGCAACCCTGTGTCATCACAATTGCACAGAACCTATTAACCGATGAAGCCCTGGCAACAGTTCTACGGGGATCTGGTTTTGTTTATATTTCCATTAGAATGTCACAGCGAATTTACCTCAGATCAACAAATACAATAATTTTTCCTTTTTTGTTTTTTTATTTATTTTAGAAACACCCACCAAGACAGATGTTTCCAATTGTTTTTTATTTTTTGTTTGGAAAAGTGAAATTTGAGCAAGCTTCTACTTGTCACGTAGGAATGTTATTTCTTTGCCTTTTATTTTTAACAGAACTGCTTACCCGGAAAGAAAGAAACAAGTCCCATCTGGATTTTTACGAGGAAACGGGGGACAGTCAAGTTAAATGCAAAATTATGTAGCGTACAGCTAGAATTTTTATATGGCAGCTACATTTACAATGGGCCCCACAGAAACGAAGCAACAACTCAGCAGAAGTACTGAATTAGACAGCACTGAATTAACAGATTCATCATGCTACCAAATCCAAATTACCATGCAGCATGAAAAATTAGGTAAACCAACATTTTTCCTTCATGTTCTGAAAATGTAAATTTTACCGTAAAAATACACCTTAGTTGACTGTTTTAAGTAAGAATTATTATTATTATTTTTTAGAATATTTTATTTGGATACAGCAAAGCCCATTGGCCAGTATTAGGATGGATCATATGCCTTCTGGGGTACATTGTTGTGTTTTACAAAATGCAGTCCATTGTCATGTGATCGGATTTAGTGATTGAAGGTTGTCATTGTACTGATTAACTAATAGGAATTTGTCCTGCTATCGTAAAAGCACATTTGAGTCAAAAGGACACCTCTATTATTATGTCATACATGTTAATCAATTAATTAATTTATGTTTGAATGCAGATTTTTAAAATAGAGGTGAAGGTTAAATCTTTGTTACAGTTGCAGCACAGTAAGTTGTACAGTATGTCAGCACATACACCTATGCACCTTTCAACCTTTCAAAGCTTTGACAATTAAAACCTGCAGATACTTTGCATGCATGTGAGAAGGCAACACATCACCCAGCTGAGGCAAATTGAAGAATATCAATGCAAACTGCATTTCTCATTTAAATATACTTATCCTCACTAATCCTAACTAGCATGAATGGGCAGGGCAGCTTCTTTAAAAGTGACTGAATATGAGACCTATCGCAAGGAAAGTTGCTAAATTACCCGAATGAAAGCACACATGGGTGGCTGCATATTACCACTGATGATTAAATATATCACAACAGGGTTAACTCCACTAAATCTCTTTCAGAACCGTCTGGTGGGGCAGGTGAAATCTTTAATGGGAAATACAGCATATAGGTTAAAGGGTAAACTGCAGAATTCAGTGCTGCTGCTGTTATTACTGCTTTGTCATTGAGTGTGATTTGTGTTAACATTGGCTGTTCCAATTACTACACTGCGGTGACTGTGAGTTTTCTGCAATAACTGTGAGTTTGTGATCACTCTAGCTTTGCCTGAATTGTTCTTGTAACAGCCGTGACAGAGCATGTAGGCAAATTAAGTGGAGGGGGCTGAGATATCAGCTATAAGAAAGGTGCGAGGACAGCACAATGTCCTCGATAGCTCAATTTGAAGGAAAGGAAAAATGGGTTCTTTATAGCTCATTAGATCCACACATCTGCTGCACAAAGTATAACATATGTCTGGTGGACGACCACCAATTTGCAAAGGTGCCAGTCCGCCCGATCCCCCTATCTGTTCTAATGTATAAACCCACACAATCACATCATGATGCCAGTTTTTGATGAGGCTATTAAGAACTGTTGCACAATAAGGTGAAGGTTGAATCTTGTAAGAGGCTCCTCCAGATGGATGTTATTTGCTGAAAATTTGGTATATTTGACCCCTTTAGCATCCCATATGCAGCTGATGCCCTTACGTTCGATGTAGTGAAGGGCCCTATGGTTTAGATTGCAGCTAGACCGTCAGTGCTAACTGTGGCTGACTGTGTCCCATGTGGTGATCCAAAATTGGCCATAGCCTCTCTCAGGCAGGGAAGATTTCATAAATAAAAATAAAGATTAGTTTGAAAAAGAAAAAAAAAGATGTTTCAGTTAGCAGCTTATCTGCTGGCTCACTGCTCAGCAGTGACTCATCCAGGCCACAATGAGTGATACAGTAATATCATCCATTGTGAAATACCTTGTAAGATGCATCATTAACATTCAAACTCAAACCATTTCCTAAAAGACCATTGCAATGTCACTGGTATCCTAAGCCACTCATAAAGCAATTAAATGCATGGATAGCTGAATTTCACCCCTCCCACGGCAATCAACAGCTGTAAGAAGGACTGCAAAACATAGAAATGTGTTGGTGGATGGTGCCCTATATTACTATGTGGAACCATGGATTACGTTATTTGACATATTTAAATTTCAAGTGAATGAATTTGGATGTTTTATTTTAGAAGCTGTCCTTTCTTTTATTTTTCCCTCCATGCTTAGGAATTCATGTTTTACAGCATTTTATGAATAATAATAATAATAATAATAATGATAACAAATGAATAGTTATTATTATGTCCAATTAATTAATATATATTTTTAAATTTAGGGCTATTTGTGAGTGCTGTGCTTTCTTCACCCAATAACTTGTGTGATATTTGTAAAATGCTTTCTTGTCTTTAAATGATGCTTTATTGTAAATAAATAATGGTTTTCTTTATTTAAAGTTCATCCCCTAAGAATTAACTTTTCTCCAGCTATCTATGATGTACTCTATGTAGTGTTTTGAGAAAATCTCATTAATATTTTCCTCATTAGCTATGATGCATTTTAAGGGGCATCAGAAAGGCTTAAATTCTATCATCAGGAAGCAGGGCAGTGGTCAGTCAGTTATATCCAGTCTGAAAGCAGCATCCTCTGCAGCTTAGCTGGAGGATTTCAGAGTGGAAAGTGGCAGCTGACTACTGTTTGTGTTTAGCATGATGAGCTGGCTAATTTATGCCTCCTGTCTGGCAGAGGAGGTTGCAGCAACAATGGGTTGAACCAAAAACTACAATATGGCACTTAATTTGATGGTTGAAATTAGGGGAGAAAAAAACATTTCATAATAAAATTTAAGATGGGTTTCTTCTGGATGAAGCATAAGACCACAGAACTTAAGCATCATTGATGCAAACGATTGATCAATGCTCAGTTGTTCTTGGGCATCATTAATAAATTCATAGTCAAAAGAGAAACATGCAATGAACAAAATTTCAGTATTAACCAAAATGTTTGACTGGTAACAGAGCCAAAAAATTTCTAAATGACTTATAAATACCTTATATTTTGTCCCTTTCCATTAAAAAAAAAAAAAACAAAAACGCTGATTTGAATTTTTAAAAATTGTCTTCTTTTGTATACTCTTCTGGGTAGACTTTAAGCCTGACATCCTTGAGGCAAACCTTTCTAGTGATACCAAATATCACCCTAATTGCACATGTTGGTTTCCTATGAAGAAGTGGCAGAGCTGCTGATATTTTACTAATGTGACATGGATGGAAACCGTAGGTTGCAACTTCAATGCATCGTACGCATTAGTCATCTTTCTCTCCTCATTCTTTGCATTTCAATGCAACTCTTTCAGCACATAATGAAATCCACTTCTGGTGCTTCAATCTTCCCGCAATGGCATTAGCACTCAATAGCATGTATTATGGAGCTAATCCCCAGTCCAAAGCTGCGGAGCTTTCCCATGTGAACACGTGCTGCGAACGGTACTTTTTGGACCTTCAGGCGTGGGCACCTGCAACGAGAGAGTCCTTTGTCAGCCACTGCTTAAATCATGCTATAAATTGTGCTACGTCAGCGCGTAAAGGGTTTAATTGTGCATTCTAGATTCCTGCTGTCGGTCATTGTCCTGGTAAATGCTGAAGCACTGAATTGTCACTACAGGGAAATGCTAATAAATTCTGGAAGTGTTAATTCTGTGATATAAAGTTAATGCTTCCTGCTAATCCCAGATTATTATAAAATAAATGGATATTCATTTTCAAATTCATTAGGGCCACTTCAAAGCAGGGCTTGTGGGATAACGTGGAATGTAAGACGCAAAGATTAAGACTTCCAAAAAACCATCACTAGATTTAAAAATACAATCTAGTTCACTGCAATTATTTTGAAAAGTTTTTTAATTTTAGTGTACCCCTCCCCCATATGTTTTTCCCTTTTAAGTAACATGCAAGAACTGGTGGGTCATCAAACATTCATGGCTCTGTTGTTCACTGTCAAAATGTATGAAGTGCTACTGTATATGGCTGGTGTCTGCCTTTTAGAAAGAAAGCATCTGAAACCTTTTAAATTGGTGGGAGCTTAGCTGAGTCCAGTATACTGAGGAATTGAACAAAAGATTCAGTTTTGAAATAACTTCTTTAGACTAAAGAAAAATATCATTGGTGTTTTAAAAAAAAAAAATACAATTGTCATGGTGCCAGTTAAGACTGAAAGAGAAAAATGGTAAAGTACCCAGTTTGAATGTGATGTTAATCACAAAAAACTATGTTTTCAGGGAAATGTTTGCATTTGCCAAAAGCCTCAAAAGACAGGAAATGGAATTGATCAGCCCTAACGCTAACATAATCTTCTCTCCATCAAAGCGTGCCAGCACATATCAGACAACTGCTACAGCCCTGTATATGTCTACTGTACTTCAAACAACAAGTACTCACCACTGGGCAGATTGCTTAAGATTCAAACCTTCTCTCAGATCCTAATTCATACTATTACAGTAATTCTCTGTACAGTGTATTGACAATTTTGGATATTAAAGCCAGAGGCAATATACTCACAGATTTAACATATTGCTATGAACTCTTAAGGATATAAATTAAATTTTCAACTCATAACTCACATATCACATAGTTCACAAAGTTACTACATCATTACATCATAATTATCATAATACTTGTCCTACGGCTCAGTTGGTAGAGCATTGCTCTTAAACGCAAAGGTACTAGTGGGTTCAAACAGCGGACGACATATACTGAAAAATACATGCATTAATTTAATGTATGTCACTCTGGATAAAAGTATATGCTAAGAAGTAAATATATATACAGTATGTTCATGTAATGGCCTATATATATACATTATTATTAACATTTGTCCAAATGTAATCGACTGATTAAACAATGATACACTCCATGATAGAGTCTCCCACAAATCACTTGGAGTCTCATTGTTGGGAATGAATATTATAATGTATCGTATACGTTACATTACATTTATTTGGCAGATGCTTTTATCCAAACGATGTACAGTACATAAGTGCATACAGAAGATTATTGGAACAGCTACAAACACAGGTCCGATAAGGTACAATACTCATTTTGTAACAGTTATTCATAGCCATGAACACATTAAGTCCAGTTCACACAGTCAACATTACTCTCTGACCTAATCTATGCTAAGTCAAACTAGGAGGCAAGACACGCTATAACATCAAGATAATGATACAAAGTACAATAAGTGTTGGATGGAGGTACATGTAACATGAAAGTGGCACAGATGGTACATGTGTAGCATGAAAGAGGGGGATTTAAGTGATACAAATGATCCCAGATTGGGAGTGGTGATAGTTAACTAGTCCAGGCACTGTGTAGTCTTGAGAGATGTGTCTTCAGACCACAGCGGAAGATGAGCAATGTTTGAGTAGTTTGTAGAGGGAATTTGTTCCACCACTGGGGAGCTAGGGTGGAGAAACTCCATGATTGGGACGAGCGAGAACCATTCACTCGGATGGCAGGGGGTGAAAGTCGCCCTACTGCAGCAGAGCGGAGTGGTTGAGCTGGCATGTAGGATTGAATCATGTCCTGTACGTAGGCGAGGGCTGTCCTGTTGGCAGCAGTGTAGGCGAGGGTCAGGACTTTGAACCTGATCCTGGCAGTAGCCAGTGGAGTGACCTCAGCAGAGGAGTGACGTGAGAGAACTTGGGAAGTTTGAAGACATGTCGGGCAGCAGCATTCTGAATCACCTGTAGTGGCTGTATGGCACAAGCTGGCAGGCTTGCAAGGAAATGTATTTTACACATTCTATTTTGATGTTTTAATGTTGTCCACCATTCTACTGCACAAGTGACAAAAGGAAGCTGTCCCTTTAAGGACTGTTTCTCTGCAGATGAGGTTGTGTGGTCAATAAGGTCCTTTTCTATTGGGGGGGGGGGGGGGGGGGGGGTTTGTGCCTCGTGTTGGTCTATGATTGTCCTGGTCTCAAGGGACAGAACAGCGCGATTCACTGGGGACGTCATTCTCCCCGGATTCAGAGAGGAGAGGACCGGAGATATGCATTAAGTGCCTGGCCTGCGTGCAATTCAGGCACTTCTCAGCCGTGTCATGCACCCATTCCTCCCTATACAGCCGTATGTGATTACATCGAATGCTGTTTGGTAAGGGAATTGAGCACAGCTGTGGCCATGGTTTCGTACATCACCAATATCTTCTTAATGGACCACCAGTCATAATCTGAGCACACTGTTCTTGTTCAAAGCACAGGGTGTTACTTCCTTTGGGTCTGGGGCCATCCAGGCATATCTAGGCCTGGGCTTTATTATAAGTGGTACCAAGTCTGTACTATACCACCACACCTTGAAAGCATTACTGTCCTTAGCTGTAGGCATAGATTTAAGGCAAAGTTAGACAGTGATGAAAGTGCAGTAGTGCCTTTGGAGGTTACACAATGGCACAGTATCGACACAATTAAGAGCAAGACATTCCTTTTCAAATGCCTTTTTTTTTACAAGGTAGCAGATTTGAATAATTATTACAGGCGATTTATCAAAAATATTTCTGAGATTTTCTGTTGTCCAAACAAATGAATGAGCCTTTGGCTTTACTTAGTGATGATGCCCTTTTAAGTAATTACATGAGAATTGAGAATGTTCATTCCAAAATATGCTAACATTATTCTTCATGATTCAACAGAATCAAACAAAATAGCATTTTTCTCAAATTCAAAATTTGGAGGAGTGCGTCCCTGTTTTCTGTACTTTGTGCATCTTCCCACCGCACGAGCATCATTACTTAATCATTCTGCACAGCTTACCGCTGTTCCAGTGGTTTTAAAAGTTTACCGAATTATTCACCTAATATTGGAAAGTGGTATCTGACATTTTTTTATTATTTGCTTTTAACCATTGTCTGATTTGTGAAGGTAAACAATTTGTCTTGTATCTTCTGAGAGTTCTCTGCCATAGATTCTCTGTGTGCTAACTCATTTTTAAACCTCGGTGAAACAGGAAGCCATGTCAGGCCATGCCAGGCCACTAAACTAAAAAAGTGGACATTTACTTTTCTGGATTCTATTTAAAATAATTATTAGGGGAGTGAATAATTGTGACTCATATCCTTTTGATAAAAAATATTTCTTTTAAAACATCTCATTTTCTATGAGAACATACATTAGTATAAATATGTTCAAAATGTTCTATTTTTGAACATACAATTGATCTCTTTACCTGTATTCTTTATTTTGAACAGCCTTCATTACCCATCTTTATAAGCTGCAAAGGTACTGTGCCTAATATGTAAGAAAAAATGAGCCTAAATGGAAAATGGGACCAATAAAAAATTTCAATTTCAGTTAACCTATAAATATGATGTAGGAATGAAGTTTTGCAAAACAGTCAAATTTTCAGAATTATGCCTCCCCTATTACCTAAACTCTGTGTTTTGAAAAACAGTCTTATGTGTCAATTTAAATTTACAATGGCAAGAGGTGTCCATTCCCAAAGAAAATCAACAGTTTTTCCATGGTATTGCATAGGGCATGTGTGATCTTCAGAATTAATGAGATTTAAGAAATCTGCAGATTGCTTTGGGACCTGAAGCATACCTGATTGCTGTTTTAGGGATTTAGTAATAGCTGACAAATAGTGATTGTGTTAATAATTCACCTTCGATTGTTACAGCACTCTTAGGGAATTATTTTAATTGGGTAAGATGCTCCTGCATGGTTGTACACTACATGTTACTCTGATGTTTGTACTCTGAACTGCACCCTCTCCTGTTCCATCAGGCACGCAGTGTTTTGAAACATTCACTCTTTATTATATTTTTGATTGTTTAATAAAATAGCACATGGGAACATTTCCTTTCAGCAGTGAGGGTTTTAATCTTAATGGAGCTTGTGTTCTTCCTGTTTTACACCGATGTCACCAAGGCTGGCTCAACTGGCTTCCAGAGAGGTCAGTGATGCCACTCCAGTCTGTACTCTGGGCACTAAATAAGCATGTGCTCCTAAGGTTTATTGGGTTCTTTACTGCTTTAGTGCTGCTGACAACATAAAAAAAACCTCCCGCGTAGTTCAAAATGAGGAAAAAACAAAAAAACAAAACAAAAAAAAAACAATATGAAAAGTATTTGTGTTTAATTATTACCAATGTAACCTAAGAGAAATTCAATTTGGTTGACTTTAATATTTGCTTTTTAAGTAGATATTTTAAATGCAAGTTTCAGAGATGTATTGTATCAGCATTCTTCATCAGTGTTCATTTTTTGTAGACAGTGTTCATTGAGGAGTTGCAGTTTTAAGGATAGCACTTTTGTGTGAAAATGATGATGTCAGCCAAGCTAGGAAATCTATCAAGCTTGATGGTCTTTGTTTCTATGACAGTCCGTAGTCCATCAACAATACCTGTAAGATTGGGATCTTCTCCAGCCAAACCCCCTCTGTTGCTCTTGATTAATGCACTTCAACTTCTAAACTTGTTCATATCTACCCCAAGCTCATTGTTGTTTGAAATTCAATTTATGGATGTTAATGGATGGTCATTTTGGCTTATCACAGAATGACCTTTTTCAAGACGAGATCTGTTATAAATTATTGCATCATTATTGTGTACACATTATTATATTCAAGGTCAAATACTCGGTACATTTTACCTATGAAATATATTTTGTACAGTCAACAAATATTTTAGGAGTATTTATAGTACAGCTCCATTCTAGTATGTTTGAAGTTTTTACTGTGGTTTACATGCTGTAAAAAGGTCAATGTGAAAGTGTTTATACATGAACTATATAACATTGACTATATACTGATAAAAAGGAACAGCAAAGACTGACCTTTAGTCTATCATTGCTTCTAGTATTTACCTAGGACTACTTCTTTTGTAGGAAAATTGCACTCACATAAATACAGGTGGTGCTGATAACATGTGCAATCAAAGACAGGTTCATTCATGTTCTAAGACAGATTTAATCGGTCCATTTTCATGGAAGGTGCATCGAACCTGAGTTTTCATGTTTTCTTTATATACACTAACACTGCGTGGATTTCGGGGAAAAAAAATATTTAGACTAACAGGGCAGACTGTCTACATAGCACACGTGACTAGACAAAGGTCACCAAGATAATGTTTATTTAAAAATAGAAAGACCTTGACCTATTTCAGATGCAATGAAGCTAATAAATATATATTGAGCTGCTGATGTAAAAGAGTTGTAAAAAACTCATGATTCTTGTTGCAAATGTAATAATGACAAGTTACTGTGTTCAATTCCTATGTCCTTCAAGCTTGTGAACCAATTGATGCATAGCCTAGTTTTATAGAACACAGGATCCATTTTGAAACAGAGTGCAGCTGTTGTTCTGGAATTCTGTGGTTGTTTGCTTTTTAAAGGGAATTTCATCTGACTGTTAGTGAGTCATGATGAAAGTAGATAAGCTGAGCTGCAATTTTAAGCCATCATCAGGAAAGATGATAAGGGATGAAGAAATGCTTGAATGCCACCCAAATCCAGCAATCCAGTGCATTAGTTGGTGGGGAGCCAGGGGTTCAATGGGGTTGCTGCTGTTGTAGCATGAGCAGACTAAGTGATGTCAATGATTTTAATCTGTGAAATGCCATTTGTGTCTGCGTCAGACTGCCATTTTAGTCACTGTTATGTTTAGGAGCCAATTTTTTAGAAAATGTCTACTGATTTCCATGTGCAAATGAATATAACAGGTGAATAAAGGCAGCATCATTGCATATTATTAGTCATTAAATGGCCATCTTCAACATAAGGGTAACTGTACAGTTTGTTATATACTAGTTCTTATAACTGTGACTGGTAGGGTCACCTTTGTTTTAATTAGACATACATACATCAATTATGTACTTTTATGAATTATGATCTTTGATATAGCTGATATAGCTCCAGAGTACACTTGAAATTGTCAGTTGGCCTCAGGCAAAGGTAGACTTTTGGATACCTCATATTTTGCATTACATATGAATTTTTGCTGTGCTTTTTGCCAGCTATGCTTCATTTAGGGAATACTGAGTTTGCAACCTGCACTGATTGACTGTGACCACCACATTGGCTCCAGATTCACACATAATAATGTAGTAATCCATGCCCAGGGAGTGGTTTACTAAATGCAAACAACAACAACTACAAAAACAACAACAACAACAAAAGGTGGCAAAAACCCGGTCCCATTACCACATTCACAAAAGGGAACAAGGCGGCAATTCATTGCCAGGAAAGGGCTTTGGCAACTGCATTCATCATTTATTTCCCATGGCGAAAACTGCGGAGCTTTGTTACAATCAGACATGTCCAGCTCCAAGGAGCATATATAGTTATTAAAGGGCTTTTGGGCTACATACTTCAGGTATAAATACATGTTTCATTGATGTGGCATAACATGATAATTCTGCTTGTGAGGTAGAATCCATTTTATTTTTCTTGTACATATCTTGGACAGTAATCAGTGTGGTGGAACTGAAGGTTTTGGCATGCCAACACGCTGAAAGTGGCAAACTTCAAAGATATTTCAAGATGTCAGAAGAGGCAGAAGTTGTGGATTTGCCTGTGACTGAAGAATAATGAGGACACTATGTGTGCTGCACTGCTCCATGGCTTCCGGAAAGTTCTTCAGGCTTATACCCCAACCAACCTCTTTGCTTCTTCTTCATTTTGCTGTTGGTTTTTTCATCAAGTGGAGACAGCTGCAAAATGTCTGTCAGTTGCATCTGTCCAAGATGCAGGATTATTAACTGGTCAGTTAAATTGGGGGGCAGACAGCCTTCATGAAAAAAAAAAAAAAGAAAACAATAAGAATTGGAAAAGGGAACTCCTCATTTGCTGTAAAATAAGCAACTCAGAGGTGCCCCTAGCTGTATGGAATGTTAAGGTTCTCTGACAGATATTTTAGTGCTATCCACTGCTTTGGATTACACTGAATGAGTTCCCGCCCTATTCAGTTTGTGTGCTCTGCTCTAGTATTGTGGGATTAAACTTATAGTGAGTTGCTTTAGGCTGTATAAATTCAAATTGCATGTATTTTATACACTTGCCAATGACACACTGTAGCTGTCACCAGGGATAGTAATGGCATATCTCATTAATGTATACAAAATTCACAACTCCTGTCTGTTTTACTATTGCACAAATAATTCTATCAATCTAATTACAAATATATTTACAAATAATACATTCATTCTGTGGAATGGAAATGTTGAGACGTGTGGCAATAATGTCTCTAATTCAAATATTATATATAATTCTGAGTGCAGCTGTTTAGATAATTCAGACCATTCTTTTTTTCTGTCAACATGAATAAAATAGTAATTTGGTAGGCTGGACTTCGGCAAAGGCCTTGTCTGAACCTATTGAACCTAACCCTAGACAGACTGCTTGACCCTGCCAAAAGATAATTTTTCATGATAAGACATTATTTCAAAGGATACAATGGACACCTGTTCTATGGGGTAGAGGCTGAATATATCCATTATCCATACAGGCAAGCATAGTTTCTGAATTCTTATCTCCAAAAACAACCAAAAGACAAATGCTCAGCTATACTTTTGGGGTCAGTCCCTGTCAAATAATATGTATAAGGGTCCTTCTGATTGTATAGAGGAGTTTGACTACATTGATGTATTTTATTAAAAGCAATAAAGGTGATTGTTTTCCACTATAATAATGCAATTACTTCATTATTGCTTCAATTGCCAGAATGTGTCCATACTCAATTTGCTTAGCTCAAGTGATTGGACAGAGACTTTAGGTTGTCCATGAGTGGTGAATGGACATCTTTAGTTCGGGAGTGCTAAGCAATGTTAAAGAGTGATTAAAACAAGATGGGCAATTGCAATGCTGAGAGAAAGTTATTTTTTGACAGTATGGGTAGTGTTCAATAAACTGTGTGGAAGTGGCAGTGCGGAAACATTATTTCATAAATGAGGCTCTCGGAAGGCACTTTGCAAGCTTTTCACAGTAGTTCCATTCATAGCACAGATGGGTGACCCACATATTGTTCCGTGACTGAAGCATCAAAAGCCACATTTGAATAATTTTATATTCTTTGGTAAGTGTGGTTTCTCATACTTCCTTTTCAGCCCACCCTTTTTCCCAAAAAAAAAAAGAAAAAATAAACCTTGTGGAATTCTGCAAAGTACAACAGTTTCAGTAACTTTTTCCACCAAATACTGCAGAAATGATTTTATATTAATTTTAAAGGATTTGCCTCAATTGGTTATTTCACACATTAATTAAAATAAAATTAAGACTTAAGAGCCTTTAGTTGAGTAATTGATATTCTGCATTGTTACAGAATTGACTTATTGGTACATTTGCATTCCAGTCTGTCTCCAGATTAGTCGTCGCTTCTGTTATTGGTTATTGACGTAAGGAACATTTTGTACAATATGGATGTTGATTTCCCCAAAATATCTTCCATAAATGTAATCTTCCAATTTTAAGAACTCAGCTTTGAATTTGGCCTCAGGAATGCAGATGAGTGGGGAGAGGCATTCCAGATCACGGTCCTCTGGACTGCCCACCCGCCATCTGTCAGGCTGTACCACCAGATAAAAAAGTTTCTGTTGACTCTTTCTGTGTAGCCCCACCTACCCCCCTCAATTTTTTCCTCTCCTGTACTCTCCTCTCTGGCACTTCCAGTGCAGTCCCCTCTATCCACCATGTAATCACCAACCAAAGATAAGTGACCTTTCTTTTTTGTGCTCAGTATAGGCTAATATCATCTAAGAGTGCTTTTTCAGTGTCTTCCTGGCATGCTCTTCCTGGTCTTCTCTTTGTGTTTCAGTTTATTGTTTGAGTTTGTTTCTCCCCTTTACCTGTTCCCTTCCTTTCCCTCCCCCAGCGCTGCAGTGTTCAATTTTTTTGTTCCTCCTTTTGTTGGTCCTAGTTAAGTCACACTTGTGCTCAAATCAAATCCCTGTCTGATTATTATATAAGGTTATAGAAAGTCTTTTGACCCTGGCATTGGTGCGCATTTATCAGGCCAACAATTATTTTGTAATTTAGACATGTTACGTAAGACCGTCTTTGGCAAAGTGTTACCAGTGCACATCACTGGCAAAGGTGAATCTCTTTGAACTTGTTACCTACAGGTCGATAACTGTGATGATTGTACCTTTAATCCCATGTGATCCGTTGGAATCTGATAAACGGGTACTCTTTGTAGATAGTTCAATATAGCCTGATCATGCATGCTTTATAAAACTATGTATTCACAATCCAAACCGTGCTGTGTTGTGAAACACCAGATACATGTCTGACTGCTAAAATAAATTCACTGTCAATCTTCATGTTCTTTTTGGGCAATTATTTTTAATTTATTTTAACAGGACATTGACAACGTAAAACTGTTTATAGCAATGCAGTTTGTGGTTCCCTCATGAAAGAAAATGATATGGTGTTTTTACATACCAGTTCAAATCACTGTTGTTTTTTCTTACCATGTTGCTCTCTTTCTAATAGGTTGAACTAAATACACATTGCCATATCAAAATGTGCAGTGGCTGTGTTAACAAAAAATGTTCATTCCTATATAACTCACATATACAGAGATTTTAAACATTCCAGCTGGGGCATTGCTTTTTTCATAATCCTTCGTTTGAATTGTAAGAATAGAGTGGGTCTAACTCCAAAATGTTAAAACTCTGCTTTGTTTTCACTATAGCATTTCTTTATGTTCACAATGCTCCAGATTTTCCAAATGGAAGTAGGCCTATATATATTGATACATACTTAGGGTATGGTAGAGATATTTGTTTTACAGTGTAATATCAATAATCTGTCTTTTGTTCGCAAAATACGTTTTTTCCATTTATTTAAGTCATTTGAAATGTATTGGCCAGTTTACCAGAATTTTCGACAGGTAGACAGGTTTTCCCCAGACCTGGACAAGACCAGAACAGAACTCTTGTTGTCCTTTAAATCAATGCAAATTGTTTACTGAGTACACAGCTGGCAATGTTACACTGTCTCGTTCAAGAGAACATTCCTGTTAAAGTTAAATCCATTCACAGAACTATAGTGTTCTAAGAATTTCACCTCTACCAGGAATAGTTTAGTCAGCAGAATGCATACAGATTTGGGACTGAGGGTTTGACACCTGATAAAACTGCTTAAACCCCCCTGTCAACTCCCTTCATATTCTCAAGGCTTGGATATTTTTGAAGGCTTCACATAATTTTTTCCACATAATTGCTTGAGCAAATGTTCAGGGTTTGAATGAGGCCACTATATCCTTTACTGCTAAGTTTTATTCACCTCTGAATCGCAGAGGTGAAAACAAACCTTCGCCTTGGTAACCGCCAATGCCCTCTTTCTTGACTCATTTAAATGGGCCACAGTCAGGTCAATGCAGAAACACCCTTCCATGTGCTGCAACCATGTTATGTCCTTATTCTGTCTTTTTTTCCTACTGAGGACCTTGATGGCCCCTGTATTTAAATTCTGCCCAGGGACATCCACTGTTTGCTTGCTCTCCAATCGAATGCCATCTCATTTTTCACCCTTCAGACATGCTGATAGATGGCTCTTTCTGAGACTAGATCAGGCTTTAACTTTACTATCTCTCTCTTCCGGTTAGCCACTTATGGACAGAGACGCATTTAGCAAAAAAAAAAAAAAAAAGACACATTTCATTATCCACTGCGGTAATGCTGCTTAAAAAGTGGTCTGTGCTTAAAGAAGCTCGCTCCCATCATTGTTGATGCGATGACATTTGTCAAGGATGTGAAATAATACATATTTAAGGCATCACTTTATTCATGTCCTCTCAACAATTTCATTGTTTCAGAAAAATTTGAAATGGACAGTGCCTCTCAAGTCTATCCTGCCTGCACCAGTAAGGGGTACTGCAGCGGATGGTCAGCCCTGCACAGTCGTCAAATGCACAACCTACTTTCCACACTCCACACAGTGTTTTGTTTGAGCCAGGCACTCTGCAAGCCACCAAGTCACAACCTATTTTCTGCATGTCACACAGTGTTTTGTTTAAGCCAAGCACTTATTCATGTGGTTCACTTTCTTGATTTGAACAGGGTAGATTCCCTCCCCGGAGTCTTAATGATTTAAAGTCTTTAAAGACGACTGGCTCTCCCCTCCCTTCATGCTCACTCATCCTGGCCATGATGCCTGTTTGTACTGGCCTTACAAATGCAGAACAAACTTCCAAAAATGGTCAAGATGGCAGAATCATTGGCTATCTTCCAATGCAGACTAAAGACCCTGCTCATCAAACTGTAAATTGGTTCCCCCCATCCCCACCCCGTAGAACTCCCTCTTTTCATAATAATTAAGGCTGTGGTATTTTTATGGTTTTAGGTTATAGTTTTATGCTTCTCGGGGATTGTTGAGGATGTAGTCTTATTTCACTTTTGTACTTTGGGGGTTTTTTTTAGCATAGTTAATTTGCACAAGTGCTTTATTGATATGATGTCTTTACTTGCTGGCCAAGCAATGTTGTTTGCCAGGTCTGGCACTATTGCTTACATTAATAAAGTGGATGTTTCTCCTAAAATAAGTTGCTCTGTATAGCACCTGCTAAATATAATGTAACGTGCACAGGAAACCCTGCTGTTTTAAGTGAATAAGGAACCTAGAATGTTGACAAAGACCGACATAAGCTACATGATATTTTTAAAGAAAAAAGCAGATGTTTTCATGTAGTAATTTACCATGAAAATCTGAAACAGAAGCCATTTTATGGTTCCAGATATTTTTTTCATGAGGCTTTTGTGCATTTTTTTAAATGTAAAAAAATGTACAGTACTTACTGTACTGTGCCTCTGAAGTTCAGACTATGGTAAATCCAACAAGAATCTGTCTGAGACTAGATCAATGCCACTTGTTATATCTAGCACAGTCTATGCACAGATACTTTGAATACTTTGTGTACTGTGTAATTACAGGTATGTGTGGTAATATCCACAAGTGAATCCAACTTGAAAGATTGGCTAACTTATGCATCTGCAGACTAATTGATGAATAAACGAAAGGATTGTTTTGTCAAGCTCGAGCATGGGTATGTGATTGTGGCCTACTGTTTCCAAGGGATGTACAGTAGGTCAGTCAGCTTCCCTGACTGGTTAAATTCACAAACAACAATCAACAGCGATGGTTCTCGTCAAGATATGCACATACGCAATGTTTTCGGGCATATCTAATGCATGGAGACATTCCATTCACACATGCTTCTGAAAACTGCATTATGAGAAGGGGGTGGGGGTTACAGTCGCATAAGTGCACTGAATGTCCAGTGGTTCTGTATAGCCTAGGCACTGGTGTGACAGACCATTTGAAAAAACCAGCCACAAAATATTGCCCGCTTGTTTAATGCATTTATCATCTGACATGCAGTGTATGGATGGTAATACTGTGTCAGTGCACCATTTGTATTGGTATATTGCCAAGCTTTGCCACAAACATGGACTTTGGTCATCTTTTCTGTCAATTTGATATTTTCCCTCAGCTCACTGATAACATGAGCATAAAATTCAGCTTAGATATGCCACACAACTGCTGTGAAGGTAATCAAGTCACTGATTCTGAAAACACTCCATGACGTATGTGTATGCTATGGTTGCTTATCCTCTAAAACTCCCCCCATGGCAGGTGTTGGGTCCTGATTCAGTCTATGCATCGCTCTTGTGTTCTTTGCTACTTTTCTTTATACAAACAGTCATTTCACTGATTTTGCATATTGTGCATCTTTACATCTTGCTGGTTGGACGTACCTGTGAATTCTCTGAAACTACCATTATACACATTTGTAAAACAATAAGAAATCATACACTGGAATTTTATTCTTTATACTTTGTTTCACAGTATGTGTGATCCAGGACAAGGCCAAATTATAAATGTGGCTGTTAAAAGGACTGATTGCATGCACATTTTCAGCAGTGCTAATTAAAATACACTTAGGAATCATCAATACTCTCTGTCGCTACCGTACTGCTGATCCACAAAGTCTTGGGTTTATAATTTTGTTCGCAATACGAATGCCATTGAGATTAGGTGTTCTTTAGATACTTCAGCAGTACACAGTATAGCAGCTGTGTTTGTTGCAATAAAAAGGTTATTAGAACTCCAGTCCATAGTTTTTGAAGTTTGCTTATGTTTGGTGGATCTGACTTCTATCAGTGTATGCCCACTTCAAACCAAATGGTCTCATCTATGTACAGATTGAGTGGTAGAGGCCATGGCCACATTGAGTATTGCGGGTGAGAGACCTTTGACGGTTTGGGCTGTTGAGAGTAGCTGAAGGAATGTAAAGGCCCTGTATTTATTAGCACATTTGTTTTTTGTTTCCACAGCTAGCCTCCAAGTCAATGTTTATTACCACCATTTTCTTTTCTCGGGTTGTGTTGTGGTGATGAGGCAGGAACCTAAGTGCTGCCATAGAATGATCAGTAGCCCATGTTAATTGGATGGAGCTTATGGATGAACACCCAAGGGATGGCAACATGGCTCGCAGTATGAAAAGAGACTTCAGGACACCTGTGACTTGAACCCTCCCCTTCCTTTCTGCTTTAAATCATTACACCTCAGCGGGCCCCACACATGCAATGCCCTCACAATGTCCAGATCGCATGCAGTGTGATAGAGGCCCCAGACTGTCAGTAACCCTCCACCCCCTCTGGCCAACTGGCTGTGAGCCCACTGAGCTCCATGGACATGAATAAATCAATAACAGCTCTGATTAGTTGATGATAGCTCAGGTGAAATCTGGGAACTGAGGACATGGTTGAAGGAAAATAGCAGGAATCAGGATAGAGAAACACCAGCACAACCTTTTGTGCTGACATTACCTGTTCACAATGACGACATTGACCCAGGAGTCCTGAGAACCCATGAATCAACATTTTAGGAAATGTAACTTTATTTTAATATGGCAGTTACAATCATTGTTACTCCATCATTGAAGACTATACAAAAGCACCGATGGTGCAGCATTCAAGTATTTTATTTCAGTAGCGCTTTCGACTTCTTCCCTTTTGTCTTCAGTCGGTATCAGTGGGTACTGCTGGAACATCTGCGGCAATGTTGTTGCACCTGCCAACTTGCCTGTATAATTAATTACTCCCTCAAGACAGTGACTTGGATTTTAATCAAGAAAAATTAGAGTGTTGGAGGCAGGCAGTGGAAACCAGTAATTGTAATTATGTGTCCCGCATAGGATCTCTCCCAGGTGCACCTTTGAGTGGCAGATAAGAGGCAGAAGTTTCCACCACTCTCATGCATCATTATCAGATGAGCATCACTCATACTCTAGCAAAAGGGTGTCTGGGTGGCCAGCTTCTCCCCTACAGAACATGGAAATCTGTTCTCCCACGTAAGGGAGTGAGCTAGCATTGACCAAGTGCATTAATCTTTTACCTCCAGCTTATTGATGGTGAGGATCTGCAGAAAAGTCAGAAACTGACCAAGACTAAAGGGATTTTTTTTTTTATGGGGAAGTGAGCGACCTCATCCTCCAGGAAAAGGGAGGTCAGCTATTATTTTGAATGTGTCCATAGCCTGTTGTCACAAGAGCTGAAAATGGCGAAAACTCAAACTTCTGTTTGCTTGATGCTGTGAAAAAGAATTCCTGTAGCAAGCACAGGAGAGACCTCCCATTGTAAACAAAATCTGAGTCAGATGCTAGCATTTCAAAATTTGATGCTAGCAGTGAGACTTTCCCTATTCACTATTCATGTGGCAAAGTAGATTACATGTCACAGTACCCCTGGGGTTAGAGATCAACAACTTAATGCCAGACTGGCTATAAGTGATGCCTTTTGTTCTCAGCTTGGTGCACAAATAAGGCTCTGTGTGTTCACTTTTGTACGTCGCTTTGGATAAAAGTGTCTGCCAAATAAATGTAATGTAATAATGTAAATGTAATAACTGGAAAATTTATTTGGAATATGTTTTGCGATATTCCATAAATAATGTAAAATAGCACATGACCATTCATTATTTTTAAATTTTAAATGATATTTTATTTCATATTACTGCCTATAATAAATAACAAAGTGCCAGCATGATGCCATACAATAAAATGGATTGAAATAAAGCTACATAATGCTGTCATAAGTTAAGCATGCCATCTGTTGGCATCAGAGTGTGATAAAGAAAAATGAAAAACACTGCCATGATGCTTGTAGCAATACATTATTCCCCACACTAAGATAGTTACTCAGTAAATGTCTAACTAGATAAGAGATTGAATTGAAAAAACAAAATTAACATAGAATTTTGATAAAACATTGAAAGGGACTTGCATGACTAGATAGTAAATAATCTCAAAAGAAAAGTTAAAGATTGAATCTGCATGATTTGTTAGAATACAGAAGTATTTCTGCCTAGTGTTGAAGTAGTATTCATGTCAATGAATCATACAGTTTCCATTTCTGTCACACCCAATCATGCACCGACCCACCCAAACACACAAATAGAAAGACGCACACACACTCACGCATGCACGCTTGCCCAAACACAAACACTTACAGAGTTTAATTAATATTACAGAATTGTAGCCTTTCTTAATATTTTGTGTTAAAATGTACTTGTAATGCACCTTAATACATTGTTCTAATGAACTTAAATGCAATTATGGTGAATTCTTAGTATTTAAATGTATATTTTATGAGTTATCAGTGAAGAAGCAATCAATTTGTTAATTGAATTATGTTGTCAATGACCATTAAATGTATGATTGGTTGCAATGAAAACAATCTATGTCAAACCAGTCACAATAATCATTGCTTTCTAAGGTAATGTTAGGAATGTGAATCTGAATGCCCTGATAATGAAATTACAGAGCTTAAGTCTGCGTTGTTCATTATACTTTTTTACTATAATCCCTACGATCTCCAGCTCCTTACGCCTTACTTATGGTGTGTGTTTATTTTTCTTTCCTTATAGGACAGATGCAAATATCACAAATCAAAATGGTTTTCAGGCTTAATGTGATGTCAATTTGCCATGTCACCTATGTTGTATCAACTAATGTTTACCACAGTGGCACATATGATTTACAGATGGGTGACAAATTAAAGGAAAAACCTGAATAAATGAGTGGAGAAACATGACGAATGCAGATGCTTCCATACAGGTGTACTGCATGATACAATTAATCAATTAACTTCTGCTCCCTGGCATGTATAAAAATGCTGAGCAGGCCCAGTTCACTTCAATTTTGGATCAAGATGGCAAGAGGAAAAGATCTAATTGATTTTAAAAGCGAATGGCAGGAGCTTCAGTCACAAAGACTATTTAACTGGCTAGGGTTTCAATAGGAACAGTGACTAAAGTGACATCTGCATTTAGATCTATCGGGAAAAGGGCTGGAAATTGTGGTCGAAAGCACACATTTGTTGACAGTGATGCTTGTGCATTAGTGCGATATTTAAGGAAAAACAGAAGAGCAACTCTTCCTCAGGTGACTGAGAATGTCAATGCAAGACATGATCGGATTGTGTCAGGAAGAACAGTCTGTCGACAACTAGATCTCAACAGCAATGGGAGATTTTGGGCCCGTTGTGTCAGACACCACCAATATCAAAACGCCAAATGAGGGAATATCTTTTAGTGGCACGGTGTTCGATCCCTTCAGTAGAGTTCCAGAGACTTTTAGAATCTATGCCAAGCGGCATTGAAACTGTTCTGGTGGTGGCCAAACACCTTACGAAGACACTTAATGTTGATTTTTCCTTTAATTTGTCCCCAGTCTGTATGTGCTATGAAACTAGTGTCTTACGTATTTTATCAAACTCATTATTCAGATCGGTCAAATCTGGTTCACAATCTACAGTGCTCCCATGTTCTGAATGTTTGAAAAGGTCATTGGTGGATTAAGGTACTGAATGTCTTTCTAAAACAAAAATTATCAGTGTTTAACATTCAAGAGTTTTTGCTTGACTATTAAATGATTGGTGCAGATTGGCACTTAAACTAATAGGCTTTTAGCCCTGAGCCTGACTGTCCTCCTGTTGATGACGCACATGATCCTCAGTTAAAGCTTTTTCACTGAAGTGAATGGGTACCAGCAAAAGAAAAACAAAACGTTCTCTGATCACTTAAACACTACAATAATTATGAAGAAAAACATCCTGAGAATGCATATGTGTGACTGGTACATGAAGACAAAATTAAGTTTTCTAAGTTGGCTTGTTTTTAAGCGCATCATCATCCATAGAAAGGATTTGTGAATGCCAACGTGTTTTACCTTTTAACTAAATGTTTAAACAAACAAATCATCACTATGTGCAAAACTCACTGAAAAAAACACTGACTTTATGTATTTGATAGCATAAAAATAACAGAACTCTAACAGAACAGAAAAGAAAATGATTTTTTAAAAATGTTTTGACTGTACGGCTTTGATTTAACAGGCTTTGGTCTCAACAGACCGTAAAGGTTTGACAATATACAATATATAATTTCTATCACACGAATACAAACTAGTGCACATCTCAACTGGATTTTCATTTAAAATTTAAATTAATTTTTAGTCACTGAAAATCTTTGATCTTCAGACAGTCTTTGATCTTGAATTAACACACCATTAACTCAGATAATGCTTCTGTGTACAGTGAAGACATTTGTTCTAAACATTTAATGTTTAGTCTGCTTTGTGATTTAGAGTTCCTTGTTTACATTAAACTGCTCTTTCTGGAGTTAAGCAGTGCCATCCATGACTGTGAATGGAAGCCTATTAAATCAGCAAATGTGACTTCTATTTACTTTTCCCCCTTGAATCTTCTTAGGTTTTAAATCAACATGATATCAGTTGCTCAAGACTCAAGGAGGTACATTACTATAAAGAACAAAAAACCTGTATATTTTTAGTACATTACATTCAGTTTTCAGATCAATGTGTGTGTGTGTGTGTGTGTGTATATATATATGAAATAGTCTGCCTGATTTTTCTTCCATTGCTTTTTATACATTTCTGTCAGTTTCACTGTCAGTTGTTCATTAAAAGGTCAGTTGTTCTTCATTCTTTTATATGATGGGCTAAATTAGAGGCTCCATAGTGTCACTAATTCCTCTGAAATCCTGGCTCAGCCTTTGTGCAGACAAAAGTGTTTGCTTGAACTGTCTAGCAGATAAGACATTTGGAGCAAGCTGAAAACAAAATTCTAACATGGTTTGCGAAAATGCTTGCCAGCATTTCGAGGAAAGTGGAGGGAGCCTTTTGTGCTGAATTACAGAGGTGAGAAAGGTGTTGGAGCAGCAATAATAGAAGCCTTGACCGTCTGCATGCAGGGAGCCTTTTTGCTCCAGACTAGCTTCTGGCAACCAAGGTACATGATATTACACGACTGCTCTGATGTACTGTATGCCCCATTGCCCTATTACAAAAGTCACCAGATCTCCAAATACCAAAATAAACGCATCCCACTTTTGACCAGAATTTGAGCGCAGTGAATAACCATTTCTGGGCACAATAATTCAGTGTTTTACTATTTTATGGTAATTGACTGACATTGCCTTTAAAGAAAAACCATTTGTATCTAGTAGGATATGCAGAATGCACATAAACGCACTCAAATAAATAAATAAATAAATTAAGTCTTTGCCACTGGTGTGCTGGAAAGTCAGATATGACATGATATTTTGATATTCAACACACACAAACAAAGATAAACAGAAAGAGAATGACATGCAAGTTCTATTTTATATTTTGTATTTTGGAAGTGTAGTAGTCCAGACACTATATAGGCTAAACATTCACTTTATGTTGTGCTTTCAAATCGCTGTTTGCTTTTCGTCAATGCTTCCCTCATGACACAAATTACATATAACCCTCAACTGATACTGATTCTAGGATTTTAGTATGTTTCTACCTTGACCTTTGCTTCTCATGTTTACCATATCCTGAGTAATTGATCAAATTCCTTAGAAAGAGTTGTATATGTCAACATGGTATCTGCTACGTCCTTGTGTGTCGACAGCGTGATCTCTGACGTTTACCAGAATGACAGTCTAACATATACCACTTAGCAAGCTTAACATACTCAAAGTTTCTTTTCGTTAGCTGGCTTCACAAAACCTTCCCAAAACTGCTATCGGGCTTAACCAGTATCATGAAGGTGGTTATCAACTTGCTGAGTGAACACAGGATTTTTAATCAAGCTCTGCACACATCATAAAAGTGGTGGTGTCTACAAAATTGTGGAAATAAAGAAATAAGACTTATGGATGGATATAATAGATGGATATGAAGAAGTTAGAACAATCATAATGTCAATAAGTAAAACTATTGCTGCCAGTAAAGCCTGGGACAAGGGTTGGTATAAAATGACTAATTGTGTAAATTAGTTAATTAAAGAATTTACCTTACCACTAGCCTAAATATACACTCTCACAAATTGTCCTACAGTTTAGGCTATTTCTAATGTGACAACTCCTCATTCTAGAGCTCCTAAACCTTGCATTTGATACAGGATATTGAAAATATGTTTGAATCTGATAGCCTGATCATAACCTTCCCCAGACCAGATTAGCCATGAAGCATAAGTTACCCAGATTTAAAGTTACGGGGTACAAAGCACATACATTTTCTTTCTCATTGGTAGCGGCCTACCCAATATAACAGTATTAGTATATGCTTTTTGACTTATGATGCAGAAGTAATATCTTAAAGCAGTAGTAGTATCTTAAACTTTAAACTGTTGAATGCATGTTTAATTCCTTAAGTTTATTTTTTCTTTAACCTGTTAACACATGGCATGTTGTCACTTACTTTGTCTTTGAATCTCCCATCTCAGCAGATGGTTAGTTTTAGTAGTCAGTTGCACACACTTTCACCAGTTAGGAGCCTGTTGATTCACTCCAGTCTTTCATTTGATCAGTTAAAAATAATTGACCTCTTTTTAGACAACTGTTTGCAATTTTGCAAATAAGCAAAATGTGAACATGGGAATTTTATTCTTCATGACATGCATTGCTATTTCTCACATAATGTGTCTTAAGAGGGTAAATAATCCCCACTAAACATGAAAAGTACCTAATTAAGAAAAATTAACATCTGGTTAAAATCCTGGGATTGCAATTACGGTCAGAAGAAAAACCAGCATACACGGGAGGCCGCCAGGACCGGGTTTGAGAACCACTCTCTTCAAAAAGCACACAGGAAAGTGTAGTCATCATCCATGTTATGTAGCAGGGTTTGCTGCCTTACTTACAATATTGTGACTCAAATAGAGTGCAGATATGTGAAGTGGAGGCTATACATAGTGACGCTAGCAAGGAAATGGATGTTTGTGACAATACTGACAAAGAGAAGGCAGTGGAAGGATGGAAATAATCTTTAAAATATTACTAATAATTTTGGCATTTGTCATTAGTGTCATTAATTATTTTTCATTAATGTCATTAATTGCCCTCAGTAGTCTACAGGAGACAGGACTAAATTCAATTGACAGCAAACATTTTGGTGTTTCAATTTTATTTATCTGATGAATAATCAAATTATTTGTAAAATAACATGCATATTTAGTGGTTACAGCATTTGACTAATGAGTAGGTTTGAAATTCAATGTTTTTTCTTGTGTGTCAGCTGGAAATACAAAGACCATGAAAAAAGTTGCAGATTGACTGTTGAATAATCACTGTCCTTTAGTAGTATGTCTTACAAAATGCAAGAAATTTGAAAATGACAGAACTGAATTAATGCTCCAAAAAAGTTCTCCATCTTGTTTCCTCAGAAACAGTACTTCACTAAAGCAGAACAACACTGTCATTGTTATTACTGTAATTTGGAGTGACTACCCAGGGACCACAGCAAAAAGGTTTGTAATGTCAGAAAAAAGAGAAGCACAGTTGGAGTAAAGAGAAGTCAAGTCAATCAATGGACAACTCACCTACCCACATACATTAAAACCATAAAACTAATTACTCAAAGCAATAGGTTGAAAAAAGGGCAATAGAAAACCTATGAATAAAGAGCTTTTGTAATGTGAATTTGCTACTTGAAGTAAAATCTGCAACTTTTCCAACTAGAAGTGTGAGCATTCGCAATGGGATCAAAAGTGACCTGCACATTGGAGCATGCACTCTGCTCACAACAATGGCTTATACATTTTTACTTTTACACTTGTTCCACTCATATCGTTGAATTTTCACCAAACATTATATTATATATGTATGCCAAAGACAAGCTGGCTGGGCAGTGATGGTGCTGAAGAATTTTATGGCTAGCATAAAGATTGCCACCACTGTGGCTCAAGTCATGAAAAGCTAAATAGCAGTCATCAGCATGAGTATTGACAAGTCCCAGACAACTATGAAAAATTCAAAAGGTTAGTGTTCTATGCTATTCACAAAGCTGTGGTAAATTAATGGGTTTTCCTATGCTTCAACAATCTCTGAACTCACAGTTCAGTATCCTCTTCACAGTACATTGCCGTCATTATGCTTCCTAGGGACATTTATCCCTGCATGGGCTGATGTACAACACTGTGCCAAAATAAAAAAGAAAATGTGTTTGTGGATGCCATGCCTCTGGGTGACTCTGGACCCCAACAGAGAAAATATGTTTCCTCTGCCATGTGACATTTTCATATACAGGTGTAGATGAAAAATGGGTGCCAGTATTCCTAAAGGATGTCACCTTGACCCTCATGTTGTGTCATGGTGTTTTAGATATAATGTTGTATAGAGTGGACATGGCCCTTGAGATGTAATGCCATTGTTCTTCAAATAAATCAAATAAATAAAATCTCCTACACACACTGATGTGATGGAAGAGCAAACTGTTCTCAGAGATACCATACTTTCAGACAATCCCAAATATAATCATTAGGATTTAATAAACTTACTAAGTAAAAGTAAGGTGGAAATATTTCCCAATTTGGAATGCCCAGTTGACTGTTAGCAAATTTATGATTGACACTGCCGTCCACCAATCCCTGTTAAGAAACAGTTACAATGTACGACTTCCTCCACTTTCTAACTCCAAAACTGTATCTGATAATGGATCCGATACTTCAGTTACAAAGCTTCAGTAGGTGGTTAAAAGCTGTTGTTGGGTAACTTAAAAAACAGACATGTTATAGTGTTTGTTGTGGATAAAACTTTGTGACACTCATAATACCATACCACACATTTGCTCAAAAGTAAGCTATAGGCTATTCTGCCTATTAATAACATCAGATAACATCTATTAGCTGTAGTTAGCCAAGTGATTACACCAAATCAAGTCAAGTTCATTTGTCAAATGTACAGTTAAGAGTATGGCAGATAAGTAGTTGTTAGCTGGCATTGCAATGTTGAAAGTTAGCCTGCATGCGTCCTTATGTATGCAAAGGGAAAACCTAGTAAAACAATAAAAAAATAATAAAGTAAAAAAGGAATAAGATAGATAATAAAAGAAGTATAAATAGAGCTACCAGCATAGGTAGATATTGCACATGATTAAGCTATGTGGGTTAAATCTTCCATGATGGTATAACTTAAATTGGGCGTAGTCCAACAGGTTAGATTAATGATTGGTTAAGCTAGCTCTTGAAGCACAGTTAACGTTAGCAAGCACTTCTTGGGCTATGTTTTTGCAAACCTTTCCGTGGTGTTATTCCAACCACTAATTGGTGTCTAATGGCAGATAATCTGTTCCAGCCCTTTATTGATGGAAGACTACATGATACCTATCTATAATTGTATCAAGCCAAACTACTTTTCAAAGATACTGGATTATACTTCCAAAAACCATCTGCAATATTTTCTTGCGGTAATTCATTCAAACAGATACTGCCAGCAGTCTCCATCTTCTTTTGTCATACATAGCAATAGTCACTAACGAGGGTGGGACTTGGGTGGATATTTCGCTAACAATCAATTATACAGCAGCACTAATTACTAGATCCTCTGCAACTGAACACAGATGAGCATGCTTTGTCCTTTGAAAAATGCAATGTCAAGTGTCACTTTTTATCCCACCACAGCTTGTAAATCAGGCCTACACAGATGAGGAAGACTTCATGTGCACTTCAACAGCCAGACTTGCAGGCACCCAATTGACCAGAAGGGGTCAGTAGAGAACAATAAGGATTTGACCCCAGATGGTAGGACCCATCTGTGCACCAGAATGAGAATGGTGTCTTAAGCGGATGAGCAACTCACCAGACCCAGAATGATAAGATCTTTATGATGTTCCTGCAACCCACTGGGGCTGTAGAATGGAAGATGCCCCTCCTAGCAGGGAGGAAATTATTCTTGTGAGATGATCAGTAAGTAACAGTGCACTGACTGAACCTTGTCTTCTATGGAAATGGAAAGCATTGTTTGGTTGAATGTCATGTTCTGGTCATTATGTTATGTTTTGTTATAATGGGATATGCGATATCTTCCCTCTCCTTGGCTGACATCAGTATTAAGGTCTTCAGGATTCACCAGCAAACCAGGAATCAAACTTAATACTGATAATTTTTCATTGTCTCCCAATAACATGAGTCCAGCTTTCCTGCATTTTTATTTCAAATCAGACAAACATCGTTTTTGGATTTTCAAGGATTTTCCAACCATATATCCCCTTTGATTTTTACAACCAAAAGGTTAAAAGAGTTGATGTCAGTTCTTATTAAATCATAAATGTGCACAACCATGTTTTCTGTGAAAAAATGTGCAAAGATAGACATGATAGATCAGCCTCCTCCAAAATGTTTCTAAATGCAATGTGTATTAAAGCCATTTCTTGTGATGCCAATCTGGCCTCTGTAAAGTATTTCAAGAAATAATTCATTTTTACAGGTGAAGTTTTTCATGACTAAATGAACATTTATTGTTACCCAGTTTGTAACAAAATATGTAATACAAAAGACATGTATCTAAATTTCATGTTCCTAGTTTTAGATATGAATGTATATGATGTGTTTGGTAACCATCAATGGGAAAAAAACATACAACAATGCATATAAGCCAATATTGACTAACAAGATAACTCAACCATGTAATATCCATTCCAATGGGCTACTTTGCGTGCGTTGAGAAAATGATTAACTTAACTTAAGTCACTGCTCATTTGCTACTGTTAATCACAGCGGTTCACTAAATGAATGAAACAATGTGGAAGAAGTGATTGAGTTTCATTATCGTGTGTTGTTTGAGCCTTATGCAGTTTACACTGAATGAGGGCTGGACTGTTCTGCTGTGCACTCTCCATTATGTTGAATAATTCATGCAATTATGAGTTCAGTTTTCCCACTATGGCCTCTGAATAAAAGGTTAATCACCATGAAGGATTTGTCTAAATTTAAAAAAATGTACAGTATTATCAAATGTGTTTTGAGATTATTCATCAGAAATAAATATTTGCTGCTTTTATTTTTGGTATGCATTTTAAGCATTGATGTTGTTTAAAATGATCTATGTCCATGTACATAAAAGTAAAATAAAATACAAAGCCTGTAAGTAAAGTAATCTTAAATCTACATTATTCTGAACAAGTTTCTCAGTCAGCCACCTTATAGACTCTGTTTATGGGTACTGTAAATCACTTTAATTAGTCATCATTGACCATCACTGCTTGCTATTATTGTTACAAATGGCACAATTATCCCTCCAGTATCCACTGGAGATTGGTTTTTGCTGTGGTCTAATAAGTTAACAGCAGATGAATCTAAAAGCATGTTACAGGCGGAAGCATTACACTAACAAAGTGGTCTTCCTAAGACTAATTGTGGGCACTGGAATTCCTATTACTCTTCATAAAAAATATACATGGAGCTACTCTAAAATATTGCTGCATGATGAAACATATTTTTCCAATCAAAAATAATCATCCTTGTGGGAACAGCAGGTACCGCAATGTCAAACATAATTAAATCCTCATATGCGTTTGAACAGAATGTTTTAGCCAGAAAAGTTACAAAGCTGCCAACTGAATTATCGTGAGTAGCTGAATTTAACTATTATTACACATATTAAACTTCTACTGTACAACAATGTCGCCATAAGCACTTCACACGGCAAGTTGTGCAAAAACATCCTTCAATTTACATTCAGCATGCCAGAGTTCAACCAGTCCAAGGAGATGAGGATGCAGTACATTGAGGGATATTAGTAACACTCATTTTACTGTAAGAGACGTGAGCGTTCTTCTGGGTTGAGTGTGAATGAGCCGCGCGACTTATTGCGTGCAAGTTTCTGAGCCAACTGTCAAGTCAGAAGGGAGGAACAGCTGGTCATAAGAAAAGTTAAAAGGCAAAACGACCTGCTTGTCCAATATCCCAGTTCATCAATCCAGCTATTGTTACAGCGCGTTTAAGTGTGAATTGTGATATTGCACTGCATCACATGTTGAAATTTGCGGCCAAAGTCTCGCACGCAAATCCTGAAAAAGAAAAAGACAGAAGCTTAACCGCCTTGTTAGCAACATCTGCAATACTACTCTTTACAACTAATGTTGCCATTAGACATGGTTTATATATGCTCTTAAAAACAAAAATGGAGTGAAAAATGTATGTCTTGTGCAACAGTATTAAATTGGCTCAGATCATAGTTTCTGAACTAGTGGGAAAGAACACATTAACAATGCTTCAACCCAAAAGAAAAACTCACCATATCACCATCATGTCTGAAATATTCCCATTAATGTTTTACAGCTTAAAAATCAATGTAGCATATCGTGGGCTGGCTGCTTGGCAGTCTTTCCTTGAGAAACCCTGTCATCCTTTAGGTATAATAAATATTCTTAGCACCCGCCCCTGACACAAAGATAATAAAAAAAATACATTTAAGTAGTTAAACTGTTCTCTGGCCAACTCATATGGAAAATTTCAGACATTAAATAAGGCATGAGCCAAAAGAATGTGCAGTATAGTGGTGGTGCTCCTACGGTAAATGGAATGTCTTAAAAGATACCTTTACTGATGTGCAAAAAACAAGAACAACATAAAACTGGCATGAAGCAAAATGAGAGGCCCAAGGCAGCCAAAGTAAAACAAAGCATTCACATTTTGTACCAACCCAGGATGTAGCTAGCAATGGCTGCCTCAGCTAATTGTGAGGAAGCCTATCTGAGCTGTATGAGAGAGGCAAAGTTTGCTCTTGAAACAGGATCTCAATTTTTCTGCGGTCTGATCATTAGTACAGCTGGAAGCAGGTTTTGTAAAAATAAATTTTTGGCAGTATTTTGTATTCACATCCATGAATAGCAACTTTACTCCTTTATTTAGTTACCATTAATTAATTTTTTATTTCCCCCACAACCTGACTTCATGGGTCTGATTTATTTTTAAATGGCAAACCTTTTAAAATCTGTTCTAAGTTAAAATGTCTGGCTACTCTGATTAGAAAAAAAGGTTTCCTTCATTGGCCTCTCATAGTATTTCAGGGCTGAACAACAGTACAGTGATGCGTGGAAATAGCACTGAATGGGATTTAAGCACAATGCCATTAAACGTGTTTTAATCTGGACAGCACAGCCAGGGGTGTAGGATTAAATTCTCGGCCCTTAGCAAGCGCAGTCTCTGTGGGCTGCTGTCCCAAAGCAAACTTTTTAGTCCAGGCCTTTTGAGCCCCTGGCTTGGGGTCCTGGATAGACAGTTCCACTAGCCCCCCCCCCATGACTCCCTTGAGCACAGCAAACTTCATTTGGAACCTGCTTGCTTCCACAGGCATTACAAGAGCCCCACCACCCACTTCCCTTGCTATTTTAAGTTCTGCATCCATTCCTTAGCTATGTAGTATGGGGAAATTACAAGAACATATCTGCTGGCAAGATGTTGGTCCACTAAAGACAAATGAATTGAATTATTTCTAAATTTGATCATAGTTCTGGCATTCATTTCAAATATAAGTTATATATTGACTTCATTTTAAATGACAGAATGGACTATAGTCTCGTATAAGAAACACACACCGGTCCAAATGTGCTTTTGTGAAACCCTCACTCCATTTTGGTCTCATGTGGAACAGAGACATGGCCTTTACAGAGTCCATTATTTCCAAACTAAGTCCTCATCTGTGGCTGAAAATTGAACAAGAAAAGTTGACATTTTTGGCTTGAGACTTTGTGATAATTAATTGAAAGCGGTGGGTGAGCTGGAACAAGACCAAATTCGTGTGAGACACAGCGGGCAGTAAGACATTGGTCACGCGCTCCTGTCAGACAAGGTGCCCCAGTGCACTCTTTTTGCATTGCATTGCTCCTGCAAACTGTACCTTACAGCACTCTCAGTTGACATGGATGGTAAAAATAAGAACCATATGGGGTCATTTGGTAGTAAGCCTTTTTTTGGTTTGGCTTATCTGTCTTTTGAAACTTTTTGTTTTTCAGAGAAAATACATATGTTGAACTTTTCTATTACACAGAAATGTTAAATGTAAAAAAAAAAAAAAAAAAGTTCGTGTATAAAAATGTATCCATTCAATTTTTCAGTTTCAATTAGCTTTATTAGTATGAAAGAAATCATTTGGAATTACAGAGAATGCAGTTTTCTTTTTATAGAAATGCTTCACGCAAAATAACAAAATGTTCATATTACTAACAATTTACTTTAGTAACAGAGAATAAAGTAAAATATAATGATATCAGACTATCAGTATCACTTTGAATTTATTCCAGAGAACATTACTCGAAATGCTGCTGTTTTGTCCTACCTGTTGTCAAGCATGCATCCATGTGCGCTCATTTCCGAAACAAAACTTTCTCAGATGGAGTGTAGGAAAAGTACCGGTACCGGTACACCTATGTACTGGTAACGCACAATTAGCCCTAGCTATGTTAGGCTAGCTTTGAAAAAATGAAATTACAGGAAAGCAGTTAAATACCATGCCGTTTTTGATGTACAATATAATTACGATATCGTTTTAAACGTATTTTCTTACACTTTTCACCCTGCAATCATCCTGTACCCAGTACCAATCCGATTGGTTTATTCAACAAAGCATAGCTACATGAAATTACTTTCATTGCTGCATTAGTAGGCTAATGTCTGTCTAGTTTGAAGGGTGCGATAACTGATGTTTGAAAGAGCTGGTTTGAGAGTAAGTTCCTCCCAGCTGTCTGTTTCCATGCATTTTATTATCTGCCCTTGTCCAGAGAGAAAGCTTTCATCGTGACGTCATGATCTCACCACAAGATAAGCCCCGAGGTCTATTACAGAACGGGGAATGACTTACGATATATAAAGAGCACAGCGACAGAGCGTTTTGTTACCGAAGAACAGTAATTAAAGTGGGAATAGAAAAGTTCTGAAAAATCGCACCAGCCTTGCATCTTCGCGCTTGCATTACTTATTTTTAATAGTACATCGCTGGTGATTTATTGCACTAAAGATACATGCAAACTTAGAGGCAACACAGTTGTGTACTTTACATAGCACGAACCTTGATGCAAGCCTGCAACAAAGAAAGTAGCCTAACAAAAGGGAAGACACCACCTTAACAGGATGGGTTTAAAAAGATGAACTTTAAGAAAATACCTGAGTCTGCGGTTACTTTCCCTCCTCAACAGAAAATGGGCATGCTAAGTGTGGACTTGTTGGTTACCTTGCAGATACTACCAGGTTTCTTCTCGAACTGCCTGTTCCTTGCGCTATATGACTCGGTGGTACTACTGAAGCGCGTGGTATTACTTCTTAGCTGCTCCGGGTCGGCTGTAGGCGAGGAGTGGCAGCGCATGCTGACTTCTGCTGGCTTGAAATCTATATGGAACAGTTTTCTGCTGGATGCCTACAAGCAGGTAATTTTGCTTAAAGCCATTATTCTTCCTTCGTGGAGGGAATATCCACGTTATTTCCATGTCTGCTATGCCCACATTAATTTTTTTTAGAGTGGGGTAAAACTTGCCTTTGTTGATGGCAGTCATTTGTATAACAGGCATATCACTGATTGCAATTTCCGTTGGCCTAATTATAACGGAGAACACTATTTCTTACCTTTAACAGAATTAATAATAATAATAATAATAATAATAATAATAATAATAATAAATAATTTTTATTTATCATAGTTCTTCTACTTAAACCTATCAACCCAGAGTAGGCTAAATGTATAGCCTATCAACAAAGACGGCGTTTCCTTTGTGTTTGATTGTATTTAACCCCCTTTGAGAGCCAAGTTAACTTTTTAAATTGATAAAAACATTTTCAGCCATTTAGAACATTTGAACTTTACTCATTAAAAGTGGAAGAACCTGTTGGTCGTTGCCCTATTGTATATTGGCAACAGGGCCAAATGTCTTCGGGTTTTTCAATATAAATAAATAAATAAATCAAAATAAATCAAATATAGCCTATTTGAGCAAGTAAAATCCGTATCGTTTTCATTACATTATCGCAAATATGCAACTGGAAATGTGATAACGTGAGAAGGACAATTAGAAAATGAGTTTCTCAATGGCCAGTAAGTCTGTCAAGTGTAAAATCTTTTTTTAGCTGGTTGACTACAGTTGACCTCCATTGCTCCCCTACAACAATGAATTCAAAGCCAAACCAAACCATGACACTCATTTCCTGCCTCTTCTGCAGGTTCCCCTCTATTTTTTCCATCTAAGAGCTAATTTTATATCTCCTGTTTTCTTTTAATTGTTACGTGTGTCTTAAATGAGGAGCTTTACAGTTTGCACTCAGGTAAAATCAAGTTAGATGTTAGAAGAAGGATACCAAACTTACCACCCTATGTTTGTTGATGTAGCCTACTATGGATAAAATAAACCCATGTGACATAAGCTTTTTGCCTACATAGTAACAGGAGTTCTGTGTTCTGATTTTTCAAGTAAAGAATATTTGATGCGGCACTGTTGCTTAAGAATAATCGGCTTAAAAATCTTACTTCCTCAAAGACCAGTGGAGCGGAATTGCATTCTTTCAAAGTAGCTTAAACTTTCTGGCTCTGGATAAATTATACTGTGAAGTGAGGTATTCTTTTCAACACATGCTTCTTACTCTGACGGCAGGTCGTACATAAGTGAAAATGAGGCACTTGATGTTGCAAGTGGGGAGCTTGGAATAATTAGAAGTTCCATTAAAGCTGATACAGTTTTATTGCTGATGCAAGAATGTGTGTCTATAGTCTGCCATACAGTGCACAAGTAGTGGTGAACAGTAACCCAGGACCCTTTTGGAAATTCTTCAGTTTATTCACCTCAGTTTGTTGGCTATACATGTTACAAAAGTGCTGGACTTATTCTCTTGATGTTTGTGTTGAATCTGACAACGACATCATTGTTGATTAGAAAATATTTCGGAAAATACTCTAGCAATGGACCGGTTGAAAGTAATTCAGACCGAAGAAAATTTGTAGATATTTCTAAAATTCTGACTTGAGAAAATTATAACACTTAGGGAGGTTCCTATTAGTGTGTTTGCACAAGTATGACTGTAATTGATGCACAATGTAGAATCATACCACGCAAAGCCAGACAGGGTGAATGCTAAGATATGTTACAATGTGTCTTTATACTTTGTACAGGACCATGATGGTTCACCGACAGTAATATAATCACTTTCTAATCCCAAGAACAGTGATCACTGTTATGCTAATGAACAGACGAAATGCCTGTGAGATGCAGTTTTGTAAATTAGACTTTCTGTGTCACCACCTTCCATTGTCTCCAACAGTGTTCAGTATTTAAGGGGACATCAAATAATTTAACCAATGACCTCACGATGTAAAACCATCATTGGCAGGCAGTTCAGTGCCATCAGCACCATAAGCCCTCATAGTACAGAAACGTACTTTGCACTTCTGCTCCAGTATGTTACTGCCTTAGCTGTCTATATCCTTCTGTGTATCTGTGAGTCTGAAATACTCCCATCACATTTGTTGGGCTCCCTCAAGACCGTGAGAACTTTTGTCCTTTTTTCCGACTAATTTACGGGAACACCTCCTGCGGCCTACTGCTTCTGTAGCCAGTACCCCTTATACACCTGCACATGTTAATGCACCATTATATTTAGGAACTCTACTGGGTCATGTGTAAAAGAGAGCCCAAGTTTGGATTCTGGAAAGATTTCCCCAGCATTTTACTGGCTCAAAGCCTAGTAAAATAAACAAAAATCCTTTGTTTTGGTGTTAGTGAAAATAAATCCATAACATTACTGGATCAAGAATACAAAACTCAAGTTGTTTCACTAAGACACCCATCCACATCCAGCTACATTGTTTCTTACTACTGCAAAAATCAAGAAAGTAAATGGAGCATGTGCACCAAATGAATGATACCTTACTAAGTAGCTACACAGTACGTGTCATCATGTAGTTATACAAGAGTTTATAAAGTTCCCATAGATGTATGTGCACTTTAAAATGTGACAGGACATTAGCTTTTATGATTCCACTTTCCTTCATTAGCATTAGCAAGCAACTTAATGGTAGTTTGCTTCTCTGGTTGGTAAACCTACTTCCATCCCAACTCTAGCTCTTTTAAAGTACTTGACAGCTACTTGGGCCTCATTCACAAAATGTTTTTTAAATTATTTTTTACTTTTGTTCTTAATGTTCCTACAAAAAAACAATATTAGATTCATGACACATGTGCAGACCTTTGTTTTTGTGCATATCCCAGGTGTATGAGAAAATGAATGCTGGCTGTTTGTAAATTTTATGCGCAATCTTCATGTGATTTGCATAAGAACAGCCATGAATAAATACAGATAAGAAAAAAAATATGATTTATATAGATATTATTTATATATTTATATATAAAACAACAGGTACTCTGTTCATCCAAGTAATCATAGCTGTTTTTTTAACTGTCTACTAATAAGTAAACGGAAACTCCAGCCATTATCATCATTATTTAAGATGCTGGGCCTCACTTTGAGATGTTTCTCTCTCGTCACATATAATAATAACCCACAGCAAAGATGTCAAGATCACTACCCAGAACAATGCTGTCATCCAGGTATTGCTTTTGCTTTCCCCCATTGTAGAGACAGGATTCAGGACATATGAAAGTTCAGATGAACGCCTGCAGTTCAGATGAAAACAAAACAAGACTCCATATATTCAATTGCACACAGGCCACACCAACCATTCTAAAAGCTAGAACATATGAAATTCTCATTTTGGGTGGAGTTTCCCGTATATTATTAAATGTTATGTCATCGTAAAGCATAATTGTGTATATATGTTTGTTTTTTGTTGCTTTTGATCAGGTAAAACTCGGTGGGGAAGCACCAAACTCCAAAGTGGTTAAGGTCCCCAGTGTAAGCAGCAGGAAGCTGGGCTTCAGTAGCAGGACAGGCGATGAGTGTAACCTGCTGGACTTTGCGTCATCCGACCGTCCTTTAGTGGTCAACTTTGGCTCGGCCACCTGACCCCCCTTCATCAGCCACCTGCCTGCCTTCCGGCAGCTGGTGGAAGAGTTCTCGGATGTGGCCGACTTTCTCCTGGTCTACATTGACGAGGCTCACCCCTCCGACATCTGGGCAGCGCCAGCAGTGGAGGCGCATTCCTTCAAAGTACAGAAGCACCGCAGCCTTGAGGAGCGAGTTCTGGCTGCTCAGAGGCTTCTGGAACGTTTCTCCATGCCTTCTCAGTGCCAGCTCGTAGCTGACTGCATGGACAACAACACCAATGTGGCCTACGGTGTGTCCTTTGAAAGGGTCTGCATTGTTCAGAAGAAGACAATTGCTTATCTAGGGGGAAAGGGACCATTTTTTTACAATCTGAACGATGTCAGGCAGTGGCTTGAACAGAACTTTGGAAAGAGGCAGAGCCGGGGAATGGAAAAAAAGAACAGATGTCTGGATTGCCCCTGAATTTGTTTATTTAAGAAAAAAAGGAAGGTAATGTGCTTTCAGAACTGCTTTAAGGTGAACCCCTGTTCCAGCTATCTAAGCAACCAGCAACTACCTTTCAGAAGGAAGTCACTGTTCTTCAACTTTCAACTGAAAAGTAAAATAGGCATAAACTCTCACCATGAACTGAACCTCAGCAGCACACAAAAATGGACAGTATTTTCAGTCAACATCATTCACACAAGTTATCACATAAGTTAATGTAGCTTTTCCCGCCAATATTCCCTCATGTTTGAAAGTCAGTCTCACCTGGAGAAGAAAACCAAAATAATTGAACAGTCAAGAAGGCACAAAAAACAGCTTTTCTAAATATGAAATTAATTTATTTCAGTGTGATGGAGTTTTTAATATGTTAGTGTCATTTTTACACAATGGTGATATATGCCAGTGTCTGTGCATAAGAATTTAAAATGCTTTTATTTAAGATGGCAATCCCCTCATTGTCCCCTCTCTATGTAGATGTTTGTTTTAATGTTTAGAATGTGTTGCTGTACATGCTTCACTGGCTTTGCTTAACTCCAGTTATGCACATTTTCTTCAATATTCTTCATAAAGAGGGACATTTTAAGGTAGCATATGACTTTGATCTATATTCAGCATCTATAAAGTTTTGAGGAGTTAAGTATAGTACACATTAAATTTAGATAGGACAAAAGGTCAGAAGTTTGTGAATTTACATAGTTTCTTTGCTGGGACCCCTGTAGTATTTGAAGAGCAAGGACTCCTTTGCAAGTGGATTTGAATGTAACATTTCAATTTTAGTGCATGCTACTCTTCATTTTATCGTGCTCAAGGCTGGATAGCAACATATTGCCTTACTGTTTGTAAACCATTGAGACATTTGGCAACTGAGATGAAACAATGTAAAAAGAGATACGTCATGGGAGGCAGCCATGGCCTTAAATCTGGGTTGTTTTAATGGAGGTGCACCACTAGTTCCTTTGACATGGGTGGTGGTGCAGATCCCCATAGGACCACTGTGTCAGCATGTTCCAGAATATATTTGACTGCCTCAGCATAGTTCTGAGTTTTTCCAATCTCATTCATGTAGTGATGGCTGGATTGAAATATTATAGCAAAGCCAGAATTCTCGACAGACAATTGTTCAGGTCAAGGCGGGGCTGGTGTGTAAATGAAAATCACTGATGAAAGGGTGTTAAGCTCTGTCAGTGATTGGATGTGAGACCACACCTATTCTGTTGAGACTTGAATTAAGTGCCTGTTTACATGTTCAAACATTGTCTTGATACCGATTAGAAATTCATTTTTTTTTGATCCCAAGTAGTGCAAACAGCTGCTTTTCTAATTGAGGAATAAATAAATAAATACAAAGCTTTGCTGCTAAGCCTGAGTTCTGTTTGTATTGTCTGTGTCCTGGCCCATGGGTAAAGACGCAAACTGAAAGAACAATCTGGAGTAAATTCAATGAAAGTGACACAATAAAGGAGTGACAACACTGCAAAAATGCTTTTTTGCTTTGAAAGTAATTCAGACATGCCCTTGAAGGCAGGTCATTACATGCTGACTAAAGTTCATGTGACCCAGAAGTTTCTGGCTGAACTCCTGCCTCTCAGTGAATGCCAATACTGTCTTGCATATGCCCAAGCAGAACATGGCCTGGGGGTGTGCCATGAAAAAAAAACGCTGGCTGTGGTTGGGCAATGATTAGCCAAGTGGAATTTGTGAATACAGGCCGTTAAAGCATTATTCACAAATTGTCTTAATCTTGGAAGGACCAAGCACAGCCAAGCAGGGGGCTGCCATTGTTGGGAATGGGGGGGGGGATGTGTTCAACTTAGGTGTAAAAAAAAAAAAACACCCTGAATGAGCCCATGCCAGAAGAGAGCCTCAAAATACACTTTCTAAGGAATGTTTCTGGTAAACAGGCACTGCACTGAATCCTAAAGCAGTTGGCCAGGAAGTGTCTTCAGGTTTAGGCTTACCACGAGCAAGGATCTGTCAGCTTCCAGTAAATTCTGACAGGGCATAGAGGTGCAGCACATTCTGTACAGATGCAGCTGTACAGAAGTAATATGATTTTCTGTGCCCTTTTTTGCTGTTGTCTGATAAAAAAACAAAAAAAAAATCAGCTTTGAACAGACAAGAAGAAAATATTAAACTGATTAAGTGAACTGTGAATTTAACCAAATACTATCCATCCATCCATCCATTACCTATACCTGCTTATCCTGGGCAGGGTTGCGGGGTTGCTGGAGACTATCCCACCATGCATTGGGCGAGAGGCAGGAATCCAACCTAGATAGGCCGCCAATCTATAACAGGGCACCTGAATAAATATTTTAGCAGGCTAGAAAATGTAAAAATCAGAATATAGACAGCCATGGGGAACAAAGTTCAAAGTTCTGCTTCTATATATAAGGATATATGGCATTTGTCTGCAGAAACACTTAAGACAATGTTGCATTCCTCCATGCACATAAACTAGCCCATCTTTGCTGTCCACCTAACTACAACTCTCCAATGAGGTTTTAGATAGAATAATGTTGTGTAATGCAGTTAACTAATTTAGGAACATGACAAGTGAAACAACACTAAGCTGAATGTAGTCGTGCTATCCAGTGCTAAGTCATAATGCAACACACATCAAAATACAGTGCCCTGTTTAAGGAAATCTGATGGAGAAGACTGCTTTTAGAAGAGGCTCGATTCTGATTGACGATTGGGGAATGCTCAATAATTACTTCACTTGTTCAGTCAAATTTTCTCCACAACATCCAATGGTGCTTCAGTATGTGGTATGAATCATTAAATTATAACAGATTAATTATAAAGAGTTTTATGCATCAGGTTGTTTGTAAGGATAGTTAAGTAACCTACAATACATAATGAAGCTCAACCAGTTCTGTTTTCACTATTCTGATTCTAGGTCTTCCAGTTGCATTTCTGAGTGTAGTGGAGCTAACAAATTATCCAATTTTTTGCATGTATTATTGATGATAACCAGTCGGTAGGCAGTATCATTCCCACCAAAACGAGATCCAACCTTCTTAAGGTTTTGCTAGCTTTGCTAGAGGGCCGCTGATCAGTTTTTAGGCCAAGCAAGAGCTACTATTAATAGCTAAGTAGCTAGCTACCGAAGCAAGGGCTACTGTAGTGAGTTTGGGTTAGCGTGCTAGTCCAGCCTCCTGGTTGTTGCTTGCTCAAAAATCTGGCATTTCTACTTCATTTGCAAAAACGCAGGGAATCAGGGATAAGCAGCACCACCAAAATTATCGTCTCCTCCACGTTCCTTCAAGGTACACTGCCCGCACCTTCAGGGAACAGGATTGCATCAAGAATTTGGCAATGAAATTTACGAATCAATTGTGTACGAGGCGTTACACTCCATGAATTGGTTCCGTTGCCAGTGTTCCTTGCCAAACCGTGCGCTGTAGATTTACCATTATGATAGAAAACTATAGCTAGCAGCAGCTACACACTGGCATATATGTGCTGATATCACTTTCCCGACCTTTAGCTATTTTTTACAGTCTCTGGTCCTTAGTTGTAGATGCTTCCCCTTGAAATTACTTCAGGTCTCTTAACGTTACAGTTTATGTTCCAAAGCAAGTAGCTAGCAATTTATGCTAACGTTTTCGATAGAAAATATGGGTTACTAATAATTTTTTTGTAAAACAAAAACAAACAAAAAAACCGGTAGTCAAGCTAACCCCCTTTTAGCCTATCAGAAGTGAAAAATATGGAAGTCCTGCCTTTAATCGATTTTGAGTGACACCTCTTGCATACACTGCGTGAGCGTGGTCAGCGGAGAAAGTGGGACCGAAAAGGCAAAAAACATTCCGTGAGTAGATCGTGCATAGAGAAGTTCATAATTTCATCAGAACATGATATAAATCACTGAAATTTACCAGATTAATTGTAGGAAGGTTTATGCCCACAGTTCAACTACCGTGAGTCCGTCTGGAGCCCCGGTTTCATATTATTTTGTTCTTCGTGAGCGAGTTCGCTTCAGCATTCTAACATGTCCACTCTTTAATGTGAAGGAGGCTAGCTCCGGTAAGCGGCGTTAAGTTAAATTCATGCTCAATTCATGAAATAGTTAAATTAAGTTGTTGATTTGAGCTGCCACAGTATAAATGTTGGTACATGTATTTAGTAGAACGTGTGTAATGTTTACCATTTGACCATTTCGTCGAATTAACAGAGCCATTCATGGTTTTGTAATTTGAGCTATGCTAAGCGAAGGCCACATAAAAATAAAAACCAGTATCGCATTTATTTTGTTAAAACTAGAACATGTTTCATGTTGGTGACTAACTTCTATAATATAAATCGAGTTGAAGCACTTAATATAGCTGAATAAGCTAACTGAATTTAAGCACTTATTCCAGCTACATAAGCTATAAGTGCTCTCACTGTAATGTATTTCAGGTTATTTCATGTGTTAAAATGAACTGCGAATTCATTTTACAGTTGAATAGTATACTGTACAGTTAAAGCAGATGTTATTTTGAGCTGATACTTGAACTTATTGAACTAGATTATTGAACTAGGGTATAACAGATAAAGGGCCTATAAATGTTATTTACCGTAGTATTATGTTGTATGCAGCGGAAGACTGTAAGCCCTGATTCGTAATACAGGTCAGGTCTTTTGAACACCCTGGTCTTTTGAGAAGACCCTGGTCTGTGTGATCCTGTGATTGTGATGACCCTTGGTAGGGAGTCCAGTGTTAATGAAACCAGTCTATGGCTGATCCACAATTTGTGATGGCGAGACACCCAGCTTGAACTTCATTGACAACTGCACGCAGAGGACAGAAGCATCATCTGCCGGAAAGACTGAACTTCTCATTGTCAATACGGTGTGGTAGGGCTGTATCCACACACAACATATACATTCACACTTACATTCATTCTAAGGATGCACCCAAGAAAGACTTTCAAACAACGCACACACTGTGAAAAATACAAAAAATTTTCTTTAAAAGTAATTTATTGATGCATGCTCATTACTGTAAATTGGTACGAACATTTGTATGTACTGTTTACACCTGGTGTTGTCTCCATTCATTTATGATACATTGTATACTCCCATTGCTCCTACCCGAACCTAGCTATATGGTGTACATACCCAGAAGTGGGTTACATATGGTTATTTTTGTTTTTTAAATTTTTACGCACTGCCATTGGGACACTACAAAAAGCTCTTGTTCGTACCCTCTTTTGACAGACAGTGGTGCTTTCCATTAAGTGAAAGTGAAGCTACCCATCAGCAGCTATTTCCAGCAAAAAACAAAAATAAAACAAAGCAAAGCAAAAAAAAAAAAAAAAAAAAAAAAAAAAACAGGACGTGAAAAGGGACCATTGAATTACAGTGCTCAACATCGCAGCTGGGACAGTCTTCTTGCTTCACTTGAAAAGTGGATAAAGGGTATGAATGGAATGTATGGAATTGTAGTCCTATTGTCCCTACAATGATCATTATCTATTTGCTAGGCAGATACTCCCATCTACTGTAAAGGGACTTGAATTGCATTGTTTGACTGTGGCAGTTTTATGTGACCATTCATTTTTTTGCGTGTGCTGATAACAATATCTCCTCACATCCCTGAGTCATACTTCATCTGCTTTCAACAACAACTTTCTCCCGCTGTTGATTTTGACCTTGTCTGAAAGAAAAATGTTTGTTCCCGAACAAACCTCTTTATTTGAATCGCCATTTTACAAATAACATCTCACCTGAAATATATACTTTTTTAGATTTATTAGGCTGCTTTATTAGTTTGTAATTAACACTGAATTAACTGTTTTCTGAGAGAAAGAGAGCTAATGTCAAATGAACACAATCTGTATTTCATCCATAACTACTTAGGATGGGTTACTTTCTGTAGGATACACATGTCCTTGCATTGCATAAAGTGCAGTGCATACCACATTCTCAGTTTATTTGAATACATATATCTGAACAATGGGATAGCCCAGTGGTTATCTTCCACTCAGAAGGAAAGTTTGTGTCTACCTTCATGTTGATTGTGGTGGAAATGTGTATGCACAGGTCGATAGGAACTGGAAAAATAAAATAAAAACATCCCTGAACAGCATATTCACATGACAGGAAATGTGAATGAAGTAGAAACAGACCCAGTCCTAAGGTATAATCACCCTGGTGCATAGCACTTTTGATGCAGTAGATCAGAGAAAATTAACTATGCAGAAACTCAGAGTGGAAGAAGACCCTCAGACATGACTCTAAGGCCAGCATTGTATTAAATATTTTAAAAAGTTGGAATAGGATTCTTGTACTTTAACAAAAAATAAAAGTTCAGGAAATTAAAAGAAGTTCCTCTGTTAAACTTTATCAATCTGGCCAGTGACAGTATTTCAGGAGTACACAGTTTAGCCCACTCTTGTTGCTTCCTTCTCCTAAAGTGAAATGATATCTGGTCTCAGCGGAGAGTATAACCTGTTTCCTTTTCACTGACAACATTTTCAGAGTTCAGCGAACTGTAACACTCATCACATGGTGTTCTTTGTTTTGTAATTGTAATTTTTATAGATATATCGCAGTGTCAGTCTGCCAGTTTTTTTTTTTTTAGCAGAAGGCACATTTTATTTCAAAAGTTGTCTGATACTTTTGAAATGTAAAAAAGGTAGGCTAAGAAAAATCACATGTAATGTTCTGTAATTTGAAGGTATAGTTCTGTCATTTGAGAGTAATTTCTGCATTTCTAAGCAGCACACTTTATTTCCATTGGACAGGCATGCCCATTTGGACTTTCTACTTAGAGGTACTGTAGTAATCTAAGTATAAATTGTATAGTAGTAATTGTATACTATGCAGAACACATTGACATTGACATATGTTGTTACAGTGTGTTGCTATATAGGGCTTGGATATGCAGGTTTTATTATACTTTGTCTTTGCTGCCTGAGAAAAGGAAGTAGGGTAATCGAGGCTGCAGAACCTTATTTTGGTGAACAAGCAAAACAGTATGATTTAAGCTTAAACTTGGGTCTGCATGCCTACATTTTTGTGGTAACATTTTACATCAAACGTAGTGCACATTAGTGTAAACCAAAATGGTTGACAGAAAAAGCTCCCTTTATTTGGAAAATATCTACCTAGAAAATTTCCTCTTAATTACAGTAACTTGTCGTTGATCTCTATGCAATTGGGTGGAAGCAAACTTTTCCTAAATGAGATGCATAAGTACACATGACTGTATCAGCTTTAATGGGCCAAGGTAAGGGCCACTTTTAAAAACTGCATATTAATCGAACTGGAGTCACCTTGAGTAGATGTTAAATTGCACCTTTTCAGGGGAAAAAAGTCAAGTGCGTTTAAAACAATTTCAGGGAAAATTCAACACAAACTGGTTTCAATCAATACCAATCATGGCTTCTTTGATTGCAACAAAGGCTTGGTTAAGTGGCTGACCTAAGAAGTACACTGCCCAGTTGAACAAAATAAAGCACAGCCTTTTGGCATGGTTATGAAACATTTCAGATAGTTTTGTTTTCTTATATTTTGATAGAGCCCCTGCCTTTAGGGCATGAAAGTTACTTAACTTTATGCATAAGTTCTAGGATAGTTTTTTATGTTAAAAATGGCACAGTTTATTTTATAGTCTCTGCTCTTACACACTTTTAAATTCATGTTATTGCCACAAATGTATTAATGTGTTCAAGAAACATAACCTGAAAACAAGATTCTTGATTCAGCTTCCACAGGGTACAAGGTAGCCTAGTTTATACTACAGCGTTTAGTGTTTCCCTGGGCAGAATTGATTGTTTATACCCCTTGTAGAGTGCTTTGACCTTCTGGTATTACTCATACTGTATATGTGTATGAAATTCCTGTTATGTAGTCAGGTCATGCTCTGTTTGGTTGACATGGTAGTATTCCTTGGTGTTTATAGAGTTGGATGCCATAAGCCTTTTTCAGTTCAGTGATGTCTACAGAGATTTTTACTCAACTTCAATTCCACCATAATTTTCTGTACTCATTTTTCATACAGGAATTTCAGCTTGAAACTATCTTAGATATTAAATGTTCAAGCTATATCCATCAAGTTTATTTGTTAAAGCAATGAGTTAAATATTGATGGTTAGCTAACTATTTCAGAAACATAGCTTTTTGATAGCTAGCAGGCAAGCTACCAAAGCTATTGAATGAAATAAAATCAATTTTATTTGTATAGCAGTTTTCTTTTACAGAAAATGGTCACAAAGGGGCTCTGCTGAGTGTCAGAGAAGTGCAAAAACAGAGTAAAAACCAGGCCTGAACCTGGAAGAAATCTCAGGAGGAACCTGACTATAGAGTGAGCCCATCCTCCACTGGCCAGCTTAGTGTAAAGTAATGGTAGATTGGATGTAGCAGAAATGTAATAAGGGATCGATCACGGCAAATAGGATGGGTTGCGCAGATCACAGTTGCGGTAATAAACTAACTGGAGTAGTAGAAGTCCAAATTGTATACTTCAGTATAGTGCAGTTTAGAGGGGCAAAGCGATACATCTGGACCAAGGCACGGGTGTGAAGGTGGGGTGGAACAGGGCTGCAGCGGACTGCGACCATGGAGTGAGGGCAGGGCAGCAACAATCCCGTGAACTCGCGGCAAGGTACAAGGCTGGAGTAGTCCGTGAACTCAGGGCGAGGGAAGGGCAGGAGACTCAGTGCAAAAGAAAGAGAGAAGATGAGGTTAGGCACAATAAAGTTTGTCACCACACAGAGTAAATGTCTCTGGGCCAAAAAAGATAGAATAAACACTTGGATAGAAGTTCCATTCAGCTAATATACAATCCATTGCCTCCAGTGAGTAATGTATGATGGCTAAGGTAGCCCCTAATAAGAGGCCTCCTAGTGGAGTCCCAGCCTGATTTCAATTTATGTTCTATCCTTACAGGACTAATTCAAACCATACATTCATGGACTAGGCTGAGCTACCTTCCTCTGTGCCATAGCCCTAGACAATGCTCTGAGCTAGGCTGATTAGTGAACATGTGGTCCTGCTGGCTTGAGTGGCAGCACTATTAGTATGCCCTGGCCCGCTCTGATGTCCGGGCATCTGAAATTAACTTCATAAACTTTAACTCTCAGTAAATATCTTCAAATGTATATAGAGGGTATTTTTATACCCATCTACCCTCATGAACTTAACTCTGATCATCAGTTTACTCTGACTGTACTATGTATGTCACAATAATATCGAAACCTTCAGTTGTGACAGTTGAGCATTACAGATGGATGTTTGCCTATGCCTTGCAAATCATGTATAAGTTGTGTACAAGCATACATTTGATGTTGAAATATTGATTAAAGTAGACATCAGTTTGTGGTTGCACTATATTTTGTATGTAGCATGATTATCAGGAGAGCAATAATAAATTTAGTCTACGCTGAAATGTCCTGCTATTACCTGTAATTAACTTTTAAAAATGTATAAATACTGTAACCTCCCTGTCCTGACCTGACCTTGGTCATTTAACACAAGAACAACAACAGTAGAATATCATGCATATCCAGAAATTAACTTTAAGCTGAGGACACACGTGCTTAAATGACTTTGGAATTACACTGCAGACCAAGACAGTGAGGTGACACATTTACAGTGGATTATGTGTCATTACAGTTATTAGAACAAGATTCAGAGCTGCACTTGGTAGCAGCTTGGCAACAGCAGTTTGCGGCTCATGTATGCTGAGTGCATGTCTAATTGAGTTAATAAGACCCCTTTTAGATTTGATTCCTGCTCTTTAATTCCTGTCTTGTTGATAAAGGAGGATTGTGTCTACTTTTGGAGCTCCTAAACTCAGCCTTTGCTTTATTTTGATACCCAAAAGACCCTGCTTAATTTTCCACCAAGCACACATCTGCATTCTGACAGCTGTCCTCTGAAACAGAATGCATAATTGTCACCTCTTTTCCAGAGCACTGTAGAAATAAATAACAAATCTGTTTGTCCGGCTCAGAGCTAATCACTTCAGCATCGGTGCTAATGTGTTTTTATGATCATTGTGCTTTTTTTAGCCTGCCACTTTCTTAGTAATGTTAATCAGTAATGGGGAACCAGTGCTTTGGTTTCTGCATGCAAAAGGATGTTCATGATTTTTATAAGCCTGCAATGTTTGAGAAATTAGGCATTTTGTTCCCTCCCCACTAATTTTGGCATGTATCTTAGAGCTGGGACATTATCCTCAAACAATGCTGGGCAAGTGTTTAAACTGAACCTTTGTCGTGCTCCTGAGCACAGGCAGTTGAGTTGAGTTCTGGAAGCGCATTGCTGCCGCTGCCCAAAATTCCTCAGGAAATCCACAATGGTCTCAGACACATTGCTATTCAATTAACTGATCCCTAGAGGGCGCTTTGCCTAAAAGAAGGAAAAACAAATTTACACCCAACCAAGATTGTTTAAGGATGCCTTTCCAGAAATGAAATTGTTTTTAATATAACAAATACTGCAGATTAAAATACTTTAAATATATCATTTGACACTACAGCCTTTTTATTTAAATATTTAATAGATATCTAATTTCAACAAGAACTGTGATTTGTCATGTGATGTTGTAATATACCTTTCCTGTAATTATGCATAATGTATAAAATGTATTTATATCTCTGGCTTGTGGTGTAGTGCATTGCAGAATTGCACACATTTTGGCTGCAGTAATTCTTGTGGAGGTGTGGGTGGGAAACTTATTGCAAAAAATAAACAATGTATGCTAAAAATAGGTCTAAAACAGAGGTATGCATAATTTGCAGCTTGATTGCTACGGTGTATGCTGGAATGATCATAAACAGTTATACTACATGTATATACACTGGATTGTTTTATTTTTTAAATAATTAGAGTAGGGTCTCTTTCACGCAATATAAGGACATGCTACTGATACTGTACCTCAAATATTCATGAAATGGCACACTTCATGTCCATAATTTGTACCATTTCAACTTTAACAACCATAAGAAGTTAAATAGAAATGTCTGTCTTATAGGTTTAATTCTGAATCCTATTTCTTAAAGAAATGCTGATGTTCCTTATGTGAGGTCAGGCAGTGGTGGCTACCCTTGTCTTCAGGGAAAAATAGCAGGATCTTGTTTTTCATTTTAGAAATTATCAGATGGACTGCAAAGTCAATATACTGCTCGAATGGTTTCCTGTACTAGAAAAGTGCACAAAAAAATAATTTAATTATGTTTAAAGAGGAACATCTGCTCTTGTTTGGCAGAGCAGTCACTGATCATCCATGTGACATGCTGAATGAAGATATTAAGTACCTGCAGTTACTCTACTGTTTTCCTTTCAGTTACACATACCATTTGTGTACCATTTTCCCTGCACGAGAGCCGGTTTTTGGCTGCTTGAAACATTTTCTCTAAGTATGTTTTATACAGTGTTAGGCAGTAGCAAGTAGCAAAGCAAAGCTACTAGCATAAATACATTTCCCAGTGTCATAGTGGTTGCGTAGATATTTGCCAAATCAAATGACTTTAACAGTGAAGCTGTTTTATCAATCAAATAGTATGGTAATTCCCGTAAAGCCAGGTATTGTTACATTTTCTACAGCCTTCCACAAACTCAGCCAAAATAAAATAAAATAAAAATAAATATATATTTAAAAAAAAATCTGAATCCACCCTTCCTGGATTGTGGCCTTGTCCTGGCGGAAGGGCTTATGAGGTTTTATGATCTCCAGAGCTATCTCGTCGGGGGCTTGTCCCCCGGTAGGGTCTACCAAGGTGAACACGTCTGGGGTGAGGACCCAGACGAACATAATCCAACAGACCCCTACTGAATGGTAAACAAAAATAGAGCTAAGTTTACCCTGCCTGGAATACATTTAGCGGGACCTATCCCTGAAGGTAGGCCTGGGGGTGGTGTACGCAGGTGAGTGCCTGATGGCCGGGCAGCCCATGTACCTCTGCCGGGCTTGGCCCAAAAAGACTATGTGGGACAACCATTTGGACCCATCACCTGCAAGGTGCAGGGTAGGGGTTCGGGTGCAGTGCCTGTCGGGCAGGGGGTGGGAGCGAAGTAGACCTGCACGTCATGTGCTCGGATGACAGAAACTGGTTCAGATGGTGGTGGTGAAGAAGAAGCTGAGCCGAAAGGCAAGGCTCTTGATTTACCAGTTGATCTTCATCCCTAGTCTCACCTATAGTCACGAGCTATGGGTAGCAACCGAAAAAGATTGTGAATACAAGCGGCCCAAATATGGTTTCTCCATAGGGTGGCTGAGCTTGCTCTGCTTGATATAGTGAGGAGCTCAGCTGTCCAGGAGGACCTCAAAGTAGAGCCGCTGCTCCTCCGCATAGAAAGTAGTCAGTTGAGGTGGTTTGGCATCTGATAAGCATGCCTCCTGGGCACCTCCCTTTGGAGGTGTTCTGAGCTTGGCCACCTGGGAAGGAAACCCAGGGGCAGACCTAGGACACACTGGAGGGATTATATCCACCGGCTGGCCTGGGATCGCCTTGGGAGGAGTCGACGGAAGTCGCTGAGGAGAGGGATGTCTTGGCTGCTCTGCTTACTCTGTTGTCACAGCGACACTTATCTGGATTAGGCAATTAGAAAATGGATGAATGGATGGATGGAATTTCATCTGGTGGTAAATTGTGACCTTCATTTTCTGGTTGAAATAAAAAAATGTGAAGAGCTTCAATAAAGTGAAACATCTCTGGAAACCGTGATATGTCATGAATATGATATCCACTTTGTGTTCTTATACATACATACAGACGCATACAGTAGGCTCATTCTGTAGGCCCGCAGTAGATAATTTAATGAGATTGTTTGCAAGTCATTCTCAGAGACAAGTGGAAAAGTATGTGTAAAATATTTTAGATATTATCAGCATTGCCTTTTCGAATATGAACACTCACATTGACCATACAATTCATTTCAAAGTCAAATGATTATTTTAGCCTTGGTTCTCATATCACTGTCATTTTGTCCTCCCTTCTTTTCTGTCAGAGAGATTCTCAAGGCTTAAAAAGGCAATCCTATTATTATGCAATCCTCCTGCATTACTTTTTAGTTTATTTTGCCAATTTGGAATTTGCAGTTCTCAGAATTGTTTATATGGATTGAAAAATGAGTAACTTCATAACCATCCATAAGTTAATTTAACATTCTTATGTTCTCTAACAGATGCCTGATAAGGTGTCCTCAAATACCTGTCCTGTTCAAAATCTGAGAAACTAAGGACAAGCTTATTTGCTTTAAAGTGATGAGTGATTGTAAATTGAACTATCTTTTTGGAAAATATGCAAAGATTATGGTTTGTTTTAAATATGGTTTTGCAAATTAAATGTTTCATAACAGTTTAATGGATTTTGTGAGATGATGAGCAGCCGTATGCTCTTTTCAAAAAAGACAATATGGAGCAGTGGGGTGTTTGTGACAAGTCAAATGGTTGGGATTGGTTGGTACCCATGAGCCGAAGCTCAGGATTCACACACCATGGATAACTAGCATTTCAGTAATCCTGCACAGGAACATCTGATCTCCGGTGCTCTCTCGAAACTGGATTAATAATGTATCACAGCTTCTATCAGTCAGCTCTATCCCTGAGCTATCGGCAATCATGTTCAGTTCTTCTGTTTGCATTCCTAGGCCTTGCTTCCGTGCATGTCTCTTAATCGTGGGTGCGCTGCGGAGGACACGGATTGAATGAATGTGTTTACAATGAACTGAACTGCGCTTCCTCAAACCACCCAAAAAAACTGCATAAGCTGACAGGGGAATTAGTTCAGTAGGGAGTGCTGGTTGAATCCCTACAAGTAGCGAGATTGTGGTTTGCTTTTGGTCCACTAAAATGGGGGAACAGTGTATAAAAGGGCTGCAATTCCTACGCAAATCACTTGATAGGGATGGAAATAAATACCCTCAAATTATAGCTGACAGTCTGCAGTCTAACCTCATATTTGTTGTTCAATTTCAAATCCAGTATGGGATGTGGTGAAATACAGTGCCAAAACCTATATATATATATATATATATATATATATATAATATGTATGTATATATGAAATATATGTATGCCCATTTCATGAGAATATAGAGTGCGCATAGTGTATAGTGTATGAGGTTTGACACAGTTAAGACACTAGAGGCATCTGTATGCTATTTTCTGTGGATTTTAAAATGACTGTGAAGACAATTTCAGATGCATGTACCCCTAACAATGTGCAATACATAATCAGTTCCAACTGAATTGTAAGCAGAACAACGTAAATACTTCCTAATGTAAAATGGACTTGCACTATTTGCATTTCTGCATGTTCGCTTACTTGAGAACAACAAATGAGCAATGAATGACTGGACATCTGGACTAGAATGATACATGTGGGAGTTTTGTTTCCAGCCTCACTCCATCTCCCCACTTTGAAAAGATTTGCACTGTGTCTTAATCATTTCGACGGCGCACGTTTTCTGTGACCTTAGTTGGCCTACACCCTGCTCTCCTTATCTCTGTCCTTTCTCTGTAGTGACTTCCTCTCTCCTCTCTTTCTGGGTTCTGATGCCTGGCACTCCCACTCCCAACCTGAAGAATTTGTCATTGAAACATTCAAAATTTTCAGTGGAACATTATAAACTTTTAACTTTTTTGGGAACAGTGTGAGGGGAGAGATGGGACGATAATTACAAACAGTAATGCCTAATTCCTCAAAATGCTTACCAGCTGCACACTGGCTTTCTCAGTCTGCATTTCGCTGCCATTTGTTTTCCCTATTTGACGTCTCTGAGTGTTCTAATGAACTTCTTCCAGTATTCACAAAGGTATATATTACTATGCTGCCTGCAAACTGTTGTATGCTTAGGCTGACTGCAAAATATATATATTTTTAATTCAGTCAACACCATTGTTTTGTCTGAGGTTTATATAATAAAACCATCTACTGTATTTGTAAATGTATATTTTCAGTTATTTTTACGAACATTGGGCCTCATTCACAAAACATGCGTATGATCAGATTTGATCGTTAACTCCACTTACGAACCACAAACATTTTGGTCTTCATCAGTTTTTAACATCTGCAATTTCCTTTTATTATCTGAATATCAGAAATTTTATTTGAGTATAGTTACAGTAGTTAATTTTTTCCACACCTAGTTTCCATCTTGGTTTAGTTTACTATAATGATGTGTAAAGACCCACAAGCGCACAGCCACACACAACACTTGGCAATGAAGCATTTGCTGCTTTTGGATTACTTGGGTAATTGTGCCTTGGTGAAAGAGGACATTTTTAGGGACCACACAGATACGTTTGTGGACAGTGATTGATGGCTGATGTTTGCACGCAACCCTGAGGTCAGCTTGCCTTTTATGGGATTGCTGAAGTGTTTCCTCCTGCAAATCAACATGATCAGGCATGTGCATTCAGTTTAAAAACAACTGGCATTCATCATCTCATACACCCGAGATACACACAGAATCAAAGTTCTGTGTGTGTTTCTTGAACCTCATGTTGGTTTTTCATAGTAAGCTTTATGAAAAACAAACGTAAGAAAAATGTAAAAAAGTGTGAATGAGGTCCAATGTGGAAAACATTTTCAAACAGAAATCTGTATAAATGCCTTGCACAGATTTTACAGGGGATGTTCTTTTCCCCTGTGGAAGAAATACATGACTGTTAGGTTGATTGATACATTTATCACCAATAACACCAATTCATGATAGGATCTGTTGTGCACAAGCTAGAAGGATCTTGAACAATGTGCCAAAATGCCAAGATTGTGTTTGTTTTATTATATCTCAAGACTGCATGAGAGGGATTATTGATCTCTTTCATGTCTCAGGGTTAAGTGTGAAATCATAAAGCTTTCAGAGGATAATAGTTAGAGAAGTAGTTTTTGTATCATAGAAATTCAACAGCAATAATGGATGAGAGTGCCCGTAGTCTTCTAAACTGCCCATCTGAGTTCAACTATCCACTTCACATCTCTGATATTTCCATGACCCTGCATGTAGCTTCTCACATCTTTGCAGTGACATGTAACCCCTTTCATGGGATTGAACTAAAATGCATCATTTGCGATTTATTTCACGTCGTATTTTCTTTGTATATGACATATAGGTATTTATCAATACATAATGTCTTGCAAATTGATGCACAGGCGAGGACATCTTTGCAAATGATTTATTTTATAGTAGCGGTATAAATGTAACTGGATGTTTCTGGATTTTGCTCATTTACTCAGAAAATATTTTGTATGTCAGTAGTCATTACCTGTTTCTATTGCATTCATAACTTAATCAAGTCGGATACAATTTAAACCAAAGGGCAGGACGGAGTGTAGCACAGTGGGTAAGGAACTGGGCTCGTAACCGAAAGGTCGCAGGTTCGATTCCCGGGTAAGGACACTGCCGTTGTACCCTTGAGCAAGGTACTTAACCTGCATTGCTTCAGTATATATCCAGCTGTATAAATGGATACAATGTAAAATGCTATGTAAAAAGTTGTGTAAGTCGCTCTGGATAAGAGCGTCTGCTAAATGCCTGTAATGTAATGTAATGTAATTCCGTTGTTACATTCATATGACCTAGTCGGTATAGTATACATATAAAGATAAAATATACAACAACTTAAAGAAAATTAATTACTTTTTCTTGTGTTAACTCATAGTTATGCCCACTCCTTGATTGGTCTTTGTGCAAGTAGCCCATCAGTAGAGTAGGAAATCCCTGAGGCTGGGGATAGGGCAGTGTTGGGTCAGATGTGCTGTGATGTCAGAGGGATTCTGGGAAACAATTCTACCCTTGACCCATGTGGCTTAACCTGAAGCATTGCATCCTGTCTGTGTCTCACTCATTACTGACATGAATATCCTATTCTCTCCTGTATGTCTGTGTGACAAATTCTCTGATGCACATCAGGGGCAATGACTTCCTCCTCTGAGAATGACTGTGAATTGATCTGTATTGCAGTTCTCCAGAAATAGGCTTGTTTTCATACCCTAACAGGATTAATCAGTACTTGTGGTCATTAATTACCATGTCATCATCTTGAGCAGTGTTCTTAACAAATGTTGTAATATAGTCAAAAGAGTAATGGATATTCTGAAATGGGGAATGGTTCTTTATGATTGAGGGAGCCTCATTGTATAGTGGTAAAAACCAAGGTGTCCTATAACAGTGCTGAATAATTCCCTGGTTAATTTAATAAGTGGGTGTGTACATGTAGGTGCAAGTTTATGCAAGTATCAAATCTTAAAGAAATATGAAAGGAAGCACATTCCACTCAGATTATTTTTTGCCTTTCCATGTTTAGAAAGTTGAGAAATAATTACACCTGAGAGTATGCATTCACCTCACTTTTGCAAAGTGCTTGAGAAAAGAAATTCATGGTTAATGAAAAAACTAACAGCTGTTGCATTTACACAGACAGGGAAATCGTGTATTTTGGTCACCTAGCATCCAATTCCAGCTAGAATACACTCCTAAGCCTATACTTTTCACGGACAGGTAACTTTTTTAAATGATGTATGATTGAGTTACTGTAAATTAATATAAAGCCTTAAACTCGAAAATTGCTTCTGGAACAGTTTTTTACTCAACTTGCTCGAAAATATTTTTTTGGAAATATTTCTGCAATAGTTATCACATTGTTTTGTTACTTTGGGAGGTGGCAAAGGATTGAATTGCACATCTACAAATCTGAAATGGCTACAGTAGCCAAGCGTTACATTTATGGCGACTCTCCTCTATTCACTGTATGCGATTTCCTCCCATACAGCTCTTCTTCACACAGGAACAACACTGTGTGACTGCAGTTCTGAAATGTGTTTAGTGGTTTCATCAACCAATATTTCCAGCTCCACGGATGAGAACATTTTTTTTTTGCGTTCCACTGCTTCGCTTTCTTGCAACGCACAAGACACATCTTCAATACGGGCAGTGCATTTAAATGAACTTACTGTGGCTGTGCTCATTTACATAACTAGTGTTAGTAAATTTCCCCAACTAAATTGTAAGCGAGCGGTGACGCATAATTTTGCGGCCTGACGGTAATTGTAAGCATTCTTAGTAAATATGGCACCTTCATAAAGGGAGTAAACCTTATCTGTGTAGCCTTGACTGGGGTGCTAGCTAACTACTTTATTATTCCTGACACAAATTTGTCCACAGAAAATATTTAGTGTTCAATTTTGGTTTGTACCGCGTGGATAATTTCAGGATACTGGTTGTCCAGTTTTAAGTTCCCTAGTTACACCTTTTTTTTCTAAGTTAATCACCAATTACCATTAATGTGTGCAAAACAAGTTTGCCTCAGGCTTTATCCAGTGGAATTTATGGGTTTGTACTTTGATTGGTCGGTTCATGGATAGGTCATGGACAGGTCAATGGCCATTTGTAGGACAAGGCTGATCTATCTAAAGTATGAAGGAGTATGAAAATCTACAATAAAAGAATGTGTGGCTGTGGAAAAATACTGTCATAAAGCAATACATATTTACACTTACATGTACACTTACATTTACATGTACAAATAGAGTCTGTAATATTTTCTGCACTGAAGTATATACCACAGCTTCTAAAAGCTGCACTTTATTTTAGTGCAGTACTGAGAGTTGCATTTGGCAGCCCTGCACATTTATTTATCTTTATTAATGTTTATTCCTCACTGCACTCTTGCCAAAAGATGAACTAAAGAAAAGCTTTGAGCTTTGGAGTTCACTGTGATTTCACGGTAAGGAATTCTTGCTTACGCGGCAGATGGGATTGACTTTGGGGAACTGATGCCTGGGTGATTAAAGAGCAGTTCTTGATTAATGGCTTTAGTTTGAAATAGATGGCAAAACCTGGCTATACAGTAAATAGGTGCAAGACATGATATACAGGCTAGGGATGGGTAAAGTAATAAAGTCTTAAATATACACTGGGAGGGGAACGATGCTTCCATCTTTTTTCCCCAGCCGGTTGTAAATAACACATTACCCATTTTGCCTATATTGGCATCCAGTAATGTGGTGTTGGTTTAGTAATTTGTGATTATAGTGCAGTTACAGCTCTTTTTAATGTGGAAAAACCCTGAATAGAATGAACTGGCATGACGCAAAACTCTAAATGTACTGCACTAACTGTACACTATTCTGACTGCTTCTTCATGTGTGGTAGCTTCACCTATTCTCCAAGTTGACCGCTGTTTGAAAGAAAACAATATAAAACAGTAGAAGAAAAAAACTAGTAGCCTTTGTTATAATGCATTATGTGAGGAAAAGTGTCTGTACTTCCGACAGATATTTATATCAAAATTTAAAAGCCATAGAAACATTTTGGATGCAAATTTTATTGAGCTTTATTTAAAACTTATGAATTTTCTGTGCAATTGAAACAGCAGTGTGTAATTGACTGGCGTTTCTGGATGTTTGTTTTTGATATTCAGCTTTACTGCCATGTCAGTGTCAGCAACCTTTGTTGTCCTTTTACGAACTGTGTTTGTGAAGAAAAAATCGAACACTTGTTTTGTGAGTCATAAATTAAGGACAAATGTTGATTGAATCCAGGACTGTGGTTTTTTCACGGAGGATGCAGGCAGTGTGAAGATCACGATAATGATAATCATTAGTACTAGACTTGTTCCATTCATCAGTGTCGAAATCTGTGGCTGGGTAATTGCATCTGATATTGAAGCAGGGAATGAAAGGGCATTATTAGCTACCTGCTGGATGCTTTGAGATGGGGTAGGTCAGGAAAGCCAGTATTACCCAAAGGCCAACTCCTCACTGCTATGGATTGTTAACCACATTAATGGAATGCTCACTACCTAGTAATTTTCTGGCATAGAACAACTCCAATATTGTCTGTTCAGACACAAGAAGTTAGCCTGATTCAGAGTTTATTGGTTGTTGTTGTCTGTTGCTTAACATCAATTCCATACAGGTTTAAGAGGGAGGTCACCCACAAACACCTCCACCTAATGCATGTACATGCACCAACTGCACACCAACATTCACTGGGCTCTTCTGTGCATCTGCCTCTACTGTCCTCTTGCCTTCCTGAACTTCCTCCTTGCTCTCGGATTGAATCATATCATATTTCCCCATCAGCTCGGATCAGGTTTATTGCTGGCTCAAATTCACTCACTGCCCCAGGGGACCCCGGAAACCAAGAAAATGTCTTTGAGGGAAGGATGGAAGGAAATCCCATGGGCAGATGTGTTGGGAGGCCTGTTGAGAAGGCCTGGCAGGCCTGTTGAGAATCACCAGGGTAGTGAATAAAAAACAAGTTTGCAAGTTTTTTTTATTTTATGACCAATAGGTGAAAAAAGTGTCATCTTAAATGTATGACTTTTCCATAAAAAACTTCTACTGAATTTCTAACACTAACCCTTATCTCAGCTATAGTCAGCCTCAGCTAAGTCATGCATTAGAAAATTTCACTATTCACTAAAGTCAATCCTGCATTTATAAATAAAGATATATTACAGAATTTACAAATATTATCAAAGCTTCAGCCTTTACACCATCACATTTTGAATAAAAATGACCATTATGGTTATGTTATACATATCAGCATTCATTTGTCAAAGCTAAGACAAGACAGGATAGGCTAAGGCTAAGACAAGATAGTAAACAGAACATGGGGGTAGTTACTGACATCTCAGTGGTAAACAGCATACGATGTATCAGACTCAGTTAAATTATCCAGGGTTCTCTCTGAAGTCATCCCCAAAAATTGAAACATGCAGTATGCTGGGAGTTTTATCAGATACCTCATTTAAGCCCTGAAAGAATGAACAAAGCCTTTGCAGTGAGAGAAAGAGAAAGAGAGAGAGAACTGTAATAATGAATCTTCTTAATCAACCATGCTCATCTGAAACTCGTGGAGAGAATATTGAATTTTCAGCCTTAGTAGAATTTTAATGAACTTTCCTGTGCCTGCAAAGGCTCCCCTCTGCCAGTGCAGTTCAATAAGCCGTCCACCCATGTAATAAGATGTTCTTATTGAAATCTTACATTTCACAGTTTTCTTTTACCTGCAAAAGATGTGGGCTGCTAACCTGAGACAGAAGTCAACTTTGAGCAATTCCATTCGACCATAGATTACCGTTTTGATGAGGGTACTTAGGTAGTTAGGGTAGCCATCAGGAATTTCACTTCAATTTAGCATTAAATGTGATTTACTAAAAACAGACCGCCTTTGTAAAGCAGTAGTATTAGGTACACAGGTATGATAAAAGAAATTCAGAAATTGTACGCGCATTTCCCTTTATTCAGTCAATTCAAAATCAGACAGAATAATGATTACAGTTGAATGAAACAGGAATATTTTTTCATGACCTTGACAACCCAGGTGTTCTTATGTTCTGTTCTAAATCCATATATCTGAATAGATGGGTAAATATGCTATCTTCCTTTTCTTTCTATTCTGTTCGGTGATGCCATTAAACATGGTCAATGTGACCTAAAATAGGTCATTCATGAATGGACTATCCTATTAAAGATATTATCTTCTATTTTAGATTTATTACAATGGCATGGACATTGCTTTTCACAGCCAAAGGTGAACAAAGGTTCCACTAAACAAAAAGCATAGACAGGAAGTCTGTGAGAGCATTCATTCATGGTGTTCATAGGTCTAAAGGTAATCCATTGGAAACGAGAATATGAATGGTCCAAGTAGCTGGTAACATCAACCACCACTGCTAGTATACTTTTTTGGAGCACAAAAATTCCCAGCAGATTAAAGGTTTTTCGTTTTATTTGATTTTGTAAGGAATTATTTGTAACAGAGGGTACAGTAGAGCACATCTGAGAGATTCCAGCAAGGTTGCTTAAAATTTAATTTGTAGTAAGAAATAGCTGCAGCTGTGAATAAAACTTCCACACTTATTAGCCATGATATTCTAAAATTTACACTGAAGTAACTATTTTTTTGAAACCCCCTTTTACCAGTAAAGGGAAGAACATGAGTGGATACTCATATTCAGCAAGGAAGTCAAAGACAGCTGGTTCCAATGAACTGGCCAGTGCAGTCTGTGCTAGATCTCTCTTTTTACCTTTGATGGAACAAGCTGTGTCCAACAATAAACATGGTGGGGGTTCTAATTATTTAAGGAAATCAACTGACATGAAAGCACTTTACATGCTTTTTAATCACTGAGACATTCAGAGCAATGATCTTATGCTCTTAACTATGTTCCAGCACAGGGGCAGGTAATCCTGGTCCAATAGGGAACAAAAGCAGAACCATCTGTGGAACTTCAGAACTAGGGTTGCCTAGCCTACCCCTGCTCTAAATCTGCAAAGTTTTCAGCACACGCACGAGGAGTGGAAAAATCAGTGAAAAAAACCCCCAAAAAACTAAGAATTCCTCAAATCAGACACAACAAATAAAAAAAATTGTGGTGACACACATTAGGAAAGTGATATTGTTTGTTCAAGGAAGGGGACAGGGATAGAAGAGTGTAATTGGCCGCTGGAGGAAATCGAACACTAATCCTGCCGAGTCGCTTTCAAACATGGTCTAGGTCAATGGGATTGAGCCCACAGAGCCCAGGCTGTTCAGCCTGCTGACAGAGATTAAATTAACAGCAACATTGTCTGCAGGGATGAACACTGGGGGTGCAGTGAACCCAAACAGATTCCCGTCTCCATTTTATGCAACAAAATTACAGCAGCATTTGCAAACTGATACTTGCGCTGCCTGTGTTGAGGATTTTTTTTCGGTTCCCTCAGTGCATGAACTGGCCATCAATGCGTGATGAGTTTGTCGACTGCTGAACACATTCTAAAACTAAAAACGTCCTTTCCCTCAAATGTTTCTCCCTATTTCCTGTGTAGTATATAGGCTTAACAAAGATAATGGTGTCGCACTCGGATGTTTCGCACACAGAAGGCACACAAAAACATTTGCGTGACAAGAGTGAAATAATTTCACTGAATGTTTCCTCACCTTTTTACCACCTCTGCTTTTAAATCTTCACGTGCTTTCATGTTAACATCAGCAGGCTGTGTGTACTTGCAGAACAAGCCATCTCATTCTAAGCCACATCCTTGAGGATATAAGTCACGGAAATTATTCCCGGTTTATTGGGTTTGAAGAAACCCATCTGAGTTCCACAAAATGATGTGGACTGGAGGATTGTCTGTAAAAAAATAGCTACCATAAAATTGATCACAGCCTCAGCAAAATAATATTTCCACATTTGAATTAAACTCTGAAACTATTATGAGTATATAGGTATAAGATCCCTTATTACATTTCTGTTACATCCGTTCTGCCACTGCTTTACACCCGGCCGGTCAGTCGTGGATGGGCTTCCCATCTATAGCCGGGTTCCTCCTGAGATTTCTTCCAATCGGGAATTTGTTTCTTGCCACTATTTGAGGGGTTTTACCCCCATTGCAAGTTTTTTTTATTTATTAATTTTTTTTACCTTGTGCCTATTTGGGCATTCTGGTCTGGTTTTTGCTGTTTTGCTCTGTTTCTTACCCTTTTTTTGTTACTCAATAAAGCGTCTTTTCTGTAAAAAGCTCTGTACAAATACAACTGATTTGATTTTATATACAGTATGTGTATAATATATTTGTGTGAGTGTGCATTGGGTAATGGTAAATGGTAAATGGACTGCATTTATATAGTGCTTTTATCCAAAGCGCTTTACAATTGATGCCTCGCATTCACCAGAGCAGTTAGGGGTTAGGTGTCTTGCTCAGGGACACTTCGATCAGGGCAGGGATCGAACCGGCAACCCTCCGACTGCCAGACAACCGCGCTTACCTCCTGAGCTATGTCGCCCCTACATGCAAACAGCTACATATATTTCCCTGTTCAGTATGAGCTTTAACACAGTTCCCCCCATCTTGTCAATTTTGTCCTCTGCTTGATATGTTGTACAACAGCTATATGGTAATTTAATTGTGTGGAAAGTTGCCTTCTCTGTCCAGGGCATTCATCATGTTAAATTCACAGGCTGGTGCTCAGACGCCAGGGCCTTAATTTACGGCACTTCTCTATGGTTTATTACCTGGGAGATGCTGCAGACACAGATCAATAGAGGCAATCTATGAAGTGATTCAGAGATGTAAAAGGAAGAAATGGGTGTTTAAGAGAAAGTTTGCAGGGATAACCCTTTTTTTTTGTGGCAAGATAATTATGGGACGGGCAGGCTCTGAGCACGACATCACAAATAAGCATCCCTGTGTGTTTGGCAGCAGTTCAGGCGACAGGCCGCAGTTTGCGTGTCTTCCTTACTATGTGTGGGGAAAAATGACCTCTGCATAGCCTGGCCCTTTGTTTACTTTAAGCTTATGCAGTAGCCAGCGGCTCATAAGCCACTGCCAGCCCACAGGAAAATCTCTGATTTCATTTGAAAAAGGATTTAATATGTATGGCTACAGAAGGCCTATGTATACTAGTTATCATTTTTTTCATAGTTATATTTTTTATATTTTTAGTGTCCATTTGGTGGAAATATTCTCATCACATTTGTCTTTATGCAGGAACTTGCTTACTTAAATACCCAAATGTTGAATGAAACGGCTACAGTTTGGTCCAATTGTATCTGCAATTGTAATTCAATTATGCAGTTACGTCCAGATTCCATATTGTTTACTGTTTTATAGTTACGCTTTGGTTAGAAATACAATACTGGAACAAACAAATTCAGTAGTGTTCTCCTTACAATCCCTGCTGTAGGATCATGAATTATATTCACTTAATTTTTAAAAATTAAGAACAAAATTTACATTCAATATAACAATGATATATGTTTAAAACATACAAGGCTCCTCATTTTCTTCTGTTTAAACCATTATTTTGTTGATTTACTCATGTGTTTAGGGTCATTGTCTTGTGGCATCACCAAACTTCTATGAAGCTTGAGGTGACCGACCGCGACCCTGACATTCTCCTGTAAAATGTCTTGATAAAATTTTAAATTCTTTGTTCCCTGAAGTTATTCCGGCCCTGAGGCAGCAAAGCAGCCCCAAACCACAATGCTCCCTCCACCATTCTGCACAGTTGGGATGAAGTTTTGGTGTTGGTGCTTTTTCCCTCCAAACCTAGCATTGTGCATTTCTGCAAAAAAAGTGGAACTCTTGTCTCATCCATTCATAGAACATTGTCCCAGAAGCACTGTGGAAGATCCAGGTGGTCTTTTGCAAGCTTGAGACGTGCAGCAATGTAGCTGAGGTTTCCTCCCTGGTGTCCTCCTATGAATACCATTCTTGCTTAATGTTCTTCTTGTAGTAGACACATGAACAGAGACTTTAGCGAGTTCAAGAGATTTTCGGTCCTTTGCACTTACCCAAGGGTTGTTTTTACCTTCTTCAGCATTGCACACTGTGTTCTAGCTGTGATCTTCGCTGGATGCCCACCTCTAGCAACAGTACAGAATTTGTAGACACCTTATTGTGGATTGATGAACTGCCAGGCCTTTAGAAATACTTCTGTATGTGGCCTTTTACAGCGTTATGCATCTCTACAGTTCTTCTAATGTCATCTGAAAATAGTTTTGATCAGGGCATGGTTCACATAAACAGATGTTTTTTGAGAAGAGCAGACCCTGTCAGTAACCAAACTTTGCGTGCCTTTTTTTTTTTTTAGGGCAGAGCACCTCCAGTGCACACATTTAATCTCATCTCATGGACTGGAATACCTGGCTCCATTTAGCTTTCAAAGAAGCAATTTGCCTGGAGGTTCACATACTTTCTCCAACCACTGAATTTTTAAATGATGCATTCAGTATTGACAAGAATTAAAATTATTAATTGCTTTTAATAATTTATTAGTTTAAGCAGATAGTGTTTGTCTATTATTGTGACTCAGATGAAGATCAGGCCACATTTAATGAGTAATTAACGCAGAAATCCAAGTAATTCCAAAGGGTTCACAAACTTTTTCTCGCAACTGCATAGGCTGCCTTTTCACGCAGCCATGTCGAGCGGACATACAGCATACAGCACGGATGCAAGAGGTTTCAAATCTGTCCTTCCAGCGTGACTCGAGTTGTTAAATATGAATTAAATTAAAACCTGGTGCTTACCTGATTTTATCAGGAGCCAGTGCCATGCTTTCGTGATGATGTTTGTATTGTGGGGTTAGGACACTGGCTCTTGTGGGGATGCAAACATGAAATGCAAATGCAATGGCCATTGCCTCACATTGTCTATGCCACAACAACACAGTTCTCCTCCTTTATAATTTGGATTTAAAGATGTCTGGCAAGAATATGCTGGAGTACCATCTGCTACATACCTACCACAGAAGAGGAGAGAACACATTCTAGTGTTCTCTTTGCCATCTCTAGTGCTCTTGGCTCATGGGTTATTAACAGAAAAACAAAAAGGCTCTGAGTTTAGTCAACATTTGCAGTGTAATACAGGCAGAGATGTTCAGTGGCCCATGGGGGCCTGTTCCAAAATTCCATCATGAGGCTCTAGAATGTTCTGGGATCATGATTTCGGTCCTTTTCAGTTGCTGTCATGTTTGAAATATTTGACAGCCCATTGAACAGAGTTGTTGCTGAACTCTCCTTCCCCCGTTTCAGTAACATAATCAGTGACAACTGGGGCTTCATCAACGAATCAAACCACGCAATGTACAACATGTTGCACCAAAACAAACTTGACACACAGGAGCCCAACCCTGTATAATTTCAGCAAGGCTAATTCAATTTTAAAATGATGCATTTATAACAACATTAAGATAAAAAAAAATTCCCTTTCTTTCCATGATGGACCAAAGAAATTATAAACACACCGGTCTATCAATCCATTTTATTGGTTTTTGTTCCTATAGTGGAAAGTCCCCACTGTTTGTTTTTAAAGTTCACATACCTGTTACTGTTGGGGGGGCCTTGGGCAAGGTACACTACAGGGCCAAAAGTATCCAACATCTAATCCATCCAAAACTATAAGCATTAATATGGAGTTGGTCCTTTGCTGCTATAGCAATCTCTGTTCTTCTGGGAAGACTTTATACTAGATGTTGGAGCATTGTTGCAGTCATTTGTTTCCATTTAGCCAGAATAGCATAAGTGAGGTCAGGCACTGAATGGCTGATTCGGCTGGGCTTGCAGTTGGCTTTCCAATTGATCCCAAAGGTTTTGGATGGGGTTGAGGTCAGGGCTCTGTGCAGGCCAGTCAAGTTCTTCCACACTCTATATGGACCTCACCGTGTCATGCTGAAATGAGAAAGTGCCTTCCCAAAACTGGAGTTAAGTGGGGGACAACAATTCCAGTTTGTGTTGACTTGGCTCAGCATGAGCAATGTGTAAACACTTTTGAGAAACCATGTTGAAGCTACCTAGCCACTGCACTGCACTGCAATGTTGCAGTAAATATCAATATTGTTGTTACATATTATCTTCTTCTTACAACCCTCATAGTATGATCTAAAAACAAAATTAATGTTTTCACAACTTTCCAGAACCTCAAAAAATTCTGTTTGGCAAGCTAGGTAACCAGCAATTAATTTTATTTATTTATTTTGCATTGGTGTAAACAGTATTGTTGATATTGATTGGGGGTGAATAATAAGATTGCTTTCAAAGCATTTATTTCTTTGATAATCCATACAGTGATTGGGTATGTGTGTGTGTGTGTGTGTGTGTGTAGTCTTCAAGAATACACAGTCTTTGTTATGTTACTTATGCAATACTTCAATTATATGGTTGAATATATTTGAAAATCGAAGGCCTGATTACCAGTGCCTGTATAAACTGAATTAAAGTTTTGTTATGCATGCACTGCACAATAGCCTTAGTATTGACTAATTGTGGGTTATAACCACATTTGTCTTGAGATATGAGACCTTCTACAAAGGCACCCATGGATTATACATGCATTTCAGCCATCTTAATTATATCAATACAGCAGTTAATAAACATCCTAACAGTCATATGCACCAACGGAATGCTGCACAGATTTTTTGTTAGCCTTCTCATAACTATTCAGTACACTAAATTTGAAAGAACCATTCTGGTGACCATACTCTATTAAAGCCATTTGGTGCCTTCTGTCCTTATCCTCCTTGCACTTCAGTATGCATGGTCTCTCCATTAACATGTGGGAATGAACAAATAAACAAGTGAATATGGAGTGAATGTAGAAGTACATGTACAATTTAAAATGAGGAATATTCACAAAATAAATACATTCTGGCAACAGGAATATTCCATAAATAAATGTGTACAATGCATGCTGAGGAGCCTGCAAGGAGGTCAGATATAAGTATAGGCACAAGCAGTGGACAAAGGCAGTTCATTGGATTCACTGGGCGATCCTGCTGCTCAACGGAGAACTTCCAAAAAAAAAAAAAAAGTTTCACTGTGTTTTGAAAAAAAAAAAACTCTCTTAACACAAGACAAAAAACTATGAAGAAATCAACCTATGTAAAACCAGATGTTTCGTAAAGGGTGCCATACTGTTGTTGAGGATTTCTGGAAATCCAGTCTTGACAAGAAGAGCCCCTGTTCCTTCCGTGTGCAGAGTTTCTACAGATTCCGTCAGAAGCAATCATAACATAGTTAATCAAGGCTTTACACCATAACCATCGACCTGGAAAAAGTGCTCTTGCTTCAAAATCTAAGAATGATAAGGCCTACGAACAACACTCACCTGAAAAAATGCTATTAATTTGAACTGCTATGGCATTTGAGAATTGAAGCAGAACAGTACAAACCAAGTTGCTTTTCCCTTGTTTGTCTCAGATGCATACATTGGTCAATAAACAATGAATTAAATGGCAGAGATGAGGTAGAAAACATCTTCAACCCTAGGTTCTACAGAGGGTATTTTTGAAGACATTTTTGCAATGTCACAAACAGCAGATTGCATCCTAACGTTGACAGCTTTGGAAAGAACATTTTATTGCTAGGCATGTCCTTGAGTTCAAAACAATAAATGTGATAATGTAAAAGCAGTGGCAACACAGAAAATCAAAATGTTTATGGAAATACACAGCAGTTGTTGAAAAAAGCAATGAACAAGCAAAACAAAAGCCCACTTACAATGTGCACATGTTTATGAAACTGAAAACAAATTAAGATTGCAAAAGTAAACCCACAAATGTAGATAAACAGTCATTTCTGGAATGAACAGAGAGGAGAGCAGTATACAGTTATTTCAGCAGACTGCGCCAGCAGACATGGCATTAAAAATCATACTGTATTTAAGTAGGTTCTCTCAACTGCACATCAGCATCCATTATTTCTGTCTTTATTATTATATGTATATTCCTTTTTAAATAAAAATAACATGAAATAATTGATAACAAGGAAGCCTTGATACAATTAAGAAGGGCATTTTGTATTTGATTGACAACTTCCAGTAGTCAAATATTCATGCGACTTAGAAACATCAGCGAGAAAGTTTAGATCTCTAACCTAACAATATTTTTCTCCTCTCTTTACAAAATATGCGTATATTTTCTTTGCTCCAAAGTCTTTCTCCGTTTCAGATAACAGTTTTGATTTTCTTCATGAAATACACTGATAAACCAAATGATCAGTCTGTACAATAAAATTACTAAAAAAATTACAACTTAAATGTTATGTACAATATCTACCTACAAAGTACAACAGCTATAATGTAATAAAATATGTAAACAAATTTGTTGTTTGACACAGTTGACTGTGACAACAGATAAAATTCACACTTTTCACATTAGATTTATTTCTGTTTAAACATCCTTAACAGTGTTATAGTACTGTAGGAGTCCTCAGTTAGACATTTATGGATCATTTCTGTCACAGCAGCTTCATAAAAAAAAGAACAAAAATTGAACAGGAGGAAATGGACAAACACAGAAGGCTGCAAACTATATAACCAGCACTGATTGAAAATAAAAATATATATCTGGGATTTTCTTTTTCTTTGTTGTCAACGTAAGATAAAAAGGAAACGGTTGCTTTGATGATGAATTGCTTGGCCTGGTAGATCTGTTCAAATGAACACCATATATAGTAGCATTGGGATGGCATGCATTACAATCAGATGCTTTACCGAGAAGAAAAACCGACCACCTTTCTCCACATGACTTTTCAGCATCGTTGTCGGTTATAGGATTAAAAGAATTAGGCTGAGATCAGTCAACAGTGCTGCAAGATCATCAGAGATCTGTTTAGACCATTTTTCTCACATTTTTTCATTTAATACATTGTTTTTTTTGCACAGAGCAAAAAAATTATAAGACACCACACTTTATAATGTAGAAACAATACAAAGTTGTCATTTTTTTATGGCAAGAGTCCTTTTTTGACTTTTACAATGATCCTTTTTTTCTGACCCACTCTTGTAAAGATGCCAGCACTACATGTCGCACACATGCTTGAAATGGCCAAAATTATGATCTTTTCTTTACAGGGTTACAAAAAACAAGGTTTACGCCAAGGATCACATACCTCTAAAAGTCACTTAGGATAATGATGTAGCTGTGAAATATTCTACACTGATAACGTCTCTGACCAGATAGAAGAATAAGGTCACTAATGTTGCTATTAGCCTTCTCGGTATGCTTACAATAGTAAGTGTGCTTTATATTACAGTACATTTCATAGTTCACTGACTCAGCGCAATGTTTCAGTTCTCTTTTTTCCTTCATTCATTGCAGCTCCTGATACGATAATCGTTTTTATAATGTACTTTTTTTTGTTATCTTTTTCCGTCGACATTACATTTTACACATAGTATTCCTTGTCCTTGTTTTTCTGTTTCTTGCTGCTGCTTTTCGAACTTTGCTGTTTGTCCTTTACCACTGCGCCGTTCGTCTGTGCTGAGTTGGTTATGTAATTTCTTGTTTCGTCCACTTGGTACGATCCCTCGTCCCTGTTTCTGTACTTATACATAGCATACAGTAGAATAAGGATGCATAAAGCGGCTGCAGCTACTATTCCGACGACCATCCCAGTGGTGCTGCTAGATTCACGGACCACCTCTGAGGCCCCCGGAACCCGCTTGATGCCCGGCTCCGTGGGGTTTGCTGTGGGTACATTACGGAACATGGGGGAGGTTATTAATGGGTTCTTCAGTTTTGTGCTGTCTACCTCATAGGAAGTGGGCAATGGAAGCAAGACTATGTCTGGCTGGGGTTTTAGCTCTCGGTTATTCATTTTGCCCGCAGGCAATTTGGGTGGCGTTTCTGGCGTAGAGGAAGTTGTGGAGTGACTCAGCTCAGGGGACAAGGATGTGGTAGTAGTCCTACCAGATTCGGAGGCTTTGTTAGGTCTAAAGTCCTTGGCTTCCCACTTAGGCGCGTGAGCTTTGTAGCCACCTTCAAAGGCCGACGTAGACAAGGTCTTATCTGTTACCAAGGAGAAGGTGGTGTAAAAATCTTCATCATCAGTAGGGGGCAGGTTAGAGTCGAACGCTTCCCCTGAGCCATACCCAGATATCACCAAGCCATCATCATCACAATCATCGCTGCCTTGGTCCGACAAGCAAGGTAACCCCGCCTCAGTGGCCATGGACAGGGACTCTTTGGTGGTCTCAATAATGGTAAGGAGGGGACGAAAGGTTGGGGGGAGGGTAATGAAGGGTGCACGAGTAGCTACAGGAGGGATTTCTAAGGGATCTTCAATAAGTACAGGGATTACTAATTCATCTCCTAGAATTGAAAAGAAATAAAAGGCAAATGTTAGAACAGAGTAAATACTTTGTGTCACTATATATAAATCAACATTAGTAAAATTAGTAGAAATTAAAATTATATATAAACATACCAATGCCATATTAGTAAAACAAAATCAAACAATACCAAAAACTTAAAAAATAAATAAAAAAGCAAAAACAAACAAAACTATTAACGCTGCATCAAAAGGCTTAATGGGATATTGTAAGGGTGAGCCAGACATAATAAAAAGCTAATCAAATAAAACTTGGTTGGATCCACTTGTAGAAATGTTACACCAGGTAATAGGAAAATATGTACTATATGTGTACTTATATACACATATGTATACAAAGTCTTATGGTTCATTCATGCAGAAAATGTATCATCAAGCTTGCGCTAGTGATTTATAGATTTGGTTTGGCCCATAGTGGCATGCATCTATCTACACAGAGCATTGGAATATACCATAATGGGAACTAAAGATATTTTAAGATATTTTAAAAAGCATATACAGAGCCCTCTCACCCCCAACAACACTATAATCTAAATGGGGAAAAGGCAGTGATCAGTGTCTTAGGTTGAGCTGAGTCTGAAGAGGGTGTAATGATGGCAGATCCAGTGCCCAACCTTCAAAACTTTCAACCGTATTCTCTCTAAAACTCTAAATCTGGCTCCCCCACAGGCCCAAGTTTATTGCCTTTTGACTGGATTATACAGCTACCAAAATGGCAGAACGTCGCCAAAGGGTTCAGTAAACAACTGAATGTGGCCTTTTGGCAGTGTACTGTATGCTCTTCTTGGTGTATTTGTCTGGATATGAGGTCATACATGTTGATTATGAGATTATGTTATATATTCATACATTTAACATACTGTTATCCTGGAATAGTAATATAGTTTCATCCTTTCTGCATATACAATGAAATGTGTGAAAGTTTGGTACAGTAAATCTATCAGATTTTTTCCCTGTTTCAGGCAAAGTGGCTTATTAAAAGCACAAGAAAACAAGACAACAGCAATACAGGGATCATGTACTGATTAAAGACTCCCTGAGAGTTGTGCATTTGCATTGCAAATTGTTATGGCTAAACCACAAGTTTTAAGTTGCACTTGTTGATAAGGGATAGTGATGGCACTGGGTTTTATGTGAGTGCACATTTTGTGTGTGTGTGTGTGTGTGTGTTTGTGTGTGTGTGTATGTGTTACTTTGTGGGTGTTCGCATGCATAAGGGAGGCATTTGTAGAAAATAAAATATCCAGTAGAAAAGGTCGTTTTAAAATATTTGCTTTAATTAATATGGTTTCCTGAGCAAAATAACAGTCAGTTGATCACTGAAGTGGCCAAAGTCCTCTGCCATGGAGGCTGCTTATATACTGCAAAGACTTGCATATAGAGCATTAAACAAAGATGCAAATATAAAATCATAAAAGAAAAATCAAGGCAAACGTACAATTAAAACATTATTTAGTAATCACAAGTTACAGCAAACATTACATTAGACATTCACAAACTAAAGGCACAGCTATATTTATTAAAAAGGGCTTAGTACATTGAAAAAAAGAAAAAGCAAAACTTCAAAAATATAATTCAGCTTAGAAAATCATAACAGCCTACGAAGAAAGTATCGAAGAAAGAAAGCATACCACATAGTTTCCGTCAACTTACATCAACAAATTGCCCGCATGATTTTGGCATGAAGAAAAAAAAAATTTACAAAAGAAAGTTGTGTAAGAATGCTCTTGGACAAGTATAGTTAAATTTCTGTAAAATTTACTTTAGCAATTGTATTTCTTGTTTAATATATTTTAGACAAGATGGTACAGGGAGGCAACAACACATACATCCACACCACATAACATGAAAAATAAACTTCACCATTATTCTGTTTTGTTTTTTTTTTTCTTTGATAAATAACTCAGGTATTACAAAAAACTGTACATCTATAACTTTTGCATTGATAGATTTGCTCTTTTCAATAAATATCTACATTCTAATAATTTAAAGTTTTTGCTTAGATTTATTTATTCTTTTGATTTGAATGAATGGACGGCTGTACATATTTTAACATTGCTAAAGAGGAGAGGAAGGATGTGGGGGAGGGGGGGGTGGGGACTGGACCTATGAACATACTACATAGGAAATGAAAATGAGGGGGGTGAATGTGTAAGTCAGTTGCCATGTCCATGTAAAGGCAGTACGAAGCGGTCGGGCGGCATTAGAGCTTTTGGCTGTAAGGAAGGGATGGGGATATACAAACAATGAGCATATACATGCCCATCTACAAAAAAGAACATAACTCTAACACTGACAATCTCACAAACCCTAAACTGCAACTTCTTCGCCATGCAGTTCAATCATTCATTAATTCAATTATTTATCAAAAATATAGCTTTCAAAAAATTAGAAAACATAGAAGAAAAAAATCAAGCTAAAGAAAGATCTGGAACCCCTTCACTGATAGTGATGTGGGACATTTCTGTATTTTCCTCTTGTATAGTTATATTTATAACACCAGGAAGGAGGCCCTTGTGGAATTTCTAATTTAATTTTGAGCATCTCCAATTGTGATTTCCACATTTTACATATTAGTCAATTTCAGCTGTGCCTTACAGCCCACAGAACATTCACTGGAGTGGTTCCAAATCCAAAAATAAAGAAAAGAAGAAAATATATATTTATGAAAGTAATACTAGAGATGATTCAAATATTCACAGCTAATTTTCAGCTTTTAGACATCAATTTTGAACAAAACCAAACAGATCTGCAATTAAAAAAACCAACAAAATTATATATATATATATAGATTTAAATAGAAACTATGAAAAAAAGATTCCCAAGGGAAGAAAGAACAAAGCAATTTCAATTTTCACACACTATTATAGATGAACAACCAGATGCACACACTAAAACCAACACACAGTCAAGAGGGACAGTTTGTAGTCAACTGTCACCTCCTTCATGTGTTCCAACGACAAATATATCTGTTATTAGTAATTTTAAAACATATAACAGGCGTGCAGTCTGGATGTACGTCAAAGAGAGAAGAAATTGGCTGAAAATGGGTTATTTTTTACTGCAAGATGTTAATGCATGCTTAAAGTAAGTTGCATTTAGGGAAAGTAGAAGAACGGTACAGCAAGCTAGGGTAAGGAGGAGGTTAGCAGGTGGAGAAAGGTTATAGGTCAGAGGAACAGTTCAACCAAGGGCTGTAGGTTCTTGTAAATACTCAAATGTCAGTAAATATTGGAAACAAATGTGGGTAAATTAGTTAAGGACAGAAGCATGTCACTGAGATTATATAAAATCAAGGTAAGCAGCAAGCATTTAAATATGTTTAAGTGTAATTTAGGGATATTTCCTTCATGGTTAAGTCTATTAATGCTTTGTGTCAAATTATCTGCTTGACTGTAGATATATCAAGCAGTCCTTGTGTTGGTTTTTAACAGTGGATCATTTTGGAGAGCTAGGATAATGTATGATCCTCAGCTCAGGACCTACAGTCATTGGTTAAACACTTAAACCAAGTATTGAGGAATTCCACAAGAGGGCACAAGGTTTTAATGCTGAAATTAAATGGAACAGTATTGCACTGTATGGTATTGATTTGACTTAAAAAGTCACACTGTTGAACCCTATTACTCATTCTGACTTCCAGGATGGGGTTATGTCTCTGTGCTTTAGATGTCCATTAGATGGCATTGTTGTGTTCTCGTGTGTCATGCTTAATTAAGAAAGTGGTTATGATGGCAACACATGCAGATATTTGACCCCCCACACCTCCCTTCCCACCCCCAGAAATATAGAGATAAATAAAATTAAATAAAGAAATTAAAATCCAATACAAAATGTGACAAAAAATCTCATTTTGAACCCTTGTGAAAGTGCTGCTCTGCCTGGACATAGGACATATCCTTTTGGCGGGCTGTATAAAATGTGTTAACAACATATAAAAGATGAATGCCACTGGCTTTATCATGTAATAACAGACGCCAGTGAAGGCACTGAAAAAGCAATGAAAGATTTGACATATTTCACTCTTGACAAGGTGTCTGGATTTCTAGATGTGAATTGCTTCTGTGAGCTGAAGGACACTGCGGTGAAAGGCTCTGTAAAATGCCACTCTCAAACCTGGTGGCTTAGCTACTTCTTTTTGGGATGTTCAGTGGTATTTAACTGAAAATATGGTTCAACCCCGAAAGGTAAAGATTTCTGGGGAATCTGGCAGATCTTAAAAATGCTTTTTAAGAGTCGCAGGCCTATGAAATAGCTTTTATGCTCTCTCTGAGTGTTAGGGACAAGGTTTGAGTAGTGTAAATCAATCATGAAAAGTCATTACATTTTTATTATTATTTTTTTTTACATGAAGACAATGTTTTGTGTAAGGAGGCATACCTCTCATGTATTTGTAATGAAATGTGCTTCATAGGGTGCAATTTACAGTAGTAATAGTACTATTATATTAGCTTTAGTATTTAATATTCTACTGTAGTATAGTAATGGTAAGTATTCCCCTTGAAGCACTTGTAAAGAATGAAGATTCACTTAGGCCTGGAGTTAATCAACAGTTGTTTTTGTTCTACAACTACAAATTAATTCAGCAAATTAATTTGACAAACTGTATTTATGGATAATGAAAACATCTGTATTTAAGTACACATTGAATCAATTGAATGCAGGCTTTTCCTGTAAATAACTACATAAATCATACTGAATCTGGAATTTAAGGAGCTAGGGATGTGGGGCACCTGCAAGGGATTTTTTTTACTTTCAAAAGGCAGAAGAGCTTGAGAGTACGTATCTATTGCTTGAACACAATTATGTTCAATGCACCTTGCAACAAGGCTCATAAAGTTTGCTTGCAACTATTTGTTTATGATGTCAGCTATGTTTGCTTCATATGACCATGACCATCCTGTTTTTGATGTCCTTGCGTGATCTGGGGACGGGTTAGAATTTAACACAATATTGGCAGTTCTGGTCCAGTGAGGTTTGAAAAGGGTTGAAATTACTATTATGTTCTGACAGAAATAAAAATAAAGCCAGGCAATCACAGGAAGTGAGTCATGTGTTGACTGCAGGGGAAGTTTATTAGACATAATCTGCTATAATGAAATGCTATTTATTTAAGTCCCCCCAAAATTAGCTGTTGGTGTGGAAGGCCTTTAACACTAAAGGTTAAGATACTGGGGAGTATCCACTGCAAGTTATTGCATGCTAAGGGCTTTGCACTTCTGTGGCCTTCTGTGGATTTTTTTCCACATAAAGAACAAATAGGTGTGCCTTACACAAGGTTGTTCTTATTTAAGTTTACATACCAATCCTTTCAGAAAAAGGCTACATATTGGTCACACTCAGATCGTACATCATAACAGAGAATCATTTCGCATTGTAAATATTTTCACATTTAAAAAAAAAAAATTCCCAGTTATGTTAGCCTTCCAAAATTAAGGATTAGTTTCTGTTTTTACATGTGAATATATTTTTGGCCTATTATGAATAACAACAGTAGCTATGCAATAGAAAAATGGAATTGTTCTTGGATGGCCTACTTTGAAATGAGAGGAGGCATTCGTGTAAAAATGAATGGAACTTCGATATGAGGTACAAAACTAAAATAGTACATGGGGTTTCTACCCTTCTTTGAGCATTAGTAACAACACATCAGTCTCTTTATATGATGTTGATATCTGTCTTGTATCAGAAAATTAATATTATGGTTGGGGTCATAAGTAAGCTTGTCTCATCAGCATATGTGCTGCACACTTAATGTTGCACTTCAAGAGAGTGAATGTCTTTGGGGGGAATTTATTACTAGCTGTCAAAGAATATTGGCCCTTATAAGCACCACTAGATGCCCACTGTGCAAAATCTTTAAAACAGTGAGTGACTATACCTGACCATTGTGTGTTGTATGTGCTAATCTTTTCTTCAATGAATGACTGGACGTTTATATGATTTTTCAAAGAGAATAAACAACTTACATTTGTTTGATAAAATAATAATCTTTCGAATTGTTCTTTCTGTCCTGACCTTCATTCACTACATTTATTCAAATGCTGTATAATTGCGTTTCTATCCATGCTAATTAGCTTCCCTTTAATTAACACTGCAGTCGAGGACAAACAAGCTATGCTAACATGGCTAATTTAAGAGTATATTTTGTTTTTGGCTGGACCGCAACAGCGGGGCCAGCCCTACAAACGCGAATGTCTGTGAGTGACTGACTGACTGAGCGATGAAGTTACACCATTGGTCGGCCGGATCACGTGTGTTAGGTCCAGCCATATACTAGGTTTTAACCTGGTCTTGTTTACAATGAATCATGCACAGGTACCTTTATCAAAACTTACTTTTGTGAGACCAAGTAGATGCGTATAGGGAAAACTATTCATTATCATTATTCATCAAATATTTCCCTCACAACATTTTCCTTTTGACATTACACCAATGGCCTGATACAGTGTTAAAATTGGATATCTAAGTACAAAGTTCTTTGTGGTTATTTTGAATATTATGTTGCTCATAAAAATGTGCTTTTAAATGAATTTAAAGAAAGTTTGGTCTGTTTGTACATGTGGAAAAAGTCTGCAGTCAGAAACTGCAGATTTATAGAGGTTTTAAAGAATGTGGGAGTGTGTCTTTTTGTAAAATGATAAAAAGACAAAAAATCATTCTGGGAGTGCATTCTAAAAATAGATGTAGCAACGAGAACATTAATCTCACTTCTTATTTTGAGCTCATTATTGCCAGCTCTAATGGAAGTGGAAGTGTAGAGGCACTGTTCCCGCACTCATTAAAGACAAACTATTTTTCACCCAGGTTCCAACACAATGCCATGCACAGCTTTTAAAGAGATTCTATGTCGTGCATTTGAACTGAACTGAAATTGTGCACAGGTTAATGGGAATTGAAACGGGAAAATATTAAATTATCTATGAAGTACAAAACCATCATTCAGAAAGGTTAGTTAATGTGTCTTTAACACGCAATTAGAAAATACTCTTTACTTTTTAGTCAAAATAGTATCACCTGCTCAAGAGTTTTGATCATGCAGGACCAATGATTACCTTTCATAGCTAATTTAATGGGTGTGGCATAAAATGTCTGCCTACACTGTCTTTTTGAAAAGATTGTCCATGGCATCAGAGATGTGGCAAGCTGATCACACCATCTAGTGTTCATATCATTGACAAAGACAGTGCACAGTAGTTTAAACAAGGGGGAGGGGATTCAGGGATAGTCACATTATGGGGGTTATTCAGCCAATTAAACTCCATCTTAAAAAAAATCACGTACATAAAGAAAACAAATTTGAATCAACAAATAAAAACATGCAAAACAAAACTCAAGAATCTTGTGTAATGTCAGAAATGTTTAAAACTGCCAATATTGAATGAGTCCCCATTACCATTTGTTAAGCAGCCATAAACAAATAGAAGTTGAGCAATTTAGGTCTGTGGCAAGTATTGATGCAGGTGAACAAGCTGAGGCTGGATGAGATGTTACATCAAGAAAGCTTCATAACTTCTTGGGCTTGATGTGAACCACAGCGACTTGGAGGAAGGGATCATCCAAAGAAAAAGCAATCAATGATCCCACAATTGCCAGTCATGATTTCAATGGATCCTGACTAGTAGTAATTTATTGTCCACCGTTAAAAAGTGTCTACAGACATGACTTGCAGATATGCATACTGCAGTAATTTACTGGCAGTTTACTTTGTGAAAACTACAAAAAAAAATACTGTTTGACTCTATAATGGGCAAAAAAGAAAGACATTGCTAGAAAGCATTTCTTCTGCTTCTAGATGACTACATGGAGAGTTTAATAATGCTTAATAAATATATACAGCACCCCACTCCTGTGTGCTGAATCTTCTGATCTAAGATTAATATCCATGATATGCCACATGATATCAGGATTTAAATACATGACCCCATAAAGAAAATCTTGTAAAACTTCAGCTTTCAGAAAATGCCAAGGTACTTCCGCTGAGAAAATGAATGGGTTTTAGATGTAGTCTGAAAAAATATGTGTAGTCTTTCAGACCTGATGGACTGATCTATCTGGATTTTTCATCAGGTACTGGCATATCAGATTAATTCATTTCAATAGTGTAACAGACTATGCTTGCTCTTGAGTCATTTGTCCACCAGCAGGGAACCAAAGGAATTATGTAAATGATTAGGAAAAAATGTATTTATTATTTATACATATTTTCTTCATCCCCCCCTCAACTGCTAAGAATAATGCCTCAGACTACTTCACAATCAAGTGAGTCTGGAGGCTGGGAGAATATATACTTTTGACATCCAGGCCTAATGACATGCGTCTGGCTTTGATTAGTCCGTACCAGCACTTGAGAGTTATAGCGAAGCCATTAGCATGACACACTTTCAAAACCTTGCTGAAGTTCCCTTTTTAATAATGCTTTTATTGTATGTGTGCTTGGCAGGTTGAGTGAGAAATGCACTATTTCAGCCATTGTCGTGAATATCAGCGAGCCTAATGCATCTCACATTTTGAACCATGAACTCTCTCTCTCTCTCTCTCTCTCTCTAGTCATGTTGCTGGGACCACCTGAAGAATTAAGTTGTTTAATGCTTTCATTAAACAAATATTTTTTTCCCCCCCATAGTTTTGTCCTCTGTTACTCTATTACTGTTATATTGAGCATTTATTCAAGGTTCAGGGAAGGCAGGCGACCTTAAAGTCATGGTTGAAATCTTTGCAATTAAAAAGAGCTCCCTATGTAATGTCAGATGCATGTTATTGCCACATCTGGAAGCTCACAGAACGGTTGATGCTGCTGGCTCACAGGCCCGTAGGTCCAGAGATCCCATTTCATTATGGGTGGCTGAAATGAAACTTGAGAGAATAAACATATTTGACTTATAGTCAGACTGAGGTTTTACCCCTATGTTTTCCAACCCATATCAAATGTAACACCTCTTTCCTTTTCAAAGGCCACACAAAGAGTGTGAGATTCCGGACATTGCTATACTTTTTTCTTATTGCATAAACTCAGGTAATAGAGAGGTCAAATCAACTGGCAGATTTTAAACATTTAAACATGAATCATTAATTTAATAATGATCCATGCTGAGTTGCTCGATAGTGAATCCTGGAAAAAAAAAGTTTATGAGCAGATTATAACACATTTGTCCTAAAATAAAGGCTGCCATTAACATACAAAGCTAAAGCTATTCAGTAAAGGTTGTCCCAAGAACTGAATTAAAGACACAATATTTCACCTTTATTTCTTCTCCAAAGAGAATTGTTTTTGTGTTTAATAATCAAAAATAAAATAGAACAGATGTCTTGTAATTTTGACTAAACAAGCAGTTTGTAGAACGGTCGATCAGTTACACAGATATTGAATTACATGCCACGTGACCAATGTGGTGTTGGTAAAATATTTGCAGCTACTGTATGTGTGTTTGTCATATGAGAGAAATATATGTAACAATATTTATAATTCCAATAATTGATAGGTCAGTCAAGATTGCACATGACCAATGAGTACCCCCAAAATAACTCCTTTATTTAATCTGAATTTTGTATTGATATTCGCCTTCTTATGGAATTCCTTCAGGGGCAAGGGGAAATTCAACAATTTTACAAACAGAGAACAGAATCACGTGACAACACCTCAAGACACAGACGGACATACAGACATACAGACAGACATCGCTGAGGAGAAAGAATACAGCAGCAGCTTTTGCTGCCACTGTTCTAAATGATGCTGAACTAGAACTAAACAGAACACAACTGGCTGGGTTAGCCTGTATGCAGAGCAATGACTCAAACATACAAAATGGAGCCAATCAAAGTCCATGCATTGGATGATGAGAGTCTCTGGTAGGTTAGTTGTAGTTAGTAAGAAGCTATGGTTATCGCATGCCACAAATGACTTTTAAGATCAACAAATAAAATAGAAAAACAGATATACTTTGTGGCAATAAAATTCTTTTTATGCCATCTGCGTCAAAAAAGGACATTATATGTCGAACGGCTCAGACGGAGGAGAAGAAGGAGAATAGGGAGGGGAGGGGATCATTCTTTCACACACAACTTTCTTAAGACAAATAGGGCAGCCCACTTGAGACTAACAAGGGCATGGATGGCAAGAAAAGATTTTGTTGCCTTTTATTTGCTTTGTTAATCAAAAAATGGGAATGTTTCAGTAAAAGCCTATGGCACAAGTACAGGAAAAAAAAGTCATTTTCAACCACCAAAAATTCATGCGGCACAAGATGAGGCGAAACAACAGGAATGTTTTTACTTTGGATAATTGGCAGATATGTACACCAAATCAAAAACAGGCCTCTAGAGACCAAAATGAAGAAAAGAACAGACGAAAATACCCCGGCATGCTTTTTAAAAAAAACAAAAAAAAAAAACAAAGATACCAAAAAACAAAACATTTAAACACAAAAATCACGTATCATGCAGCTATCCACGTCAACTGATGTGGGGGTTAGAATGGAGGCGTGAATTTCTGTGTAAACATGTGATTGGATGACTGGGGGCCTGTTGATATCTGTCTTAATATATGAAACTTTGTGACTACGAAACAGAATTGAACCTGTTTATATGTCTCTTTAGTATTCTTTGAGAGAACTTGAGATTGACCTTAAAAGAACAATCAGAAAATTGTCATAGCAAAATGGATAAATGGAAATAAAACTAGCCAGCAGCCTGTCACGTCCCTGAAATTGATCTTATTTAGAGCCCAATAAAGCAACCCTTATTCTAGAGAGGAGTCTGATTAAAAGCAGACAAATTATTCTGAATTCATTTTCCGCAAATAAAATCACTTGCTACCTAAAAGCTGTTGCACGAGTTGCCGGTATTTTCCAAGTGTGCTGCATCTCTCTTATCAGACTAAATTCTCCTCTCTTCATTTGCTTAATCCAAAGCTGAAAATAAAGCAATTATAGCCATGAGAGATATCTCGGGAATTTTAAACAGGTGATCTGCGGGGTCGTTTGACATTTGCAAATTACCACCAACATAAAAAGTTATTTTTCAGCTATTTATGGAGGTGAGCAGGCCTCCAGATGATAAATTAATAAATACACGTCATCACCAGTGGGAATTTAATGTTTTTGTTCCTTTTTGAAAAAAAAAAAAAAAAAAAGATGGTAAAAATGTAATATTGACTAATATGTATTATGCAACCGCGTATGGGGACAGCCTTGTACATATTACACTGTTCTCCACTAACTATGACGGGAAGGAAAATAACGTAAGCTTTGTAATCATCTGGATAGATTTGGGCGTATTGTAATAAGAATAAGTTTTACTTATTCATGCTATGATGTCACTGAAGGACATAAGAGCACTATATAAACTATATTTAACTCCATCAGTTCAAGATGTTGAATGATTTAGCTGGTCTACTCATACATTATTTTTAGAAATTAATTTGCATATTGTTATTACAGTGACTTGACAGACATTTTGCTATTACAGGTCTACCAACATGAAATAGGTCTACAACCCAGTTCTCTCAAAAACAAATGTTGACTCAGAGTGAATGATGTTTTTAGCCTATATTAAGCTATTGTATTGTATTTTTCATATTTTGCTTTTAAAAAGAACGACAGCAGCATAACACTTACACCTTTAAACAAAACTATTTAAAAAAAAAAACAAAACAAAAAACTGTACACAGAAATTCGATGATATCTGTTCTCTATTAAAATGTTTAACTTAAGGCAAGCCTCTACGAATGAAAGAACAAAAGAAACAAACAAAAAAGTAACTAATTCAATTGCAGGTAGTCTGCTAGATATCACATCATAATTTTGCTGAAAGCAAATTTAAAAAATAAAATCTCAAAATGTATCATCTGTCAAAATGCAATATCACATGGCAATAAATATTTTAATATGATACATTTTGAAGCATCAATGTAGAGAACATGGTATTCCTTAATACTAATTTTGTACTTTTGAATTAAAGCTTTTTGCTCTCATTAAATGCTGAGAGGACAAAATTAGTATAAATATATTACCATGTTAACCACTTTGAGAACCCCATGGTCAAGTGTAGCTTATCATTCTCGTTGAAGTCATTGAAATGACTCAATTCATGATCTGCTTAAATGTTAAATACTTGGTTCACAGGGATGGATGTGAGTATCAGAACAAAATTTAGACGACCTTAAGGATGCTCAACTCTGATTTTAAACCTCACTTCTGAAATAAGCACGGCCTCCTGAAGCATTATTTAAAGTTACACTTAAGGACTCCATGGGGAATGATGCTTTAAGGAGTAGATCCTTGGTTGCAAATCAAAATGAGAGTAAACCACATTAGAGCAAGCAGAAATAAACTAACCTAGCCCACCTGCATGTCCTGAGTCACACTCCTCCAGGTCCTCGTCATCGCTGGAGCATTCTGCGGAGGAGCCGATGTCGTCCGTCGTCTTTAATTATACCAGCACCAACACACAAAAAAACACACAAAAGAGGACACTTTCAGGTTTAAGTACTTACACAGTACCTTTTGCACTCGCAGCCTAGCTGGAACGCTTTACTCTGGTCAAGGATGGTATTTTCAACAAGGTCAGCTGCAAAAGGGATCACAGCATGCAGTGTGAACTTCTGAATGCCACAGTTTAAATGAGTCTTCATAATTCTGAGAAAGTGCTTTATCGGCAAAAACTGAAGATAACCCTACGATGTAGATACTGCCTTTTTTACTGTAAGTGGAGGGTAATGGAAAAAGTTTTTGTTTATTAGACCCGTCATTTCACAGACTCGTCGATATTTCCCCGTTGTTTTTTTTATTTTTTTGTCATCTCAGTTTGCTCACTTTAATTATTTACGGCGAGTGTCACCTCAATCTTCTTCCTCCAATAGTTTGCATGGATTTTCATTACTATAGATCATCGCTATTGAGAGGAAAAGCCTGATTCGCGCAAAGCATTGGGAGATTATCTGTACACCTCAGTAGCCCACAATTCTGATTTATCCCTCCATTCCCCTGAACTCACAGCAAGCTCTGCGAGAAGACCCATCATTTTTCACACTGCTGGCCTGGCATGTCTTTATTAGGAGCAGATTAGAATGGGGATAAAATAAACACTGTCATAGAACAGGTTTATGAAATTATAAATAACACAAGACGTGATGAAGTTCGCACTCCTCAGTAAGAACATGGGACCATAAATATTATTGAGCCTGATGGAGCAATAAAATACTGCTCTCTGGCTGTTGGCTGGACTCAGCTGGAAAGTGAGTTAGAGGGGAGGCACTTTGGGTCGGAAAAACATATATAAGAAAAAAAAAAAAACATTCAAATTCATGTTGATAAGCAAGCAGGCGGAGAAGCTCTCCACACTGAAGTGCTGTAGAATATTGGTCTTAGTAAATATAATATTATTCATTGAATTTATATTTACTGTGTCAAAGGACTGTCTTATTGCTGAAAGGGAGAAAGTTCACCAATGTGAAAAGCAATGGGTAAGTAATTGACTGATGCCAAAGAAAATGTGAAATTATCTGTGATTTCTCACCAAATGGCCCACAATTTCACTATTGAATCATATAAAGAACCTTCCCCTAACGGCAATGTAAGGCTATGACTGAAATTCATACATACAAACATACACACACACACACACACACACAAATTTTAAAAATACTTAAATTCTTGAAAGTAAAGAAAGAGGACATTAACGATATATTTATAATAAAAAAAGAACCATTAGTTTATAGGTAATTGCTGTGGTATCTTGAAAATACCAAAAAAAGACATCCTTGTGGTCAATTAAATAATGTGTAAATTATAATGCGGAATTTATCAAATGACAGGACGGATCCATCAGGAAATTAGGAAATTCCAGTGTGTGACTTTACCGAAATTTTAGTCATGCAACCCCTTCAACAGACTGGGAATTCAAGAACACTGGAGCTTTAAAGCAAAAAAAAAAACTTTCAATTTAGAAGGATTAACAGCACAAATGATAACATCATAATTATAAATGATCAAATCCTGATTATAAGCAAAAAACATCAAGTACCAAAATAAAATACAGCACATATCCCTGTTTAACACTGGCTTAAAAATGAAGTTGAAAAGCAAGCTAAGCATGCAAACTGTGGCAAAAACCAGCACGACACCTACTTAATTCCTGTTTATAACTTGGCCATCAAACTGGTTCCCTTTTGAATACTCACATCAGGTAAATCTATAAATTCAATACACTGTGAATGAGGTCAAATCCCACTGCCAGATGGACTCCATCCTGGTGCTGCTGCCGGCTTTCCATAGCCGTTATTACAGCCGACGTGCTGTACATTCTGAATGAGAATATCAATGAGGAGTGGGTGATATATGACACCGTGTTACTTTTGTCGGTGAGAAAATGGCCTAATCCATGTATTAACAATGTGAGAGTGTGTTTCTGTGGTGTGTAAGCCTTCAACACCCATCTCTTACATAGGGATTAATCTCTTCTTCACTCAAAATGGTCTGACAGTGAGGTGAAACTTAATATTGAACTGCGGGAGATTAACTAGTTTCAATGTGCTTTCCAAAGCCCAGGAAATGTAATGCTTCATGGTGTCCCACAGATAAGCAAATCCTCCTAAATCCTTTCAATTTATTTTCAGTCTTCAAGAAATTAAACATTATTTAAAGCACAAACATCTTCAGAAATCAAGATTTGGAGCTCATTGATTTTGTTCAATGTTTTCAGCAGGGTTGGGAAGACCTTCCATTGACAGTGCTTTAAAGAGAAACTTAGCAACCAAAAATCCAAAAATCAAATGTGCTGTTTAGTATGTATCGATGCTGAAAAGTGAAGGACTGATTGCACAGTAGAGAGAACTCATTTCCTTCAAAGATTGTTTCACAGTGTATGAAATTTGAATGGCTCTTCTCTTGTACATAGCCAATGAATAAACAGTTCATTTCCAACCACCTATAACAACTCAGATTTCTTTTTTCTGTTCTGTTCAGCTGGAAGTCCTGTAATACTAAAACAATTTATTTTACCCCCACATTTCAGTCCGTCTCTTTATCAAATCCAACATGCACTCAACTATTTAAATTTTCAGTAACAGTTTGCTTGAACTATACATCACAAAGCTGACGTTACACTGTCATAAGCATGAAGTCATTATTGGTAATTACAGCATATTACAGTTTGTGATGTATTTCATTACAGTCACATGTTTACTGCAGCTACTTTGTAAAGTTCGCTGCATACATTATGACAGTGATGTGACACTTGAGCTGTTTCTTTGAGACTTGACTTTGCCGATTTCAAGATGATTACGGTTTCGTTTCTTGTATAACAGCAATACTAAATAACAAAGTGTGTACTAAATAACAAAGACACTGAAATACACAGTATCTGATACCACACTGGTCTAATTCTCCAGAAAAAAAGAAGCTTGAATCAATAAATCAATAAGTACACATCCAAAGGAACAGGGAAATATAATATTAGACAGAGCATAGGTCAGCTGGCAAAGACAAATCAAACAATTCCATGGTTCTGGAAGCCCTGTTTATTTATTTGTTTATTTACATTTTTACCGCTGGGAAAGAGAACCAAATTATTCCAAACATTCAATGGTATGTGTCTTAACTGTACACAATGCAGGATCATTTACAGACTAAAGTTTAAGCTTACAGAAGCTAGAAGTTCACTGTATCAAAATATTCCATGTTTAAAAAGGGAATTATTTTCATTTAGAATATTTTGTTTTACTGAATACTCTTTCCATAGAGAATAAAATGATCTTTTTCAGTCATTTCAGCTGTTTCATACACTGTAATTTAAAAAATTTATGAGACAATTGAGCTTTATCCATGTTTTTCAATTCAGCTATTAAAATTGATATATATGCAACGCTAAATTTAAACTTAAGGATTTAAATGGTAAATGGACTGCATTTATATAGCGCTTTTATCCAAAGCGCTTTACAATTGATGCCTCTCACTCACCAGAGCAGTTAGGGGTTAGGTGTCTTGCTCAGGGACACTTCGACACGCCCAGGGCGGGGATCGAACCGGCAACCCTCCGACTGCCAGACAACCGTTCTTATGTCCTGAGCTATGTCGCCCCTTTTTTTCATATTTATTTTCCATGATTGTAATCATTAACTATTTCAAAATTATATATTACCTTTCAAGTGAATTCTGCCACTGTGTCTGCGATCCGAAGCTCCTGAGATCCTTTGCCACATAAGTCGAGCAGATGGCCATGAAGTGTCACAGTATAACAAAGTTGATGGAACAGAATGCTCTATGCTCCATGAATTTGTCTGTAATTACCAAATACATACAGTGCCAACACCTCTGCAGTGTTCAACAAAAAATGAGGGCGCTGCAGCATTTTACAATGCAACCATGTGCAGAGGGCACTAAAGGCGACATAGCTCAGGAGGTAAGAGCGGTTGGCTGGCAGTCAGAGGGTTGCCGGTTTGATCCCCCACCCTGGGTGTGTCGAAGTGTCTCTGAGCAAGACACCTAACCCCTAATTGCTCCCAACGAGCTGATTGGTACCTTGCATGGCAGCCTTTCACCGTTGGTGTGTGAGTGTGTGTGTAAATGGGTGAATGAGAGGCACCAATTGTAAAGCGCTTTGGATAAAAGCGCTATATGAAAAATGCAGTACATTTAATAAAGCAGAATAAGAACCATAACATGTTTTTGGTTGACATGCCACTCTCAGTCCTTTAACGGGACGTTATGGGATGTTCCCTGAGATCAGCTGCACTGATCAGGGTTCTGCTAGGCATCCAACGGATCATAAGCACAAGACCTGTGAACTGAGTTTCCTTTGATCTGTTGTCAGCTCCTGAGTTCTGGTGCTATGCTGTTGTGTCTTTGAACAATGACCTCAACTATGACTTTGGCTACTTTAACTTTTTACTGCATCCATTAATTAATTCATTTTATCACACAATTAAATGTGTGGGGTTTTCTTCACAAGCATGGCATGGATTAGAAATCCCTTTGTCCTATGACTTACAAACAAGAGTTTTTGTCTGAAAATAGAGTTTGTTAAATTAATTTGGATGATTGTTGAACCAAATAAAACTTGAACTTGGAAAATAAAACTTGAATTTGATGATGATTCAAAATTGAATTAATTTAAATTAAAGTTAATTAATGGAAATAATTGAATAACAATATTTCATATGCATGGTTTTAAGGGCAAATACTCAGCATTATCCATTATAATGCATCAGCATTTCAGACAGACACAGACTGAGTGTGACATCTGTCTCAACATAAAATATTCTTACTTCATTAAACAGTAACAGCGTAGAATTCCAAAATAAAAAGAGTACTGCTATTTTTAGAAAGCTTCAATGAAACTGAATACTGAAGGGGTCTGTAGGCATCCAAGTGAAAAGAATAAATTCTGTAAGAGGAGGTTGAGCCTGACAAGAAGGTAACAACTGCAAACTTGTCTGCATGGATCCCACTGTATTGGGTATTAGAAGGCTGAACAGTGTGGTCTCTCCAAGGTAAGTTTAGAAATTCCCCCAGCACTTGGACTACAGCAAGCAAAAAAAAAAAAAAAAGATATAAGGAATATAAAAATAGCCCAGAATTCTTTGCTTTAAATTGCAGATTGATCCTGTCCACAAGGTAGCAGGCTTCAAGCCTCAATCTGAAGCCAGAGAGCTGTCGCCACCGGAGACCCATTACGATTTGCCAAACAAGTTCACATTTACAGGAAATGAAAATGAGAACGAAAGTTTTACGGGAGGCAAAAAAAAAAAAAAATGCAGTCCAACCTCACTGTTTCAACGGTACAAAAGTAAACAAAAATAAATAAATAAAAACAGAGGGGTAGAGGAGACGACAGAAAGCCATCTGCTGAAAATGTATATTTTTTTTGCCGAAAAAGACAGAAAAGATTGTCTATCTTTCTGCCAACACTCTGAAAAGTGACAAACCTCCGTAATGCACACAGGCCCTGGGACAAGCGCAGGGGCTCATTTGTGTGATGCTCTGTTCTGGTGCCTCGTCACAGCAGATGTCCCCCCTGGCTACAAAGCGAGATGGTATTTTGGGTCCCGCCACGTTGTAGATGCACGTTGGTTAGCATTCAGCTCCACGCCCCGGGGGCCCGCACTGCCTATGCAAATCTGGCTAATCAATGCACGATATTTACTGCGGCTCTGCTACGAGATAACTGACAGGCTCGGCTAGCGGTGCCAGGAAAAATTAACGTCCTACTGGGTGCAGTGTGTAGGAGGGAGTCGCAGGGTAGCAATGCGGAAAGCGCCTGGCATCTCAATTAGAGGAGGGATTATCAACTGTGGCAAAAGTTAGGGGCAAAATGAGGCAACCCCTCCCACATACGCTAAGATGTAGATTGCCAATTACTTAGATAAAAAAAACATAAATTGTAGTGAATTGGTGACATACGCTGAAAGAGAAAAGGTGGAATTCACTGCAGTAGTGGTCTCAGCCAATGTCTGAATTTGGGACATTGTGTCTGGTGCCAATATGTTCTAACCACAGTCAACAAAACTTTGATAATACCATGCTGACAATACATCTGCCAGCTTTCATTTTTTTAATCACTGTCTTTTCTGTTTGAATAAACTGAGATGATAAAAACACTATGATCTCCTACACAGAGAAAAAAAGAGTGGTGAAAGTCTCAGAAGTGTCAGATTCCAAGCGACGCAGCCGTCCAGCCCCTTCATGCATATTTAATGCAGCATGTTATATAAAAACCGAGCTGTGGCTAGAAGATGTGTCCAATAGATAAACAGATACATTAAGGAGAAAAGCATTCTCGTGTGATTTTTCACAATTCGCCCATAGACAAGGTCTGTGATGTGATCTCAGTTCTGGGAGAACCGGTGAGAAGGAAGACAACATGATTGCACGCCTCCACACAAACCAAGACAAAGAAGATCAAGACAGAATGCACCTCTGCACAATATGCATATGGCCGTCCCATCTTCTGACTAAGGGGAAAAACAGCTAAGACTTGAGTCTCCTATTGGTCACAGACAAACAATGTGCATTCAAAACCATTACAGTCTTGCTTTAAGCATTTTTTATACTCCAAACCATGCAGCAAGCAGGCTAAAATGTTTAGTTATATACGATTATTGCTGCTGGTGAACAGAGCTCCTTTATGTATCTTAAATAAAATATGCTTTCTTCTGGAAATAATACAAAAAACAGATCAAAAAACAGAACTGCCCCTGTTGGTGCTGACCTTAACTAAAAGAGCAAGTAAGTCAAGGGAACTTTGCATGTTCCTTATGCTATACTCACAGAGTAATTTAATTGAGGTCAGCTTGGTACATTTAGTGCTACATTTTGGCTGAAAATTTACTGATCATGGCATGAATAATTTTAAATACCAAAAGCTATTGTGAAAGAAAGTCAACATTTACTGAGGGTGGTCACAGAAAATAATATTATAATTTCTACACAATTCAAATGCTTTTGAATAGTAATTTAACATTTAATTTTACCACAGTCAAACAGTACATATAAATCTTGACTGACTGTACAGCATCAGGCCATAGTATTGTCAGAATATGCTGTGGATTTAAGTGTTTTGGTGTCATGTGGCAGCACAGATTAAAAATTTTCCCTCATATTTTGACAGGTGGTGGATTTACTCTGTTGGAGATAAATCCTACAGCAAAGGATTCAGAGCCATTCCATGTAACAAAGTGTGAGATTCCAATCTAACACGAGAGGTTGCAAACTCCCCGAAGAGCTTCGTCGCTCTCAATGGCTTCAGAGGGTGTGAAGGTGCAATCGCACCATGGATCTGAGCAACAGCTATCTATAGAATCCTTGACTGCATCAATGTGAAGCTGACACATAAGAATGAGGCAAAAGGGAACTGAGAAAGAGGCACAATTGTATCCTTTTCACAAGCAACACTGACACCATGACATCCTATTGAAGCTACCAATTTACACTGAAACTTTTTCTTAAAAAAAAAAACTGCCTCTATCACATGCACAATATGTGAAACACAATGGCTATGTGGGACAGCAAATATTTTTAGGTAACTTGCATTAGCCTGCCACTTGCTGATGCATCATACCAAATTTCAAACTGAATGATGAACGCATTTCCTTCAAAACATTGTTTACCTATTTCTAAAAAGTGAGGGTCAACTAATTTCTAAGTCCTGCCATTTTGTAAGGAAGTGACCTGTCGAACAGAATGGCAATCAGTATTCAAGGTTACATGAACTCAGGCGATTACTTAGCCATGTTGGCCAACACGAGAGACAGGCATTTGAAAATGTGGCCTATGTAATCTTCAGTCTTTATATCAACCACAAAATTCAGGTGCAGTTGTTAATTTCATCACATGGTTGAACCACAAAAAAAAAAAAAAACAGGCAGAAAAAATGTATACTACCAAGAAAAATGGAAATGTATGAGCCAGTAATATAGCCTGACAACTAAACCGCCCTTGAAAGAGTTCTTGCACATTTTGATCAATGATTTAAGAATTCCCACTCTGACAAATGAAATAAATGTAATGCAAGATTTACTGTTGCTGCATTTGCTCTCACCCACTTTAATAGTAAAAGTAACCTGATTTCATTTTAATACCTGCAGATTTGTGCAACACATTCATAACATAAAGTCTTGAACTATAGAAGGGTTCATTTTGTTTCCATGGTGTTTATTTAGAATTTAGGACCACAGTGATTCAGCCAGCGGCCATTTCAAGTGGATAAAATCTACATGGCCACCAGGCGACGGCTGGATGCATTATTAACTCCCCGAAGCTAAATATCCTGATGTCCTGTCATTTTTTTTTCCAACAGCATATTGCTCTGTGACCTACGAACAGGAACCATGAATAACAAATAAACCAATATTTTGTCATATCTGGATCACTGTTACATACTTTTTTGGCCAACAGCAACAATCAGTTTTGGACTGTGGGAGCAAAACAGCTATGATACCATGGCCAGTTTTTCATGGCTCTACAGTTCTTTAAATGAATGCAGCACCTGAAAGCCCCAACATCTGTCATTTTGACTATTTGATAAAATAGTTAATGCAGGAAGTCCAGTCAGGCCTTTATTTGAATGGGCTATGAGTCTCAACAAACGTAACAAGGAAAAGTAACCAACGAGTGATATCTTTCCATATCTTTCAGAATGGCAGAGACATCCGAGACTTGGTGAATGCTACCAAATTCATGGGCTTGGCAATTCTAGAGTCAAGACAAATGTGTAAAAACAATTACCATTAATATTACATGGGAGATCAGTAATTCCAAGGCAATTAAGTTGCCAGTGCTTTGTTCCTTCACAGATATTTGCAGTTCACTAGATGGCTTCAAACAAATCAATTTAATCAATTTCCATTAAGGATGCCTGCTACGGGTCTGTTATATCAACATGAGAAAACACTATTTGATATCTTCATTTTTTTCAACAGATCAGTTATGCTAACACCAGAATACCACTCAACAACAAACGGAGACAAATTGAACTGAATAGAAAATAGGATGATGTTCACTAGAGAGCCCAGATGTCAGTGTGAATAAAAAGAGCCCATCTTTTTATTTAGTTTATCTGTATTTATTTATTTATTTTTATATTTATCATGCATCCAATACTGCTTATTTATTGTCAAAACTGGTAAGGAGCTGGTCTTGTAATGTAAAGATCACAGGTATCGATTCCCAGGTAGGACACTGCCGTTGTACCCTTGAGCAAGGTACTTAACCTGCATTGCTTACATCCAGCTATATAAATTAATGCAATGTAAATGTAAGAAAAAAAAAAAGAAAAAAGTAGCTTTGGATAAGAGTGTCTGCTAAATGCCTGTAATGTAAAAAAATGTCAAATAGAAACACATAGTCTTCATATACACATTTGGGGTGTATTTTTGCTGATCATGTCAGCACCATTAGCACCATTGGCTTATGAGAGCAGGCAAACCCAATGTGTGATAGCTGAGGCATGCATTTGTGGAGTCCTCACAAACTGCATACATACCCCTCAATACTGGCATTAACACAGACACTATGTATTATGCCAATGTGATTTTATTTATAATAAAATTTCAATTGCTACTTTTGAAATGTTTGCCATCCAGTGATATTGACCATAAATTCCCCAAATCCCAACAAACACATCTATTTTTTTTAAATTTTCATTTTAATTTAAGTGACATTTAGCTCTACAGTGAGCAACATCCATATATTTTTGTTGTATATACATGTAGGAAAATAGCATAGAAATAAAATTGAGAATTATTGTTGCGATGAAACAAGGCGCCGAGAAAGGCTAACGACATCACCTTCACTTTCCATCCCTGACAATCATCGCTTCACCTTTTTCGATTGGGTCACTCCAGATTGGCACTATCTTGTCCAATCTTGACTTTGACAGAATGACAAGAAAACAGCTTGTATTACAAGGAGAATCGATGGCATGGGTCCAGGTCCCTCTAAAAATTGTAACACTTCTCATTCAATCTCCACAAAGAAGACAAACAAGGCTCTGCAAGATATCCAACAACGAGGCCCGCTCGTAGCTTCAGTGATGTCTCAAACAGAAGAACACTGTGCTAAAGCCACTCAAATTGCAAAGTGCATCAGCTTGGTGTCTGCATAAATACACGTGAAAAATTCAGTTTTTTCCCAGTCAAATCATATGACTCTAAAAGCACAAATATTATATTCTTTTCTATGTTTTCTACCTTCTTTACTTGTGGGGCTTTAGCAAAATTCAGAATTCTATTCCCTTCCAAACGCATAACATAGTCTCAGACTCACACCAAACTCTAATTGCCATAAGCCATAGCAGGCAGTTTCAAACGGGGTCATTCATCTTCCTGTTTAAAAGGAAATGGTCGTTGGCCTTGATCTTTAATCATTCTCCTGGCGCTGTACACAAGGTCATGGGGGAGCTCATGACAAACAGTCACAGAGAGCTCTCCCCATTGTGCCCTGGCTAAAATTAGAAGAAAATATACAGTTTGTTTCAATTACAGATTCGAATCTTAAGTGGTGTCTTTTATTACCAGGTACTGTTTAATATTGAAAGGTGGGGGAAGAGAACCGTGGAGATAAAACGTACTGCCTCGTCTGCAGAGAGCCTGGACGATGAAACGACGAGGCTGAAGTGAAGGAGGGAAAAGATTAAGATACAGCAGTGACATTTAAATTACCAGCACGCCGGGTTTATGCACAGCGGCTGACTTGCTAGCCTGGCTTTATTAGACTAACACCTTGGAAACGTTGGGAAGTCTAATTAGAAAAGCAGGGTGAAGAGGACTGAGGACTATCAAAGAAAGTTTCGGCTTCTGAAAGTGGGAGTCGGTGCGTTTCTCATATATTAAATTAAAAGAACAGACCCAAGACGCACACATTTCATTACTAAGAAATTACAGGGCCAGGACAAGACAGCGAATGTCTTAGTATCATGGTGGAATAATGACTTTTTTAATCAGACTGCTTGACTGCTTTAATAAGTAATAAGCAATAATTAATAAGTCAATAATGTAAGAGTATTATCTTTAAGTACTATTTTATAACTTTTAAGAACACTATGAGTCAAAAGCAAACCCACACACCTTTACAGAAATAGAATATATGCTGTTTTATATTTTAAAATAAAATATATCGCAGGCTCATAAAAAGAATGACTTCATAGCAACTAGACATACAAACATAATCACTGCCTCCAGATATCGCCAATAATTTTTTGAATATATATTGCTCTGAAATATATTTGCCATATTTTCCGAAAGGACAAGATATTGTCCTTATATATAATATATTTCAGAATGTCTGATAAAAATGGAAGATTTTCCTGGGAGCGTCTTTTTGTCTGGCTGTGGCTCGGTGCCGATAAAGTGAAAAACAGATCATCGCGTTAGCTGCAGGGAGTTTAAAAGAATAGCACACTGAATGAGTGAGAATGCGTTAAATCTAAACGAATGTAAAGCACATTTTATGCGAGTGACCTTCATTGTGCAGTATCTGCTTCTCATAAAACGCGGAACAGCCCTGGCCCCCGCGCCCGCCTTCCATCGCAATCGTTTGTCGGTTCTGCTTACGGGTACAAAACGTCTCTTAAAAGGATCGAGTGTATTGTGATCTCGGCGCACGGTATCATTGTTTAGTGTACGCCAGAGATTCGAGTATCTGGGAGAGAAATCTCGGCCCAGCTGCAGGGGAGGGGCCGTCTGCTCCCAGCGTAGCGAGGCCAGACATTTCTCAGTTTACTGTGCACTGTCCACAGTCCCCAGGATCTGCAGACATTTCCAGGTCTCCGTCATGGATAGTGAGCGATCTCACGCTCAAAGCTGGGTCAGGAGATAGTGGGGCCTTAATGAAGGAGTCTACAATGAACACAAGCATGAGGGTTGGGTGGGGGGGACACTAGATTTATTATAAACACCTCATGACCGTGAAAGCTTTATACATAAGGAGTGTATTTTTTTTTGCCAGAGGACGCAACATGTTCCTTGTTAATTCATGGAAAAGATAACCTCAATTTTTATGATAATACGGGGTAAAAAAAAACAAAAAAAAAAAAAAAAAAACGAAATGCAATTAACATTGAGAATTAATTTAACTGTTCCACCTGGAAGCCATCCATTATATTACAGCCACTTAGCGCACCCCTGTTCCTCTATGATCTAATTTATTTGCTGCTGCTCTTTGCCTAGCATTCATTTATCCTGTCTTATCCAGCAAAGTGACACCCCACCCCAGCGCTGGCTTTTGCATGCGAGTGCCATGGTCATTACCCATGGAATGGGGCCTATGCCTAAGAGGGCTGCTCGGGAAATTCTCACACAATCCATACAGTAAATTAGGGAGATGTGGAAAGTGCTGACACAGAGGAAGTCCCACCGTAACACACTTTCCCTCTTGCAAAGGTACGTATTTCCATACCCTCGTCCCTTCAACCCATTACTAGCACACGGTGACAGATTAGGCTCTCAAACCAGGAGAAATCAACGCGTGTCAAAAGAAATGATTTCCCCTCCCGTCTACATGGTGTCAAAAAGTCACCAGGTAAGGCTAATATCAATCTTTACTGACTGTTTTTGAAGGGCAGGTAAATTGGTTTGATTGCATTTTTTTTTTGTTGCTCTGGTACATTATCTAAATCTATATGCATGCAAAATACATACGCTTGAGAAAAAAAAAAAGAAAAAAGCCAGATGCCTTCTCCTTTGTCAAAACACAGGAAAATCATTTATGATGCAGGGAATGTGTTGGGGGTCACCTTCAGTGCCGGGATATGTATAGAAAAATATTAATGATTTTAGGATAACATAGCCTATGAGAATGCCTTAGCACACAGCAGCAGCTATACACAGTTGTCTCAGGAAACCCTATGAGTCTGCCCTAAGGGCATTGTAGATTTCCATATAAATTTCTGGTATGACTTGTAGATTATATGAAGTCAAGCATAATAGCTTTTTAACACGCTACTGTGGATTTTTGGGTACTATATTTCTGCAAAGATATTTTTGACATTATATAACAGAGTTCAAAAGGTGTAATGTGTTAAGGAAAACAGAACGGGTACATCTCCTAGTTTCAAAGCTCAATTTTACATCTTCAACAGTCATTTTTCACAATATCTGAACCTTCTCACACTTTTGACACCCCAAATTGTAAGACTTTGTTCTGTATCGCCATATATGATATTAAATGAATTTGGGTGACACCTTAAGATACACAGTAAGCAAAGTACATTTGCTTGATGTTCATTATCATTTTTATTTAGGTTTTCAAGCCAAAGCTTGGCTAGAATACTGAAATATACTGCGGTTCATCTGTTCAGAACTTTTTACATTTGAAGTAACATTTTTTTCAGTGGTGTTAGAGCACACTTGAAATTGGATGAGCAGAAACAAAACTAGAGGTGCATCAGCAGTTTTGATTTAACTTTGCAGCAAACACATCTTCATGCGCATTATAAAAAAAAATTAAATAAACAAATCAGAAATCACTCAACAGAAATCGCTCAACATTGAAATTCAGTGTTTCAGAATTCAATGTGGCCCCAAAATCGGGTGAACTCCGCGGGAGTGCTCTTCCCAACAGCAGAGCTGCCCTTTTGAGAGTCTCGTGCTTGGGGGGCAGTTCTCATTTGTGGCAGCTGAAAGACGCCGTAGCTGCTACATATTTTGATAAACCAGGTGTGATATTTCTAAAGGTTTGCAGGGGTTAGGCATTGCTTAGCATTCCTTATCCCGTGCCAGTTGTCAGCACCTCCTGAAACGTATCAGCCCTCCACACCAGTCCGCTATTCGCTCAGCATCCTCTGGCTATGTAATTGGATTTTTAAGCACAACTCCGGAGAAATATTCGTCTTTATTGTAATGTTGTAGTAGCACGTTCTGCTGACACTGTACTGCTTGCGTCATCAGATCACTTTTTCAGCCCATCGACGGGCTGTTTACTGTATTGTGCAGACTGCCGCAGGAATTCCTCTCTCTCCAAAGGGCTGCCTTCGGTCTTGGCAGCTGCAGCCTGCTCTCATGTAGGGCCAGGGCTCTACATACTGACATATTCTTTCCAAGGAGCACATGTGCTTTCAAGTTGAAAAAATTTAGGAGCACACTAATACATCCCAATTAGTCGATGTGCTCCTAAATTATTTTTTTTCCAGTTGGCGCACATCAATTTTCGGGAGCAAATGCTCCTAAAATGGGAGCAGTGTAGAGCCCTGGGGCAAAACATGGGCCCCAGTGCATGCTGAACTGCGGTTGCGAGCAGAGATGTCATTATCCCCTCTTCCCCTATCTCTGCGGGGAAGTTATTGACCCCAAATTTTTGTGAACCCAATCACTATTGAAGGAGAACCATATTTACTCATTTATTTTGTGATTCAAAAATGAGGCCTAATTGATAGCTTTCCACAAAAATAACATTAAGTAAGACAACAAATACTTAGATTAATCTGTCTCTTTTATAGCATAGCTTAAGAACTGGCACTGCTAACTAATGAAAAAACATTTGCAGAACATGAAAAGTGCAGTGAGCTCCCAGTGCGATTTTTCCATTGTAATTCTTGTATTTATGCAGATGAATGTAATTGCTTACAACAAGCTGTAAAACAATCAGACTGAAGCTTTGTTGTGGCTAAAAGCTAGACATTACCTTTGAGAAAACACATTTACAGAAAGTCCAGAGCAAAGTGATTTCCAAAGGGAAAGAAATGAATTACTACCAACACTCTACGAGCAAGTCTATAAGCAGCTGTACGAAGCAATAAAACACTCACACTAAATTTCACCGCAACATCAAAGGGAAAGCAAGCACATTTACATACACTGGCATACATATGTCAGCACCAACTAGGTAATTAGAAGTGGCCTTAATATAACGGGATGATAAATCTCCTAGAGCCCCATTACTTTCATTAGTGCTCTAAATCAACTCATTCTGCATGTTTTGACTTTGGGCTGGTGCTGTTTGTTTTCTCAACACCAGCACACTACATTCCCACAATGAAAGATGGCAGTTTCTAAGGACCTCATCATGGTTTTAATATGTATGCATTTTTTTTTTAGATCATGACAATAATAATTACCTTTTTTCTGCCACACGAATTGTTATGAGATGTATGTATATGCATATTTTCCATATTTCTGCATCTCAGATTTGTATCTCAGATAACCAGCAGAATTTTACTTTTACAGCCTCAACACTTTCAGGGAAACTTCTAGATTTTTTTTTTTCCACAAGCATTATTGCAAGTTCCAAAGATGTTCGCTTGCAAGTCTATTGTTTTGATTGCAAATTGTGGGCCCCGGGCAGCCATTTCACATGCACTTCATGGCACAGATATCTGAATCTATCGGTATATGAAATCAGAAAGCGGCCTGCACTGGATACAGTATGTATCTCCGGCCTGACATTTAAGACCTAGGGTTAATCCTAAACATTAAATGGTCTGAGAGCTCATCAGTATATGGAATAGATTTATCTGAGCCCCTCTGCTTTTAGTGCCCCATAAATTGCCACAATAACACTTTTACTGTGCGCAGTAAAGGCCTGTTAAATGAACACATTACATCATGTGCACACACTACCACAACCGCTCCACAGTCAGCCTGTGAAAGCAAATAAATGTCATACGTGGGTGAACTCTCACTGTCTTCTTCCACTTCAAACAAATATTTAATATGTTAAGTAATATTCCGTTTTCAGAGCGAGTATAACTGAACCCATGTTTTTTTTGTTTATTTTGCTTATCACTACACAGTGATGACAGCACGGCTTTTTAAAAAAATTTTTTTAGAAACCATTTAGTTAACTAGTGCCCAGGCAAGACAAAACGTTCTGTTCTGGTTGCAAATAGTGCTGAATTTGAGATGAGAGTAACTGAAAGCATCCAAAGCAAAACTAATGTGGTAATCAAGGTTGACATTCCAGCACCGTTCCAACACAAGCTCTGTTTCGCATGAAACTTGGGAACAAGCAAATAATACTTTGACCAAAGAACCCAGTGCACCATAAACTGTCATTTTTCTTGCCTTTTCTTCTCTTCAGTGGTGTATGCGAGCTCAACAGGGAGGGCCATTGAGAGTTGCTTGCACCCTAAGGCAAATGTGTGTCCCTCCTACGAGATACTAACAGACACACTGCACAGACAAAATCGAACCCCACCGCCCCACCCCCCTGGTGCTTTTCTCCAAGGACAAACCGAAGCAAACAGAAAAGTGTTACCTTACCACACCGAAAGACAAAAATCACTCAATTATACATCAATTATTAAAGATTTGTTAGAATTTACCATTATACTCCCTTCTCAGTTTTTACGATATTCTACAATGACTGGCACTAAAGGAAAATGAAGGACATAAGTAGAAGATCAACAGAGCAAAAGAATACTTGTTCATCTAATCTTCTTGAACGGATGATTTTATAAATCAGTTCAATCAGTTAAAGTAAAAAACCTTATATGAACAACATTCCATGAAATAAACACATGCGAACGCACACACACACACACACACACGCACAGGCCACATGCACATGAACAGTTACAGAGCACACAACCACAATTTGTCTGTTGTTCATTCACCGTCCTGTAAAACCTCAGTGTAGTTAAATGCATGCACATCAGTAACTATAGTCTTGAATATAATCACATCATGCTGCAGCATTAAGCTTTCCAGACTTTGTAATGTCTGTAATTCTGCCTTGAGCTATACAGTCAACAAAGCCCGACTGCACACAGAGTCACACTTAAATGAACATGAGACATACTAAACAATGCCTTGACCCACACTTATGTTTCACACATGGACTTCGCCCCCTTAGTCACCCAAACTCCCTTTAAAGTATGCCCTAATTTATGTGATTACACCATTTTCAGACAGGGAGTACTCAGCTCATTCAATCTTCTTGAGAACAGGACATTCTGAAAGCTACAAATGGACCTACTGTAAAGGGAAAGGACAGGTAGAGTCAATACAGAACGACTGTCCCCCATAATCAGCGTGTGCTATTCAGTGGCACGCAGGAGCATCTGAAATCTTCTGTAAAATGAATGGGCTCATCAGGCTTTCTATTTGTGCTGCTCTGCATGCTCCTTCACCCCTAACAGGCCGCATGAGGCATCGCTTCATCTGTCTCCCTCCGTCTATAATTAGGATGCCACACATCTCTCCGCCTGGGAGAACGCATCACTCTGACTCAGGAAGGTCAACAGAAAGAGGGGTGAAAATCGTGAAACGCTGGCCGAAGCGATGTTTCTGTTCTCCCTCCTTCTTCCCCAGGTTCTGCTCTTTATGCTAACGCCAACGCCAGGAGCTTGACAGTTCTGACCTAATCGATACAGCACCGCCACAAATCTCGTGGCGCTTCCTCGAGGAAAGGATACATGAAGATACCTGAGAAACTGAAAAGTTTCTTTGAGCATGTTTTTCAGATGTGTGCATTTACAGTGTCACGGTGTCTATTTTGCCAATATGCATGAAAGGACTGATCTTTTACTGCACATTATTGTTAGCTATATTTACATTTTAAATTCCTCTTGACTGTTCTTGGTGCAATGGTATTAATACAAATACTGTAAATAGGTTTTTAAAAAAAGTGTTTTAAAACATATCCTTTATCTGTGAAACGTGGTGTCCCCCAAATCCCAAAAGTGCCGCACTCAAATGCACTAGCCCAACTGTCTTTGTTCTTTTTCTTCCAGCCCCTCCTTCCTCCTTAATTAAGGAGAAAACAATGAACTGACCTTGTTCCATTTTCAACAGAAAACCAACAGCACAAATCTTATATAAATAGACGCATCCCTGAATATATCTTCCGACACAACACTGGGGATGGCGGCACACAATTAATTTACTTCCAAACGGTGACAGGCAGCTTGTTTACTGATCCTGTTTGTATGAATTAAGACAGAAAAGCAAACATGACGGGCAGAATGTTGACCTGCCAGGCTGCTCAGTCTTAATGAGAATTCCCTTGCTGCTTCCACTCAACCACCTCCCAATTCTTCATTCACAAGATGCTCTCATTCCACTCCTTGGAAAAACTCAGAGGGAAAACGGGGAGCAGTTGCAGCCAGGCTAGCCACCACACAGATAGCCATCACACACTAATATAAAAGCTACAGAATTGCTGGTTTCAAAATAAGCTTCCATGATTTTTTGGAAGCAACTCAGTTTTTAATATTTTTGAGTAAATTTCAATGATCTAAAATGAGCCTAAACAAAAATATATTCACTAAATAATGTTAACAACTGGTTATAGAAATGCTCAATGCCAATAAAAATGTCTCACTATCCATAAGAAATAAATAGATTGGAAACATTTTGTTATACAAATAGTTTTGAACCCCGTAATACAAAGTGTGGTATAGTGTTTTCTAAAAATTGTCTGTATGAGTTATTTTACTGTGAATTTTGATGTACAGTAGACAGAAAACATTCTGACTAGAAAATAGGAGCAACACAATATCTGGTGAGTTAACTCATATTGTCACAGTTCACTAGGGTTTAGAAAAAAACAGTTTCGACTGCAAGATGAATATGGTAGATGTCAGTGAATGTGTTCATGTGCTTCCAAAAAAAGTACTGCGGAGTACAAGAGCATTAGTCACCGCACTTTAGGGTGCATGATCAAAGAGCAAACTGTTAAATGTGTAAAACTTAAAGAAGTTGCAGCGGTACAGCCGGCAGCATGCTGGAAGAGCGTGATTACAGTGCATGAGTTATCTAATATTTGTCACACAGAGATGTGTCAGAGCGGGTGAGTATGAGAACGTGCTGGAAGCATCTGTGGGTGTGTGATCATGGCGAGCAGCGAACGCTCCGATTCATAATGCACCATTTTATTTCATTTTTCAGACTGCCTGCTTGGCGGTACACTGGCGGTACACAGCAGAGACCATTTGGGACATTGCCTTTTTTTTGTCAGAGAAGCCAGATTTCCGTAAACAAGGATGTCGCATCATGGTTATGTCTGAGACGCTTAACCAGATAATCTTCTGTAATATTCTTTAATGTAAAAAAAACCTTGCACATTAACATTTGTGTGTTCATCCAAATGATCTGTCTAAATACACAGTGTATGATTGTGTGAACTAATAAAGAATAGCATGCCTGTACACACTGACCATCTGTGAACACATCAAAAAAAAATTTTCAGACCTTTTTGGTGAATGCAACATTTTTTGTTTGAAAAATTATATAATTTACAATACTCATAGCCCAGTGAAACAAACTCAAGTAATTTGGGAGTGAGCATGTTTTCTCTTTAGTATTACAGAAAGAAAATTCAGCATGACCTTGAATGAGCAATCCTTTCTCAAAGACAATCATTATGCCGCTTATGTATAGAAGTAGCATTTTGCTAAAATATTGCATGATTGGCATTACGAGTAGCCCGTAATACAATTTGCCATAAAGACCAAGTAAATGCCCTCAGGGCATGTTCAGTTTTATGAAGCCATTTCATTGTTACACGTGCCTTTTTTATGATCTCCTGATTTATTACAATTATTTATTTATTTTTTTGGCCAGAAACATCTGCTGATCCAAATATGATTTGTATCTCCTTTGTTCTACATCTTGAGACTGAAGTGAGGTCAAGTGTATCAGTGAACACTATAGATTTTTTGAAGAGGACTGGGCATTGCGCTTCCGAGAGAGTGTGTCAATAATAATATCCAACTCCACAGGGTGATAAAAAAAGGGACAGGAACTTCCCTTCTCTGCAGCTGTACAGTTGTAAAGCACTACAGGGCTTATCACATTCTAGGACCTGAAGGAGACACCAGGTCAAAGGCTGTGAAAACAGCTCTCAGCCCGGGTCAGGACAATACCAGGACTTTGAACAACACTACACCCCGTGCCCTGAAAATGCTGTCAACACCTGTTTGTTTTTCTCAATGAAAAATCGCTTTCCACAGTTGATAGTTGACTGGTGACTTATGATGTAAGCAAAGCAGTTTCCAGGGAGTGGCAACAACAAAGAAAGACACCATGACGAATTACAGTTAAGCCATGGCCTTGCCAAGCGAGGGATTTTCATGAAAATCAATTAGAGGGGTATGAAAAAAACAACATTTTCATAAACAAATGAGGAGCATGCAGAAGACCTTGCTCCGAGGCAAAGTATTTTGCATGCATCATGTCTGGCAGATCACCCTTTCTATCCTTGCGCACCAGCGAGTTTGAGCAACTTGCCCTGGCCCCTTCGTGTCCGTACTGTACATTTTGCACTCCGGCCTGTTTGCGTTGTTTTCAGCATGAGGGGTTCTAATTATTTTGCATTTCCACGAGTGCCTGTGTGATCTGTTGCTGTGACTGTACATCACGGCGCTGTTGGAGAAATAAAAGTCTTCCCGCCTCTTCTTGGCAGATGCTCTGAAGAGAGTTATGGCTTTAATATCGTGACCGCCAGGTCAATTTGTTCTCCGGTGCCTATGAAATGGCCAGCGTAATTATATTTTGCCAAGCCCCAGACATTTATTGGCTCACAGTTAAAGTGTATTTGCAAAGCGCTCTGTTTTGCTGCCGTGAGACCGGGGTATCTGTCTGAGAAAAGCGTAGGAAATGGAACAATTTTGTTCCGTCTTTAGCCACAGGACAAAGCACAATGAGACTGAACACGTGTAGCCTACTGTACGTCTGGAATTAAATGTTGACTTTCATTTGTGATCTCACGTCATTGTGCTTCCGGATAAAATGAGCCAAGGCATCGTGTGTAAAACAGGCAGAATTAACATAAGCAAACAATGTATCAGGGAACTTAACTCAGAAAAGTACCATTATACTGATATTACCTGTTCATATTAAGTATACCTGTATACATACGGTATGTAAAGCTAGAATACACATGTGCATTTTTACAGTACTTAGTTTTCCATCACAAAATCATAAAATGACCTAAAATAAAATTGTTTTTTCATGATGCTCCTTTGAATTTTAAGCTGCTTCCATAGTCACAATTCTATTTCTCTCCTTTTTTGAAGCTGAGTGAAGGTCTCAAACTAGGCCGTTGGAATACGTGTGCCAGACAGACGACACCTCAGAACCACAGAGTGGTTGTATTTTGTAAAACAGAAATGACTCACTGTTCTAGCAAAGGCTGGAATGAAAGCTTCGCCTGACCTTAACCAAATGAAAATGAATGCACCTGTTAAATTACCTGCTTAGGCTCGAAACATTTGCTTTGCATATGCATTGTCCTCCCACACCTGTACATGAGTAACACAAATTTTCACTAATTCTGAATTGCTCCAATGTGAAGCAGATGCTGTCTTATATCAGTAAAAAACCAAAAATATGCAATGTAATTGCATAGCTGATCATCTTACTGTTGTGTCACTGCAAATAGAATCCTCAATTTCACCTGAAATCTAGAGTGTATGACAGGCTAATTTTATGTAGTTTATGAGTTACTTCATGTTTTTCAGTACGTCTTTGGACTATTTTTCATGGATCACAGTGTTTTGTAAATTGTTGAATGCTGCATGCCAACCTAGATTAGTATAATTACATAATATCACAAATATGCAGCCACCCTTACAATACTAATACCAGCATGAATCAACCAACAGCCATTAACACATTACAATTACACTGTGTTTGATAAATCTCTTGTCTTCTTTTGTATATGTGGGACATAGGGTCACATGATGTGTCATTAAAAGTGAGGCGCATGATTGGTAGAAAAGTGCTGGCTTAATTTAGGACCACACAGGAAGGAGGAAGAACCCGAGGGTAATACCTGTATGGTGGGCGGAGAGCGCTGCTTGCGGGTGGTGGTGGTGGACATGGTGGTGGTGGTTTCGATGAAGGTGGTGGACATCTCGGGCGGGACCGAGGTGGTGGTGGCCGACCCCAGGACAGAGGGCACGTCGCCCACCAGGCGCACGCTGCCGTTGATCTTGATGTTGGGGTTGCCCTCGGCGGCCATGTTGAGGACCTTTAGGCCATTATAGTACAGGCCGGAGAGCTGGCCCTGGAATGGCCTTTTTCGGTCATTACCCCCAATCGTGATGGTGGCCTGGGTGTTGAATATTGTTAACTGTCGGCCTAGGAGGAAAACCAGAAGGTAGTAATTCAACTGACAGCACAATGTCTGAGGTGTGCAGTTTATTTTGTAAAATGGCCTGGTGTATACATACAGTGTGTGTGTGTATGTGTATGTATATATGTATTTGTCAATGCGTTTTAAAATGAGCATTTACCAATTATAGAGAAGCAATCAGTTTGCAGTTTGTTTGCAACATGCCTTTTATGGGGGTTCCGGTTGTGCCGTTTAAAAAAAACAAAAAAAGACTATTACCTGTTTGAACCAGTAATTAAGCCCTGCTACTGTCCAAAACAAAGGCTCCTTGCCATCAGAGTGAAAGGCTGAGACCAGAGTGAATGCCTCAAAGGCCACGGGAAATAGCATGTAAACTGGGGGTAATGGGGGATTCTCATCAGACAGCATACAGAACTCAGCGGCTCGATGTGTAGGGTTGGAGCTTATCGCTGTCAGGTGTGCGCTGTGTGATCTCTCTCTAAAGGTCATCATTTCCTACAGTCATTTTCATTATTATGAGTTCTAAATGAAAAGGTGGTGTGCAAAGGAAAGGTCATATGCTTATGTTCTTTTTCGTAACGGCACCTCTGGGGGCCCTTCAGAACAAGGATGATAGCTACGGCTACATTATTTTTTTTACACAACTTTAAAATTCACAACTGGAAGAGGACAACAAAGATTTCAAGGGTTGTGGTACCTTCTAGTCTGTAATAGAAATTGTTCAATTATGCATGGGTTACTGCAAAAATTATAGTGACAAATTTAAACAATTCTTTTTCATGTATTTGCTAAAAGTTAAATTTATTAAATAAAATGAGTTGTTTCTGGAAAGGGTAAACAATTATTATGAGAAATCAATTCAGTTTAATTGTAGCTGTATGAATATTTTGCACTTAAACACATTTACAAGTTTGGAATGATGCGTTTGAACATGTGACCAGATACCCTTAGCAAAGCCATTTATTCAACTATGCAATTTTAAAATAGAATACTATCAAACTGAATCAATAAAAACACTTATACCAGGTTTAATAAAAACGTCACATGACATAATTAACAACTCCATTACATTTTCACACAAAATAATAAAATCACAGAAAAACAAAAAATAGAATGTAGATTCATGCATATTACAGTTCTAATGGGATTTGAAGCTCACTTTATGTTTTAGACTGTTAAAGGGACTTTATAATCTACTTAAGGAGGTTTAGCAATGACCTTTCAGTGGAATTTATAATGAAATTAGCTCATACCTGAAAAGCAGGCAGGATAAGTACTACCTTAAATGTAATTTACTAGTATCTGTCATACGGGATTAATATACTATAATTAGTACAGTAATATTCTCATCCTGTTAGACAGTAGGGTATCCATATCAAGTTTTTCTTTAGTTCATTGACAGGTTTCCTTTTTTTTCAGTTTAGGCATGCTGCAAATGTAAATATATTAATATTTAGATATCTATTCATATGAACCTTGAAATAATCCAGTCCCTTTAACTTGGTTGGATGAAAATGCATTGTTATGTATGATTTAAATAATGGTAGCAAACGAAAAATACAATGTAAATTCGAACAAAAATTAAGACATTCATTTATGGGTATGAGAAAGAAAAAAACGACATGATTTTAGATTACTGACACTTTCTTTTGTATGCTTGATTTATTCACTTTTTAAGATAAGAACCACAGGTAACAAGAACTAAAACAATAAAACAAGCAAAATGAAAGGAAATTTACCATTTTAAAATTTAAAGATTACCTTTCTCTTGTAGCCATTCTTCTACCGGTCGGGTATATTTGAATGGGATTTTCTTATTAGCCATTTGATAGCGCTCATAATCACTGCTGCCTTTAAAGTTTAAAAACATTAAAAGCTTCAAACATTTGGCAACGGCAACAGCACAGATTCAGTTTATACACAATTAATTCTTGTCATTTGTATTTTCAATTTTAAAAGTTGTTTAACAGTGTTTTTAGAAGATTAGAATTATTTATTATTTTAGAGCTGACGACTTTGTTCAAATATAGAAATACAGCTATGTATTTAAATATTGTGAGGAGAATGGAAAATTGCCCCCATTTCATAAGACATATGGCTAGCGATGAGCATCATCTCATTGTAGTCCATATTCAGGTTGATAAAAATATGCCTCTAGTCATTAGTATGTATATATTACTGTTTTCATGGCATTAGAACTAAATGCACATGTAATTTAGATTTATTTTTTCATTTCCGAACCCTTATTAAAAAGACATTTAGAAGACAGAAAAAACACCAAAACATTGTCAAGATAAAATAGTTTGACAGTGAAATTAGATAATTGGATTAAAAATGAAATTACCACTGGACAGCACTTGCTCATGTTTGCCAATGACAGGAACAAAAACACAACACAATCTGTTCAGACTTTGAAATTTGGATTTAAATTCAAATAGAACTGCTTGCCACAATACACGGACCTTCAGTACAAGTGTGCCAAGAGATGCAGAGCTTTTGTAACACAGGTACAGTCCTGTAGACAACTTGTACAGATTGGACCATTAGCACAACAGCAAGATGACTTGGGGGGTGTGTGTGTGGGGGGTGGGGGGGTGGGGGGGAAGTGAAGGGGAGGTGGATTTAATTTTGGGTGCGTAAGCTGCCAAGTCCTGCTGTTCCTACACTGCTGTCAAGTGGTGAAGGGAGACAGGCTGCCACAGGGCACAGTGTGAATCAAATTCCATGGCGCAGGGGAGGGGGCGTCAGGAGGCTCTCTGAAAAAGAGGCCCACCGTCGGTGTTGCGCATCGGAGGCAGCAGGTCGTGCACCCCCACATTACTCTAACTCCAGGGGCAGGCACTCAAATGCCTGGGTGACCAGGACCGTTACAGAACATCATAAAAAACCCTCAGGAAGAGTGTAGCATTCCCCACATATAAACAATATGGATCATCCGCACGGGCCCGACGGGAGGTGTTAGGGGCTCAACACATCAAGCAACGTCCTCTACTTTAAGAAGCATAATTGTTTTTCGTGTTCAGTGAGATAGGGTACGACACCGATCGCTTGGCGAGCAGCATGAAATAATAATTAAAGAAGGACTGCAGATTTATGTACCCAGCATGGTCCTGTAGTTGTTTCTTTGTGCGAGGCACGTCATCTTTTTTTGCCTCACAAACACAATTTGACAGGTGCAGCAATCACAAAAAAATTAACTCACCAAACTGAGACGTGAAGAGAAAGTGTAAGTGCTTGCTTTTACTTGTTAGTCAGAATTAAAGACAAATGCTGATTGAGTACAAGCCTACAGCATGTAAAATGTAAAAAAATAATAAAAAAACTGCCAGGAAATGGATGTCTGCCCATTGTTTGCTCAAAGAGTGCAAATCTATGATCACTAGTTACATAAAGTGCACTATTTTAGCAGGTGTGACAGGGACATTTTTTAGAATCACTGTAACTGAGAGGACAGCGCATGCTCTCCCACTGTGACACCAGCCTGTGACTGTCCTCCAGCTCTGTTCATCTATGGCTACGATTCTGTAGTGGGGTCAGCTTCACACCTGGTGTGAGGTCTCTGAGCTATACTATCACAAAGAGAAGCGGGCAACAAGATGGCAGGCTATCCATTCAGGAAGATATACTATTCAAAGCCATGAACAAGTACTTCCCCAGTAGAGAACAGTTAACAATACACACTGCACAGAAAAAGACAGTATGCTGTTAACCTATGTTACTCATGGCACCGTAGGAAAAAGAAATATGCTCTCTTCTGAGAGTCATTAGTTTTGGACCAAAAGTAGTTGCAAAGGGAAAAGTGTTTCAGTATCATTTAAAAGAAATGGGTCAACGAAGAGGCACAATATAGAGCAAATCTATAAATATACCACTGAACATGTAGCCGGGTTCGTTTGGTACATCACAAACATAAATTGTGACAGTTGTGACATGGTCAAGTGCCATTCATCATTACTGAATCGTAAGTCCAGATCATGCAGGGCAAAACATTTTGAGGTAGATTTAAACAGAAACTTGAGCTTTTTCAGAAACAGGTGGAAGCAGCATCAAAGAGGGCAGGGTGAGAATGCTCAAAAGCATACGTGGGCTGAAGGAAGAACAGGTAGCCCATAAAGTATGAGGGTTAATCAAAATTTAGCAGAGCTGTATGCCTTTGATCTAGTTAAATAAAGTGTACGTGTTCACCAGGCTCCTATGGACAGAATTATTCTTGTGCCTTTGAAAATACATAGCACAGCCAGGGGGTGTATAAACATATGCCCCTGATCAGACACTATACAAGTTCTGGGATTGCAAGATGAGAATATTTCTACAGTCATAATTGGCAGTTGTGACATTTGTGCATTTCCAGGTTTTCACTTTGAATAAGGGGTTCAAAAAGGCAAGGTCATTGTAATGGTTCTTCCCTTGTCATTGGTGAGGGCTGCAAAACCAGGCTATGCAGTCAATCCTCTGAACATCTTCCGGAAAAATGTTTTTTACCACTGAAAAAATGAAACCCTCGCATTCAGTCATTTCTCCACAATTAATAATATTGTGTCAAGAGCAACTCTTTCTATCCCCTGACCAAAAGCAATCTGCAACTGTAGGAAAGCAAACAAGTACTGTGCATGTCAAGTTTTCCAACGGAGCAATCAAAACAAGCTGAATATAATGTTCATGTGGCTTTGCATATCTTCTAGCTTCCTGGCACATCTAATACAATTGTATCCGTCCCTGCGCAGTCTGCTTATTTGTGTGGCCCCGTCAATGTCCAGTAAATACAATGCAATGGAGTTCTGTAATGAAATCCACTAGGGCTTCGGTGGGAAGGGCTCCAATCCTCGTCCCAACACCAGCGAGAGCCGTGCAATTTCGCTGCCGCACAGCAGCACAAATCATCTTCCGCCCTCGCTGAACTGAAAATGTACCCGGAGCGCAGCAGCGTTACGTGAGCCCCCTCTCTCTGTCCTGTCTCTGCCTAACGCTGCCTGGCCCGCTCCACTTGAACAGTGTCAATAGATGGACTCAATCGCCGCCGTGCCAGCAATTGGTTTGCGCACAAAAATGTGCACAGTGTGGGACGTTCACAGATGCCTACTCTGCTTCAAGCTGTGAACATGCAGCTGAACTGTCCACCAGGCTCCCCATGCGTTCTGACTGGGATTGGCCATCTCACTTTCTGTTATCCTCCAGCTTTTAAGCACATAAGACTACAGTATGTTTAAAGGCAAAAAAAGCTAATCCTGCTTTTATCCTCCTCCGCCTCTATTGAAAACCCCTTTGTAAATGTTACACCTGATAGAAATTCCAACTTGTATCTGACATACTGTACTAGTATATGTCCTTTTATTTAAACACACACACATGGTATTTCCTATTATGCCATTCATTTTTGCATGTCATTGAGAGAATAATACACATATGTGCATTACAATTTTAATTACTGATTTAATACAATTTTTAGAAAATAATTTTCATTTAAATAACTTCTACCCCCCACCCTTACTCCCAGAAAGTTTCTTTCTCTGCATTTTCTGAAAACTGAATGACTGTTTTTATGATATATTACATTTTAGCAGGCTCAATCAGCCAATGGTGAAACTAAGCAAAATGTTAAGAGCAGTATATTTATCACATTTTCTTCCAAACAGACAGCAAATCAATCAAGGTCATTTTCTACCCTGTACCTATTCACTGATTTAGAGAAAGGAAAAGGGCTGAAGAGTCCAACAATCCATTTTTAGATTGCACTTACACGTTTTATTCTCTCTGACTGGTGAGCACAGACTGAGCTCATCTGAGCAGAAATACACCAGCATCGGGGTGGATATACTCCCTTTCAAACTGACCTGCCAGTTCAGCTGGGATCTGTTCATGAGAGGCTCCTCCTCCTGCCTCAATATCTCCCAAAAAACAATGAGAGAGAAAGCATTTATCTCAGCATCCTGGGTGCTTTCATTTATTCCTGGGATTAGACCAGCAGCTCTTATTGAAAGCTTATCTTTTTTCCTCCAAAGAGATTTATAAGGGCGAGAGATTTTGTTTTTGATAGGAGTAATTGTATTTGGCTTGTAGGGTACAAGACTATTTATCTTGCACCTAGGAAATCATTACCTTAAATCCTGACAGATAAGAGCCAGGGACTCTTTGAGAATCACTGGGGTGTCATGTCATGAAATGACGGTCAGTCTTTTTTTAGAAGAAGAAGGGGTGTAACCATATTTTCTGTTTACCTGTCCTGCAGCATTAAGGCCGTTTGTTAAGGGCCATTATATCGAGATTAACCGAGGCAGAGACATCCGACTCACATGCAAACAAGGTCATGCCTGAAGTCCTCCGTTAGGAAAATCCATGTGGGTCCCAGCTTATCATCATAGAGAACACTGTGAGTGTACACAGCTATCTGTCAATCTGATTGCAGACTGTAGGGGGGCAATTTTCTACACTTATCAGCCTCTGAGATGCTGGCATGAGACTTCTTTTTTCAAAGGCCTTGGAAGGTAAGACAGCTGCCGCATATTCTGTTCCAGTTCAGAGGGTGAACCGCATGGGCAGCGTCCTGGTACATCTATCTGAGGAACAGTGTTTCTGTCATTGCAAAGGAAGGAAAGCCTCATTCACATTCTATCGCGACGTGCGAAGAAAGGCAATTGTCAGACGTTCGGCCTCAGCTCGAAAGCTGTGACACCTCCGGCGGGTGGAGGTTGAGCTTTTCAAAACTATTTACGGCCACGGAACATCGCATCCTGCCACGAGCTCGGGAACCTGGGGAAGCACCCGCGTGGCTCGGCACAAACCAGCGTGACCAGCCTTCCTAAAAATAAATAAATACCTGTTTTATTTCCACCCGCACCTATTCCGTCCATCAGGTCAATTATGCATCGGAGCGAGTAAGAGAGGTGGACCTCTAACTGACACGGACGTGGAGGTCAACGGTATCCCAGCAGGACTTGTCTAAACGCGGCGCGTCACACGTCCCCGGCCCTGTCCCCCAGTCGCTGACACATCCGCCCCACGAGAAGCCGTGCATGCAGGGCCGGGGGGGGGGGGGGCGAGCAGTTGTTGAGCTGAAATAGCGTTCATCTGAGCCGGGCCCCATGGGGCCCTGGCACTTCACTACCCGCAGGGCTAGCTGCAATAACCGCGAGGCCGAAGCAACATGGGGTAACTGAGTTTGCGCGCGCGTTTCCTTGATGAAAAAGTCATTCAGATTTGCACAAAATGCCACCCTGAGTGGAGCGAGAGCAAGCCAAGTTGAAAGCATCATTTATCAGAACAGTCTTTAAGAGGGAGCAAATAACTGAAGAATGTCAGAGCGTTTAATGGCTCTATAATAATATGGGGATTAAGTCAGCAAAGTGCAGTAATTTTCCATTTTGATTAGGAGGTCAGAGAATCAAAAAGTAAGTGCTTCAAACTCATTTCTATGAAGTGACAGGCTAATTTTTGTCATATAATTCTGTACCCGATGCCCGTGTTTCTGAAAAGAAAATAATTTTTCCTGGATACTGTGGGTCTGAAAGGACACCACAGAACTGTCTTTTAAATAATTATCTCTCACATTTGATGATCTCCAAAATTATTTAACGCTCATTAGTAAATCCCCCCAAAAGCTTCAAAGAAATATATTGACAAAAGTGAAGTTGAAACCATTGAAACGTTGGCGATTAAATAAAAAGTGATATATATTAAAGAAAATCTGGCTGGGTACTGTCAGTGAAGTCTCCAAATTCGAGCACAGGTTTCAACCGCATCATGGGCTGGACAGGACTGCAACAGCGCTTCCTGTCTCCATCCCTGACAGGCCCGGGACATTTCTCTACCCGCAAACCGCTCGTGACACAAAAAACGATGCAGTGATTTGACTGCCATCTGGGGGACCCAGACCGCGGCAACTGGGGAAGTGTAATAGCATAACCCATCGCAGCTGTAATGGTCTGCCATTTTCCCCGCTGTCCCTTGCTATTACCGAGACAGAGACCCGTAAGTGTGAGAGGCAGCGGTTGGAACCATAGAAGCCAAAGCCAAAGTCCGTGAGTGGATGAGCCTCACTGGTGCATATATGCATGCGTACACGTAATGCGCATAAATTTGCATATGCACAGATATACTACACATGCATGCAAACATACACGCACATGGACTCACACACAGACAGATGGGCAACAGGATGGGCATATGGAGACTGAAATTCCTCGCACATACAGTACAAACAAAAAAAAATGCATCGACTCACACACAGAAATATATACATGCGTGAATGTGCACATGAATATATGCTTTACACAGTCCTTTCCATATCGTTATAGCAGCCATGTCATATTACCGAAGCATACTGTACAGTATGTCAGTCAAAGATAATCTTCCATGGCACTCTTCTCTCAAGTGCCATGACAATGTTTCTGTCTGTCATTAACTTTCACCATCACTGACAAACTTTTCGTCCTCCCAGTGGGGGAGGATGTGGGGCAACACTGTGTCCACACTTAGTGTAAATGTGGGGTCATTCTCAGTGGATGGCAAAAGGTGATGCATCTCCTGAATATATCAAAGATTATTCAATTTATTATGTAAACCATCAAACAAACATTAATTACTCACAGAGATGAACCACACTCAAGGGGTCTATCATGGACTGATGTAAATTGGCACATCCCGTATGTTCATGTATTTCAAGGCAATTTATATAATTCATATTAGTGTGAGCATGAACAAAAAATTGGTAATCCGCTCTCTTGAGGGAGACAGGTGGCTTCTTCAAGTATTCACTCATTCTGTACTGTCACTTGTTTTATGGAAAAGATGATATCTCACATTGATTTCCAGTACAAAAACATGCTCGTGTTGCTCTGGGATGAAACAGAGTTCTAATTAATGTAAATACCCAATTAATTTTTATTAAAAAATCAAAAAAACATTTCCTGAGATGATTCAGGGATTTGTTTAGATGCCTTTCTGGGATTTATTATAATCTCCCGCTTGTCTCTTTATGGGAGTGCTTGCTCTCCAAAAACCTCATCCTTGGCTGCACTCCACCTTTCTCTGTCAGTCCCCCCGCCCTCCCATTTCTCTGTCTCTGCACTCCGATTTTCTTCATGCCCTTGTCCTCGGCTGCTCCTTCCCACTCTCCCCTTCTCCTTCTGTCTCAACCTCCCCGCGTTCTGTTTCTCTCTGCTTCGTCTTCCGTCCGCCTCTCTCTCTTCACTCTCCCTTTCACTTTCTCTGTCCCCCACCTACCCTTCCTCTTTCTCTTCCTCCCGCTCATTCTCCCTCTTAGAAACGCTAAGCGCTGATCTGGATTGGACCAGACTGCAGCAGAATATTTGAACCCGCCCCAAAGAATGGGGTAAGAGAGGGAACATTACACAGATTTTCCACAAGCTTTACATTCTTTTGTGGATGCTATACAATCTGCCAGTTCCAATCATGTTTAAGCCTCTTTTGTTTGCGCCTTCATCCTGTTACATATCAGCTTGCCTGAGTATTCATTTGCACTTCATTTTAAATGCCTGCACCATGGCTTATTGGGAACTGTCAATTATTTTAACCTCCATTTTGTAACAGCATTCCAATTAGCTGACCCAATTTACAGGTATCTATGGTACCATAACACTCAGTCGTGCACCAGCTGTTGTTATGTACCACATTAAACCATCAGAAGGAGAACCAAAGACACAGGATGAAAATAATATTTGTCTTCAAGAATTTTCTGTTTTTAAATCTTGATAGAACTGTGTAAATGTCACAATGGATTCAGCAAGTACATCATAAAAAAAAATTATAAAACCATGTTACTTAAACATTTTTCATAAAATTTAACAAAATCCCTCCATTTATAAACCTGCGGGATTATCCAGATTGTGCATGTGCTGAGAATTTAGAGAGGAGCTCTAAAACTGAAAATGACTTGCTTGCAGAACTGCAGTTGAACAGGCAGACCAGGAATGCAAATACAATAGGTTTCTTCCAAATACTGTAAACTATGGAGGAAAAGGACCTCGCAGAATAAAATAGACTTTGCAATATTCTGGCTGACAGAGCAATGCAGAATTGTTAAATACATAGCAGTGCAATTCATCTGAGCTGGATGGATACTGGATTTGGATTTCTAAGGCCTGCCTTAGAAGAGCTGTACTTTTGTACAAAATAATATTTGTGCTGTTAAGTTTTTCAGAGCTATAGCAGTTGTTTTTGGCTTGAAATTTGGCAGCACAAAATCAATAACAACAAAATAAACTACAGGATGTTTGTAGCCATATTCTTTGTAATTTGTTGACTTTCATGGCCTTAAAATTCAGCCCCAATCAGTCAGTGATACAAGAAAAGCCAATCTGTGAAAGCTTTTATAGTAAATATTTTCATTTTGGAGGAAGAATAGACCAATGAAACACACACACACACACACACACATACATACATACAGCGAGCTCCATAATGTTTAGGACAGAGACATTGCTTTTTGATTTGGCTCTGCACTATTTAAGGGTATTTTAAATCTTAAATAAAGTCATCATATTGGTTGCAGATCTGGGCATTCTGCCTGAAGTCTACAACCCATAAGCTTCACCAGATGCTGGGTATCTTCCTTGGTGATGCTCTGCCAGGCTTGTACTGCAGCCATCTTCAGTTCTTGTTTGGTTTGGAGGATTTTTGCCTTCAGTCTTGTCTTCAGTACGTAAATCCAGGTTGGGTGATTGACTATGCCAGTTAAGAACATTTCACTTTCATGGCCCTGAAAAACTCTTGGTAGTGTGCTTTGGTAGTTGGTTTGGGGTCATCGTCTTGCTTCAAGGTGAAGCACCTTCCTGTGCGTTTTGAGGCATTTGGTTGGATCTGAACAGATAAGGTGTTTCTGTACACTTCAGAATTCATCCTGCTGCCGTCAGCAGTTACATCATTAATAAAGACAAGTGAGCCAGTACCAGTGGCAGCCATGCATACGCAAGCCATAACACTACCTCCACCATGTTTCACAGATGGGGGGGTGGGGAGTGGAAGGGATGCTTTGGATGATGAGCAGTTCCTTTCTTTCCCCACACTGTTCTCTTTCCATCACTTTGGTACAGGGTAGTTTTCTTGAGGTAATGATGCAACAACACACAGCTGGGAGAAACAGCTGAGCAGCCAACTGCCCAATTACTTTTGGTCCAACAAAATGGGGGAACAATATATATACGACTGCAATTCCTATATGGTTCACCCAAAATGGATGTAAATTAATGCAAATTAAATCCAACAACCTGCACTTTAACCTCATATTCATTGCCTCATTTCAAATCCAATATGCTGGAGTACAGAGCCAAAAAAACAAAAAATGTGTCACTGTCCAAATACTGCACTGTATATATACCCAAGGTGAGAACAATCATCCCTATACTTACTCTACAAACACATTTCATGAATTTGTTTATTTTCTGCTTTAGAACTCCTTTTTGCATCATAATACATTGAATATATTTTCATGGAAAAACAGGAAAAAATATAAAACAACGCATTTTGTTGACTTAAATTATGCTGTCATATTTCAGATGAAGCATTGCTATATTTCATGCTTGCTTTTCCGACATAAATCAGTATTTGTATTGCAGTTCTGACATCAAAATTTCTCAGCTCCCCATAGCTATATTCAGATTTTCCCCAGGAAGTTGAAATAATATATCTCAATTATAATGGCATGAGATGAAAGTAGATAATGAGGATATTTGTTGACATTCAAAAAAAAAAAAAAAATGAAATGTGTCTGTCTGTTCAAACATACATTCATTTTTAGGTTGTTCTGCATCACATAAAATTGCATCTGCAAAAATAAAATGCAGATGTTTGACACTTGCGGTCTCCCATAAAATATAAACTATATAATACCACGAATACCATCTTGCTTCAGTTCTTGTCCTTATAACATAGCATGCTTTAATACTGCATGACGGCTCATAAAGACGAGTGCTTATCCCCCTGAAGCCCTGACAGATGGTTATTCATACTGGCTACTCATGGATGTTCAGACCGATAGAAGAAACAATAAAAAATAAAAAAGAATAGTAGTATAGTACTATAATAGTAGTATAATTAAATATTTGAAAAAGGCTCAGTTCCACAAAGGTCATACAGTGATAGCTCAGTGGGATGGCTGAACTCAAACAACATGGGGTAAGGTTTGACTGAGGGGGCCTTCTGATGACTGCTCTATCAGTTCACATTCTTGAGCGACTGTCTATAATTCTAAATATTTTATCTGCAAGCTAAAACCTTTGGGCAGAGTAGTCCATTTGGCTGACATTTATATCAAAATATTATACAACCATTACATCCATAAAACCAGCATAGATACTCTCTGTGCTGTCACATTACACTAAAACTGGGGCCGACTCCACTATAATGAGGGGGGGTGGGGGGGGAGGGGGGCATACAAGGTGCTTTCACTGTGCCATGCAATTGCTTCTCCAGTGTCTCTCATGCTAGCAAACTGTCAGTTTTTCACGCCCAGGATTACTTGCAGAAAACATGAACCGACTCAGAAATGAGCAAATTATTAAAGTATTTCAGGGCCACTTAAGCCAATCTTTTTTATAGGTCTGCAGTTTTATATGATGAAAATGAAGGACCTCAAGCTTAAAGCATTTGAGGCGAGGTCTTGATTGCGCCCTAACCTGTAATTACAGATGAAATGACACAGTCTTTAGAAAGGATATAAATCAGTCATGGCTGAATTACATTCACTGCTGATCTAAATATTAGCTGCTAGCCTACTGTAAGTAACAGCATCTAGAAGGACATGGCCTTTGCAAAGCTTCACTGACAACAATCAACAGATTGTGAAGCTCAACCACATATTCAGTATTGTGACCAAACTACGCTAACGGATAATATGCTAATGGCTACGCTAATACGCTAATGTTGTTGCCAAGACAGTGGCACTTCCTTCTCCAGGAATTTGGTGTCAAATGGAAAAATGTGACTGCTAAGTTTAAAAATCCTTTCAAAATGGAGGACAAGAACCAGGATCAGGGTTTTGATTATTCTGCTAGACTGCTGATCCTGTTGAACTCGTGTGAATAATGTCTGTTCTGCCAAAACCAGAATCTACCAATGTGCTCATTAAGCCAGAAAAAATGACACTGTTCTTTCTCATCTGACTGAGATGTTGGGTCAGGACTATGGGAATGGCATCAAATTAATTGATGTACAGTATTTAGATTTAGTTTTTGCAAAGGTAATGCATTTACAAATTAAATGTAGCATCACCAACAATACTTTCTTAGGATGTTGTAGGAATTCAAACACTGCAGAAATACCATTCACAGCCAATAGAATCTAACTCAAACATTCATGCTAGGTCAGCACTCAAAAATTTATTTTATTAATGAATGCTAATTACCTCTCCTTGATGTATTAATCGCCAATATTCTCCTGAGCACCAGCAAGGAATTAAAATGCCAATATGCTACTTATTTATATGCATACATATATGTGCTATGCATGATTTTAGTGCTACACTTAAACCCCCTTACTGAATAAAGTGATTCTGACAATAAACCCCAGGAGCAGGAGACTATCACTTCTGCACCTGGGATCTGTCACTTCCTCTGAACAACAATTGAACAGAAAAACCGAATTTCGATTAGAACAGCCTTCAAAACGATGACCAGGGACATCCCTGAATAGGGGCGTTCGCTGGGTGTTCCAGCTCCACATTCTTGCGATTCCTCAGACCGCGTCAGTCGTGGGCATGCGGCTCGCATCCGCAGGGTCGCAGCTGTGTCCCTCCCCCTCTCATCTGACACGTTCCCCGAGACCCGCAAACATAACACATGATTAACCGGACGCCTGATTAAAAGGGTCCGGGTGCTCAGGGAAGAGCGTAGGAGGATGACCAGCGCTGCTAAGGGGAAGGCAGGGGGCTGGTGTGCTGAGTGCATGCACTGGCAGCTTCACACTCGCCGGCCATCTCTTAAAGGGGAGAATAAATTGGCGCCCATGTGAATGCTCTTCTCATTTGTTGTTATAGTTACCGTGGAGAATACCCTGTGATGACAGCCAGGGAAACGCAGGCACTGATGACTGAGCACCAGGCCATACGTGAGTCATTTAGCTTTTCTCTTCTCGCACTAAGATAACTTTGTGACGTAGGATGAGCATGGGCTTGAGGGAAGCAGATAGTTATGACTCACCCCACCCTTTTGAATTGTGCATGCTTCAACAGGGCGAATCCTCCCATCTCTACACCAGAGAAATGTCCATTTTAACAAGGAGCAGCGAATGCACTGGAGATGGCTTAACCCCCAGTTTTGCCTTGTCAGATGTCATAAAAATTGATTCCTTTCCTCGTGCTTGTTTTCTAAGGCGGGGGTGAGAAAATTGCAACCCAAGCTTGTCCCTGATTGGAGGAGGTGGTCCAGACTTTTTATAACTCAAGGAAGAACGGCAGAATACAGATATCAAAGAAGAGGGCAGGGTGTACAAATTAATTCAGTTTGAACCCTGCGGTGATTGTTGGGCTTGGTGAGTCTCTCTTGGTCCAAATTAATGGACTGCAAGGACTTAAGGATAGAATAGGCTGCATTTGATCACCTTATTTGTATTCTGGACCTGCTTTTCCCTTCAACTTGGGAACATGACATACAAGGCTTGCCTTTATTTACCAAATACACCACAGGTTCCACAGTAGGTAACTTAGCATTCAGAGTGTTCAAAGAGAGCTGCTTATAGCCTTTATGTCTTTCATTTCCCTAAAGGAGAGCCCACTGTCCTTTCAGTAATGCCTCCCACAAGACATTCACCTTGTTAGCTTTGTGCAAAGAAAAAAAAAGAAACAGAAAAAATGAAACAGGAGTTCTCGCACAATTTGAATTTCGCCCGCATGTGGAATTTCAAAAGGAGAATAAGAAAAACAACATGTGTATTACGATGATTGCCAGCCTCATATGGAGCATACTGATTGGACCTTTTTGTCTTTCACTCCTGTAAAGTGAAGCACTTGAAAGTCTGGGCATATGAGTTTTTAATGCTTACTTTTACCAAAGTGTTTTCTTGCTCAAAAGGATATTACAGAGAAAATGTTAACAAAACACATTCTGTTCCCTTTCTGATTGTCAGTGGTTTAAAAGCAACTGCTGTCCAGTGAGTCTTTCACAAACCATTTCTTTTCTACAAATACTAATGCGTTTATCAGTCAATGAATAGGTAGAAGTTACCTGTGGGGTAGTGCTCATTGATTGGCCAGTTGTCCACCTGCAGTGTGGCATTGCCTCCATTTCTGTTAAATCGTACCACATGGTATTTCCCATCATTCACAGGGGTGCTGGATTCCCGCACACTGATGTCAACGGTCCCAATGTTAAACGTAACGCCAATCTTGCCTTGCTCCTGGAAAACAAACAGAAAACCTCTTCAGTATTCTGGGTTCAGTTTACCTGGTAAACCTGCAATGCCACACACCCATGTACATACTTTCACATTTCATTAAATGCAAAAACAACCTTGTTAATATTTGTGACCACCCCCCCCGCCCTTTTTTTTTTTAACAGATTCTCAAATAATCCGTTGCATTAAAGACCTCTGGTGAACTAGTCCACTTAATGAAAATAATTCATCAACCATCACGTTACCACAATCATGGTGAAGTATCTTTTGCACTGATCTAAATAACGCAGTGAAAGTAGCCAAAATCAATGGCACTAAATAAAACAAGGAGAGATAAGGGAGATTAATGGTCACTGAAGGCCCTGAATTATATTGCCCTCACATGGCCGTGTATGTTTCCACACTTTCCTCTGAATTCATTGGTAGAAACCATGAGCACCGATTTGAATTCATGAATAAAAAGCCACTGCCCAGCCTCAACGTTCAATACATGCAAAATTGTAACAGCAGCAATTAATGATGAATTGCATTTCAATCTGTATCAATACATTCCTATTCTGAACAATGAAATATGCAGTCCTGTATCAACTGAGGTTCTGTATGTAGGCTTGGACCTATAGTACTATAATTGTTTTTAAAATGCCAAGGACATTGAACAGCACTTTTTCAGACAAAAGTACAAACTGTCATAATGAACATTTCCTAATTGTTCAAGGCTTTATGGGGCTCAGAGAGGCTTACTGCAATAGTTGATAAGAAAAGTTTTGTCTTATTAACGCTGGACAAGTGAAAGCAAGATTAGTTGACTTTACTCTACAGGAAAATGAGCAAACTACGCAAGAGAAATGTTGGGGAAACGCATTAATAATTACTGTAAAATGTATATTCATTCATTGCAATGGAGGAGCATTTACAGACTGGGGGGGGGGGGGGGGGGGGGGGGGGGGCAGTACTGGGAAACGCAGACTATACACACTTTTTATCCCAAGCCTAATCAACCAAAAGTTCTCTTTTCTAAGTCACTTTATGTAAAGGGCAACATATAGCTCAACGTATATGGTCATCCTAGAGCGGTGGTTCCCAGCCTTGGCCCTGGAGTAGCCCTGTATATGCTGACTTTCATTCCAGCCACAACTGCAATCCCAGAATTTTAACAAGCTGTTCAATTGGGAGCTTTTCATGTTCAGAGGGATTATTTACCCACTTAAGCCACATTATATCAAAAATAGCCAAGAACAATACAATTCCCATGTTTATATTGTGCTTAGTGTGCTATATCGTAAACAATTGCATTACTGTATTGGGTTCATGTTGGGAGAATAGGGATCCCAGTCCTCAACAAATGTGTATGCAACATACTGTCATGTACTGTACTTCATAACTCTTTCATGCTGCAGTCAAGCGCCCATCAATAAACACTAAGTGTGCTCTAAATCCATACTCTATTCATCTTCAGTACCACATCTCTACCATCAAATATTTATGCAGTGCAATGTCATGTGTTTGATACAATTAAAACAAACAGTAGGACATTTATATCAATTTTTTCTGTGTTAAAAATGTACATATCACAACCAAAAATATATAGTTTCATGATTTCTCAAGAGTAAATTTGGAAGACATATTACATACAAATGTTTTAAAATTACAATGTTTAAGCATTATGACTAGAGAAATATGTAACTGATTTGAGTATTATGTCATTTACAAATGTGCCTTATTGGATCAACCTTGATCTTTATTGCTTTATTTCTCTCTCTCTCTCACATACGTATCTAAAACAGTTCAAAAAGTTATAAATCACCGGAATATTTTATATTTGTGCATCAGAATATTTTGTACTATGTCTTTATCAGTGGGCATCAGTTCCAAGATGACACAATAATAGATAATAAATTAGATCAGGGGAGAAACTTATCACCATCTTACACATTTATCACAGCTGATCTGTATAAACGGAAATCTAGGCCAGAGTTCTCAAGTTCATTAGGAATACCTTGTTCCTTGAACACAAAGCAACTATGATAAAACTGTATTCTTGCCGATCCAAGCTATTACGCACCATATGGTAGAAACACGAAAGCATATTTGAACGCTAAGCATTCAGTATAATGGGGTCATTCATACTTGATGTGTGTGGTCCTCACAGACAGACATGAGAATCTGGCAGTGAAATGTGGGTAGTCATAAATACACAGTTGTATTCCCTTTTAGTTTGATGGTCTGGTTTACTATGATGTGATCTAAGGAATACTGCACACCATCTGGATATTTAAAAGCCGTATTTGCAGTTGGTGGAACCGGGATACAGATTGCCAGCATATGGTACAGTATACCAAACTCAGGCAAAGGTGAACAAAAAGAACATTTTATTCTGGTGCATGCTTCCATTTCAAGTATCAACTGGATGAAATTGAATGAATACATGGGAAATGCATTTTGTAAAAAAACCTTCCCTGTGATGGATTGTTGCAATCAAAGGAACAGGCACTTAAAAGTCACATTCTTTGGTCCCATAAAAGCCTTACTTTTTATCGCTGGAATTCCTTGATCACATCAGGGAACCCTTCATAAATACCACCCTTTCACTCTAATGCAATAGTCAAAAAGTTGCCTTCTACTCTAATGCTTGTACGAATACAATATCCTGCTGTATTAATGCAAAGTAAGAAGTAGAAGTAATGAAAAAGCAGCGACATTGAGGAAAACTAAACTATTCGGATGCACTTTTGCACTGTGTGGCATTTCTGTTGTGCTGATACAATTTTATTTGTTAGTATGGGGGGAATAAATAAATTGGTGAATGTAGACTTCTATAACACGTTCACGATTATGAACATGTTACAGAATACATTTACCAAACAATTTATTTTCCCCCCAAAACTAACTAATAACATTACCAGCAAGATAATTCAGCCTCCAAGCCTGAGTGAAGTGATTGACATTTCCAATTACTTTTTATTAGCTGGTCGTTTGCTAGGTGTAAAAAGAATGTCCTGTCGAAAATATTAAAACAACAAAATTGACATGCAGGGTAAAATTGAACAAGGACAATAAACTATTGTTTCTCCCATGGAGATAACAATAGTACTTTGGGCCTTTCGCACTGTGCATAAAATCCTTCAAATCAATTCAGCAGGGATAGGTGGTTAGGACACAAGACAGTATAATTTCCCCCCCGTATAGGCTTTACAATACACTTTAATTGCAATTAAATTATTCCAGTGTTATTTCATTTTGATCAAAGGAATAATTTTCATTAACAATAATCTAAAATAAAAAAAAATTCATTTAATTTTAATCCAAATTTTAAAATGGATATATACATATTTCAGTTTAGACATTACCTCATCACCCTTTGGATAGTTCACCCTTATTTTTTTACCAGTTTACAGGAGTTTGTGAGAGGGAGTTGGAATGAATCTCTTAGTACGTTAAGGCTGAGCAAAAGCAAGAACAACGGCACTGTTACAATTACAGTCAGAGCAACCCAACCATTTCAGGGCCTCTGTGGTCTTCATGACACTGCACACTGACACAAGTGATACGTTCAGCATCTAATTCCAGGCCAATCAATCTGACTGCATGAAGCTCTTTCAAGGGAACAAATCACACTCAAAATACTGCGCAAACTACATGCCGGATTTAGTTCAGACCAAGTAAACAACAGACTCAACAGAAAAAGTGACATTTACAAAGCTGCAGCTAGTATTGATTCTCAGTAAAAGTGGACAAAAAACATATTGGCTGATGGTAATAGGATAAAAATTCTGACCAAAAAACAACAAAAACAGTAATAATGAAAGATATATGTAATGATAAACCTCAGCCTCCAAGTACTGTTTGCTTCCTTAAATCAAACCACGGAAATAATGTGTATATTCCAAATCAAGTAGGACAATTTTATCTGAAGATTCAATTAATTCCCAGTGCAATGTTCATTCCTACATCAAAGACATATTTTGTCCTCCACCCCCTCACTTTTCTTACGTCATTTGTCACATTCTATACAGCACTTCAGTGGCAACTGAAGGACTGCACGGTCACAGCAACATGACCCTCGCCCACGCAGGCGGCAGTGCTATTGAGGCAAATGCACAGTGTCCATATAGTCACCCGCAAGCCATTGATCATTTCCACAATATAAGCCACACGGTGTACCACAGGAGAGATGGCTACAAAAGGAGAGCCACATCTGACCACAGCCGGTAACCTGTAGGGTTCTGGTGATCAACAGCAGGTGTCTAGCAGACATAAGCTTCACTTACCCTCAAAGGACAAAGGACAATTGCATTCCTCAGTTGTGGACTTCCAGTTACATATGTCTATTGACACAGCTTAACTGGAACTACCGATAGCTACGTAGGTCCGATTTCAGTACATAAATAAAAGTTCAAATTAATTTTCTAAAATAATGTGCTGTGAGACTTATATTGTCTTTGAACGTATGTATTTACATTTAGGAATTTAGCATGATGTTATCTACGATGGTTTGTATTTTTAGTATGCACAAAAGTACCCACTAAAAGTTATAGAAAGAGTAAAGACAATTTAGTCTGGACATGAGTGTGCTCTGAATAATGCAACATATTTTCTTCTCATTTCCAAGTGGTTACTGAAAAAAGTGTGAGAGTTAGTTTAGCCGTGCATATCCGTGCACTGTAAAGAACAGGAAAGATGCTTCCATGTAGGAAGCATTTGGCATCCTGAAAATGAAATCAACTTTACAGTCATTCACTGCATTACATAGCTAATTTCATGAAAGATAATTTAGATATATGTGATTGTAAACAATAATTTGATAAGCATATATTACAAACAATATTCAACTTAAATTTGTTTAGAGAGGTATTGTTTAGTTATTGTTCAAATAGAGTTGTTGAAATGTTTAATTCTGATAATTAACGAGAACAAGAGGGCATTAACAACAACGTTTACATTGTTTACTCACATGAGATAACTTGACAATAACATAAGTGTAGCTGGATTGGAAATAGTGAGGTGATGCAGACACTGGGGAACAGAGGCAAACATAAACTCTAAACGATTTCCCAGAAACACTGACAGCAGCTATACACCCCTGAGCCCCATCTCTCATGAGGAAGTAGGAATCTTTTGTGAGTACAAGAATAAAATGGGCACTTTACTTAATGCCACATAATTGACGTACATTACTGGGTAGGTAAAATGTTCAAGAGTGCTATTCGAAGTTAACCTCTAACCCTTTACATCAAAAGGGAGACCATATTTAAATTTATCGCTGGTTTATAGAGTCCTAGTGCAGGATAATGATGTTGACACTATGTAGCTCAATGTCAACTGTCGTGACTACTCTAATCCTCGCATAGGATATTGTTTGGCTGGTCTCATGAATCTTTTTGCAAAATACTTTTTTTTCCACATGTATGTACATGTACATGTACCACATGTATTAATTGATATAATTTATAACTATTGTGCGTGGATTCAGAATGCAAGGCTTAAGTCGTAATTTGATTCATACACTGTAATAAATAAAAATATTTTGATCTTGCGATAAGAGCTCTCAGTGATATTTAATGAGCTTGCTTTAACAACCCCAGATTCTATTTATATTAGAGATGACAAAATTGAGTGTAGCACATAGGCAGCAAAAGGTTCACAGAAAAAGTAATGTTTGATGAGTTTTTTGTACTTTCTCTGGAATCATAACGACTATATCCTAGCGAATATGAAGAGCTATAAAATTCTGCAGCTAGTGTAAACTAATAGCAATAATCCACACAAAAGAGATCTTTAACTTTATAACTTCAATCAAATGTTCAAAATGAATTTGTTTGATTGCAGCACACACAAACATACACACACACACACAAATGTCATGCCTTCAAAAAATGACAGAAGTCATTTTTTAAATGTAGTTAATTCTTTAAACATTACGGACTGTCTAAATTAACTCTCATGTCTCTTGACTGCTATCAATAAAACAATTGTTTCATTGTCTTTTGTCTTGTTTTTTAATTTTTTTTAAACAAGATTTGACTTAACTTGATTTGACTGTCAGACATGGAACATACAGAGCATCAACACACAAAGAAATTTAAAGAAACTCAAAGAAACGTGTGCAAACAATGTACAGTATATTCTTCATGACAATCAAAGTCCAAGTTAATTTGTGCATTGAGCCTGGAAGGTTATTAAAGGAGATGTTATCTGTAGTTCGTTATTGGAATAACTGAATGTTATCGGTAGTTAAACAGAATATGGTGCTTCAAAACTGCATTGGGGATTTAGTAAATTAAATTGAAACAGTTTCGTAATCAAATGGAATCTGGTCTGCAGATATTTCATTTAATGTGCTAGTGAATACAAGCAAAGCAATTAAGGCAATAAAATAGTGCCTCTCAATCTCATAATTCACTGCCCACTAGGGTAAAACTTAATATGTAAATTAAGTGAATTTATCCAATACCTATAAATGAAATGATTCACATGGTAGAGCTCTGGATTTTAGAAAATAAACTTAGAGAAAAGCATTTGCAACAAAAAAGGATCATGATACCCACCAGATATTTTCCTAATAGAATTCTCAATAATAATATGTAGAATCACTGAATTTTTGTAGTACCTCAAGTAATGTACAAAGTGGCGTGCATACTATAGAGGTAGGTCTGAGGAGGACCAGGTGAAACAGTCGATGAGGGAATTAATCAGTGTAATTAGATATAAGAAACTGAAGCCCCCCTGGCAGAAAGGTGTCACTTATAAAGAGCTCGCAAAAGAAGTCTTATAGAACAGAGTAACAAAAATAACACGATACAGTGGCTATACACAGCACCAGGACACAACATCTGCCAGGGACACAGTTGTCTAGTTGAAGCTGATGTATGACTGTTGTCTGTAATTCTTAATCATTCATTGTGACACTAACAGAAAGACAAACAATGTTTTGCTTTCAGATTGCATCTGCTAGAGACCCCTCCAGTTGAAAACAGTAACAGCATTTGCATTTTTGATATAAAATGACCTCTTTCTATTAGGTCTAGAACATGCCTACATACAGAGGCTATAAAATCCTATACTGTCGGCATAGCATAATAGCCTTTACTACATTTTATACAAAGCATCATGGGTATTCACACATCCACAGCAACAAATAGAAAGCTAATTTAATGAACTTAATGAAGTATTCACAGTTCTGTTGCAGCGACGAAAGTGGTGTCAATTATAATGATGCCTGTTTCATAAACAGATTCACACAGTTTATTCACTTCAGATTCACTTCATTGTTTCTTCCACGAAGAGATATATGATACAGCCACAGAATAATTAACAAAAATGGGACCAGTATTGGATTCATGGGTTGAAGATCTTATGCCCATTTTCAAATGTTACAATCACAATCTCAAAAAAGCAATAGACTACATTTTGATGTCTTTTATTTGTATTAGTGCATGCACACGATATAGAGATTTATCTCTGACCTGACCCAGTAGATGCAGAGGAGTATGTGTAACTGACATCTCTCACAGCTTTTCATTAAAAATTTCAAAATATAAAAACCTCTATGAAACTGTGTACACCAGCTTTGTAATTGATTACATATTTATATTTTTCTTTATTACCCATAAGACTGTCTCTTAAGCTAAAATGCAAGGAAAGAAGAAAGGATGTGGAGGCCCGCGGCTCTGTCTCTCTTCCTGTAATGAGAGTATTTAATTCTGTTTCTGTTTCAATGATTATGATATTCGCACACAAACTGTGGCAAGGCAGTGCAGCTGTCAGCACCTTGATCAGGTAATAGAAATGTCACATAAATATAAAGTACAACAGCGCTACAGTGTGAAGATAGTTACAGCAAGAATATAACAAAGATATAACGAGTCTTAAAGCCTGTATCAAATGCTGTATCGTATTAAGACACATGTACAGTACTGTATGACGATGCCCTACAACGGACACTGTAAATGTGTCTTTGTTAACTGGATGTGACATTTAGCTAGCAATCCGCTCGGTACCAGAAATATATTCCTGCATAGATTATAATGACAGGGCCCTGAAGTTACAACGGTCACTCACTTGTTTATTTGCTGACTTAAAGTTACAGAAATGTGATTCAGTATCCAGAAAAGTTTGAAACCAGTGATTTGTGCAAGCTAGCTGCAATCAAGGACATGCTTTAACAGCAAATTAAGCATGTGTAAAACAAAATTAAAACATCTGGCAAGCAATCCCAGGCTGATTGAGTCCTTTCTTTGGGCGAGACTACACCCAATTATCCACTGTGCTATGAGGGCAATGTTCACATTTTGCCATAAACAGCAGTTGACCATTGTGGGAACAGTCATTATGCCCATAAGGAAACAAAGGAGAGCCAACAAGGTGACCCGATGTGGCAGTTCCACAGCAGCGCTAAATAATGTCACCACTCCAAGTCATCAGCTGATCTGCCTCAGATACAAAACGGTAAATTGAGAAGACTGATCTCATTTGCTGGCTAAGTGCAAAATCTGGGTTTGTGGTTGCAAATTCGATACACCAAAACCTTTTGTTTTAGATTTCAGATTTTATTTTTTGTAATAAGAACTTGCTTTCCCTTGACAAGTAAACGCTTTTTTTAGTACTTTTCTACAGTACCAGGGACTATGGGGTGGAGCTAGCAATTTGTGCATTGCTGAAGGGTGAACTTCAAACTTCCTATGAATCATTGATAGCCAAGAAAGGAAAACGACTTGTTTTTTTGCATTTTTGCCAAGATGAAGTCATTTGTGGCACTTTATTTCTATTTAAATTATGAACATAAACTAATCTTAGTCCTGTAAATGGTTCAAGTCTCTTACTTCATTTAAGGCCTTTTCCAAGTCTATGTGATGCTGACATCTGCCTTAAATGGGTGAGGATGGGCTAGATTTGGCATCTGCGCGAAGGTTAAGGGTTAAGCAATGTTTCTTGTCCGTTTCACCCTTGCTTTCCCTGCATTAACCATGAAATGCAAATCACTTGTGCTTAAGGAATATGTATTCATGATTTCTGTTCATGCTTTTGTTTTATTTCTGTACAGAACATTCATTGTAAGTGGTACATCAACATGGGATTAAAACAGGGTCTGAGAAGCACTGAGGAATTATCTTACAGTATAATAGTTTGAGACTGACAAGAATAGAAGAGTAGAGAATTAATGGGATCAGAGTCAATGGAATGTAGGGGAGCTTACTCTTTTAATTAGATCATCAAAAAGAAGGGCAAAGACATACCACAAAGCAGTCAGATTACTCTCTCCTCAGTCCGATGGCATGAACAATTTATCTATGCATTTCTTTCCATCCATCTATGATCTATACCTGCTTATTCCTGGTCAGGGTCGTGGGAGGTGCTAGAGCCAACCCAGCATGCATTGGGTGAGAGGAAGGAATACATCCTGCACAGTTCACCAGGCCATTGCAAGGCACACACACCATTCACTTACACACCTAGGGGGGCAATTAACCTAACCTGCATGTCTTTGGACTGTGGGAAACTGGAGTGCCTGGGGGAAACCAACCAGAACACAGGGAGAACATGCAAACTCCACACAGGAAAGCTACAGCAGGGATTCGAACCAATAACTTTCTTGTTGTGAAGCAACAGTGCTACCCACATAAAACATGCTGGATTTAGGCCTTTTTCTTAGTTCTGATCAATACACAAGAGACTTCTTCAAAAGGTAAAAGCTATATGATCATCAGAGGTAAAAGGCTGTATAAATTGCGTGTTGTGGCTATAAACAATATCAATTGTGTTGATGAAGCAGAAAGAATAATTAATGAGTATATGCTGAATTGCTTGCCAAAATTCACAGGCTGCAAACCCAAACAGATGTACGGTAATTTTAAATAGTTTTAAGCTTCTAATTTCTAAAACTGTGTTGTTCATCCTCACTGCTCTACCATCATTCAACAACAAGAGAATGTTCCTACATTTAGTTGTTGCATGATGGTAGATTAATTGGAATTTACCAAAGTTTGTTCATGATACCTCATATTGAATGCATACGATCATATAATTTTCAGTTAAGGATTATGTTTGTATGTAATACCAGGGCCCTGGTGTTTCCCAGAGGAGCTGTGCTTTTTTAGGGCATACATATGTTTGATGCAAAAGTTTTTTTAATTGATTCCTTGATCAAAACTGATAATTCACAAAATGTGAATAGTTCCATATTCTAAGACTGCATGCTTTGACTGTGTTAAATCATTTATTTCTACATTTATTTCAATGTGAGGAGAGTGAATCCACCTTGTTGGCAAAGTGCCACACAAAAATACGAGCACAGAACACCTAAACAAATAATTTTTGATGGTTTAAATTGATTGCTGCTTAATGGGCAGGTCTTTTTCCAGACTGAATATTCATACATAAGCCAAAAATGGATGCATAAATGATTAAGAATTCTAGGTCAAGTTTATGAGCTATGGAGCTATGTCTGGCTCCAACATGGAATAGCATTACAACAGTATCATTACAAATGACCTAGTTTTCTGGGTGGATGGATGCTTTCTGAGGGGGCTCTCTGTTAATCTTGTTTTCACATTTGGGTTTTGATTGCCTTTGGACGTCATACAGTATTCAGTCACACGGATTCCACCGCATTTATTATTTAATGCATTTATTTAACTTTTATTGGCTTGACTTTTAAAACCGGTAGGCAAATGATTTAGAAATTGTAAAGAAGGACAGTCGTGTTTATCTACTACACTGCAAAAAAAAAAAAAAAAAAAAAAAATTAAAATAAAATTAGGCATACCTTCTCTCTTGTTTTCACATAAAAGAGAGCTGCAAAATGGGGAATTCTCTTCCAGGTGTCTGTGTCTCCCCTGACTAATCTGGCAGACTGCAGGCTGTACTGTATGTATAAGATTAGCTTATTTTGCAGCATTTCCGGTGGGAAAGGCATGAACCAAATGTTATCACATTCAACAGACACATCCATTCCCTCAAATAGCACAATTATACACATTTAATGAATGAGTCAGCAGAGGAATGGAATCATTTCAGCCAATTATATATTGCGAGGCAGTGGCACCACCTGCCTGTCTTGGTGCAATCCTGGGCTGCCACAGTAATTTAGCAGAGTTGCTGATTGGCTGAGCCCAGTTCCTCATTCATTATTTCCCATAAATACTAAATAGCGTTGCTATGATCTGTACATTTGGAAACACACCAGGAAGCCCGATTACTATTCACAACTTTGAGCTCTTTTTAATGGTATATGCTTTGGGTGCTGGCTGGCAAATAGTAAACACATTGCAGTACTGTATGTCGGGGATTGTAAAACCCTTCTACATTACACATGACAGTATGCTCACAGTTTGCTTTTTAATTTGATAGTAACATACTGAAAGTGAATTCAAAGAACAGAAATCACAGTCCAACAGTCTTTGCATCTATGATAATAGAGATAACAGAGATCCAGCTCCATGAGAATGACACAAACAGTGTTCACCAAAAGATATATGAAGACTAACGTACACCAATCACAATCCAAAAAACAGCCCGCTGCATGCAATTAGTCTGATTAGTTTTTATTTTTTTACCTAGGAAGTCAATCCCCCTTGGACATCATGTTCTAGCTTTAGGGGAGTGAAAAGATCAAAACTCAGTGTCCTTGAACGGTGAATATATGCATAGAAAAGAATGAGATACAGATCTGATAAATGAATAAGTCATCAGAGGGGTGTTGTCAGCCTCCTGCAGCGGGGCACATGTCACCGGGAACCCAAAGCGCCAAACATCTGTTGCCTCCGTTCCTCTCGCTCCGGCTTTAAAGGCAGGACTCTCTTCCCTTCTGCCGAGCGTTCCGCAGCTCCTCCGGAGCGCGGCTCCTACGTACAGCTGGCAACTGTCAGATACGCCGCATGGGCGCTCTCGTCTTCCCCAGAGTCAAGCGCCGAGCGCGCGGAGACTAAAGGCTGTCAGGGAAGATTAAACAAACCAGAGCGCTGCATTGTTTGTGCGCGCACCCCGCACGGAGGCTTGCGAACCCGCCGATGCGGTGTGGGACACAAAGGTTGGTGATGGAAAAACCCAGGGCTATTCTTCAGGGCCAGATATCCATAGCGGCATCGACTTTGAACCGTTCAATAGCGAAGTCACTGTTTTTAGCCACCGACTTCCAAAGGGGGATAAGCCTCGGTGGTAATCAGGTGGAGCCTTTGTGACCATGGATGCTGCTTAAGGCTTTATGTGTAAAATGGCATGCTTCACGTGTCGCTGGGCAATTTCCTACAACTAAATGTGTTCTTTAATTATACCCAAAACATCTATGGACTGAAAATAGCAATGCTTCAGGCTAAATGAGCACAAATGTAAGTGGATTTTAATAAAACTGAGTGCAAGATATTGCCAGCAATATTTGGCCCACGTCATGCAATGCAGATACATATTTTGCACTGCATAGTGATGTGCCATTTCTTAGTGGCACCAGTTGAAGGCGTCCGTCTCTTTTACTTTTAACCACTGAAAACACATCTTTGTTCAAATGATATGTACTCCTGGTGCTCCTGAATGAAATGCTAAGCATTTAGACACAATTTTTAAACCTAAGTTTCAGACAAGTAGGTATAGGCAGAAATACACAGGAAGTGGCACATATACTGGGAGTGTCACTGGGCCTTGCTGCCATGATCTTCACACTGAAAAATGAGATCCATCTTTTTCAAAATCCCCTGGACTGTGACAGTCTGCTCTAATCTGCTGGAGGGAAGAAAGCTTAGCCAGGGCTTAGCTGTTTGCATTTAAGCCTTACAGCATCACTGTTGTTAAATACGTGCATTTACTAATAAGCTGGAAGAAATCAGTCTCATTAGCAGTCTGCTCATGGACCTGCATTTACTGAAAAGTTCTATGTGGAGTCAATGTTTGTAAATAGGCAGGTTGAGTCTCCCAATAAATTTGCATACATTTATGTTGACTAATAAGGATTTAATAGAAATTACCCTTCTTATCTGATTTATGTTCCTCAAATCACTCCCACACATGCTATTAACATATAGCATAAGGCCATGAGTGCAGAACAGAATGTTCCTCTTGGAGGTGTAATTTGAATAAATAAATGTAAAAAATAAACAAATAAAATGAAGTAAAATATAAATAAAATGAAATGTGCCTTATGAAATGTTTGTCTTTAACTTTCCACTTTCCATACAAAGTAAGCCTTGATAAACATTGCACTGTTTGTTCAAACTTTGACTATGTGAGTAACTGATCAGGACACAATGGTTGTTGAGACCTGTCTCATATCAGCCTCCAACAGATATGAGCTTCGTGACATGAACCTGAGGGAATTTGACTATCATTTTTTGTCTCGGGTCATTTGGAAACCAATACGTACAGAACAAAGCCAGCATGTTATCATACACTCCGCTATCGTTTTAAAAACGAGCGCTCTGAGTGTGCTGGAGGGAGATGCTCCCCCACGTCTTGGTGACGGACACAATGAGAGCCGTCAACACCCGCAGCGCCTTCGTCTGTAAATGGAATTTGCACCGCACAACCTCATTTGCTGTTATCTGCAGTCATTTAGGCTGCAGTTCTGCTCGTTCCACCACCCAGACAGAAAAGTCAATATGGCCGAACGTCATTGGCAGGACTATACACTTGTCGGTGTAATTTGAAGTCATTTTCGGTGATAGAGGGATAGCATCCCTTCTTCAGATGGAGCCACGCCAGATCCAGCTTATTCCCTTAGATTTTTTCTGATTTTTTCATGCTTTTATTTGCCTTGTCTAGGCTAAGCAAATGCTGACTTCTCCAGTCTGTCAATCAAGAAGCTTGGAGTGGCGAGCCATACAAAACACAGACAAGAACAAAAAGTCAGTAGCTTAATTGGGTTGGATAAGTTTGGATAAGTGTTCAAAAAAGATAAACATCACACTTCACTTTTCAGTCACTACCTATTTTGAGGCAGTATGCACACCATGAAGCACAGGGATGGAATAATGCTAGAGTACACATCCATGCAGGGCTCACTGTCCGTTTCTGTTTGCTTGTCTTAAAGTGATAGTTGACTTTTTTAGTTTTAGTGGATGCTTTCAATTGCCCCGGGCTGTTTTATATGCAATGAAGGATATTTTTGATTCTTACAGAATTTTCAAAGAAGAAAACAAATACAGCTGAACTAACTCTGAAAATAGGAGTTCAGGAATGTTACATTTCCAGAGGTTTTACATATGAACTGATTGATTGTATAGTGATTATTAAAAATTATAACCATAAATGTCAATCTTTGTACAGTAGCTCAGTGTTACAACAATATTACACGTTGAATGATCTTCAGGTTTAACTATACAATGGAAAAGCCTAGATTATGTTGCTTTCTTTCATTTTGTCTGGTAGTATTAGGTTACTGCTCGAACCGGCTCTAACCTAGCTAGCGATGAGGGATGGTTTGCATATGACGTGTCTTATAGATATGAATGTTAATGAGCACAGGATACATGCCCACCCTGTCCTTGTCTGCAGAAAAGGTCACAATAATTTAAAAGTGTTTAAAATTTAATGGTTATAATTAGATTAAAAACTTTAAAGAAATATTAAGAAAACAATCAATTGTCACTTCTTGAGAAAATAACTACAGTTTGAATCAAGTTTCCTGAACCTTTAAGTCCAGGGCTATTAGCTACATCTCCTTGAGATCTATATATTTAAATGGCCTCAGATTATTGTAATGCCCTACAACACAAATGTTCTAATTATTTTTTTCATAAGAAAGACATAATCAAGATACAACAAAACACTTTGGACCCTTTTCTTTGTAAAAACAGCAGGTACATAAAGAACATCTACCGCAATGATTTTTCTTATTCACAAACAATGTTGGTCCCACGTAAAATCCACAAATATCCACTTTTTCTCGTAAATGAATTTTCTCACACTGCTTCAGCAAAACACATGAAATCCACAAGTCACAGCAAAGATGCGTGCTTTTTCCCTCAGCTCACATCTGAAAGCATTTGAAGAATAAATAAATAAATAAATAAAATCCTGCATTCGAAAACACCTCAAGCTCTTTCAGAAATGACATCATGGCCTTCTCTCCACTTTAACAGAAGTTATTCTTACACGGCGGCTTTGAAGACAGATTTGAAGAGCCTTCTCTACTGTGTACAGTCTGGTGACCTAAATATTTCACTTCACAATAGCCTGCCTTAACTGGCTCCAGATCAATGCAGGAGCCAGGCAGTGCAATTACCTGATGGGGTGCCTGGCTGGCTGGCTGGCCAGCCAAGGGAGCGGCGAGGGGCGCCATTTACCAAACAGGATGGACCGGGTGGATCCCCTGCATGGAGGACCACGAATGTCGGCTCATAGCATCACTGTCAGAGAGGCAGGATTTATGAGCATTTCCATGGAAAATCAATACATTTTTTTTTTTATTCCTGTGTACGTGTACATGTGTCAAGGATTTATGACAATAACTAAGGCTGGGAGGGTCTATTATCTGACAAAGACCCAGATATCCTGGGGTGCATCAGAAAAGTTATCATCCGGTGTCAGTGTAAGTGGCAATGAAAGGTGCCAGGCGAAGACAAAGCAGTGAAAGACTGCAGAAATGTGCCACAATCATAACCGAATCCTACAGATAGCTGGCAGTGCGTCTTTCACAAAGGTGCTCATTCTTTTCTGATTGGAGGTTTGAATGCATAAAGAATGCTGGATGATTTTCAATACAAACCATCAGGATTATAAATTCATAATTTATATTTGTCAACAAACATGCATTGTGCAGGCATTTGCAAGAGCGTTTTCTTTCAATATGAGAACTTCTCTTAAAGTTGAGACTGTTTCTGGTGGCTTTGGTACAGTACATTACTTATCTCAATTGCTTAGACCCTCAGCCTCCTATGCCAATGGAAGTTTTTGCACCTGATTAATTTAGGAATTTCAAAGAAAGCCAGGCAGGGAGTCTTGATTATAATTCACATGCTAACATTATAAGCCAAGAGAATGCAGTTGGGGAGAAAAAACTTGATGAAGGGTCAGCGTGAAATAAAAGCTGGTGAAAAACTGAACTACTTAAACTTCAAACATGATCCGAACAGTAGTTATTACACAGTATGCCTGGCTAGACTTGTATTTATACCCTACCTTTTCAGAGGACTTGATTGTTTAATGGTCGTACGTGTAGGAAGGGACAGAACTTAAGTATGCAACTTGCCGCCTAAATCACCACAAACTGCACAGAGATCTGTGTGTACCATTATTTAAAAACAAACAAACAAAAAAATGCCCTGATCCCCCTCACAACACCAGGGAAAGGTAGATGACATTCTAGTCTTTGCCCAGGCTTTACCACCTCTATGATATGGAACTTGCTATTCAGCCTGATGCCCATTTTCTGCATGCAAATATCCTTCCTGTCGTACAGGTTCCCACGGGCCAAAATGGAGACTTTCATGCACTTTTAGAAAGATCATTCAATGCATTTAGATTTTTATGAGATGCTACCAATTTTTATTTGGAGTGAAAATTCATCATAGCATGCTTGTTAAGCAGCGAGGACCAAAATGCACTTAAAGCTAACGATAGATAGCAAGCTGTCTGTGCACTGCATTTACATCAGTGATTTTAAAAAAATATATGTAATTGGGTTTAAGTGTGAGATGGAAGAGATGCTTCATAAATCTCAAAATGGGTAGAGTGATCATGTTGTCAGTTGACTCACTAATTGAATCAATGCCTTTTGATAGTTTCACATGAGTCAGTGATCATCAGCACGTGAAAGCCCATTAGAAACTAGCCCATAATGCGTGCATGATGCCCCGTTCTCACATTTAGTTAAGTGAATAAAATTTTTAACATATCTGTGCCCATCCGCTCCATCATGGGCAGCACTCCTGCAAATTGTGGACGGGGCAGCTTTGTACGATGGTGAAACTTAGACGCTATTGTCAGGAACTGAACCCTGTGTAGAACAGTAGTGATACCAAATCACTCAAATGCCAGGGCTTGTTCAGTGCATAATGTTTAGCTCCTGACATCAAATCATTTATCCTCCTCTTCTTCTTTTTATAATAATAATAATAATAATAATAATAATTTTTATTATTATTCTAGAAGATATTATTGTGATCACGCCCACAGAGATCCCACAGAACCTAATGGTATCCAGACTTTAGAAAGTGGAGAAAACAGGTGTTCTGGCATTTCATCATACCTATCGAGTTCTCCTACCAAGGGGTATTGCACAAGCGCACATCAAAGATTGATAGAAATTACTACAAATTTGCGAAACCGGACATTTCGAGGTAGGGCAAATCGACCGAATACCGTCGGAGCTTTGAATTTCCCCAGTTATGCAACATAGCCTATTTAGTCCAATTTGTGTGTGGTTCAGTAGGTTATTATTACACACAGTGCCATACCCGAAGGCCAGAGTGCCTACAGTGGACAACGGAGTTTTTGGGCTCATTCTACAGACAAATTCGACAATTCGGCAGTTTATTTGCTTGTACATGAATGTTGCTTAAACAAACAGGACTCTAAACAGACATTTATAAGAATGGCAGTGACCATTATTTCAGTATGTGAATATGCATGAATTAATTTATTCAACCAACCATTTTCAAAGACTGTATTTATTACCAAAAAATTTCATTTCAGATGTTACGGTGGTAAATAATTGTTTTTCAATGTGAACATTGGAAAACAATAACTCAGTTAATATGAAGTGACATCTGTTTCACTAATTTACAGAAATATTTCTCAATTAGCCTATGTGAGATGCAATTAACTGGCAAACAGTATGTAGGCTGTCACAGTCCTATAGGAGGTGAATAAGTGCTTTGTCTGTTCAGGCATCATACTCGTCGTGGAATTACAGTATATTGTCATGTTTGTATACTATGAGATGTTTACTTTGATCTAATGCTTCTGATTAGATATTACTCAGTGTCTCGACACAAATCAAAATGTCAGGATCATGTCAGTATAGGCTACTACATGGAACTACTTAACGGGCTGGCCACATGTACGATCTGTGAAAGGCTACAGGTTACAAATATGACTTAAACGAAAAAAGCACATCAAAGAAATTGTCTTCCTCATGTATTATCAACATGGAAGCAAACTCTAGTTATTGATACAATTTTTCAACATTAGGCAATGATTCTGCTGTGGAATCTGATCCTTATTGATCATGTTAATATAGGGAGTTACCTGAATACTTTGGCCTGATTACAGTGTGTATTTGATGCACAGTGTACTATGCTAGTGTTTTTCCAGGTAATTTACACCAATATTAGCCTTCAGCAAAATGTGGAGTACATCGACAGAACATATGAGTACTGCAGCCCAGATTTTTGTTGTTTTTGGCCACAAACCATCCTGCTCTCCAAACTCTTAACGCATTTGGGGGCCCAGCTCTATTAGAAGGGCATTACAAATGAACATATTGCCTGCCTGATTTCGGTAAAGACCCACAGTTACTGAATTGCAGGGGAAGAACCAGAGAGAGTGCAATTTTCAGACCATGTACAATTACCGTTTCTACGGCAAAAGCAAAATGCACAGTCATTTTCATGCTTTGAAATGAATACATTTTCTTCTTGATTGAGTATATGACGCATGCATCACAGAGAGAAAAAAAACTGGATGGGTAACTACATAAATTAATAAATAAATAAGATTGGGACTCATACCTAATAATTTTTCAGGGTGTGATAACAGCTAAACCACTACTAAACCACCATGTTGCTATCATCCCCATGTAATGCTTGCCACATACCTCTTGTTTTTGTTCTGACGCTAAAGAAGATAAAACACTGGTGGACATAAACAAACAGACAAACAAACACATGGGCACACACACACACACACACACACATACATTCTTCATTTCTACATGAAATGAACAAGCACAGATTATCCTGGACTTTTATGAGCCGATTGTTAGTTTAACATGATCATGTATTACTTATTCCTCTCTTTTAATGTGTATGCAAATACTTGCACAAAGTCCCAGAGTGGACGTAACACATAACTTTTCAGCAGAAGCGATGCATACATTATAAACATAGGTTAAATAACCAGACCCCGGTCAGTTCCTATTAAATTAGAGATGAGCCAAGACAAATCTTTCTTTGACAACAGATTGCCTCCCTCTCCTCTGCACCGGCTATGAAAATGTCATATTTAAAGCTGCCAAGCTGGTTTTATAAATGATGCAATCCCCAAATGTCCTTCACCATGCTGCCAGTAACAGAATTTTCAGCATATGTTATTTCTGTTATCATTACATGATTATTTCTGTCATGATTCATAATAGATCTGACAAAATATTAGTATGAAAATTCTGTCTCTGTACTACACAGTGCAGTGACAGAATCATTGTACTAATATTTTAGCAGGTGTTAACAAACCTAATGTTTTAGTATGTAAGTGTTAACATCAACAAAATCCTCGCCATATGTGTGTAGAAAGTATTAATGTCATTTTCCGCAGGGCTGGAATGTTGCACATACAGTATCATACAGAACGTAGGGCAAGATTTTCCCGTTTTATCAACGTCGAGGAGAAGAGACAAGTGAAGCCGATTATGCGATGAAATGTAACCCCATCTTGAGAAACATTGCGGAAACAGCAGCCAATAGCGTATATTATCAACCGTGGGTTTCCCCGACCGAGGCAAGACCCTGAGATCAATGGGGTCTGATCAGTATGACCTTCATGGGCATCCGTGTTCTTCATTTCACATCAGGCCCTGATCCTGCTGCATTTCAAACATGGCTCACATTTATCAGCTTTCAACCGCCGGCCAATTTAAAGCACTTCCACATCAAAAATACCTTGGGGGGATTGAATTACCCTGCTGCTGTTTCCCGCTGTAGCCACACAGGAGCCTTGGGGCTAAGTTATCCCAACCATTCTTGAAAGCGGGAACACGAAATTATGACTTTATCCTAAATTGATTTAATTAATCATGCTGTAGAAGGTGCCAAGGGGCCTTTCCCTCTTCAGGTTCAGAGCCTGATGATCAGAGACCGAGTTTCGAGGGGGCAGATCCTGTCTTGATGACGAGTTTCCAGTGAGGGGGAGACTTTTGGTTTTCAAACAGCACTAGATGCTAAAATTAAGCTCTGAAATATTGATTCATAAATCAAAGGTAATGGGATTAAAGCAGAATCCCTTGGAGAAGGATAAGCCATGGAAATGGGTAATGTTTGGTCTGGTCCCCTCTCTTCATGTGGTTTTTAAATGCCCAGGCACTGAGACTGCAATGACGGTTTAATGCTCTCTAAAATGAACTAATGTGTCTAGTTGGAGTCTTGCTGCTGCCCATGTTTCCAGACATATAATGATAGCCTGGAAGGCAGGCAACCACAATATCTTACTTTGAAATAACAACCATAGATCTTAATAATTGATCTGACCACCATAGCAAAACTAAAAGAGCCTCAGGAGGTAGTATTCATTTATTCTGTTTAATGTATATTCCTCCCCCTTAAATTTTGTACACTGACTCAAAGATTGTTCCCTTTACACTTAACTAGTCATTAAATGTAATTGCATTAAGTAAAACAGTACATACACAACCTGGAATAATTTATTGCAGTTTAAAACCTTAGTGAAAGAAGGGAAGTCAAAGGAAAGACTTGCACATTCTGAAACCATTGTGAAGTATATCAGACATGCCATTTTTTCCTCCTACATAGAATTAAAAGTGACTGCATCGCTCATAGTGTATGACTTACATGCATTGTTCAACTGTATGACTCTACTTTAAAATGTTCTGCACACGTACACAAACACACAAAACAACAGCTTCTCATATGTGGAATGGATTCTCAGAAAGATGGATTTGATAACTTGCCCACACTGTTAAAAACTCCTTCGTTCCCCAGGACTTCCATTGCTCAGTTGTCTAGAATGTGATTTCAATTACCTACAAGGTTTTTCTTTTCTTTTAAATTAAAGTGAAGAGTATCAAGCAGACAATGGTATTCATTGCACTTGCAACATAAATCCCCTGTCAGATTCCTGGCTAATATTATTTAGTGCCATGTGAAGCTGTGCTTAGAACAGAGTGCCATACAAAAAAAAAAAAAAAGATTAGTTCAATACTTTGTTAAATAATGTTTAGTTATATCCCAAAATATATTAACTGATATAAAATATACTTAATTACATCACACATGTTTATATATGTTGTATTTCTTACATAGGGAATACTATAAAACTAAAAACTATTCAACTTTTTCCTGAATTTGACATTCTTACTATTCAGGTAGACCCTCTCATTTTGAAACAAATATATTTTCCTGAATAAAATTTGCTGATGTTAAAATGTATGAATGATGATTCTCAAATTGAGGAAGATGTTTCAGTTGATTGGAGAATGCAGAATTGCTATGATTGCAAATGGACTACACCAATCACAAATCACCAAAAATGCTAACAGAGCAAAAAAGCCACAGTTACTCATTCCTTCCAAGTTACTTCCTGCTAATACCCATTGAGCCAGACGTGGAGTCAAAAAGAATCCACCAATCACCAAGACCATACATTATGTCCAGCTCTTTTCATAATGTTGTTCTATTATCCTGGCAACAGACTAAACCCATCGACTCCTTCAGTTCTTGAGAGAGCTTTGTCTTTATTATATTCCCAAGGCCTTCTGGTTTCACACATGCAGTGCTGCCCATCAGTTGTGAGTGGAATGGCTGTGGTTTGTATTGTGATGTTTATGTACAAACAGCACATGCAAACCCTTCACATTAGGCTTTATGTGCGCATCCTGCTTGCTGAAGCTTCTCCCTCTGATTTCCTGCAACGCCGAGTGATCGCGCTTCAACCGCATGTGTAATTACCCTCTGTTCAATGGCCTCCCTCATTGGCCACTCCAATTTTTTTTTCTTTCTAAATGCTGCTGTTTTGTAAAGCAAATATTCCAGAAAATGACAACACTCAGTTATATAAATATCAGGCCCCCAATGCGGAGATGGGTGATTAAACAATTTGCATAATGAAGCCTGGTCTTTATAAGAGGAGCAGAGGATTGGCATGAGGTAGATGTAGCCATCCGTGCGCATGCACATCCATTTCAGTTGTGAAAGGTCAGATATGTTGTGGCTCTGTGGGTGGTGCAGGCAGAATTTCCAATCAAAACATTCTTCAGTATATAATGGTACAAAACAGTGACTCATTACACATGACAAAAATTACATTTTGGGTTGGAAAAATAAATCAACATATGATTTGAGAGCTGCTGCTGCTGCTGCTAATAATACTAATAATAATAATAATAATGAAGAAACATTCATTCTCAATTTTATCATCCTGTTTAGGAATCGGTACAAGGGTGTCTCATTATACAAAACCTCTTCACCGTAGATTTTCATGTAAACGCATTTCAAGATAGCTTTGTCATCTGCCATTCATAAATAAATCTGCTGGTATCACATGCACCATGTTGCTAGTAACTGTGCACATGGCTGAGTTCATTATGGAACGGTGAAATAAGTCTAGTTATAAGAGACTGTTCTATTTTTTATTCCTATGTGTTAAATGTTTAGATGACAAGGAAACAGCATTCATTAAATATGTTTTTATTTGAACACGTTAACATTGTTTCCCTGAATATCTAGCTTAACCTCAATTTTTAAGGCCTTTTCCACTCTCCGGTTTCGAATGCACTATCATCTAACAGACGTTCCCACGCTGTAATCTCCACAGCTGATGCGGGAGAGTGTAGACAAGTCATGTTACCAGCTGCTTCTTTTCCCATACCACAACTCAGAAGCCAAGCTTGTAGTCATGAGCCGGAGAATACACTTCATGTGCAGCTTCAGCAAGCAGACTGCGGGCGCCTGATTGACCAGAGGGAGTCAGTAGAGAGCCATGCAGTATCAGGAAGCCCATCCATGCAACAGAACCGTGCTTTAGCAGGATGAGCCACCCACTAGCCCTCATAATGTTACGTAACGTGAATACTAAGCCATTGGATGCCATTAAATGAATGAGCATGTGGGAATTTCCTTCGTCATTCCTTGAACATTTCATATGGGTTGTCATTATTGAAAATGAAATTACTTTGTTCCTAGATGAAACTAGGTTATGTTCAGCTACTTGGACATATTTTTACATTACAGTCGTTTGGCAGACGCTCTTATCCTGAGCAACTTACACAACTTTTTACATGGCATTTACATTACATCAATTTATACAGCTGGATATGTACTGGAGCAGTGCAAGTTAAGTACCTTGCTCAAGGGCAGTGCCCTAGCCAAGAACCGAACCCACAGACTTTAGGTTATAAGACCGGTTCCTTGCCCATTATCCTACACTACCAACATATTTGCTGTTAACAGGATTTTTCGCAATTACCATTGTCAAGGAAACAAAGTAGGTAGGGGAATAAAAATGATTGGCTGATAGGCATTACATTTCTGTTGTAAGCTTTTGAGAGATGTGTTGGTGGAATGAAATTGTGATTTCTTCATGAAACACACCAAAAACAAAGTGATCGCATTTCACAGATGTTAGCTTGCATGTCCTAATTTGCTGTTAAACAGCCCACAGATCTGTAAATCATAAAACAAAGCCCATGTAATGCAAGACAAGCACTTGGTTGGTAAATGTGTTATATGCCTTCACCATTCAGTTTTATGAACATGTTTTATTTTAGTGTTGGACAAGTACAAATTAAAATAACTGAAAAATCTGCAGGACAATGTGTTGCATATCTATGTAGTGAATTATTCTGCACCTTAATACGTAATGAAAGTTGTGATGGATAGGCTGCCAATATATCGCATGGCACACACAGCGTTCACTCACCATTCACTCACACACTTATATCTATGGCCAATTTAGAGTCTCCAATTAACCTACTTGCATGTCTTCGGACTGTGCGAAGAAACTGGAGTACCCAGAGGAAACCCACATGGACACGGGGAGAACATGCAAACTCTACACAGAAAGGCCCTGGCTGGATTCGAACCCAGGAGGGTGAGGTGACAGTGCTACCCACTGCACCACCATGCCGCCCTTATTTATATCTACAAAATTATAAATACAAATAAGTTTATTTTGAACATTTTTAGGCAAAAAACTATATTAAGTTTTTTGCTGTTGTGATTTTGTATGTATGAAAACTTGCTAAAAACAATTAAACTCATAATCCCACATCCCTAATTCATAATGCTGTGTTGGTACATGGAACAATAAACACCTTATTCCAGAGAAAATGTGTAGAAATTATTTAGATGACTTAAATTCAGATTTTAAAGTTTTTTTTCTTATGATAATTGTAATTTCTATCACAGAGGAATTGTGCCCTGTGTTCTGATTTGTGAGGTTATGCGCTGATAATGTAAAAATGAAAGTGTACGGGTGTGAGTGTGCATGTCTTCCGAATTATCAATGAATTTTTAAACAACCTTTCATCACACAGTTTATTTTTTTCAGGCTGGTCTCCTGGGCCTGAAAGTAAATGAGCTCCATTAAAAAGCTCAATGAATTCAAATTGTTGCCGGGTTTTCAGTTGCCGAGCGCCAGTGGCCCATCAGGATTATGAGGGCGCTTATCTGGATTAGGTCAAAGTGTGAACAAGTTTCAAGCAGCCCCGCGTGTCCGTCGGGGACGCTAGCGATTCTGTGAAGTCACAAATTTAAATGAAAGAGCAGAATGGCCTGTGCGTGCGGCTCACGGCACACGTGTGCGCACTACAGGGGAGTGACATTTTCACGGGCCCTCAGTGCCATGCGCGGCACACTGGCGTTTTATGGGTTTACGGAACCTCCAAAGGAGCCCCAGCAGAACTACTTATTCCTTGTTACTCAAAGGCGCTGGCACACCCTCTCAAGTGTCCCCCGACAGGCCACTGTTCTGCGTCAGTACTTGCCCACTTTTTGAAATGGAGCGTGTCAACGTTTTCTCAATGGCGTGCTGGGTCGGCAACCTAACTGAAGCAATAGAACAACACTGATCCAATATTAAACGTGGCAGTCACTCATCTATATTAAGGGTATTAAAACAATAAAGCCGTCTCATCAGGCACTGTGTGGTGGTAAGAAGCCAAACAACAGCAAACCAAAATTCTAAAATGGCACAACATAGAAGCTCAAAAAACCCTTTACATTTTTACACTTATGTAGACATTAAATGGTTTGTATTGTCAGGTATAAAGATAAATACTACAGGCAGTGAACAAAAGGCATTGCTCATCCAGATAACACACAAGAACATGTCTAAAAATTCCATGCAGACTTTGAACGAGTGGTGATTGTTGCTGATTGTTTGAACTTTCTGATGCTTCACAAGAAAAACGAATCTATGATGTGATGTCAGCATGGAACTCCAAGTGAAAGAAATCATTAACAAAGGGCAACAGTTGGTAGAAGCACATAATCCTAACTGGAACTGAGCAGGTGACCCCACAGAAAGCAGTCTTTAAGCATTGATCAAAGTAATTAATTCTAAGCCCCATCTCCTTTATTTAGTCCTGTTAATGATAATGGTGGTTAACAAAGTGATTTTAATGTGTTGCTTTGCTTGTGTACCTTTATAGCTCCTATCAAGGGACATGAGCAGACCAGAGATAACAATGAAAGAAATGGGTTAACTCTTTGAATATCTCTCTCCACCCCCTTCTCTCTCTCTCTCTCTCTCTCTCTATCTATCTATCTGAACAGTTTTTGGAGTTACTTGAAATGTATTTTCTCACCTTAGACCTTAGATTTTGTGTAGACGCTAGTGAGAGTGACACTTCATAGATCAGTAAAACGAATGAGCATCGGCAATATGACACCTTTTGTTACGCCTCTTCGAACTGAATTAGCGGAGAGGGCTGCTCGTCTCGTGTTGATGCAACAATGGAAGGCAAAATTGAAAATCAACAGGCAGCATGTAGTTATGGTCCCGAATGATTAAAAAGGGATCAACACTATTGATTTTCTGCATGCTTAGATCCTTCTCTCTTATAGGATTTCAGTCAACAAGTTCCACAGCAGTGAACATCTGCACCTTGGCAATTTGTTCATTTATCTGCTGTCGATATGTGGAATGCAACCTGTTAATGACTCTGAATTCACTTAAATTGACCTCTGCCATTGATTGCGTTTGGCAGTATTGAGTCACCAATAAAATTGGGGTAGCACTATACATTAATTATTTTACATCTGTACCTTGACAATTTATTATTTTTTTTCTGCTTTTGATATGTGGAAATGCAACCTTTTAATGACTCTGAATTCACACAAACTGACCTCTGCTTTTGGCAGTATTAAGTCAACATTAATATTGATCTAGCACTATACATAAATTCCAAATATTCTGGTCAATTTTCAGTCTTCAAGATTTTTATCAATGATGTCAAAAATGTCTTCAGTCAATGCGAGGAAAACAATCCAAAAGGCATAACACAGCATATTCAACATATATATGGCCTTAAAAGGCTCATTTGAAGCCAGCTGAAAACTTTTCTGAAACAGAACTCATGGAGCAGTTGCAATCTGCCGATACGTTTTAGATGGTACCGTAATTATGAATTCATTTCATGCTGTGCAGCAGTAGGAGTGAAAGACTTTGCTGTTAATGACTAGAAAGCATTTTCCAACAAATATGGAACTCAGTTGGTGTGTGGAACCCTGCTCATAGATTACAGAAAAAAGGAGAAAATTAAAAATACATTTAACTGTATTCTTCTGAAAGTTTTCCAATTAGTATGCAAGTTTAAATGTATCTGCTGAGCTGTTAAATTTAACAGAACGTGGGGTTATTTTCCTCCTCAAAGGAAAACCTCACCAATATTTCCTGCAGAAAGGGGTTTCATGCAAGAGCAGTTCTGGCAAATGCTTACCACAAGCAGATGGCAGAGTTTGGCATGCAAAGCCCAGTTTAACAGTGGCTCTAGATATATGAAGACTCTTCAACGGTGGAATCTGTCAAAATCAGCCCGGGGATTTGTGGCAGCACTTCAGACAGCCTGGCTTTGACCTCTGCCTATGATGATTCCCCGCTTAGCTTCCAAAGCTTTTGAAAAAGACTGTGAAGACTTTTTGCCTGTGATTAATAGGTGTAAAAAAATAATAAACTTCAGTATGTACAGTAATCTGACTGGGCTCTTCATTTGGAAACTCCTCATTACTTCATTCCTCATTCAGCCTGCCTGGAACACAGCTTGTGATCAGCAATGATATTCACAGTTGAAGGCCAGTTACAACCTCCCTTTCGATGCAGGGAGAAATGGTGACAAACTGAGGGCCTGAAGCAGGGGTGGGAAATTCCATTTCTACAGGGCTGATGTGTATACAGTCACCAATTACACTGGCCAAATGAGCTAATTAACTAAATACGCTTACGCTGGTTTAGCCATAAATTAGACCACAATAAGATGTTTCATGTTGAGACACAGGAAGAGTCTTCAACTGTCATTCATGAAGTAATCAAAAATTTTAGCTAAAGTATCAATTAATAGTGATTTGTCTAAATAAATAATTAAGAGAAGAAATTGGCATGAAATCCAGAAACAGATACGGCCCTCCGCCCCTGGTCAACATTAACTGGCAACGTCTGAGCGGCATTCATTCATTTTCCATTTCTATGCTACAGCCTGATCAGTTCATCACATACTTTTACTTTCACATTTTGTGATTCGAACGGCACCGCCTCTTCTTTGTTTGATGTGCAAGCTCCGCAATCGAGATTGCCATTTTAGAAGTGGCAGGCTTGAAGGGCACGAGTGCTGACATTTCCCCCGTTCCGGGACTGTGCCCAACACGCTATTCCGCCGTGCGGCTCGAGAGTTTCGCTCGGAAAGGTTAAAGGATGGACGTTTAGTGGTGAAATGGCATGTTCTGCATGAACCCAGAGGGAGCGACTGTGAACTTGCTAATATTACAAGCCCTGGGGAGGTAGGCAACAATCTGGCCTGCCACCCCTTCTCTGTTTGTCTGAAGTACAGCTTGTCAGAGGATCTCAGAGGACAAAAACGGGTTTTGATGTCCTACAGCATGAATTAAGCACACAGGAAATACTTAAAATGCATGATAATAGAATTATAATAACTATCATTGCGTGTATGCTCCGCTAATACTACTATAAAAAAACAAGAGCCTAGCACTTGTACTTATAATACCAAAACAGTAATAGGAAGTCTACAACCACTGCTGCTGCTATAGGATGATAAAAACAGAAGTTAATAACCCTGTCTCAGCTTCTATACTGGAGATTTTCCATTCAAAATACAAGACAATTATACGCAGAATACTTTTGTTCATTATGCTGTGATCCTTTGACCACAAAACAGGTACACAAAATTGGCACAGCTGCACATTAAAGGATGGTTTGCAATGTTGCATTGCACTAAGTACTCTCTATTCAGTGTGAAGAATAGAAAAAATACATAAATTAATCAAATAAATACAGTACCATCATAAACAAGCTAGCTAAATGGGGCTGACAAAACAATACAGGCATGTATAATAGTTTTAAAAACCACCAAATGCTTGAATCACCAAATGATGAAGAATATAATTGTTCACAAATTATGAACCCCACTTTGCGTTTTATAACACATAAAAAAAGGAGTTGGCTGAAAATGGATTTTTGCAAATAAAAAAGAGAGAACTGGGAATGTCTGGTCCTCAGATTATGGGTTAGCAGTCATGTGTGGCTCAATTCACTTCTCTCAGTTTCCCAGCTCAGTGTCCATCTGGCTGCAGTCCATCTCCATCCACACCTAAAAAGCATGGGAGGGAGGGGTGCCTAATGCTGAAACGCTATTGGTCCTGCTGCCTATTGCTGAGCTGAAGAGGTCCCTGTCGGTTGGGTTTGAGCGCCACAATAAAACTGGTGGACAGATGGAACCGTAGGAAAAGACCATTGGGGAACTGCTCTCCAAAAAGAGGAATTAGCTGATCTCTCTTCTCGTTAAAGTACAAGGTCAATAATTTGTGAACAAATCCAATTAGCTGAGACAATTTTTTGTGCAGTAGAGTTGAAAACCCTTCAAAAGAAAAGCTCTTGCACCTAGACACAGAAAAAACAAATGTCCCATTTATGCACTTTATCAAAATTACACTTACAGTTGCCCTTGCCTTGGCCAAATTGAACAATTCAATTTTCTGTTCTTACTGGTAAAATGAATGTGATGTTATATGCATGTCATTGTGTTAAGCACCTGTTAAGGTGTCATATCTACAAAAACACAATTGAAATGTGTGTGTGTGTATGTGTGTGTGTGTGTGTGTGTATATCACTGATACATAAGATAATTAATGTCCTTGAAAAAGTACAACTCAGAAACTGCATAGTAGTAATGTGGTAAAATTTAAAGGTATTCAAAGCCGTCCAAAGCTAAAATTGTGTGCAATCAAAAGGAAATCCTACAGGAGAGAGGGATTAGTCTTGACTGAATTTTAAATGTGCCATTACTGCACCAACAGGACCCTTTGTTCTCAGGCACAAATAAAAACATGGTGTGTCGCAGAACTGTTCTATTTAGGAAGCACCGGCCCCCACTGACTAACAGCCTAAAAATGTCTTCTTTTGTATCCTGAAACAGCAGGCTAATTACTAAGCCAATATCTATTAAAGGCTTGCTGAATTATTTAGCAGATAGCCACTTCCTCCCACAAACATGAAGGCCAATTTTCGATTGTCTGATTATTGTTGAGGTGCTGTCCAATGTGCCATAGCACCAAAAAATCAAAGAAGATCAAATCAAATCAAATCACAGAAAATCTTTTTTTTTTCACTTAGCAATCCACCTTCAGAAAAACACACAACACCTTTGGACTCTAGAAAAAAAACTTTTGTAATCAGGCTTTAACCTGGTGGAATTTGCGCGGCACACACTTATGCGATGCGGTGTGTTGAATGTTTCATGGATAACGCTGGCACAGAAGAGGGATCAATACGGAATCTGCAGCTACACATCAATTTTGACATGTTGGAAACACAATCTAAAAGAGGAAATGTTAATACAATGCAGCCTCTCTTGGGAACTCTAGTGAAAAATTCCCAACTTAATTATTGAAAATCGCAGACGAGGGAGAGGAAAAACACGAGTTCACGCGCGCGAGAGCAATGTTGCCCGCGAGCGAATCCTGTTCGGCGTGCACGCGATCCTGAGAGTGTGGGAATGGCGGGGCAAATGTTAAACGCCGTTTACGTTTTGTTGACACATTTCGCCCCGCGTATCTGCGTGTGCTGCGGAGGCACACCAGGAAGCTACTGCAGGCTCCCATTCTCCCACCAGGGAGCCTGGGCTTCAGACAGTCTGAGGAAGTAATTGGAAAACAGTGTGAGGGCCAAGGAGGGCTAGGCAAGATGTGCATCTCCTCCTTGCGAAGTCCCATCTCTCCTCGCTCAGCTCATATGCCGACAGCAACAGCCCGGGCCGACAATGGCCGCATCCCTTCAGGGGCTATAGTCTAAAAATCTCTTATGTGCGGCAGACATGACGCATCTGAAGGCATTTGAGTAAAACATCGTGTTTCACTTTGAAAGTGATGCTGAAACACCTAATTCTGAATTTTAAAAGTTTAGTTTCCTTGTCCCTGACAATAGGAAAATTGCCGCATGCATTCGCCAAAATTACCTGTCCAGTAATTGCCATTTTGAGCTACAATCAAGGAACAAACCATTTTCCAAATTACACAGCTCCAAAGCCAACAACGTATTATAACTTAGATTTTAGAGTGCGGTTCCATACCAGAACCACATACCCAGAACACATACATGCAAAAAAGATTTCACGGTGGGTCCATGAGTTGGTGCATGGAGTACTTAAGGATTTGTTCTATACTTGGATAGGAACTGGAGAGTGATGCAACAGAGATCAATATGGGCACAAAAAAAGTAGCAGAGAGAACATTGGCCAAAGCAAGGTGGTGCAATTTTTACACTGGTGCTCATTAATACAGAATGTGTGTTATGGCTAGAGTATACATCACAATTTTAGCAGCAGCCCACCTATTTTATAAGGCCAAGCCATGATTTTGCCTTGGTCCTTGGCTAAATGTGTATAAACGTCTGTAAACTGTTGATGTATGATGTAGAACCACTGTAAAAAAAAAAAAGTACTGGCAGCCAATAAGAGACTGAACATTTCAGAAGCGTCATAAGTAGAGGTAATATCTAGGAATAATATTTGACAGAAAAGGCTGGCTAGTTTCTGTGATGAGGAGATGCTGTTTCACTGTATAATAATTTCACATACTCCCCGATCTAAGAAAATTGCCATTAATTATTACCAAATTTTCACTTTCCCATTTGGATTGAATGGTGGAAACGTAAATAAAATGCAATACATAATTGCATTCTACATTATCGTGCTAAATTAAGACTGAAACATTGGATAAAAAACAGTTATTTACAGATCTTTTGCTAGTTCAAACTAATTTTAGTGTTTGATGCCTAAATTTAAAAAAATGCAGATATTTAGGGAACTATACAAACTGAACATAGATTTTCAAGAATTATAATAGTGTGTGAGGTTTTAAATGAAAAGGTTCCCACCTCAGCTGATAAAAAATTCAATGGAGTTCCATGGAACCTTGAAAAATAAACTAAGCATTGTGTTAACAGAAAATACTGTGGAAGGAATTCCAAATATACTTTTTAAATTTACTTGTAAAGATCCATCACGGAAAGTCACAGATAACAAAAAGTCGGTGGGTATCTAAGTCCCCATCTCCATCCCCCCAGGACAGACATCTCCCTTCCCCCGGACAGACATTTTAAGAGATGTTTCACTCACGATGTGGAGCATAACGTAGTCTCCCAGCCCAACGGCGCTGTCGATGCGGACGAGTATCCCGTCCTTCAGAGACGTGCTGAAGCCCACGGTCAGCCGGTCGGTCCGCGTGCTCGGCCGGTCATTAGCAGGCCAGGTGTACGTTATGAGTCCCCCTCCTTTGCCAAATATAAATGTTGTTCCCGCTGAAGAAAGAGGAGACACAAGGAGGAAACAGGAGGAAAGTGAGAAACATGTTTTTACACGATAAGACACCATTTAGATCAAATTTACCGAGGCTTACGGACAAATTAATCATCCAGAGATGACGGCTTGCCAGGCACCCTTCGAGTCAGCTGACAGGTCTTAGTATTATGTTTTCCTGAATGTGAGAATTGCGAGATTAAGAGATATTTGTATTAATCATGCAATCATGTGAGGCAAAGCTTTGTTTCCAAAGCTTACCTGATAGACCATCCCTCCACTGAGATAATTAAAAACCAGAACTATCTGAAGTAGGCCGAGACTGCTTTGAGTTAAGTGCCAACCGTGAGGTCTTTGATAGAAAAATGCTCCTTGCTTCTGAGAACTACTATCGGCATTTAGATTATTCTGGCCAGACAACTGCTGCACACACACATGCACATACACAAACACACACACACACACAACAACAAGAATAACAACAATGTACACTGAGGGCAATATGATGTTATTTTTAATATTCTCTTAGGCTTTCATAATTGGGACAGACTTTGAAGATAACTCTCCCCCCACCTCTCTTCTTCGGCATTCAACCAGTCCATTGCCAAGGGTTAACATAAATAATGCTTGCACCTGGGTCAGAGAAGTCATAATTCTTCAGGTGATATCCTCCATAGGAAATGCTGTGACCTATACAAGTTAAATATAACTCCTTCAAGGGAATAACAATAAAGAATCTGATGAATGATTTTTACAGTCCTCATATATAATACATGAAACGGCATTCAAAGAACAAAGCTGGAATGAAAACCCGAGAGCATTCGGGGGATTTAATTTGACAAGTGCTCCAGCTATAGGCCAAGACTAAATGAACCCCACTGCAAACAAAAGGCTTGAACAACATTGTGAAAGAACCTCTGTTAATGTATTGATCATGTCAAATCCAGCCCTTGATGTACTAATTATTTTTGGAACAGAAGAAGAAGCAACAGGGGTGGTTTTAAAATGTAGATTAGACTCTCTGAATGTAATTTGAATTACAGTCACACTTAACGTGCAGTGCAATTTATGTGGTAGTGTTTGCCACAAAAAGCAAAAAACTGAAGGAACAGTCAGTCAAGTAATGAAACACACAGCATATTGTTTCTAACTGTAGATTCCCTATTACATTCCTGAGCAACTACCTCAGACTGCAAGCATCAAGCCGCTATGTCTTCCTCCAAGCTGGGAGACAGCTGGCTTTATGGCATCCCAGAGTCCCAAGTGAAGTGGAACATCTGGCCATTAGATGGAGCATGCTCAATTACCACAAATTTCCCCTCGCCCTGCCTTTGGCTATTCCAAACCACCCTGCCAGGAGGAAACAGCTAAACAGCACACCCCACTGCAGCCGTTATTGTGGCAATACCAGCCAGCGTTCGCTCGTGAAACTCGTTCTCCTCTCTTATAGCACATTTAAAAAATTCAATATCTAAACGAGACGTGACATTACGCGGGGAAAATCGTCTACCTGGCATGATGGAGAAACGGTGGCGGTGTTAAACAATGTTACGCACAGACGGCTACAGCTAGTATTCAGGTGCTGAATCAATAGTGAAAAACAAGCGCTGCTGCAGGTGCTTGGAGAAATATCCAGATGAATACATGGATTAAATTTAGTGGCCTATCTCATTTCTCCATCCTTTCACTTTGACCATCAGACTTGGTTTCAGTCAAGTGGTTAATAATTAATGCAATCGTTACACAATTAATTAATGAGGAACCTGATGGCAATGGAAATCCCAGACAGCCTGTTAAGTATTATTGGGCGCCATGATAATATAGCTGTAGTGCTTTTTCTTAATAGAAAGATAACAACTGAGGTGCCACAACCCTTATGAGCCAAGGGCATAGTGTTAAGGTATCGATTCCTTTGGAATTTGTAGCTAATTTACAGTGTAGTTTACTTGAGACAGAGACAGATCTGACTCGTTATGAACGGGTAAGGTAATATCTGACTGTATCCCACTAAGTGGACAGAACTAGGCCTTGTTACAGCCCACTACTCGATATGGCATGCGGGGATAGGCATGAACTCAGGGGTCGCAATGAGATTCTGTAGAGGGTAACGAACAGAAAACAAATTTTTTTTCTGTCTAAAATTATGATTGTGATCACACTGAATGGGTATCACAGTTCACATTTGTTGACATCATTTAAATATAGTAATGGCCAAAAAAACAGCAGCAACAAAAAAAACAAAACAATGCACTGACCTGTCGCCCACAGGCAAACTTGAAACATTTATTTAAAAACTGAGGTAAAACGATTACATGAATGGACAAACAGCCTAAACTGCATGAACATTATTTTGCTGAAGTACTTATTGGCCTGGGGGCAGAGTACTTAATATTTTTGCAATGAGCCATTGAATAGCATACACTTGTTTAGTTTTTTGTATCCCGGAATGGCAGTTTCAGTGTCCAAAATACACAGAATGCATTGGTTTAATCACCCCTTCTGTGCTAGTATACACTTTATTTGTATTCATTGGCATGACATCAAGCTCTTTCAACATAAATTTGCCCATATGAAAAACTAACAAAAACAGGATTTTAAACTTTATTTACAATCCTAATTTGACCATTTCTGAATATAGCTAAATTCATACATTCATAATTGACCCTGAATAAATGTTTAAGAGGCTAATTTGTTTGAGCTCCTCATGAAAAGGAAATAGTCTCCACAAACATGGAGAGGCAGCTACTTTTTAAACCTCCAAAAAGCTTTTCTAAAAATGTATCCTACATAGCTTCATATGAAGCTCTGGTTGGGATTTTAAACACTGATGGGCTAAAAGGCCAACATCTATCTCCCTCTGTATACACATTCAGATTAATCATTGTTTTATAATATCTCACACATGCAGACATGCCTATGGATGCCATTCATCTTTCATGTTTATAATACAGTACTCATTTTATTAGATTTATTGGATTATATTTGCAGTTCTTGCCCTTTTCTCTCCCACCCCTCCCTCGTTGCTCAAGTTGCTACCGATCTTCCAGCCCTCTTGGCCCTGAACATAAAGGAGACGAAGCACAGGAGACAGCAGATGTATATGTAAGTGAAAAAGACAAGAACTTTTTACTCAACCTAACAAGGTCATGTTTTTAAAATAGCACGTTAGCAAAGTACTTTGCATACTTGCCTAGCAACATGCAATGTAACAAGTCAGTGAGATATTGACCGACTTAACCTTGACCAAACAGAGTAATAGAATTTAAATATTTTAGCTCACAGACTAACGATAAAAATTCCCCGCAACATTTGTCATCTTTGAGAGGATTAGGATCCTGAGAAGAACTCTGAGACTGTGCAGTTGGTGTGTGGTCCTGAGCTCGTACTAAAATTGTCTGAGAACTGCATTCCCCATCCTGCCTGGGGGGTCTCATCTAGCGGATACCTGAGCTATCTCTCCCCTGGTTCCTCTCAGTTCTTCAGTAGATAACTTTAACTATCTAGAGCGTCTGTAAATTATGTTTGAATACACAGCTGATTTAAATGTAAAAAAAAAGAAAATATATATTATTTGATGAAAACCGGTGTTTGAAAAAACTGTGATACAACAATTTCTCAATATCAGTAGTGTGCAGTGATCAAACAAAGAACAAGAATACTGATTGCTTTTAAATACATCGACATTAACATTGCAACACAATACAATCTAAAATAGGCAATGGCATAATCAGCAAAGATGTGCTGGCAATTATTTCATCATGATTTGTTATTGTCGTTTTTCCCATTAGAACATGTTCCTACAAATCTCTAAGCAGGTCCGCAACAAGTCTAAATCACTTAGCAACAAACAGAATAAGGGACTCTAAAGGCATTAAAGTCTCAGGTGTGATGAGTACTGAATAAATCAGAGAGGTTTTAGAAGATAATGATCTCTTAATAATGATAAAAAAGGATCTACCTTTGTCTGATTCTCAGTTCCTTCCTGGAGATACCAGAGTGATAGTACTCCAACATTATGAAAGATAAACTATTTCCTCTTCGTGGCCTTTCCTATATACACCACATTATTAGGTACAGTTGCTCATTAACACAAATGGCCAGCTCTTCCCATCAATGAATCATGTGGCTGCAACTGAATGTAAACCATGCAGACATGGTGAGAAATTTAATTTGTTTTGTTTGACCAAACATTATGACTGGGAAAGACATCCAAGCAACTTTGAGCGATGATATGATTGTTGCCAGATGGAGATGGTTCCAGAATCTTAGAAACAGCTAGCCTCCTGGAATTTTCACACACTACAGTTTTATAGTCTAGAGAGAATGGTGCAAAAGGAAAAAACATTAAGTTGAGTGGTAGTTCTGTGGACAACACCTTGTTAGTGAGAGAGGTCAGAGGAGAGTGGGCAGACTCGCTCAAGTTAACAGAAAGGCCACACATGCTCAAACAACAGCTGTTTGAAACAGTGGTGTGTCAAAGGGCATCTCTGAACGCACAGCATGTCTAATATTGAACCAAATGTGCTACAGAAGCAGAGCACCACGCTGGCTTCCTACTGTCAGCTAAGAACAAGAAGAGGCTACAGTGGGCATGTGATCATGTGATTGCCAAAACTGGACAAGAGAAGATTCTAAAAACATTTTTCTGGTCTGACAAATCTTGATTTCTGCTGTGACATGCAGATGGTGGGGTCAGAATTTGACAGCATGAATACATAGATCCATGGTGCAGGCTGGTGGTGTGGGGAATGTTTTCCTGGCACACATTCGCCCTTTGATATCAAATGAGCATCATTTGAATGCCATACCTACAGCATCGGAAGGCATTGGTGCTGATCATGTGAATCCCTTTTGGTCACAGTTTAACAATTATCAAATTTATATTTCCAACAAAATAATGAGATCATGCATCATGCAAAACATGCATCATCTCAAGCTGGTTCCACGAACCTGACAGTGACTTCAGTATATTTCAATGGCCTGCACTGTCACCAGATCTCAATCCAACAGAGCAACTTTGGGATAAGGTGGAACAGGAGGTTTATAAGATGAACATGTGGCCAAAAAAAAATCTGCAGTCACTGCAAGATGCTATCAAATCAGGATGGACCAAAATCCCTAAAGAATGTTTCCAGCCTCATCCCACATATAAAATGGGATTGCAAATAAACAAATGTTGTAATCACTTTATATTTAATCTGCTTAACACATTCAAAGATAATAGCATTGGCAAGGATTGGCAGACAATATGAGTAAAAAAAGCCAATCAATGTTGCTGGGAATAGCATCCTACCTTTCTGGTCAATTGCCTTGTTTTACAGAGCACAGTACTTGCCATTCATTTATTTATTTCTTTTCAAGAGAGAAAAGAACAATCCTGTTGTGGCCAACTCTGTTGACTGCATCTGCCCACTTTGATACAAACTGACAATTATAGTTTTTATATACAGAGGGTGCAATGTGCCAATTTCTTTTTAAAAAAGATTGGAAAAATGTTGCTTTGTCAGACACATCTCAATAGTTGCTGTGCCATGCAGATGACAGGGTCAGAATTTGGCATAAACAGCATGAATCCATGGATTCTGCCTTCTATCAACGGTGAAGGCTGGAGGTGGAGGTGTAATGGTATGGGGGAAATTTTGGTGGCAAACATTTGGCCCCTTAATACCAATTGAGAATCATTTAAATGTCACAGCATACCAATGCATTGTCACTGACTATATGCTTCCCTTTATGGCCACAGTCTACCCCTTTTCAAATGGATATGTCCAGCAGGAGATTTCACCACATCACAAAGGATGCATCATCTCAAGCTGGTTCTATGATCATGACAGTGACTTCAATTTACTCCAGTAGCCTGCACAGTCCCCAGATCTCTATCCAATAGAGCACCTTTGGGATGAGGGAACCTTTGGGATGAGGAAACAGGAGGTTTGTGGCAGGAATGTGTGGCTGAAAAATCTGCTGTAACTGAATGATGCTATCCAGTCAGGTTGGGCCAAAATCCCTTAAGAATGTTTCCAGTCTCATCCCACATATAAAAATAGGATTGAAAATAAACAAATGGTGTAATCACTTCATATTTAATCTTCTTAGCACATTCAATGATAATAACATTGGCAAGACCATTGTTTCTGGGAATAGCATCCTACCTTTCTGGTCAATTGCCCAATTCTACATAGCACTGTAATGCAGTGCTTGTATTTACTTGTATTTAGTACATGTATTTACATGTTGACTGCATCTTCCTGCTTTAATACTGCTTTAATTTTAAGCTGACAATGACGTTATTTTTGGACACTCGTTTGGTCTTAAAAATGGCTGAATGAATCCTTCCATGAAGAAAGAATGTCAAACTGCAAACTACGCTTAAACAAGTGTGTTCTAATTAATAATGATATGCGGCAAATTTGCAGTGAAAGTACCTTAGTTTTTACTTAAAATATATAAGCACTTCCTCTAAATTTCACTAAATATACATACATACATCATGATACAGATTTAGTATTATACAATACGCCAAACATATTTAATACATCTTCAAATATTTATTAATCTAAATAATGATATCATGCAATAGTAACATGTAATATTAATATGAATGCCAGAGCAGTATTTTCTTGTAATTTATAAAAAATGGAGCATGTGGTTTTACACTTAAATACACTTTACAGTTACAAATATTAATGTACACTGTTTTTATAAAACTGCAGGTGGAAAAATTAATTTTTCTAAAAACAAAGGCACTGTCCTCCTTTTCATCACTTCCTAGTAATGAGGGTGTGACTGCATGAACCCTTAACTGAGAGGAATTGTCATGCTATATATGAGTCCTGGCTTTGTATTTTGACTCATTCAAGTCAGTTATTGAAAGCATGAGGCAGCTTACCTTTTTCATCCAATTTTGGACACATTGATCACTGGAAAACATGCAAGCAAATTATTTAACCAAATGATAATTCTTAACCATTTCGATATTTGGCCTTTTTTTTTTTTTAACAAAATGCCACCAACGTTAAAGTTTCTAGTGATTTGAAGAGCTGCAAAGTCTACATTCCTTTCAAGTCCATGAGGGACGGTCAGGGTAGAGACTTTGAATAAACTGATTCTTTTTCCCCATTTGCCTTGGTAACATCACTTTTCATCAATGTTTAATTGAAGGACTTACATGCCTGGCAATATGTCACATAACACATCCTCATTGCACTTCCTCTCAGCACTTTGTGAAAGTATACAGATGTATGGGGAGATATAGATATAAATGAATTGAACAATTGGGTAAAATAAATCAAATAAGCACTCCTAATTAATTCCTCAATACATAGAAAAAGCCCTAAAAGTTTTATATATGTGCAAATGTAGCTTATTCATCAATTTTCGGTTATGTTAACTTCACTGAAAGGCCGTATAACTTGTGTAAATAACATATGGCAAGAATCCATCTCATTTGAAGCATTATGCAGTTCAGCTCTCCCAGCTGGTCTGTCTCCAGAGAAGAGCAGATGTATTGTGCTATTCTGAAAGGGGAAAAGTCGAGGGGATTGAAATCTATCAGCTGAGCAATTGAATTTCAGCTCCTTGGATAAGAGCATGATTAAAGTGGGATTTTAGAGGAGGGAGTTGAACTGGCTCTAGAGCTACAACTGATTCTTCAAAACCCTAGCCATTTTGAATTCAAAAGTATTAAAATGATTACTTTAAGACTGGGACATAAAAACAAGGTAAAATGCTTTGAATAAAATTAGGAAGAAAGTGATTTAACAAACTGGAACATAACACAGAATCAATCATTATCCATTACCATTAGAGTACCATTCAGTTACCATTGTACCAATAAAAATATAACCAAAACGTTAAACAAAACAAAGTCGGACAATTCAGCATCAGAATCAGAAATACATTAATCCACCTGTGATAAACCTGAAATCAAATAATCCCTGTAAGCCAACATAGTAGCCACCACAGACCTTGAAAAACATAGTTATAAAATGGTTTCATCAAGAATATGTTTAGACAAAGAGAGCACATGGTTGAGAGCTCTACAAGTGTGGACACCAGGGAACAGGGCATATAGTCTGATCTTAACAAGCTTCAACCTTCTTGTGAACAGTTGGAACAAATTCAATGGAAGTAATCAGTTCTGTAAGGACAGGTACTAAAGAGCTTAATGGCTCGACATCAATTTTTCCTGCAACTACAACAGGTGCCCCAGAGTGCACATTAGTTACTTTGTTGCACATTGTTACTTTACTTTTCAAAAGCAATCGCCTCAGTGCAAAAGAGAAGAATCCATGAAAAATAACCAGGCAATGGGTTAGCTGCCCCCACCAATACACCACAATAAAAATGTAATTATTTAAATGAACAAAAAAGATAATGAAGCACACTGTAACTGTTTTTGGTGCTGTAAAATTAGCTTGTCCCCATTTCCCAAAACCATAAAAATTTAAGGTGGACACCACATTCTCAATTATAGCGTGCGGATCTTTATACCTGAATTTGCGTGAAATCATTTTACCACAGGGCATTTCTACATAATGAATCTTTGTGCGTATATAAGGTACACAGTACTTTTTTACATTATTAATGAAACAATCCAAGTTTAACACCTCGCTCAAGGGTACAGCCTCATCGGGCCGTTAGAACTTTAAACTGGCGACGTTCTGGTAACAAGTTGTTCTCCCTAATATGCTTTACCATTGTGCTCTGCTCAGCACGTTCTGCAGCCCAAATGATATTCTCCATGAAGTCAGCCGCCGTGTTCAGGAGACAGCGACACCGGTTTCTCCCCTGTGTCATCATTTTCGGCCTCACGCTGAACACTGTCGGGGTCAAATGCAGCATCTTAATAGAATCAGCACTTTCTCGAATCAGACTCTAAGGTGGTACCGTGGCAACCAGCCAGTGGCCATTCCGCCCGGCAGGTACTGATACTATCTAACTGTGGGACCAGTAGGGTTCCTGTAAACCATATGAATAAATATACTGTTTGGGGAAAGCACTGGGAATTTGACATCTTCTATCAAATTTATACCTGAATTTGGGCATATTTGTATTGCATTGTTTTTTTCAGTCTCATTCAGTGCGTTCATATGCAATTTATTTGTGCCCTCGTTCCTTTTACCCCTCCAGGGACTGACGTGATAAATCATCTGAAAACCCAAAAAGTGGGTAACTGGAAAACAATCAAAATAACAACCTAGCAAAGCCATTTTCAAATAGAAAGTGTCACTTTGTGGTTTCTCTCTCTCGGTAGTACTCTTGATGATGGGGTAAATGCAGTTCATATGCATATAGATACAAGGTTAGACAAATCTGAAAAGTGTTTGTGAAACTGGGGATTACATCAAATTTCAATTGAATGTACTGCATTGGCATTTCTCCTTCTGCACACAGCACATTAAAGGATTTAATTTGATTTAACACTAAAACGCATACTATAAAAATTATTTTACTGAGGAGCAAGAACTGATGTTCTCTGAGTAATTATTAGTTGGTCACCTGAGATTACCGTATGCATATTGAACAGGAACTGTATTCGTCAGTGACATTTTTTACACCAACATTTTTTATGTTTTCATGAGTCTGTTAGTCAGTAGCGTACTAGTCGGATGTATTTGTCCAACAAAACAGCTTGCTTTCCTATCCATATAGATTCAACACTATTTGCATCAGTGCAACATGCAGTTTTGTCAGACTCACACGGTAGAAATATCATCTGCACCTAAAGCTTGACAGACTCCATGTTGGCTCCATACTTGCCGTGTTCACTGGAATACAGGTGATCTCAAGAGCTTGCTCATCATTAAAAGTAATCGGGTGTCTTAGGATGTACACCATTTTAGGCTGTCGGCTCCAAGCCCCTGGGGATTACTGGCATCGGAATGCATGTCAGAGGCACTCCAGGAACAGAGACTTTGCACAGATACCTCATACTACTGCGTGACATAAATAAAGATGGCCTACTCTGCCCATTTTATCCAAAGTTTGAAGAAGGATTTATTCTGTAATTCCTGCAAGAGTAACACCAGATCTCTTTTGTACTCGTACATGCTTAACATTCATAGCTCTTGTAGATGATATTAAATATACATCTCACTCTCAGCAGAGCAGAATCTCAACAGTTCATGTCAAAAAGTAAAAACACAGCCAGTTATCTCAGAGAGCACATCAAAGAGGCACGGAGCCCCTTTAATCACATGGCAGCTATCTTCATCTGGAGTCAGTCTATCAGGACCGACTATGCACACTGCATGCCAGCTGAAGCTGCGATTTTAATTTAAACTGTTAGGGAAAAAAAAAACCTCTTGTTATGGACGTAATGTAAAAGTCTGGTGAAAAAGCTGAAATTGCAGTGACGCACCATTGTTTAAATGCATGATCTTTTTTGTGCACGGAGATGGGCAAAACGCTGTTCCACCTGCTCTGTGGAATAATTAGAAAGGGAAAGGGGCTGAGCGTTCCTCAGGAGCGGCCAGCGGTTGTCAGGTAAAAGAAAGCCCTCTGGAGTGACATGACTGAAGCGGTTTGGGATAATTAACAGAGCGGGAGGAGTTCAATCCCATCTCGGAGGAGACAGAGTGACAGGAAAGGTCAGGGCTTCGGGTGACGTCACGCCCTGCTTGGGAGGCACTGTCAAAGGAAAAAAACGATTTTCCAGCAGTGGAGAAAAGAGTGTGCGAGGGGAGATACTAACTTCTGAACTTGCTGAGACCTTTGATAACTGACAGGGAATGGCCCTGCATGGGTGAGATTGGAAATTCAGAAAGCAGCAAGACAGACAAAATGGCTATCCTCATATTAAGTATAGTATAATAACTGAAATAAAGAGAAATATAGCCAGGAAAATATATTGGCATATCAAGCTCAAAGAAAAACACACATATCTTGTTAAAGTGAATGGCATAGTCAAATATTATATATACAGTAAGACCTGCTAAAAATGTACACGTTATCATAAGCTTGAATGTGGAGGCCACCTATCTGGATTTGTTAAAGAGAGAAACACACATAATCAATTGCAGATTTAAAGACAACTGCAAATGGAAGCATCATTTATTATTTAACTTTCCTGAGGGAAGAGCTGCCTGTTTTACATTTCAATGATTTTCAGAATTGTGTAAATCCCACAAGGATGTATACTATTTAGAGGTTAGCTGGATTAAAAACACAGACCTACAATGATATATTAATTATGATCATTTGATGATGAAAATAATACTAGCTACTGTTTTTCAGTGCATGGTTTTCAGTTTAGGGAATGCATTACAGTTTGCTATTAAACTGTGGTAAACAGTCTCTAAACATGTATAGCATATTCCAATGATGTGATGGGTGAGAATTATAGCCATGGATAGTATTCTATGGTTTTTCCAAAAGCATATTCCTTTCACTGACAATAATTTCAGACTTATGCACTCTCTGAGGTAGTTATAATTCACTCCGTTAAAAATGTCATTGGTGAAACTGCCCTTGAGTACTATGGGGTGAATACAGGGAATGAATAGGATGTTTCTGAAGCACAAATAAGCCTGTCATTAATATAAAAGAGGGGTTGAAACAATAGTTGCCATCATTCTAGACGCCAATAGGCAAAAATGTAAGAAAGAACATCGTGTCCCTAAAAATTGGAAACCCTGTCAATGACTACTTTGATAATAGTCAGAAGGCAAGAATTTAACCCAAGTAAAGATGACTGCTCATACAAGACCCATGTACGCTGAAAAGAGAACAAACTGGATCCATTTTATTCAAGAGAGAGAAAAAGCAGTGCAATCATGTAAATGATGCTAAGCTCAATTTTCTTCACTCCCCACCATCTAGTGGGAAATCACAAGATTAGCATTTATACCACTTTGCAGCCTTTTGCTATTCCTTGGTGACACTGATTGTTACCCTCGTGTAATTGGCCATTATTTCTACTTTTATGTTCATTTTTCCCATTTCAGTTTGTTAGGGTTATATCAAGACAAATCAGGCTGCCCTCTTTGTAATTTGCAGGACTTTCTTCCAAAGGTTGAGAAACTGCGTGCAGTCATTTTTTCTTCTAATGTCCATTGCATGTACTTTTAAAGCAGACATAATGAATTACTTTAGGCTAGTGAAGTACTGATTTTATTGTAGGCACTTTTTAAAAGCTGCGATTAATGCCGTCATAATTGTGAATGACAACATGACACATAAAAATATAATTCTGTCACACGCAATTACTCGTAACATGCTATGGACATTTATCATTCAAATCACTCAGGTCTAATTACGCGCCTGGTTCATATTTTCAAGAGCACCGCCTTTATTGTATTTCTACATGAATTTATTTCCTTGACAGGTATACAAGCACCAAGGATAATCACAATAAGTAAAACAAGAATAAAACTGAGTCTCAAGACTCCTTCAGTAAAGTCTACAGTTTAATGAAGGAGATGGATTTCTGGCTTTATATAATCTGATGTTCTGTAATGTCTGGTTTAATGGTCATTGTCTCCCAATATCCTTCTATAATATGCCATAAATCCTAGTTACTCTGGCTCCCTGGCCTGTCTAAGACATCAGACCAACCCTGATACCCCTGTTGTCATAGCAACCTACTCTACTGTATGCAGCTTGCAGAAATATGATACAGTTGTCGGGGGAGATGCCATGAACTTTATGACTACAGTGAAGTCAGCATTGAGATCTCTTTGTTTCTTTGTCTGCTCATATAAATGGATGACAACTGTCCTTTAGTTGTTTGTCACTTTGATTCCACTTTACTTCAATGCAGGAGAAACATGGAGCAAAGAAGAATTAAGTTATTTTTCACTCTGACTCAGCACCATTGTGTGGACATAATGACAGCCACTTGCTCCAATATGATTGTACTGGTTTTGTGGCAAACATATGAGTTAAAAAATAATAACTTGTGGTCCTAGAGTTGAGCCAATATTTACAGTAATATGTTTTGGTCATTTCACAGTTAAACAGAACCATCATAATTGTGAATCATCAACAAAAGATGTATCATCACCCCTCAGGAACGAAAGCCATATGTAACACACCAGTTTTAAAAAACAATAATGGATTCCAGTTGCAAATGAAGTCCAACCAAAACAGCATTAAAGAAAGTTTGGTATATAGTTTGACATGTTATAACATCTAAGGCTTTCGTAGCCTTTGCTTTAAAAGGCTTAAAATACTGATTCAGTGTGGTGTGTTGTAGTTTTACCAGGATGTCTCACCATCACAAGGGCAATGCTCGCATTTGATGGGTAAACACAACAAGAGCAAAAAGCAATAATGTTACAATAAAAAAAACTGGCCTTTTGCTTTTTGGTCCTTGTAAGCAATAAAGGCTGACAGGTAGGATGACATCTATTTCAATAAAGGTGTCATGTTTCCTTTCACTTTGTGTTTGTGTTGTTTCTACACTCAGTATTCATCCTCCTCCAAGATTATATGTTGTCTGCCTTGCTTGAGTGACAACAGGAATACTGTCCCTGTACAGGATATTAAATTTGAGAGAGAGAGGAAGAGAAAAAGAAGGAACGAGCAGAAGAGAGAGGGAGATCATAGTGTGGATAAGAACGACTGAATCAACTGTGAGTGCCATTGCAAATGTCTTCCCTTGTTTGGAAATCATTGTGGTAGATCAGAAGCCCATAAATCTGATGCGTATCGGGACAGCCAATGATATCACTGCCCTGCTCTGCCTTCTTGCATTCATGGTGTGAGATTGCAGACCTGCCTTACCACAGGGGCCTTATTCGCTTACCATATGACATGGCAACAATGGTAACTGCGGCAACAGAGGCCGTCCTGAGGTTTTTTATCTTGACATTTTACATTTAACGATAAAAAAGCAGGCCATACACGTCAAAGCCATTCCATTAGCGCTGATAGACACTGAGCAGATCGTCTGGATGCTCAGGGGTCAGGCCAGTACACTGCCCTCACCAGTTTACTGTGCAAATTATTGCTAGAATATTCTCTTAAAACACAGACCCAGTATTCCTACACTGCTATTTTAGCTGCTTTACTCAAGGAAAAAAAATGATACATGCCAAAGAAAATCATCTTTGAAAATGAGTATAATCAACCATGAACAAAAAAAAGCCATTAAAAAAATTTATTGCATAGTTGGTATCTGATGTGGAAATATTTTCTAAAAATGAAAGAAGGAAAAGGTCAGCTGGATTCGTAGGTGCTGGAGTTCAAATATAAAAAGAAAGAAAAACCCCAAAAGTACTGTTCCAATGCTCACATTTATTGAACGACATACGCAATTGACCCTCGGGTTTTCATGAGGTCAGGAATACCTGATTTGTCAGGTAGACAATTGCAACAATTCAAAAGGTCTCCCAGTATCTGTCATTATTTATTTTTGAATTTATTCTCTAGAAGTGCTAAATGGACTCCTGCAATTAGCCGAGGTCTTTAGGAATGCTGGGGTTGGAGGGTGTAGAGCAAGGGACAGGGAAACTGAGGGAATAGCCTTTGGGGTATGGGAGCAGGTGCTGCTTTTACAGTTTCTGTGAGGCTTGGAATGGGAGGTGTGGAATGTGCCAGGCTAGTTAGCACATTAGCACTCAGCATATCACACACACCACAGATCAGGAGGGTTTGCGCGCATGCGTGTCCATCTGTCTGTTAGCCTTTGAATGTCACTCTGTATGCGTGTATGAATTCTCTTTTTTTCTATATGACTTTCTTCCTGTTTCATGATTTACGCAGTCGCCACAGCGTCGGTTCGTTTACTTTGAAGATCTAGAGGGTTGAACTGATAAGGTATGAACGATAAGGTATGACAGCTGGTACTGGTTAATGGGAGGCAAGAAATGTCCTCCATTTTGGAATGTGCCGTCAAAGAAACCATGGGAAAAACCTCAGCAGGCAGAGTGTGGTTTATTTATGCTACCGATATGAAATGGGCATTAATGAGCGTGCAAACAAAATATGCAATTCGATACATTCACTGCACTTCTCATGAAAAAATGTTATCATCTCCATGCATGCTCTTTGATTGGATTAGCTTACTTGAGAATGCAGTATGCTCGTGCAACAGCCACAAACAAAAATGTCAAAACGAAAAAACGGCTGAAAGACAATGTGGATGTGGAATCATGAAGCCTGGGTGAGGATTCCCTTTCTACGGTTAATAAATCAATCAATCCGCACAGGTGACAGGGACTGGTGGATGGACTCATTTCAGCCTGCTGCTGTTTTTCAGGCCACTGAATGGAGATAGATGAAGGCGCTATTTTCCTGCAGCAGGCTGGGGGGGGGTGGGGGGGGGGGGGTGGGGGGTGGAGCTGGGCGGGGGCAGCCGAGCATGACGAGCTGTCATCGTGCGTCCTGGCAGTAGCAGCACTGATTTTACACCTGGTTGGCCGTGTCTGTACCAGTCAAGTGCCCCGTACACAGCACCCAAGCAAGAGATGCTAGATGGCCATGGGAGGAGAGGCTGGCCTGACCGCGCTTTGGCCCCACGGCCTGGATGACCGCTTTCCTACAGGGACCCAAACGGGAAGATGCCCCGGGCCTGACTTAATGCCACAGATTGACTCGTTTTTTTAGAGGACGCTCTCTGGGATTAAACACAGTGTTTTCCCTCGGCCCCCGACCACGCTTCTGTTCAGCTGAATCCACTTGGTTGCAAATTCACTGCCAATGAGTTGTGAGACAGGAAAAGGGCCAGGGAGACTCGAGCAACAGGGGCATGGAGAGGGACTAATTTGGGGTGGAGAACTTGCTTTTTCTTCCCAGCACAGCAGATAAATTCCTCTGGCACAGGAGGTCATAAATAAATTTCACTGCTGTTTTCTGAGACCGTTAATGCGCTTAACCGTAGGGCTGACCGACAAACTTTTAAGGGACACTTGTGAGGAGATGAGCAGCAGCGGAAATATAGCATAGCATTTCAAATGGGATGCTGAGATATAGCTTTTTGGTGGTGGCAGATTCAGGCTGTAACAAGAAATCATGTTAACACACATTCAACCAGATCCTTGCCCTTGAATAGAACATTTCTACGTTCATTTCGTACACCATGCCCCCCCGAACTGAAATATCTTGTTATAACAGTATTGTTTCATCCAGACTCCAGACTGTGGAGAGAAAATGGGAGTCTATTGAATCAAAGTCATGAATCATCTCTCTTGATCTCTCTGAAATGTCTCGTTTTTTGTTTTATAATCTGAATGTCCAGCCTAATCTGAATGTGTTTTTCACATCATGTCCATTGACTGAATTAGTCAATAGACATGATGAAGGTATTCAACAGCACCTCACTTTGAAGGTCCTTTTAAGCAGATTTTCAATGATATGGACAAAGAAATCACGAAAAGAAAACACACACACATAGAAATATGGATATACAGTATATCAATTCATGTATCTTCATATCCACATGCTCTTTTGTAAATTGCTTTGTCCGTATACTTGAATTTCTGTTTAACAAGAAATTTTCACTCAAGAAGATATTAGAAGAATATATTTTTATTCCAGCATTGTAGTTAATGTGTCCCCTTTTAATTTCCAGTATTTGGGCTAGCTTACTGATGTAAATGTCTAGTGTTAATTCAACTCTAACAGTGTTATATGCTAAGAGCTGAATTAACACTGGATATTTTACTGTGTATTAGCTAGCTATCAAGCGGAATCATTCTGCACTAAAAAGGATCTCTATATGATATTAAGATAAACTGAATCTGAACTGGAAGCTATTTTATGAATTACCCATGCAGACTGACAACAGCCTGACAAGCTGTAGTGATTTCCTGTCAAACTCCACAAATGTGCATGCAAGACATACATTTAAATCAAATTATAATGCGAAAACTAGCCACGTCATATCTTCTTAAGATCTGAAGAAAATAAATCCCTGTGGCACATAGAAGAGAGCTACATTTCATTCCGTTTGATGTACAGACCACAGATGCATACTTATAAATTCAACTTATGAACTATTGCTTTTTTAAAGGATGTTTTTTACTTGACCATTTTCAAAATGAAAAGTATCGTTTCTTTGTAAACTGCAATTTCTGTAGCCATCCATGTTACTTTGGCCTTCTTTTTCCATTTTACATGCGCACAAACTATGCCATTCTCTTATGATCATGGTAACCACAGCATGTAAAGCCATACAGTACCTCCAGTCATTATTAATAGTGGTTGATAAGCATCATCGACATGCAATAAACCAGCACATGAAAGCACGCCACAATGAGTTTTCGAGATGTTTTCCATTATCAAATCTCCATTTTATAATTTATTTCTCTGTGAGAGATAGTACTGCGATTTGAGATAAAAAAAAGTATGACAAAGAATCACAGCCTGAATTTTCTGACTGAAAATGTAAAATGGATTATTTTTATGTATTAATTGAAATAATAACTGCAATTTGTTCCCTTGGAATTCATGCAGAGGCATGCAGCTATTCCATATTTATCATGAATTTCACTTTCATTCAAAACAAAACTGATTATATCCCCTGAAATGGATGAAAATGATGAAAAAGAAAAACAGCAAAGAAAATAACTGACAATCAAAGCTTCCAAGCAAGTATTTTGCTCAAAGTTATTTGATTATTTAATACAAGCACTATCAGGTTTTGGTCTGTTCATACCAAATTTAATCTGATTCCTCATAATATTCATCCTCAGTTCTCCGATGTTGTCTCTATCTTAATTAAAGGTCTGTATTGAATTTCATTTATGTAAATCCATACAATTAACCTACCCAGAGATAACAGGCTCCCGGGGGTTGACTTGCATACTAATGTCTGTAAAATCTAACCATATAAAACTTTCTTTATAGATTTCCCATGAAAGAAACACACAAATCATTAAGACTGAAGTGAACCTGAATGATGGTCTTTAAGCTTAGATTTACCCATTAATTTTTTTATTGACTGTACCTCACGTAGGAGCTATGCGTCCAAAATACAAAAGCATGTTCCCACTACAAATGACTATTGTTTGGTTATTATTCTGAAGTCATTTTTGCTTGAAAAGGCACCAAATGCACACATACTGTTCATTTAGTCTCTACACAACAAGCAGAAGCTTGAAAACAGCCATGAGTTTTTTTTTTTTGTTTGTTTGTTTGTTTGATTTTTTTTTTGTTGTCATGAAATTAAAAGTTATTGCATTCACTTGATTTCCCGAGAACAAAAACACAACAGTGTGTTTCCGGTGACGCTGGACTTCAACCATCCATCACACTTATCTGAGGATACCTTGTGTGCCTCCAGGGCAGATAACCTAAAAGAGATGAGACGGGCAAGGGCAAGGGCGTGACTCAAAATGCGTTAAAGTCTGCATTGCTTTAGCACGAATCAAGCATTAAAATGATTTCACCCGCAGCTGTTTTGGGCCAATCTCAATTTATGTATGTTAAAATGAGGAGGATTCAGCCAGACAAAAATAAAACTGAACTTCCCCTCTGCCTGAGAGAGGGAAGAAACAGATCATTCATAGCCAATAAATCAATAAAACATGATGGATAATGCACAGCGAGTCACGAGGCGGTATGTGTCTGGAGAAATAAATTATTACCCCCAAAGTGACACAGAATTTGTTACTGCACTCATCATTCCCTGCAGTGTTGCCTTCAAACTTAAGAAATGTCTTATCACTCACTTGTATTATGTGCAAAGAAAGACAAGTTGAACCTGTAAGTGATTAAAATTTAAAGAGGGGTCACCTTTCCAACTTGTTTCGTAGATGGGGAGGATCTGTTAAACAATGCAGAATATGACCTAAATTTGAATGGATGTCCAACAGGACATTGTAAATAAAACAACTCAATGTGGGCTAATGTTTATCCACTTATTGATTATGTGTGCAAGCTATCTAAGAGTCACACTACCCTTCTGCTGTCGCTTGAGCAGTAACAATGCTGTTGTCCCACTGGATTATTGTTCACAGCTGATTCAACCACGGCAGCTGAAACAGTGCCTCAGATATCTCATCTTTTGAGCCCACGTCTCATTTCATCCATGTGTCTGGGTGTTTCATTTGAAGAGCGAGGCTTCTGCATCAAAGTGGTTCATAAGAAAGCCCAGGGGGTGCTTCACACTCCTTTTTTTTAAAGAGGTTAATTCTCTTTGATGATAGAAATCCCGCGCAGCCCCTTAAATTTGTTTCCCTGTGTAAGTGCGGTGCTAAAACGAGAGGCAAGTGCAAAAGCAGCTACAACAGCCATTTAGCTCCGGCGCGGCCAAAGACATAAAATCAGAGTCAGGGATGTGAAGTTATTCACGTTTTCCCTGCAGCTGTGGAAGCAATTATTCAAAAACACACCTTGAGAATGGCGCTTTTCACAGCAAATCTGCGAGAGCGCCTTATTTATTCTCACACCACGTCCCCAAATCTTTTGTAAATAGACCCCGAAGCTACGGCATTAATGCAAACCTTTACTGTGGCCCAACAGTATACTAATTTCACACTTCTCAAAAAGGCTAAATGTAAAATCCTCTAAAGCAGAAACATCTCAGAGGCTGATGATGACCTTGGGAAAAACTACATCTTTTTCAGTCCAGAAAAAAAGACTGAGCAGCAACCTGAGCTAATTTCAACATTCAATGTATTATCTTTCCAATAGTTTCATGTTTAAAACAAAATATATAGCATGAGATCAAAATAGTGTCACCCAGTAGAGTGGAAATATAATGGGAACATAACTGTGTAAAGTAAAGGTCCCCGCCATTCAAATTATCATGAAATGTAGACTGACAATAATGACAACATTGTAATTACACAGAGAGAACATGTATCAGCAAGCTCATTGAGCACACTAATTGCTTCAGTTGCTGAAACATTAATTCCAGTACCAAATATAAACCAAACACAAGGCTGACACATTCTCAACTTGTGCTGCTGGTTTATGGTTGCACGACTAAACAACAATATTGAATCTCATATTGAGCAACAGAGTTACATTAGCACAGGCATATTCAAGTCATGTTATTACACCGACTCTTAGGAAGTGGCCCTATTTTTCCTTCATTCTGTACTTTTCTGTGTCAGCTCTAGCCTTTCGGCTACACTTCACTGGGATTGGGTCATAGTCAGGCGTGTGCTCGTACCCCTCAGCATTTAGGTGACCTTTTCAAGGAAATTCCCCATTGGTCTCAAATCACAGATCACAGCTTCCTAACTGTGCCACTTATTTTATATTCTGTTCCACTATTCAATACAGACCTCCTGTTCCACAAAATGTATTCCTTACCCTTTCCCTTTAAGTTGTAAGGGGAATCTGAGGATGACAAGGGTGATGACAGTGATGAATCTGACAAGGAGGAGGATGAGGAAACGCACGTAATCTGACAACTGTCTGTACTGCACCTGACAAGTACACTGGTGTGTGTTTGAAATGATACAGAGATAAGTTAATCGTTACACTTAACAGACATTTAACATTTAATACACTAAAACGTGAACACACAGAGAAATTTGCAATCCTTAAATGTATCTGTAGGAAGACAGGAAGCTAGCTATATTTAGTAATGGAACAGCAGATAGAATGGCCAAATTAAGAAAGATAGGTAAAGATGTGCTGACTGGATCAAGTTAGATCATGTTAGAATTCTGTAACCATGATATGTGGCGTTGTCCTTGTGTATACCCACTGATACACATGGACACATACAAACACACACATACACACACATGTAAAAAAGTGGATGATCAGTAATTTTGACAGAAGTATACTTTAAACTTCTTTCTATCTAGATTGTCTCTCAAACAAGACAATCAATCCTAGAAATATGGAGAAAAGATATGAAACAGATAAGATATGAAACAACAGGAATATAAGTATCTGTCTCCTCGCTTTTATAAACGTAATTTGGGAGCTTTTGTCAGGGACTTTTACCATAGTTTAGAGATGCAGGGAGATTTTTCTCAAACAGAGAAACAATTTTTTTTTAAAGCTGAACAGTGAAAATGAATGTACACATTCTATGAAGCTGACAGTGCAAATGAGTGGCTGCCTGTCAAAGGTTATTGCATCTCTGTCTTCCAGATGGAATTTATGGAATTTATATACACTTCTAGAGTAGATCTGCGCATGTGCGTGTGCTTCCATTAACTAAAAATACCATTTTAAAACTCCTAACTACACTGCCCTCCAAAAAACCGGTTTAAATGAGAAAGAAAACCATTTACTTTTCTTTCATGTTCACAAGTGCATTCCATTAAAACTCTGAGAAATTTAACAAATCACACAAATATGCACTCACCCAGTCACCAAGCAGACACGATGCTTGCTTGATTGCGACTGAAATATAATTTCACTTCAGCTCAGAACACAGTGTGTGGATAGATCTCACCATCTGTCTCCTTACAGCTTATCAACACCTCTCCATAGTGACACAGCTGGAATTCAATGTAAGACTGTGACTCCCACAACCAAATTAACATTTCTGCATGGATTCTCCATCTCCATCCATTACTTTCTCATATTTCACACAAAATTCACACTTTTTTTTGGTTAAATCCATGAAAAAAAAAAAAAAACCCAACAAAAAACCAAAAATAAAAAACTGTGAGTCAAGCCATAGTACAGATTGAAACAGATTGTCTCGGTAATTAAGTCCAAGAATAAGGCCAACATGAAACAGAGGATAATACTGAATTCTGAGAATATCACTTCTGACACTGTAAATCATGTTTCAAATATTCAAAATATCATCATGGAATTAAGATCAAGATGTGTTTTGGTTTGGATAACTGCACAGTCAGATGGTTCTATCCCTCAGCCCAGCAAGAGCAATGACAGGATCTTGGGCTGACTTGCATTATAATGGACATTGTTACTAGTATTAGTAGCCTTACAATCCCAACTAGCCCACTTATTCCTTAAACAAAGCTGAACTGGTCAAGAAGGACTACTTTAAGCTTACAGTACGTTCACTTTATGCACAAATAAATTTGTCTGTTCGAAAGGGATTAAATGACTCTAGTGAATATAGAGTAGAGCATTTTTACATTTTGTTTTCTGAATGCCAGATTTTATCTCTGTAAGGTATGGGTTTCTACAGATGATTATGCTGATACCATATTTTACCTACAACATCCTTGCAACATTTCAACCAACATACTCTGGGCCATTTGTAGACAGAATTTAAAAAATTACATAGCTGAGCTGATGCCTGTCGGAAACGGTCGGCCTAAAATTCAAGCTGACGTGTTGTTTATTGGAAGAACATAAAAACAACTTCAGACAGCTTCCTAAAAACATAAAACAACTTCAGACAGACTTCCTCTCTGTCCTTCCAGCACATAAAATTCTGTTTGTGTATGCCCTTGATAGGACCTTTGAAAATGCGTTTCATGCATTGTTCTAAAGCAGCATAAATGTTGGGACGGTCGGGTGGCGGTTGGGTGGCTTGTGGCTAAATGGAGGAGACGCCACAGCAAACGAGTGGGCTGGAGACTGCCGCGTCTGCCACCTCCTATCCCATCTCCAGCAGACACGACACGGTGGCTTGTTTGAAAAACTGCGAGCATGCATCTGAAGTCTCCAAGCCCCCATTAAGCAAGCAGCATCAATACTGCATTAAAACAATGAGGTGTGCTTAGCAATTTGACGTGCAGGGACAACTGGTCCGGCTTAAATGGATGCCAATCACTTTCGCATTACGGTCAGAGCAGCACAAATACGACTACACGCTTCCTGTTATTTGTTTCAATCCCTTGGTTATTGTATCAGTGAGCTTTGTTTTCAGGGGACCTATTCTCATGTGGATTCAGTTCAGATCAACAGCAATGGCTCCTCATTGTAGACCGATATTAATGCCATGATCTAAACTGACAAGTCGTGGTCCACACTGCTGATTTGTATTCACGAGAGGGCTTAAAACAATTTTGCAGCTCTGGGATATGAGTATTATAATATCAGCCGCTTAGATTAGCCGGGTTGCCAGTCCTGAGAAAAACAGCCTATGACAGTGTCAAAGAGGAGCAGCAGCAGTGGAGGGAGACTAGGCAGGCACTTCCTGGCAGTTTGGGAGTTGAGGCATAACAAAGTGATGGATTAATAGGCTCCAGGTTCTCAGAGCATACGGGCTGGATAAAAAGAGATAGTTGAGGCTCATTATCAGCAAGAAATATGGTGCCTTCTCACACAGACACACAAGCCCAACAGCCTCAGGTTCAGTGCTAATGGCCTCCACTACTTCCTGTTCTCGTTCGAGCACCTGCACACTGGTGGAAGAGCGAAAAAGAAAACGTACGAAACCACCGTGCCGAGCAGCCTCCCGCCAAAGAGAAAGCAACACCAGACTTTTGCATGTTTTCACAAATTACGGAGCACCCGTGCCAGGATCTCCCCTCATTCCAAACACGGTTTTGGCCGCAGAGGGTCAGCTTTGAAAGGTACTGCGGGGGGTGATGTGGGGGGGGGGGGGGATGTTATTTTGCTGTGATTTCACGCCACGTTGGCATTTCCCCCCCTGCTCTCACACTGACAGAACTGAGATTGATACACGCGTGTGCGAGAGAGGCTCCTTTCTGTGAAGCATCGGCTCATTAATGTTCCCAGCTAAATTAAAGTGGCAGTATTATGCCTCCTCCTGGCTTCATTGTGCGCGGAGAAAAGGCCGTGATGGACACTTGATTATGAAGTCCTGCCACTCTCTCAGATTGTAATCACAGGTCTTTCTTGGAGCCATTACAATCTGCTCCGAACCATTAGACGGGAGCTGGCAAGGTGGCCCACATAAGAACAAAACAAAGAAAAAGTAAATTAGCTAAATAAGAATGGATTCAAGAAGTGGTAAAATATCCACTTCCATCAAAGCAATTTTTGTTATTCAATGATATTTGAATATCAATTGGGTTTTGACACTTAATGCTGAACTACAGTTTTATTAAATCCCCACTGAATAAAATTCTAGCTGCTGTGTTGCAATTTGTGACTTTTAAAAAGCAGACGGGTGCCTTTTGACGTCCTTTTACAATTATGAAACAATTTCAACGAATGAGGATCTCACCTGATATAAATAAAGTTGTTTGATTATAAGCAGTAACACAGAGAGGCACAGGTACCAGGATCTGGATGGAATATGACATTCAGGGACTGGAATGAAAGTGAATGTAATCCATCAACACAGAAACCTGGCTAGATCAGTCTGATTTATTCTCCTGAGATCAGCAATTGCGCAACAGGAGAAGGGTTGTGCACATTTGATTGTATTATGTCAAGTTACACTCCTCTTCCCCAAATACAATAGCCGAGACTTTGAGTTATAATTTTAGTAAATTTTTTCCAAACATTAGCCCCTACTTACAGTAATCCAACATCAATGTGCCTCATCTTCAATTTTAGGAAACAATTGCTATTGCACCTGTTCTCTCCATACTGCACCAGTCAGACTGCTGTAAATATCTTTAAATGATAGTTTATTCAAATGCTGTTATAAATCCAACAATAACCTGCATGACTGGAGGCTGTGCGGAGAGAGAGAGAGAGGGAGAGAGAGAGAAAGAGGCGATTACACCAGATGATGCGCCGCATGTGGGCACGCTCGCAGTTCCATTTTCCCCCATCTCCCGTGCCACCCCGTCCAGGAGCGACTGTTGGCATGGCGATGCGACCGAAACGAGCCGATCCTCAGCTTTACAGACCTCCTAAGAAGGGGGGTTTCTGCGCGATGCAGAATCGCGGGCGTCCCGTTCCCTCGGACAAGCCTCTCTGCGCTAAGCGCGTTCGCCTAAGAGGCGTGCGGCCGGCTAAGCGCCGCGTCCGGTTAAGCGCGGCTTCGCGTCGGACGCCGATGACGGCACACCTCCGCAGCTGACTCGTCCCGTAAGCCCGGCGGAGGCTTGGAGCCGGGCGAGAGTGTGCGCGCGCGCGTGCGCCAGGGGAGAGAGGCGCATGGCGGAGGCGGTCGTGGGTCACTCCGCGCTCAAGAAGCTCAACCCCTGCAAGACAAGCTTCAGTGATGAGGAAAGTGCCCTGTCAGGAGACGGGTCCTGCCTGGACTGCCGCTGATAACATTATCTTAAACTGGCTCTGAGGACTGATTAAGAGGGCCAGTGATAGACTCTGTGATTAGCAGCAAGGGAAGAGTGACTCATAATTTAATCCAGAAATGTCTCAGTCATAATTTCCCCCTCACTGGGTAGATATGGAGGTTTAAGCACTCCAGCCCTCTGTCACGATACTTCACGGACCAAAAGCCATTTACTGCCTTTGTCTCAAGAGCCTGAAATCCTGGTCTGAGGATTATTGCTACTATAATTATCCTGCAAGTATTTTTTGCATATAATTTTTATTTTCACAGTGATTACAATGTTGATAACTCATCAGATAGAGTTCAGGCCGAGACTAAATAAGCTTCTCTGGAGCTTAAGACATATATTTTAGCATGTGATAAGTTGGACCATTCTACATTCTGTACATAACAATTTCCTCAGAAAATACTATTTGCTGTGACTCTTGTTTTGGCATGTATTACTTGCTATAGTTCAGATTAGTTTAGATCAGAGTGTGAGGGGTATTTGATTCAGTTTCTTATTTGATGCACACTGCCAGATAATAAGCAGTTAATGATTATCTCAGGAAATGTTTTGATCCTTTTTTGCACTAATTTTAATCATATTAGCAATTTTCTGCAGCTGTAATTGGAGTGTAGTAACTACCCAGTCTACACAGAGCCAGCTGCCGGCTACCTCAGACTCATTAACAACACGGGAGATGCCAGTATCAGTCCGGATCACAACAACAGCTTCAAATTCAATCAACTCATTACTGTGAGAACTGTTTTTTTTGTTGTTGTTGTTTTTTTAAATAAAGCATTCCATGTTCAGATCACATTGCGTTGTCTTCCTCATCATTTATAAGGAAGACAGCAAAATAAAGATGAGGATCGCTACTGTATAAACAACAAGATCATTGAATGGTATTGAGAATGTATTTCACTGCCAGCGAAAACTTGCTCTTATTTTTGTTTTGCATTAATGTTTTAAAATCAGCAGTGACTCACAGTGTACAGGAAGTATGCCCCAGCTATTTAGGTTACTAACATACTTCAGTGTCTAGCACCAGCCAACACCTATTTGCACTATTTAACACTTTTCATGCAAAGTGTTCATAATGGCTTCTGGATACAGAAAAACATCACAATATGGATTTGGGGAAGTTAGTTACGTTGCTTAAATTAATGCTCCCACATTTTAGATTAGCAATTTGTAATACTCTGCTCTAAGAAAATCCTTTGCCATGCATGGGCGGGAATATATTCATAATGGGATTAATTTGCTGGGTAGAATCCTTTCACAGAAGGAGCTCGGGTCTGCATAGCCTTATGTTTTCCGTAAATGCAATTTTATTTCTTTTGGGAACATGGAACATCCATAAACACACACACACGCACACAAATATATATATGCACGTGTGTGTGTGCACATGCATGCATACGTGCATGTCAGTGTGTGTGCATATTAATTGTAATAAATGATTAAATTAATTAAGAAATCATGCCTATTGTCAGGGTGTATCTCAGGATATTTACTTACATTTACTTGCACTTTCACATACACTGGGGATTAACTGAACTGATAGCTCACTCCTGGAAGAACAGAAGGCAAAGACCTGACTCACCTAATCCCTCACACCCCCCACCCCCCATCACTTAATTGACTTCATATACCTTTCCCCTCCATGTTCATGTCATCACGGTGCCCTATATTTGCCCCTTCACAGTTGCTCAAAACGTTGAACAAATATTATCTTGTGAGTTTGGTCCTCAGTGTTAGCGTTAGTTAATGTACACCCCCACCCCCCCACGCCCCCTTCACTTTACCTCAGTACGATGTGAGTTCCTTAAGATGTGGAAATGTGACATGGAAAGCTAGTAAAAGAAATGAGTGAAATATGCACAAAAAATCATAATGAGACATTCACACAGCAAAGGAGGGAGGGAGGGAGGGAAGGAGAGAGAGAGAGAGAGAGAGAGAGAGAGAGAGAGAGAGAGAGAGAAATGTACTGGGAGCAAATTTTCTGAGCCATCAGCTCTCTGATGAAGCCTGGGCATCCCAGCCGAGCTCCTGGTGATGTTCATAACTTTTAGATTTTCCTCAAAGAGATATAATCAATGTTCAGGGGTCTAAGATGTGAGGGCAGATAGGGGACAATCATGCATCAGACTATTTGTAAAGAAGCCTTTGCCTCATGAGAGGAACATTCATATCCTGATGGCCACTTGAGCATGCTATTTTTTGCATCTATTTACAAGAGCATTATCCCTTTAGAAATGTAAACGATGCAGAACATTCTAGCAGAAATGATACAGCCAGTAAACTGAATGCAATGGCATATTTTTGACCACTTGCTGAGGAAGTGCACTTTGGGCGCGTCCAAGAGCTTGAGAGTTTATAACTTCTCATAACAAGAAAATGTGCACCATAGGTAGTCATCTAGAAATGTTTTCGTCTTTTCTTGTAAATGTATATTTGCTAAACTTAAATTGTATTTTTGTACTGCACTGTAATGTATCAGCAAATGCAATAGAGAGTAAACATTAAATAAGAGTCATATATCTCTATAACAATAAATGTAGGCCGGATCTGTTATCACCATTGTTATGCAAATTAAATCCAGAAACATGGTATTTGTCTGTATATTACAGAATTGTAAGGGGGGAATATAATGACCAATTCATTCTAGAGGGCAATAAAAATGCACCAACCCATTAATACAAGTTATCACATGAATTCAACCATTCAACCATATAATAAAGAAACCTGTTAATATATAGAAAAAAGCAGTCATATTTAAAAATACCGAAGGCTACGTAAGAGTTTGCCAGTAAAAACCAATGTAAATACATAAAGTACATTCATAACATATAGGCATTTATAAATGTAGAGTGCAGACTCATAACATATAATAAACCATTTGTTTTAACTGTCAACTTTCACAGGCAATCAAATCTTAAAAATAATAATAATAATAATAAGAGTAGTTGACTTGACCTTTCAAAGTAATAAACAACAAATTGTACATTAACTGCATTGAAAGTCATAAAATTGATATTTATAAGATATTTTTTTAAAATACAGAATGAATCAAGTAGACAAAGGCTGAGCTGGGAAGTGTAAAAGTAAACTATATTGCTATTACTGTCTTCTTGCTTCTATGGTTTTTCAGCGTCACATTTCCCCTTGCAAACTTAGGTCTCAACCTTGTTAGCATATGTATTGCACACATTTAAGGAAAGTCACGACTTGTATCTATGATAACTGAAATGAATAATAGAAACCCCTCCATTATTTAGGCGTTGAGTAAGTAATGCATAAATCAATAGAGGTTTAGAAAAAAAAAAAAAAAAAACCCATCGGAGGAAAGGTCTGAAATCCCATAACATTACGCGACATAAAAGAGCACCGGAGACCCCCCGCGCGGACCTCGTTAGTGAAGTGGCTAACGCTCCGCGTCTCCCCCGCATGCTCGCGCTCCTCTGGCGCGTGATGCTGGCGAAGACCCCTCCTGTCTCGCGGATACAGGTTAAAACTTTCCTTTGATCGCGCTTTCATTTATCAAGGGCTCAAGGGTGTCGCGGGCCTCTGTAAAGTAGCAATTATTCAGTGGCTAATGGAGGACGGATGGCAGTTCTCGACTGGGGCCGGGCTGGCTGACCTCCCTCACGCACGGCTGCCTCTGCTGCTCATTGATAGAAGGCAACCTGATCGGTTTTTTTTAAATTTTTTTTTTTTTTAAATCAGATTCATCTCCGTGATTACGCAAGGTAATCTTCAGACCTAATAATGCATTTGACGCAGCGTTGCAGCGAAAGGGCCCCTGTCTGCATCAGGAGTGAAAAATGGCATGACACAAAGTCTCAGGGCCTCGCAGTCGCTGGGCTGTGGCCACACTCATTAAACTACCCTCACAACATGTCCGTTTTAATGAATTATTGTAATAGCCTTCTAATTATTTGTCAAAAAAAACTTGGGCTATTTAAATGTGACTCCTCGGGCAATTTTTTCCTGCTTGTTTCTGTGTAAGTATAATATAACCCCATGTACAGCATGTGCAAATGTTTTAGTTTTTTTCCTTATAAATTTGGTTCCCATCGTGAGGCTGAACATGTCTAATTCCCACCCTAATTTGGAATGGCCAATTATCTGCAATTATCTGCAACTGCAGCCACATTCATGCGTGAACCCCACTGCCAATTTGGGAGAGTGTAGATATCCATGTGGAGTCAGGGGTAGACGTTTCATATGCTGCTTTTGCATGCAGAGGGACCTGCAGGGGTCACTGAAGAGTGATTAAACATTGCCCTTTAATTGGCTGAACACTCCCATACTTATGCATTTTTGCAAAAAAAAAAAAAAAAGTCCCAAAACAGAAAAAGTTTTGCGTTCCGAAACAGAAACAAAAAAGTCTAATATAATCATTTTAAAACATCATGGGTAGAGTAGCAGAAAGGATACAAAACTATACAAAGACTTTTCAACAGTTTTCTGTTGACAGCTTAACCATAATCACAGTATATTATTGTAATTATAATTATGTAATCATTGTAATTATAATTAATCAGCCCATATATGTCTTGCTAGTGTAGGGAATGTGCACTTTGAGTTAAAATCAGCACTGACATGATCAGTGAAATGTAACAGGCCACGGAGCCTGCAAAGAGAGAGGATAAAAAAACAAAACAAAATGAAAAACTGAATGAAAGCTCTGTGACTAATAGGCTTTTCTCTGCCTTCTCATGGGAATGCACACATTCCATCCTCAGTACTGGGCTGCTTTCACATGCATTTACACAGGTAAATGGCCATTATATGGAGTGAGAAAAAAACTGTAGAGAATGCAATATGGATTTATTGGATGGTGCCTCTTTCAGAGGCATAACAGTCAAGAGAGCAGGGCAGAGGGCTGGAATATTTTATAATGAGCAACAAGGCATGTGTGACTCTCAGTAATGACCTCATCTTTGCAGAGGAACCGTATCTGTACGAACCAGCTGCAGATTCGACTCTTAAATTCCAAATGTACACAATATTTTGCCAGGCCACAGAGTCACCTTTCACACAGGCAGCTGTGTAGTTTTTTGTGGAAGTCACTGTAGGCCTATGAACCTGGATTCTTCAGTCATGGCAGGTGTTTTTCCCTCAGCCTCAATGACAGCCCGACCTGTACTACTGTAAGCAGTTACACGGATACGAATGCAAAGGAATCATATGTTGTTTTTTTACCTTGTTTGCGTTGCTGCATAATGAAACCACCGTTTCCCTTTGGATCAGTACAAAAAGATCTTTACTTTACTGAGATAAAATGTTATCTTTCACGCGCAACGTTTCCAATGCGGATAGCAGTGAGATCAGGGATTAAAGCCCTTGGCTGGTGGGTACACATTTTAATTTCACGCATTCAGGCATATGCACGCACAAGCGCACGCAGACAAAAACAAGAGCACGCATACACACACACGCACATGCAGAAACACACTCACAGTCTTGCGCACTTACACACACATAAACAAGTGGGACAATTTCCACTGCTCTGTTTACTCTTTCTTCTCAATCGTAAGAGCTGCCTAGAGAGGGATAGAAGGGGCCCTGTGCTGTTTTTTTTTTCCTCAGTGCTAACATGCCCCCCTTACAGATTTGTGCAGCAGTGCAGAGAATCTTTTTATCCCACCGCTGACAATACTTAAACTGTCTTATTAAGGGAGACTAAGAATACTTTAAACACCAGTGATTTTCAGCAATGCTCAGCCAATAAGATTGATGAAATCCACAAAAAGAATTGATCTCATGAAAATGTTTTAGAAAACGTTATTTCCAGTGTCTTTTAAAAGTAATCAAACGATTCAGATTCACACGACTGACTTTCTGAAACGGGAATAATCAAACACAAACAACAGTGGGTATAAGGTCCTGTTCGCGCAACAATGCATGATAGACCTAGACAAAGGAAGAAGAAAAAAAAAGGTTGCAGGGAAAAGACGGCCGAAGTGCCATTTTAAACAATTCAAGGTGACATCTGATTGGAGGGCGTGTGAAAGCTTTGACACAAGGTGACTAGATTGGGCGGCGAATTTGGCTGAATTCCGCTCGTGTGCAGCCTGATGAAAGGGCCAGCTTGTCATCCATATCTAATGCCACGCTCTCCCCTCAGGGCCTTTCATGTGAGCAGATCTTGGGCCGCGCCGCGCCGCGAGGCCCCGCGCAGAGGTTTAACCACGCCGAGACCCCGCCTTATCTCATCGCCGCACCCCTCTCACCGCCTCCCAAAACACTCCCCTCACCACGTGACCGCAGGTCTTCGTATCTGCCTACTTCAAAAAAGGAAGAATTTGCACATTTTTTAACGCGGCTTCTTCTGTCTGCAGGGCTGCCAGAGTGAACGCCTCCTCAAAAGCACTTCCAAGCTGTTCGTTGCGTGCGCGTATGCAATACTCATTTTTAATCTGTTTCAAGCATTTAAAAAAAAAAGTCTGAATAAAAATCAATGGAATTGAAGCGAATGAAGGAATGAAGCAGTGAGCATGAAGCATCGTGACAGAGACTCGCAGGCAGAAGGATGCATCGACAATCAGTTTGCCTGCGCGCTAACTACAATGCTGTAATTTACAAGAGAAACATATCCTGTTATGCCAAACGTTACATGCTCACTGAATGTGATATACAGCTCCTTCATACTTCAGCTGCTTTACAGCACTCGAGCACGTAGTCCCGTTTAATTGGTACTGCTAATCTCTTTTGATCTCTCTTTTACAAAATTAATTCGGGATATATCAAAGCTTCCGCAAATTCAATTCTGAGGTGATTACATATGCAGTTTAAGAAGAGTTCAAAGAAGAGTTAAATAACATTTACATTCTTCAAAGCTCTCAGCACTGGTAATAAAAATATGTAAACGTCAGTTTGCCACTCCATTTTAAACAAAGCACACGATAACAGCACGAACGTGTGCAAACGAACTCACTAAGAATCAAAAGAGACAACAAAACATACCACGAGACCCAAGACTCAAGTGTTGATCCGGACAACTTAACAAATCCAACTTTAATGAAAGAAGCCACAGAGCTGCATCCGTCTGCTTTCTTATCGAGCCTACAATCCACATGTTCCAGTCTGAGTGGACTTTACGTTCAGTTAGAGGGCGAAACAAATCCTTCAAAGTGGGTATGGGGTAACAGCTGAGCAACCTTCTGTGATGAATAAGCATATCTGATGTTCTGACATTAGCAGAAAACCCTCTGTGGTGATCCCTCTTTCCTATGAAATAAATAAACATAAAGGAAGAGGCTCTTTTTATTCTAATGAGCTGCATGAAAATGCTTCAAAGCTCCCATATGGCTATCCCCAGTTACCGAGCGCTACGAGCAAATACATTGGTAAGCCAAAACGATTCTTTCTGTATTATCTAGGGTCTCTGCAGAATTTGTAATTAAAATGTTGCTGAATCTGAGCTCTTTGTCCAGCGTACTGAATTTTAAACATTGCAGTATTTTTGTGAGTAGCATACAGAGCATATTAAAAAAAAGGGGATTCTGTTTTTTGGATGTCCAAATTATCATGGTAGAAAGAGCATGACAGGAATATAGAAGTATGAATGAATAATCAAGAAATCAAGAGGCAAAATAACCTCTCAAAAAAGACTTTCTGAGTTAAAAGTTTTCAGCTTTAAAGAGACTGCATTAATAACACACTGCATTTTGTTTTTTTCACCTTGTTAGCTCCACATATTTAAAAAAAAACAAGAACCAAAATGTCACACAGCTATGATATAAAAGACTACGGCACTGGCCACACTTATTATAAATCAAAAAGAAAAAGGAAAAGGTTTTCAAAAGGAAGGGAAATCTTTAAACACAAACCTATGCCTATACAACATTTACTTAAAACTTTTCCATTAACTTGGCTTTAACAAATAAAATCCCACTACCTAGCAAAGCCGCACGCTGCCTTTTATTCAACTGGAGTGCTTCCTCTAATGGAATAAATTTAATGAATTGCTTTTGCACTTTGGCAGAGAACGCAAAGCTTCCAGTAATTGCAAAATAGTTGAACACTTATCAGATCCCTCATGCTCAAGAAAGAATTTTATTACGGAGAACTAAAATATTATCTCACGACCATAATTAAACTGAAAGCTGACATTCAGAGCCTGATAAAGCCTACTGAACACTCTCAACACCGGTACCCACCCCCCGGTACCCCCCCACACCGCCTCCCGCCTCACCGCTATAAACTAATTTAGCCTAATTCTCTTGGGCATAGGCACACTACAACGCTAACAGTTTTCATTTCTCTGTTCGTCATTAAAGCCAGCCAGTTAATGCACCTAATGGCTTTGAAGAAGTCACTTCACAATTATTATGAGCAGCTTTACACGTTATTAGCGCTGGGGCGCTAATCAGAGAGGAGGATGTGCCGAGACAAAGCAGAGAAACTGCGAGGGGAGAAAAGAAACGCAGAATCCTTTCCTTTCCTTTTCCCTGACCTCAGGGGCTCCAAAGCACGGCAAAGTTGGAGGGGTAGAGGGAGGGGGTCTGCAGGCACCGGGACTCACCGTGGCCGCCTCGCAGAGAAGCCGGGGAGCGGTAGATGGAGATGGGCGCGGAGTGGTGCCGGGCTCCGTGGAAGTGGTGCTCGGAGTGCGAGAGGGAGGCGGTGGCCCCCGGGGGACCGGCGGCGGCGGCGGCGGCGGAGTTATCCGAGACGGCCGGGCCGCCAGCCGGGGAGGAACTCCAGGCAGAACCCACCATACATCCCAAGGTCAGCGGCCACATCCAGGGGGCCCAGCCGCGGCGGGGCAGCCGGGGCCACGCCGCCCGGCCGCCGCGGTGGGGTGCCACGCCGCTTGGGCGCATGATCGATGCCCGAAAGACTTGCAGCAGACGCTCGGCACGAGGAACTCTAGGGAGAGCGGGTTCATGATGGTGAAAACCCCATAGTAGGATCCTCGACCTCCCCCGCTTCACCAGTTGCAACTCACCCCCACCCCCTCCCCAAAAGTGGTCCGGTGTATGGACACCCCCAGGAGAGAAGAAAAATGGGGTCTTGCTCTCTGGTCCCTACCGTCTCTCTTTTTTGTTTTGTTTTTTTGCACGCCGGTTCTAGCGGATGTGCTCTTTGCCGTGGCTCCCTCGTGCGCGGCTATCGCGGCTGCACATGCCAAAGCGCGGAGCTGCTAATCAACCGGGAGGCCTGGCGGGGCAGAGAGTTTCTCAGCCGGAGGAGGGCTGTGACCCGAACGGCCGCCGCGCGCTCGCAGACCCCTCCGCTTCCACGGGCGCGAAGAAGGTGACGACAAAAGAGCCGCTTTGAACAGAGTCCGCGACAATGCCACGCGCGCTCTCCCCTTTCCCCCGGCTTTCTGTTGCGCTCCTGGAGAGTTTCGATGCGCGGCGCATCTGCACGGATTCTGCCTTCTCGCTCTTCCTGCTTCTCCTCTTCCCTCCAAAGATCAGAGGCTGCTTAACCCTGCGCGCCCTGCACGCTGCCACACACTCCGAATTACTCCAGTCACACACCGCAAGGAAGTGAGAGAGATGAAACAGACAGATGGAGAGAGAGAGAGAGAAAGAGAGAGAGAGAGAGAGAGAGAGAGAGAGAGAAAGTGAGAGTGAGAGAGAGAGCAAGAGAGAGAGACAGAGAGCGCAAGAGAGGGACAGAGACGGAGAGTGGAGGAGAAAAGGAGAGGATGGGAGCGCTCAGCTCAGGTGAAACTAAGCAAAGAGAATGGGACAGGAGGAGAGAAAAAAATAGAGGAAAAATTACAAATGGGCCAGCCTATGCAAATCTTCACAGAGCGAAGAGCAAATCAGGGAGGCTGGCAGTCACTGCAGAGGAGCAGGCTGCAGTTATTCAGGGGGAGGAGAGAGAGAGGGGGAGAGAGAGAGAGAGAGAGAGAGAGAGAGAGAGAGAGGGAGGGAGGGGGATCTAAGAGCTGAGTCTCAATCCACCAAGCCTGTTCAGGCATCGACAGAATCAAATTTTTATGCTGCCTATCCTGACGACAGTAAACTAGAACTGACTGGGGAATATTTTAATGGAAAATCTTTTTCATCCTTCCGACATTCTGGATTTCTGTTTCCTCCCAATCCCATTATATAAAAAAACAAGTATGAATATCAGTGGATGTCTCTGGTTTAAAAATAGAAATGATGAACAACCATAAGCTTGAAATACATTGTCCTATTGTGAAGGAGGGTGAAATTGTGAATTAGAGTATATCGGAATGACAATCTTTTGATTCTTAAAATGTGCATCAGTGTGCAGCAGTTTATATTTGTCGTATTATATTTTTTTCTTTAGTAAATGGGAAAATGAGGCAGGGAGTTTTCTTGTGAATGTAAATGCGTGAAACACAGGGAGAATGTGAATGTGGTGCATCCTGACCCAATCGCCCGGTTCGTTCATCTTCACTTAAACCCTACTGAAGCAAGACTAAACACGTGTAAATAAATGGGAACTTCTTTGGCATTTTCATACCAAAAGCTTTCACTTAACAAACCTGTCAAGAACCAAAACAACGATTACCCTGGAAGATACTGGTTGACAATACTACAGGTCTCCAGAACACATCAGAAGAAACCAGAAGGAGCTGAATTCAAATGCGTGTGAAAATCCATTAACATTCCAAATACTGTATTTAGCCACATATACGTATACACACAGAAATTAAAGCGTTAAAGCGTAAGAGCTATTCCTTTCTACTCAACCCTCCATTCATTGAAATACATCCAATTAATTGGCATCGATAACAATAGTTGTCATTCATTATGCCCACTGACTACACATTGTACTGTCGGCAGGTTTAGTCACTGTGCCGTTAAGTACTTAATTTTCTGAGACTGCGTTTTAACCATTGTGATTAAAATCGTTCATACGCATTTACAGACAGAAAGCCCGGATGTAAAAAAATAAGTACTACGATCTCTTAAAAAGGCACAAGCACAAGGTTTGATTTATATTTATAAATATTTTTTTAATAACTGATATTTTTTTCATTTCATTAAGTCCAAACAAATTTTCCAGGGGTATCCACAGCCTCAGGCAGTACTGAGGACCAAAGAGCCTAATGATTTTATTCACAGAAACAAATATGGTTGATTTTCAAAATAAATTATTAATTACCAGGAAACCATGCCTATGATTGAATAACATATGCAACATCTCCTCTCAATAACACTTTCCCTTTCACAGTCATCAAGTGAGAAAATGGATGTGTTACATTCTACTGTTTTAGCAATGGGCTCCACCACATATGGAAATAGTTTGCAATTGGGATAATTAGCATGATTTTTTTTTCTTTAAAAGGCAAGCCAGACACTCAGCTGTGATGCTTTATCAAAAAAAGATGCAAAGCCTTTTTATCGCTCCAAGATAAAAAATGGCAAAGTGTTTACAAAGCTCTAATTTTAGAGATAAACAGTAAGCAAGAACTGCAAAATTCCAGATGCACAGAAACATAAGAAAAGCCCATCCAGAATGTGATGTGCCAATGCCTACGCAAGACACCCAGCATCATTCCTTTGACTTACTATTGATTTTCAAAGTGAGACACAATGGGACTCCATCAAAAACCCATTCAAACACCATCAGAATGTTAACCTTAGATCTGAATCGCAGGCGATGGTTACCGGCAGCGGCAAATGCACAATGAGCGGAGACAAAATGCACGCTTCGTGCCCTCCAGTGCAGATATTCGACAGTGTTAACTGAAACTTAACCACACAAGCAAACACCGGGACTCTTTTCATCTGCACGCCTGGACGGCAGTGATGGGGAGACTAAATTTAACCTGAATGTGTCTGCTGCAAGGAGACGCGATTACGCCGTCTGTGCGTTCGGCTCCGTGCGGGACTCATAGGGGAGCCACGGCGACAGGAAACGCGGAGGTGCGGACGGCTTCAGGAGGGGGGAGAAAACGCGACGCATCAATCACCGAACGCGTAATGGCGGGAGGAGACAGGGGAGACATCGTCTTTGAAGAGACGTAAAACGACGCGCCGGAATCGATCGCAAAGTGACCACGTTTGAAAAGCCAAAGCAAACGGGCACAGCGGTCTCCGGTATCTTTCGGGGGCTCTTCTACGGCGCACTTCGCCGCGCTGCGCGTCCTTTGGTTGAACGCGTCGCGGTAAAGGACCCTGACGCCGGTGTTAAAAGGGCCTTTGCGTCTGTTTTGCGGTGCAGTCGCAGTCGCAGCTGCAGCCTCCCCGGTGCTCCACCCTCTCTGCGCCGCACGCCCCGCGCGCCGTCGCCATGGGAAGCTGTCACTCACACGTCTCTTCAAAGCCGCTCTGTATCTGAGGAGCCCAAGGAGCCAGAACACAGGCTGCCCGCCCATCACCAGGGTTCAGAGGTAATGACCCACTACTCCTGCAGCTGCCACACCACATACACATACACACACACATACATGCACAAACACGCACATACACACACACAAACACATTCACACACACACACACACACACAATCACACATGCACACACAAAACACACACACACAAACACACACACGCACACACAAACACACGCACATGCGCACACACACACACAAACACACACACAAAGACACACACACACTCAACGATGCCCACACTCGTCCGCAGCTCACTGTGAGCCTCTTCAGAGCGAGCCAATCGGAGCTGCATTTGCCAAGCGTCCCTAACCCCCGAGGTAGAGCTCCATTGACGAGGCTTTTTTCCGCTCTTAATGGCACACAGAACGGCACAGTCACTGCTCAGTGGTATTCAGGAGAATGTCCATGAATACATAAATGAATGAATGAACGGGTGGATGCATGATGGTTTGTAATGGCTGTTTGGTATTCACGTCAGTATGCTCACTGCAGCTGGCTTTTCTCTGCTGTTTTTGTGGCCTTGGGGGTACAGTCCTGATTACATGCAGATAGAATTCAACATGTCCAGGAGGATTCGACTTTTCCCCCCTCCATCCATTGCTTATTTAAATTTTTACATAATCTGCAGATCTTTCTGACATGTCACAAAGCTTGGAATCAAGTGAAAAAAGAATGAATTAATGATATAGCTATTAAAATGTACCAAAGTTTTACATGAATCAGTGCACGTGCGCGCACACACACACACACACACACACACACACATATATATATATATATAATATGTCAACTCAATTTTTTTTAATGGCTGTAAATGATATTACACCTTATTGCATCATTATTATTAGCAATATGCCATGCAAATAGACCACAACTTTGAAGTGTCACATAACTCTGCAGGAATGTGGGCCAAAATTCATAACCTCTCGTCAGATAGCTAGTGTTTAAATTATGGCCTTAGAGAGTGAAACAGTGAATTGGATACAATATTATATTGTTTCTAAGAATGCGGTCTGCCCTCCTCTCCACAGACATCAAAGGAAACATCCTTGGGGCAATTAAAAGTCACACCGATACCCTAATCTAGGTGGACGATCTATGGGTTCGTCCAGCAGAGTTTTCCTCAGAAGAGACAAACCAGAGGACAAAGCTATTTACGAGGCCAGAGGCCCAGCATGGCTACATAACGCACAAAGACCATATTCCTTTTGATTGTAATATTGCGAAGTATCTGGACATCCCTTAGTCTGGGGCTGTTGTTCATGATTTGGATGAGGCCCCTTAGTTACAGTGAAGGCAAATCTTAATGCCACAGCATTCAATCACATTCTAGATGATTCTGTGATTCCCCAACAGTTTGGGGAAGGCCCCTTTCTGTTTCAGCATGACAATGCCCCCAGGTACACAGCAAGGTCCATATAGAAATGGTTTTGTCGAGAATGGTGTGGAAGAAATTGACTGGCCTGTACAGAGCCCTGACCTCAACCACATCCAACACCTTTGGGATCAATTGGAAAGCCAATTGCAAGACAGGCCTAATCACCCAATCAGTGCCTGACCTCATTAATGCTCTTCTGGCTGAATGTAAGCAAATACCTGTATCAATGGTCCAACATCCAGTATAAAGCCTTCCGAGAAGAGTGGAGGTTGTTATAGCAGTAAAGGATGGACCAATCCCAAATTAATGCATTGACCACATTCCCTTGGCAATGTAGTCTACGACTGAACTCATTGATAGATAATGGCTGTTGAGACCTGGCAGCTGAAAACTACATATTTTAGAAGCCGTTCCAGTTTCAAGCAAAAACCAATATGGTGCAATTTGGGTTTTTTTACATGGAAAATATTTTGCCTGAAAGTGGAGATTACAACTGGCTGGATTTAACAATTATGTGTCCACAAATATCACCTCTGTTGTTAGAAGCAGAAGTAAACTTCCATGCTTTTAATAGGTATTCAATAGCTGAACTGAATTATCAATAGAAGGCATGCAATAGCAGTCATGTTCACTTGCCAGTGCAGAACATTTTAAGGGAATTGACTGTTGGAACTGCTGGATTCAGGAAATACACATATTTTTACTTAGCTCTTGCTACCCTGAGACTACATACATACTGTAGATAATTACACAAAAGTTTCATCATAAAGTCTGTTCATACACTACGCACAAACTTCCGGCAATAATCAATTGCTTTTATTGACCAGCACAGACAGTGCATGGTGTCTATAAGTACAGAACATGAAACTGAAATGGGCAAGGACTCACAGACATGGAATCAGGGCTTGAAAATGCCAACAGTGCAAGTTTCGAGAAAAAAAAAAAATCAATAAAGAAAATAATGAACAAATCTGTAAAAAGCATTTACCTCGATGGCTCTTTGATCAAGCTTGCAATGACTGTGGCCCTATATATCCCAGACCAGAAAACTAACAAACCATCCCCCCCCCCCACCGAAAAAAAATATTTTTCAGTCTCTAGATACTGTATCAATCATTTGAGCCATTTCAGACTCGATATAAAACCATTTTATTACATCAAGCTTTAGAAAAATGGAGCATCGACTGTATGTAAATCACAACATATATTTGTTTCATTTAGTTTGCCACTTGATTGTCCTCATTAGAAAAGGCACTCTCCTTGTGGGAATAGGTAACTGTGATAACAAGATGTCGTCCTGACAAAAGAAATGTAGGAAAGAATATAGAGATGGTGGAAGTCTGATTCATTTACACTTAATAATTATTCAGTAGGTTCTAGTAGGTTTTTGGGGAAGGCTGGTTTTGGTAAAAATGGGCTGGCTACTGAAAAAACTGTAAGCAGTGGCATATATCAAAACAATAACTCTAAAAAACACTTTAAAGTTCCACTCATGGAAGCACTTCACATCCTTAAGAGGCAGATATTACTCAAACCAGACAGATCCTCTATGTCCTTCTGTGGGCAATGCATTTCTATCTGGAGAAGTCAAGTCTTCTTCATTTTCAAACAGTACAGATACCACTTTCATCTTTTCAGTGTCTGTGATGTAATCCAGATTTCACAATCTGATAATGAGCAATTTGTTTCATTTCACCATTGTGTAGATCAGTTCTGTTTTAAAAGAAATCTCAATACTGTGTGCATGCAATGGAAATGTCATCTGCCTAGTCGGTTTTCTCACTTCAAGGCTTTTGGCATTTTATAATCTTAAATGAATGCGTTTCCACAACTCCTACTCGGCTCACTTTAAACTTTATGTTTGGAAACACATCTCTAACAGATAAGAATTTGTCAGGGGTCTAACCATACTTTTAATAGCAGTCTTTATATTGTCAGTTCGGTGATTCTTACATGTTTTTTGAGGCTGTGGTTGGAAAGTGTTACTTTTTAAAAATGTTTAAGAAGGCTAAATCCAACTGAAAATAGATGTTACATTACATTACAGGCATTTAGCAGACACTCTTATCCAGAGCAACTTACACAACTTTTTACATAGCATTTTACATTGTATCCATTTATACAGCTGGATATATACCGAAGCAATGCAGGTTAAGTACCTTGCTCAAGGGTACAACGGCAGTGTCCTTACCCGGGAATCGAACCAGTGACCTTTCGGTTACAAGCCCAGTTCCTTACCCACTGTGCTACACTCCGTCATACAGTTAAGGAAATCTTTCAGTGTCAGTTGTCAGACACATTGGGATTTTCATCATTTGTCATTGATAGCTGTATCAGAGACTGTCGAAATTGCGGCAGGGTTTGGAAGAGTTCTGTCAGAGTCACTCAAACTTGAGCGCAGACTGTTCCCAGAGTCACACAAACTGAATAACTGAGTCGGAGTGATGTGGACATCTGATTGGAGGTGGGCGTGATTTATGATTGGAGGTTGGCTCTCTGATGTCTGGACAATCAGTGAGCATCTTCCACTCCAGGAGCCTCAACCTTAGTTTGAACCTTGCTTTACAATCGCCCGACCTTGGAATGTAGCCAATAATAGCCAATAAGTTTAAATTTCAACATTTTGATCATAGCAGACGTAGACTTTCAACTAAATGTTGTTTTTAAAGCATGCACACAGCCGACCGTGGGGATTTGCGCACAGCCCACAAATGTGCAGTACCGCCACATAACCAACAATACTTAATTTACATCCAGTGTAAACCCTACATCAACATACAATCATAACTATATTGTATTGTTTATTGATGTTCAGTAACAAATGTCCTTTCAAAATATTCTTCAATCTTTTCTTTCTCCCACGGCGCTGCAGGACTGTTGCCATGGGCTATGCACCGCAAATTGTGGTCACTCACTCACTCACTCACTCACGGATGACCTTTTGTAGGCGCATGCGCAGGAGGTGCGCCGTGGGTCTGGACGGTTTTGTGCTTGTTAATGTTGTTCTCACCTGAATCAAAGCAATCAGGAGTCAATTCTGTACTGAAAATGTATGTCATCAAAATGAGTAAAAGAGAAATACTCAGTAGCATACCGGTAAACCACAATTTACAAGTAAATTGCTGATTTACATTTTTAAAAGTGGGTCAAATACTGCTTGCTTAACTTTTTCTTGTGAATGAAAACATCAAAATTCACAGAGCATAATATATTATTGCAATTACAGGCACATTTGGGAATTTTACACAAAATTACAATGTGAAATTCTGTTTTTTACAGCTTACAGTGGCATTTACGTATTCAGAACTTTGAAGAGGAACCCTAAAACAGGGAGTTTTTCTTTGGTCATTTCTGTTTGGTTGGTAAAACAGAAAAAGAGCACAAACTTTGTCGAAAAGCATAAAAACATCAGCGAACACAAAGGCAGCATCCATGTACAGCAGGCTTCAGTACTAATTACACTGCTCTCCAGACACTCTCCTACAGACACCTTATGGAAGGAGGACCTACAGCTGTCACACACAGCCCTGGACTTCCAGATCTCTCTCATCCTCTCTACCTTCTATCCACTACCTCTCTCTCTCTCTCTCTCTCTCTCTCTCTCTCTCTCTCTCTCTCTCTCTCTCTCTCTCTCTCTCGCTCTCTCTCTCTCTCTCACACACACACACACACACACACACACTGTCTCCCTCTTTCAGACATTCATTTCCTGCCTCCTTTCCACATTTATATCTTATGTTAAAGACCTTGTATGTGATCATACACTTGAAACATGTCAGATTGAATAAAAGAGGTGTTTTCGTGCAACTGTATGTTTCCTGTGTTGAGTTTTCATTTTCATTTCATTCCCTTTGATAAATGGATTGTGTGTGTGTGAGTGGGAAGGGGGACTACAAGGTTATTTAAATGCCTGGAAGATAATATTAAATAATTATTTAAGTATCTTCATTTGATGTTCGTTTCACTCGCTGCTGTGATCATATTTCCACTTTTCTTGCTTTTTTTTTTTCATTTCCCATCACAAATTCCCTCTCAATTTACTGCCATGCCATTCACGCCCACTCAAGGAATGCTGCAGCCAATATACATTTTGCACATATTTGCACATTCTGTTCTCGTGTGTACACACATATGTTCATATAACATGGATTTATAAGAGCATGAAGGGAGGATTATGCTACATTTTTCAGGGAAAGTACATTAAAGAAAATGGCTTTTTTCCCCCTGGATGATTACGTAATTTGTTCCCAGCTGTTTAAAGAGCACCAGCATTTGTGCTATACATTAAGCAGCCTGCTCCTATCTTGTGAGCAGGTGCGCTGGCAGTCCGACTGCAGTGGAATAGATGGAAATCAATGCACAGAGGAGCTCCAAAAACTAATGGGGGGTTTAAATAAGTCTGGTTAATACATTTTACAGCCGACTGAAACAGGATCATTTCCAGCTCAGCACACATAGACACACACACACCTATGCACACACGCACATACATATGGCATACGTATGCATGCACACACCTAAAGCACACACATGCACACACACTCACAAACTAAGATTTACACTTTTTAAATGCATCCTTGTTTCTTTTTTAATTAAAAAAGAAAAACAGCTAATCATGTGGCTGCAACTCAATATATACAAGTATGCAGACTTGGTGAAGAGGTGATTTCGATCCAATAAAGCACCTTAGGGATGAGGTGGAATGGGAGGTTCACACGATGAATGTGTGGCCGAAAACTGCAGGAACTGCATGATGTAATCAAGTCAACATGGACCAACGTCCCAAAGGAGTATTTCCTTTGGTCCACATCACAACCCAGCTTATCATACTTCAGGCCTCTCCATGATTTCAGTTAAGGTAGGTGGTGTTGCAGTCATTTATAAATTTCACATCTTTAATTAATGAATTAACACAAGACACTTGGTCATCTTGCTCCAGGAAATTCAAAACTTCCAAGTCAGAGACCATATGTCCATGTAAGAAAGAGAAATGAAAATAATTTTCTAGGATGAACTAGTGAAAGCTCTGAGAATAACTTACACCTAAACACCCATACAGAAGAACGAAAAAATGCAGTAGCCACTCAAGTCAGCCAAGATGAAACTTACACAATCAGAATATTGTCTTGTTTCCTTTACTGAAGCATGTTTATAAGCATCAATAGGCTTTACAAGCGAAGCTAACACAGCAGGGATTCCATTAGCTATTCCTGAGGGACTGGATTTTGGTGGGTGTGCTGTATGAGTGTGCTTGCACTATATCCCTTTGAACCTGACATTGATAACCTCCTTATCCTCACCACTCTACTTGTGGCCAGCTGTAGGCTTTGTATGCTCTTTTATTGCTGTGAATGCTCTTGAGCTGAGCTGGAATTCCTCCGACAACTCATAAACCAATTTGATCCCCAAATGAGTTTCCTGTCAAGCTTTGACATTGAATGAGCTGACCTGAAAGGAGACTGGAAAATATAAATTAGAAATAATACATCTAATTTGCTGTTATCACATTTCTCTTGCCAGGGATATTATACTGGGGAACCCTGTGCGTGTACTTCTCTCACATTCGAGATATTCTGTTGACAAGATGTGGTTTTCTTCTCCTTTTCTAACAGGGAAGAAAGTTCAGTCTCTGATGAATCCTCGGCTGTATGAAATCCAATTAGCACGTTATTTATAAACTTGGGTTTTCTTTCCGCCTAATTTATAATTAACGCACTCTATGATCACTGCTCATTTTTTATTTAATTAGGGATTAACATATTGATTTCTCAAGGACATTTCAATAACAGATGATGTGTACAGTTTATCTGTAAAGATACTACTTCCTAGACACTTTGTGAAGGTTGTTAAAATCAAACCTTAATATGAGTTCAAGGTTAAGATGCTTCTTTCTTGAGACAGAGAACTTACGAAGATTTGTGATCACTTGACTTAACATGCATGCTCACACGTGCATACATGCACATGCGCACACAGACATAAAATGTGAAATTCTAAATATACCACTGCATAATGATACAGTAGCTATAGAGAACAAGTGAACTTACATACTGTAAAATGCTAGTGTTCAGTGCTGCATACAGATTCGAAATCTCTAGAGAGCTGAAGAACGTTTGTGCTCTTGTAAAGGCCTGGAAGATGCTTTAAGTGTGGACCGGTGAGCTGTGCAAAGCAAGTTCTCCACTCACAGTCCCAGGTGTGCCATGTACTCCCATACTGTATATATGTCGTATGTTGAGCTTTATATCTTGTACATTTATCAGGGTATTTTAAATGAAGTAGTAGGTTTGAGGTTATTTAATGTTTATATACATGTTACATGCATGTTAAGTGATCACAAATCTTCATAACTTCTCTGACATAGGAAAGAAGTATCTTAACCTCGAAATTAAGTTAAAATTTGATTTTTAACACCTTCATAGTTATCCTTTTATATAAACCACAGTCGCACAACTTGATCTTTCTCATGTCACACCCTTCCTTCCTGACCTCACTTCACTGATTTTCTCTACTTTCCTCAAACTCAGGGTTATTGGCTATAACAGTGTGTAGACCCATCTCTTAATCACGATGCCAGTCTGTGCTGGCCTCCTAGTGGTTCAAGTTCCTTCGGGTGTCAGGACAGCAGAATCATTAGTCTTTTGATGCTAACTGAGGACCCAGTTCTTCGACTGCATATGCACCACTCCTCACCCCATTGCCTGGAACTGATATCTTCTGTATTAATCCAGGTTATCCAAGTATTTTTGTTTTACATGTTTGTTTACATTTTAGGGCTTGTTATGAATAAAATCTGTATGTATTCAGGGTCTGTATTTCAGTTAATGATTCATAATTAACGTGCATTAGTACTGTTGCATGTGAATGCTCTTACAGTATGTCCTATGATTGTAAGTCACAATAAACAAGTGCAAATTCTAGATGAATATAATATACGGTAATATACATGTTGTTAATTTGAACAAATATTAACATAACACATATTTGTTTAGCAGGAACCTTAAGGCCAAGTTGCGGACGAGAGTTTAATTTTGCGCGATCACGATGTGTAAAGTCACCGAGCAGCCATCATCACCCTTCCCTTTGTGTACTTAAACAGGAAATCCTGCTGAGACGCCTGGTAAAAAGAGTCGCCACGAAAGCACAAGCTGTGAGCAGGAGACGGGAAGTGAGAACTCCAGTGTGCCTGAAGCTTTGAAACCAGACGCCAGAGAATAGCAAACATTCCTCCAGTGACAACTGCACAGCAACACTACTACTGTGAAAGTTATTTGATGCATCCTTTTCGAGTCAGCTTCAAGGCAGAAAGGAAAACAATTTGCTGCTCATTTGCTGAATATTGGCGATTTAAAGACCTGCCCTTTCACCTGTCCTTCGCCACACAAATTCACTTTTAAGGTGTTTTTTTAATAATTTTTTTACCAAAGGACAGAATTTTACCATATTTGGTATGTGTTAAAATCTCAACCCCCCCCCAAAACTTTTTTTAAAATTGTGATAAATATTCCTTACTTAGATATTTCTTGCTCTGTCCTCATTGCTTTGATGACAGAGCAAGGAAACAATGCTTTGATTTACACCTGAATGCTTGCAATGACCACTGACATAGCCCATTAACTCTAAAATTGGGTACGCTTAGATTAATTACACAGCAATGCGTTATAGACAGTAGACCGGTTTTGAAGTTTAGGCAGTGGAGGACAGCCACTGCTGTTGGAACTATCTGTGAACATATCAATTAGAACAGTCGTCTCGGTGGGGTACCGAGTCATTCACCTGCTGTAGGTGACAATGGCCACATACATTAAACATTGTGCGTGAGAGCACCTGCATTCTGGGTTTATTACCAACAGTGGGTAAAGAAAACACTTCCCGTCAGGTATTCACAAAAAATTATAGTGAATTATAGTCACGTCCATTGAGCCGTTTAAAAGTTGCCGATTTTTTTTAAAGCACCTAATATTAAAAATATGTTCAAATATATATTTAAAAAATATAACCCTAAGATTAAGTTTGGTTTGACAGAGGTTTGTAGACAATTCTTAAAATACTGCATGTTCAACACGTCCGATGAGCCTCCTACATGCAAATAAAAACATGCGTTTACTTTAAATGACCTCAAAACCTTGGTCCGATCTACATGTTAAATGATAATCACAAGGTTATCTGCCAATGTTTTTTCCAGATAACAAAGGTGAGAGAAGCACACAGACCCCACTGGTCAATTTCCAATGCAGATGCAAATATGCAGTCCAGCCTGTAAATTATATCCATTATGCCACCTGTCATCAGAGAATGACACTGCCTCATTAAAATGTGCACGCGCACAGGAGAAGTAACAGTTGCGCCACGCTTCGCGCAAACAGAGCTAGCACTATCAACCCCAGCAGGAATAACCAGCAGCGCGAGAACCATCTGTCTGCGTCCCTCTGGCATCAGCGCAATATCAATTATCTCCCCTGGCATATCTGAAACCAGAGACGATGACAGCATGTGACATGTCCTGGGTGGAAAAAGGGATTGCAATGAGCGGATGCCGTGTGCGTTTTAAGAACGTGGCACACAGCATCTTTCAGGCTCAAACGAGCCTCGCACCGTTGCAGCATCTCGACAACACTCACACCGCGGCCCATTTCTTTCTTGTACCCTTTTGTTGTAACGGACTACGCTGTATAGGAAACGTTTCAACTAAACCGTGCACAGAAATTAGCAAAAAATGTCTTTACAGTTCACAGATGTCTTTGAAGAGGCACAATGGCAGATGTTACATTACCGAGTGAACATTTTGGTGGTAAGAAGTCGGTGAATGGTTGGTGGAATACTGTCTAGGCGTCCAGGTGAAATTCAGGCTACATTCGGTTGAAAGGTTTTTTTAGCCGAATAAGATGTAGCCAGGATATATCCGGATAAAAACTGAGCTATATTGAGGTTAACCTAGTCCATTTATGTCAGAAATTCTCTCAACCTACATTTCCACCCCTCTAGATGTCTATATTCCAGCTTTTGTTCACAAGGCATATTTTAGAGAGTGCAATTATTGTACACAGCACTGATCTAAAAAATAAATAATTGCATAAACAGATCAGATCATGTGTTAATGCAGTCTTTACCTGAATAACTATTGTAAACCAGAGCTAGGTCACACCACAAAAAAACAAGACCATGCACCTCCTCACCCTCTCTAAATTCCACAAAATCTTTTTCTCCTACATGACCAAATGCCCAGTGTCTCTCCTCACCTTATCCCCGAAATCAGCTGCCTCACCTGTTACATTTATGCCATAAGTGGAAGCCTCTGCTCATTTAGGTCTTCCATGAAAGCATAGAATTTTTTGCAGTGGTGCAACAATGTGAAACAGGGATGCACCATCATTGGCCAACGTGACCAGGCAGATATTGGTTACTGATATCGGGCCATATCATGTATCCCCCATAAGGAGGTAACTTCACCTGAAAGCCAGATATCTCCTGGGCAGCCATCTAAAGGGGGGCCAGAAGAGTGACATTTATGGCTTGGTGGTCACCAAATACTAATGAAACGCTGAAAAAAGTAACATATACAATTGATTATAAATAGCAGTAAAAGACAAATGTTAATTGGATTCAGACCAGTCTGCTGGATAATGAAATCCAATGCCTGGTTGTTATAAGAATAACAATAAAAAATCTATATGACAATTCATTACATGAACTACATGCTAGGCAATTTCCCAGTGGATAATGTGTACATAGCCAGATCACGTTCCAGATGAACACCAGGAATGATGTGCAAGTCCGACATTGTTCACGGTATGAAATAATTTTAAAAAGGGTACTTACCCACTTACACCATTCACCTGAAACACTTGATAATAATCTGCAGTTTGATTTGAAGCTACATACTTTGTGTATACTTGCTATTAATAAACATGATAAATAAAATGTTCATTTAACCTCATTCATAAGAGCAAAGTAACACACAGCTAATCAGAACTGGGACAATATAAGGCTCCTTGAGAATCTACTGTAAACTCCAACAATGCTAGAAAAATGAAAGGCCGCACCATGTAATCCTCAGTCACTTGGGTTAAATTACTCACAAGCGGATATTTGAACTCCTTTGTGCGCAGAGGCAAAGGTCTCCAGGGAGATACATCATTGTGAATTCACTTTTCACTTCAAGCTTCCCTTTTGCAAGCCTGGACAATAGAAATTAAATCCTACCATGGTGCCCTGACTCAAATGTAATTAATAACACTCGCTTTGCCAAGGCTCTTAGGCTTCTGTTCTCAAAAAGCAGTGATGAGATATCATGAATACAGACATCATCTGCAGTAATGGCATCAGATAATGACAAACAAGGCAATGTGAAAAAATTGTACGTTAATGTGTCTTTAAATAAAAGACTGGACTCAACTCCATAGACTGGCTGCATCTGGTTGAATTGCTTCTGATTGTGCTGTATTGCTTCTGATTTACTGTAAAATGGAAGGCTGATCCATTCAAATAGATGATCCCCCACTCATTAAATCAAACATTTATTAGAGGGAATAGAGTGCAAAATGCCACCCTGAGAGGGGAAGACTAAAATGTGTGAGAGAACATCAATATGCAAATCTGAAAATAGAAATGTATCTCTTTCCATCAGGCTTCAGTGCTATTATGCTTGAGAATCACAGTCAATCACCATTTAACACAGTAGATTCTAAGCTTTAACGACTGAAACAAGAACTGTTGTTATTGTAACTGTTGTAACACAAAATGCATTGGGCAAATGGCTGGTTGGGAGAACAGTTAAATATTTAAGGGGGGGGGGGGGGGGAGACACCGCAGGCAAAGAAAGATTCAGTGCAGTGCTATTATGCCAACTTAATATACAACTGCACTTGAGAATATCGTTCAGAGAAGGCAGCTAACAATACTTCCATTGGTATGATCACACACACACACACACACACACACACACACACACACACACAAACAAAACAAATAAGTTGTAATGCAGAATGATGAAACCGAAAAACAAATCAGAATGACTCAAACCACGCCTGAAGAATGCAGATAGCCCTGGAGGGGGGAAAAAAAAAAAAATACTGAATATGTAGGTCTGTGGCCTATTTTTAGAAACAAATTTATGTTAGTCCGTCTCAGTTTCATACAAAGAACTTCAAGCAGCAATGAGCTGGGATTGAACATCCCATAATCTCAAGTCATATCAACAATTCTCACACTCATATCGCTGCTTTGACTGCGCATTGAAACACATGAGACGGAGATACCTATCTAAAAGTCAAGCGTGAAAATCTACACCAGAGCAGCACCACAGCCGGCAAAACAAAGGCAGTTCCGCAAAGATAATATCCCTTATCGTCTCCTCGATATTATGATAGCTAGGGAGTCTAAATTGACGTCAACTCCTTACGTAGATTCAGGCCCTACAGTGAGAACTGATAAAGCCAGGACAGGGAAGGCACTTCATATTACCGGTAATTAAAGCACAGCGACTGTATTCAGAGGCCGGCTCGGAGAAACAGATCCTGTGGGAACTGCTGTGGGGAACTACGTGGCACGATCCGAAACTAAAAGACACCTCTGGCAGTTCAGAGGTTGTAAGACATTACATCCATTTAGCAGATGCTCATATTGACAGCAACTTACAAAAAAAAACTCGATAAGTGCGTTAAGCTGAGTTATTAAAGCAACAGTAACCACAGTTGCATGACGGTTGCAAGTTAAATTTTCTCTGCTTCTTCAGTTAAATTTGAGGCCGTGCCTCGTCGTTTCTGTAGGAGCAACTATTTTTGTCTTGGTATCAAGTTATCTCCATTTGCACAAATAAAGTAAAAGGACAGCGTTTTTGCAGGCTCCTATTTTCGTAGATGAGCAAGCAATGATTCAGTAACATGAATTCGAAACTCGCCTGTCATTTCACAAGGGATGAATTTTAATTAGGCACACAAATAATGGTGCAGAAATAAAAAATGACTAAATAAGGATACATGAGATCAGCTGAATGACCAGCAAATGGACCTCTTCAATATTTCTTGCAACAACTTCTCAATTAACGGGATTGGACTGTATCAAATTAATGATTTTTTATTGAAGTAACATGACTATTGGAGATGTCACATCATTTGTCTCTATATGATGAAATAGCTTACTTAAATTATATCAGGAAACAAATTACAGCGGAAGGTTGTGAAGTCATCTTTGTTGCCAAGCAATTCTAGTATTGCATGACTCATTCTGTGTCGGTTAACCCAAAGAGTGATACTCTTGTGTGGAAGAGCTGCATTGCCACTAGGTTTCGGGTCATGAAAAAAATTCAAATGATTTTTGCTAAAGGTAATTTGAGATTTGAGAAATTCGGAGATGCCCTGTATTGAGCCCCATCTGCACATTAATTCATTATTTTAGTGAAATTTATGTAGACAATGTAATTTAAATATGTGTGACTCAGGCAGTGCTCTTTTTCTCTGGTAGAGCATCTATGTACACTTTCCATCAACTGTGGGCACTTTTAAGAAGTCATTTGAAAATATTTCTGAAATACTGCTTTAGAGACTTGATAGGATTGTAAGTGATGTTATTGTCTTGCTTGTTAAATTGTGAATGCTTTTTTTTTCAAGGAACAACCATACCCCTGAAAAAGGTGGTAATCTGTCATATGCTAGCATTTGAACACCTCTCAGCGCTCTCAGTGAATGTAAATACACGGTCATTATCAGCAGGTGGCTCTGAAATTCGATGCACACCTTTATTTATTTTTCCGTGGATTATCACTGATTTGCTTAATTTACTGCTTTCTCACAAATATGTTCTCAAGAGTCTGTTTCTTTGTGAAGATTTTCAAGGTGACTACCGCTTTGCTAGCAGGAGTTCTCTTTAACAGACACATCCATTTGGAACTGTAGCTAATTAAAAACCACAAAAAATAAAAACAACACAGAACTGAATACAGCCCTATTGCAAGATAACATAGTGGGGAAGAGACCAAATGACAAAATGTATAACTATAAATAGAATATATGGTGCATTTTAATGGTTCACCATTGGCTTTGGCTTGCTCTGTCTGGGCAAGACACTTTCAGCATGCAAAGCTCTTGATGAACGCACATGCTGAACGATTAATTAATTTTTTTGAAGACTCAGACTGTAACGGTACAGCCAAGAAACACCACATATATAATGTGGGTCATTTTTTTTCCTTGTCTCTTTATAAAAGTGTCTTGGACTGGCTCCAGTAAATGACCTGGGAGTAAAAAAAGATGGATGTTGGTGATGGTGGTCTATCAGTCCTACTGCCCATCACCATTTCGGCTCTCATTCATCATTCCCTTCAGCTGTTTCTCCTGTGTCACATTAGGCTCCCACATTTGAATCGGCTTGATCTAAATAGAAATTGATTTATTGTTGTCGGTGGCGGCTTCCTGAGCTTGTGTCTGACTTTGGAAGTTTTTCGGAGGCATCCGCCCCACTTCCTGCCTTTTTTTTTTTTTGCTGTCTACACCCGTCCAATGACTCAGCACGACCATTGCCTTCCTCTCAACACAAGTTGCCAATGTTATGCTCCTGACATCCTCAGAACATACGGAGTACAAAGACATACAGAGTGCATTTTATATTAATCACACAGAAATTTTGTTGCCAAAGACGGAAGCCTTCTGTGAATCTGAAAGTCCATCTGTCACAACGAGGAAAACAAAAATAGACGAGGAAAACAAATGACCCTAAAAGACAACATTTCGCGGATTATCTGGCAGAAAATTCTGATACACAATTTAATACATTAAAGGCGCAGTACGTAAGTTTGGAGAAACGAGCAAGAAAGAGCTAGATTTAAAAAAAAAAAAATTTAAAAAAAAGTTTGACCCCCTCTTACCCCACGCGTGCTTACTAACCTCTGAGTACTGGAGAGAGAGGACATATGTGACCCATTCTTTTGTTATAAACACCACCAATGTTTTGCATTGTTTTAAAGCTAAATTTAGCCAAGTTTTTTTCACCAGTCACACAATCCCTTCTGTTGCTTTTGCGGCTACAAGCTAATGGCTGATTTTATGCAAACAATGGTTTTGCGTCAAATTCAGTGTAAAATAAATTTTTCAAATGTAAAACGTAAGATGACAAGCTAGCACCAGAGTTTTTTTAGGCTACTGAGACCATAGCTACTACCCTTTGTCGCCAGTCACATGAAATGACTACTTTATGTCTTCTGCATGTTTCAATGTCAAATTCGGTGTAGCATATTGTTTTGAAGCTTAAAAACGTAAGATGACAAGGTAGCGCTAGAGTATCGTATAGTTTTATGGCTAGCTAGTTTGTCACCAGTCACATCACGTCAGTTGCTTTCCTGTCTACAAGCTAATGTGTTGGGTTTCATCAGGTTTTAGCAGTAAGACCCTGAAGTAAGCCTTTCATTTTGTATTTCTAGTAATATTTTTTAGATTTATTGTAATTAAATTTAATGTAATTGAGCTTCGCAACAGTGTTTCTTTTATTTGGTGTGTCAAACAAAAATCCCATCATATTTCTATTGTGAAACACATTGTCATGTTGGAGCCAGTTAAATTCTGCCCCTGTTTGACCTGGAATCCTGTGCCAGAACCTGAATGTTGCATAGAGGAAATGACTTGATAAAAATAAATAAATAAATAAATAAATAAATAAAAAAAATACACAAGGTCCTAGGAAGTGTGAGGTGTGAGGTTAACCAATTGATAAATGTACTGCTCTTTTCAGAGCATGGGATGAAGTCTATTTGCTTTGCTTACGGTGAACATTACTTCAAAAACATTTTCAATTAAAGTGAAATGAGTCCTGCCATTATCACAATACAGCAGCCTTCAGCATTTTGCAATAGGTCCTTTGATCACCATGGAAACAGGCTATCATTGTCATGGTACCCTGGTCCAACATATAATTTTCAGTGTGTGAGGAGCACTGATAATGCTCAATCAATAGCCATGAGCAGCAGACATCATTTTTGATTGGAGGAGTCTGCCACTATAGAGACGACTGCAGTGTGTTTGAGGGAGAGAGGTGGTGACAGAGGGGGGAGCTCACTGATGTGTGGAAAGCCAGGTGACATTATAAAGAATCTCACAACCAGTGTCCAGAGTCATGAGACAGCAAAACAGTTACATTAATGAAGAGATAAACAGAACCATATATAAAAGCTGAATCTGAAGCTGGTGCTCATATTGCAATCAAATTGGTTTACAGTGAACCAAACACAAGAGGGTGGGGCCCTATTGTTAGTATGAAAAGCACTGTATGTCATTGGGAAACTGTGCTGTAGCACAAGTTCTCTAGTTAAACAAATCCCATTTTAACTATATTTTCAAAAAGGTGATTGTTGATGTCTATCTTCACAAAAACAATAATGGACTTAAAACTTCTGAAACAGTTGCAGTAAATTCTCTTTTACTGTTCCCTTTTTTTAATGAAACTTTAATCTGTCAGGGCAGTAATATTAACGTACTGATTACAGCCCATGGTATTTGAAAATATATTCAGTGATAGAGAATCATAATGATGTAATTTTCTATCTCACAATAGTGGGCAATCAGTTTAACATTCAGGTTTAACAAAGGAAACATCTCTGTATATTTGTCTCTCAGAACAAAAAAAAAAGTATGGGTACACACAAATAAAATAGCAAAAAACATGTTTCAGAGTACGCATCAAAATATGCAAGTCATTTACATAAAACTGCAGTATATTTTGTATCTCCTCATCTGTTATGTGGTGGAGACTCAGATGATCTTTTTCATCTTCAGGACTTACTAACTGCAGATAATGACTACTCCTAGTGGAATCACTATTCTTGCTTCATAAATGTCTCTCTTTTAATTTCATAGGTCTGCCGCTGAAAAGGACAAGCCAGCCAGCTCCTGGCATTAGTCAAGTAGCATTCCTAGTATTTACGCTGAGTGTTTTTCATGGGCACCACTCGTGAATATGTAGGAGGGCAATTATGTATTTTTGTCTGCCCACATCCTTGTCGCAGTCACTTTTTTCAGGGAGAAAAAAAGACAAATGCGCACTAAGAATGCGTATAATAAAAAAGAAGAAAGGACAACAGGTAAGCTTGGATTTAGGACAGAACCAGCACTTTTTGAGTAAGGGGGAAGTGACCATCTTTTTTTTTGGTTTGCCTTCTCTTCCGACCCATAGATGAGAAGAGGAGATAGTCTTGACTTATGCAGATGCTGATTCTTAAAATAAATCAACATTGTTATAAGCTTACATCTGACTGAACTTTGCTCACCTCATCATGTTTAATGGAAGCTCTGATCGCTATTACTTGACTGAGGAAGGGCTTCGCAGAACTTTGCTAAGTGCAATTCCTGGTCATGTTCTGTGGCGCAATCAACCCTGGCAGAAATCAAGGAGCTGTGGATCCCTTTAAATTTCATGAGCAAAGGACAACTTTAGGCTTTTAACTATATGGATCCATTTGCTATGAGCATGAACATCAACGCGCTGTATTGCTTAGAGGAGAAAAAGAGAGTAAAAATAAATGAATAAAAAAAGAGAGGCTAAAAAAAAACCACTGCAGAAAGGAGCAGGACCAGCACAACTAAGCTCGATAAATAAGGAATGAAGGAATGTTGTACTCAGATTGTACGTAGCTGCCAGCATCTCCCATTAAGGACCATCCCTCAAACATTTATCATAGTCAGGCTACGCGACCATCTGAGACACATATTGTTCTTTCCAAATCCAAAACAGATTGATGATATCCCCATAGACCTACATTAATAAAACCGCAGCATATTCTGTATGTTTAAGACCATTTCAAAGTCAGAACTGTAATCATCTTCAAAGCATTGCAGCCCAGTCATTTTGATAGTGCCTGTCTCTATGTGGACAAAATATTATTAAATAGGCAGCATTTTCTGAAAATAGCACTCACTTCTGCAAAAAATAAAGAAATAAAATTAAAGAAAATGCATTGGTAAAATAAGCAGAGATGATTTGAGTAATATAGCTAGCATTCAAGAGGAAGGGAATTGTATACACTGTGCAAAATTGTTTCTGATAAATCAGCCAATATGGTTTAGTGCTGAAGGAAAGCAGTTTAATGTTATATTTCATACTGAAGGATGTGCATTCAAATAATAAGGATAAAAGAGAATCCAATTGAAGTTTAATCCCACTGTTATTATTGATATGGCTGATATTGCGTTGGCATTACTGTTATTCACATCCAAAATTGTATCTATAAGAAATCACAGATATCAGCTCCTTTCACTTAAAAAAAATCCCAGCCTTTGCATAGTGTCTATTGTTATTAACAGGACCTAGTTTTAGATCCCATCTATAAACAGACAAAACTAAAATAATAATAATAATAACTGTATGACTACTGATAGCATGCTGCTCATCAGAACTGTCTGAACACAAATCAGAAAGCTTGTGTGACCCAGCCCAGCAGTGCAAAAAACACTCAGGGAAGACCCCATAATGAATGAGGAAAGGACACATTTATTTAAATGAGATTCTGGCATACAGCAGTACCTCCATATTAAGATCACTCGCCATGAATAGAAGCTGCAACCAGAATCTCTTAAATTCTGACAGAGTAGAGTGGCTCCATTGCACACAAACTATTTTCTGAAATAAGCTTTTAGGGCAAATTTTTTATGCTTCATTTGTAGTCCTCACACTAACCCTTTAGTTTCAATTATATCTCATAAAATTTTCTCTCATCCTTGTATATCCCTTCCCTCCCCTTCTTTTACATTGTTAAGTAGACCGTGAGTTGCCATTTCGTAATTTTTTTTCTCATTTGTGGCAGCTAAATCATTATAATTTCTTATATAATTTCAATAATAATATGTACCATTTGACTTGTCACACTACACTGAAATATTAATATTCTGGTACTCTATTCCAAACTCATTTTTTCTCACTGTGCAGTTGACAATGACTCATTAAGGGGTGTAATATGGGTAAGAGGAAAAGCCTGTATGGTTAATGGAACCGGAATACATTATAAACTAAACAAGCTCAGTACTGAAAACTCTGAGGTTTGCATACAAAACAAAAAAAAAAAAAAATAAGGCCCAAGCTCTGAAACAGAAGACAGACTTTACATTGTCTGTAAATGCAGATGAGCTAGAACCACTCATCTGATTGAACTGTGCTCTGTTGAAAACCTGATGCCTAATTTGAACCAAAAGAAATAATGTAGAAATGCAGCACGCTGTTGCGTGTATAGTTGGTAACTACAATTCCCCATGATATTGTTCAAAAAAAAAAAAAAAACAACCTTCTATTCTCTCTCGAAGCTCATTTGCAAAACAGCCTTTCAGGCAGTTCTATGATCTGTAAAGACTATAATCATGCAATCAGCTGCCATTTGTTAGGCACCATCTTAATCCATCTAGCATCCTCTGGGGAAGCTGAAGTGAGCTAATGTCTATTTTTTGTTATAGCTGTCATAAATAAATGAGTAATGAGATATGCAGTGTTTTTCTGCATTATTATCCCCATAATGAAGAAAGAGAGCTGCATTTCATGACTTGAGCAGTGAACACAGGAAGAAACCAAATTAAACGTTGCCAGAAGCATTTAAATAGAGCAGTCAAGAGACTCACAGATGTTCACAGTATGTCTGATGTGTCTTCACTTCAAAACAAAATAGTCTCAATAAAGTTCTTAAGGGATCTAAATATTGCCTATTTTCAGTGAAAAACTTATTATCTAAAATTATTTTAAAAATTATTGCATGATATCCGTACAGAATATACAGAAATACTGCAGTGCCCCTAGCAAGGTTCATATGCATATCAACATTGGCAAGATAGCATCGCATACTGTTGACCACCATTTGGCGCTGATTATATGCTATCAGAAACATTCTGCATCACTCTGTGTTGCATGACAAGCAGCCAAGGAACTCATTCACTATGAGCATTATGCAGTGTTGATCCCTGGGCAGCCAAAGAAGGCTATCACAGAAAGCCCCAAACACCTGTGGGGGCATCATGGTGCTTAAGCTCATTTAATGAAGGCTTCACTGCATGTGAACCTTTGCCCTTGGAAAATCCATGCAGCAATATGCTGTAAATAAGAATACAGATAATAGGTGCCATTTGTGAGGGTGATGGGAATGACTCTTGAGAATATTACCATCGGAATGTCTTTATCGGGAGCCTTTAGAGAATGAAAGTATCTGGTCAGGCCAGTGTTGAATTAGTCTCTGAGAACCTATTGCACATGTACATTCGCCTACCGGTGCCTGACAGTATGAAACACATTGTTAGCTTATCCATCACTTTCCCTGACCTGAAAGAATTGCTCAAGTAAGATACATAAAACACCTGAAGACTATACTGCGGGTGTTTCACTGAAGGTTTATCGAAATTAGGAGATGTTTGTACATCGCATTCCAAAGCTACGAAATAATCGGTGTTAATTGGTTACCATGGAAACAGTCATCCCAAAGTCAACAGTATTCTGAGCATTCACAATTTTTAAAGGAAAACTTTGAGGTAAAGTTCAATAATTAAACTTGCTGCTTAAGGAAACATTAGAGGCAATAGCTAAGATGTTTTTGCGCAGCCCATTTAAAAATAAGGGATTCTCAAGAGAATGCTTAAAGGAAAACTTAAGTAGGGTACATTATGCAATCCGGTCCTTATAATTAAGTACAAGAGGTTTCATATTATTGCTTGATATAACATTGTACTATTGGTCAGTCCATGGGGTTGCCTTATTGTAAAATGACAGAGAGTGGGCCTTGTTATAGGAGCAGGGTATTATTTTTCCCCATGGAAATTCACCAGAAAATATGAAACACTTCAAAGAACAATCATATAAAAGACCTTGAGGAGCTGAAACTAGTAACAAAGCTAGAAACGGTGAAACTGATATGCCTAAATAATAGTCGGTTAACACGGGCAACATTTTTAGAAATGATTACTTCTCAGAAAAGCACAATGCCTTGCATTTATTCAACCATTTCAAGGCTAAAGAGTCTGACAAAGACCTTGGCTCCTCTTGAAGGCAGTGCGGTATTATAAATGAAGTGCTTTGGAAATCACGTCATGTGGAAGAAATTTTCCACAGATAACATTTGCTCTCATGAATTACCATAGCCAGTATGAAACAATATTGACTAAAGGTAATCAGCGGTTTAAATGATATTGACAAAAGGTAATCATTTGTACCAAATACATGCAAGAGTCACTTTGTTACACTGAATGAGCTCTCGTCAAAGGTTAATCAACAGAACGTGCGGCACAGTGAGTGAGAATGCCATTTGCATTTAGCAGCATAGATGATATAATGGAGAGATTCACATTTCTTACCATGCAGAAGTGGTTACAAGAGCACTGATGAGAAAACCCATCAACTCATTAAAGCAAAGCCATTTCATTTTAAGCTAATTTACGGACAATACCGCTTAAATAAACTGACTCTCTCTCTATAAAATCAAATAAATAATAAAGAAATAAATTTTTCTAATGGTTTGATTAAAAAGGATGGATATTAAACAAATTCACCACAGCTTTTGACAGTATTAAACAAAAAAAAATGTTTTTCCTATTGTAGTGTAGTAGTTTTTGCATCTGACAGACATTTTTTTAATATGCCAAGCATAAGAAGCGATGAGAATGGCAGCGTACAGAAAGTCTGTCAAAGAAGAAGAAAAGGAGATACACTGTTTTATCCCAAGCAACTGTCCGTTGCACACGTTGCGTACTGATTCAATTCCTTCTTGTGAAAAGTTGGAAATAATGGCAGGTGTCCGGTTTGCTACTGACAGGTCAAGTTCTGTACAGAAGACATTCAGCAGAAGAAATGAGTTGACATGAAATTCTCTGATCTGTGAAATCAGGGCCAAGTGTCCAGATTAAAGCTAATCACCTCAATGACCCCCGCTCTCAAAGCTCTCCCTCAATTATGACAGTCCTCACCTGCTGTGTTGGTGTTCAAGGACAGTTGAGGTTTCTGTTTATTCTGTTGTCACAGCACAGTGCAGCTACATTCCAAATGAACATGCTAGTATGTAGTATAGAGCTAGTATGCTAATGTGGAGCATGTGCTGTATGTTTGCTTAGTAGGAAATATTTAAGCAACTGAGGTAAGATACTTTGTAGTGGGGTTAAACAACAATGATCAATAACAAAATTTCACCTTTAACACAAAAATCTTTCATCAACACTTAAGGCCAGATTTACTAAAGGATTGCAAAGGCTTTTCCAATGCAATAACAATTGCTATGAGGTCTCAATATCTACAGTATGTCTGATTTACTGAATGGGCAGATTCAAAATCAATATTAGGATGTATTTTGCGGGGATTCCTCTACACAAGTTTATAGCATTCGTCCGCCATTCCTTTCAGTGTCACAACATTGAGAAACATACTGCATGTGCTATCATGCTATTCAGATTTGTGGATTAACACCCGTCCTTTTAAAGGAGCGAGCAGTCGATCTGCTCGAGCTCCTAACAGTGGTGAATGAGTTAATCGCAAGTTCATTAGTGAACATCTAGCGAACCGGGGGTGTTGTAACTGTGCACCTGCGAAACATCAATTAGACGTAGATAATGTTGAGTAGGTCTACATTGCTTGAAATAGTCGAGTTTTTTTAAAACAAAGTCAGATACCTAAATTCACTTACAGTAGCCCATTTTGCTGCTCATTCCCACAATCCACACGCTCAGAGCATGCTGCTCTTCTCTTAGAGATGAAACCCATCAAACAGAGCTCAGTCATTGCTCGTATTTTCAGGTTCATTGTGCGAATCAACCCAGACGGCACGCAGTGTTCCGCAGAGGTCCACATCAGCTGGTGGACTGGGCAGAAAGCACTTCCGAATCTCCATGTGGCATTCTTCATCACAGAATACCATATATATATGCCTTATTTTTGTTTTACATACATAAAAAAAACCGCTCACCCAGCCCCCATTACACACACACACACACACACACACACATATATATATATGATAGATTGGCGGCCTGTCTAGGGTGTATTCCTGCCTCTCGCCCAATACATGCTGGGATAAGCTCTCACCCTGACCAGGATAAGTGGGTATAGATATTGGATGGATGGATGTATATGTATATATATACATACACATATATTTAGAGATTGAGAGAGAGACAGAGAGAGGGAGACCTTAAAACATGAATCCTCAGACTAGCCATGTTGTTAGATGCTATGAATTAACCCCTAATCTATTGTCAATCCCGAACTATGATGCATGATGGCCCACTCTGTAAACTTTGTGTCCCTTTGCCAGCTTCAAGGTGAACCCACTCTCCACCCCCCATCTCCCATTCACCAACAGGCTATGGGATTACTTGTGTTTTATTCATGTTAACAAATAACCCCCCCCCCCCCTTCCCCTCCCAAAGGCTGAAATGTACTGTAAGCTGTGCTGTTCTTCAAAGGTGAGGAAGTGCATAAACAGATGATCACATGTGAGCAGGTTGGATTTCTTGCTGTGACCTTCTCGAACATATGTTCACGAAGCCTACAGCTTTGCAGGCAGAGTGCAGTTTTTCACACTTGTGCGCGCAAAACAGTGTAAAAATCTTATGAAACATTCATTTGCCCCCTCACCTTTGCCCCGCTAATGTAAAACCTCTGTGAGGAGCAGCAAAAGGAATGACAGTAGCTTCCCAGAGAGCAGATTTCTCCTCATAACCCAGCGGCAGAGCGTTCCTGCCTAGCCCTCTCGCAATTTGCTTTGCAAAACCGTTTTTAAAAATGGCTCGGTGCTTGTGCCTCGGCGTGTTTTTCTCTTTTATCCTTTATCCTTCATTGAATGACCCAGGAATAGCGCCACGGCAACTCGGTCTCCAGGAATCCAGACCCTAGGGACCACCGCGATGTCATTTCTGCACAGGTGCTTGAGCTAACCTTGAACAGTTTCTCCTCTCCTCTACAGCACAGCACAGCGTTCTGCTGCTTTCACAACAGCCAGTGATGTCATCACACACAGCTGCCTCCCAATAGGAAAATATAAACCAACACTTGAGTAGGAACATTGTTATTGTCAAAGCAAACAAATACTGGATGGGAACTCTTACAACTCATAAATGCGCTGGTCACACAAATCAGCATTTTTTATTGATTTAAATACATCAGTGAAATTTAATTAAAGGAGGCATAAATTCATTTTAGCAATATTGTATTTTGCTTAGGCTTTGATCTGATGGATAAATGAGTCATTTTGTAATTAATTTAACACACTTGCTAGCGTTATTCGACAATGTTAAGCATAAATCTGAAATAATGAGGTCACTAGTTAGGTTTCCGTACAAGAGCCCAGGTTTTTTTTAAGAAACCACCCCCCCCCCCCAAAAAAAAAAAAATGCAACTCATGACTTGAGAAGTGACTTCAGAAAGAAATTAGGCCAAAGTTGTATATTATGAGCGAACTTGGCAACTCGGGGGCAAAAAACTAGCAATGTTGGACTGTGAAAGACGGAAACAGTATGGTGCCAGGGTGCAAGATAGGCCTAACATAAATGATATCGTAACGTAAACTCATTCCTTGGATACCACTGTGCATGTTGGTTTTTGTTCCAGCCATAATTGAAATCCCAGAATTTTAATAAGCTCTTAATCTTTCTTAATTATGCTTTTCAAGTTTAAATGATTTACTCTCTTAAGCCACACTATGTCAGAAGTAGCTATGCATGGCATTAATAATGAAAGTCCCATATTGTACATGTGCTATATTGCAAACGATTACACAAAGAGCGGAAAGAAATGTTTGAACTGGTCAAATTAAAGACATGACATGAAACAATATGTACCCACTTTGTGAGTGTGGACACATGGTCACTAAAAATAACCATTTGGCAGATAATGAAGGATTCAAAGGCAAAGCAAATGATAACAAATCAAGCCTGAATTGTATTTTTAAGTTTAGGTGGAAAGAAATTATGAAATTCAACAACCTAATTAGGAGCCTCTTGACTAACCTCAACCTTTAATTTGATATGTTCCAAATAATCTGTTACCTCTTTTTATGCAATTGTTTGCAATATAACACAATAAGCACAATGCGAGACTGAGACTTTTGCCATGGCGGACATAGCTGTTTTGGCATGGCATGCATTACTTTTTCTGACATAATGTTGAAAAAGCAAGAAAACCAACTGATTAAGAAAAAATTAACAGCTGGTTAAAATTCTGGGATTCAACTTTTTTTTTTTTATTCTAAATTTTTTGGACTTTTTGCACCACTTCAGTTCTGATACACATTCAATTTTCAAATGTTTTTGTATTGTTAAATTTTATACTTAAAAAAATAAATTTTGCAATTTTATGACCACAAGCATCAGCCCAAAAATGGGGAGGGCCATATTTTTTTTCATGCCAGGATACATCCTGTAATTCAGACATCGCCAGTGAAATATTCCAATACAAAGCCTTCAACAGTTTGCATTACTCTTTTTTTTCCAGTATCACTACATCAAAAATACTTTAAACCAAATGCACACACCAAACATCTTCCACATACATAGGCATTGCATGTGTATGCCCTCTTTTTGAGGTAAAATGGCCAGAAGCTGAAGCCTTATATGATTTCATTTCACTGGCTCCTGGTATGAAGAGAAGCATGCTGGATGACAATGGAAGAGTTCATCATCTTGATATGCTTCCCGGCTTACAGACAGAGATAAGCTGCAGAGACGGCCATGATTACCGAGTCAATCTTCGTCATCTTTCTCTGACTCACTTCTATGACCACCCTGATTTCCAATCTATTCTCTACTTTGCGAGCAGTGCAAGGTGAGTGCCTGAAGTACTATGGCTGTCATATTGTATGCCCCAATAAATGTTGAAGGTTTATTTGAGTGTGCTCCTACCCTACCGATAAGTGTGAATAATATTAGGCGATATACAGTAATTCATTTTTTCAGGCATGTTCAAGCACACCATGCAGAAATGGCCCCATTTCTTTTCTCTCACCAAAGAAAACTCCAGTGGCATTTAAAGATGTTATATATGTCACTGCATAAGGTTTCCTGAGTCAGAATGGATTATGTTTGAGAAAAAAAAAACAATTGGAAAAACGATATACCACAAAAATCAAAAATCTGATAAAGGCATACTGTTGGAAAAGAAGCCAGAGAGCTTTGACAGTCCAAAGACTAGAGATGAAAGGAGATCCTGCAGAGTTGCAGTGGGGGGTGGGGGGCAGTTGATCAGCTATTGATTACCACTCAAAGTGCACAAACTGTATCAAAACAGATGGATAAAATAAATATCACTGACAGAAAATAGAACTCCAATTAAAGATTCTCTGTCTGTGAAGTGATTAAAAAAGGAATGCACAAATAAAGACAGCCAGTTATTTGGATGCTTGTGTACTCCAAATGGGGAGACTGCAGGTCATACAAGAGTTAATGCAAACAGTGATAGCTTTATCCTCCACTAAATTTGTTTGAAATGACAGGAAATGGACTCATAAATTGGAGGAGCTGTTCATTTAAATCCCAGTAGAGTATCAATCTTCCAGGGTCAATTCGGTAAGTGTTAATTGAGCAATTCCAAGTCAAGTCTTTTGTGCTGGGCAAGCAAAAACAACCATTGATATTTCTGTACTTTAATTATTTATTTTGAATACATTTTGTAACCTCAGGGGACTAACAATAATCTTTCAAATAAATTGTTAAAAGAAGATGCTTAGTATAATCCTCTTGCCAAACACAAGTAGTATATGTTAAGATGCAGGTCTTAAAATGACTGTACACGCATTACTGTTGCACTGGTTGCCTATGCGCTCGGCTGTGGATACAAGGCTTTCACATCTGAACTGCATGCATAATTGACTGCATACATCTAGAATGTCAGTCTGCTGCCAGGGGACAAAAATGTGTGTGATGTGAATTCACTCCTGGCTTCCCCCATCAAATCAACCTTGCCAAAACGAGTTCCGCCCTTCAAACAACATCTCTGTTTCTCGACGCTGCGGAAATTTCTTCCACCCTATGAAGTGGACTCAAAACCTACACATCAGTGCTCATTTGTTCTCAATCATTCATGAACAGAACCCTTCCGCCCGCAACAAAGGGATGACAATCACCCCGCTCCTTCATCCCACGGTCCCCGCGGACACGGCCTTGCCGTGAGACGAATGCATGCCGAGCCTCTGCCTCAGCCTTTTCCGCCGGCCGACCGACGACACCGGGAGGCTGCGATGCCGTGGAACCCGGCTTCTCACGCCGCGGGGTTCGCTTCAGCCATCAATCAAATTCAGAAAAAAAAAAAGAATGTTTATTTCTGAACAAAGCGTTTCTTCACCACTCGGGAGCCTTAGCTGGTGCTCTGTCCGTACACACACACACACAAAGTGGTTTTTGATCACTGCGGGGTTAAACAGAGCTGCCCATGTCTGATTTAAAGAGTGCTCTCCATCTCTCCTGTAATACGTCAAAGCCCCTTTGTTCCCCTTGGCTAGAGGAGTGTGCACTCGCCTTCTCCTCTGATCCCATTCTCTAAGCTAAGTGCCTCCCGGATTGCTGCTCACGGTTTAATCTCACAATGTAGGGGCTCGACGAGATGTTCTCCCACATTCTTTGGAGGACAATCGATCGCTCCACTCATCCATGGCCTCTTCATTCATCTTGAACTTGTTGTCTTAGTGCTGTTCAAAGTGATTCAGTTGGGGGAACAAAAAAAAAAAAGCTGGCGTCGTACCATGCGTTTATGAACAAGCAACTCTGTATGGCAAAAAAAAAAAAAAAAAAACTGGACACAGCAACGAGAATTTGAATGTGCAATGTCATGTGAAGGTGCAATTTTGTAGTTTACATGCAAGGGTCATAATAAAATTGCACCTGAGATTAACCCAAGCTTTCCAAGAACTCTCCCAAAATGATAAAAGAGAGAATCAGGTTGTACAAACCAAAAAAAGGTTGTAGACAAGGAACTCTGAATCCAGGACACAGATAAAGAGATAAAGCAGGAACTGTTCCTTCTTGTACTGAGACAGACGAGATGTCTTTATGAAGAGAAGATTGGATGTGCTGCATGTCAAGTTCTCCTGCATTGTCAGGGGCAGGGATGTGCTTTATATATATATATATATATATATATATATATATATATATATATATATATATATCTTCTTTTCCTGACCACCATGCACACTGTTCAGGGCAAGACAGGGGAGATAGAACACTAAAATATAGGGAAGCGGGAATATGTTCCATTAAAGCAGATCTTGACATTCAGCAGATTACTTTGCTTTTTTCTTCTCTTCCATGGATCTCAACAACATAAATTCAATGACAAAAACATGAAGATGGTATGAATGGTTTTCACCAGCAGGCTGTCTGGCTTCTTACATAAAACTAGAAGCATTCTTCAGTCATCTGCGAACTGTTCAACCATGAGAATTTATTTATTCATCCTTGCCACTTGCATGTGATTGGCTTGTTAAAAACAGTGTCATTATATGCTCGAGAAAATCTGCGCAGTACAGATAAAGCCCTATACAAATTGAAGTTCAGAGCTATCTACAAATTTGAAATTATGATTTTTTTCCCCAAAAAAACTACAAAATAACACAGTGTTCAGAGGAAAAGTTGCACTGCATTTTGCTTTCAAAACCGTTAAATGCATTTCCTGATGGTGCATTTGCATATGAATTAGAATACAACAGCTCTAAAGGAACGAATCAAGGGTGCATGTGTAATGAGTTTTCCATTTATTTAAATTAAACAGCTGAAATTGGTTCACTAGCTAATGAAACGGTTTCTGAGCGATTGACCTTTATCTGCTGGCTTTTCTAAAAGCTAGGAAAACAAAGCAGTGGCATTGTGCATTTCAAGCTCATTTTACACCAAGAGCAATGGAAAAAAAAACATGTTTTCCTCCTGACATGCAAACAAGTGCATTCTCTTAATAAGAAACCAACAAATCAAAAGAAGTTCCTAAAATATTTTGTTTGCTGTTGCTTCATTTCATTGTTAAGTGACTTGCATAGTATTAAATGAACTGTCATTAAATGACAAAATACAGTACAATAATGTTACAAAAATATGTGTAAAAAATATTTTTAATCACATCTAAAGACTGAAATGTGGCTTCATATGGGAAAGCTGGCTCCACCAGGAGTCTCACTTGGAATTGAAAGGATGCTCTGCTTCAGCTCTGCTTCATATGGATCAAATAACAAAGGAAACTCTCCATTGCCCTATGGATGAAAATTATGCTACCGTACAAATTCCTATTCAGAAAAGTATTAAATATATTAATGTTTACAGACTCCTACACAAACAAGCCCACTTTTAGGTGTACTCCATAGCTAGTTAGCAGCTAGACATCAAGTCAGATAGCTATTTGGCTATTTAACTATTTTCATATTTAGCCTTTTCATCATAAATATCAAAATGGCTGAAAAAGTTTCAACCCTCACACATGGTGTAAATATTATGAGGGGAATGTAGCCAAATAGGTATAAGAAAGCTACAGAATAAATCCATTGACATTACCTCTGATTTCTCAGTATCCTAACTGGCAGGTCAGCTAAGCAATTAACTATATATGCTTTTGAATCCATCCATAACATGCTTTGTGCCTAAAGTCTCTCTGAAATAATGTGTGGCTCATTGGAAAAGGACTGTCGATAATACAGCTTTTGAATCACACTCTTCCCCCAAACATTCAGTCATTACTTTCGGTTAGATTACAGAATACTGTAAAAATACAGCAGATGGCCATATGGCCCAACAAGGGTCTCTTCTTAACCAAGCCTTGCTTATGATTAACATAAGCACTACTGATCTTTCAAGGCATAGTTATAAAATATTTTTTTATGCCGATGCGACACCACTAGGGTTTCCAGATTTAGAATTTGTCAAATCTGGACACTGAACCGCAAATGAGGTCGGTAGCTGTCGCAGCCGGGGGCAGGGGGTCCCCTCGGAACCAAAGTCAGACTGGGGATTGTTCTATCTGATCGGGGAGAGTCATTGAGAGGCCAAATCATTTGAAATTAACACAAAATGTCTTCCATCAATTACTCTAATCAGACATTGCATTGACCGGTCAGGACCCCAAACCAGACCTGTATAAATTATTTTAAAACCGGACATTCCGGTCAAAAACCAGATGTTTGTCATCCCTAGATACCAGCGCAAAATCCACCGCCCAAACAGTGGCCCGGAACCACCCAAGGCCTACAAATTTCTTTAAATTCCTGTTTGTCTGTTTTCTGTCTTCAATGCTCATTTTTTTTCCTCAGATACCTGTGGACATGAGAATGACTACTATAGATGAGGAAATGTATGGAAGAAATGTCGTCTTACATACACATTTGATTATGCTTGAGACATGTTTGTTTCACATGTAATAGCATGGCTTAAGTATGGCTTAGGACCACATCAGCATTATAGCGTTATATTGAGATTTCTGGGCCATCTTTGCTGACATGGGCAGATATTCTCTACATGTAGGGTAAATTAGGCAAACTATTTACATAATGTTTTGTAAGCCAGCACCACTGCCTTGGGAAGGCTGAGGTGTATGCCTACCTGAAAATCACAGTGATTTGAAGGCTGACCCAGAGGTCCGTGTGCACATGTACAACATAGAGACGAAGTGACTAGATCGTGAACCTCATTAGTTTCTTTCTCTACTGTGTATAGTAAATAAAATCCACACATAGTCCACTTGTACTTTTGGGATTAAACCATGGAATGTCAGATCACTTTCATTTGAATAATATTCTGGTATCTGGACAGTTAATGTTACAGTACTTCAAAGCAGTAGTTCACATGTCATGAGGCAGTAGGGCTGTAGAGATATGGACATATTCTCCTTCCTACCCAGATTTTCATTTACCGCATGACTACACACGATTAAAGTCTGGATTCAATGAACATTTGCCTTAACTTTGACATTAATTCATTATATAAGCATAAACAGTTTTCTGAGTTAATTAAGCTTATTGCTTGTCAATTTATGTTACCATAGAAATCGGCTGATTTATGTTAGTGAAGGAAAAAACACTCGCAATTCACAACAGCAGTTGATTGAACCCAGGCCTGGGTCTCTGACAGCACAGTGATGGCCCAGACTGGAATTAGTGATTTAGCTATGCAGACAGAATGACCTTAAAAACTTCAGCCTTAGTCATTTCCAACAGGCCTGCAGCAGAGGTGGGCTGATTCACGTTACACAAAAGCTGCTAACCTCTCCTTTGTTGTGGGTTGAGAACGGAGGCTCATGTGGAAGCAGGTGGGTCTCATTAAGCTGCAGCGCGACAGGATTGAAAGCAGGATGCTTTCACAAAAGTCACCATCCCATTTCCTGTGTACTTTCACTGAGGAAAGACTGCCTACATGTTCTGAATCACATATATTTTCCACCAGAAGTCTCAGTGATTAGCCTTTTCAGAGTAGAGCTCCCTCCCTTTTCCCCCACACTGCAGAACGAGCAGGGTTCTGAAAGAACGATGTCTTTGTCTTTAAGCATCGAAATAGTGAGCTATTACGTAATGCAATTTGAAAGTGACTGGAAAATCCATCACATTTACCACAGAAAACGATCAGCCCATCAACAGAACCAACCAGCTCGTAGCTAAACAAACGGTAAATACAAACGGTGAACACGGAACGATAAAAAGTTTCAGATCCACCTTTTCACCTTCAGGCAGCCCCCCCGCCCCCCCCCCCCCCCCCCCCCGCAAGAAATGGCAACGCTGCAGGCATTTGCTGAATTTTTTTTAATTTTTTTATATATTATTTTAGTTTAGCATGTCCTTCCCAATGTGAACAGACATACAATAAATAATGGCAGGACGTCCTCCGTAATAAACACAGTTAATTCCAGCCGGGTCTAAATCAGCGAGCCCGCTGCAGATACTAACACAACAGTTCCATTAAAGCAAAATTAAGCGCCACAAAGGCACCGGCTCAGCAGAAATATACAGCGCGAGCTGCCACATTAACATAAAGCATGGCCCTCAGAAATTATTAGCCTCTCTAATCTCGAAACACTCAGACGCAGCATTGCACTGTTCCAATGACCTGTCCGTCGTGATGCATGGCTGTTTTTTTACCCCCGGCACGAGATTTATGCCCGCTGGAATGGGAATGCACAGACTCATCCACGGCTGAAGCCCGATTTCCACGCTTTCCCCACGCTAGGCAAGGTGAAGGTCAGCAAACACATTATCCCCCGTTATCAACACCACATTAACGGCTCCGTACTCCAGTTATATTACACCTGAGACAACTTCTGACTGGCTTTGTCCTTCGCTAACAGACGCCCAGCGCCCCCACTCCCGCCCCAACACGAACGCAGTCGGCAAACCTAAAATGAAATTAAGTTCATCGTACAACAATTACATGCCCCCGCCGTCACCCCAAAATAGATTAAGAAACTTACCTATTATTAAAGTTTGGAAGCCATGCATAATCAGAGCATTTTATGGCGGCTGAGAAAAATCAATCAGAATGATCTAGCGCGCGGCAGGGCCGAAATAAAGCCCAGCCATGTAGAAAATAGACTCGCTGTCGCCCCACAGATAGCCAATCCAGCTCCGTCAACCCACACAATTACCCGAAAAACCCCAACTTTTCCCCACAGTGACAGATTCTCCTATGAGCAAGAGATGGACAACAGACCCTTGTTTTTTTTTTCACTAATTTGACAGATCCAACTGTTATAGGGATTGGTGTGTACAGTTAGGCTTTCTTCCCGGAACAAAACAGGAGTTGCCTTTGAAATGGTAAACATGGTTTGGTCTTTTGCATGCGGAGATACAATTATAATGTTTTATTGATTTATTTATTTATTCATTCATTTATTTATTGTGCTATTGCTGGATGTCCTGTCAAAGACTAGCCATATCTATTTATATGTTTAATACCTAAATATTTAAACTTAAAAAAAAAAATACTTTGCATTTCAAAAGGATAGATAAACACAGAAACTGAAACAGCTGCAACAGTGTTGAAGGAACATTCACCTCGCACGTCTGCCATTGAAAGGATTTGAATCTGCAATCATGGCGTCAGTATTTCGATGGATGTCAAAGTCGACATCCCCTCTTTAAACTTGCCTCCTCCACCCTGAATCCTGAAAGTAGGAACTGGTTCAATCTACAGATGTGCTACTGAATCTTCTCCAATAGGATACAGTCTAGACAAGGGGTGGAAAATAAAAAACAGTAGTTCACTAGATGAAAATCTCCAAACAGCTATTTATGCACAGACACACTACCTTTCACAACACAAGGGTTACCAAAGGCTCTAAAGAGTACGCTAATTTATTAGCACGCCTTCAAAATCTTTTAGGCAGACTTAGCCGTGAATGTTTTATTCCAATAGTGCAATAGGTGCTCATGCCTTACATGCTGTAGGGGTGTGCAGAGACAATAATATATGTATGTGTCTGTTCAACCAACGTAATTATCTGCATCTGTATTCCTAACGGGGGACTGATGAACTGTCAACCAGGGTGGGAGGTGTTTCAAAAATGGTGGAGGGGAAAAAATAGAAAAAGCTGTGTACCTGTGCATTTCTGAATATAGCATTTGGGTATTGCAATGGAAGAACAGTGGAATAAACAATATTAATATACAATATTTTTCATATATGTTACCAGAGGCCACATTATCCTGAACATCTTATCAAAAACACCACCATTGTCCAACCCTGCCTCTGTAATAGACATAGGGAAGGCAGCCTTCCCAGCATCCATTGCAATATGTAACAAGGGTGCCTATCTCACAACACATGGTGATATCTGGTATAATTTCAGCATTAAGGCATGACATTACAAAATGTATCTGATACAGAAAATGAAAATGTGTACCTCTCTTACTCACATAGTCAAACGAATGTAATTTAATTAGATTGTCTGTGGTTACTTACAATATCCTCCTAACATTGCACTTATAGTAACTTTTTAGGCACACAGGCAAAATCATATTGAGTTTTAAGTTCATCCCATATATTGAGAATCAAACACATTATTCTTTGTTTTATTCATTCGTGATGAACCTCTGTAAGGATTATGATCTGAAATGGAAAACCCTCCTCTGCCAGCCAATCCCCAGCAGATGTTGAAGGTCAAATTCTGTGTGGTCAGTCCGATTATTGGTTTGCTGGGGTTTATGGGCCTTGACTACTGATTCTCCCATTTTTCACTGGCAGAAAAATATATGGCTGAGACATTACGTTGCTTAATGGGAATCTGAAAGAAATCATCATCTCTGCAAATGCTCTCAAAAAATAAGGTCTAAGCACATGACTGCATTCAAAAAAAGAGCACCAAATTGGCCCAGAAAATAATTGGAGACAATTAAATGTGTGTACAAGAAAACAGCAAGGGCAAAGGTTTCTAACCAGCAGCCATAGTTGAATATTTTTATTTGATTGGAAGTGCTTTGTATGCTGCAATGCAAATATGGTATGCAGCACAATTGCCAGAGCCAAGTTACTGGGCTGTGTCAAATCTGTTCCCATATCAAAGCCTCCAAACAGTAGAAATATAAAATACAAAACGTACATATTTCACTCTCCACAACAAACACACACGCACATACACGCGCACACGCGCACACACGCACACACCTACACACACACACACGCACGCACACATGCACGCACACACACACACACACACACACACACACACACACGCACAACAAATAAATGCAGCTGTTTTGCAGTTATGCCAGTCTGCAGTTTCCTCTGATCTCCATGTTCTGACTGAGGCTGGCTGAGTGACTGGATTGGGACACAGTGGTCTATCGCTCATGCTTTGATGCGGTGCTGATGGCCATCAGTTACTGCGTGTGCGTGGAGACCTGTCTGCATAAAAAAAGCACGCAGAAAGGACTTAGGCAAAATTATTATGCACAGTACGATTCGGGAAGAGAATAATTACGGTCGCACCGTTGATAAGAATCCCAACAAATATGAAGTGTACGTGATTCCTGTAATCTTGTTATTTTTTATTAAAACAAAGTCAGCTCATAGTGAATGACGCCTTTGATTGGATAAGAGCTTCTGTCCTGCAAACCCCCCCATTCTGATATTCCACTCTAATGCCACAAATCTCTGCGATGCACTTCATGCCCATATTTCCTCATTATGCATTATGCACAGTGCCTGTTTGATGTTAATACAGGGAATACAAAAAACAGCAGCCAATAAAACGAATGCAGGTGTGAAAAATGGAGACTGTTTTTTGAATTATTTGGAAGCTCTGGCCTCATTCATGACACAGGCGCATCACACATTGCCTTTGAGTGCATGGTGAAAAAAGAACATTTTAAATCCAGAACATAGCCTGTCTTCCAGAACTTGTCCTCAAAGTTCTGTATTTCAGCGCTATTTCTCAAAATCAAGGAAAGTAATTTTAGGACAAAACTAATGAACAGTGCTATGAATTAGACATACAGTAAATGGCATCTATTCACAGTGAGAAGTACCATTTCTTATATCTTTTTTTTTCTCCAGCATATCAGAATGTCCTCATTATGTGACAGATGCGATCATGATTAATGGGGGTAATTTCATTAGAAGCTGTATAGAAATAGACAGCTGTTTGTTCAATGGGGAGCAGGTGGTAGAGAGACAAGTGAGAAGTAATACAAAGCAATATCCAAAAAAGACAGGTGCATACATTTTCACCCTCAGATCCTATTGTTGGCCTTTAGGGGGAAACACCTGCCCTCCTTTATCCCTCTCAATAGGCATGCACATGCGCACACACACACACACACACACACACACACATACACACACGTGCACACACACACACACACACACACACTTTCATTTAATCACATCCAACTTCATGATTGTGCAGTGTATAAAACACTTTTCAATATAGAGATTTGCATTTCAGGACATTAAAGATTTAATTAAAAATCTCCTTTATGAGAGTGAAGGGAAATTGTGCAGCAACATTTCAACTGCAAAACCTCCCATCACGTCACATCGACTAACTGAATCAAATGACTCAACTAATTAAATAAAATTACAAGGACATTTTTCACTCACATCAGGTATGCTATCCACTGGTGTGATAGTCACAAGGAAGCAATTCTGTACTTCTAAATCGGTAGAATGTGAATGAGTAGATTTATACAAACGATTGCAGTGGCTTGCCAAGAGATGAAAATGATCTGTTATCAAGCCGTAAGGGACTAAGCGCCTTGCTTTGCTAGTCTTTGATGTAACCTTTTTCCTGAGTTGCGCTGATCAACTGAATCTATTGATCGGTGTCTGCAGGAAACACGGCACCATTAACTGGCACGCCGTGGTGATCTAATCAAGGCTTTTGCCACAAATAAGCAAGAAATCTGCCATCCAAACGGCACGTCAAAATGCTATAACGGTTCTTAGTAACCGTAATTGAAACAAATGCCATCGATCAGTTTGGGGCATATTCCCTTAATCTGAAAGTAAATTGAATCGGCAGCGCAAGTGATATGAGCAGTAGGCCAGCAAGCAGAGTAGGGAGTAGGCCAGAACGATTTCGCCACCCGTCGACGAGCTGCACACTGTAAACAGTAAAGGGAACGTCTCAGCTCACACTTGGCGCGCCAGTCCTGCTCGTCTACGCCGAAGCCACGCCAGAGACCATTCGTCTGCCGAAACCACGATGCCTTGAACCATCAGCACTAGGTTTACCTGCACGCCTCTCTGCTGCCCATTATTTCTGTCATGGATTGATCCCGCTCAACTTCAAAGATCGTATGATATCACACGCCCGGAATTTAGAAAGGGAATCCAGCTCCCAACAAATGTGGAAAGATTACGTCGAAAGATTCATAGCCAGCGGCTAAGCCACCTTGGAGCTAGATCTTGTCAGCCCCTCAGGATCATGCTGATGGTAGGCCCCAGGTTTTCAAAAAAAAAAGAAAAAAAGGATTGTGTGAAGAAGTTAACAACGGCAATGTGAGTCATTTTGACAATTTGGACTAAATAAATAAAAATGAGTGATAAAAAAAATATTAGGGAATTGTGATGTCTTCTTCCTGGGCATCAAAGCCAGAACATTTTCAAAGAACAGTGGGGATTTAAATCCTTTGCCTGACTAAATCCCCCTCCTTCTGTGACTACTGAAAAACAAACATGCAAAATGGACCATCCCTACTTTAAATGAAGTTCAATAAGAAAAAAAGGTATTATGAAGAAAGACCAGTGGAAATCCAGTGTGACAAAGCAAAGGAAAAGCATCAGGGCATATTTTAAGGGATTAGTTGATCACAGCATGTTTTATTTGGTAATATGTCAAATCTGTGGTGGGTAATGCCTGCACATGACAATACAGTGTGCAAGAAGGCAACTCAAGTTTTAAAGCACTGTTGTGCTCATAGATTTGTACCCTGTCTTCACTTTCTATGCCAATTAAACTGCTTCATTTATCGTTGCAAAACCTATGGAAAATAATATATTTTCAGAGGAATCTTAATTCATATATAATTTTTTAAAAGCATTATTCTTTTTTAGACTGCAGTATGCGTTCATCACCATGTATTACATCACTATAAGAACTATATATATATATATATATAATTAGCATGCGTTTAATTAATCCAGAGGAAGCTATTTATTTTGCATTAAGGGGTACAAAAAAACACTGGTTCTTACAATGAGAGAAAGGCTCTGCTTAATCTCACTGAATGAGTCAATCCTTTACCAGCACATAGCTCACATGACGAGTGGATCCTCCCTCAATCTCTGTCGGGAAGCTGTGTGGACGTTTCTCACAGAGAAGACAAGGTATTCATCTGGCAATTCCCAATGGAGCACTGCTGAATTAATATCAGCCTGACACTGGAGAGGAATTATATCCACAAGCTTGCAATATTCCGGAAACATAATGCGCGGTTAAATCTCCCAAAGCCCGCCATAAAGCAAAGCAAAATACCCGTTAGCCTCTCCAGTTATGGGGGGGGGGAGAATCAATTAAAGAATACAATTTAGGGCCAATGAATTATTCCACTGAAGATGTTGTTTGGTAGGCACTTAACACGGCACGGAATCCTACGACGTGGCGTCAAACGACTTAACTTGCGGTCCGCTCAAACCGCATATCTGAGAGAGCAATCATTAAATTACGTATTTCACAGTCAGTTCGGAAATCAGATTTCCTCCAGGAGTGATAGGTCGGGGAAAAATATTTCATTTCACTCAAACACAAAACCATCTGGTTTCTCTCCCCTTCCCTGAACACTGTGGTGTACCAGACTGCCTTGGGATGCCTGACTTTGGCTCTAGCGCCAAGCAACCCCGCGTAAGTGATGCACTGCTCGTTGAGGGAACACCAGGGAGTGCTCAAAAACACCTTTCAGGAAAGATTCCAACACCGGCTCTTTCCAACCAATCAGACGCCGCGCTGCTAAAGAGCCACGCAGTCCAGTAGAACTGTGCGCATAATGGCTTGCAGATGGGAGCTGATGCAGGTACTTGTATAAATTAAGCTGAAAAAAAAAAATGGAACCCTGGCTGGGTCCATTCTTTGACTCTTTTCACAAAGCGGAGTCTATGATTACCTCTCAATGCGGGGACATGGCAGGCGTACCCCGCTTAATAAATATGTTTCCCACAAACAGGTTTACAATCTGGCTTCGAATGGACTCACCCACCCCACTGAAAGCCCCCCCACCCCCCACCCCCCAAGTCATCTGGAATGGAGTTCTGCGGATAAGCAGCTGCTCGGGGTCAGACACACAGCTTTGATGTACAGCACAGCGGATCCCCTATCGGGATATCTGAGTTGATTATGTGCGCCGTGCTGCTTGCTCACAAATTGGCGCAATTAATGAAAGGGAGGCGAAAGAGGGGAAAGAGACGGCATCTCTGGGCAACCGAAAGCGACAGACCCTTCTCCTCTCTGCGCCCTCACCTGTGACCTTTTCAGAATCAGACCTGGAGGTAAATGGGCTCCTGCCTTTTGATAAGAATTTAATCCACGCCGAGCGTGCCGTGGACCTCTGCGGCAGTGCAAAGGCACGGTCGCTCGGCTTCGAGTGGCACGCTGACACACTCTCCCCCACCCCCTCATTCAAGGCTGCTTGATTAAACAAGAGGAAAAAGAGATGGAGAACTCCCTTTGTTCTTTCGTGTGGCACACAAGGAGGGCTTCAGACAGCATCCATTTTCACATCAGCGCTCCTCACCCGATGCCCATTTTAATCTAAATACGTTCGCAAGGTGCCTCCATTCATTATCTGCGATTCATATTCAATGCACCACGTAATGAAGGGATCATTTGTCTATTACATTACACTGTGTTTCATTTGTCATTGATCCAGTTAAGGGGGATAGATTCACCTTGCCAGCTTCACCTAGTAGGGGGAAGACAAACGGCTGTGGTCCTGGACTGCATCCCCTCACAGATTTAACATTTTCCCAATTACCTGCACGCCTGTCAAATCTCTCTCTCTCTCTCCGCCGGCCGTAGCAAGGCACCGGAGAAAGACTTCTCCCGTTCCGTTATCTCTCAGATGCAGTCTCAGATAGCCATTCCAGCGACCAGACACTGGCTGCAGTCCGCTTTGATGTTTTCAGCTGAGAAGAAAGCGCCGCTACCAAACATGTTTTTGCAGCCATGTTCAGACGACCGCCTGCTGTTCGCTATTTTTGCCATCCTGAGCAGCGCAGCAGAATAAAATAAGTTGGGCTTATCTCTCCGCCAGATCAGAAGTGGATATCTGATGCTATTATTATTATTATTATTATTATTAAATTCATAAACACAGAGAGACATAATCTCCCAGAGCCATGAAAACAGGCATGATGCGGCTAAGAGATTAGAGCTATCCAGTAAGCATCAAAAAAAATTGTTGTTTTCAATGGAAGTCATTGAAGCAAGAGCTGCCTCCGCTGTCTGACACACTTATAATCCTCAGACAAGGGGAAATCTGGAACATTCAAAAGATCATTTTCCTTGAAATTGACATCAAAATCAAGCATTCATGCACACACACACACACACACACACACAAACGCACACACACACACACGCACGCACACACGCACACACATACACACGCACACACACACACACATACACGCGCATACACGCACGCACACACACACACACGTCCGTGCACATTATTAAATTAAAGTTCCTCTCTATTGGGTCCGTTTCAGAACCCGCCTTTAGCCTGGCACTGTTCTTACCTGATGATGTCACTACAACCTGGTCCTTCCTCACCTCTGATGAGATCAGCACAAATGGAAAACCCAAGAACCCTCAGTAAGAGATAGAAGCTACTGAACAAGCATTATTCTATGGCATCATAGAACATACAAAGTATTATATGGTCCTGTAGGCCCTGCCACCACCAAGTTTAATGATCAATTTTGGCCATGTGAAGATGGTCTTATCATTCACTGCATACGCAAATAATACAAATTCCAAGAACCACATGCCTGCACACCGCCACAGTAATGCATATGTATATGTTTGCCCCGCAAACTTGTAACCTGTAGGATAGCATACCTGCCATTGTGATCTATTAATATTAGAAACATTTTCACAGTAAGATACAACTGAGACTGCACTAGATTTTCAGAAAAATAATTGGATAATAAATCTTGTTTACTCTAATAGGTAATGGTCTTAGAGTATTTCACTCTCTCAGATTTGATAATGATTAAATGCACTGATATGTTTTAGGAAGATAAGACCACAAGAGAAATAAATCTGGATAAATAAATCAAAAGGAAATTGCGTTAGATAAAACTGCATTCTGCGGGTGAGAAATGCTGTGATACGGTACAGGGTGCACAGACTGGAGGTGTGAATGCAATGCCTTCACTGAGGAGTAAATTTCATATTACACAAAAGGCATCGTACTGTTCCTGTTACATGCAGACTCATAGAAAGTCTTACTAAATATAGTCTTACTGACTGAAGAATGCTCTATAAATATCAGTTTCATGTGTTCATTACAAAATTCTATTTATTTATTTTTATATATGATGAACACAATAATTATCATGATGATTATGACAATGATGATGATGATGATGAAGATGTTTTTGCTGCTGCTGATGATGGTGATTATTATTATTACTACTACCATTTGTTGTTATTTTGATGGGTTTCATGTTTGTTGTGTCAATGGGGCAAAAATATAAATAAAGTATATATGAAAAAAGAAGTCTTTATTCTATTTTCCTTTTTCCCCTTGAATAGCAGTTAGCTTTGATCCTGCTCTCTGTCTTCCTGACGTATTTGCACAAAGCTGATTCTTTACAGATCTCTTCCAAGAAATTCCAATCTAACAGCAGCAGTTTTTTTTACAACCAAGAGACACGCACAACTCTTTACTATATAGATGTCATACCGGGTGTCTGAAATATGCATGAAAAGCCCATCCCATTGTTTACAGTGCAGTGTGCGAAAAGGTATCGGTCACACCTTTGAAAGGACTTTTAAGAAAAGATGGCTTAGTAGAGTCTCACATCCATCAGTGAATATCGCCCGCAAATCTCCACATCATGATGCTGTGGGAAATGCTGAAATAAAATTTTATGGGCTTTATAACTGAAGTGAAGTGCCACAGCTGCTCACATAATAGAATAGAAAAAAGTAGATTTAACCCCCTATAAAAACCTATAAAATATCCTACTGAGAGCTTGCCTCAGACAGCTTGGAAATAAAGGCGCACTGAAATTATTCCAGAAGCTGATGGAAACAGTACACACTGGTTAATGGAGGTCCCAAGTACAATTATTTTCAACACATCTAAAGTAAAAACATGCAGTAACAGAAAAAAAACAACCTGCATGTTAGAGACTATATTTGTTACCTAACATTCCTCTTACTTATTGACCTTTGTAATATTGTACGCTATACATACAATAGGTAGGTCAAGGAAAACAAAAGACCATTGGGAGTGAATTATAAGCAATGGTCAGAAGCTTTGTTCTTAAAAACCATTACCCTTTTTTATCAATTGTAAATGTTTATTGGAGAGTCAAACATTTTTCATTTTTAAGGAGAATCCCTGCCTCCTTATTCCTCTGCTAAGTCATCATAAAGTCCTCATCATATTGTTATTGATGAGACCATTCAAAGAGGGTTTGGATTCCAAAGTTAGGAAAATGAGGACATACAACAAAATAAGCATCAAACTAAATTCAAAATGATACAGTGTATCTCCCATGGCATGTGTTAATTCTGCATAAGTTAATGCTTTTTAAACAGAGGACAACATAAATAACAGCAATGAAATGAATATCGAACTTTTTGGAAACAGAGGACAACATACTTCACTGCAATGAAATGAGTTTCAAACTTTGGAAGTTCCAATGTTAAATTTTGAGGGGGAGAAAGTTGGGTGAAAGAGTTACATTTGTGGCAATTATGAGCATCAGTCAGCAATGCAACTGTATACATTGTTGTAAAACAAAGGAACACTGGGTAGGTTTAACTGAAATAGCAAGAGGAAAGGAGTATCAATGGATAATCATGAAGTCAAACTGCTGACCTTTATCTTTGTATTAGAGGGAAATGAACCGTACTTATACCAATAAAATATCAAAATTAAAGCATGTGGTTGGAAAACCCAATGCGCATTAGATGCAGGCATATCACATCTTCCTCCTGTCTCAGTAAATGCAATCCACAGCTCACCTTACCGCCATTTTACAACAGCGATGAAAATAGGTGGCTGACACTGATGCTGAAATTGTTTTCAAATGTCCTTGGCCACTGACTAGAACGATTGGAAATGCAGAGAGAGAATGCATGCCACTTGTATATATTTAAAGTTTTTCCTTATCTTTTTCCAATGTCTTTCCCCCACTGGCCACCCATGGGGAAATATCACATTATTTCATAATGATACATCTGTTTAACCAAACTCCTCAATACCCTCTCAAGGCGGCAGCCGTCTCAGAATGTACTTTTGCAGATTAAATGCTCTTCGATAATTTGACTCGCTTAATTAAAATCACCGAGCAGCTTACTGAGGGCCATTTATTTCACATTCTTTTCGAATGACGGAGAGGAGAACTAAACTGCGTATGAGCAAAAAGAGCAATTTAATAACGTTTGATAAGAGGGTGATAAGACGACATCTTCACCAAGGGTCCGCAACACCCTTGGACCAAAAATATGTGTTTTTTGTAGACTGAGTGATGGTTTGAGTGTCCACGTCGTCTGTATTTATGATGATAATGATCACTCTCCTATTACACTGGTGGTACTGGAGCAGACCTTGAGAGAGATGCTCAGCCCCACGACTGACTCATTCTGTGCATCTCCACCGATGTACAGTGCTGCGGCCGCAGGCTACAGGGTAAGCATCGGCTCAAAGCCCCCAAGCGCAAAACCACATATTAGCACAGTGACACAGACACAAATCACATTGGTCATCTGGATGTTTATTACGGGAGAAAATAGACACGGAGGACAGCTGATGAAGAGCGAGCACCTGCACGACTTATTTCCATTCGATGAAATATTGAAAAACCTGATGCACGGCAGCGGTAGGCGTTTTACAGCTGTTTCTGCTGAGGCAGTCATAGTTGGTATTCTCTCGTGAACACTTTCTGGCGGCACGCGGTGTTCTTGCCAAAAAGCCGCAAAATTACAGCAAACAGGTGACATTTGCGAGCCAATTTAGCTTTAATGTTTGACGCCTTACATAAATTACTAATGCAAAAGACATCCAAGCATGCTGTATAAATCAAGGAGGCTACAAAGTTAATGCATCACATTTGCACAGGATGTGGGATAGGAATGCAAAAAAAGAAAGAAAAAAATGCAGATCCAATATCCTGGAATAGTACCTTTGCAATATCTTTTTTTTGATATTTCTGTATTTGCAAGTCCATACGATGGTTTGTGGCTTTGGCAGTTATACATATTTTTATTTTAAAGGTATTACTGTTTTTCATGTTATTGTCATATAGTGTGATTTATTGTAATTTATTCCACTGCTTTAACTGAAATATTTAATTTCATCTTTATTCCAATAAAAATGATTGGAAATTAGCACCTAATTATCAAACAGTATGCACAGATTGGTCAGTTTGTATTTTGGAGCTGATGCCAGTTTATGACTGGTTTTGTGTACATGGGTGCGTGTGTGTTGGTGTGTGTGTCAGTCTTTGTGCTAACTCCCGGTGTCAATTAAACCATTATAAACCTTATATCCCTGCTGTGGTATAAGACATGCAGATTCGCTGTATTTATCATTATTCTGACTCAACCAGGGTCATGTTCTGCCTTATTATTGACATTCACAGACACAGACAGATAGAATCAGCTTATTATAATCATGCTACAATAAGCTATCAGCATACTTAAATACATACAAAATGTAGACAGAAGTGCTACAAAGGTGCAATAGTGAGTGAATCCAATCAGGAAAAGTACTCTTTGGAACAGGGTACTTGTACATTATACATTCATATTTGGCAGAACATTTACTGAGTATTTCAAGGAAATAGATAACCTGTACTCAAATACAATAGCAATTTCCAATTCTGAGTACAGTTAAAGAACTTTACCTCATTGTCTGGAAGTAATATTTCTCCAGAAAGTTGTGTGCTTTGTTTGAACATTTTAGTCTAGAATTCTTCAAGTGTGTGACATTTCTTATTCACTTTTTCAAGCTACCATCAATGGACGATGAGCATCCTGATTTCTGAATGCCAGAGTGTACAATGAATAAGGTCAATACGTAAGTCTGTTTTTATAAAACAAGAAAGAAATATACATGGGTTTCTCAACTAGAAGCTTACATTAATATATTCAACAGCAAAGAATAGAGTTCCATTCAAAATAATATTATCCATACTGTAGATTCTTGGATACACGGCAATTTCTCAGAGAGGCTGCAAATCTGACAGTATTACAGCATATTAGTGTCTCTCCATGGGTTACTTGATTTTTCACTGCTACCAGTGTGCAAAAATCATTTGAGTCAATCTGATTTAAATGTATTCCCATGAACACATAATGAAAAATAAAAAGGACACAGAGTACATGAGCATGTCAATATGAAAGCCGGTGTCAGTTTAAGCAAAGCTGAGAGAGCAAACCGAATTTGCAAGACGAGACTCAGATGTCTAATTTGTTTACGATCAAAATCCACGGCAGCTCACCGCAAAATAAGACAGGAGACATAGGAGGCGAGAGGAAAAGCAGTATTAGAATTATCTTTTTTAAGAAAATAGCTGATTCCAGCAGAGAACATGACTCAGTCTATGCCAACTCCCTTGGTCCCTACTGCCTTTCAAAAGGAATAATTATATTGTTTAATCAAGACGCCTCTCTAATATGCATTAACATATCAGATCAGGTCTGACACAGTGCATCCCTGCCCCCCAAATGAACGGCGAGGAGAAACGAGTAACAAATAAAATAAAAAATGAATGAAAACATAATCTGCCTCTATTTCCTGCTGTGATGTCAGATCCCCCAGTCACAAGTTATTAATAAGTAATGTTTGTGTGAAAGACATAGGCTATATATATATATATATATATATATATATATATATATATATAGAGAGAGAGAGAGAGAGAGAGAGAGAGAGCATATGTAACTCATTTAAAATGATCCCATTATTAATGGATGCAATGTGCCATGCTGTTACAGTAAAATTCTCAAAACAGGGAAGGCTACAGCAGGGAGAAGAGGGAGGGCAAAGTTGTTGGTTACATAAACGTGCGACATAGCGAGTGTCGCTTTGCATCTAACACATTCATCTTGGCTTAAAAAAAATATGAGCAGTAATCTGATGACAATGAGGCTAATCCCGTGACTCCTGTGGTCCGCTTCCAGACTCTCACGGCTCGAGATTCCCGAGTCATCGTCATTGAACTGACAGCGCTGCCTCGAACCATAAAAATATCATTGGCAATGCAGCTACTCTCGGATTACACAATGCAAACTCACAATTTCAATAACCCAAGGCCTGAAACCATGGGAACATACATATATTCTGTTTCAAAACCAAAACTTATGCCCATGGCTGGCACAAGGAGGCTACTGAGGGAAAAAAACAACAAACAGCGAAAACCACAGCCCAGCTATGATCTGGGACTGAGACTGAGCCCACATAATGATGTATTCTACAGGAGTAGCAGCCAAGCTCTGTGTGAAATTACTGGGATATTTAGCTCAGTGATATCCACACAGTCACTGTGGCATCATACAGGAGAAAAGCTTTGGCCTGGATCCACTGAAGGCTTTTTCTTTTTTTCTTTTTTTGGCTTTTCAAACCCGCCACTGCCTCTCATTACACCTGCAGGAAAAACAGACAGCCTGCCTCACAGCAAACAGGGCTGTGTGATGAATAATTCAGGAGCCGGGGAAGAGGCAGGCAGGTGGAACAGGCTGGAGAGGGGGCCGCGTTCTCCGCCGCGCACAGCCTCCCCTATCGCTTAGGATTTCTTTTTTTTTTTTAAAACAGAGAGACGCGAAAAACAGCGTGTCGGTTCTTTTCGCGGGAGAAAATCACGCGTCAAGGTGTCCGTTTCTGGGACTAAAAAAAAAAATGACGAGAGAGTAGCGCTCGGGCCGTCGCGGAAGACGCGCCGAGCCACGGAAGCCTCGGCGTAACTGAGAGCACTCTTCGCTCCTGAAAGGGGCGCGGCGCTATTTAACCAGAGAGAGCGCACACCCTTCCGCTCGCGGGGATGTCAGACGGCTAACGCAACTGCAACACGAAAAGCGGCGGGAAAACGTGATTTACATTAGCGGCTTCTGAGAGTGCAGGTGAGACACTGGGGACGGCAGTCAAAACATGACAGATAAACTCACGCTACACGCACTTAGGGACAGGAAGAAAAGAAAAAAAAGCATAGGACTGACCAAGGCCACTGGAAGCAACAGCCTTTTAAAGCAATTTACACAGCATACATACTATCCTGACCGTGTACTGAAAATAAGATCCACTCATGGCAAAAGCCAAGGTAACGCTGTTTCATTTGGCATGCAATCTACACCTGGTTCATACTTCCAGGAAATGAATAACATCTATCCCTGACAACAGAGCCAAAATGGCTGCCTTCTGACAAAACAAAAGAGGCCTGCTAGGTACTGCATGTGAAAATGCTCATGTCTACACAAAATGGTATCATATTCCTTGATGAAAAAAGAAAGAGAAAAATGTAGTGCGTGTTTCGCAGCACTTTTCCTTTCTTCACTTTTTTAACAAGTCTGCCGAAAAAGCAGTTACGCTTTTCTTCTCTGGGACACTGGCCAAGCTCTGAACCACACGCTCGGTTGACCTTTAATGTTCAGCATATTAAAATAACAACAGCAGGTGCACTGCAAATCACATTCAGTTTACTCAACTTCCCAACTCCGTCTCTCTCTCTGCCCATAGTGTGTAATGCCTGCCCGCTGCCCTCTGGGATACGGTTCACCCTGTTTCTAATCTTGGGCTCTCCAGGGTTGTTAATGAACAGGATCTTCTGTGAAAATGGAAATGAAAGTAACTCCACCCAGATTCCCCCACCTGTCCGTACAGTAATTGCTACAGGATGTCTTAAATTTGCAGTAGGACGCATTTCCTCCTGTGGCAATGTGACGCAGGAAGTGACCACATATTCCGACTTTCAAAACATCCTCTGCTCTGCGCATCTCAGAAGAGCCGACCAATAACGCGCAAGGTGGCAGTCCCCAACAATGAGCAGCCGATTCCACATTTTTACCTCGAACCCATCAGTAACGTTTAGTTTTGTTCTTTAAGAGTCCATTTCACCTTTCAAATCACATTTCATTTATCTGCAGTAGGCATAAAAGACCCCATCTGTCGAGGCGCTCCTTTGGAAATTCTGCTTTACAGCTGAAGGGAGAAGTCTATTATCCAGGGGAGTGGGGAAAAAGAAGCAGAGGGAAGCTTGAGTTTCAAAGTGCTCACCTTACACTGAAGCAGGAACAAAGTGCAGTGCACCACGGTATTTCTATACGTTGTGTTGTAAAACCAAAGGAAAAAAAATAGGGGAAAAAACACTGAAATTTCCAATTTGGACAAAGCACAAAGAAAAGCGGGGAAGGCAGAGCTCTTGCATGGTGAAGATAAAGCTTTTGTGTATATCAGGATGAATAACCTCTCTTAATTATTTCTCAGACAGCAATTACCGGTCCTGGCCAGGACACAGGTGTTCATTCATGCTGGAATGAGCACTGAAGCCAGCATCTCTCATCCACCTTCCAAGAAGAACACAGACCCACTAAACCTCTCACTGTGTGTGTGTGTGTGTGTGCGTGTACGTGTGCGTGTGCGAATGCATGTGAGTGTGTGTGTATGCACATGTGTGTGTGCGTGTGTGTGTGTGCACGTGTAATTACAGGCAAACCAAAAAGCTCCGTTATAATGAACATAATGCTGATTTGAACGGATAAGATGTACAGTACGTACATGATGAATGAAGACAGAATCCCAATAGGCCAATCATATAGATTATACACTAGAGGATCTATCAGATTTCAGACAGAGAAACACAAACAATGCTTCTTTTAAAAGAAAATGCAGCATTAATTAAAACACACACACATGTAGGCATACTTGCACACACACACGCACGTACGCACGCACACACGCACGCGCACACACACACACACACAGATTTCCTTGGAGAGTTATATCCAAGAGTATGCCGCCTCAATATCTCAAGATATAGATGCAACTGTTTATCACCATTGGAAGCATCTCCAACCAGCCTTCCATTGCACTGACATACAGGAAAAGGGTGGACTTGTGCATTTCATTCTTCTGAAGGTAAGGTGAGCCCGTTTATAATTAGTCACACCAGCTGGCCTTTTACTAGCGTAGCGCAGTGGAGCTCTGCTAATTATGGCGGACTCATTATCCAGCCTTGGCACTAAAGTGAATGACCATTAAACCATGCACAGTAAATCACCCTGCTCCCAATGTTTCCTGGGAATGAAGAGCAACCGGGGCAAAGCAAAGTGAGGCATATATCACCGCTGCCAAACTCACAAGACTCTCTATCCCATCATTCCACACACAGCAGCTCTTGTATTACACACTTAATATTTTGCTGTATAATGCCATCAGAAGTAACTCCATCTTATTGCAGACTGGGTTGTCATTTCTGGTAAGTGCCATGACATTTTTATCGGTGAAAAATGTTCTGACTCCGGAAAAAGCATGAAAGCATTTAAACTGAGACTATAATCTCCAAACAATCAGGGACACTGTTACAAAAACAAAACTTTAACTCAAGACTGCAGAAGAGCCGGAGACTGAATTCTTAATTGGCTCGCAAAGACCTCAAGCAAACTAATCCGGCACTGCCCAGAATAGTCCTATATAATTAGGAGCAGTGAAGAGATGCTACATTAAACACAGAAGTGAAACTATTTGCATTGGGAGTCTACATTCTATTTAGAGGGCATTAAAAAGAAATCTGGAAGATACACTGAAGCATACAGAAAAACAACAAGTAGAAACTTTAAAAACAGTGGGGGGAAAAGTGATCTTTTTTATTGTCCTTTAGTTACAACGAGGATGAAAACGTATATGCATTGAGAAAAAAATAATTCACTGAAGCAACAAGATCAATAATTTACATCAATCTCATGAACTCATAAAGCAAATATCAAGGAAAATAGTAATTTCAGAGACTCTCGGTTCGATTTTTTCCACATACATTTTATATTATGCTTGTTTCTGTACTCAAACTCCCATAGTAGGCACTTTTAGTCAGCATACCTAATACATCTAGAATAAATTACAGCATGCACATTGGATTAACCAAATGGATTTTTCTGCAAGTAAGGCAGCTCTGTATGTAAAGATGACTTGAATCCGTAAAAAATAAAGCATATGATGATACACTGCACCTATAAACTAATTAACACCACAAGACGCAAAACAGGGACTGTCAGTAATGAAAAAGCCGAGAAACGGTTGGGCAAATTTATAGAAGAAGTCGTTTAGGACACAGTCATGTACTGTGCAATGAATTTAACAATAAGCAAACTCGTGCGGTGTTGGGAACTATATCAATAAAGTTAATTGGCTTTAAAGTGACTAAGGGCAGCCCGGGTGTTCATTATGGATTGGTATTGTGGTGCTTCATCAAACGGGACCTCTGGGGAGGGAGGGAATTATCAATATATAAGTAACAGGAAAGCTGGCTGTCAGCGCTGACGATTCTTTTGTGCTCTCAGTTCAGACGGAGACACTATATGGAAAAGGACAAAAAAAAGGAATCCTCTTTGCTCTGTCATGAAGATCTTAAGTGACTAAGAGTAGTCTTCCATAGATTTCAATAGCCTTCCTGGTTACACATTTCAAAAAACATTTCAAAGCACTCATTAGAGTTCCTTGAACAGCTAATATTTTGCTGAGAAGCACTGTGGCTCCAAAGCCATTTGACACGATGTGGAAGAAATATAAGCATTTTAAAAGAAATGTAGGGGCCTCTGCTTCATGTTTGGTTAATGTGATTTATTGCTATGCTCCTGCACCCTCTGCCGCTCCCCACCGCCACCATCCTCGACTTCCCTCAGAACGCAAGCAGAATTATTTAACAAGAGAAGCGCACAAGAGCGCCCGACTCTCTAGTACTTTTCGGTCCCATTTTGTACGGGAGCATATGCAATAATAACAACTCGGAGCTCGATCTATCTTAATTCCATCAGTGTCCTACTTTAGCGGCTGGATTTTCTGAGCGGCGGAGGAGACGCTGCCCACGGCTCCAGCAGAGGGGCAGCAGTGGGAGGCTGGAAGTGGAGCCGGTGTCAGATGAGAGGGGAAAATGCGCCACGTGGACTCCCTCAGTCTGTCTGTGACAGCCCAGATTGATGGTCTCATTCCCCTGTAATTAATATCTTCCAAACGTCCTGCTCATCTTTCCAGGAACAATTTCACCCGTGCCATAATGCATAGTGACAAAAAGAGCTCCGTGAAGTAAGCCAGGGTAAAAATCACAATGACACAATCAACCCCGTGACTTTATAAGGCAGACAAAGGTGGTGCCACAGTTTAAAAATAGCAGTAATTGGTGGAATGCCCAGAAGAATAAAAGTTTTAAATGAACTCAGCCAAATAGGTAAAAAAGGCAGCATTACTGTCTACTTGGACACGTAGCATTCTGTATTAGCTGTGGCATACCACTGGAGAGACTAGGGATGATAAGTCTAGGGATGATCCTATATCTAGATGCACTACTATCGGAGGATTTACCAACCCTTAGGATAACGGTAAGTTCACCAGTGAAAGCACACATAGGCCGCAAAGGCTGAGACAGAGGATAGTATTAATTATTGGGTAGCTACTACTAGGCCCTGAGTTCACTTTAACTTCAAAATAAAATTCTAATTGTAGGCTTGGGGACAGCTGAGGTCATCTTTCAGCAGGATAGATGTGCGGGGAATGACACCTAATTCTAAAAGGGCTAAATGACACATTGCCTGATCAAAAGAAGACTCCAAAGTCAAAACTTCATTCAGGAAATGGATTGAGCAGATGAGCCACAATGAAGGCTTTGGGCGTCTTTTCAGGAAGGGCTTCTCCGCGGGACCTTAAAAGCACACCCTTTGATCTTATTCCAAGCTATACGTACAGCTAAGATGCTATCCCAAAGAGCGGCGGGGGGGGGGGGGGGGGGTCGCGGCGCCTTTCAGATGTAGATATGAATGGCACAGGGCTCGCCGTCGCGGATTCGGTTTATTCACGCCGTAATTTACGGCGAAGGGTCCGACCCAGCGGGAAGCAGAGAGCCTCACGGCGTGCGTCCGTTGCCAGGCCGCGAGCAATGTGGGCTTTGCTTCGTTCCGCGGTTCATTTTGCGGTTTTCTCCTGCGCCGGGAACTCGGGAGCACAGAAGTAGCACAGGCAGCTCTGCCTCTGGAGGCCCGAAGCACCGCAGTGCTTCGCCTTTAGCTCTTGAGTAATGGCCTCAAACCACGAGAGCCAACCGAGAGTTTTTGTTTTGAATTTTCCTTTTTTTTATGTGGCACAATAAATTTTTGTGACCCTCCAACTTACATTTTCGTGTACTTTCTGGGTTGCAGTCACATCTTTTAACATTCAATATGTAAAAATCATAAATTAAAGGTTGCAAATTATTGCAATTAGGCATATTTCATGTTATCCGACGTAAACTGTGAAATTTGTTTTGCTTTAACTATATAATTATATATGACATATTTTTTTAAATTCAGCTTTCAACAGAGCTATCATTTATATGTATGGGAGGACAAAAAGAGGCAGCGCTTTTGATCTCAGAGTACATTTTCGTGCAGTTAGACAGCACTCAGTCGATAATCACAACTCTAAAGGCAGACAGAATATCTCGCCCTAACGGCAGGCAGGAGGCAAACTCCACGCTGACCCTTTGTGGGTCACATGATTAGGAACAGCGTGTCCGCAATTGGACGGAGCGGGAAGATGGTGCAGCTGAAAGAACTGGAGCAGCCATTATCTGGGCGGAGCAGTGTGCACCAGGGGCACCGAACCCAATTCCTGCTGGGCTGCGCGCCTGCCGGCTCCCGATCAAGCCAGTCCCCCCAGGCTTAATTAGTCCAATTCGTTAATTAGTCATCCATATTCATACAGATTCATTCCACAAAATACAAAGCAGTGAACATGTTTCTGGCAGTTTGAACACTTCGAGACAATGTTCAGTCCTTATCAAACGGATCTAGCGATTCAGTTACTTATAAACAGAATTAGGAGCTAAAAAAAATTTAAAATACCCAGCCGTTCCTGGAAATGACATGCAAATTGGTCAATAAGGATGTCCACATTTCTGGTGAGTCCACATTTGATGCACTGCATGACTGAAAAGTCTAATTTGTGAATGAATAAACTGAGACATCAAAATTCATCTGCTTCAGGTAACTGCAGTACTGTATGAACAGGTACTCAGCCATTGCAAGACATGAATTCATTATTTAATTACATCATTACTGAATAAAATGTGGAACGCATTTATGTGCATGTGTCTATTGCATGTGTTCTATTAACTACAAACTACCATGGAAGCACAATCTCCTGCTGATCAATAAGTAAACCTACAATTATATCAATGTCACTTAAGAAATAAGAACCCCATACTGACTTTTTGAAAATGTATTCCCAACTTATTAGAATAAATTACACGCAGCTTCACGCAATCCCAATGGCTTAATTCCCATTTTCACAAATTAATTTGCTTGTATTTCCCATTACATGAAGAAACCACCATACAGTTGAATTATAATTTGAAATAATAATGTAAGGTCCACGAACACTGATGCAAGCATGATACAATCATGATACATGCCTGTAATATAGCTACGATGCACACCCAAAGAGATAATTAAGAATCATATGAAAAGAAGGCAGGCATATTGATTAGTCTTGGTTATGTACTGGTTAGATACAAGTCTCTCCCGGAAGGGAGTATTGATACATGGCTCTGGATGAACACTGTAGCCTTGAAGCAAAAGCATTTTCAGTGCCTCGAGGTCATATAACAAACTGTAACAAACAAATGGATTTTCAGCACTGATATTTGATTGTTGATGGGTCCAATTCAGTAAAGCTTGCTTCGAGAAAATGTCTGTTTTAACGTCCCGATGAGGTGGAAATTATGAGGTCACCTTGGTATGTGTATATATGTATTTATATTGGTAACTACATACATACATGTACAGTACTCACAAATATGTGGTAATACAAGGGTAACTGATGGGAGCCACATTTCTTGATCTTAAAGGTTTCATAAGATTTCCTTTTCATTTCGCATTTCAATACAATATCACTATTGAGTAATACAAGTAATTTTCTCTGCAGGATAGGTTTTCATAAAACAGCAAATCCAGTACTGTGGTTCTTCTTCTGGTATAATGTCTGATAAATTGACTGTTTAAGTAACCAAAGCTAATCTAGGAGATAGACACTGAATTGGAGATGGGCTCCAAATAGACAAAAGAAGTGATCTGGACAAGAATAGGTTGGGCTCTTCTTGTTTCTGGGTTTCTGTTGCCCCAGTTCTCATTACCCTTTCATTTAGGCCTGAAGAGCCCATGAGAAAAACATTTGTTTTCCCTCTCCACCCCTTGGCTCAATGTCCCTGAAGGTGGGAGATGCCAGACAGATGGACTCTCAGTCACTGCTCCTCCACCAGGATTGGGAGAAACATCAATTTGCTACCATTACTGGAAACGCAACTAACACTTCATAGTGGACCATCAATTTCTTGGTGTTAATGTAACATCTCTGCACGTCCTACAAATTGAGGCTTCATCCACGCATTCAAAATCAGTGAAAAAAATATTGTTATACAGTCCCTTTTGAGAACACGTACACACACGCTCACACACACACACACGCACACAGATTTACACTGCGTTTAGTCATATATAACCCCTCTGACACGAGCGGGGCCGCTTGGTCGATTGAAAGAAATGAAAGACAATAAACCAGTCGGATCGATCTCGTCATATTTTTTCAAAAAGGACTTTTATCGTCTCCACGGCAGCACCGCACTCTGCTTCTTATCCCAGGAAAACGAACTAGTAAAGTGATCCCAACCGAACCGGGAGAGCGAGACTGGGAGGAGTCAATCACACCAATCATGAACACGACGCGCGGCGATATTTCAAATACATATTCAAATCCATTTCCCTTCGCCTGCCGTCTCCTGGCGGGGCCTGTCAAAACGGGTCATTTACTCTGTCCCACTTCCCTTTGTGCCGGGGCCATCATAGGTGTGTGACACGTGGAGGATGAATTGGAGCTCAAATGAGAGATCAATCTTCTGGCCCTCTGACACCATCATCTACCATAAAGCAGAACACATTTACTTTAGGTCTCTGCAGCCACGAGGCCGGAGATGACCGGTGAGTCATGAGCGTTGGAACGTCTGTTTGCATAGGGGCACGTTGCAGGGGAAGCGCGTGCTTTAGACTCATTTCGCGAGCTTACCGCTACCCTCGGGTGAACTTTAATCCGCCTTTGCCTTTCTGTTTTATTTTTTTCTTCTTCCTTTTGTTTCTAGCCTCGCTTCCTTTTCTTGGTATTTTGATTTTTTACCGCTCAGGACTCAAGTTGTTGTGTACCTCACAGGAACCACTACCCGACGTCCGTAACTTTAAGGTCATGCGTGTCAGATTGGTTCCTTAAGAGAGCACTGAAAAATGATTCAACACAAAATGTACGGTCATTACGTTTGAAGTAAGAACAGATATTTCCCAGTTTATGCAGGAAATACCGCCTTCACTACCCACTCAGCATCGTCTCGGTGATGGGATTTTCCATAGACCTGGAACAGACCTTCAATCCAGAAGGGACTCGTGTTCTCATAAGGCGATCTGTTTCTAATCTACTCGCTGTCCCCACTCCCAATTCAAATGCTTCTCTGAGAAACAAAGTGGCAGTTCTTTTAAAATTAGCACCTTTCTATTCCTGACTTTGGCCTCCTCCTGAACCGCGATGACTGCTCCACATTATGCTGAGCGTGGACGGCCATTGGGTTAAGGGTACATGAATGGGATGTAGAGATGACTCAAAGTACACGACAATACTTTTATACATTCTAATTTGGTGTTTTACATATATGTGTTCAGACATGTATTTACTTACATTCTTATACAAACACCCTGAAATATCACAGACCCAACCTTCAAACCGCTCGGCACCACTGACTCATCACACCACAACAGCGAGATTCCGCTGTCTTTAGATTCCGCTGCGTTGAGCTTTGTCTCTATTAAATAAGCTTTCCGAAAGTCCAGGGGCCAATCAGACAACAGCAGTGAAAATAGAGATTGGTTCTCTGGGATTTCCCTGCCTGGATCTGAAGCTTAGCCAAGGTAAAACCACATCTCTTATTCATTATCCATTTCACTAAGCTTTAATGTATTCCTTAAATGGGTTCACCCCTTGTCACCTCATGCATTATCCAGAATCAAGAACATGCGGAACTCAATTTTGCATGTAGAAATTGGTTTGGAGGAAAAATATGTTTGGAAAAAAAAGGAGTTATAAAAGGAGATTTGTTTTTTGCATATCCATCTCTATCCTCCATCGAGATGGATAAAAACATCCCCATTAATAAAACCACGACACATTTTTTTTCACCTGTACATGAACATACATGTAACAGAATTATCTGTTTTTCCCTTTGCTCCGCTGCACACTGCTGTGATTAATAGTGCAGTTAACAGTACATTAGATACTAGATGGTTGACAATACATCTTTCCTTTTGCTAAAAGCCCTTAGCCTTCTTAATTGATGGTGCTGTACAAGCAAGGCTTTCCCATTCCTAATCATGTGAAGAATATGCAAACTTGATTAAATCTCTAAGCTCACTGCTCACTGCATCTCCCCTCCTCAGCAGTTCTAAACCAAAGATAGAATGGTGATGTTCTTTAATTACTAAAATCTTGTTCTCGTCAGGCTATGTAGGAAAAATGCCCCCCCCCCAGGTTGTTGTTTGTGTAGCTATCTATTTACTTATCCATTTAACATGCAGAAACACAGAAAAGAACAGCACACCCTCAGGCATCATCAGAAATAACAAAAAGTAATATTTCAGATTAACCTCTGGAAATTAACATTAGGTAGGGGAAAACAAAACAAAACAAAACATGAAGTTTAAAAAAAAAAAAGTTTACCTAAAGTAATCTGCTGTAGATTTCATCTTACGATGGCATCCAGAGTGTCACACTTCACAATCAACATCCTCATATTTTACATGTACCCCAGGCCTTCCTTGGGATGCTCAAAATCCTGGTTATGTCTCTGGTTAAATGGTAAACATGTTTTGCCCTTTAAGGGGGAACTGTTCCCACTACTTCAGGATAGTCAACCTGTTACTGTAGGAAACTGTAAAGGCTCAGGTCCTGGCTTATCAAATATTCAGCACAAATTAATTCTACTATTTGCTCTGTGCTCACAAAGCAGACTCCAATAAATCTCTTGACAAAAGAAAGAAATAAAAAACACAGCTTTTTATATGGTGTAATCGGGAGAGACTTTTAGTATTCAAACATAACGTTTAGTATTTATGTTTGTTTTAATGGAAAGGTTGAGGAGGTGCTGCTGTACTACGCAGCAAGTGCTCTCATAACGCTGACAGACGAAATTATAACTTCCACGTACAAAATTATACACCACCCCAGTGGCAAGTACACATCCCATCGCGGCTTCTGGTGCCTGAATGTTTCTCCCATAATACTCTAGTACTAATGTGACGTGAGATCATTTAACAGTCAATGGAGCCGCTAATAACTCATTTAGTAGCACTACGCTAATCAGTCCGGGTTTTCTACAGCAGTTTGCCAGTGTAGAAGACTGCTCCCTTTCGACTCCACAGACTCTGAATGACATAGCAATCTGCACCACATGCTGGCAGATAACGTAATGTGGAAGTATTTTATTCTGATGGCCCGACCAGAGACAATGCAATTTTTGGTCAACGGATAAGATCTTGGGAGCTTGATGATGTCACAGGGGGCACTTGAAGGAGCGGTGCGGAGTATCAAGCAATCCAAAGTCTGTGCTCACTCACCGGGGAGATCGCCCAGCGGTCCTGTGGCTACCCGTGCCAAAACCGAGCCCAAGGTCACCGGAGTGTGTCAAGAGAAAGGATGCATCCCATTTAAAACACAGAACTGAGAACCAGCATTGTTGATGCCCTGCAGTTTGATCACCAGTGTCTGGATTAGAACTCCAAACTAGTCGCAATCCATGTTCTTCCTATAGAAAAAATGTACACTGTACCGAGGAATTCAGTGTGTGAGTTTGATAAAAAATAACATTTAAATAAAATAAAAGGGCAGGCCTAATGCTGTGCCTAAAAGCAAAAGAGAGCATTTCATGATTTAAGATGTCATCGCTCTGGGCCTGTGTATTGATTAAATAGAGGTTAATTTAATATAATTGAGATTGTAAATAATTATGAAATCTAACACACAATTACAAATGACAACAAACACTGATTCGATGTTGGCGGGGGGAGGTGGGGGGGGCGCAGCGAGGAGAGGATGGCCCAGATGATCTGGTGCCTCATGCCGTTTATGAACAACAAAATATGACCTTTAGGGGAGAAATTATCACTGGAAACAAATTTAATTCAAAAGACTGAATAATTAGCCTTGTCAACAAGCCTGAAGACTGGCCGGGTTTCTCGACGGTTCACCAAGTTAAAAAGTCCTTAAATTTAATTGGATATTGTGATTGTAATGAAACTGAAGGAGAGAGATAAAACTGTTGAGCACGGGGCCGTACCGAGTATGATGTGGTAATTAAAAAAGTCAATATGTAAAAATGCATCGTGATTTTTGGACTGAATGCATATCTGAAAGGAGGAGAATTTCGAGGACTGATAACAAACGTGAATACTTACTGCACATGCTGTACGTATAATACGCATGCTGTACAAAATAAAATGGGTCATTGTTAAGAACAAAACTCAAGAAAGTCAACAGAAGCTCTAACTACGTGCGCTCCGTTTAATAGACAGGATATCACCAGATGATTGGAGATGTGCAGCTAAGTTTTCGATATTTGCAGAGAAGAAAAGAGTTAAGGTAGACTAACCTCGCCTTGTTTTCAGCGGGCAGGGATAATCAACATAAGCTTCAGTTTAAACCTCCCATCTTCTGGATTACAGTGGGCACAAAAGAAGGATTTATGCCATTGTAAGAGCAGTGGAGAAATCTGCCAGCCAATCTCTGCTTGAGCGTTAACTCCAAAGACACAGTCGAGAGGCAGCTTATATCTGAGTTTGAAATTTAGATCACGCGCCACAAAAGTGTGAAGTGCCATTTTTATTGCATTAAAACACAAATTCATCTTTCATCAAGTCATCGGTTGGAATATTAATATGAATATGAACCTGTATTATACGGATATGGCAGTTTAATCAAGGTGGGCCTGTATTAAGTAACAGTTTGCTTAAGAAATCTGGAAGAGATCTTAGCATTCCATTACTCGTATTATAAAAGAACATTAAAAGGTTGATTCTCTTCACCACATATTAAAAGCTGAAAAATGAAAGCATAGCATGACAAACCAAATTATCAGAATGTGCATTAATATATAAAATGGCATAAATAAGACTTTAAAATTAGTCATTAAAGTTAGTCTATTAATATTTATATTCAGGACATCGTACTGTTTGAATTGCTCTAAAACTGCCATGAAAGAATACCTTAGCATTGAGAGAAGCAAAAAAACCCATTTATTTGCTAACTTGCCAACAGGATTGCGTTACAGTTATAACTTCCGTCTCTTTACAGCTCTATACTACCACCTAGTGTTCAAGCATTGTACTAAGGATTTAAGTCATAGTATAAAAACAATTTCAGCAATACGAAGAACTGCAAGTTAATGGCCATGAGTTAATTGCATTCTTATTAGTCACTGACTGCAAAACACTGAACCGCAAAACTGACAACACCCATAAAAGCATATAATTAGTTTCTTACTGTTACTCTAAAACATCCATCATAATTTGCATATTTCTTCTGCAGATTTTTATTTTATTTTATTGTGGCACAAGTCATATTTACAATGGAATACAATTAGAATTAATCTGAGACATAGTAACTGTAATAGCCGACTGATTGAGTGATTCACTGTCTTCATTTTATTACCCATTTTATACCTCATTTTTTTTCGTTCACTCACTGTTTGAAATTCCAAATAATATTTGTAGACCTGTCTCTGTACCATTGCCATGCGATGCAGTCTGTCAATTAGGGAGAGCACAGACAAGCTAACAACTCTTCCAAAGCAAGGCCCACTTCCTGCTGCTTTTTGCACCCTGCAGTCCACCAGTTAAGCTGTACGGGCGGCGTGGACAAGCTGCAGACACCCAATCAACCAGACGAGACACCCTTACACAATGAGACTGTCTGCCCAGTCACCTGAGACCGCCCCTCCCCACGTGACATCAGCCAATTACACACCACCCCATAGGGCTACTGGCCAAAGTTGGAACCGTTATAGGCCAGATCAACACCAGACTACAGGTCGTTCTTTAGCATTCTATCATCATATGATGAAGATAGTAGCAATGCAATTCACCTCAGAATGGGATAACTCCTTAATGACCTGTAACACAGGCGTAACTGAATCATGATGCCCTTTCAACGTCCCAATATTTCCTGAAATAGGGAGGAGATTCTGTTCGGGATTTCCATATCTCGGGATGTTGCTGCGTTTAACCGCAGGACAAACTGGAGGTCAGGCCGTAAAACCGATTTGTCAGCGGCCTGCGACTTGACGATTGATGAGATGAAACCCGCCGTGTACATCACCCTCCATCTTAATGGCTGAGAAGGTGGAGCACTCCACCGGTCTTCTCAGTCGTCGTAATTTCACGTCCGACCGCTGGGAGACAGATATTTATGGGGACTGACAAACCTGACACCGGCATTACTCTCACTGCATTATTTAATTAAGTTCCACGGTATCTCGGCAAACGAGGTTTTGATTCACTGTAACTGCGCAAAAAATACGACGCGTCAAGTCTCTTTGTCGTGGGTATAAAAGAGAGAAGGCTGTCTGTCATTCTTAAATCTTCGGAAGGTCAACTCCGTGGCAGTTTGGGGAGTCGTGAAGTGACTGGCAACAGCTCAAGATGGCTCGACTCTTCAGAAGGTGTCCTCTAATACACACATCCCCAGGGGATAATATTTACTTTCCCTGACACGGAATTATTCCAGAACTACAAGCAGGCAAACACAACACAGACCACAGGCTCGTCTTGCCCTGGGTCACCATGCAGATGGCTGTGACAACGACGCTCGATGAAGCACTCATCACCCACATATAAAACCGGGCATAAATAATGCATGCCCTCTAAACTCATCTTCCTGATATTCCTGTGAACGGCTAACTCAGGTTAGTTCAAACGCAAGGCTACCTGAGCTATTTCATGCAACATTATGCACCGCAACCCAAACTGTGCCAGACTCGCTCACTGTATTGCTACGCTGGAGTGGAACCATTTAGAAGTTAGCAGCATGCACAGGTTCAAGCACCCCATGACTCCTCTCTATGAATCGGATTGGTCTGTGGGAGCACGAATATAATGGGATAGTGTCCAACAGGTAAATCTGATTTTCAGAAGAGATTCTGGGGTGGTCTGCAGCGATATAAATCAATTTTTATTAAAATCCCAAAGATAAAATGGATAAAAAATAAAGTGAAGCCTGCACTCACCCAACTGTGTAATTATAGTTATTTTATGCATAAACAATTTTTTAAAATTTTTTTTTTAAGAAAACGTAACTTTCCAGTGATGAAGTATCTGGTTTAACTAACAAATGCAGAAGGGCATCATTATTTTGAATGTTGCTGATTGCTATCCTTTTTTAACACATTATTCAACCTCTTCAGGATCACCCCCAGGCTTGAAAGCTCTTCATTTAATGAATTCACAAAAGAATACTGCAGAGAAAACACGAAGATCCACCTGTAACCACGAGCAGATTATGCAGACGCAAATCCCCTTCGCAATGTTCCTTTCAAGTGTCGATGAGATAAACACAAAGGATGCACTTTAATTAATGTCAGACATCAACAAAAGTGAATTACCTAGAAAACCACGGACAACCTTTTACTCAGAAACACACTCACACATATTCATGATCAATCACTTAAAAGATAAGTACATTTGCGGCTCACTTATTTAAACTGTATAACTTGAAATTAAATTGCATAAGACATAAATCTGTAAGCCTCTTGTTTGGATTTATGATATGTGTGTTCCAATAAATATCAAGTCATTGTCCTTTGGACAGAAGGGTGGCCTGGAATTTTAAGGACAATTTGACCTTTCTGGTGAACTACTAACAAACAGGACTCTTGCAATCAAACCTCTCCCAGCCCCGGGATCGGCAATTCAAAAATCAGCTCTCAGACGACGTGGGTTTTACCCTTCACACGCAGCAACGTGAAAATCGATACACAGGTACAAAGAAAATAAACAGCGCTTACCTCCAGACAAGCCTGTTGAGGGTCTTCAAAAGGTTGTGAATGCCTCAATATATACAGCAGTATGTAATGCACGCATATACTGCTCAGTATAAGCACAACTGCAAGCAAGTGAAGTGTACTGTGAGTAAAACTTCAGCACTCCACGGTCTACTTTGTTCACTTGAATAATTTGTGAGTTCTCCTCTCTCTCTCAAAAGCTGTGTTGGCAGTGCTAACGGAAGGAGGATCTTTTTAAAAAAATCTTTTCATCGTGCTGTGCTCTGGCTGCCAGGATGAGATGAAAGGCAGAGTTTTGACGGTGCTCTCGCACGGCTGTACTGTAAGCAGAGCCCAGCACGTTCCCTGTAACAGTGCACTAGTGAAACTCACGCTTCGGACACTGGACGCGCGGGTGAGAAGGGTGCCTGGCCGCCATTGGAAGGGGAAAAGTACTCACGGTCGTTACACTGCGTGCCGGAGTACGAGGTCATGGAGCAGTCGCAGGTGTAGTTCTCCCACTGCTGGATGCAGACGCCCATGTTGGCGCAGGAGTCCTCTTGGCAGGTAGTGCTAGGACCTATGGTGGCAAAGCACAGGGATGTAGTAGCAGGAAAGGGGGGGGGGGGGGCGAAGGGCGGGGGCCAGCGAGCTCTGTTAGGTGCCATGCAGGAGTGCACGTCAGTGGGGCATGCAGTCAGGTTAGTAGGTATCCAGACAATACTTCCAAAAAGGTTAAAATACAAACTGAAAGACACAGCATTCCCTCTGAGTAGGTTTTAGTAATACTCAGTGCACAGACAAAAAAACAAAAAAAGACGGTACTTTGACAATTTCAACATGGCTTATAATGACAGACCTCTGCAATTCATACAGGAGTTCAACAAGCGAATATTCTCCCCCTCCCTGGCATTTAATGACGGACGTGAAAGATATTACAACACTGCGCAAAGATACTACATGGGCACGAGATGACAGGAAGAAGAGAGAACATTTTATAACATTTTATGAACATAGTTCGATATGTACATTTGTTATAAATGTTAACAGTGGTGTTCACACCAGGTGTGTGTATTTAATGCTCACCGCCAATACACACACACCCCATGTTTTTTGCACACTTCTCTAAGAGGGAATGCAGCAAATACGATAGGAAACCACTTCAGTGGGGATATAAAAGACATTCCTACACGAATTCCAGATTACCATGTGAAAAAAAGATAATTGCAAGTAAACTGTTTTTAAGTGCAACTCTCTTATGCAAGTAAAACAAAATTAGATGGCTAAAAGTGCATTTATTGTGTAATGCATAGTGTATTTAAGTCTTGGGTTTATGCAGTGCACAAAATGGTTCACCCCAGGAATATTTCCATTTCTTTTCCGAGAACAAGAAATGGACCTTGATCTGTCTTCCTAAATTAAAAAAGGAAGAACACGAAATGGGATCGCACAACATTAGAAAACTACAGCAAGATTCGTATTGAAGGACTACAGTATATCAGGTCGCTAGAAACCATCTTAACAACAGTGACTCTGAATACCATTTTACACTATGAAGAGTGCAATTTAATATGTGATTTATCCTTGCAACAGGACAAATATACCTCATTGTGGCACTTTAATAATGGAACTATAACTGCACATTCGGGGTAAGTTTTGTTTTGTTCAACGGTATGATAGATCCAATTATCGTATAAGTGTTTTCCAATTCCAATCTTATTTCATTCAGGTGTGTTCCCCAAAGTGTCTGTGAAGACTTAAGGCACAGCAGCTTTGGACACGATCAAGATGGTTCATCACTGCAGTAATGTTCACACAGTGATCATGCATGATATCAGTCTGTAGCCTGTGGACTCCCCATCATTTGGCATCATAGAACATTCCAGACTACCATATCACTGCTGAACATTTACGGCCAAAATAAATGAACCAGCTTGACTTGGCTTCAGGTGTTGATTTCAATGGTTAGCCGTTCCTAGCTTTTTATACATAGCAAATTAATATACAGAAAAGATCGTTGACATAAAGAAAGTTAACATAAATAATATTGACTGCAGTTCAGCACGCATATTCACTGTGGTTAAGTGGTATAAATATAGAGCTTTAGGTAAACAATGTCAATGTACCATTTTAAGGAACAAAAGGTTTACAAACCAGTAGACACAGACTAGTAACTTGTTGCAAACCGTCTATTTGGTTTAGTAGCCCCCTAAGGGTTACACCAAGGTCAAATCAATACATCTCAACTGTCTACAATGGAAGTTAGCACCAAAAGTATTTTCTTTGCAAATAGCTGATAGCTTACGCTCCGCTGTTGATAAATGAATCTTGCCTCAACAAGCAAATTCAAAGATTTATAAAAGTGTAATCCCATTATTGATCATTGTCATACTAAAGATCAGTTATTCAAAGCATCAGATTTGTTCTGGGTTTGGGAAATGGGCTACCAAAGGAAGGATGAAAATCCTTGCCAACGTTTAAAGCTTGCCAAGCTTGCCATCAAAGTGTGAGCTTGCATGTTGGCTGGATGCTGAATAAATTAACTGTCAGGCATTTAAAATTGAATTACACGGCTCTCCTTTTAATTAGTGTGCTAGCTGTAGTCTCCATCAGTGTCCCCTCTTTCCCCTCTATGAGCAGAGCAGGAACAACCTGTGGTGAGATAGTCAGCTAATGGAGTTTTCAACTCCAGCTAGGAGAGCCAAAAAAAACTCCCTTAGTTCAACATCATTAGCATAAAACAAGAACAAGACGAGTTACAGATAAACAAGATTTAAAGACATAATTACCCCGAGCGGCTAATGTTTAATTTATGCCAACTCTCAAACATAATCATTATTTTTCAAATCTTGCTGCTATTCTCAACCTTTTTCTGCTGCATAATGAAACCATCCCAGACATTTCAAAAAGTGAACCATTTTATACCCAGGCATTTTCAAAACACCACCGCACATTACACAGAGCGACTTTCAGCGACGTTCAGAATGGAATTGAACCTTCTACCTTGTAGGTCAGCTTTGGTGAAACCAACTTTGTTAGCAAAAGAACGGAAAAGTGAAAAAACAATAAAAAAAGGTTAGTAGGTGGTCAATGACGGTAGTTAATAAAGCGTCTGCTTTACTAACAGAAATGCTCTGGTAGACACACTCTTCACAAGTCCTTCTAGGGCTTCTTTGATATGGTTTCAGAGCTAGTCTACAGAACACAAACAAGATGGAGAATGTGATGCATCAAATGAAAACAATGTAAACACAATTTCAGGAGTCATTTAATGAATATAATTTCTTTTTAAAGATGAAAACATACCCTAAGAACTGCATCTGCTTACCCTAATAACTGTTTTTCATCATAGATTTTATAGTTTGATTATCAGCAAAGTCAGCAAACAACAAAATGATAACATTATGTTTTGTAATCAAAGAGTTACAAAACCGGAAAAAAATAATTTGCATCATTACTCGAATCTGAATACCAAATTATAAATAAAGAAACAAAGACAACAGCTCAGTATGTACACTAAAGTCATTTGTCACTCTTGGTAAAATTAGTTAGCTAGTTTTAGTAGAAAGGAAGGAACTGTTTTATTAAATTTTCATTCAGCTTATTTGCCTGTTATATTTTATATGCACAGTTTTTGGACAGAAAATAGTGATGATATATGATGATGTTAATATGAATATACATAAAATACTCATTTTTCATCTTCCATAAAATTTCAGATCTGCATTTTTTGTTTGTCAGGGGAAATACTATACAAGTGATCAAGTGGGATCAAGTATCTAGCAACCCCATTAAGGGACTGAACAGGTTCTAATGTCTAGGCATCATCAGACAACTCAAAAAACACCAAAATGTTTGAATAATGAAATGTTGATTCCTGACCTGGGACCTGTCAATCACCAAAATTAAAAAGTCTTTGTGTGTCTGTCCAATAGTAAGATTTGAGGAAGGCATCTCTCTGCATACTTTTGATGCATAGCATAGGCTCTTCCCTGAGTGAAAAATTCAGAGAATTTTCTGCAGGCCAAATACAAAAAGCAGGACTGCAGTATTCCAACACACTGATGCAGTGCTGCCATCTGGTGGCTGTTTATTCACTATACACTTCAGGAACATTTCTCTATCTTATGGTTGCGGACGGTCATTACAGCATGTTTGGTTAGCAATTTCCAGCTATCAGCACACTGTTGGTGTCTCACCCAAATTTGACACCATTTTTTTCATCTTGTAATTGCATACAAATCTTTTCAAGGACAACAGAAAAAATAATTTAAAAAAAGCTTGTAAACTTACTTTGCTATTGCGAGATTTTTAAAACACCCTCTTTCTCACAGGTTCACTTGTTGGACTGTGACCATCAACACCCCTGCATTCTATACCTTAATTCATTTTTTAATACAAGTGTCATGCTGTTGTACGTAGGCATTCTAACATGCAGCAGATAATTAAGCATTGCTTGCTATTCCACACTCCTTGTCACCGCTTGTCAAATGCTTCTAAGAACTTCTGAGCTTATTTTTTATCCATTTTTAATTAACTGATAGGATATCAGTATCTCCCACAAATTATCTAAGATAGTCCACACCGGGATCACACAAACAGGGAAACAAGCCAGATAAGAACCAATGCCATTTTCATTAGTTATTAATTTTTTTTTAAACTGTGATGGACAGTATATAACAGACGACCAGAAAGTCCAATTAACAAGCCATGGTTGTTTTATTCTGAAAAAAGTACTTCCATCAGTATTTCACAGCAGAAACAGCCTATTTAGGCTCCTACAACATCCAAAAATACTAGATGTGGGGAAGACATAATGGGTATTTTATGAAAAGATGAAGTACAGTAGTCAAAATGTAGATACATACTGAATGTAAAGTAGCTTTCTGACAGTGTAATTACAAAACATAACACAATGAGGACAGATACATGATACAGTAAGCATGCTTAACTTAAAACATGATTTAATAACATCAAACGTAACACAAAAGAAATGCAAATGACAAAAACAATGTACAGTAAAGCAAAGTAAATTAAAAGTACATGATTATGGCTAAGAATGACTGCATTGACCATGTAAACGAGAAATAACTGAATGAATGATTTTTTGTGTGTTTTTATTTCAGTCATTTAACCTGCAAAAGTAAGATCTCTATAAAATGTGAAAACACTATAAAAATGTAATAATATGATCTAACATAATATTAACAGTCAATAAAAATACACTAAAACCTTTGGCATTTCAGGTAACAGCCAGTGTTCATATACTAGCACAATAAAATTGACTGGGTTCACAAATGTTCTTTAAATGTCCCAATTTAAAACATATTTTTCAGACCTGGCAAAATTGATGAGGAATTATGATGACAGTGTCAAATTAATGAATTGAATCAACTTATTCTAAATTTGGTGCTATTCATACTTGATTGACAACCACAGTTAAAGTGCTACGTTAAGATAAATATCACAATAATTCAACAGTTTCGCTTCATATTTATAAGTTTGTCATATTTTGCTGTAAAGCCATTCCTTGACATAGTTTATACTCTTACAGTACATGCAAAGATGTTTGATTAACTCTAAAAACAAGGACAACTTTGAATGCTCCCAACATGAATTTTCTTGGTATTTGGTTCATTGCAACACTCCATATTGCAAGAGGAGGGAAACACAAGTCATGTAATTTAAGAAATTTATATTTGCTATAGACATCATGATAATTAAATATAACATACTTTCTCAGAAGTATGAAATCACTGTTGATGCATTTCAGTACAAAGAATAACACTGATGTCGCTTGTATTCATTTCAGAGAAACACATGAATAGACTTAATTAAAAACTCAGTCTTAACTGAACTCGGTGATGCTCCAGTAATACTGCATGAGAGCAGACAGTTTTCTTAAATATATTTATTTTTTGCCAAATACTAAATGAATAAGAAGAGTTAGCAATCACCACTATGGTGACGCAGCGAGAGTCCAGCAGCACCGAGATAACCAGGAGCACGGTGATGACACGATCGTTACGACCAATGTGGCCAGTAAAAAAAAACCAAAAAAAACAAAAAACAACTGGTTTTAATGGACGGTGAGGGATGTGACGAGCAGAGTTAGTAAGACGGACGGGTGGCTGTATGGGTGGGGGGCGGAGCTACTGTTGGAGTTGATGAGGAAGAAGGGGCTCCTCGCGCTAGAGTTGTAAGAGGGAGTACCTTCGCATCCGCGCTCGATCTGACCGCTGCGGTACAGCACGTCGTTGATCAGGTCCGGCAGACGCCCGTTCAGGTCCACGGAGGCCAGGCAGCCCTGGAAGCCGTCGCGCGACGCCACCAGCTTGGGCAGGTTGCTGTACATGCCCGGGCCCAGCCCAGCGATGAAGAGGTCGCCTGCAAATGAGCAAAACGGGCAAAGGAAACGGGAACTGTTAACTCTGGTACGGCTCTTATAAGTAAGTGCTGTTATTGATTATGGCATTTCCATCACTGAAGATAATAAAAGCTAATTATTACCCTTCACTTTTATAAACAACTCAACCGGAGCTTCCTAAATCTGTATGACAATTCCCACAGAACAATGATCATATATCGCATCGGAATTTTGAATTTGTGGCGCTTTTCACTCATGTCAGAAATAAAAAGTTGAGTATGGCACAATTGAGTATCGCACAAGATAGGCCCATGTTAACCAATCAGCCCTGTTCAAAGACAACTACTACACTTGGTTCTAGAAATATGCACTGTGGCAAATTATTTATTCTGAAAGAGGTTACATTTGCTTGGTTGATTAATTGAGTTCAAAATATTGAAAACATCAGTGTCTGGTTATTGACTCTAAACACCTGCTTTTTTAACACAAGGTTCAGAGACGAAACACACAAGTCAAACCTGCCTTCTGTAACATTCCGTTTATTGACTAATTAAATAAAAGATGCAGGTTTTTCCATAACAACAGACAGACTGGGCCATAACAAAGACCATAATTTCCATCATTAAGGTGACTTAATGGTTATTAAGGTTTATCTAGACCTGTGTGCTCGGAATAAAGCCTGCTTTGGAGATGGATCATAATGATATGAATCATCCGAGCACAGCTACCTTTTTTATGCTCGTCTGCTCTTGTATGCCTGTGTTGCACGACCCGCTGCTTCATAATCATTACATATGAATGTTAATAAGTGACTCTACCTCTGAATGAATAGGAATGAGAGATGCACTTCTTCAGAGTCTTAGCTCACCTTTTAGGTCCAGGTTTTTGGCACCATTGACAACTTCACTCACAGCCTTGGCGTCCACCTTCAACGTGTGTATGTTGTTGTTGTCCCTGGTGATGACAACGTTGTGCCACTGGTTGTCATGGAGAGCCCTGTCACTGTTTCCCTTAATGAGCACGGGCCCGTTGCCCAGGTCGAACACGTAGTGGATGTACCTGCAGGACGGGGGAGATGGGAGCGATCATCAGGCCATTAGAAGCATTCAGAGCACTACGCCGCGGAGGGGAAAATGGCCGCAGTAATGCACTCTCCATGCCGCATGCTTGCGCGAGAAACAGCGTGACCACAGATTATTCCTCTCCAGATTATTATCAGGCAGAATGCACCACTTACCTCAAGCCCCTCTGCAGCTTGGATGAAATGAGCAATAGCAGACCGGCAATCGCACATAAACACCGCGGCTACAGTGAGTGTGCGCTTCGCTGTCCACGAGAAGCCATTTTGTGCTATCAGCGCTGATCCGAGCACGGACCCTGGAAAATTGTCCTCTTTCGATTGAAGCAAACAGTCTTTCCCAATAAAAGCTTTCATCTGCACTCAGCTAAACACAGTGAGAGCTTGTTAAACTGCCAAATAAAATGCTAAAACAACCCATTTCTATGATTCTCTCTATTTTTTTCTAGTGCTAGGTATATGGTAGCATGTGAGGACGAAGGCCTTATCCCTTGGGTTGTCTTACCCTTTTACCAGCTCCACAGCGATGAAGTCGTTGCCGTCCCCTCTGTTGAAGAGAATGAAGCCGTCCGGGGATGTGGTCTTGAACTGGAAGAAGAGGTGCATGGAGGTGTAGGCCTGCAGCGTGGCCAGGCTCAGGTAGCTGCTCTTGGTCTTGAAGGTGACGGGGTCGGCGATGATGGAGCGCATGCCGAATCGGGCGTTGAGCTCGCAGAAGTCGATGTCGCCGTTCTTGCACAGGTCGATGTAGAGCATGCCGTTGAACTTGAGGCTCTGCAGGTGGCCGATGAAGCTGGACGGGATGACGGACACGAAGCGCCGCTCCGTCATGATGCCCGTCTCGATGTTGTGGAACTCCAGGCGGGTGTGGTCGCCCGCCATTTGACCTGGGCCCAACAAAGAAGCACAATCCTGCTGTGATGCTTGGTACAAGGCACTCAAGAGCCTGTGCGTGGACAGGTCTAGAGTACCACTATATAGTTAACAGCAGAGTATCAAGTATGTCTCTCAAAGATATCGGTTTTTAAATATGAGATGTATCATATAATAAATACGTATATATAGCTCAGAACTGGTATAGTAACTTATTTTACTGAGCTTGTTCTACAGTAACTAACTAGTGTTTCTTTAATTCAAATACTTGTAATCACAAATATAAAGAGCATATGACCCAAGAGCAAAATCATAGCAAAAAAGAGGTATTTAAGAACTATTTACATTTAACAGCAACATAATTTACCCGTGAAAGTATTCAAATTGGAGACACTGACGCTGTCTACAGAGTTAAATCGGAGGGAAGTACCTTCTGCTACGTCATCGTCAACCGTGAGCTTGTAGCTTTTACCCCGCCGAACCACACGGACCGTGTGCCACTCATTACCATTCAGTTTATTTCCAGCGTACAGAGTCTCTGGTCCTTTGCCTGAGAATGACGGTTGGTTACAAAGTTAATGTCATACTATGGCTCAAACCAAACCTTTGCTTTCTATTAACCACAGGGAGAGTCCAGAAATTAACTGGTGATCCAAATATTTGCTATTTCAGCATAAATTTAATTCGATAAATACACTATTGCACTACGATTGCCAGAATTTGAACAAAACAGGTTCTGATCTGTATTGTCATAACCTTCGCATTCACACACTCTATAAGCAATATTGTTTGATTGTTATCTTCACAAACAACTAAATATTTTGTGTGGCCTCACCTACTACTGAAAACAAAGGTTTGGTTATGTTTCAGATATAAAATTTCATTAAATATCATCAATAATCTGCAACTATTAACTAATGTGCTTTTTTCAGGGTTTTCTACATTGCAAACCAAACTGTGTACTGGTCTTTTTTAAACTTATAGTCAAAGGTTTTCATCATAGGACTCAGCAGCAAAAACTTATGTCAAGCAGATAAACAGCTTAATTCACAAATTACTTAATTAACAGCTTTTACTCATAATGAGGTCTTGAAATACCTTTCTGCTGCATTTTCTTTGTTCTGAGCATGTCTGCTCTTAGGCCAACAATACAAGTAATACATGTTATTTATGCACATGCCAAATTATTTAATAACTTCCAAGGGTACATTGAAATCATTCCATCTTAATTGTTGGTTATATGTAACTACAGTGTAGACCGCACAAATCAGCACGTCTGAATATAGGTGCGATTTATGAAAAATACAGTTACACAAAACAATGGCCATCCATAAAGATCTGTTCACTAGAATATGCAGACTGTATATTGCATCCACTCCAGACCATACACAATTAAACATGAACATATTAACTGCTTAAAGACGCTGGAGCCATCTGAAACAAACTTTTAGCAAGCATGTGCTCCGATGGATACCTACCAGGTTAGTACCATGCATTATATCTTTAGAAACCAAGAGCGCAGCTTAAAATTAGTCCTTTTTTTTCTTCAAATTAACATGATAGCTTTGACAGAATAGAAATACAGATATTAACTACAGTTTTAAAAATAAAGTTAGTAAATACGCTCCTGCTTTCAAATGATTTCTGAGCTGGGCTTAGCATTCAAAAAAGTTCAAATGTTTCGTTTAGCAACTCATTTTATAACATGTAACTGCTTAAGAGAACATTAGTGCTTAGTTTTAAATGACCACACTATTATTTGACAGTATATTATGTGGACATTTAAGACTGTATTATTCAGAAACAGAAACACTTTAGTATTAGTTTATGTATCATTATTTACTAATTACGAAATTGATCATTATGACTGCATTGAGCAAATATATTTAATACTGTAACATGCAAATGAACACTAAAAATGTTAATGCTGAAATGATTGACTAATACAGTGACACGTCTATACGTATTTAATACACAATACAAAATTTCACAAATGCAATGAAAGTGACATATTAACCAAAATGAAATTGCGATTTATAAAATGAGAGCCATCGTATTTCAGCAAATACCTACCACAGGAAAAACGCCATATACGCTACATATTAAGTTTGACAAAAATAATTACTGAAATGTTCCATAGCCACTCAACACATGATGGCATAGCACTAGTCAACACTATAATGGTCAGATGCTCAATCATTGGCACTGTCCACTTGTGCTGAAAGGTGTTTAAAAGATAAATCAATATATGAATAAACAGCCATGAAATCCTGAAATCAATACGGCACACTGTTCTGGCTATGGGAGGTAGGCGCCATGACCTGACAAAAGACAGGGTTCTTGCTGACACCATATTTTCAACGACAGATATGAGCAGTGTGTCCATATGCCTATTATTGCTAACACACCTATTTGGATAACAGCAGCAAGCTGCGCACATGAAGTGAAGCATGGTTATTGCTGGGTAGTTTTTAATCATTTGTATTTCTTTTTTTCCTTTGATTACAAAAAAAGCAGTCTTCACATACTGCAGGAGCTGTTTGTGAAAGCTCACTTTAACACAATATAGCCTATAATCACAGCTACTGTGTACACTGAGTCTTTACAACCATTCCCTTAAGATTATTTTAACATGTGCAATTGTTTAAGGGAAATGCCAATTGACTACAGAATCCAGAAAATTGTCTTTATCTAGCTAGATAGCTCTCATTTAGAGTAATAGTAAACTAGCTAAAGTAGCAGCATCATTCTTTAAAAGTCTATTTCATGTAGTGGCTACCTTAAATTCAATATCAAAGCAATTTAGTTATTAGGACTACAAGGTACCATTTGACCACTGATAAAGGCATTATATGTAATTTCAGTCTTCATTGTTTACAATTTAGATGTTTTTCCTCAAAGCTTAGTTCATTAAAGATTATGTACCTTCACAAAAGTATCTTTGAAGATAAGTGACTTCATTACTAGAGACAAGGTTCATATGTCCATTGACCATTATGACCATTATTTATTTTATTTATTTATTTATTTTTACTTTAGAACACTCCTCCACAGTGGAGAATGCACATAATCACAACAATATCTTCAATATAGCACAAACTGGCTTTATGTTGCCAGCTCAGAAATTTAATAGGAATTGTTTCTATGGAAAGTGGAAAATTTACAACAGTATTGGAATACGCCCTAGGAGAGGACAGTAGCAAAGCCACACTGCAGTAATCTCTAACTTTAACAGGTTACATGCCGTCACCAAAATAAAGACTATTATTTAGATGATAGGCAGCCCCAGTACGCAGGCAATAAAAACAGGGCCTCACCTAGGCAAATATATAATCCACTACGTCACCCAGTAAGACTCTGTTAGCGTGTTGTTTCAATTGTCAACATTGTTTAATTTGATGCTAGTGTTATGGTAAATTATTCCTGAGCCAAATATAAGATTACATTTGTAATAAACTGATGAACTAACACAGTCGTGAGCCACAACATGCACATATCCCAGTGAATGTGTGTAGATTACCACACTGTCACACAGGGCACATTGGAAATTCAGAGCATAAAAAATGCTGTAATGTGGAAAAATGATTGATTTAGTACCATGACACCCCATTAACTCAATGCGCTGCTTGAGTCAACTGCCTCAAACTGGAAAATCTTGCCATAAAATTGAAATGGGGGAAAAACAAGAATTTCATAAGCATGCTTAAAATGGCTGTCAGTATACTCCCCTAAACCTTTCTGCATATGTCTGAATTATCCTCAAAGGAAATGAGAGTTGCAAAATGATTGCATATTCATAATTATAGGACAATATAATTACTAAATGTATGCATACTCTCTTGGGGAAAAGGCCGTTAATGTTCAGTCAAATCATGTTTGGCAAAGCAATTACAAAACATTCAACAAAACTCAATATTAATTGTTATAGTCAGTGGCTCAGCACACTGCATGCAAACTAATCAAAATCTCAGTTGGGTATTTTCAAAACAAAATATAATTAAAACATTTGTAGTTACCAACCAAACAAAATTGCTTCGCCGACAAAATAGGGCGGATAATGAGGGAGCATCCATCACGCCTTCGACCAAAGCAAATCTTGCACGCTACAGACACTGTATTAACTGTATCTGGGAGATAGCCAAAGACGGATGGCAATCTGTGGATAAAAATACTACAGCTGAGCAGAAAAAAAAATGCCGCAAAATAGAGAAATGCACTCTCAGATGCTTCACATGGCCCTCATAAGGGCCGTGCTTATGCAAAAGAGTAAGGGTGCAAGTGGGGTGTAATGGGATCGCATTGGTGAAAACTGTTCAAACTGTTATGGCCTTGATCTTTCGCCATGAGTACCAGAAGGATAAAAAGGAACACAGATGTAGAAACAACTATGATGTTATCCTTTCCCCATTAAGGAAGACCTTTACTAATAGCAGAGACACCACAACTAAAGACAAGGTTATAGATGGCAATACAACGCACTTTATTTTCAGTGACATTGGTGCATTTATTGATGATTAATTATTAACTGAATTTGGAGGGTGCTGTAAGGGTCAGGTCATACACTTTTTCTCAGCTGTAAAAAGCATACATAACCAGGAGAGGATATCTTGCTGTAATCTAACTACCATTATGAGCAGAGTTTGAAAAGTTATTCTCTAATTTGTTACCAGCACACATGCCTTTGGACAGTGCTTTAATGAACTCCGCCTGGACACCATGTTATTGAGTTTGTTCAGAATCACAGAGGCTTAACCGGAATCAAAGGTTTCAGCAAATCTCCCTGATCTGAGAAAATGTTTCTAAATGACCTGGATTCAACTTGTCAGAGAGAGGATTACCAGCTAAAACAACCCAACATTATCTCTCTGAGGAATAAACTTGACGGTAGTGCAAAACCAACAAGCAACGTTTGACAGACTCCCTACCTCATGCACTGTTTTAAATATTTACAGCATACAATGACTAATCAGCTTGAACTGCTGCATTAAACATTTCTCACCAATTATTATTCTTCCAGAGCATGACCACTCAACTCCAGGTTCTGAGGGCCATAGTGTCTGCAAGTTATTTGCACCAAACAAGCACTACACCACCTGATTTCATTAATGAGCTTACTTTCTGAACCAAAGAGGTAAACTAATCAGAGAAGTCAGGTGTAGCGCAGACACTGTGGCCGGCTGGACCTGGAGTTGAGTAGCACAGAGGTACTGTGGCATGAAACAGCCACGTCAAACTCATGCTCATATTAATATCTCTCAATTTCTGTAAAATGCCTTAGACACCCAAAGCAAAATCTTCTGAACAGTAGGGGGTGCTGCACAACTAGAGAAGATGAAAGTACCTTCAGAGTCAGCAAGAGGTGATCAATCAGTGTTGATATTTTTTTATCCAATGTGCCCTGGTCTAATGTATAGTGTGCAGTACATTCCGGTTTACAGCAAACACATCGACCAATCCATTTATACAGCTGATTATTACAGGAACAACTGAGATAAAATTAATTGCAAAAGTGTTCCATTCCACCCTTGTAAGAATCACAACCCCACTGTTCCGGACTCCAAAATGAGATATAACACACTCAAGGGGCCACTGAGACATTACATTACAGCAGTATTTCTACATTACAGATCTTCACAATGTCACCTTTACCTGCAGATCTTTTTCTGAATATATTCTATTTAATGAACAGTCAGAAAAATACCGTGTTTTCCAGGCACACACATTTTAATGTCCCACTCAAATTATAATGTGAGCCAGCAGTCTTAATCTTAGTTTACGCCATAAGCCATAATCACCTGCTTTATCCACATGTCTTACCCTCCAGAAGAGGCTTTCATCAGCATGGCATACATCACCAAATTAAAACATCTGATGGCCATTCACAATAATATCTGACATATTCACTGTTTCATAATGCTATATTATTAATGATCAACTGATTTGCAGCCATGCAAAGAATCCCTAGTTCACAAACTTTATATTTTCCCAAAAACATTTGCTGAAATAGAACAACAGCTTGAAAATGTGCATATGCAATGAATAACTACAGCATGGGTCCTGTGATGTAATTGGCATGGAATGTTAATTTCTCACTTCCATCAATCAAAATTTAAAGATGACAGTTTTACAAATTTACAGTGATCATTGTTTAAAATTCCTCAGGATATGCACTACTTACTTTCACTTACAATATTTATGTCCACTATCAATATTTTAAATGAAAAGAAACCGATCTCCACAACAAAATAACTGATTGGCTCAAATCCTGGGACAAGCACAACCTGTAAGATGCAAAAATGAAAGTAGATACTCCTAATTTTTTATGTTGCAATTATAACCACTGGCATTGAAAAACAGAACTATTCTTAAACGTATACTATCAGAAAAGGGGAGACTCTTTCTCATTCCTTCTCTATCACAAAACAAATGCATGCAGCAAATCTTAATCTGACAATAATATCTGACAGAAATAAAGGTGTGTGTAACTTTTTAAAGTTTCGCAATTGAGATATGATGGTTAGCATTCTGCCAATCTCTTTGGACAATACAGTAAATATGCTTGGTTGTGCCAATCCCACTAGTCAAGAAAAATCACAGCCTACACTGCAAACAAAAAAGTAGCTTGCCCAATATGGTAATAAGCAAAAATCTAATTTCCTGTTGTGAGACCGTTTCACAGCTTGTTCCCACATGATTTGTATTGTAGCCAGTTAGCAAGGTAGCAATGCACCCAGTCATGTTCGTGGTTGTCATACATGCATGCATGCAAAGTGAATTTCACAAAACAATACCAAAAATTCACGTTCATCAATAAACTACTATCAGGGCCTATGGCGCAGAGCAGCCTAGACAGTTAAGGTTCTCACTGCTACAGTAGGCTACAAGCTCTTTTGCAAAGACATTACTGGATCAAATTAGGGCTATGGCTGTCTATGACTGGACATCATCCCACTGGGGTAGGATGGGTTTAAAAACCATTTTTTGGTTACCACTATATGTTACCAGCTGTTGTCAGTTAAAGATGTACCTCTCCTCCATTTGTCGATGCTGCACATCGTGGCTTGTGATGTAGAAAATGCATTTTTGTTATTGCTACTTTTTGTTGCATATGAAATAGATTACATTAAGAGATCCAATCTGCAAAGCCATTTAAACTACTCGCACAGTAGCAGACATTCTGCCAAATGTCCTTTTCATTGTTGAATTTACCCCCAAGAAAAAGCAACAACTGCGCCGTTGTGTTGTAAAAATTTTACACAGAGACCAAAATAACATCATAAATATGCATGATATGCATGAATACACATAAATGGCAACAGATATGGGGCACTCACGGCCATTTTGTAAGGGGGGCCTAGTATTCAAACATTCGAATGGCCTTTTCACTTCAGTTCCTGAAAAATGCCTCTCTTTCCGTGCCCTGAGAAGTATGCGCGCGGGGGATAGATATTAATTACAAACCAAACCAGATAGTTCATTACCACTACATTCCAATTACCGGCATTGATCTCCATAATGGAAATGAATAACTGGCTGAAGTGAAGGAGTGGGCCTAATGGACCATAACGCAAGCCACGGGCGCGGCGAAGAAAGCCCACTCCTCCTGCGGAATGATCGATAGCGGCTGTTTATACTGCGCTTTCCGCAGTATGATTACACGCTCCTGGGGAGCGCAATACACGCCGGATCTGATAGGGTCTGCCGTTGCCGCCGCAACAGACCTCCCTGCAAAGCTAACCTGTTGCAGCCCGCTGTAACGCTTCCATTTTTTTTTTTTTTTTTTTTTAAATCTCCCTGGTCATCTCCTCCTCACGAAAGCAAAGAGCCGGAGGAATATCTGCAACATATCTGCGAGCGTGCTGCGGGAGAATTCAATCCATCCCCATGTGCACACCTGCACATCGCCATACCAACCAACAATACAACGACACTTATTTAAAGACTCATTTGTGAGATGGATCTGTCCAAATTCCACCTTCTATCTCTATTATTGGTCTGGGTAAGAGATGACAAATATAAATATATTGGTTATGTCATTATAGGTTACCAGTTGATTCTGACAATTATGGTTACATTTTTAAATGAAGACATGTAATTTTAAATAGCAGTAGTATTATTAAACTGGATCACATTAAATAAGATTTGATTTTCATAGCATGCTTAAAATGGTTAACTGTCTTCAAAACAGATTTTAGTAGCAGTATCACTAAAATAATTAGAATAAAAATATTAAAAGGTTAAATTCATGTAGAAAAAATGCTTACCTTATCAAAAGAGAAACATTGTTAGTGTGACATGTATATGTAAACCACAACATACTGTACAAGTAAATTTTCATTTAATTTTTTTGTTCAAGGTCAACCGCTGTTTGTAATGAGTCAACATCTTGTTCAGGCATTGAGGGTTTCAAAGACCTATTCATGAGTAAAAGCAGTTAATGACGATTTAAAACACTAAGAAATATCTAACACCCATTCAGATCAGATGTCAAATAATAGAGACAATAAAGTTACTTCAGATACCTGCATTCCGAAGATGTATCGCTGAAATATTGTAGAGCTGCATTCTCAAAATGCAAACAGAGCTTAACATCACAAGAAACTGATTTAACTGTTTTTCTGAATAAAGCATTTGTGCTGAAAATAAAAAAATTTGTGATGTGTACAAAATGACCACAATAACTACAGAGATACCACATCAGATACATATTACTTATATTGCCACCCTTAATTAATGGAATAACCTATTTTGTAATTCTATTTTTGTCCAGGTATTTTGTCAAATTAAGCACATTGACATAAACTACACTGTAAGCCCCTGTAAGCTAAACTGTACTGCCAAGCCCCACTATTTTTAGCTTACTACTGTATTTTTGATCAGAAAACATCTGGACCAAAAATCATTATTTATTTGTGATATTTTTGTAAATATAAAAAAAGTTTTTCAGATGTTAAATTAAATTCAATTAAATAAAACAATCAGTGTTAATTTAAAGCAGCGAACACAATTATCTACTGTTTCATATTAAGAAAATAGCAAGCACATGGATTCTTTGAGTGTATGCATGGTCTAAAAGTTCAGAACAGAACAGAAGAAAGCTTTCATTTCAAAATGAACATGTAAACACTGTAAAACTGCTAGATATAACTGCAGTAAGGAAGAAGCAAATCAATGTACATTCAACATTATAACAGCCAAGGCCAACAAATTTGTATGGCCTTTTAATTTAAAATGTAGATCCATATATTTTGTGAAACAACATCCCCGACTGTTTCTGTTTAATGTTTCTCATAAATTTTTCCTATTTCACAGGACAAATTACCTGGAGTCTCTTAATACCACTGTATTAAAGACCACAAAGAATAGGACACATTTACCCTATTTGCATTCAGTATACTTTCATCCAAACTGTTACTGTTTAAATGTGTCGCTCCTGGCCCACATGGAGATTTCAGTTTAAAATAATTGCGATAATAAACGAAACGTCTTTGTTTACATTAATCTGTGATCGAAGCTATACAATTCTATCAGAATAGCACCACAGGGTGCAAGTAAAGGTAAACCTGAATTATTATTATTTTTATAAACACAACGGAACCTCGCTCTTATAAATGGATTTTATGCACAATGAAAAGCTAGAGATATGATAATAAAGTTTTCAAAAAAGCTAATCAAACGAAATGCAGTGACTCGCTTTGTTGTTTGCTTTTGGATGTGCACTACATGCAGATGCACTAGCTGCAGGCTAGGTTTGTGCTGACTGTAAAGTCCATACACATGAATGTCTCAGTTCATGTTGCTCCTTCCTTTTAAAGCACTGATTTAATAAGGTACAATAAAAACCCTTCTTTTATACTGGAGCAGCGCTACAGATACTTACAGAACTGAATGAACAAGTCAGATGCAACAGAGAAGACCGATGCAGTGTGAACCAGTGCAGGTAAGAGGAAACAAGACAGAAAAACGAAACCAAAGCAGAACTGCAAATGTGTGCAACTGCTCATGAATGGCTAGGAATGTCCAAACATGTTCCTGATTGGCACAGTAGAGACACTCATCAATTCATAATTTAATTTAATTTATTCTATGAGGCCAATTGTTAATTATTGAATTACTATTACAGTTTAGCACACACAACACATTTACATATATGTTTTCCATATTTATTCCATGTTGCCATGCTTCTGCTGTTTTGAAAATAGTATTATGTAAACGTATATTTATGTTGTTTGAATATATCATTTGGGCGATTTTTTGGCTCTGTGTGTAAAACCAGTCCATTCAGGTGTGGTAAGATTACATTCGTAAAGCCACTTGAAGGCACTCAGGTTCAAGATCCAGTAATAAATGTGCCTGATGTTGTCGATGGTTCCCTGGAGGAGAATGTGAGGAAGTATTTCTGTGAATATTGCTTATATATGATACTGGACATATGTAGTTTTGTTTTGATAAGCTGTTGATAAACATTATGTTGGCTGTATTTTCCAGTCGTATTATTTTGTCAAATTGACTCCAAGAATTTTGATTTAAAAAAAGATTATTCTCTAATTTTATCTGTTCTAAAAATAAACACTACTGAATTCCCAGTGTGTTCCTTTCCAGATAAAGCCAAAAACAGTGGGGCTTAATGACTGCATGAATGATCTGATCCATTGGTATACTGACAACTTTGGCATACTGTGTGTTGAAGCTCTGTCTGCATTTGAAGAACACGCTCAGTTGTATTTGTTTCTTACAGGCATACATATAACAAATGGTGACTTAATAATCTTCTGTAAGTCTGTCACTAGAAGTGGTTTCCCTCAAATCAAAGCATTATTCTATTTTCTGAAATAAAAAATGATGAGCCAGCAGTTGCACTGCTGTATTCAGTCGCTGTATTCCAAATGTCTGTGCCTTTTGCAACCGCATAGTACATATCATATTGCTTTATGTAATAAATGTCTTTTGATGGTGGAATTCATGAAGACAAATCTGCAGGGCTATTAGTGAGAGGTACCTTGTGTGCACTGTCCATATTCTATGGTCTGAGGCTAAGTATGATCATTGGTGAAAACTGAAAATAAAAGGTAAATGCAAGTCTATATCAATTAACCTAATGTAGTAAAGATCAATCGTGAGTAAACTATTTTTTTAAAAAGTGCAATGCATTCCATATTTTTAAGAAACATGCATGCTGTAAAGGTGTGGTTCTTATGTTAAAAACTCACGTAAAAAACTAAACATTAATAAACTGTCTTATATCCTTAGCTTTAAAAAATTAGTATATGCATAAAAGACTGCATCACATATAGATTATTAGGTCACCATCAACAACTTGTATTTCTCTTTTCCATTTCAATTTCAATTGCATTTGTGCACTGTTTTCCTCTTTATTCTCTTAAAAGGAACAAACATTCTTCACATAATGGAAACAGTGCAACAAGACTGCTAAAACATTCTTTTAGAAGAATTATCAAGAACAAAATGAAACTTGAGTATTAACTTACTGGAGTTACAGTTTATCCTGATACAGTCTAGATGGGGAAGAATAAATGAAAGATGAAATTGCATCCTTCAAGGTTACAGCTGCAGACATCCAATAACAAGAATTCCACCCTTCCGGGGACGGCCACATGCAGGAAAGCAGCCATTTTATATGCGATTGTCATGGTCTTTGGCATTATAGCAGATTGAGTTGAGTTGAGTTGCGTCCAATCAGAAACAAATTTGAGGTCCGAATAATGTGTGTCCATAAGTCAACATTCTCCAATTGAGTCAAAGCATACTGGTTACACAGGTAGTTTTCTATGTGGCATAGAAAAACTGGTGTCCTGTATTTATAAAATGGCCACTTGTAGTTTATTAACCACATGGATTCACAAACCCAGAGCAAAGAAGAATTTTGAATTTTGGTCACAGCTCAAAGACTCCAGCTCCAAAAGGCATTACACCAGCGTCTTGACTAAACAGGCTTCTGAAATCATGTCTGATATTTAGCAAGAAGATGGTGTCAACTATCCATCTTGGAGCTATCAATCTTTGAAATCCCAATGAATGAAACTTGCTAAATTTCTATTAGCTGATTTTATGGTGTAAAGGAGATAACTAAAATGGGATGAAACTATTATCATACTGAGCGTGAGTATTCTCAGTTTGATACAAAATAATTTTTTTAGATAAATAAACAAAATCTAAATAAATACAGAAATGTCACAATAACCATTGACTGCTACATTAACTCTGGCCTAAAACAGGAGAGGTGAATTAGCAACCCCTGCCTTGACAACTGTTGAAATGTTTGTCCTTGCTAAAAAGGAATCAAAAGATAGTGTTTTTCAAATTTAATGTAGAGTGAAAAAATGAACTCTTGAGATTCTGGGACTGAGGGGGAACTCAGTTGATAATCTGGGTTGGGCTCCATGTGGCTAGGTTCATCATGTGTCGTCAACCGCAACAGAAAAGTGGGAGCAAACAGCCTCGATCCAATTAGCACCAGCACCATGCAGTGGCCACTATACCCTCCTGGAAGAAAGGTGAAACAGTGGTCTGTATCTTTAAGCTATTTATACTGACTGTACAAATAAACAGTCCAAATAATCTAATATTCTGCCCAGAGAATGTGATCTACTGCAAATATACAGTGGAAAAATGAACTATTCTCTAGCTTAAATAGCCTAGGCCTAAGTTGTGACCTTTGGTTAAATGAGACTAATATTTGAAACTATTACTGCAGTAGATAAATTAGATATGCGTGCACTGTGTCAATTTAGGCAATATCCAAAAGGTCTAAAAGATGTGCTCTGTAGTTTATGTATCATCATGAATAACACTGACGTAGAGAATGAATAATCAAAGAATAAAACTTATGTTTAGCTTAAATTTTTTCTTAAGTTTGCAATGTGACTATGTGAAATACGTGGACAGTTCACAAACAATATAATGTGCTTTCCGTAAAACTGCGGTGTCTCAGTGCACAAAAGCTAAAATAACTGTTAAAAATCTCTGATTGCGTTAACATATGATATCTCTAAGTGGTTTGTTTATGAATACAACTGGAACTTCTTTCCTTTTTGTAACACTGGCATGTGTTTGGAAAAAAGAGAGAAGGTGAGATGCCACCAGCTGCAGGTGAAGCTGAGAGCTCTGTTCTCGGGCTGTTTGCCAACCGGGCCGCAGGCTTGGGGCCTTTGAAGGGGTGAATACCATCTTTTGACATAGCATGGCAGATGTCATTTATAGCTAGGGATGCTATAAGGAGTATGTGTATCCACTAAAATAGAATAAAAAAACTAAAATAACTTTTGACAACTTCAACCAAATTGAGACAGAATAATGAAAGTATAAAAAAACATCAGAAAAAATCATAAGCCAACAAGACTTTTGTTAGATGATGAGCAAAAGAAAAGAAACAGTACTGGTAAGTACAAATTTAGAAAGTCACAGCACCTAGAGTTTTAAAAAAATAACAATTCACAAAATGCATTTTATGTATATACATGTCCTTTTTAGGAAATGTGCAGAGCTTAAATTAACATGCATTCTGTTTTACGCTTATGTTTTCAATTTTAGTGCTGTGACTGTCTCAAACTCTCTTTCATAGAGTTGTGGAAATGAACATGGGAATTTCTGTTCAAAAGATGGGCCAAACAGCATGTTTATTTAGGCCACCACTTTTTGGTTAGAGATAGATAAATAAAATAAGAATATACAAACAAAATGTAAAAAAAGTAAAAACAGATTAGAGAAAATAGGTTAATCAATAAACAAACCAACCAGTATTGAACACAAATATCACATAAACCCATGCAATTAGAAATTACGCTGTGCTGGAAAGTATATGTCGTATTTAACGTTATCAACATAAAACGAACAACGAACCAAACGGGAAAGAACTGAAAACCAGCTGAAGGATAAAAAAACACCGGCTTGCTGGGGGTCGGGGGTCGGGGGGCGTGGCATACGATACCTAGGTTGACCGTGAGTTTGACGCGGCCGCCGTCCAGCTCGAGACGCAGGGTGTCGGCCGAGTCGCGGGACGTGGTGGCCATGAGCAGGCCGTACGCCCGCTGGGACATGAAGCGCAGCGACACGTCCTCGGCCTCCGTGTGCATCACCATGGGCATCACCACCTTCATGTACATGCTCCCGTCGTAGCTCAGGATGGAGGCCTCTGCCAAAGGGAAGGGGAGCGCAGAGCGTTAGCGAACACGAACGCCAACGTCCCCAGAGGGGAAGTCCCACTCCTCTCGCCCGTTTACACGATGGCGACAGCACGACAGGACGATTCACACCACCAAGGTGCAGTGTTCTATTTCTTTTTTTTGTCACCACACTTAAGTTTAACACTCGTTGTATATGGTGCTATGGAAGCTTCAAAATGTGTGTGAAGTCTGTGAAGCTGGCGTCTAATCCCCAGATGGGTACTCCAACTTGAGGTGTGTTACCTCACCCAGCAGCCTGATGTTTATATATAGCAGCTTGGATATATATATCCAGACGACACTGGGATGTGGCGCTCATTCCACACACACACACGCGCACACACACGCACACATGTCTTCGGTGGAATTTCCTGGCTGCCCCGACAAAGATGGTTTGATGGAGTAAAACATCTTTCAACATTAATACAAATAAAATGTCAAATTGTGTAAATGCAAAAGCAGTAATATAAGCAGATTAATGGGTTATTGCACATACATGCAACAATGACAGAGGGTTTATATCTATGTCAAAGGTTAGCGAATGCTGTGTCAACAGCAACAGAAAATGAACACAACAAGCCTATAATCTTGGTTTTTTTAAATAACAGTTCCTTCAAGCATTGCTTTTTAAAGTGACACAAATCACTGTATCTCAAAGTGACACGTATCCTCCCAGTGCTCATTATAAATACATTATACAAGCAGCCATATTTGTAAGCTCTTATCTCAACGCGCAAACATTAACCAATAAATACTATTGGTTTCTCCTCATGAACAACTCTGCCCAACAGAATCTAAATGACACCCAAAATGGTTTATGTAAATATGCATATAATAACATGCTGCCTTTGTGATTGATTTTTACTGTCATAGTAAATATTATTTGAAGAGAATCCTTAACTTCCAAACAGCAGTAATTTGCATGCATGTTAACAGACTATTAAAGGTCAAAGACGGCACAGTAGAAATTTGACTTAACCTTCCCTTCAGATATAGCGAGTTATGAAACCCAAGACTCATTTTTGAGCGTACGGATAGGTTTTCTCCCATGTGCTAGACTTCTACACCAGGATTCCATCAAACCTAATTTGAGACTCTCAGTCAGGGGAAAATGATTTCACCCAACAGCAACACATCAGAAAACTCAGCTTACGTTCCCCATTCTGCCTCGTGCTGCTTCCATAAACGTTTCGATGGCAGAGGTTACAGATTTCCTACAGAAATAAATGGCGAGCGCATCTGCACATTTTGGGGCTCAGACACCCCATAGGGTATCCGGCAATACTCATTTTGACAGAGAGATAATGATTCCTGATAAGAGCGGCGCTTTTATCAAGCGCGGGCCCCAGCTCCTGACTGTGTGCTTGTCATTCTGCCTCGGCATCCGGCGAGCAGGAAAGAGCTCCGCGGAATGTATTAGAAAAGGCAATCATGCGTGAAATGCCCGTTCAGACACCTCGGGTTTTCGACAACAAAAAAAAAAAAAAAAAAAAAAAAGAAGAGAGAGAGAAAACATCTGGCACAGAAAAATTCCACTGTTCGCTGCTGCTCGCACCTCAGCGTTGCTCTGGCGGTATTTCGATACAGGTCTCATATTTCACATTGAAATACCGTGCGGAAAATGACTGAATTATTTCTGCTGGTGACCTCGGAGAAGGGGACATGTACTGCGGGGGATGCTGTTGAAATGGAGGGAAATTTACGCAGCATTTGAAGCGCTCCACAGTTTACTCAGGCGCGGCCCCCAAAACCCCTATTTACAGATACCGCTATCATTTGGAAAGCATTTTCACTCAGATAATTCATCTGCAGGAAAATGAAGACCAAACAGTATGTAAAAAAAAAAGAAACTTTCAAGGAAATGAACAAGCAGATATAAATATAAGCCAACCTTAAAAACTGAAGGAAAGGTTGTAATTTGCTCTGTACTACCTCTTATTAGGATTCTACCTTAGTGCATTATTACATTGTGAGTGAGCACACATTTCAGAGAACTGAGAGGGAGGTATCCAGATGTGAGCGTGAGGGCTGTGAGTTTGTAATAGAGCACCGCTCTGTCTTTCACCTTGCTCATTACGGTACCATGGATTATCCAAAAAATGGCACTAAATCACTGTGAGCTCACAGCAAAAGCCCCATGCCCGCTCTCCTTCCATTACATACAGTATGCATAGAGGGCCATTTGAAGGGCTACTACATTTTTTCCACAAAATGTCCCCCTTTTTCCTCCCCCAATCAGAATAGGCAATCACGCGGTTGGAGCCACCGCTGTCCCACCTGCTCCCATGGCAGCGGCTATTTTCAACTCGACAGGTCGCTACAGTCACGGAGGAGAAGGGTACCTGTCACTGATGACAACCGGGAGCCTATGGGAACCTGCCCACTCCGAGGCGGTAGTCAGGGGAAACCTCTCTGACCGATGCCCAAGCTTTATAGCTGTGCTGGAGAGCCACTGTTAGCTTTTTAAAAAGTCAGTTTTTCTACATCTTTCACCTTTTTCAGCTTTTTTTTTCTTTTATGAAACTTGTTGTTTAGTAACATCTTTCAAAAGGCACTTATTAATCCATTGGACTGATTCACTTGGGAGCCTGTCATTCAAAAAAAGGCCAATTATGTATTATTTTGGTTTATTTCGCTTTCTTTCTTTTTTGCATTATTCCCTTGACCTAACCACAAGTGAACGCAATCAAACAGGAGTTGTGTAGTAGAACTTATAAAGGATTTCGCCTGGATGAAGACTGCAGGTTTTTAATAGGCACAGGTGGCACCTCTCATAATTGCTCAGCTGCTTGTTCCACAGTCAAGCAATCAGCCTTTTTAAGTGGATTTCTGCATTTATGAAAAAAACATTATCAATGCGTTTGGTAATTCCACTTTCTCACAAGGAACCCAGATTGGACTGGTTGTTTTTTTTTTTTTTTTTAATATTGATTCTGAGTTGGCGCTGTGCAGATGCACTGATTTCTATACCATCTGGATGGTCTTACAGCTGACAAAAATGATTAGTTAAACGCATCTATATAATACCAGCATCAGTGAATCTGTGCAGCACCTGTTCAGAACCAGGGGCTTGGCACAAGCAGAATATCAATGTGAAAGCATATGTGGACCCAAACTGCAATCCTGCATTTTGTTTTTCAAAATAGTTAGCCTATTTTGTATCCTTGTGTTTTAAGTGCTGGATACTTAGAAATACCTCCAAGTCCACAGTTCATGAAATTGTACTTGCAACCGAAGTCAAAGATTAGCCTAATGCTTTCATGACATCCCATAGTTTAATTATTGGGTCATTTAAACTAAGGTACTAGAGTACCCTATTTGGTAAAAATGAGGCAACAATATGTGTATCTTAACACCACATTCAAAGTTATAAACATTTCAGAGTTCCGAACAACCGCCCAATGCTTATGCATCTGACGTTCTATTGCACTACACTACGTATTGAGAAGCAGATTCTTACAGAGGATATTATTGTCAATAAAAAAAACACATTTTAAAGTGCTTCTGACAGGTTTTTAAATCTACATTAGATCCCACTGTTTGATTCCGTTGGCAGCAGGAAATCGACAATGAGAGGGATACCATGACATTGCATAACAGGACAGACAAGCAGTGGCCCCGTGTAGGGACAGACAGAGAAATCCAGACAGCTAATGGAAAGTTTATCCTTCATTTTCAAATGAAGACTTCGATGTCTGTATAAGCACCATTTCAAATAGGCTGTGCCACTGCCTTCCTGCTGCATGTTAGGTGTCTATCGAGTCTGGTTCTTCTGGTTCTTTGGTCCTCAGCAGGAGGGTTGGAGTTTTCTCTTTTGTGTCAGAAGATTTACAACATACTGTGACCATCTACGTAGCTTCATTTGTAACAATAACTAATTAGTCAATTAATATTGGTTTCCCTGCACGAAAAAATTGTTTTGCAATAATCCTCATCTTATGATTCACCAGGATTAATTACAGAAGGGGGGGGGGGGTCTCCAAAATAATTCACCCCTATGGTTGTACAGCACAGCATAACCCACGTCTACACACAATTCTCTGCAGTACACACACACACACAAACACACACACACTTATTATGCATGTGTAAATATATCAGTAAATTATTCATGTAACTGAGGCACTAATTTAGTTTTCACAGCCATGAAAACTCCATGCTAAAAACCGGCAAGCAAAAAGTGCTGACACATTTTACAATTACACACAGATCAATACGTTATTATGTGCGATTAGTGGCTTTTCAGCTCTCTCTGGGCCCCTGCCAATTCTAATTTAACAACCCGCATACCAAGCAGAAGCGGCTGGTACACAGTCTCCATTAAGCTGTGCGGATGACATTCTTAGGGAACAGTAAGACAAAAAACATACTTACACACACCACACCACACGCCCATCGCTGTCAAGAAAGACAATTACTGGTGAGGAAGGGATGGCTACTGGTGAAAATTTCCTACAAAATGCCTCACAACTATCACTTGCACTTGGATATTAACCAAAAATAATAATGCATAACAAATATTCAGCCTGACTGAAATAAGTTTGGTATATAATGTACTGTGAAAGTCAAGTGAAGAACACAACCACAGTCACTACAGCTAGTACTAAGCAAAAATGTGCTCATGGTGTACATTTTACTAATCTGAGCGATACGCCTGACTTTCTGTAACAATTCAGCAGAAGGAGCTGGCCAGCAGAGGACCCTTGGACTGTACTATGCAGGTTAGGCATATGTCAGAATATGTTATAATAATAATATAGCTCATTGCTAATGCTGTCACAGTAGTCACATGAATTCATGTTTCAGGTTGTGAGCAGTTTCAGTGAAGGCAGATTTCAGATACAAGCGGGCATTACTATCCGTGCCTTAAAGGCTGTTGACCGGCGCACTCAGGGAACATACATGCATACAACCTGAAGAGAACACGCGTGTCTCAGGTTCACATGACATGGGCCATGTCCTCCTAACAGCCTTTTAACATCAGGTAATTTCACCTTTCTGAACCATAAAGTCTGCAAGTATCCAATGAATCTGTGTATCTGATATGACTCCATGGTACGAATGCATAGCTGCTCATGTGACATGTACAATGAAGAGTAATGAGTTGTCTGGGCCTTAGAAGCCATTTTCACCTCCTCCATGACTCACGGACACTGCCAGACTGAAGAAAATCCCATGAATTAAGACACAATCAATGTTCATCTCTCCACGCTGATCATCCATTAAAATGAGCCTGCTATCTCAGAGATACAAGGGCGTTCCCTCTACAGTCCTCCTTCTCCCCTTCTGCAAGCATGGAAAATTAAATGTGGTGGTGATAAATAGTTTGTAAGCTGAGAGAGAGCGGTTAATGTGTGGTGAGAATTCTGGCACAAAATGGCTGCCGCGCATCACCCAGGCGGATGCTACACATTCGTGGTGAGTTCACTCCCATTGTGAAGCTCACTGAAATAATGAAAAGCACTGCATAAATGCAATCCTTCTATTCTATTTCTTCTATTATTATTATTATTATTATTACAGAGGCACAGATAATATAATGTGTATGATCAATGCCTTCGTCCAATCTTTATCCTGATCAAAACAACAACCAAAATAATAGTAAATTTACTGGTCTGACTAAGACAGCGGTGAAAGGTTACAGTCTGCTGTGTGGTGTTGTGAGGACACCAGCCGGACACCCGCACACACTCGCGTGCAGGGTGAAACGCGAGCGTGAAAGCGGTGGGATCGCAGGTCGTACAGCACGGTCCCCGAGGCGCGACTGCACATCAGACGCGCCGAACGGCGGGAGGGAGCCGGGGGACCGCTCAGCGCCTCTCCGCCCCGGCGAGAGGGCAGCGGAGCAGAACGGGGACGTGGGGGGGGGGGGGGGGGGGGGGGATGGGGGAGAGAGACGCGGCTCAGAGGCCTTTTTTCGCGAGACCCCTGCTGGTCGTGCCGAGAAACGGAGCGTGGCATCGGGACCGCGACCGTCCGCCGGTCTGAAACCGCGCGACGCCGCAGAACACCGCGCCGCCATCTTTGACATCGCGACAGATGAAAAACGTCACGCCGCTTCAATATCGATTCTGTTTTCGCTTTTAATACGGCGCATAAATAGCACTGCGTACGTGCCTTGTATACTTCACTCCCTAAACTACCATTTTGTAATTTTATTTAATAAGTATGAATATTTTTCTCTGTTGAAAGGAATTTAGTTCCAGATTGCAATATAATGCACACTCTGGTAAGGAACAATATAAAATCAAGCAAATTGTTTTTTAGTCTTTTTTCCCTCAGAATTGCCATCAGAGTAAACAAAATAAATCACAGCATAGGCTAAAAATAGCCAATAGCAGCTCGTCTCTGAATCACTATCTACTGTTCCCTTAGCGGATTGGGGAGGTTGTAGGAAGACTCGTGTCAGGAGATTTTAACATGACAGGAAAACACAAAAGCCCAGCATGCGTAATTTCGCCTGCCCTCCATCTCCCTCTGCTCTCCATCTCCCTCCCCCTCTCTCTCTCTCTCTCTCTCACACACACACTTGCTCACTCTCTCTCTCTCCATCCCTCCTCTCTCCCTCTCTCTCCCTTCTCCTCGCCTCACGGAAAGAGAGACATGTCATTACATCCCCTTCGGCTCGCCAGGCTCTCTCCCACTGCGTTTTTCAATTCCGTTCCAAACATAAACCAGAATGTCAGGCGCCAGGCTCGCCAGATCCCCAGAATGTCAGGCGCCAGGCTCGTCAGATACCCAGAATGTCAGGCGCCAGGCTCGCCAGATCCCCAGAATGTCAGGCGCCAGGCTCGCCAGATACCCAGAATGTCAGGCGCCAGGCTCGCCAGATACAGCCATGGGTTTGTGTACAGGGCACAGATTTCACCCGGGTAACAGGGCAGAGGGTGACCATGCACCGAACGACACAGAGTGTGCCCGTGCCACGGTGTGTTTCTGTCTGTCCTTGTGTGTACCTACTGACACGTGTGCACATACACACACACACACAAACACCTGCATGTATACACGCATACACAGACAATGACACACACACACATACAAACACACACGCGCATTCATGCACACGTGCACACATACACACACACACGAGCATGCATGCACACACAGGCACACATAAACAAACGCACTGGCAATGACACACAATCAACTACACACACACACACAAAATCAAACGCACACACACAAACACACACCAACACATGAAATGCTGTCTCAGACAGTGCACGTGCACAGCACATGTATTTGAAAATAAAAAAATGAGCTGTTCGCTGATAATTTTAACAATTAGAAAGAAATATCTGAACAACAGAGAGAGAGAGACAGACAGACAGAGACAGAGAGAGACCAAGAGAGGGATGAAGGGAGGGAGTGAGAGAAGATGCAATTGTCAGTACCACTTAACATAATTTCGAGACAAATTATACAAGAAGAAGCTAAGGTGTTATTAACATGAAAGCTTGCAGGATTCAGCTTGAAAGGGGGCGAGGGCCAATTTTCCAGTGGAACGGCGAGAAATCACATGAAGTTGATCTTACAGATACGTCTGAGAAAAGAGGAGCTCGCATCTTGAGTTCAAACGCAATCTGTCCCAGGCTATATTTAAACTCTCTCTCCTCACAGGTGCATTTCTCTCCGTGTCAGCCGAGTTCACGCATAATTGCTCTACCTGCACCACGCCGTTATAAAAATCAGAAACACGCACGGAACATTTTATGATTATCGGCATGAGCGGGCAGGCCAACCGAATAAAATCCAGTGAAATCTGCTTAATCTCTATACTGACAATCGATATGAATTGTGACACGGTTTCCGTTGGATGAGAGGCTGAGGCCACAGAGCCCGAAAGGTCTGTGTAACTGTCCGTGTAGCGCCATGTTTAGCTCAGCCTCGCCCGGCCTCTTCACAGCGAGGCAGAGAGAGAGAGAGCGCGTCTCCACCTCTGCAGCATGCGGCCCAGCATGCATCTCTGCTCTGACAGGTGCAAACACACCCCAGTCAGCTTTGCTCTTATCTCCTCCTACAGCCTGCGAATCTGCCCGTGTCTGCGAGACAGCCTCGCGCAGTCGCACGAGAATGTCCTTTCATTACAAATACATTAGGCGTGTGTATGTGTGTGTGCATACGTGTGGCTCAGTGTGTGTGTGTGTGTGTGTGTGTACGGGTGTGTGTGTGTGTACGGGTGTGTGTGTGCGCGCACGTGTGCGCATACACTGCGTGTGTGTGTGTGTGTGTGTGTGTGCGCGTGTGTGTGTCTGTGTGCGAAAGCACACATACACAATAGAAACCTTAAATGGGACTCTCTTCGTTCGACATAAACCTGTAGTGGAGCATGTGGCTCTTTGCAGAACATTACAGCAGTTGAAACAGTGCCCGCAGCATTTCCATATTTCTTCTCTGGTAATATAGTTGGAGCAAGTGCGTTGTGCACAGCGCGTGCCTTTCCTGTTCATAGCCATAATATCATAATAACACCACAATGCAGAGGCCGTCTTTCACTCTAAAATAACATATGCCCAGTACAGCACACTAATAAAATAAAAGCACAACATACTGTGCAAATAATCATCGACAGACCACCTTAAATACACAATCATTGTTTGATTATAAACACAAATAAAATGTTGACATTATCAGCTAACGGTTCTATCATTTAAACATGAAATATATCACAGCGTCAATAAAGTAATGCCAATGAAATCAAAAAAGCCATGTAGAAACAAATCATGCCCTTAAAATGTCCTCTGCCTTGTGTCGTCAGTGTGCTTTCACTGAAGAGGTGCTATAATTACAGAGGGCCACTAGGTGGCAGCAGAGGCTGCAGTTGGAACATCTGCCAACTCCACACTACAGACTTTAAGGCCCGTTTTTTAGTCTGGGCCGCTTATGAAGCAGACAGTGCGTAGCACAGACATAAAGCATTCTGGATCTGAGAGCTCTGCACATGACATCATCGCAGGTCGAGGCACCCTCTATGTACAGCTGGATAAAGCAGATCGGTCGCAGACTTTCCGCCATCAAAACCAACGCGCAGTGCCAGAAAATCCACCTCGCTGAAATCGGCAAGGGGACCATAACAGAAATAGCCGTGGTCCTGTTAATTTCTCACGTTGCGGCCGGGGGCCAGCTGCACGGCCGTGTTGGTCGGAAGCCAGCCTCGCTCCACGCCAGAGATTTCAGGGAATTCTGACTACAATGGCAGCTATAAATACACAGTAAAAACACATCTTGTCTGGGCAGAGTGATCTACTGACTTATTATCTTACACCAATTTGAATAATTTGGGCTCCCTGAAAAGACTTTGCGGAGACAAAACGGCCACATCCTCCTCCACATGCTCCCCTCCCCGTGCCGAGAGAAAGGGATTTGCAGTGTTTACGTAATCTGCTCGCGGGCTACTAAGCACACATTTAACTACAAAGGGGGGATTAGGGGGGAGTGTAATAATGTCCCTGCCACAGAAAATCAACTGGCAGCAGACACTTCCACTAACAACAAAGAGCCTACCCCTCACGAGCAAACACCTCCTGACCAAACAGAGCTCCCCCCTCCCCCCACCCCGTCTTTTCACGAGACGGGAAAGGGGAGTGGCGGATGTGGGGACGCTCGCGTGACTGCGGGACGCGGGCTCATCGACTCCTCGTCCCCGCAGTAATCGAAGGGGGCTGGGTGCTGGAGAGAGGACGTCGCCTCAAATGTGAAATATGTAAACCCCCCATCCCTATTTTAGGGCAGAGGGGAGCCCGAATCTGGGGCATTTCTGTGGGGGGTGGCTAACAACCTGAGATGGGGGGGTTGGGGGTGGGGGAGAAGGGCAGCCATTGCAGTGGCGCCATCGAAGAAGAAAACACATCAACGTAAATTAAGCTTCCAATCTGGGGCGTGAACGCTTACTGATGAGCAATATACACAACGTCGGTCTGACCGCGGCGCGCTAAAAAACAACGTAATGTAAATCCTCATCAGTATTCGCCAGCCTCCGCTCAGGTTTGCGTGTGAAATGTTCCCGTTTCTCCGGGCGTTTATACGCGGGAGTCGATCGGTATTGAAAAAGCGGTATTTCTCCCCCGCGGTTCCCTTTCTCCCGGCTGCCTTCCGCTGTCGCAGTCGCACCCGCACGTCGCCGACGTTCGGCCCGCGTTTCCTGCCGTCTAATTACAGGAACGTGTAATACATCACAAAATAACCTTGACACATAATTATGTGAGCGGATAAGAGGAGACAGGGAGAAGAAGGAGGAGAGGGAAAGCGCTGCCTCTTTTTTTTTTTTTTCTTATCGCGTATTGACTGCGCCATGTGACTCGGTAGATGGAAAAGCAGATACCGAACTCATTGTTCTGCTCAATTCAACAATTACTCAACTCTCAGAAGATAAGTGTTGATAGACAAATGAAACAAAGCAAGAGTGTGGGTCTTTTTAAATCAAAATCTGCTTCCCTTTGCATTTTTTGTAACTGGAACAATCGTAGTTTTACCTGTATTCAAATAGGCCTTTGACTGGGTTCTTTTAAAGGCTCTTCTCTGCTTTAATGCCATGTTCTCATGTTCATCTCGGTTGCGAAATAGGCTGTCTTCGCATTATCAGAACTGTGAGACTGCTGTTAGAGGCCGCAACAATTCACTGCTGTTTTAAAACCACACTGAATCAATACCTAATTTCCAACGAGACGTTTCAAAACCTTCGCAGGCACACGGAATGTTCTGGACTAGAGAAGGCCAAGGATAAACAAATGAAATCATTTCTGGCCTCCCGGCTCTCCCCTCGCGCCGCACTGTTGGTTAAACATGAAGTGTGAACGCGTTCGCGAGGAGAGGAATATTAATATTTACACTGCGACTGTGCCGTTCGCACATTCACAGGCCGTTACTCCCATTGGCAGAGGACGAGCGGAATTAAAACAGAAACACTTTAGCCTGCAGGGTAACCCAAGGATATGTTAGACTTTTTTTTGGAATCAAAAGAGTATTTGCACTCTTGCATTTTCACCACTCCTACAGTAGCATATGGGTCTCTCTCCTCTGCGGTGTGCCCTTCAGATTTTGTGATGTGTGTCATTTGTCACCCTCCTCAAACCGCGGGATGGTATGTGGGCTCACATGCAGAGGTCCAGAGACCAGGCTCTAAACTTAAGCCAGGCCTTGATGTGCCAGAGTCGGGGTCCGTGGCAACGAATGTTCAGCTGCTGTGGCCCCCATGGAGAAGTGCTGAGAACTGAGGAGATGGGGTGAGAATGTGCGAGTGATGTGGAAGATGGAGGGTCTTGGTGAACGGGAAGAAGACTTTACCCACCAAACATGGCCATATTCCCATCTCAACCTTTTATTTGACCACATGAAAGACAACTGAAATCTGTCAAGATACTGTAAGTGTTGGTTGTATGGTTTCCCATTGTACTGAACCATTATATTGTTTAATTCATAAACTGGTCTTGTAACCTAGAGGTCACAGGTTTGATTTCTGGGTAGGATACTGCTGTTGTACCTTTGAGCAAGGTACTTAACCTGCATTACTTCATCCAGCTGTATAAATGGATGCAATGCAAATGCTATACAAAAGGTTGCATAAGTCACTCTGGATAAGAGCGACTGCTAAATGGCGGTAATGTAAAAGTGAATACTATTAAAGATTCCAGCATATATGCATTTAATTCAGCATGCATTTCTTTATGCTATGCTTTTGGTTATTGCTGCTAATCACGTAAATTTAACGGAAAACAGCAATGGCAAAAAGTCAGTCAGTGACATTTTGCATGTATTCAGAATTGCGTGCTGCTAACAATCCTTTAAATGCAGCAATAAGAAAGTCACATCTCTGAGGGACAAATGGGTGAAAATGTCTTGTGTTCCATCTGATTGACTGGTCTTGTGTTCAAGTCTGATTAAAATGGGAACAGAAAAGGAGTTTAAGTAATTCTGCCTCAGCCAAAGATAGATTACATCTGTAAGACTTTATTTGATATGTTAAACACTGGTGGGATAATTTCTGATATGTATTAATTAGCTTCTACTTATTCTTTTGATCGGCCTGTCTTACATAATTTGAAACCAGTTTAAATATCAATAATTTGCATGCCTGAAGACCCCATTTAACTTACAAATGAGATGGAGGGGAATAAATATTTAACAGAGACTGTGGCCGTGACACCAAGATTAAAAACCTGATAAATTAGAACATATCATATAAGCAACATTCAAAATTAATTTATAATCATACAGTATTTATAAAATATTCACGTAAGAAAAATGAAACAATGTTAAAACAGGGAAACTACTTCAATTAAAATAAGACTGATCGTTATAGAGGATGAATGACTAAAAATGTTTCGTATTGGTGTTATCAAATTATCTGTTCGTATGAAATGACAAACAGTAGTATACACATTCAGATTTAAAATATTTAATTGTTGTCTTTTAATATTACCATATATTATTCTCCAAAATCCAAATATTATCAGTCAGTTGATATGGGTACTGCGATTTATTTACAAATGGTAAATACACATAGACACATTGGCAACATTTAAGTCTGATGTGTGAATTCTGACTTGGCAAAGAGAGCAGCATTCACAGCTACTGTACTTTCAGCAGTGCTCACTCACAGACCAGGGCACTAGAGTAGAGTCGGGTAAAGGAGCATGTCACTTTTATTGGAAAGCACGCGCACGCTTAAAACAGCTCATTTCCTGACCTGTCATACATTACATTATTCACCGGCAAAGCAGATGCCTTATCCTGAGCATCTTACACAGCTCGCACTAGACGTATCGTCTATTCCTACTGCCAGACATCCATCCAAGCGATTTCGGTGAACCTCTTCGAGGGCATGTAGCGGTAGTTCTTTGCCCAGGTTTCGATCCTGAAACCATCTGGATACAGGTCCAGGTCCCTAATGACAGCACTCTACACTGATGTGTGAAACTGTCATCTTACACTGAAGCTGGTATTGACGTGTCAGTTAGGTATATCTGTTTTACATGTGTAGTCCACCTGGATTTGATACACTCACATATTGACATATTTCACAAGGAGTGCGGCCTGCTATGGAATGCAAACAATAAGACGGCAAATGATTCCAGCAGTTGAATTTTGCTCTCTCTCTTTTTTTTCTCCTGTCACATATTGACAGGCATACACCTAAATGTCAATGTAGGCATTTGGAGGGAATTCCAGTTTAATCTTTGATTAGCTATTCACCGTGATTGAACTCGGTCACACACAGATCCACACAGGTGAATATCTGGAGAATACGCGCTGATTTTTTTTGCGCGCGTGAAATCGTCAAATTAAAGGGGACAAGCACGCAGCCGGCGTGATGGCGAACTGCGAAACGCGCTCGCTGAGATGGCGTGTTTTGATTGACTGCTGTGAGATCCGTAGCTGACACCTTCACCCCAAAGGTAGGTTTACCCTCACTGGCAGACTCGTATGGAGTGTGCCAATAAGAGCAGCTCATGCCACATAATCAATCATCACAAGACTGGGGTAAAGGAGTAAGAGTCATCCAGCACCCTACTGCGTGTGTACTTCCCCAATGAAAACCCAAAAAAACGGCAGTGTCCTAGATTAATCAAGCAACACAAACCCAGAGGGTTACAGGCTCAAATCGCAGGTACCAACTAGTATGGACCTCCAAGATTTTACATTTTTTATTTCATACTTTGCTCTGCGGGAATTTCATTGGTAAATAATGTGTGAATGAGCACAGAATTTTCAGTTATTTTGGACGAGAGTGTCTTCAAAGCAAAAGACAATGAACACATAAGGGGTCGAAATTTAAATATGGGAGCACGGCAAAGCAAAACCGAAGGCTTATTTAACTCAATTATTATTATAATCAATTATTATCATCTAAAAGAGCAACTGCAATATGAACTTTAATGAATGCTCTCTTCTTAATTCCTCAGGAAAACAATCTGGGGCACGAGTCTATTCAAATCAATACGGCACAACACCGCTTATTAAATATGACATTCAAAAGGTAATCTATTGCAGAGTGCAGAATGTGTGCCTAAGCCTATTATGTACAGTGTGTGTAAGAGTATGTACACATACATCAGATTCCTATAATCGTAGATGTAACTCGCTTGTATCAATCTCAACTGCGTTTACAATCCAACGCGCTGAAGGTATCCCGCCGGCCTAGAACAATTCTCTAAGGTAAATTTGCAATTAGCGGAATCTGGTGTTAATTTGCACAGCATTGCATTAGGTAGGGGGAGGGCTGGGGGGTGGGGGGGGGTGGGGGGCGATACAGCTGCGTTGCGATCTCTCCCGCGCCCGCCAAGCCCCCGCGCGGAGGTTCCCCGCCCCGGCTCTGCCTGGAGCCAGGATAGGTGACCTTCACGGTGCCTGAATCGATAGCGATTAACTGGAGTGCCGCAGCGCGCCGTCCGCATCGCGAGAGGAACGGAACGCCGCGCTACGCCTGCACTGTCAGCTAGCAGGTGGCCCCTCAGCACAGAGGACCAGCGCTCCATTCAGCCTGTCACTGGGATGTGCACTACGCTGCTTTGAATTAGCTAACAACAGAAGGGCTGCCTGTTTGATCTGTCTGCAGTCAGGGCCGTTCTGTGCAGATCTGCCGTGCGCGAGTTCAGTGGGACGGGCGGCATTTAGAGCAGGGGGTGGCACAGACAGTTCAAGCTCAAGGGGACGGAGCGGACGAACAGAACGCACGCAGGTCTCAGCAGGCTTCTGCAGCCGCGAGCGCTACCTTCTGAATTATAAATGTAGGCTTGTTTGCGTGTCCGTGACACACTTGACATATCAACTCACATTTTCCTTATAAATTATAGATGAAAATCAATTTATCATAAAGCGCGATGCCGGGCCCGTTGGTGTGATACCGCTTTTGGAGGATGTTGGGCGTTGAGATCTGAACAACAACAGCCTTCCTGCATTTCCCATAGCATTCCTGGCTTTAATGTAAAATTCACTTCTGGAAACTGCAATTTTTAAATAAACTGCATTAATTGAGGAAGATGTGATTCTTTTCACTTAGAGTCTGCCTGCTAAGCTGAACGGGACATAAGTTCTTCCGGATGGACTGCAGTACCGCACATCTTGTGCATGTGGACTGCAGGCGCCCAGCTGACCAGGGAACGACTCGTGCATGATGAGGAAGGGATTTCCCTGCCGATAAAAACCCTCCCTTCCTGGCCAATGGCGTGCAATCCAGCAGGGCTGCCGACCGCACTTGGCTCCGGAACAGATACAGATCCAACTGCCCCACAGGGTCCTATTTTTAATATACAGAGATATCACTGGCAAACAGACAAGCAACTGAAAAAGCTTGTTTGGAAAAATGAATATATGTCTTTTCTCTATGCACGTACAGTGTCAGTGTATGCTATTGTGAATACAGTATGCCAGTTTCTTCTCTGAGCATGTACATGCACTAACACTACTAACCTCCATTTAATGAATAATAAAACTAAAATTTCTGCAAAACGACATAAAAATATCAATAAAAAGGAAAAACACTCAGCCGGGTGAATATCCCCAAATACTGTAGTCATGGTTCTTGATGTTCTATAGAAGTTCGTGGCACTGTATTGACGTACTGCTTGCATTCAGCCTGAGTATCAGGATGAAATCCGTTAATGGCACAACAGATTTAGATTATTACTATTTCCATCCAGAAAATCCGCTGTATTTGATATAGCCTATATTTGATCCATTTCAACTATAATCCCATCCATCCATTATCTATAGGCTACCCATTTATCCTGGTCAGGGTCGCGGGTGTGCCAGACCCTATCCCAGTGTGCATTGGGCGAGAGGCAGGTGTACACCCTGGACAGGGTGCAAATCTATCGCAGGACTTTAAAATATAATATTAAATGCAATATATTCAATGAATTTTGGCTTGAAAATTGGCTTGTTAAAATTAAAAAGATTAAAATATTAAAACTATTAAAATATTACTGGGGCATAATTTATGCCAATCCACATAAACCACTACCGCAAAAATGAACTGTATCCTATTATTCAAATTATGAATAAGGTGTATAAAGCTATTTAAAACAAAATTAATCTATTGATGACTATAAATCATCGGGAATTATTGAAAATTGCAATATGCAGAAGTTTTAGACAGGTCGTTTTTTGACTGAATTGAACACAGTGGCCTCTCTTCTCACAGTGGGTTGAATTCAAACCCACGCATAGTTACTTACACAGTTACTTAGTCTGACTGACTTTTGAAGGATGCTTTTTTCATTTATTTATTTTACACTATGGTCAAAAATGACATGTGACATACAAATGGAACATTTCTCCTTGGAAATGTCTCTGACTGACAACAGGTTCTGCACAATATGTGACAGCATCACTGCTTATTATATCTGATATCACATCTGAAAATGTCTACATGTCATTTTTGTTATTTTGCAATTACCCCTGTAAATCTGTCACATCCAACACAAAGTGAATAGGCTCCTGTTGAAATCATGTGCCTTTAAAATTCTTCCAAATGTAGAATTCACTCAACTGCCACACCTAAGTAGATAAAATCGGAGAATGTTAATCACAAAGAGAGCTCACCGCGCCCGCTAACGTTTGCTCAGGGCGAAGCCGGCAGACACTAAGCAGCAGATAATACATTTGGACAAACATGCGGAAAGGTGAGCCTGTTTTTTGCCTCGGTTTTAGGTTACAAACCAAAGCGGGGCGTGAGCCAAGATGGCGGATTCATCTGTCGACAAGGCTTGAAAAATGGCCCGGTCGCTCCAAATCTGACAGGTTTAAACTGTGTCCAGGCCCCCTCTATCCTGCAGAGGCCCACACCTCGGTGACTGAGCACCAGTCTGGCGTCTTTTTGCGGTCTGGGAGCACCAAGCGCTCCAGGTAAGTGGCCTCTGCCAAGTCTTTGGAGGAAAAAGGGAACTGCTTATAAGCACCACTAATTCAAATCAAACACGCCTCAAATGTTCTTTCAAAGAAGGGCAAATTTAAATTATGCGATAAAATACAATGTGTGAAGGATAATGAACACCTGACACACAGTCGTGTGCAGTACATGTCTAGCACATGCGCAGTTTTCCACAAAGATTTTCCACACGATTGTGCTGAACCATTTAAAATGTTCCAAGTAATGAAAGGAAAATCGGTTTCAGAGGCTATCATTAGACAGAGCGCACACAGACGCTAAACCTAGAACACTGAACATCTTTAGGGCTTCAGCTCTTTGTTGCATTAAAAATGCATTGCCAGCCCTGCACATTTTTGTCAGACGTCCCATGGCTCAAAACCACTTCTCTGCATTTCTGTGACTGGCAGCCGGACAAGTACATGTTTGTCTGTCTGGCAGATCCACCGTTGAACATCCCATCCCGTTAGACCAAGAGGGAATGAACAGCTCGCTTCGCCAGCACAAAGCAGAACTTTTTGATATATTCAGCTTGAAGCACCAACTGACTTCAGTGTGGAACATAGTTAGTATGTAAGGGTAAGGTGTACTCCTTATAACGAAATGAGTAGGCTTTCACTTCCACAGTTTCAAGCCTATGGAGCACCTGTGAGAGGCGGGGGGAAGTGTATTTTTAGTTCATTTGGCTGTGCGTGTTAATAGGTATCGCGTAGCTGCCAAACAACCTTTCTTACACAATGGGGAGCTCTTGACTTTGTCCTTGGTACAGTCTATGTCAAGACAATGCTCCTGGGAGGGGATATTCCCCACTGAGTGAAGTGAACCAGAATTTCAGCTGGTGTTAGAACAACATCCACAGCTTAATTTTATCACAGCAGATTTATTGCAATTCACACAGAAAACTGGATGCCTACGCAAGTCGATTCTTCACTTACCTGGTTTATGATAAGTGCACATGACACCTCCAATCTGATTTGTAAATGCACTGTGTTACATTAGATTACATTTGAAATAATAACTTATCAGTTACCAAATCTGGTTAGCATTGATTTTACTAAACTTTGCAAATTCATTCATTAATAATCAGGCTTGTAAAATCAAAGATAATGTAAACTCTAACAGACTATCCACTCAATTATGCATTATTTATGCAGTAATGACTGTGAATGTCAAATTTACATTGTACTGTATTTTATTTTGCTTCAAAATGAAAAAAGGAAAAAATTTTATAGGTTTTTTTAAGTATTATTAAAAGTAATAATCAAATGTATCAATATCCAAGAAGGTTTTAAAGCAACACCCCATGTACAGTAAATAAATTTCTCTAATGCAGGTCACAATGGCCTTTGATGTACATAAAGCACATCAAGAATAATAATAATCACATCAAGCTAAAGCCCTAGTTTCTCCAACTAAGGGAATAAAACCTGCAGTCATTGTAATTCTGGGGGGATACAGTACTGGATCAGCCTTTAACATGTTATTCAACTCCACTATGATCCCCCTCAAAAACCCAGCAGAAACCTGAGCCAACTGACAGGAATCAGTCTCACAGTCTGAGTCAGAGCACCCCTGCACTGGGGGTATGTGTAAACCACAGTCGTAAAGACAGGCTTAGTACACCGAGCTGAAGACCCAGGACTCCAGTGCAGGGAACCAATCAGAGTGTACAGTAGGGGTGTGACTGCACATGCTCACTAATGCCACTATGTGACATCACAGAAAGGAAAGACATACGAACTTCTGGATTTACTCATTCGTTACAGAACAATCCACATTTCATACATGACCTCGCGGGACAGCGGGAGATGAGGAGAGATGATGACGCTAAACTGTAAAAATATCAGTAGGAGGAAAATCAGAGCAGCAGCCGCAGCGCGCATTAATGCGATGTTCAGTGATGAGCGTGATCAAGCCTTGACTTCTGCACTGCTGACATTACCATAAAGCGCTGGCAGGTTGTTCAGCAGCGGCAGCATTGGGCCTACGACCCGCACACCATTTTGTACGCCTTGTCTCTACAATAATCACATTCAGGATTTTGTATGCGTAAGCCTTGGAGTGCTTTAAAAATAGATTTTACCATGATTAAAGCAAGGTTAACATAATCAGACAGCTTTCTCCTTCTACTGGGAGCTGTTGCCCGTGTAAGTCATTTGTCTAAATGAAAACACTGCTTTTTTGTCTCATTGCATGAGTACACTTTTAAAACTCTTGACAGTTCCCCTTCCAGTTTTTCATTAATATGTCATTTCAAGGCCTTTCCCAGAGAACAACACTATCAGGGAAAGGGAGTCACCACCACAGTGTATTACATAACAAACAACCTGCAGTGGATCAAGCTCATCTCATCAGGCAACACGTACAAAACAAGCGCTGAAGGGGATGTGCTAAAATGGAGGGCCCATTAAATCCAGTTGACATGAGGACGCTGTGCTTTTCATCATGCATTTACATACAGACTTCATGAAATTCTTAGTTCTGCTACATATGTATATTTATGTGTATGTATGTGTGTGTATGTTTTCTCCAACTGACTTGTTTAGAGAGCAATTCCCCATTGAAAATAATCATCAGTTCTGGTACAGCATTGTTCTTCTAACAGTAAAATACCATTTCTAATGCATAATCCTTGCAAGAGTAAACATGAAGAGAAGCATCCCTAGAAACAATATTAGGCAGGTTTTGGTCACCATAGCATGCAAATGCTGATCCCCTTGTCTTCAATGCCTCATTTAAAAATTCACTGTAGCAACGCATTTGGCAGATAGTATAAAGCCATTTATGCCCAGAGCTCGGTTCATGTTTGGCTTTGGCACCTATTCAGAGCACAACACAGAGAGAAAACCATTCTCTGCGCAAACAAAACACTTCTTAAAACGCCAATGGAAACAATGTACCACTAGTTGTACTTTCCTCCATCTTTACCCCAGACGCACTTAAAGTAAAAAACAAAGAGCCTCACATGCGGACAAAAGTTACTGAAATAAATAAATAAGTAAAAGAAAAAGGTTTCAGAACAGCTAAACAGCCTGATATCTATTAAGAGCAGGTCCAAGCATAGCAGAGTCCGTGGGAGGGGGCAGACCTACCTCTCTCACACGTCCGGGACCAGAAGCCGGTCCCCGTGCAGTCGCAGATGAAGCGGTTCCAGCCCTCCTTGCAGACCCCCTTGTTCTTGCAGGGGTAGCTCTCGCACTGCTTCCCGCTGACCTTGTTGCAGGAGGGCTTGATGCCGGCCCCGTTCTGCGCCTCGGCGATCTGCCGGATGTCCTTGCTCCGCCCGTCGATGAACAGGTCCCGGATGCAGCCCACGTAGCCGTAGTTGAGCATGGCAGTCCACAGCTCGGTGGGCAGGATGAGCCCCGCCCGGTTCTCCGGCAGCCCGCCCAGGTACATGTCCCCCTCCAGGTCCAAAATCTCGCTCTCTCCGCTTGCAGTGAACGGGGTGCGCCGGCTGTTCACGGATATGGTGCCTGCAGCAGTGGTGAGAGACACGGAACGGACCACGTGAAAGTCAGCCCAAAAAGGCCGTCAAACAGCACGAAAAAGACGGTCGCCAATGAATCGAAGATGTGTTTCTCACTCAATTGCCTCATCTCAAGACAGGAATGAAACATGACCATATCAGCTGGAGGCCATCATCACTTTGTTGTCTTCTCATCCACGCTCCCCACAGATACACTTTGTTTGCCCTGTCCCATTATAATTCAGTCCCTGAACTGCGAGAATGCTGCCGCTACAGCACAGGAAAGAGCCGCCTCTGGCGTATTTGCAGCCCACTGCCTTTTCTACACGCAAGAAGGACACCGGGTCCTGTAATAAGTTCGCAGAGATGCAGTGTCAGAGATTAATAAAAGAACAGTCACACGAGCATTTAATGTCAATGGAGACTACTGGGAAAGAGAGAGAGAGAGAGAGAGAGAGAGAGAGAGAGGGAGTGTGCAGGCCCTGTAATATAGTCCCCAGACTGCTGTATCAGTGGATTATCCCTGTTTACTTCTCCAGTGACAGTGTTTGAAGCTGCCGAACCACATTCAATCAGATACGGGGCGAGATGTAAAGTTTAAACAGGTCATCCCACCTGGGGAACGCCGATCAATAGGAATAATCTGTCCTGAAATGACAGCCAGTCTCTCCCTCCACCTGGACAGCATTGTCTAATGGCCAGCATTATTAATATCCCAGGAGACCTCAAAAGAGCGTAGCCCGATAAAGTGACACGGAGTCCGGCTGATCGATTGGGCAGGGGAAGGCTGCCACTTGGGGCCTGGCTGGAGGGGGAAGGGTGGCGGCTGGAGGAGGAGGCTGACGGAAGATAATAGAAATAGAGGGACGGAGAAACGTGCTCAGTCTGTGTCGTGGAACGCTCAAGCGAACAAGCTGAATGACAGTAAACCAAGGAGTACCTAAACGATTGGGTCAAAATCTCATCTGCATTACACTAGAAAGGCAGCATCCCAATTTTATATCTAATATCAGACTTTCACAGCAATGGAATTTAAGTGGCAAGGAGGAATAATACTGACATGAATAAGCATTATTTTTACTGTAAATAACCATTTTTATAAGAACAATAGATAATTAAACCAACAGGCTGGTTATGACAACTGGCCTGGCCTGTACTGATAACAGAATAATTTCATAAATAAATAAAGACAGAGATGCTCTGTAGCTTTAATCAAATGAGTCTAATAGGATGTTAAGCTATGGCAACAGTCTCCGTCATCTCTTCCTCAAAGCACAACAATTTTATGACAATGGATAGTGTAATCATCTACATATTAAGATATTGAAATCCAAAACATTGTAAAATGACATGGGACTTAAGCAACTGCTGAAACAATTACACGACTACACAATATTCATATTCATATCTTGCTAGTCATATAGCTATACTGTAGCATAAGAATATAAATAGGCCTACATTCTGACTGCTCTGAAAATTTGATGAAGCAATGTTACTGATGTTATGGGAGATATTTCAAAAAACAGATTCCCTGCAATGCAGTGATTGCCAAATTGCATTACAATTGTCACAATTTAAACTACATTTATTGTGATATATAGGCTAACTAGTTTCTTTTTAAGACATTCAGTAAACACACACAGATTAACTCATTGAAATAAGCTATTTATTATGAGCTTGAATAAATAATGATATTTCCGATAACAATGGCTACATTTTAAAAAATCAATAATGGACTGTTTACTGTGAACAAACATATAGGCCTAATTTTATGTTTTAAAAGGTCATGTTTCACTAATACAACATAAAATGAATCCTAGTAAATTAGTGATCTGTTGAGTGAGCGCCTGTGAGTGTGTGTGTTTGTGAGAGAGAGAGACCCAATACTAGCCTAATTCACTGTACTTCATATAAGAACACAAGGGCCTAGGTAGGCCTTTAATAGCTGGTTACGGAATAATCAAGTAGAAGAGCCTTACCTGATCTTCCATCCCGTTGTATGTCCACGTGATACCAGGCTCCGTCATTCACCTTGTTCAGAGTAGCCTTCACCTTGATGGTCCCTGAGCCCATATCCAGCAACAGGTAGAGGCTGCCATCCAGAAGCTCCACAGCAAAGAAGTCCACCTTGGTATTTTTCTGACTGCGAGGGTCCTTCCTGTCCTGAGGTTTTCCGTGAGTGAAGAGAATCAGGCCATTGGGCTCTGAGGTGCGGAAGTCAAATGAGATGGAGCCCATGCGCTTAGTGTTCCACTTAGGGAGGCTGATGTAGGCCTCAGGCGTCTCAAAGGAAATGGGGTCCAAGGTGGCCACGTTCTCACATTTGAACACCACATCTCCCTGGATCTTCATTTTGGGGTCCACAATCCTGGCCAGCCGGGACAGCTCCAACCTGATGTCATTGTTTTTGTAAACAACCTATGTGCACAAAAATGAGAGGAGAGCTTGTTTTAGTTGGCTGTCAGAATGTTAGGTCTTAGGCAGTTATTTTTTTACAGGTTTTGATTCCGGTTGTCCACATAAAGCCATTCCAACATTCAAAATCACCATTTCAAGAATACTATTTTGAGATTTCACTTGTAGGCCACCATACACTGATGTATGAGTAATAACTAAACAGGACAGTGTCCCTTTCACACTGATACAATGCTCCAATACTTCATAAAGCTTTCACCATTTGTCAAATATTGCGATAGTTGTGATCCAGTTGGTGCAGTCAATATAAAGGCATGAGAATTTGAATAGTCCAAATTTATAATTACGGAATGAATGATTAACCATTTTTGTAACTTATATTATTGCAATAGCATTGTGATTAGTTTATCACAAGGTCTTAATAACATTAGCCTTCACGGGATGAATTAAGTCGGTTGGACCCACACAGCCTACATGTAGGCTAACAGCAGAGCCGGAGGCTACCGTAGGTTCTGTTCAAGCATATTACGGATTATAGGTTCGTTTTGAAGGAATCTGACATGTGCACGTCTCTTACTTTACTTTTACAATCAATCCCCCAACCAAATTCAGTCTCATTGGGAAATCGAGTAACTATATCGAGCACTTGTCACTGGAATATCGGTCACTGGCTATTTTTTTCCTAATGTAACGCTCATTGACACCGCAGTCATAGTGCTGGTAAAAGGACGTAGAAGCAGCACAGCATGGCGCTTGCTTCTACTGCACTTAGCCTATCAAGCGTTTTTCCCAGTTGGCCATATTTGGCTTAAAGCACATTGTCACAAAAATGGTGCTTCTTCTCAGCTTCAGTTCTCGTCAACATCGTTTGATCGGCATTTCCTTTGAGCACTTTCAAAATCACCCGCCCCTTCAAAAAATCAGACACCGCAGCCTTTCTGCCAAAGGATTCGGTTTTTTCTGCCAGGTCCATTAGAAAACTAAAAGACTTGTTCTTCAGTAGGCTATGTTGTATCTGTAGCTGTTCATTAACATATCAGCTGTTATCCAAGTACAAAATGAAACAAGCGACGCACGCACCCGCAGTAATAACACGTAATTTACATAACATCACGTTTCCAGAATTTCCGGGCAAATATATAAACTTGACTTTATGCCCTGCAGCAAGCCGAATTTACAGCACACGCACACTGCCGCATCAGGCGGCACCATGTGCGTGGCGTTCACTTTTGCTTTAGATGAGACAAGCAAAGACGTTTGTCAGCACCAATATGTATTACAAGACTGGAAATCAAACGCCGTCAGCCAACCTAAACCGAAGCACCCAAACTCTAAGTAACAATGTACAGCCCATGTCTCTACTGTAGTCCTACATTTAAAACTGTTGAGCTACCTAGTGTTACAGATCGCAGTCGTAAAACCCGCATTTTTGTAAGTAAATTCGCATTTTGAGCCATGGGTTACCTCGTCAGATTTCCAATGCTTTCATTCCATAGGGATTTCGTTTTCTGTCAGAAATAAGTTCTGTGGTGAACGTAAGCCAAACAGAGTTTCACGTTTTAGAACAGATAAAGCAGTTGCTAACAAGTTACTATATTGAAACTGCAACGGTTGTCACGTGCAGGCGGGCTAGTATGGAAACTTGAGTGGAGGTTGCCAGAAAGCGACCGTTGTTGTAGTTTCGAAATCCACGGTTGAGATATTAATGGGTATCATTTATTTCGTAGAACAAAACGTGAAACTGATTCAATATGGGGCTCTCATATGCCTCAAGATCTAAAGCCATCTCCAGTCTCATCCTGTGCTCCACAACCAGGGATGCCACAAATAGTTTTTTTAATTTATTTTATTTTTCATTATTATTACTTAAAGTACATGTTTTAAGTTGACAGGTTAAGGTTTCATATATTGACTATATAATAGTTTTTAAAAATTACCCAAACACACCAGACAGAGATTTCTGCCCAGTTCATGGTTCACTGATGACTTCTAGTATGTGCAGTAGCAGATGACATTGCAGTTCTCCATTTTCTCCACCCTTGCACCAATTATGTCCCTTTTTATAAGATGGTTTTGTGATTGGGGAAGATGAACAACTGGCAAAATCTTAACAGAGGAATTTTCTGTATATTTCAGTTCCTGTTCCCTATGTTTACTTTTTATTTTATTGTGGATGTATGATAGGCTGGTATTTATTGGCCCATGCATTTGCTATTAAGTCCTCCATTAATTATATATTTAGCAAGGACATTTTCCAAAGTGCATTCTGCTAGCTGCCTCGTATTTTTTATTTGGAGCTCACCTACCGAGCTGTGCAGTCATTGTGCTGGGAAGACAACACTTTTTGCATATCCCTGCTGATAAACTAGAGAAGTCATTCTCTCACAACGATGCTACATATACTGATTCATTGTCAAAAGTCAATCGGCACATGGAGCTTGAGCCACAATCGATGCTGACACCTTATTACAGAACTCTGTACCTCACAATGACACTCAGGATGCAGTTCTGAACCTTTGGGATAATCAGTCTGTCAAGGCCTTTTAGCCGGACATGTCCCTGGTAGGCCCTGTGTATTAACCTGTTGTGAACTTACCAAGTCACAGTCTCTAGAACACAGTCGAGTGTTATGAGTTTGATTAAATCATAAATACCTTTGTGTGGATAGGCCAATTAAAAAGTTCATAAAAATAGTCTCTTCCATAACCATATTTCTTTGAAAAGAACATTAGTCAGTTTTATCATTGAATACAACCAAAATGTTACTGTTTACATGATCAATGGATAATAGTCAATCATAATAACAAGAAATTCCCAATGACAGAGTAATTAAATGATTTTAAATATACTATGACCAAAAGTATCTGGACACCCCTTGGTCTGGGGCTGTTTTTCATGGTTTGGGCTAGGCCCATTAGTTCCAGTGAAGGCAAATCTTAATGCAATGACATTTTAAACAATGCTGTACTTCAACTTTGTGGCAACAGTTTGGGGAAAGCCCTTTCTTGTTTCAGCATGACAATACCCCCGGGCACACAGCAAGGTCCATATAGAAATTGTTTTGTTGAGATTGGTCTGGAAGATCTTGACTGGCCTGCACAGAGACCTGATCTCAACGCCATCCAACACCTTTGGGGTCAATTGAAAAGCCAACTGCGAGCCAGGCCTAATCGCCTAATCAGTGCCTGACCTCACTAATGCTCCTCTGTCTCCTCTGGAAGCAAATCCCTGCAGCAATGTTCCAACATTTAGTATAAAACCTTCACAGAAGAGTGGGGGTTGTAGCAGCAAAGGGTGGACCAACTCCATATTAATGCCCACAATTTTGGATGAGATATTGTATGTCATGGGTCCACATATTTTTGGCCATATAGTGTACCTGCAGCAGCAGGGGTAAAATCCACGCACATAGACGTTCATTTGACTGGCTTGCATAAATATCATGAAGGGCAAACAACTAAAAGCTTCGGTTTGAGACTGTGTCATGATCACTTTACAAATATTACTGAAAATACTAAAATAAAGGAAAAATAACTTGCCAACAGGCCTCTAATGAGATTATAAATAGTTGATCCTACTCTCAAAAATATAGTGGTTATGGTCAAAGGAATGATTTATTATTTTAGAAGTTTATTATAGTAAACCAATCAGAGGAGTACTAGACGACAATACATCATCAGTAAATGTATATGTATTGATTTACTGCGCATGTTAATACAAGGTGCTACCATGTATTTAAATGGATGTAAAATATTCTCTATTGCCTTAATTTCACAGTCCTGTGGGGGAAAGGGCACTAGACACTAGCATTGTCTGTATGGCCTGTAATCCATGCCTGCATGCTTGTTGATAACTGCATCAAGGATCCACAGTCAGTGTGTGCTTAATGTGAAATTTTAGCGTGTCCAATCTTGGGACAGACTTCATTTGTTTAATGTCAGGAGAAGGCCAGCAAAAAAAATTTTATACACATTTTTTGAAGAAGCTAAACCACATGAATACATTGTGTTATCGAGGCAGTGCCCAGACACACGGTACAGTGGTAAATGTCTCTGGCTACATTGACACATGCGTCCAGGTCTGTTTTTCCTGATAGGTATGGTAATAGCCTGACAAACATAACCTCATTGTTCCTTTTTTATAAAAGCAGGATACATCATGCGTGCTCTCAACCCATTTGAAAATCTTACGTCAGGCTTAAGCCAAGGCTGGGTTTTCGTGGGAAGGCCACCTAACTGTGATGAGCATGCATATGAATATGAGAACACAGCAAAAAATACATTTGATGTAAGATCTCGTTGTGGGAATCTTTGTAAATATATTTATTGATTGCCTGATGGGTTAGTATTCATGAAGAAAAATCTAAAAAGGAATTTCTGGTTGTGCAATATAAATTTTTATTCCAAATACTTTTAACTGGAGGAATTCTACCATTTTATCTGTAGTATTGTTACCAAATGGCCGATGTTTGGGTGACAAATGATCCATGGCTGAAATGTGGTCGCAAGGTCTTTTTTGGCTGCTGACTACTACTCAATAAGTCACTGCCAAAAAAAACCTCCTAACTACAATCAGTCACAAAGAGCATTTAGCTGTTTGCCTTACACAAAGCACAGCACTGATCCCTGCTAGAAAATAGACATGGAGGCCAATTACAGACAGAAATCATCTCTGATTATTACATAGGGCTCAGTGTGCACCACAGTGAAACACAAAGGCAAAACAGAGAAAGGTAAGTCTATATAAGAGAACAGTTAAAAACCACAGATAATAAAAGGACCAAGGAGATGTGCATGGGCCAGTATTGTAAATTGAAATGCACTGAAGTGGAAAATTGAAGGTTTTTTTTTTCTTCTTCTGAATGAACATCTCTTCCTGATATTTGGGGCAAAATGCTCTTGAAACCTGCAGTTTTGTTGGAGAACACAGCTGTCAACAGAAAGATTTTGTAGCTGTGGGATTACAGATAATCCTGGAAAATTTGACAGTAAATCAACACATCCTTCAGGTGCCCGGAGAACTGCTGGACTGCAAGATTGTCTTTTTTCCCAGGGAGGCAGAACTGTGAAATCAAGGCTCTCAGATTCCAGGAGAACGTACATCATTGGGATCTGTGTATTTCCCCAGAATTTTGCACAAGTGAAAAAGTGTTCAGGTTTTAACCCACTTCTATTGCTATTCCACAATGAAGAGATGCATGTTAAAAACCATCCAGAACAGACCGGCCGCTGTTGATGTAGATAAAATCCATCTCCCTGTGGAAGGTTCGAGGGCTCTTTCAGAGATTTTGCCCAAATTGGCAGAAAGAATTCATAATATCCTGTGGGGAAGACACATTAGATGCTTGACTGCACTTATTCTGCCCACCCTCCTATATTCAAAGTCATTACCAGCTTTCAAGATGTCCATGCCTCGCACAAATTAAGGTTGTATAAGAGCTGGATCTTATATATTCCACTGTCACCCAGGCTGTTTATATAAGAATTTAAATGCGCTTAATTTCAAAATCAACGCAAGTGTAAATATAGCATGGATGGAGTGTTAGGCTCTCAACCAACCCAAAGGTTGTGAAGGCGCTTGCTGAGTTCAGAGTTACACAAATAAATGTGAAACTATTGGAAAAAAACATTTCAAATAGTTTCCATTAAATTCATAGCCATATTAAATAACCAAAAACGTGTGGCCACTTATATTAGACTGTTTTCCAGAGAGAGAGTAATAGGCCTTTGGGTCTATAATGTTAATATGTTTCAGATGATTATTTTTTATTGAATTATTAAAGAATCAGCATGTAGACATGCACATAAACTGATACACTCAATGTAAATCATTGGGATTATAATTTTATTGAAAAAAAAACTAAATTAATTCTAAATTAATTAAAGCAATTTCTATACATATAGTGGGCAGGAAAAGAAAGGCTTTTAGCCTTTTTTTAGCCCTTCACCAAATGAAAGAATAGTACATTGTAATGAAACAAAAACATGGCCATAATGACTCTATAAAAATATATGTCCTGCCCAACGAGATGTGGTATTGATTGAGCCAAAAGAGAAATTCAGACTTTGATTTATTTCTTTTTGAACTGCTTGCACATGGGGTTTACTTGATTTATCCTTTGATAGACTACCCTTGTTTTAAATATACAAATAGTAGACATCAGAGAACACAAATACCAGTGCCAATCCAGAACAATCAGTAAATAAGTAATGGTAAGCAATGGATAATATACGCCATTATGTAATAAATGTAGCTGTCTAAAGCAAGCTGCAGTCACTGCAGCCAGTTACTCGCTGTTGTCAAAGGTGCTCATTTGACCTTGAGAATTGTACATGACTGCAAATCTTACACGTACTGATTGAACAATGGTTATTATTATTTATTACATTACCACTCCTATTTACCCCAGAAAAGGAGTCCTGATGCATTTTTCATCATCTAAATCAAGTTTCCTCACCAGTAATTCCTGGCTATGAGGAAAGGAGCCTTTGTTTCTGACACAAATGAATGCTGTGCAATCTAGTCACTCAGACCCTTTGTCATTGGGAGTCTTCAGACGTCATAAAAATGTCAGATTGTTCATTTGAGCCCTGACAATGAGCCAAAGTCACCAGAGTATTTCTATTCTCATTTCTGACCTGGATTAATCTTTGAAAAAACAACAGAACATTTTTTTATGCAAACTGACTGTGATTCATAATGAAATTCTTAAAAGCAAATAGCTCTAGGTGAAAAAAAATCAAATCTATTTAAGCAGATTTTTAGCTTAATTAACATACTTTTCTTTTGGTTCTTTAGAATGCCTTAAACCACATGCACTGACATTACTATTTCTGAATTAAATACCTAACTATGTCCTTAAAAATGAATACATCTCATTAGGATAACCATTAGTATGTCATCTTGACATCTAAGCAATATCTTTTGTTCCATATTTTGGGTGCAGAGTTTCATGAAAATATGACATTGTAGGTGAAATAAGATATAAATGATAGTGAACCTCCACAACCTATATCAGCTAAAACATACATACTATTCAAAATGATCTCTGTCACACTGAATGGATGTGTTCTCGGGGAAATTTGAAGGTTTTCTGCAGAGAGAAAAGGGAATTTGAATATGAGAGGATGGAGCAGAATTTCATCAAGGTCTTATCTCCCCTTGCAGACTTGGCATACAAAAGTGCCAACCAAAGATTTGGGTGACCTGCTCAGGGCTTAGTTGTACAAGAAGAAAAAGCGAGGCTATTCCAAAACCATTTGCCACACAACTTTCCATAATCAGAACGGCTTCTCACATGACAAACATGCCACCAACAGTGACATCTCTCCCACTAGAGATTATCAATCATCGGGGAAATAATCAGTAAACCACTGGGGTTTAATCAGTAAAACAGTGGAAAATAGGGGGAGGGGGGGATGCACAGTTTTGAGGTAGAACCTTGGGATGATTTTGTGTGGAAGCGTGCACTGTAGGAATCGCTGGTCTGACACATACAGAGAGGCATGATCTGCAATGCGTGAGCCTGTGCCCTGGTCTGGCTCCACCGGTTGGTCGATGACATGCACATTAATCATCTGCAGCCGTCTGCTCCACCTATAAATCTCTGCCTACAGGCCTTCCCACCACTTTCAAGGAATTAATGGCTCCTGGGTCAAACTGGAGAAAAGTTTGAAATTGGTATAGATTATTCACCAGTCAAGGATTCCTCGTGGCATTCCGATGATATTTGCATGGGTAATTTAGAGTCGCTCTTGCGACTGAAAGTGTGTGGACCTTGGCACTACCATAGAAATATTAGCAACCTGCCACCGTCAAGGAAATACATGCATCTGCTGCATATCCTGGGAGGGGCTGAGGTGACAAGATTACAATTTTTTTAAATTAATTGATATTCACAATAGTAAGAATATACACTGTAGCTGTTGCTATACCACCAATTATCTGATGATCTGATGTTAATCAATAATTGTATTACTGAATACATCCTAAATGTAAATCTGGCAGAAAAGCATTTTTAAGTATTAAAAATGTTTTTACAAGTGTCTGATGATAAAAAAATATGTTGCAGGGAAAATATATTCAAAAATATGTTTTTAATTGAATGTTCATTGTAGTGTTGGGTTTCAGCACAGTAGAATATACTGTATGGTTCTTGAGATTAAAACTGAAAACGTATGTCCTCTGGGAACAAAAATGAATCGCCGGGTCTTAGCTGGACGTACAAAAAATGTTAATTACATATTTTAGCTTATGTCATTTAATAAAGGAAGGGTCACAGAAAACATATTCACTCAGGAAGCAGGTTGTGGGCTCAAAGCGGGCCAAGAATGCCTCTGTAAGGAATGCTGAGGAAATATTAATATTTGTACAACTGAAATAATATTCTTGTATTAATACACCATCACTACAAAATAAACATAATACTTTGTTGTCTTGGTATAAAAATTAACATATAACAATACTTCATGAGTTAATACTTATTACTTTTTAGGGAAACTAAGAGCATCAATATGTTTGTAATTGTACTGAATAGCTTTTAATTTGTGAAGAGTAGTTTTAAACCCTGGTGGTTCCAGATGGCTTTTGTGTTCTTACAATGGTTTTAAGATTCAGAAAACATTTGTTATAATATTAAAGACTATGACTATGAAAGACTATGAAAATTTGGTTTATAGCTTTTTAGCAGTTTATAGCTTTGTTTTTTATGTTTACCATTTAACTTTCAGCGAGCAACGGATCACTTATTAGTGGATATTTCTACATGCTGATTTTAGTACTGAAACAACCGTAACAACAACATAAACATAACACAGAAGCAGGTGTTGAAACGGTGCTTTCTCCCTGAAACCTCCAGAAAGGATCCATATAACACAAAACAAAAACAAAACAAAAGCAAAACACAAGCTGTCTCTAAAACGTTCCTTGACAAGAGCGTCATTTCAAGTAGCGGTCCACCAGCCTGCGATTTCTCACAAGCCTGGTCACATGACCCACAGGCCTCTTGGCCAAATACAATCACAGTGGGAGGGGCTTCGCCAAAGAGGGCTTATCTCACCAAGTCAGCTATGCAAAGCCGTGGACAGCGCAGTGACACACATGGGCACGCATGTATACTGTACGAATGCATTCATGCATGCATGCATGTGCACACATTGCAAGCCTGGTTATGCGTATGTCTTCTCAGCCCTCCACCAGATACAGCCCATTGTAATGCCAAGCACCGAAGCACTCAGTGGAAACTGCTCCAGCTGCTGTTTCTCAGGCAGATCATGGTTTTCATTCCAGGCTGATGCCAGATATTAACTTTCCTACAGGGCTGATCCAAACAGATCAGCTGGAAGTGGGCTGGGCTGGGCCATCTGCTGAAGCTGGCCAGTTTGGCTGGCCAAGGCTCCGGCAGACGGCAGGGAAACACCAATCTACAGTAACTCAATGGTGCATGAACTGATTCACCATACCAGTATTTAGACAAAGGGTTTAGATCAGGCTTTGTCTGGCAGACCATATAGATTTTTAGTTTTTTGCAAATATTCAGACACACTGAGAAATGTGGCGGTTTTGCAAGAAAGAGTTTAAACGGTGTCTGCAACAACAACAATAATAATAATAGTAATAATAATAATAATGAGAAACAACAAAATAATAATAACCAGACTGTCAGTCAGAAAATTGTGGCCACCTTTTGTTCAAAGCTCAACAGAATTAGCAAAACTGCCTTCCTAAGTGTGCTCTTATTCTTGCTTTACCATAATCGCATGCAGGTTTGGTAAAATACTTAAGCATGCCTTATTCTGTTACGAGGACTTCTGCAAATATATCTTGATTTCTTGTATAAAGAATGACTGTTTGCATTACGTTTGTTATATAATCCATGAATAAAGTTATTTCAGTTAATTTGTTGTTGTAATACCAAACTCATTCCACAGGGTGGTGTACTTTCCAAACTGCAGTTAATCTGAACGCAACATAAAAAAAGAAAATGTCATGTATGTTTGTACATGACATAAAATACACACATACCCTGGATATATGACAGGAACCACAGCACTGTGGTGAAAACATATTTAAATAAGAGATAACAACAGTAAATGCAGGAAAAATTTTGGATTAAAAAATCCAATTCTGCAACAAATAAACGCCCTGCAGTCACATGAAATGAACAGCACCACAAACAGTCTTGTGTGGGTTAAATTAATAAATGTCCAAAGAGGGGCTTTGAGACCAAGGCCAGACATGTCAGCCAGTCAGGTGATACTGCATGTTCTCCCTTAGCGGAGAGCATGATTCTCTGAGAAGTGGGCTTGGTGCTTACAGCGCTTGGTGACTGAAGAAGCAGGAGAGTCATACCGTGGACTGCAGCTTGCCACGGGCGAATACAGTCATTTGCCGTGGCCCTGTCCTCGTTCGACAGCACTGTGGGGGTTGTGGCTGCTGAGGCTGCCTCAACGTTCCAGCACATGACCTTCCACATCATCTACGCGCCCGAGTGCTCCACTCGATTCCCCAATCCTGTCCTTTCTACTTCCCGACCATGACTCTGAACACAGAGTTGGCCAGTTACAGCTGGGTACTTTGCAGAATAGTACAGCACCGGTGTGCCACTTTGGCAGCATTTCTGTGGCATAGCTTGGTAATATTCCATTACATCATCACTCCTTTGGACTTTTACTTGAGCCCACAGCTCATGCAGGAGAAACCACCACACCTCAATCATATTTCTAAATTAAAAGCAATAATTTTTTGTGATCTCAAAACATTTTGAAGAAAAAAAAAAACAGAATCGCCACCTCCTTGAACCTCATTAAATATTTTAAGTGTTCTTCTATATAGGTTAATAGAGATCCATATAGGTTAAGCCAATTGGCAGAGCTACAAAACATTTCCCTGCACGATTTTGAGCGAGGGAGCAGGAAGCCTCAGATTAATGCCGCACTGTCTGTGGCTGGAGGGGCTGTCCATTCAGATGGGGCTTGGTTGCATGGGTCAGACCAGTTTGACAAATAAGGCAAATTACCCCCCCGTCAGGTTTGGAGGAGCACCGTCAGGTAGGTCAGAGCTCGATGCGGGCGCCCTTGGCCGCGGGTCAGACAACATGGCACCATGGAGGTGGACAGGGAAACACGGAGGGAGCTTCAGAAATAAATTTTAAAAAGGCAGCCTGGTTTAGGAAGTAGGGCAGGGGGGGATTATTTGGCTTTTGTGTGCATCCCTTTCGTTTCCCGAAATTCTGGACTGGGGGAGGGGGGGGAGGGTTAAGGGGAGGAGTCGGGGGAGGGGGAGGGTTGAGGGGCGGGCGAATGAGGCGTGAGCGAGCGATGGCGGCAGCTCATTTCCCGCTCAGATCAGCGTGGACGGCCGGGGAGAGCGCTGTACCACTGACAGTGGCTCTGGGGTACGATTCTGTGCCAGTCTGCCCACCCGTGTGTGTCGGCAGGAGGGTGGGGGCGGGGTAGGGAGGCGGGGCTAGCGATGCCGGAGAACAGCTCCTCCGGCAGGAGAATGCGCCAGCCTAAAAATGCCGCAGCCAGCTTCCCTCCTGCTCGGGGATGACGTCACCTTTACAAGCTGGTGGAGCCGGCCACAGGCAACGCTCAGGAATTTAAAACTGACAATAGGACTAAACCCGGCGACAAAATCAAGAATAATTTGGGTGAAAAATAGATAACCATATTCATTTTTCTCTTTTATCAGGATTATTGAAAGTGAAGGCGATTGGTTCAAAAAGCCAGCAGACCTGTTTCTAGTCGGAAAGAGCATGCGCTGTAATTACACGTGGAAATCTTTGATCTGGCTTCCATGGAAACTGCAGAACACCTTGTGCCTCCCGCCAGCATAATCGGCAAAAGTGTTGCACAACTAGTGACATCACAGCACTTACGAGTCAGATTACTTTAATCTCAAAAATGGATACCACTTTTCTCATCGCCTTACTCATGGGAAAGTACAGCAGCACAGAGCATAGAACATTCAGCCATTATACGAATGCATTTGTGTTCCCCCACAAAATAAAAGATGTGCCAGTATCAGTTTCTCCTCCATGTCAATTCAGGTAGTACATTTTAAATTGAGTTCATGAATTGAAAAATACTCAGTGGAAATTTTTCAATACAATTCAATTAAGTTATTTTCCTGAATCAAACAAATTGACATGAAATATGGAATTTACCCCAAATCTACCCCAAATTCCTCCTTGCCAAGGAATGAGTCAGTTCAATTAGTATGGGTCAAAAATATTTTACTTTCTATAACTGAATACCACATTAAGAAGATATATATATAATGGATTGATGAAAACAAAACAAATATACATTTATTTTATCAAACTGTCCCTTTAAGAGAACTAATAACATTTGCCAATGAAGCTGTATAATGTAAGGGGAAAAATATGTTCAAGTGAAAATATTAATTTGGCTACTAAAGGACATATACCTCTGCCAGATATAAAATTAGGGTTGTGTGAAAAGCCCACCGTAAAAATGCCACCTCCACAAATATGATTCAAACAAGTTTAAAACACACGATAAGGTACATTCTCAGAGTAACATCAAAGCACAGACCCTTAGAAGGTAACATGAGGTATTATTTTACAGATGTTCTTATTAAGGAAACATTATTCCCTCTTTCATTATGAGAACTAAACTGCTTTCACAGTTAAGATTAGGATGAGTCTGACTGCCTTGCCCCAGGTAGTAAAAGTTAAGATCCCAGTATTCAAAGATCATCATTTACAATGACCTTGCAATCAACAACCGAAGCAAAGTAAAGACTTCCTGCTTGCAAAGAAATACAACAGCTGTATACAATTTAGGACACACTGGTGACTGATAGCGCCGCTATCTACCATTAATACTACAATGTTATCACATTGGATTAACTTTTTGCCTGTTTTAACTGAAGATTTAAATCAAGCTATATCTAAAACTAAACTATGGGTGCACTATAATTCAGACTGCATGTTAGCATTTAATTGAATGCAGTGGCATACCCTTACTCTAAATCTCATTTTATTCAATTACTTGAGCTTCCACTCAGGCAACAGTGGTGTTAATCAAATGATTTACAACAACTGGAAAACCAAATTAAATGTGCCTGGAACAATTTCAAGTCTGAAAAAAATGTATAACTCCTGTGAATTTCATTAGAAAATCCACAGAGAAAGCTCATGTCTCTTCTTCCTTATACTAGATATGCTTTAATGAATTTATTATTCAATTTCGACATTCTCTGAGCTAAGAAACGCACGCCATTCCTCCCATTTTGCAAAGGCAAGCAGATTAAACATGGTTTGGGAGGCATCAAGTATCAAACGAAAAGGAACAACCGGCTCACCTCTTTTAAGCAGCCCATGAAATTGTTGCTGACGGGAGAGCCAGGCAAGTCAGCAGTGCTTGGACTTCCTCCGACGTAAAAGAAGTCGTCAGAGCCCAACATGGTGTAGTCCTCCTGGGTGTATCCGGTTGTGGTGAGGATGCCATCCACGGATATTGTCACCTGTTCAAAGGGAATAACGAAACAAAAAAGCCCAAAGATGACCCTCTGAGTCCTGCCCCCCGCCGGGTCCCCCAGCCAGGAGCCATTTGTAATTTCGCTCGTTCACTTAGTCTTTGGATCGTAAGGCCCAGTCCCAATACCCTGGACCACTTGTTTGGATTTGACATTTCGATTTTCATGTGAAGGTTCATCTCCGGGATAAGAGGACAGGTAAAGAAAATATTTCAGTGGCATATTTTCTTTATCTTTGATGGGGACAAGAAAATGAGTTCTTTTTCTTTTTGGTTTTGGAATTTTAGGTTTGGAGGGTTAGTAAATGTTAAAAAAGCAAGGACAAATTGCTTGTTCTTGTTTTAGATCGGGTCACTTTCTGGATAAGTTCAGACGCTGACGTGCATGCACTGATAAGGGGAATCTTACCGTCCTGCATTTAAATGTGCAAGCCATGATTAGGGTTTATTCTTTACTGTTATTGTTTTCTCTATTTTTCCCAAAATAAAAAAAATATTAACAATGGGGTATAGTTAAGGATGCATGGTAAAGCGTGTATCAGCTACTATGGCAAGCTAAAGGGGCATGCAAGGGCCACACAGGACACAGTCAGGCAAAAACAAGCAGCGGGAAGAGGGTTGGGTGAGATGATCATTGCTTCCACTTGCATGCCAGAGAGACAAATGGGGGACTGTGGTACAGTTGACAGGTAAGTGAGTTCAGTGTTAGTGGATATAGGTTAGCAGACAAAGGTGGTTATGGAAACTGGTGAAGGGAAAGCAGTGACATTTAGACATGCCATGCGCACAGTGTACTGGAAACAACTGTCAGAGCTCCCGCGTTGCAGTTTTTTTTTTGTATTCGATTAGATTTTTCACGTTTATTTTTTTCTTTATATGGAAAGCTTCTGCCAGTTCGCCGAAAGTGGTCGCCAAAAAAAAGAAAGTTTTTTTAAAACACTACGCCCTACAAAAGGTCTGATCAAGAAGTCTTGAAGAGTAGAAGAAGTTCAAAGAAAGGAGGGAAGAAGGATGTAAAAGCCGTGGTGAAAAAAGGGGAGGGTGGGGTGTTGAGGGTGGGGGAATTAAAAAGGTAGAAAGCCAGGAAATACCAACCCCGTTTCCTACTGATTTGAAAATGGCATCTAGAATGAAACTGAAGAAAAAAAGGAAGGAGGAGGGGACACACGGCAAACCCAAAAAAAGACAATAAGAATGATATCTACCAGACAATGTAGTTTGTTTACCATAGCGTGTCCAATGCCTGATTGCTTTGCGGAAAAGGGGGAAGAAAGGAAATTAAAAAATAGTGAACAGAACGGTTGTTAATAAAAATTAAATGAACAAAAAAAAATCAATGATGAAGAGTTAGGATGTTAGTACATTAGTTGGTCAGGTAACGGTTAGTAAAAATAATGGTTCATTCCATGAATGGTTAGTGTTAGTCTTACAAAGCGTGTCTTCCAAGGAGACAGAGACTGATTGACAGAAAGAGAGGAAGAAGAGAGAGGAGAAAGAAGTTGCAAGGTCTGGTGTAAATGCCTATCGCTGAAATCCCAAATCCAGAGTATTCCACAGTCGGTTGAATAAACCTTTCATAAGCCGTGACAGGATAATAGCATAAAATAAGTACTTACATGTCAAACTCCAAAATTCTGGTATTCCAAAATACCAACCTTTTTTTTTCATTCCAAAACCTGGTTAACTTGTCAGTGAATCTAAAGGTTAGCCAAAGGAATCAGTCAACAGGAGTCCATTCACTCTCAATCTAAGGAAATCATATAATTTCTTCCCAATTACAGAATGCACAGGTTCCTTCAGTAATGCTAATAATAGGCCCAGTAGGTTCTTTCTGTTTCTCAGTACAAGAGCCATAGATGTGCATGGGTCTTGTCTTAAATTTGCAGCTAACTTTCCACACACATTTCCAGTTCAGAGTGGACAATATAGTCAGAGTCCAGTTGAAAAAAAGAAGGCACCTGTCTTTCTTTAATTGATAACAAGACCACTGGAAAATTATATAAAGCACAAATAAGTCAGCGTATGCTGGAGTCCAGTGTTTCTTATGCTTTTTGAGGTAGGCTACTAGCAATGCCATATAGCTACTGTAGGAATAGTTGTCCTTTTAAAATCAAGGGAGAAAAAGCATGGACCTGACTCATTTGCATTTAAAAAAAAAAATGCAATTTGTGAGAGATGTTACAGTTCAATAAAGATCGGTCTGTAGTAAACAGAGATGACTGGGGTGTGTCCTTCTGCTGCACAGATAAGACTCACTAGTCTTGAAATTGAGGGGAATATCTAGAGGAAACAGTCAGTGTTCTGAAGCCATCAAACTAGTTACTGCTTCTGGCACAAGTGTCTGCTTCAAGGAGCAAAAAACGTGAGGCCAAATGGATAAAATCATAAACGAAATTGCTGCTCTATGAATTTAGAAATATAAAAAGCATAGATGTATAAATAAACAAATAAATAACTACACTATATTTAATTTTAAAATGAAATAAGGAATTTTGAAAATATAGAGAATTGAAAAGTAAGCATCGACACAAACACCAGCTATATAAACAACTGAAAGATGTGCATTTATATGCATATAAATAGAATGGATAAGAAAATATATTAAACACAACGGAATGTATGGTTTTTACTCAAGAAATGGCGGACCATTTGTTATATCAAAAGGTTAAATGATCTTTATTCGGTGGTCACGGTGCCATGCTTGCTGTTATTATTTTTTTTCCAGTTTGCATCTGTCAAACCCCCTCGCTCGCTGCCCCTTTGTCATTCATTACCTGCCGCAGATTGCGTGTGACTTTAACGTCATGCCACGAGTTGTCGTTGAATTTGCCGTTGACCGGCTCGACTATGGCCTCGAAGGCCCCAGAGCCCAGGTTGATGACGAGGGAGACGGCGCCGTCCTTCAGGGCCAGGTTTACGTAGTCCGCCGACTTGCCGGTGTGGAGAATGAGCCCGTTGCGCTGCCAGGTCTTGAAGGAGAGCGTGATCTCGTCGCTGCTGCTCTGGATGGGGTTCTGGGACAGGTCGTAGCAGAAGTATTCGGAGCCTCGGAAAGTGGCCACGTTATCTTCCCTTGCTGCAATCGGGACACAAGAGACAATGGAGAGTTCATTATCACCGTTACCCGGCATCTGCACGCTTAAATCTTGCCTCTGGAATCTAGATGTGTAGTGCTAGGCGGAATTACGAAAAAGACATAGGATAAAAGGAGACCGGGAGCCAGCAGGAAAATGAAAAACATCTCAGAGTACATTTGGGCCGAAGTGTCGGAGCACGAGGTCTGGAGCTCTTATCTGTGAGATCATCTTCAATTAGGTCCCTGTCTTTTAAGGTGAAAAATGCTGGAGACCAGTGGGTAGGCCTGTCTGAGACTGAATCTATTAAACCAAGAAAACCAAATCAAACACTAGCCTGGTATACCAAATAAGAATCCAGTGCAATTCCAGTTTGTTGTTCTGAACAAATCAAACAGCAAAGTGTTAGGCCTATCTATGATTGCCCTTTAAAAATTTGAATCTCTTAAACGTAGCCTTTTATTTTCGCTGATGTTTGAAACAGTGTAAATTATTAAATACCAAGCATGCACATATTGGCACAAGAGTAGGCTACACAAAATGAAACATATAAGGAAATGTGTGAGTGTCATTTCCTTATTGTCCGTGGCTATTCGAAATTGAGGCCGGTAAAATATTGATGGGGAATAAACGTCCACACGTGTGATGTATGCATGAGCCAGACTCCCCTGTCAGGTCCACTTCCAGGGAATTAAAGGCCTTTGATAAGGTTAACATGGCGATTATTGGAATGTGAGGCGTGGACGGTTTTACAGAAGCTCCCGGAGCGGGCTAATCTGCATTAATAATAACCACACTCTCCCTCTCTCCTTTCCCCACTACACCTCAGCATACTGATTTAACAGAAGCTACCACAAGCAGTAGCATCCAGTGACCAAATCCAATTACTGAATTTTCTTATATGTCCTCGGATTTTCAACGAAAATGAAATATGCGCGGGATTGTCAATATCTCAATATTTTCAGCTACCACTGCTGCAAAAAAAAGAAACGAATTGCAGGACGTGGTGCGCCTACAGCGTTATAACTATGACCTCGGTTAAATATCACCACGTATTAAAAGTGTAGGCAGGCAGGTAGTCAAGTAGAAATCCCCCCGTTTTTTCACAAAAAGACCCACAAATTGCTGACGTACACATATTCGTTTAAAATTAGTTTTATTCAACTACATTCATAGGTCCACATGCAAACGTTTCAGCCTGAGAAAGTGTAGTGTAGTGTTACGAACCACTAAAACGACATTTCCAGGACGTCTCCGTGGTTCTGCCATGTATGTATGAACAGGCACTTTGAGTGGTGGGTGAATTTCCTGGCTGTGTAGTTCATTTGCTTATTCTTTAATGCTTGTTACATGGGAATTCACTTCAGACCAAAAGCACATGTAGATATGCTGGTTGCGCAATATGCTGGCATACAGCTGTTGACACAGTTTGTGACCAAAAGTGTTAATGCAACCTTCTGAAGGTCTCTAAGAGAGCTCATGGGAATGAATTACAATGCAGCAGGCATCATTTTCATGTCCCCTTACTCTCCCAAGTGAGGCAATATCAATGAAAGGTCAGTATTTCTTTCAATAACATCTCACCAGTAGATCTTGTTCTATCCTGGGAACTGTGAAAATAATTATTCATGAGATAATAATGGAAGTAAAAAAAAGAAGCACATTCTGCAGATTTATAATCACACCAGGTTATCTGTATGTATAATTTGCTTTGATCTATCAATATTATAAATCAACGTCTGGCGGTAAACTGAGGCATGCTGGGAAACTGAAAGGTCTGCCTGCGATAGGCAGCAAAGGTAAGCCAGGCTGTTTGTTGAGCATCAGAAAGAAAATGTTCACGTGAAGCACAAGTCCATTGGCCTTGGCTGTGCTACATGCTAACATGGGAGCTCTTGCTGTTCAGCCTGTGGAGATTATGGTTTTGTGGCAATCCAGGTCACAGAGCTGCTTTCCCCCCACAACACAAGGCACTCGCTCTAATGCAGAGCATGAAAGATGGAAGAAAAATATGAAGTAACAAACAATAGCAATGTTCTGCTTGAAATGGAGGTAGGATAAAGTAAAATCTTGGTTTGCAGTCTGAAATTAACCCGTTGTCTGATGATGCGTAATACAAACGGATTCCATTACATAAATGCACCAGAACATAAAGTACAACAGAGAAATCTTCAAAACCATTTTTGCCAAGTAACATGGTTTGTTTATATTCTGACACTCCTCATGTGCAGCAAGTACTGTAACACACTGAACTAATGAGGAACTTGGCATTTATGATGACACACTGAACTATTTAAAACAATTACAGACTCTGCCGAATCTGCCAATACAATATTAGGTTGTATAAAAAAAAAGACAGAGTGGAGGCATTCTCTTAAAATAGCCCAAGACACCTAATCTCTGATTGTGAAAGGCCTCAGCACAGCAATCTAGGATCATAGATACCCTGGTTTCTAATAGGGCCACCTCGATGAGGCCTTATTAATTATTAATTAAACAGAATGTTGTTTTTACTAAAGAGACACCGATGCCTTATTGCCAGATGTTACTACATCCATTAATTCCATCCTCCTTAATACTTAATGAGATTTACCCCCCTCACATGCACACAGACTCATACAAAGACGGCTGGTCTCATATTTTTGCGTGGGATGGATGAGGCATCCCGTCTGTGATTGGAAACTGCTAATCATCTCTGTAGGTGGAGGTGAGCGGAGGACAAGGTTGGAGGAGCCTCAGAACAGGAAGAAGCCTCAACAACACACCAGACTTCCTCTGTGGGAAAACTAGTGAAGTATGTGCAGATGAAATTGGGGTATTGCTCTCACTGGTGCAATAATGAAGTGAAGAACACACTTCCAACGAAACACACCCCACTTAGCTGGCCATTAAAGGCCATGTCGGTGCATTCAGCAGTCACTGTGTTGGTTAAAAGCATTTGGACACAGGTCTCATTAGTTGACGTATTATTGATCAAAATACATGTTGAGAGAGACACCTCATGGTGAAATCCACAAAGTTGTTATAAACAGGCTTCATCACGAAAGGCAAAATAAGGGACGTGCCTTTTTCAGATACTTCCGACGTGATGTAATTCAAAGATAAGGAAAGTAAATGGTCAGCAAAGTCTGCTTTCATGTACTAGATCATGTTTTCAGCATTGAAGCCGCCCTCCAACGTATCTGGTTGTAACATGTGCCCTTACATGGCAGTGAGAACACCATTGATGCACACATTCACACATTTTTGCCCTAGTCTCTTGCACAGTACTAAACAAACCTTATCTCAGTTCATTTTTAATGAAAAGCCTTAGGGTGGTGGAAAGAATTTCATTGCTTCAGTGATGAAAATAAAATATATATACAGAAATGGAGGGAAAAGAAGAAGTCAGGGAAGGAATAAGATACCAATTGTTCTGAAATATAGAATCTTAATAATGAAGAAAAAAACTATATTACTTAAATGAGCATGGGCAGAGTGATTGTAATCAGACCATAATTCTAATGGCCTTCTAATGTCTTTCCCTTATAATTTACACTGTGATAGATGACTAGAGATAAGTCACAGCAGGGTTCATTCGTAAAAATGTCAGATGCGGCCGAACTGCCAGAGAGCAAGTTATGGCGCAGATAAATCCAATACATTTTAAGAAGGAGCTGTAACCAGATCACAGAGCTCCCCCTGCACTCAAAATATCCCCATTCTCAGGCCGAAAGCACATTCAAACACCGCCTGGGCCCATATGGTCCTAAACCCATGGAGAATGCTGATCTGGAGAACGGAGTGTCTGTACCGCTCTCCCAGGAGAGTAGAAGACATTATGTGCCAAGATGGACTGAATGGCCTATTCAAGTCATCAAGACATTATAATGTTCTTATGTTCAGCTCAATACCCTCTGAAGAGGGTCTATGTCCTGATCTTGTCCTTGACTTCTTGACTGTGAGGGACAATGGCTTCATGGGCAAAAGCAAATAAATTCCAAATTAAATACAATCAGACTGATAATTAAATAGCATTTAACACTGGGTTCATTTTGAACAGGCCAGAACTGGTAGTGGCTGAATACATCTATGGTATCTATGGTGTCAGTATAAAATGATCTGTAACTACATTTACTATTACTCTTTCATTTCTATGTATGGAGTGATGGGTTCTTTCAGTTTAAAAAAACTATGTTTAAAGATAGTCAAAAATCTTTAAGAGAATGTATTCTATAGAATGAAGAACCTGAAATTCTGATTATAAAAAATGATAGAATGGAAGTACATACTGCACATGTGTACTACTAACCTATATATTTCAACCCAAGAAATGTGGAGCATCATCAATAGCTTCATTAGATTATACACATGTATGAAAACACACATACACAAACACACACACGCATACACACACACACACACACACACACTCAGACAAATCAAATATATGCAGAAACTCAAGCAAATAAAAAACACACACATACACACCCATTTATCACCTGTATAACTACCCTGACTCCTCCGCCATTTATAACCAACAACACAAGTCAGCTTAATCCACCCCCCTCCCCCACCACCGCCCCCACCCCAAGCACAGCCTGCAAATCCAGTCTGAGACGACTCACCCCGTCACAGCTGGGTGACGCGGGATCGATACACGGGCCCGGGGAACGGGGCCCTCTGTGGAAGCCTGACCCCGCCGGCTCTGCCTGGCCCCTCTATTCAGCACGATCATTTAAGCAAATGATCTGCTGTGAGGAGGCCGGCCTGCGCGTGGCCCGCAGAGGGACGGGCGGTGTGGGGGGGGGGGGTTCACAGAGCGTCCCACCCACCCCTCCTCTGACGGCACTTAGCGCGCTCTCAGCCCCATCCCAAAATGCATAATCAATCAGCCCTTCTGATGAGGACAATTACCATTAACATTTCCCTTCTTTCCCCAGTCACAAACAAGGATGCGTCCTTGGGCTGGTTTCTGAAGTGTCATTCGGAAGGGTCCCAGGACTTATCCACTGTTGAGATCAGACAAGTACTTTTAGAAATTTCAGTACGCAGGGTAGGAAAAATACTACAAAATAAAATGATTTCTTCAAAATAATCTAGCTAGGATGTAGTGCCCCAGTCGTAATGGAACTGAATCAAATCATAAATTTCTCAAATCCAGCACAGGCTGTGAGGTAATTTCCCCATCAAAGTTACAAACTGAATTTGAAATTTGAATCTAAAAATAGCTAAGCGCCAATGAAGTCAAATCATAAATATGTATCTGTCTGGATCATAGTGGATGGTGAATTGAGAATTTTTAAGGACACAAAATGTACTCTAATAATGGAATGTTAAACCAGCTATTTTAGTGATTAAAATCCAGTTGAAATGACATCTGCTGTTGAAGCAAATCTCCTTGAACCAGCCCAGATTATTTTCCCATTTGCCAGTCTGTCTCAAATGCAAGGGGAAGGCAACGCCCTCCTTTATCTTTAAAAAATGTTATTTTTCTTTCCCGAACGTACTGCAGGCTTCAGCCAGGCACCGTGCAGAGGATTTGGAGAGGATTTAAGAGCGAGCGGGCGGGCAATGGCAATGGCGTCTGCGGAGCGGGTGGCACCGCGCCCCTCGCTGCCTCTGGCGCTCCGGCTCCATTCGCCGCGTGGAGCCTGTGGAGGGAGCGGCCTGCCGCATTTCCCTTTCCGCTCCAGTGCCTCGCTCCTCCCTTCTGCAGCTTTTAGGAGCTACTATTAGCTCCATCTCTCTCCCTTCTCTCTCGCTCTCTTTTTCTCTCTCCCCCCTTTGTCTCTCTCTGTCTCTCTCACCACCCCTCATTTTATCTGTCTCTCTCTCCACCCCTCTCTTTCTCTGTCTCCCTAGGTGTCTCGCTCTCTCACTCTCTTTTTCTCCCTCCCTTTTCTCTCTCTATCTCTCCATCTCTGTCTCTCCACCCCTCTTTCTCTGTCTCTCTCCCCTTTCTCTCTCTCTCTCCACCCTTCTCTGTCTCTCTCTCTCTGTCTTTTTCTCTCTCCGTCTCTGTCTCTCCACCCCTCTTTCTCTGTCTCTCTCCCTCTCCCCTTTTTCTCTCTCTCCACCCCTCTATCTCTCTCTCTCTCTCTTTCTGTCTCCTCTCCTTCGCTCCCTCTCCCTCACTTTGCTGCTATACCCAGCGGACAGCTTGTGGAAAATTAACCCGTGGTCCCCTGTGGGAGCTGTAAGAAACGCAGGTGATAATTTTTCGACACATAATGGTATCCCCCCCACCCCCACCCCACACCCCCAAACCCCCCACCATCCTCCGTTCCTCTCTCCTCTCCCTCTCTCTCCCCTAATAATGCACAAACTACAGACCACCTGCCTCATTTCAGGAGGCTGGTTTTCCCGCCCTTGACCTTCAGGGACCCAACTTCGGTCCACAATGGAGACCGTCGCGAGCTCCTCAAACGCAGCATCCTTCACGCTTCTCCTGCCGCCCGTACTTATCCTCAGCTAGGCTGATCGCAAAATGGCAGATGCTGGGGAAATCAGTCTAATCTATGTGCTGTCTGTGTCATAAATCCAAGGGCATTGTTCCTAGCATTGGAATCTTTGTTTATGGCGAGAGCCAGGCAGAAGGTAAATGAGGTGCTGATGAAGGCAGATGCTTAGTGTTTTATATACCTGCATATACCTTCTCACATGGGAGACCAGTCAGTCTTCTCTCAAGGTAACTTCTCCACAGTTATTTAAAAAAAGAAAATTAAATTATGATTAATTTAGGAGGTGAAATGAAATACCTACAATGTATTTTTTTTAACGGGCTTTGGTGAATAATTTTAACAGAATGCAGTTTAATTATTTACATTTCAGAAGGATAGTTCATAAAAAGGTAACAATAGGGCAGGAGCAGTTCTTACTCAACATAATATTAATTTCATTTGTCCTTCGCTCTGATTTTTTAATGTTTATTCGAATTGGTACCTTGATTGTTTGGGTCTAATCACTGGAACTATAAATATGTCACATGCTACTTTTTCCAATATTAATCTTATTCTGAATAGCTTGGACAGATTTTTGTTTTTGTTGGAGTCTATTATTTGCATTCAGTCTTTAGCTGTGCTAAACCCACGCCACATTTTATTTTTTTCAGCAGCAGCAAGAGAATAAGAATGCAGACAACATAGCACATAATAGAGAATGACAGTTAAACCAACGGAGTGCAATCAGGAGGGTAATTTAACCCATCACTAAGGGACAGCATTCAGGAATTCAACAGATTTTACCATCTGCTGGCCATTTTCAACAAACACTAAGGCAAGAGGAGGACACAAAAAGCACATTCGAAGGGCATAATTATTCTCATATAGTCACACGTCTGACAAGAACGCCTGCATACTGTACTCACATGGTACACTGACGGGGATTATTTTTAGGATCTTTCATTGTTAATTAGAATAGAAGTATTGTGATCTTGGAATAAATTAGTTAGCACGTGGCTGATTGGCTACCTCACGGCTCTGTCCTCACCTATGGCTGCAGGATGACCACATGAATTACTGTGCACAGTACATAGTAACTGACTTACAATGACGGCTGCATATACAATAACTGCGCTGTGCATGTTTTAATTTGCTAGTACATTTGATTCTGAGTCATGTCAAGCTCTGGGGAATTTTAAAGGTTTAGTTATGGTGACAGAGGTAAAGAGTCACTTTCTATAAAGAAAATCATTTATACCAGGCATTGCACATTAATAATCAAAGCTAAGAACATGTCAACTCAACTGAGTCCTTTTTGAGCTGAAATAAAAAATTTTTTCCATAGAATACCACTGTTGGAAAAGCAACATAAAATGGTCAGAAGAGGTAAAAAAAAAAAAAAAGGAAAAGTATTGAATCAGCCCTGCTCAGATTCCAGCAAACCTTTTTCCATTCAGAAGCACAGGCCCCTGAGTGTCTCAAAGATCCTAGCATGCCAACACATTCTTCCTGTTATGCAACAGAAACAGGTGAGCTGTGCTTTTTTCCCCCCAAATATTTTCAATAATGCTTTTGACCCAAGTGAATGTGTAGATACACAAGTCCATCCTGACAGAATTAAAAGAATGAAGGAATTCTGATATAAAGATAGGAAAGGCCACTCCACAGTCAAACCAGGATTTATGAATTGATCACAGGGCATGTGGACTGTTATTATTTTTTGTATATATATGTTTGATGCGCAATATTTCATGATTTAAATCAAAAGAGAGGAAGGGCACACCTTCAGCTGCTTCTCAAAAAGGAGTGTTGGTCTTGGATCCATGCCCATATCAGAGAAACTGTTTTCCCAAAGCTGCAGGTCACTGTAAAAGCTTGGCTTTCACAATCCAGAGGAGCCAATTTCATAGCTAACTAATTTAAATTTCCTAGCTCTTTTGATCTCTGGTATTAGCTGTATTTCATTAATTCTTTCAAATTTTCAATTACAGGTATGACTGTAGAAGAGCACGGAAGGACACAGAGCCACTTATCCTCAACCGTCCAGCAAAGGAATCTTTTTATGAAACATAAATTCAGACATTTGAGAAGGGAATTAAAATCAGTGTTTGTAAAAAGAAGGAAAAGAAAAAGTGCTTTCCTTACTTGTTCTGGATAAACCTCAATCAGCAGATACTGACTCATAAGAGGAACGTCTCTATTTCTGGCAAACTTGCAAGGAGCCAGATTAAGTCTCCTCCCCGGAATGCCTAGTTCACAGCATGATACAAACACACTTTGCCCTCAGTGAAATCAGGCAGCAGACGAAGCTCAAATGTGTCCGATGACACAAACACTCGAAACACAAAGCTACAAAGCCAAACCAATTCACCTTCACTAATGGTGCAATCAGTGATTGTCGATTTTTCAACCAAGTGCACAATGTCACACTTCTACAGATTATGTCACACAGAAAAAAGGTTGCCTGTCAGTGGCATTAATATGAAAAACTCGCCTGCTTATTAACTCTCCCAAAAGTTAAACATTCAATATGCAGACGGGTAGCATTTCAGCCTGAAAAGAGTTGCTATCAGGGGCCATTTTGGGTTCTTCCTCACACTACCTTTGCTATTTTGTCGGCCTTTTTGGATGGATATGTGTATACATCTTTATTGCCTTTCACAGGTCAACACTGATAAGGCACATAGCCTGAACCTGAGTGGCATGTAAAACATTTGATATTGCACTTCCATCAGCTGACAAATTGAAAATCATAAGAATAATAACATGAAAAATGGGTATTGTTATTCTACTCAAAATAATATGTTGCCTTCCATCTAACATTATTTTGTTTCCGTATATTTTATTTTTCCAGTGTTATAAACATTATGAAATACATTATCTCTGATTTCATTAGAACTTCCTCAAATTGAGGAAATAAATGTAAAGAACGACTGCCTGTAGCTTCTTAGCGGATGGTGTGCTGTTTTTACAGGACATTTAATTGCGCTCGTTCAGCAAATGCTCACATAATGTGGTCACATCCATAGATCCCTAGAAAATTTCATCATGCCATTTCTCGCATTTAAAATGTTGGCTTATTTTGACATTCAAAGGAACAAGGAGCCGCCACTGTTCGGTAATTTGGTGTAATGGAAGGCAGCAGCTGATGTAATCAAAAAAAGAAGAAGAAAAAAAAGAACCTCAGCATCAAAGGGGGTGGAGGCTGAGGATCCAGTCTTTTGTGTTGTGTTTAGCATGGCTAAACGACTTTCTTGTTTCATTTGTGGGGGGGGGGTGGGGGGTGGGGGGGATAGGCAGGCATAAAGGAAACCAATCACATTCAAAATAAGAGCTGATGAACACAGAAGAAGAAAAAGATCTCTCCTATAGGACTATGGTAGCACTGACATCAATAATTTCCTTATCAATCTCATTTTCCACTTGCTGCAGGTACTGACCAATGATGGAGCATCATGCAAAAATATCCACACAAGACAGGCTGGTTATGAGAAAAAAAAGAACGACATGTCCTCATGTCTTTGTAATACGTTTAGGCATTTTGGTCTCAGCGAGATTACAGCTAATGGGACACATCAAACCAGGGCCCCAGACCACATCTGCTCCTCAACTGCAGAATATTACAGAACAAAGGGATGGAGCACCCTCAGTAAGAGGCTAATAATCTGAATCTTAATTCTGATTCAGTACAACAGACTTAAATCATGGTTTATAACTTTGGCATGGAGCATAAGTAATTTGCAGATAATAATAATAATAATAATACTAATAATAATAATAATAATAATAATAATAATACAGATTATTATAGATCATAGGATAATGCCTGCTACCACTAAAATAATAATAATAATAATAAGGAAAATAATCATAATAATTATATAATAATAATAATAATAATAAGGATCTGTGGACAAACAGAACAACATGCCCTTTATCTTCATCGCTCAGTCTAATTAGATTATTTACATGAAGCATTTAAAACTACAAAGATGTCCTACATTATGAAACAACTGCATCGTACTAGTATATATAGTAGCTCATAATCTATGTGTTAGATTGCTTTGAGAATGCATAATAATATAGAGACATAACATATAACAAGAACACCATAAGAAGTCACATCTGCAACGTTTATGGCTATTGTGGCAACGTAAAATTAAATGTCTGCTATTGACATGGTATTGAGGTATTTCCATTAGTTTGTACATTCTTAATATTCTTAATGTATGTTGAATCTCATTGTACTGGGCCATAAAATGTAAAATCCAGTTTGTGAAACCTTAAATGGGGGAAAATGCTCTCAGCTGAAAATAAATAAACAGCCACTCCAAATGTTTCTCACAGAAGTGGAAAATTAGGCAGCCTGTGGTGACAGACCTTAAGAATGGTCAGGTAACACAAAGTGTTCCCTTTTGCCAGCACTGTGTCCGCATTCTTGCAACGAGGACAGTTCATATTCAGCAAGGTGTGCAGCAGATATGCCTCTGCCGGGGCCCAGTAAGGCACTGACTCCCCGAAGCATGACAGCTAGTCCCGAGAGCCTTTCATTTACTCTGAACATAATACTGTGTTATTGGCCATTATCTCTGCTGTCAGTGGCTATGTTGATATTTAATGAAGGGGCATCTATGTCTGGCTGCCATTTTTCAGCTGCCTCCGGTTGCCATGGAGACGCGGCGGCTGAGGGCAGCCAGGCCTGGCACATCATTTTCCACTTGAACCTGATAAGACAGGCATTTCAAGTCAAACGCAATTCAATATTTATTTTCTCACATTCATTTACATCTTGCATATTCAGTGTTACACAGAGAGGGGGAGGCATTAATGGAAACTTTTAATACCATTAAAGGGCATAAAATTATCAGGCTGCAGCTTCTGTTGAAATCATGCGATGCATAAGAGGGCTGGTTGGTATTCAGAATCAAGCTTGAGAGCCCTTTCCCCGTTTCTTCAGCCTATTGCCCAATTATTTGCAATTCAATTTGTTCCCATGGAAAAAAAATTGGCATTATTATCAGGCTTTTTTTTTGCATTCAAATGCTAATTTTGCTGCACCTTCAAGAGCAACGCCAAAGAAATGTGCAAATGCATAGATCACTAAACACAACTGAAAAAGTAACTGCCTCAATTATAAATGATAAATAAATAAATAAATAAATAAATATTAATTGATAAGAAAATTCTGGCAGATCATGTAGCTTCTACTAGATTCAGTCTGATAAAAGCAGGCTATAGTAGGTCATTTTTAAATAAGTAAGCAAACTTACACTTCTAATACCATGAAAAAAAAATACAAATCATCTGTGAGCTGGAGTCTGTGCAAAAGAAAAATATATATTGGGGCCACTTTAATACTTTGAGATATTAAAAAAGTTTTAGATTTTTTATAGAAGTTAAAATCAGAACATTGATTGATAGTTATTCATGAGTATTAGTATTTTGTTTAGGTAGTGTAGGCCACTACATATTTGATGGAATATGCTACATTTAAAAAATCCTTTTTAATTTAATCACAAAACATGTATAGTTATACAGTAAATAATCAACTACCAAGTCTGCTTCCTTTCTTAGCATTGGGAGCTAATTGGTTACTCACATTTTGCTGTGGCATCTATATAATTAGGCAATAGTTTTTAGCACCTTTTCATGAAGTGTCCCTCCTGATATTATAAGTGAATCTTTTTACCTGTTTGTTATAGTTGCAGTGTACTGATCAACAGCAATCACAGTGTTTCTTCAGAAGCACAGAAAACAAATGTTTGAATGCAGCAGATACTCCTTTCTGTTGTATTGGCATTACAAGCTTCATTAATTGGGAACACAATGGAGAGGATGACAAAACAATTAGCAAATGGTACTCAAGGCTCAGAACATCCAATCAAAAGGAAGAAAGGAGATCCATAAACTGTCCACACACTGCACCAGCCGCATTGAGGAGTTTATATTTAGTATTCAGGTGCATTCCAATTAATGCTCATAATTAAAGTTCATAGAACAAATGAACTACAAATATACAGACAGAAATTACCTACTAATCTATTTCTTGGGGTAGGTAGTGCTCTGCTTTTACCAATATCCATTCCTATAAACTCCATTATTCTTTGGAATTAGGCAAATTCCAGCCATTTCAAGCACTACAGTGTCCATGACACTTAGCAAATTGAAACACTGATTCTGTAGACATGTCCTTTCTGTCAGTAGCTTCATTTATCTGGCTTCCCAGAAGAAAGACCTCATTGTGAACTCATGCAAAAATGTACCCCTGTGCTGATCATCCATTTCTTGAAATTTTTGTGCGAAAAAAACGACCAGGGTAATTCCTTATTGAGTCAGCATAGGGTTTCAGAATGGCAGTAATTGCATTGTGACATGAGATAATACAGAGGCAAAGAAAAATTTATCACAATGTTAAACGGATTTAAAGAAAGATTCTGAATGTTTGTGACCATAATTCACATGGGCATCAGTGTCAAAGTGACTGAGCAATACACTGTTGGAAAAATGTTATGCGGGAACAATTAAATGTGCCAAAGACGTGAAAAAGGTCAGTTGCTAATTTGACTGTCATCTGAAATTCTAGTGCTGTCGCCCTTTCTTGAAGTTACAATGTCAAAAGCGAATCCTACAAAAGCTTAATCACCGTGAGATTGGCAAATACTGAATTGTAAAATTCTTGGCAATTGTTCCCCACTTATACCAACACACTGAGAGAAAGGCTTTGCGGTTTATTTCGTCTTCAGTTTCCAGAGGAAAATTCTAAAAATGGAATAGTTTAAAAGGACCAAAGAGGGAATAGTACAGTCAGTATTGCTGCTTTTAAAAGGCACCCAGTGCGGTAATAAAACCTTAAGAGACTGGTTGGTTGTACATACTATACCTTACATTTATGAATCACTGTAATTGACTTGGAATGCCACCTTGTTTTCAACTGAATTATTTGCCTGGTGCTGATTTTTTAAATTTGTTTAACAGAAAATGTAAACCTCCAATTACCCGTAGATCTACATTGCTATAGCAGTCAATTTAATTGCTTTACATATCTTATTTATTAAAATAATTTTGGAATTTATAGTGGCAGAATGGATCATATGTCAGAATAGAGAAAGCAAAGTACAAAATAATGCCACCAGTTCAACATTTTTTCCTGTCAGATCAACAACTGATGTTTGAATCAATTACATATTGATTTGTTAGATCATAGAATAATGCCTCTCTACTGCTGCTAACACTAAAATAATAATAATAATAATAATAATAATAATAATGGATTTTGGTAGATAGAGGTTGTCTCTGTGCTGTTTTTGTTTTTAAGGGCAACGAGTGAGCAGCACTGGGCCCTGTATGCAGGTATGACCACCGCCAGCCGGTGTCCTGCTGAAACCGGTCGTAGCCTTCAGCTGAAACAACGAGCGGTCTGAGTCCGGGGCCATCGGAGGGCTCCGACGCTTCGCTTCACAGCGCTGTGGAACACGAATACAGGCACGCCTTCCGAATAGCAAGCGTCCTGCGTTTCTCTGTTTGTGGCTCCTCTCCCTCCGCCAGCAGGACTTACAGTACGTGTCAAAGCCAGAAGCAGAGCCGAATACAGAAAAGAAATACGGAACTGAAGGAATGAGCATTTTCACTTGCTGGATTTACAGTATCACATTATCACTAATAGAACTGTGAAACAATCACAAACGTTAGCTGTCAGAACCGCAGCGAGTTTGCATCCTGAACCGTTCTTCATTCATACAGTAAATGGAAAAAATGTCCACGGCCGACACGCACAAACGGGGCCGCCGTGAGCAGACAGTCACGAAACGGCGGCCATCACGCGCGCGATCTGAGAGCGTCCTGTCCGGCGGCCCGCGGCGGCGTGTTCCGTGGGGACGCGCTGACACCCTGACACGCGCAGATAGCGCTCGGACAAGGCCCGTCACGCCAAAAAAAACACGGGGCCGGGAGCCCGTGCCCATTGTGCCGCGGCCATCAGGCCGGCGCGAGATTGGCCATCTCTTCCCCCTGCCCCTCCCCCCTCCCTTTTCCTCCGCATAAATATTCCTCCAAAGGGTACGGCAGCCCTCCGGTCCCAGCGGTCCCTGCACACTGCGCAGGCAAACATCTTTTCTCCCAGGACAGAGGTTTTCTATTTTCGTTTTTCTTTTGGTTATGTTGCTGGCCTCCAGGTCACCCCCCCCCCCTCCCCCCCCTCCCCCCCCCCCACCAACAAAAAATGCCATGTTTCTCCAGCGTGGGAACTTTGGGGTAAGGTCTCCTTCGTGATCGTTTTGAAAGACAACATTATGTCTTTCTGCAATGCCTTGAAGAAAAGTGTTTGCTACAGCTGTCCCCGGAGCACATCCTAATATGCAAACTCAAAAAGCAGATCTACCATCACTTCAAAAGCTAACAGCCTTAAACCACAGTCACTAAACATTTAGAACAAGAGCAAGAACGACCGTGCACTCTTGTCATATTTAAGTGATGGAAATATGCATAATTCCTGAGTACAAATGAGTAACAAAAAGTTATGTTTAATAATACAGTATGCGTCCAATGTGCAAGCATGAAGAGTTCTTCAAAAAAGGAACATAACTATATTCTCTCCAGTTACTGTGAGGTAATAATTCGTCCATTTAAAATACATAGTGCAAATACTTCTTCAGATCTTACACTTATGTGACTATGGATGGTAGCATTTGACAGCTGTGAATTATTTCTATTAATCCCAGATGAATATCAGAAATGTTCTTACTGTTCAGGATATCTAGATTGTTAGAGCAAATACTAAGTTGCATAAATGTTGAATGATGGTATTTTAAAGGTGGTCTCCTTTAAAAAAATTTATTGTTATTGAAATTTATAATGTTCCCCTACCGAGCCAATATTCATATGTTAAGTTGCATTGTGTTTGTGAAAGGACAGGTAAATTACCACATTATGGATTACGAAAGTTGAAACTTAACTGCATTAAAGTGATGACTCAGTGATTTTGACATGAAGAAAATCTGAGAATGAATCACAGGCAGATGACTATGAGTGTGAAATGTGGGTGGAGGACTGCTGTTGCATTTTTGACTAAGGCACCCAACTCAAATCCAGCCAGGGAAAATACAACTATCCAGGGAACGTAAGACAAGCAATTCAAACGGAACCAGGGCTTATCTTAGCAAATAAATGATGTAACGTTGGTCTACCCATTCGGTCTTTAGAGCAAGATCTCCACAAAAGCCTGTGTCACCCAGACAGAGTAAGACCATATTGACTTTGAGGGCTGAGAGCTCTGGGGTCATTCAGAAGGGATCATGGAGTGGTGTAGTTCATTTCCACATCCCGAGGGAGGTGGGGGGGGGAGGGGGGGGAAGGGGGTGGGAGGCAGGGCGACCAGCGTCGCCCGATGATCTGAGATTTATACAGGCGCACGGCGCGTTCTGCGAAGGGGGCCCCTACAGTTAGCACACACTCCCAGCAAGCATGTCAAGCAGTCCGATTCTGCGGAGGACTGTCAGAGGGAATGAAGCGCTGCTCGGAGTACTTTCCCCCACATCTGTGTGTTTACCCAGGGATCTGATTTTATAAAGCAGCGGGAGCGATTCTTCCTGCACTCACGTGCCCCCACCACCCCCCCTCCCTCCCCCCCTCAGGCTAAGTGGTCTTAACCCATTCTCTCGTGGGGCTGGGACAAAGGACCTCCCCAGGCAGCCTATAATCAGGCCCTTTCACAAAGACTTTCCTCCCCAGTCGGCCTCGCCTGACATGCTTCAAAGTGGATTTCTAAATATGTCCCAAATTTGCCTTGACAGTTTCCTACATGACTGAACCCAGCATTAAAAAGAGGAGGGCTTTGTCTCTCTGTGACTCACGAGAATGTAACTTCTGAGAAGAAACCTCAGTTTTTTATTTTATTCACTCACACACACACACACACACACACACACACACACGCACACACAAACACCCACATTCTCTGGATCTCTGTCATATAATTGACTTCAATAAGCATGTAGATGCAAATGTCCAAGTCTTTCAGCAGAATCATTCATAAGTGAAAACTGCAATCTATTCTGTACTGTGCCTACATTAAGCAAAATGAAAATGTGTATGCCAATAAAATCCACCTCAGAAAATACCACCAGCATAACACCAGTATCAGCCAATAATAGACTGAATTTACAACATGACTCATTCACAAAAGAAAATCTTGAAGAAAAGCGAAATTGTGAAAAATCTAGCATGTTATTTCACCATTGACCAGTTTGAAAATCACTTTAGAATATGTTTGTGGAATTTTAAAAAAGCTCTCAATTTTTACAGAGGAGTTCACAGAATTATGGTATTCTTATTTATGTTCATCTATGCTTGTCAACAACATTAAAATTGGTAGAAACAAATTTACTAGGAGATAAGGAGATATGCAGTAATTACTAGGAAAGATAATTATGACAAACATGTATTAGGTATGAGTAACTGGAAATCACCTGTATTTTCCCATTCAGTATTTAAATAAAGAATTTTTTTTACATCATGCAAAAACCAAGCCTGCAATCTAAAGCAACAATGATTTTGTTAAATAAATAAAAAAATTGAATAAATAAATAAATAAATAAATAAATGTGAAGTGGAAACACAAACGTAGCTGAAATCCAAGGGTGAATATGTGCACACTAAATATGGAGGGAAGCTAAAGCAGAATCACAAAAAAATGAGCTCATTGATATTCTTGTGCAGTAGAGGGCTTTGTTGCCTCTGCCTATCAGTGCACAAATGTAAAATTCAACTCACAAAAGACTATGCCTCTTACCTGCGCATTCATAATGAATTTTAACATTTTTCTTCAAGCGGCAGCAAAATTTTTGCAAAGTGCAGAACACAAACACTCTGTGGGTAGAGGGCTGTGGGCTGTGAATTTACTGTGGATTCTGAAGCTGTGGTCTGGTGACGGAGGCGAAATCTAAAGGGCAAGCTTCTGGGTGGTTAAATGGAATCTTTTCATGCGTGACTCTCCACAATTGCTCGATTGCTTGGTTTCTCACAATTTTTTTTTTCAAAAGGAAGACTGATGCAGACATTTCTCTCTTCTACCTATTCTCCTCTACTGACACTAGAATGTAATGACATAGTGCAGAGATTTGTATTCAGCATAAAGCCAGCAGAAAAGCATCTCCACACAGTCTGAAGATATCCCTCTTCGGGTCATTCTCTGCGCAAATAATTTTTAAAATAATTTGTCACACCTTAAAAATATGGTCAAAGCTGAGGGAACCTAGCATGAAGTGACAAATCATTCACCCTCTCGTAGGCCAGCATCTGACCACCATCTAGTGAAGAGCTTGTAACGAAATTATAACGCCCATCTTCGGACATTCCTGGCTGTGTTTCCCTTTTGGCCCGCTGAGGTATTTTTGGGGGTGATGATGTTTTCCTCGTCAGTCCTAAATGCCTTGGCGATACAGTGTGGGCCGGAGGCAGAGGTCCAGGACCAGCGGAAGAGATCACGCAGGCAAACGGGATTGTGGAGGGGGAGATAATGGCGGCACTCCGACAGACCGGGACATGAATTCTAATCTTCCAGCAGAATTTCCCTGCACACACAGCAAGCTATTGATAACACTGTTTATTCAGGACAAAATGCCAACAGCACTGACATTCATTGCCACAATCGAACCAGGAAAATGCTAATGAATTCCCGGAAAACAGATCCCAAAAGGGTGACAATATTGCGTGGAAAGCTTTGTTTGTCCATGTTAAACCTGTGGTAGATAATTAAATATAAATATTGGGTAAATATTCTGTAGAATAACTATGGGGTCTGTGTAGGCCTCCAATCCAGATTGCTCAGTTATGGAAGGACAGGAAAACACAACCTGAAGCTGAAATCCTGGGTGAGATCAGGGAGCACGCATTAACAAACACAGGCCAGCAGAATCCAAACATTGCCTGAGATCACACAGAAAATGCAGCCTCTGTTTCTGAAACACCCACCTACAATGACAATATGATAAAAGGGACATTTTGTGTAACGCTATTTCAATTTGGAATCACATTCTCCTTGGACCATATCCAGAGAAGGCTTTTAGCGCATAAAAAAAACACGAAACGAAATGCTGCACAAACACCACTAACCGTTTAATGGGACAGAAATGCAGTGTTTCAAAATGTGGACACTCCTGTCACTGACAAAATAGCTAAATGTTTTCTGTGAACTCAAGGTCTTCTTCAAATGTCAAGAAGGCAAAACCTGTTTTGATTTCTGCATTACCTCCCTTTTCCATTGTGTTGTGTAACAATATGCCATCTAATAAATTAACGAAGGCCTTCCAATGAGATTGCAATGTGAGAAAGATAATGCAAGCATAATTATTGCAGACGGTTAAAATCAAGGAGGGGATCTAACAACATCTACATGTCTGCGTTGAAGGCTCAGGCTGGGGAGCCTCCACACAGAGAATTTCAACTAACCGCAACCAGCAGTGACATTTTCCAACCGCTCTCAAGCATGAAAAAGCTTTTCCTCAGTTCATGATTCACATTAAAGGCAGGGGCATTAATAAGGAGCAGGAGATGTAAACTCTCTACTGTGGCCCAACAGATACTCCCACTGCAGAGAGAGAGAGAGGGAGAGAAAGAGAGGGAGAATAGAATCCAGTCCAAGATTTCCGCCATTATGCTACAGTGATGGTGACCCAATGCTGTGGCCCCTAGCGTCTCAGTAATCAAGCAACCAAACACAATATTAATTAGCAAGAGCGAGAGCACTGACCTTTGTTTATCGTCATCACTATTGCTAGCATACAGCTTGCCGAATACAAAAACATACAGTAGGCTGGATGCGGCAACCGCTTCCCTTTCTTGTGGCCAGCAACACCTCATGCACATGCTCAATATATACACACAAAAAAAGGCTGAAAGAATTAAAAGAACATATATATTGGTCTTGGACAGTAGATGCCAGTATTTGCATTATGCATTCATTACAGAGGCAGAGGTCACATTACGAACACTGCATTTAAGGAGTTCTTGTCTGCGGCTTAGAATGTGCATCACAGTCAACCACTCAGACATGCAATTACAGCCAAGACCTCACCGCAAGACAATTTTGCCTCTGGTTTTAAAGAAATCTGCGGTTAGCTCCAGTTCTGGCCGGATCCTGCTTGGTCAAAGGTGCGCTGAGACTTAATTGCAACTGAAGGATGATTTACATAACTGTCATTTCAGTGGATGAGGCAAAAGCTACTGGGCCAGCCATGTTAGCTAACATTGCTTACAGGAAGCCTGTAAATAGAATTCACGCAGTGTAAAAGACCTTCAAACATTTGTCTGGGAGCAGCCATTTGCAACATGCCATTTAATCAAAAATAGTATGACCTTTAATATCATTAATGAATCATTTAAATGTTCATTTTCATGAATACTGACATCCCACCCATGTACTTTCAAAATAAAACATTGATAAACAATAAATGCTCTGATTTAAAGGCTAATCTATTCAGAGTAAAAAAATCTGTGAATAAAACAGGGCTTTCTTTATACTATACTGACTGAAGGACAGTATTATACAAGATATGAGGTAAACAAAAATAAGTACAAAAAAGTCAGTATATTTTAAAAGGCTTCACAATCCTTAAAATAAAGGTCAAAGAATATCTCCAAAGGGGTTCTGCTTTTGCCTCAGGCAATTACAAAATGTCTCACCAACTGAAAAACAGGCAGTTTCAGTATGTGAAATGGCATCATATTTTTCATGTTTTCATGAAAATGCAAGAGTGCCTGGGAAGGACACACACACACACACACACACACACACACGCACACCACAACGCCTAACAAACGCCAGAACTCTTAATTGTGAAACAGCTGAAACTGCTGTTCCAGGAGGTGTCTCAAGCCTGCATGTTTCAGTCACAATGAGCTTGCAGCTGAAAGCCATAGCCATCTGATTGCATTTGCATCTCTTGGGCAGTTGCAGCTACCAGCTGACCATCAAGAATGCAATCAAACAAAACTATTTTAAAGCATGCTCCTTTTGCATTCTAAGTGCTGTGACATTATTTCAGTTCAGCCATTGCAGTGGTATTATGAAATAATTTTGTACATTGATTTTGGACAAACCATGTGATATGAGTTGCAAGTACAGTACCTCATGAGCTTATTGTAACGGTGACTGAGTGTGTGACAGAATGCAGGTCACTTTATCCCATTATGCAATCACCCGAAGTGGTGTTCAACACTACCGAAAGCAGGACCACTCAACTCTGATGCGTGAGGCCAGCAGTGCAAAAGATAACCCAACTCTTTCGGCCACAGACACACCCAGAACCTGGGATTAATTATAAATAATTAAGACAATGACTATTGGTCAAATCAGATAACCTAGGTTAAAGGTAAATGCGGAGGCTAACAAAACATGGCAACACATGACATTCAGTAGCAGGTTTAAAAGATTAAGAAACTAATTTCATAGAACATCCTTGAGTGCCTATGCCCCATTGATGACTAATAAAGACACATGCATTAATTAAAATCCATACCTACATATAACAAATGTGACATCAGCTGGTGGCCATCACAAATAAAAAGAAACTATACATGTTCAGGTCTTTTCAAATAATTCTCTAATTATTGTTAGAATCCTGTTTTGTATGTCCAGGCCTATTTCATTTATTCTCTTGCACCACTGCCATGTGTGAAACAGAAAGTAATTGGTTCTTTTGACAAAACTTATTTATTGTTACCTTTTCTAACAAACAGACTCAGGAGGCATGATGCCCAAAATAAACAGCATAAATGTAATGGGAATTTAATAAAATGGCAGGCAAATGTTGAAGATACACTAATCTGGGCTTCCAAAGTTACTGCTGCACATCCCTGAACAAATACAATGAGCTAAATCCTGGAGAGGAGTCCAAAAAATCAAATATTAGCACATCAACAAACTTGAGGAAGGGAGAGCAGATGATTCCTCTCTTTAGCCCAAGAGGGCACTGTGCTCTTTTTCCCTCTCTGCAGTCCAACCTCAAAGGAAATCTGAGAGAGAGAACATATCAGGCAACACACAGCAAGCACGTACGATTCCGGATGTGACACATTTCCGAAATCTCACGTTACCGCATTAGTAATCGACGGCGCACGATCCGCAGCGACAGCGCAGCACGTACAGAAGCGTCTCGAAGTGAGAGTGAAGCGATTGGGAGCGTTTACAGCGAGCGCTGTCGACCTGAAGATGTGCTGAGAACACAGGCCAGGCTGCGTCCCTGGCTGTCACCTCAGAGCACAGAGCATGCGCTCGCGAGGGTCTCCGGGAAGGCAGCGCGGGAACAGCACGAGGTGCTCCCCAGTGTTTCCGGCGCCGCGGCGCGAAACGTTCTCAACAGACCATTTCTCACAACAAAAAAATGGTGAAATCGCGGCTGTCGACAGCACGGCTCTTGATGAACAAATTGCGGCACGCGTTCCAAGATGGGGCTTTTTTTTCTCTCTCCGGCTCCTTTCCGACACGTCATCTCACAGCCCACCGCTGATTTTTTTTCCTCACGCGCTCGGGATATTCGAGCATTCCATATGTTTCCCGGGTTAAGACCTTAGATAACTCTGCTTTGCATAATAGTGCTTTACAGCACATATACCACAAACCACAAATCTCCTTTCCCAGAGCCCCCATTACTGCTGAGCACTGTGTGCTGGTAAAACCACAATAATGCTATGAGTGAAATGGCTGCATATGGACATATTACACATTTTCACTGATATCACCATATAGTATATTTGCATGACAGTGACTTCCCAAAAAATACACATAAACCACAATTAGCCCAGTTCAGATTTCCCAATGTTGAATTTTTCATTTTCCCCCCTCACATTCATACAGTACTGATATGCTTTTCATATTTGCACATACTTAATCGTAAACTTAATCCATTTAATAAAGTCAAATGATCATAGCCACCCTTTTCTGTAAACATCTGTAAATAATTATGCACTACAGACGACAGAAAATGTTTTTCAAAATATGAAATGTGTCGATGCTTTATTTTTAGCCCTTTCATACTCAACAAATTTTACGACAGTATTTTAAAATGATGATGATGATGATGGGGATGATGATGATGATGATGATGATGATAATGACGGTGATTACCCACATTGTCATAAGCAGCTTGGAGCCCTGTCAGACTGTACTGGTCATCATGACGCCTAGCAATACCATTCTGCAATCAACCCAGACCTCTGCATGTGATTGTACAGCACTGTTCCATTCAAAGTCAAATTATAGGCCTAAAAATGAGATGCATCAATATTCAGAGATGTAAATGAGCACCAAAGCAGTGGCAGTACACATCGTAAAATACCATCACAAATCATATTTCAATTCAGTTCATCTCAAATGTTTTGTAGGCACTCTAGAGAGAATAGATTACATGTTTTTCTAAATAAAAAAACGCAGCTGCATTTATTTGCTCGAAAAAAAAAGGTTAAACATTCCCTCCAGATTACAGGATGATGAAGAAGAAAACATGCTGACCTTTACTCAAAGGAGTACAGTACATTTTGGACATGCAAATAAAATCTGAAATGAAGACAGATAAAATTACACATTCACATTTTATAGCTTGAGTTTACCAGCTCCCAATGAGAAATTACCTCGGTTCAGCTAAAGCATTTACAAAGAATTTTAAAAATTTGATTGAGTTTCAAATTCTTCACTGATATTTTATCAAACTAATAGCCTAACCAAAGTAACTATCATTAGGATACTTTATCATTTCTCCTTTTTGGAAAATAAATTACAGCATAAGTGCTCTGAACAAGTAAAGTACAATAAAGTAAAATTTATCATTTATCATTATCACCTACAACATATAATCTATTAAAATTGTATTAAGAGTTTATGTTTTTCTCTACAGAACAGAAAACAAACGTGATGCTTTGTGACATCACTGTGCAAAAGCTGAATTGTCACTTGTAATCAAGGTTGCAAAATCTTGCTCTGCAGCATTGCCTTGAAAACTGTCTGGAGCTCTTTAGGTTCCAAGGGTTTCCTCTAACTGTGTGCATGACCTCATCACATCACAAGGTCACCATCTCTCAGCCCTGCCTGGTTCTCTAGTGCATACTCACCAGTCATGAACCAGCATCTTTCAAAAGATGTGCACACACACGCACACATGCAAGCACACACACACACACATGCACACACAAGTGCAAACACACACAGGCGCATGCAGGCATGCACGCATACACATGCACGCACACACACACACCCACACACACAGACGCACACACACATGCACAGACGCACACACACATGCACACATGCACACACACACATACACGCATGAATGCACGAATGCACACACACACACACACACAAATGCACGCACACACACAAACACACACACACACACAAACACATGCAGGCAGGCATGCACACACACACACACAGACCCATGCATGCGCACACATGCGTGTACACACAGACACATGCACACACGCACACACGCACACACACGTACACACGCACGAACACACGCATGCATGGCACACATGCACACACACATACACCCACGCACACACATGAAAACACACACACGCACACACACACACAAACACACACACATGCACCAGCTCTAACCTGATTCATGTCATTAATATGCACACATAAGATGTCAGAATGATGTGCCTTTGTCAATACTGTCAAGGCATTTTTAGAGAACCACACCCCTTATTGGCTGTCTACCAGCCACATTCAACCCATCCTTGTCTTGAATGCCACAGAAAAACTGGGTTGCAAGCTTCAAGTGGAAGCCATTGATCTTTACAAAGAGACAGTCTTCCATTGTTGCCTGGGCGTGTTCTATAACCACCTTTCAGGGAGAGTAAGAGTGACTGAAGCCAAGTATTCTCCCAAATGCTGTCACAAAAGCAATGCAATACTCCTGTTTAAAGGATGACATGATGGAAACCAGAAGACATTATGCTTCATATGCACTTTTCTAAACCTTTTCTTTCTTAAAGAGATAGATAAAGAATGAGAAAGATATGGAGTAACATGGTAAGTATATGAGGTTGGAAAATGCACTCATTTATAATGAGTGTGCCTGGTAGCTTAACTGGCCTATGCAAAGCACAGCATCAAAAAATCACAGATTAAAAAAATGAAACTGTGGACGAATGAAAATAATACGAGATGATTATCTTGGTTAATTAGCTTATATTTTCGCAAACAATTGACATAAAATAAATGAAGCAAGGACCCTGTTTCAATTATTATAATTGACAGGGACTTCTGTGACGTCTGCCTTCGTTCCCAGAGATGATAGAGGCTTACTGCCCTACATTTGGAAGACAGGCACAATGGGCAGAGATTATAGTCTTCCTCTGTGAAATGGGGTGCTGATTAGAGAGCATAATTGGGTTCATTTTCATTTGGTTCATGTGTCTGAATGGGCTGACTTTTAAAAAGATTCCTTGGGCTGAATGACCAGGCAGGCAAACACCTGAATGGAACACACTAAAAAAAGACTATGCCAAAACCGGGAAAGCATCATGTATGCATCATGAAAGAATGTGGGGGACGGAAAAGGGCATCTAGTCAGGGTAGGATGGGCATTCAACAAAGCCACACCCTTCTGTTTTCAGACACACAAAAAACACAGGGAAATGAATAACTGAGCAAACAAAAGGACTTGTAAAAGAATGATAAAAATGGATAAATCATAAAACATTTTTTGGATTAAATACATGAGAAAAGGTGGAGAACAGCATCCCATTCTATGACATCAATTAATTGATTCAAAGATTCAGTGTCAAATTGCTATCTGTTATGCATATAACACATAGAACGAAGAAGGACTTGCCAACTTTGAGGTTTGGTGAAAGGCAATACAGGGGCAGCTGCCAAACAAGAGATTTGCAAGGAATTTTTCAACTGTCACACATTACAGAATGAAATATGATATGGAGCATGACAGAGATGGACCAGATAAAGTAGGGACGATCAAGTCAAGAGAGTAAAGCTACATAAAATCGCCAGACTGACCATCTGTTCTCCAAATAACATCACGAGTAGGAAGTTCTAGTCAGTCTGTCTGAATCCTATAAATTAAAGCCTGTGAAGACCATCCAGTCAAAACCAGGAACTAGCTCACACATTGAAGAAAAGGCTAATTATCAGTAGTGTTTCAGCACCAGGGGCAGTTCCCTCCCCTGTCCTTGTTGAAAGAGCTGTAAGTAAGACTGTCAGGCTCTCTTTTAACCTGAAAGCCTACCTCAGCTGAAGGCCTTGCTTGGTACAACATACAATTAAAGCCAGTCCTTTCTTTCCCTCCTTCCAAAAACAAGTCATGTTAAAAAAAAAAAAGCAATTTTAGTGCGTGATATGACCATATATTAAACAATTTATAGATTATATAACGATTGGGATCTAGTTTAAACAAAGAAACTAAATAAAAAATTGATGGATCCCGATAGCGTTCCTAGTCTTCTGCTGAGTTCGGGTTGGAGAGATGGATCTGGAAAATGCTCAGTCATCTGGCGGGGCAAGCGATGCCACCCTGAATTATGCGCTGCCAGCTTCTGAGCTGAAAGGAGTTGATGGCTCTGGAAGGCTTGGATATAAACAAGTTGCTCTGAAAGGGTGCCAGCGTGGAAGCGATTTGAGTACTTTGATAATTAGTGTAAGTATTCGCCGGCCTGTGTAGCGCAACATAAAAATGGGCGTTCCTTAAATCCATCTGCAGTCAGGAGTGCCAGCAAGCCCCGAAATGATCGAGCAGACAAGATCCCATCTGTCTTCATATCAAAAGCTCCAGGAGGTGAATTAAAAGGCAGGGAGATGGAGAGAGTGGAGTTTTCCCCCTTCCCAGCAACGGCCGAAAGGATTCTTTCATCTGTACCAAACACGCCGCATAATAATTACATGTCATGTGCTTTTCATGTAACCACTTGTGCGGATAACGCATCATGGTATTTCTGTTATATCATTTAAGAACTTTAAGTAAGGACAGTTACAAACTCCAACAACTACTAGCGCATTCAAATAACTAGCATATCTAAATATCATACAAAGGAAATGGCTAAATGACTTTGATGAAGCCAGCTGGGCAAGTCTTTTTGCACAAAAGTACAACCTTGTTCCTCAGCCAAACAATAATACTATTTTCTTAGACAGGAAACAGTACAAAACCCACCCACTCCCCCTGGCAAAGTGGAAAATAAAAGAGAAAGATGTTCCTAACATTAGCATGGAAGCGAATGGATGTGCTCTTAGAGAGAGGAGCCATTTGTTTTATTAACTTGATTGAAAGCCGGGGGCAGGAGCAATGCAGCTGTGGATAGCGTTGTTACTACATGGAAGAGTCACTTTTTCAGAGGGAACAGCCACGGTTTTCTCCCAGCATGAATACGGGATTCAAGTGATATGAGGCAGCAAACTATTTAAATGTAATGCAATAATAATAATAATAATAATACTACCACTAATAATAATAATGATACCTCCACTACTAATAATAATAATAATAATAATAATAATGTACCAAATCTGTCTAATCATGAACAGTTTATGTGCTTCCTCGTAGCAAGTATATTCATGGATAATGAACAGTGATGCTATCTCTGCTCACACATAAATCTACTCTGGAGTTCATTAAGATTCCTTTCTAATACCCTTTCCAATATTCCTTTCTAAGAGAAGCCATGTGTTTTTGAAAGGTGTGTGTAAACTGATTTCACTAACATGAATAAATGTGAAGCGCCTTTATTCAAGTTAATGAAGGGAAGGTGGGGGAGTCCAGTAGATTGATGTGGAATGAGCTTTTCTCCCTGTGATACCACCTTTTTACAAACCAGCCCAGTCTTTCAACATCCAATATATATTCACAGTTACAACACTCACAAGCTGCGTTGCATGAATGAATAAGGTCACCTTCAAGGATGGAATGCCCATACTATATTCATTTTGCAATTAAGTGGCTGATTACATTTTTAGGGAGCATAATTACCAGAAGGGTTACCCCCAACTAAAGAACAAAATTATTCTATTTTCCTTTTAGACTTTTTACAATGACAATGTAAAATATCTGGTCATATAAACCTCATTTCTTATTTTACTTACATTAAGGTGCAGTTCATAATCTAACAATAATGTAAAAATGAATTATCATTGTTCTTTGTAACAGAAATATAGTATATGATAATCAATAATCATAATACAAATTAATATATTTCTCCCTGAAATCAAGTGTACAAATAATGTCCAGAGCACTGAAGCTAGATGAAATTATTCAGGTAAAGACAATTTAGAATTTAGGAAAATTTATGATCGAAAGCATTCCCAGAATTCTTTTTTTGGTTGGAAAATAAAACGAAAGAGTAAAAAAGTAGTGAGTAAATGAGTAAATGACTTCATGGCAAGCTACAAGGGTTATCGAGCATAGAAATGTTTTCTTTTATTTTCTAACCATCAAAATGTACAACCATGTCATTCTAAGACTGATGTCAGTTTGACACTGACGTGACTGAATGAAGATGCACAGCAAAAATAAGTACAGACAAGCTGGCACAGAGGGAATGATTACACCTATCTGCCAGGCCTTACATAATTTATAATCACACACACTGGCTGTGGCTTCTCATGAAATATCTACCATAAATGTCTCAACAGAGTGAGTTTTCTTCAAAAACAAATGAATATGCCCTTTTCAATATGTCAGATCCTTATTTGGTATGAATATTTAGGAATCCAGATGGTATTAACATTTGCTTTGCCAGTATATTTTGAGCATAATTTGCAGATACTTACTGAATTCAAGGCATTACAATGCAATGAATATGTGATGTAACGACATCATTAAAAACAATAAAGTACGCACAAAGTAATAATAAAAAAAGGCTTACATTACAAGGATTGAACTGGGGCCTTAAATGTGTACTTCACTCTTCACATTCAACCACTAGGGGACACTGTATAGTTAGAGCATATGCTACAGGTGGAAAAGACTGTATGAAATATTACACCACCCTAACAAATTGCAGCGGGTGGGCAATGTCATTATGCCTTTAAAAAAACTCTGCGTTTCTGCACAACAACACAATATTGACAGCAACACTGCACTCTCCAATAACAAATGCACATAAGTAATTCCTAGCAAAAGCCACAGTGACAGAACTAGAGATGAGATTAAATTCTTATGTATGTAAATTAATGTTTCCTGACAGCTTCTGGGAGACTCAAACCGGCAAACCCAGATGCAGCAGAAGCAGGCCCATTGCTATGAGCAGTCCTGAGGGGGCCCCACCTGTCCAATTGGAATGTTGTGCTCACCCCCAAAAATAGAGCCGATCATTAATCCAGGTATTTAAATAAAAGCACTCAAGGTGCATTAAGCATTGCTGGACTCATTGTACATTTTCACTGAACAAGGAACAGGCACACCGGTTTATTCATATATATTATGCCTTTTCATTATTATATTGTTTATTCATATGAATGGTAAAAATTATATTACAAAATCTACAACATTACCATGCCATGAGTTTTGAATCTGTTTTGGTACATGTAGAGGGCATGAGAGTGGATTTCAGTCATAATTTCTAAAACAGCACACAAACAAAGCTGGACATTTAGCACAACTGAATAAAGAATACCCAGAGGAATCTTTCATATTATTGCCAGTCCCTAATTGCTCATAAACCCCAATTCATCTCAGATGGGTCCAGCTTGACCAGACTTCAACATTGTCAAGTTGAGGCCTTTTGAAACCATTAAATGCCTATTAAAAGAGCATTTGCTCTCTCTTTCCCTGACACACAAGAAAACACATGGGAACACATGAGAACAAAATGGCTATTATTTACAACCAACCACTCTAAAGGATATTTATAATTAAAGAGACTCATCAAGCAGGAGAATGCTTAATTAAACCTAATCAAATTTGCAGAATATTTGGACTGAGCTTTAATGATTTTATAGCTCATATACTTTTCACCTTAAAAATTTACAACATGCACCTTCACATTCATTTGATGCATAAAAAACTGTATTGGTTAAAGACAAATTTATGTAAAATACATAGTGCTTTCAGTGGGGAACAAGGTAAAATGTATTTTCCGTACAAGCTCCATAAAAATGGTAGAGCAGTTCATTGCTCACGTGGTTTATCGCAGAAACAAACAAAAAAAAAAAAACTAAAGGGGGGGCGGGTGCGAGTGTAGTCCAGTCCAGGAAAGATGAATGACAGAGTCTAAATGAAATGTCACTCTCAGTAATAGGAAAACCCGGAGCCAGAAAGCAGGTCACTTAAATTGCAAAAGATATACTTAAGCAGTTTTGCCTCAGGCGCCGTTCGGTTGACAAAACTGTTAACATTAGCTTTTAAAAAAAGCACCGAATAGTTGCCACTATAGCCCCAGATGGTGTGCAGGCCTCGTGCATCCACACAGCAATCAATCTAATGTCCATGATTATACACTGTCTATGTCCTGTCTGCATAAACAGCCAGAACATGAACAGTAATAACGCTGGTGGACACAAATTGGACTGTAATAGGTCATGGTTTTGATTTTGCATGGTGGGTAATCGTTGATGTCCCATCACTTCTTGCCAAAATAAAACTGCGAAGGTTTGGTTCCGCCCTATCATGGAAATGTTTGCCCATCTCAGATCACCCGTGGGCAGCACAGACGCCCTGTCCCTGGCACACGCGCCTCCCAAAGGATTGAGTCTTCAGGGAGGAGGGAAGAGGAAAGTGCTGGTGCTCCCTCCATCCCTCTCTCTCTCCCTCTCTCTCCTTCACCTCTACACTATTGTAGCTGCAGGAAGGGAGCTGCATGCTTCATTTAATAGAATTAATTAATTTCCTTTCCCTCTCAGTGGCGCACCAAAAATGCACAAACAATGCAATAATCATGAACAAGCAAATAATACAAAGGGTGGAAAAACTGCCGTTGTGCAAAAATCACAGATCTTTATTTTCCGTCATTTCGTTTTTTTAAACACTCGTTTAAGTTCTAATCCAGCTCTGCACACTGTCAGAGTGTCACAACTCCAGAACTAATAAAGCTGGTTCAAAACCCCCTAACTGTAAAACTACAATGCTCTGTGATAAATGTAAAATGAAATTTGTGAAGATACAAGACATGACATTATGGAGATACAGGGTTTATGCACAACACCAACAAAATACAATTCATCCTTCTGGACATTTCTCCAACATTCATCTGTCAACCTAGTACCACTGAATGATGTAAGAATCTGAATATTTCATACCAATAAAATGTAAATGATAATGCTAATTACTGTAAAAGGTCTTTCCTTCTTCATTCAATGATTACAAGGTATATATTGACTGCTCACAATGACCAGTATGACTTTGCATTTCAAATCAGTTAATCTTTTGACATTGTTACGCTCCTTTCCCTCAGTCCAACATATGTCTATCACCAACAGCTAATGTGCTACTGACCTTTCCCAAAATAAACATTGCCCCCCCCCTCCCCCGCCCAGAATCCAGGAAGTGCCCTGTTCTTTCAAACATGGCCTCCAGGAATAATCAACAGCAGAAAAAGCACTTGCTTTTAATTAAGATAACTAACACATTTGCTTTCATAGTTTTCAAATCTCGCCTTGCAGCCATTAAAATCCTGTCATAAAGGCTGTCCCTTTATCGCGTGTATTTTTCGTTCCGAATCTCCCTGAGGCAGATTCTTTTTGTCTGGGGAGCGTTCTGTCACCGCAATACATTCTTTAGCTTGAAGCAATTGGACTGCTGGGAGTTTGGCCTCATACAATAGAGCCACACAATTGTAGAAAATTATGGCTGGACTAAGATACTTAGGCCCCCACTAAAATGGTTCTTATGATAACCAATTGGTTGTAGCAATTGTGAATAATTGAAATGGTGCTGCTGCTGCACTTGCATTATGAATTAGGTATGGTATACACATTATTATTATTATTATTATTATTATTATTATTATTATTATGAATTCATAATTAACCAAATGCAACCAAATGCACTTATATATTATATTATATTATATTATATTATATTATATTATATTATATACTTTTTTACATTCTTTACATACTTTATGTAACATTATAACAAAATGTGGCTCAAAAACCTCTAAATAATTTAATAAATACAACTAATCCAAACATATTTAAATACATGTTGATATAAATGACATAATTCAGGTACTGCGTTTGCATTTTCTTTTTATCACACTGCAAAATTTGGGATATATTAAAATGCACATTGATTGGCAACTATCACTAAAAATCTGAAAAGAAATGAAATATGTACTGCAAAACTGAAGCAAAGCTGCTAATAAAAAATTTAACAAATTCACAGTTTGTCTTTTTATCTGTTTTATCTATAGTTATTTTATTTATTTCCTGATACCAGTATAAGGAATAAAGAGAAAAGCAGAGCTGTGTAATTATCTACATCTATAATATTTTGAATTAATTCCCTTACATTTAGGTTAAATAACTAGAAAGATTTTTGACTTGAAGTCAAATATATAATAATTTTATATGCAAGACAATATATAATCCTAACAAAGAATTACATCTATGATTTTTATTATTGCATGATTTCAATAAAATCAGAAAATATTTTACATAAAAATAACATAAATTGAAAACGAAATGCAGCCTTTGTTACAGCTAATTCATCCCAATTGTTCATCATTAATTCAAAATGCTCCCTTAAGATGATGCACAGAATTACCATTAACTCATTTATGAAACGTGCATTCATTGGTTGATAGCGAAACAAAACTGCATTCAGCCCTCAGGGCATCACCTACCCAGCTGGTAATTAAAGGAAACCCAACAGATTCGGGCAACACTGTGTCACATTTACTGCCCGCATTCTGAATTGCTTTGAACAGCCTGTTTAGATGTCATATTCAAACTATTAGACCTGAAAAGAAAATGGCTGTCTTTCCCATCACAATCACTAGCACAAAATGACATGTGATCTGCCATTTGTGTCAGGGAAATAAGACAGGTTCTCATTAGCTTGTCTTTACAGATATTACAACACAAAGGGACAGAGGGCAAGAGATTTCTTCTTCAGACGAGGAAAGGAAGTGGCTTTTCTTTGTTCCCTTGGAATGCCTTCCTAAAGAGAGATGATGAACATCAGGAGAGCTAGCCGACAGGAGACACGAAGACAAAAAAGACGCAGCTCCTCGAGTAAAAACTGCACTGTCAACACAGCACACATTGGATGCACGCAAATTACAGAAAATATATAAATAACCTATATTAAAATAATCACTGAAATTATTCATCTTCTCAGTAAAATAAACATTATGTAGAAATGATGTAGAAAAGCAGAACAGTGCCTTTTGAAAATCTACACATAGTGCCCATATTTTAGCATATGCAAACGCTCAAGTCCCTGATTGCCATCGATGGAACCGCTTTCAACAAACTGACACAGATTATTTCACAGGACTTGTAAACACTTCAAAATATTGGATCTTCAAAAGGACAGTCTGTGCATCACTCAGCTAAAGGTGGTATAGGCTTACAGAAATGTGTGTGGGTTGTACTAATCAATTATAATGGGTGCCCAGGCAGTTACACTTACAGCAAGGCCTACTTTCTGGGAGTGTCATCTGGTGCTTTTCCCCACAGCCTATCCTCTATGTAATGTAAATGGAGCTTAAGTATTTGGTTAATGCCATTTTAAGCAATATCCTCATTTGTGTGAACAATGAAAAAGAAGTAATTATTACAGTTTGAATATTATTGTTTGGTCTGAGCAACTAAAAAAACCTTAACACACCTTTGTTTTGGAAATCTAATATTTCTGCAGATAAATTTCATTCTATAGAATCCAGGTACTTTAAATTACTTTATACTGATTCCTAAATATTATGTATTATATTTATGCAAGCCAAGTTAAATAGACTGTCCTTTTTAAAAACATAAGTAGTATTTCCTTGCAAACAAGCTTATTTTTCTTTTTCATTTATTTTATTTCTTTATACATTTCAGATGTCTATGAATGGCTCCAAGAATTTAAATTTACAAGCAGAAAAACACAATATAATTTTATATAATTCTTAGGTCAATTGGTTTGTTCCTGAATATAATCAATTCAGAACCTGAGAAACTGTTTGGAGTATTTCATTGTCAATGGTGATTTCTAATTCCACATTTATTTTCCAAAATTACAAATTTATGCACAGGCTTAGGTTTTTGTTTCATTCCTACAAAGTTAAGTTGGCAGAAAAAACTGTATTTTGACTGTGTCTAACCATTGAATTATTATATAGCAAACAATAATGAATTATACAGCAATTTTCTAGTTATTGTTAGTCCAAGAAAAGTGATTTGTATGGCCTGCTTTGTTTTAAGGCTATATAAAGCTTAGGCAAAAAGAAAAAAGAAATGTATTAATGCATGGCATTACAAGGCATGACAGAATGCTTGAGATAGAACAAATACTAACGTTTGAGCCAGAACAAACAATGGATAGAAAAAGCACTAGCAGTACACTAGCTTATGGAGCAAGGTGTTCAGACAGATGTGTCTTCATGAAGCAGAGGTACTGTAATGACTACCCATTTTAAACAGGCACACAGTACATTACATGTTAAAGATTTTAGCTTCCTTTACCAATATTAAACAGTAGAATACACATTACCACCAAATATCAGAACTATTCATAATTCTATTCATTCATTATATAAACTAATTTTCGAGAAACCCTATGCCCCAAATATTACAGACACAAGTATTAAATTATGACATTTTTTAATTGCTTTATTAATAAAATTCCTCAATTAATGCAGTTAGTATTTCCTGACCTTGTGTGATTGTGTAATAATGTGTTTCTAGCATTGGAAAAGTGAGGATTGTAAATCTGGAGACAGTAAAGCAGATTCTTTGCAAAAGGCCAAGTTCAATTATACTTCTGAGAAAGCTCCCACCTCCAGCCCAGGCACCAAAATATCAGGCCACTCCATTTCCTGTGTCTTGCATTTTGCATCATTGTCTTAAGCATCATTAAGGATTGTTTGACTGACTGAATTTGACTGAATTGCATGTGTTCTTAAATTGGCTAAGCACATTCGATTGAATCTAATCTGCAGGTGCAATCCAGAATCAGGTCAGAAGAACTTTTTGTATTTTTTATTATTTTATTTTTTGTGATCATATTTCAAATTAAATTACAAAATTCTTAGTTTTTTTTCTGCACATGGCCTAGCGAATAGGTGACTATAGGGGTTTTGTGTGGCTGCTCATTAACCTGCATTAAATAAGTACCCTTAACAAATCAGGTAATTGCTCAATGGAACAATAAAATGGAAGAGTAAAATGTGGACACAGAAACAGTATTTATATAATATATTATATTAGCACATGAGCAAGAATGTATTTGTAAGAACTGTGCGAGATGAAACCTGCTTTTGCATATTATATTATCATTAACAAGCGTACTTTACAAATGAATTATATTTTAATGTTTAAGCATAACATAAGAAAGATTGTGATCTGATGCACACCATGTTTTTCATTTTACTTCTACTACCTTCATAAATCTGGTCCAGTTACATGTCTGCTTATAGCCGGGTGAGGTTCTACAGTTATGAGTAGGCTACACAGATCCCATTAACTTTTTATACAATCAGCAACTTGGCCATACAGTACCGTAGCAGAATACTCATTGACATCAACCTGAGCTCTCCCTGCTACCCAAAAACCAGTTATCCACACTTCTGACCCAAAGGCACCCACACATATGGACTTCAGCAAAGTCAGCCATTTTTATGGAAAATTTGTTCTGGAACAAGACAATTCCATGCAAACCTGTTCCATCAGAGATAGCAGGCCTACAGACTCAGCTGTGAGACATGGGCATTCAAGTCCAGCAGTTCATCTAGGGCTTGCACCCACACCCTGAGCAGGGCAGCTGTTATTGCCCTACTACCACAGGATGGTCCAGCAGCACACAGGCAAATAAATACCCATCACCAGCGCTGGCTATGAGGTTCCAAGCCCCTGGTCTCCTTGAGCAAATCAGTGCACTGTCACCTTACACATGTTCCAGCCAGCACATCTGGTCAGAGGTGTGAAACATGCTTCAGACCCTCTCTAGAAGCCCCCGATACAAAAGAGGAGACAGAGACAGACTCGGAAATCAATAGATCATAAATGAAGGAGATGGTGGTCAAAGCAGTGATCTCTCGCTGCATCAGTCAGGACCTTGGCAATCAATCAGCAGCCTTTCTCCCCCAAGAGACCAGGTGAGAGTGCTGTCATATAAATCCAGGTGAATTACTACGCATCTTTAAGCACTGGCCCACCCAGCGGTGCTTACATTTTATGCCACAGAACTATCTCTGGCCCTGATGTTTATGTGTGGAATTATTGGGCCATAATTTACATTAGACTTCTTTAAAGTTTTAACTTTGTTCTAACAATAAACAAAGCTGATGTTTTGTATCATCCATCAAGGAATTTTAGGCCTCAAAAGGAATAGTTGTTAATTAGACAAAATATCTGATTAATTGTTCCCTGTTTTTACCTGCTGGAGATTCATATCCATTAATCATATAATATCAAACAAGAGATATAACCTTTGGACCTGTCCTGTACTTCCTGGTTATATGAATTCTAATATTAAATCTGAATATGCTTAAAATCTCACAATTCTCTATCTCAGTGCCATTTTAATCAGTGATGTTTTACTAGTTTGTAAATTTTGTCACTTCTGTGTCAGGAAGCCACTGGATAAATGGAAGTGACCCTGCCTCTCCCCAACAGAGCCCCCAGTAGGGCTTCAGAAAAGAGGACTGCGGGGCCTCCACAGGAACCAAAATATGCAACTGTTTCCTTCTTCCCTTACTTCATTTCTCCTTCATACACTTCCTCTACCCTCCCCCCACTTTGCCATTCCCCCTCTCGCTCGCTCTCACGGTATTAGGCAATGTATTATAAGCCCAAAGCGCAGAATGAGAAGCCGTAGGTTTTGTTACACCGAACACAAAGATTTAATCCCCTTCCAGATGGATTTGGCCTGATTTCATCAATGTGAGTAAAACAGAGGGGCTCTTCCGTGGACTCCTTCTGAAGGGCTACAGTTCTGAAAAACCGCACCGCTCCGCCGCAATGCTTGGAAAACACAAACAGCCACTTGGCTTTTAATCGTGTGTTCAATAAATATGCCGCACTAACATCTGTCCATTTCGCAAGAGCCTAAAATACAAGTACGTAAAAAAAGCCAATCTCTATATCTGTCCTACAGCTGGGAGGCCAGTCACATATTTTATAGCTATATACCTGGGCCTGTAGGTCACCATACAACCTATAAAATAAACAGTTGTAGATAAAACAAAAATATTTGACCGCTAAAATGAACAGAGAATAAATTAGTCCTTACCACTATTGTCATAACATTATTAATTTAAAGCGCAATTTCATTTTAATCCCCATGGAAGTGCACATTTTGGTATCGCAGAAGCCATAAATGCCTCATTTTTAGGTTTTAAATATGAAACTGATTTCACTGATGTGATATACAGGGCTCCAGTGTATTACCAAATATAAGTCTGTATTTGGTTGGCTAATGATTACTATGTCACTTCACCCTATTTTTCTGGGGGGTTTTTTCCCATAAAACTTCCTTAATATATATATATATATTTTTTACAATCAAGAAGGACCTCCTCGAAGCTTGTATAAATCACTAGACAGCAGCAAAAACAACAACCAAAAAAGCAATACAAAAATAGATCAATCCAGTGGCAAGAGAAAAAAAACTATGGAAGTTGAAGTGTAGCAGTGTAGGGTCCTGTACATGAAAAAAGAGGAAGTAAGCGAAACAAAGGTAGTGAGATATTGTGAGCAATTCACATTTAGCTGTTGGCTGCAGTACATACTCAACATTTAAATTCATTCCAGTTGCTTTATTACAGGGCTCGTACAAATGAGCAAAAATCATTAAAAGAAAAATAAAGCCAACTTCAGAGCCTGTCGTCTGAATCACAATTTTTATATGGATGCAAGAAAGAAAACAGTAATTCATGATTCATTCAAAAACAGGGGTGATGACAGCTCCAAGAGGATGAGCCTCATCGGTAAGAACTGTCCCTTTCCAAACAAGCCAGAAGAGCCGAGGGTGTAGGCCAGCGACCTTGACCTGTTTTTGCGAGAATATGTCACTCAAAGAGAAAATGACATCACGCTACCATATACCACCTCATATCCCTGTTCTACCAAAGGGTGGAAGTTGAGAGAACTCGACCGGGTTAGTGACTGGATGGAAGACATTGCTGGAAAATCTGTTTGCTGCCAAAGGTAGGCCAGTAAGAAACTACATTTCTTAAGTGAAATCAATTCCATCAGACACCCCTTCATGGAGCCTTTACTTAACCTGTAAGTTTGATGTTTAATAAGATATTAAATGCATAAGAACAAGGATGCTCACTTATTCTGTCATTTGATTTTCAGCCTTTTCCGCTCAAATATTTCTAAGATTGGGAGATTCCGTTCCGATTAAACAACCCCTTGAATTCCCCACCCACCACAGAAGAAGTGAAGCGAGCTCTCAATTTACCTTCCTGTCTAAATGCAGGTTAAATAAATGATTAAATAAATAAAAGATTAAAGCACAGGGAGGAAGCGCTTACAAAACACAGAGGAAACACAAAGACAGTAATGAGCTTTCATGTAACATCACAGGCTTTAATCATTAAGGAAACCTTTCCCAATTCCTTTACTCCTGTACATTTTTTTTTTCAAAAGCTGCTTCAAGTATGCGCATGTCCTCAAGAGCCAATTTGTCACGTATAGGGACATGTATAGGAACCTATGGCAATGCACCGCACATCAGAACAGAAATTACACTGGCGGCAAAGAAAATTTCAAATCACCAGCGAACGGAAAGGAGTCTTAATCTGCAGTGACTGCACACATGAAAGCACACAATTCCGCCTTTGAAGTCTCGCTTTTAAGGAATGGCACATCTGGAAAACACAACGTACAGGGTTTACTGATAGGAAGACTTCTCTTTCACTCTAATAAGCAAATGGTGTAGAAGCTATAGCCAAAGCCATGTCTAAATTGATTAGTTCCCATTAAAAGGATCATTAATTGCGGTTTATATCACAATCAGATTACACAAAATAGCCTAGCCTAAAACAAATAACCTCTCCAAGACCCAAATGCAAATCGATAAACAGAACCACAATGTGTTAGAACTGTGTTAAAGTAGCCTTTAAAGGTAGCATAATATCAATCTACTGATAGATCATAACAGCTCCCAGAAAAATTAACAGTAATAGTATTATCATAACGTATAACCAGAAAAGTTTTAAACTGCCTGCACAGTCAACCAAGGCCACATTCAAATCCACATTCATAACATTTTGGATGTTCTACTAATTAGGGATGCACAATAATGGCAGTTTGATATAGGCTTTAGCTGACTATAGCTCAAAATTAACGGATCAGTATTGGACCAATGCTAAGATTATGGCAGACATGATGGCTCGACATGCTGGCAGAACTTACATGTGCCTAAAAGGTAACGTGTGATGCACCACGGATTCTGTAAATTAAGTGAAAATGTTGACTTGAGAAAGTGACATTTTTTTTAGTTGGTATCAAGAATGAAGAACAGAAAGAGAACAGAATGTTTTTGTTTGTTTTTTTAAGAGTACACACTCTTGCTTTTTAAAAACTAACCAACGGTGCCTGGTTATGTGTTCTAGACTCATTCTCTGCTTAAGGATAGAAGCAAGCAAGTTATCATATGTTATGCATGAATGATTTTTTTCCTTCATAAGGTGTTATACATCTGTGCTCATTTACTTCTTCCATGAAAGTGGAAACTTGGTTACAGTTCACATTTGTGTTACTGTATATTGTAAAATAGGCCAGTATGAACATCGGCTAACATGGTCAGGCATATTTCAATATGCATCCTTACCATTAAAGATTGGATTAACTGGATGCTGCTGCTCGCTTCCCTTCTTATTCAGCCATACTTCTGTATAATGGTATGTATATAATGTATCGTAGTATACATGTAGGTCAGTGAGGTCATTCAGCCCAATTTGCTATTTGGACTGTAGAATCCAGAGAGAAAGATAAGCCCATCTGCATTTTAATACAGAGCACAGATTCAGAAGATACTCAATGAGCACGTAAGATAAATTGTGTTTGCCATCTTTCTTGACCTATTGCCTCAAGCTAGTGGAGTAATGCATCCACAATTAAAGTAAACAGTTAGTGTACTCACTTGTACCCAGTTTGTTGATAACACCACTCTAACCACAAAACACCTCTGCCAAACTGGATGCCAAAGGAAAAACTATACACCATTTTCATGGGCTCTGGATTTGAACCCACATCCGCCTGATGTAGTGGGAGAGGCATAATTCAATATCTCATCCATTACAATCTTCAATGCATCATATAAGCTTACAGTCGATGCTTCCTGAATGAGTTGCTATTATTCACAAAGGGTAAATATGTCTGCCTTATCCAGGTCCCTATCTTTCATGGGAATTTCAGCTCTGTAGGCCTCGTAACAGCCATGAATAAGGATTCCCTGTTACAGATCCTCTATGAAGAGTGGTTTTGATGGTAGACAGCTTGCATTGTTCCTTGGATAAGATTCTATGGGGATTTTTTTCACCATGGCTTTAAAGCACTGTCATAGTAGCAAATCAGGTTTAATAACAAGCTGGAGAATGAAATACTGCATTTTGCAAATATCCCTCATGGGCAGCAACTGAAACACCCGAGTACAAAACACAATCGTCAGAAACTACTTCTGAAACCAATGCTTAAAGCAACATCGTAATGATTTGAATCTGTAACAGCAACTTTTGACCAATCACGTTGTGGACCTCATCAACATGCAGAGGCATACAGGAGAGGCAGTGCACAGTGCCTGTCTGTCAAGCTTTCATTTGGCTTTGTCCGCACTGGTTGCCGTGGCGGTCATTACGAGGTCACAACCTCCAGCTTTTCATTGGGGCATCTGCATCTCCTTTCCATCTCACATTTCCAGGCCACAGACAGGGTGACATCAGCCACGATGTGTCACCATCGTGCCCTGGAACTGACACCCAATTACTTAGGGTTTCTCTCTTCTGGAACTCGCCAGGGGACCATCACTTAACCTTGGGCCTTTTCAGACTATCGCCACAGCAACCTGATGACTTCCAGTGCACTGGCCCAGTTATTCCCTTTCAAAGCCAACTCCTGGGAAGGTAACTAACGTACCTGTATCAGGTGTTATTCCTGAACGTACAGTAAATAACTGCATTGGCGACACAAACAGAGATATACACTGAATGCCTGCTGGAAAATCCAAGTAAAGTATAAATATACAATAATCCAGAGGAAGGCTGGCTGCATAACCTGAGAACTAACATTTCAGATATATTGTGTTTTTGCAGGTACATACAAATTCCCCTCATGCTTCATCTGCAAAAATGCCTATAACTTGTGCAAAACTGGAAGTGCCATTAACATGTCTAGATTCTTTTAAAGGATAGAGAAGTGCACGAAATACATCATTAATTGACAGGTGACACCAGAAAACAAACTGAGCGAGGCACGACCAGTCGTCAACATATTTTTTCCCCCGCGGCCGACATTTCCAATAACGTCAGCCAGCGAGACCCCCGGCGACGGTGCCACGCGTATGGAAATGGCCATTTACCATCGTCACCGCATTTACGCCAAGCCTACAGCTTAATTTCATTTTTCCAAGTCTGGGGCCCCACGGAACTTCCACGGATTCTCAGGTTTCCCCGCCTCTCTCTGTGGTATCCTCTTCCCTTTGTCGTTCAGCGCTCCGCTCTCATGCATTTTTAACACACAAACTATTACATTTCTGTTCAACATGCACTCTGCAGGCAGGGGAAGTGCAGAGGGTCTACAGGGGAACACAGAAGATGGAGGGGTAGGTGGGGTAGGGTGGACGGGGTAGAGAAACAGGCCTCCTCCATAAGCACAGGAAAGCACTTTTTCCCCTTTCCAGCCGTAGATTGCCCCTGGTCACTCCCACCTGACAATCTGAGTACAGACTCACATTTCACAACACCTCAGCTTGACTAATGCTGAGTCCAATCCACCGCACACATGGCGTTTGTAATACTGCACAGGATATCTTCAACAGGACAGCAGGCCTGCACTTGACTTGGTTCTCCCGCAAAGAGTTTGCGAGTTTGTGTGCCACCAACAGCAAAATCCACTCAGAATACTTTTTCATTGACCCAGCACCTCTTCAGACACTGGCATACCTCCGGTTTATTTATTTTTATTTTTTTAATCTGGTCTCACTCCAACATGTTACAGTAAATAGCCTTGCTTTTAGGATTTGAGTGAGAATATAGAAAATGCTCACCCACAGAAGAGGGAGGAGCTCTCCATTAATGTGTAATGCATTCGTAGCAAGATCTATATCTTACATTTACCATTAGCCTTCCCACATTTCACTTTATGCAATATTGATTGAAACCAATGTACAAATTCCCAACGGAGAGGAGATTTTTGTTACTTGAAATATAGAGTAAAAATACAGAATAAAAACGTCAAGCTGCAGTTTCTCAAAGTTTTGCCCACTGGGAACTTAATACCAATCCTATTCACAAAATAATCCTCCACTATGGCCTTCAACTTCAGGATGTTTATAGGAGGGTCTCCATATAAATACGGTTTCTGTCGTGAGGGTACTGTAAGGAAGAAACATAAATAATAAAAACATGACATATGGACATGCAAAACAAAAATCAAAGAAACCACAGCTCAGTTATACAAAATTCCTCATGGAATTGTGGTCACTTTCATAACACTACACATTGAACAATATTGACCATGGCCCCCACGGGTTCAAACTGAAAAATTGCTTTAGTCTAAACACTACAGATCTGCATTTGGAGTGGTGATTGCCCTGAGTTATCTGCGACTGCAGTCACATGATGGCAGCCAGTAGAGTGATGAGATTTTCTAACTTCTCCCCCATGTGCTCTTTGACAGAGACTAAATGTCAGTAATTGCATATGAAGATGCCAGCTTAGATTGTGCCATAATGCCGCCACTGTGCTGTGAACTGCTTGCACAATTGATGGGAAAGGCTCTCAACTGGATCTAGGCAAGACGCTGAATATGGTGAACATGGGGCTTGTGGCAGGACCAGGGCCAAGGCGGGCAGGGCCGGTGGGGCCGCCAGCTCTGTGGGGTTTCCTCCCTGATTCAGTACCTTGGACAGCAGCCGAGAGCCTCTCAGGAGCAGAGGGCCCTTCAGGCGAAAAGGACACAGGAAGTCATGTGACGAACGGAGCTTCCCCCTTCCAAAGCACCTGCCTCCACGGCAATTAGCATGGCCACTCTGCATTCCTAATCAAGCAGGCCCTGACTGAAAAGGGCGCTGACTTTGAAGACCCGTGGAGTTGCCAAACAGACACAGCTGATGGGTGGGCTTAGCATGGAGCCTTAATGACAGTTTTCTCCAGTTTGATTTCTGAGGAGGGGAACAGTCACAACCTCTCCTCGCGTGCAGGAAAACCCCATTCATGTAGACTGGCGACCAAAGCTCCCTGACCCCGGACCCCATTGATTTTCCCCTGCTGTGAAGGACAAGGCATTGGCTTTCCTTTGAAATCCTTCACTTCCCTCCTGTCTTTTTCCTCAAGAATTGTTTCATCATTTGACTGCTGGGGCTTGAATAAAGCCCACCAGGGGCATTCATTTTACACCAGACTAGTTTGTCTGGAGTTTCTGCTTACAAAACCTTGTGCTGCGTCATGCTTGTCCCACACAACAAGACTTGAAATCTGATCTAGCAGAAGTGTGGCTGCATGTTTGATATTTTGTGCATTTCAACACAAAACATGTTCGCTCTTTTGTTGGCAATGGGATCTGACGTATGAAACTAGCATTTGTTAATTCTTTCAGCTGCAATTCTTTTTCCTACTTATGTAGGTAGATCTTTGAGGTGTACAGTGTTGTTTTATTGGCAACACTTAGCAAGCACTCAAGTATTTAAAATGATAAAAAGTCTTAATTTCATGGCCAGGGATTCACTGATGCATCAAACAAACCGCAATGGGAAATGTTTGATATTTTACACATTAAAATTGCACACTGCAATTAATTTTATGCAATGAAATCTCCTTGCATTTCATAAAATCAAATTATTTGTGTGTGAATTTTACTTGCTTTTGAATCAGTGTGATGATTACGTACTGTAATACACTACACACAATGAACTACCCATCACAAACTAATGACCTGAATCCCTCATGATGGATAATCTTCAAAACAATAACAATAATAGTTGCCCCTAACCAAAACCAGGACATCATGTAACTACAATACATATTGCTGCACTGGGGACAGAAACAGTAAGAGAATGCTGTACATCTAAAATAATGTCTCCCTTAAGGTCTCATGACTAAACTGTAATAAAGCCAAGCAGCACAAATGGTGAAAGCTGATGAACAAAGAGCAGGTCAAAGGTCAACAAGCTGAGGTCATTCAAAGGTCAAGCAATTATATTGTATAATTATTTATTGATCAAAAGAGGTCTGCTTGCGTGTGTGACCAAAAGAGCTCCTTGGGCCAACAGGAGGAGCTTGAGATAGAAGGACATGAACTGAGGTCTATAATAGTCTGACCACTTCTGAGCACATTTCTCATCTTGAATGTGAGACACAACCCCACAAGTTATAGAAAGTGACCCACAAAAATGTCCCCTTGAGTTAGCCTCTGCTTTCTCCAAGTCACACAGAATGGAGCTGCATGCCAATGAGTCTGTCTCTGCTGACTGGGAAGGGACTGAGGGTGGGTGAAGGGGGGGGGGGGTGTTACCATGGCAGCAACGTTCCGCTTGAGAGCGGTATTGATTACCCGCAGGAGCAAGCCTTCACTCACATACACCCCCGAAACGCAGGGGACGAAACCAGCCAAATCTTCAAAGTTGTGAAAAATGGGAACCAATACAAAACTTGAAAAGGCTAATTGTGAGCTACAGAAGAGCCTCAGAAAAAGGTACTGCAGGCCTCTTTGGCAGCTGTGCATGCCTGATTGAGAGTATCACACATTGGCAAAATGTTTAAAGTATTAATAAGAAAGTTGAAAGTTCAAATTGCGTTATCAAGCACCTAAATTGTTTTTTTTTCTATTCAGTTAAATGATTAATAAACAAATAAAAATACATACAGGTTGTGAACAAGAAAAATGTCACACAAGTATGGCTCATTGATTAAAAACATTCAAGCAAGCACTGGTTCATGCATAACAATGCTGGGAAGGCCTGATTGATTACAAGTATGGCTATAATGACTGAAAGAAAAGATATTGATTCTGATTCAATGATTCAGAAAGATTGTTGGGGTATTCAGTAACCAAGATAGCCTAACCTGCTGTTGTTAAATGAGTCACAATGTTAAAGGTGATGTCAGTATGGAACTCCAAGGGAAAGATTATCATCTCCAGAGGGCAACAGTGGGTGGAAGCACACACCTCAGGATTCTGATGTCTGGGCATTGATTTTGAGTGAAGACTTTATGAACAATCACAATTTCACATGTGAATTTAACATTTCTACATGTGAATTAAAATATATAATATATGGGAAAAGGAAATGCCACATGTAAACTGGACATTTGACTTTTTTCAAATGTGAACTACAATTTTCACGTGATAAAACAAAACATGTGACTTGCCCTATTTAGCATCTTTATGTTGGCGTTTCCATTTTTTGTTCAACAAGTCTATTGGTTAAGGATGTGCCAAGCAAATTTATTATATTATAGTACTGCACTGGCTCAAAAACACAATCAGAAGGGCTTTTCTGTTATTGTAGTTCCTTATAAGAGATGGAATATAGTTCTAGGAAGCATTGTCAGCTTTTTACGTGCATTAGCAACAGTGAAGTGAATTGTGATAATGTAGAATTTAATATTTGGGCACTGTAAAATGACTTTGAAAATGGTTTTAGGGCTTTTCACATGGTCCCCTTAATGAAAACTCACTTATTAGATTTTTGTAGAAACAGACTATAGAAATATGACTCAACTAATAAAATGGGAGTGCTGCCTGTTGAGGACACTGGTTTTGTAGATCACTCTGAAATTTGTTTTTCAGGTGGCATATGCTTGCCTTTTCAATATACAGGTACATTAAGGATTGTGGACTGTGAAAAAAGATCAACCATGAAATGCATTTCAACATTTGTCCATCTGGTTTACAGTGGATAGCACTTCAAATGAAAATTGCATGCCTTATTTTCAAAGCAATTGTGTCACTGATGCCAAAAATCTGATGCTACCTCAAGCAGGATTGGTGGAGTTTAAAACAATCATCTCTCCGAGCTCTCGGAATTAACGATCATTATAAAGAATAAATATGCTCATTTCATGCATGTCACTGTTAAACAATGAGTATCAAGATGAACCACCTCTGCTGTCTCTTCTTGTTGTAGGTAATGAGGATCAATAGGGCCATTTAAAGCCACCATATGGCATCTTTTTTTGTGTTTCAGGCAGCACAGTTGTGCCAGAGCCAGCCCCTCCTCCTTGACCTTCTCTTACCCAAGCTGACTGCAGACCGCAGCCTCATCTGTTCGTGTCATAACATCCAGACTTTGATGTCACCAAGTTGTGCAAGCTGTTACACCTTTATCATGGGGGCATCAGCATGTACTACAACTCTCAGGTTGAAATCATAGGTGGGAGACAGCTATTTCATCCTAAGGACTGGTTCAATACTTCCTGAATTGCTTTGGTACATTCCTGTATGTTTAAAATAATAGCATGTGCTATATTGTCAATTATTATTTAATTAAAAATGTTACGGTTACCATATTTTTCTGTAATAATTATGCTACTACTACTACCATTACTGATGATGATGATGATTGTGCTGGTGGGAAAGATTATTATTATTATTATTATTATTATTATTATTATTATTATTATTTGGCCATAGTAGCAATGAGAAAGGAATAAAGATGGCATTTCTCATTCCAAGTTGTATGATCTACCGCAAATATCCGAATTTTATTCTGATGTCTTTTTACCAACACAAACTGAAAGAAATCATGACTGAATTTGTCATAGCAACTATTTAACTGTTCTACTCTAATTTATTGGTTATCCCTTAATGATGGCATGCATTAATGAAAATTAAGATTTAAAAAGTTTTACAGTTAAGAGAAAATGGAAATTTCCTTTTTAAAAAACCTTGAGAAACATCCCACAATATAAGCAGCCCATGCAGTTTCTCAGATTACTTTTAGGAAAATAATAATTGCCAGCATCATATCAATGTGGGTGGCAGGAAAAGCAATGACACGCACCTGCCCACAACAAAAATACTCACCAAACCATCAATTACACTATAAAGTAAAACGTCCAAATGGTAAATTTAGTCAGAGCTGTAGTCCTTTATAGCCAAGATGAAGTAAGGATGTAAAAAAAAAAAAAAAAAGCCTGGCTTACATTTGATGTACATAATTTGGATGTCTCACAACAATCTAAAACATATCCCTGTCAAGAAAGATCTTTGAAGGGAATTTGAGCCAAAATGGAAGCATGCATAGTTCACATTAGGAGACCCTAGAGACCATTTATAATAGGCCATAAATAAGATAATCCAATGGGGACCTATAAGTTAGTACTGCACGACAGCAAACATCAATTACCTCAAAGTTAAAGTTTTCTCACAAAATGCTGGTTATACATCCTCAGTTTCTTCTTTATTATTTAAGAAATGAGAAACCTTTTTTCACTTTATTTTGATAGAAACTCTACAGTGATATGTTTCCTCAGATTTATCCAGTAACTGCAGAAAAGTGCTCCTTTACTTGGTATGTTTTGGTAGAAGCATGCATTAGGACACAAATCGCAGTCAAGCATGCGTGACCTTCCTAAAGTGCATAAAAATTTGTGGGAGTAGAGAAAAAACGGCAGCGTTTTACATGTGTTTGTTTCTGTTCTGAAAAACACACTCAGCCTACAGGGGATTCAGAATAAATGAATTAAAGAGCCACTTGAGATTTTACAGATCAATGTAAATGCCCTTAAGGAACTGCTCTGGTGTGGTACAAAATCTATGACATATATCATAAATTATCATTTTTAAAAATGTGATTTCCGCCTCATGCTTGACAGCCTCATATAGGAGAACAGCTCTCTGCCAGTCTCCCTGTTCCCCACAATGGCCTCCCGGGTCTTGGCCCAGATTCCATTTAGCCATAAAACAATCTGTCCTCATGAGTCGCATTTTTTAATACTAAAGCAGCATTATGGAATTGATGGTGGCTGAAATGAACCAAAAACCTTGTGGTGTTAAATGAGCATAAGCCATTGGCATGAAACATCTAATGTATCCATTAAACAAAATCTGAAATTCCCTCTGCCAGTGTAACAATTCCTCCTCAAATAATTCTGCCCTAAAAGAATAAACCTTTTTTCATTAGTGGCACGTTTCTTTAAAAGATGCTATTTTAAATTATTAATTTGCATTTTCCTAATAACCTTTATCACCTGCCAGTTATTCTCTGTATACAGACCTGTCCACAAAAAGCTAGTTTCCTCTGAGCTTGTTCTTTAATACACTCGGGGAGAAAGCCCAACTCATTTGTGTATCTGAGCAGCAAGGTCAATTGATTAATTACAGAGTTAATTTACTTTGAATGGCAGGTCCATTACGCACACTTTGCACTTTCACTCTGCGAACCGTTTACTTGGCCCGTGTCCCCCTCACATCCGCGTGTCCATCAGGACAGTGCGCCGCCCCCCCCTGCCTCTCTCACAGCTTCAATTCTACGCTTTTTAATCACTCAGCGAGGCCGGTATGGGAGAAAACAGGTTCGGAATTATGTCAGCACGCCTTTGAATTAGCTCACGCGTGTGCTGAACAGGCAAATATCGAGCTTCCCGATTGGTCCAGCGCAATTCCACCCCTGTGATTGCCCAATTCAAACAATAATTAGCAGGTTTTTTTTTTTGTTGGTTTTTTTTTTTTGCATATCTGGCAGGTTTTAAAAAGAGTCGAGCGATTGCAATCAAGGAGCTCCGTCTTCCCCAGAGACCCGGGGCCACTCATCTGCAGACTGAGGGAGACAATAATCAAATTTAGCCACAATCAAACGGCACTTGTTCCCTTAAGGAAATAGAGGGAAACACTATGTACAGTAGCCGAATTTGCCAGGTGTGACCCAGTGAAAGGAAGCAATTACTGCCGGGGCTCAACTGAACAGAAAGAGAAACAGTGGGGTGGGGTGCATTGTGTGCGCGAGCGAGCCAGCGAGCAGGGGGAGGGGGGTGGGCTGGCGCGACGCGGGTGGCACACAGTTACGCACAGAGAAGGGACTGCTCCCCTCCATTGTTCGCCTCCCAGGCATGTTCTTTGTGAGGGCGAATAAATCAGGGGACGGACCGCAGGACCGTTCCAGCGGCCGGCGCTCTGCGTCTGATTGGCCGACGGATGCAGTTCCCGCCGATAGCAAGGTTGCTCAGACCATCGGCTACATCAGCCATCCAAAAACCTCACCCGATTTTTTGGGCAGGGACAAGAACACAGTCGGATACTTCCATGACCGACATAACGCACTACAGCACTGGTATTATGTGCAACCCGCCTTTACTGCCTTCAACTACCAGCTTTTCAACGGATTCTCCCACTATCCTGACCAATCAAATATCCAATTACACAATTTCTATTACAACACCATTTTTATTATTCACCAAATACCAATTATTATTATTATTATTATTGCTTCATTAACTATATATGAAAAAGGCATAAAAGGGTAACCATTCATTTAGAAATAAAATTGCTTAGCAGGAGTATGATTTTAATAGCATAATCATACCATACTGTCACAAGCTGGTGATTATTGTCATGTGGTACAATAGGTACAAATGTGCAGGTAGAAAGACTTGTATTACCCTTTAGATTTAGATTGCATAATATGTTTCTCACATGTGTTATCTGTTACCCACTACTGTGGGTCTACACTACATTCACCATTGGTAAATCATCAAATAGCCAGCAAAAACATATATCTGCTTCCAACAGTACACTAGAGAATATAAAGGTTGAGGTTTTATTAAACCTTCAACAGAAATTACTCCCTCACAAAAGGTTAAAGTTGTTAAAATTTTAAAACATTTGCCAGAGTTGCCTGAGACATTCAGTGTAGTTTTGAACTATGAAGATCTGGCATAAAATCATGAATGGAAAAGGTCTCCTTCATTCTTTGATGTTGATAGTCCAAGTTTCACTGCATGATTTTTTATGTTCATATATTCACGGTTCAAAGTCCAAAACAAAGCAGAAAGGGGCCACAGTAAATTCAGGAATTACACTTGGCAACTGTTTCCCCAAATGCCTGGAGCAAAGTCCTAAAACAACCAATTTAAAGGTGAATCCAGAATATGAAAAATTCATTTGTGCATGCATGTTGACATACTGTATACACACCCACGCATTCTCATTCTCTCTCTCACTCTCTCACTCTCTCTCACACACACAAACGCGCACACACACACAGATACACAAATACACACACACGCACACACACACACACATCCTATAGGCATATATGCATACTATACAGAACACATGCAGTGCTGTGTCATTATATTATTTAGAAACAACACAAATGCCACTCATGTCCATCTCTGGAGATTGCTCTGGCCTTGATCACTCCCGACAGGCAGCTGCTCACCTCAGGGTTCAGAACCGATCAGTACTTGATTATCAATGTCTCTTCAAGGTTAGCAAGTGGAGCACATCCTTAATAGAACCAAAGCTGATTAGCTAATTATCATAGAATTTGCATAATGGCTCAGCAACTCATTATCGCTTATGTGAGCTCATCTGCATGCTGTGTCGCGCTACCCTTTTCTCCTTCTATGAGGTTGGCATCAATATCCCTTTGATTGAAGAACTGATGGCACACTCCCGAGCAAATCGAATGCCATTCCAAAGGTGCACAGACTTTTTTTTTATGTATTCTAAGCCGAGAAGAGTGCCTCTTTCAAGGAAGCCCTCTTTAAGGAAAGCTAAATTGAGCACAAGTGGAGAGGAATATGGTAAATCAATCAACGACCACTTGTCATAGATGATTTTCTTTTTTCACCGAATAATTTACACAAGGTCTTTTTAACAAAACTCCACCATTCCGGCTGAATGCATCAGCTTTCCCTCCCATAAGCCCTTGCACTTGTGGAATTTTAGGGGTTTGTGTAAAGCTCTTTAATTCGCTGAGTAAAGCAAAGGAATACATGCTGGGTTGCATCCATGTTGTTCGGGGTTAATCATAAAGACATCTTCCAAAAGAGCTCTGCTTTCAATTACACTCACATATATGCACACATGCGCACATACATGTGCACACATGCACACACTGCCTTCATTTCCACTTACACATATGCACACACATATGCATGTATGCATACACGCATGCACACACACACACACACACACACACACACACACACACACACAAAGTCATCCTCATGGATCCACACACATGCAGATACACTCATATGTGGGCGGCAGTGTAGCACAGTGGGTAAGGAACTGGGCTTGTAACCGAAAGGTCCCAGGTTCGATTCCCGGGTAAGGACACTGCCGTTGTACCCTTGAGCAAGGTACTTAACCAAAATTGCTTCAGTATATATCCAGCTGTATAAATGGATACAATGTAAAATGCTATGTAAAAGTTGTGTACGTCGCTCTGGATAAGAGCGTCTGCTAAATGCCTGTAATGTAATGTAATGTGAACACTCAGGGGTGCCACCAGGGATTCTGGGTCACATAAAAAGGTCTCACATTGGGCCCAACCAGCCCAGGAAATCTGTCATTCTAATATTTTTTGAGGGGTCCCTGTCAGCCAACTCCCAACCACCCCCCTCCTCCTGCACGCACACACACACACACAAGAGCATGCGTGTTCACACACACACAGTTAATCGCACAGCTATCATAAAGGAGGGATAAAAATGCAATCAAAGATAAAAGAATTAAATGCAGCCCCCTCGGCACGTTCTGCAGATATTTCTCATGAAGAAGTAAAGCAAAAATGTTGTGAGTCAGCCCGACAATCCCAAGAGAAAAGCGGCTACAGCTCTCAGCAATTTCAATGGCAGATAGACCTAGAAACAGCAGCACACGAGCATCCGTCCCAAGACACGAACGGCGCACAGAAACAGGGCTGGACTGCTTTTCATACTCATCTGTGAAAGAGACATAAACGCTATCGGAGTGTGATTACTCAGAAACAAGCGAACAGGCAGAAAGCAAGGTGGTCCCAGGCAAAGGAGCTGGAGGAGAACTAAAATCAATACCTAGCATGTTCTCTGGGCAGCGCAAATGTTTGGGAGCCAACAACACGCTACATGAATCAAGTGTGAGAGAGAGGAGAGAGGGGACAGGGAGAGAGAGATAGACAGACAGAGAGGGGGGCATAGAGAGAGAAAAGGAGACAGAGTGAAAGAGTGTGTGTGAGAGAGAGTGAGAGAAAGAGAGGGGGAGTCATAGAGAGAGAGATAGACCGACAGAGAGAGAAAAGGTGAAAGAGTGTGTGTGAGATGGGACAGAGAGAGAGGAAGAGAGAGAAAAGAGAGGCTGACAGAGAGAAAAGGGGGGACATATAGAAAGAAAGAGTCAATCAGAGAGAACGGGAGAAAGAGAGGGGGACCAAGAGAGAATGAGTGAGAAAGACAGAGAGAGAAGAAAGGGGTTCCTCCCCCCAGGTCCCCATTTCACTGCTCTGACCTGCCTTGTTTGTTGACATGTGCCAGAGTCCAAACGTCAATGACTGACTGAAACGATCAGCCTCAGATTGGTGATAAAACACAAGGATGGGAATTCAAACCCAGAAAAAAAAGCCTAGAGCTTCTAAGCCAGCTGAGACTGAGGAAAAACTGAGAAGTTTTTAATACTCCTCTTTCAGCCTAATAGCGATCATACGGATTATTGTGTCACGTAACAAATACAAATCTGTCCTTCCATGAATGCCAATTTCATTGCTTCTGTCAGACCTATCCAGTTGTAAGCCGTAAGGGACAAAAATTTTACTTTTAGATTGACAAATGATTTAAAAACTTCCATTTGACACTACCTACACTGACAACTCTGGCAGTAATATATCTGCGTCACTTGCACACAAATGATTCTCAGACGTTGACATTTGGTGATTTAGCTGATAAAAACTTACTTAAACAGCTGCCCTTACTCTTATTTCAATTTTAAGATTAAAGAGTGATGGAAAAAATAATAGGGAAATGCTAAAAAAAAGTGGCTTAAATGAGAAATACAAGTACGTAATTCTATCTGTGTACACTGCATATATACTGCATGTATTCTATACAGTATGTCTGTTTCTGCCCTACACGCCATACATGTAGACCAAAAAAATGTATTTATGGATTGTCATTGATAGATTTGGCCTTCTTCGTGAATGTTGTAGTGTGTACAGTCATAATAAATTGTAACAAGCTAAAGAGGCAGAGGAAAGTAAAAAAAATAATTTTTTAAAAGCTGCTGAGGCAACAAAGGCTGCTGAAGGCCTTTCTTCCTCCTCTGCCACACAGATGCAAATGGATTTCAAATAAACGCCCTGTCCCTTTAATTCAAGCAGACAGAGTGGCTGATTTAAAATAATGCCCCTGCCCTCTGACAGAAACTTAGAACTAGAGGACCCAGAGTCAAAACAGTCTGTGAGCACAGAAGGGTAAAAAATACAGACACTGTCACTGACAGAACTTTGAAGGGATAATTAATGCAGGCTTTTGAATATGTACTGGCATTAATCTGAATGCTTCGGTGAAAGTATTTCAAAGGAGAGCTGAACTTGCTCTCCTATAAAGGCAGTTATTTGCGTTTTAATCCTTAAAGCTGCAGACGTCTCTCTCTCTCTATGTCCTCGTTCCCCATTTTGTCTTGTCGCCTCTGAATGTCCAAAGACAATTGGCATTGTCTAGTCCATCTGACCAGAAGCAGTTCCACATATTACAGCTTCCTTAAGGTTTATAACTCATTCTCACACTACAGAATAATCTTGGTGAGTCAAGTAAAGTAATGTTGGTAACATCCATTTGTTCATCTCTATAGGGCTAGAAAGTTTATCTGTTTGTCTATACTAATACTTATTTATTCACATAGGCCAGATGCACGGTCTTCCTCATTACCATGGTTTTATGAGTCCAATGACCAAATATATTTCCTCTCAGACTGCATTAATCCCCCAATAAACTCTTTAGACATGGCATTACAGACCACAGGACTATTAATATTTAGAGAGCTTGTAGCACAGTGTGTGAATACCACTGCTTGTCCAACAAAAAGGGTCAGGCTTCAATCATTGCAGGTCTGGAAAGCAGGGTTAAAACCAGTTTAACTGACGGAACTACTTCCTTACAGCCAGCTAAGGGTTGGATCAGACAGAAAATGTTGGTGGAATTTTGTACAGAAAATTTAAGCACTCCCCTTTGGGGATTCTTCTGCCGGCACGCCTTGACTAAATCAGGCTAATCTGGAATATTCTCCAGAGGGGAAGCCCAGGAATGAGTGGCATGAAAGGGCTCAGAACAGACACAAAATGGATTACTCAAGATGGGCCAATCAGGAATGATTACTCATATTTGCATTGTGTGACCTCTGAATCCAGGTGACACTAAAGAGAGCATTATCACTTTATTATTTTAATCTACCCTTTTGACACTTACACAGAACAACTTCAAAAGCTTATATTTGAAATATTAATTTAAGTTGATAATATTTACTATGGATGCACTATACGGGAATTCTGAGGCCAATATCAATTATATATATTTAACTGGCCATAATAGCCTATACCAATGTTGATACTGCCCTGTTTTACATCATAGCACAAATGCAAACTGCAGTCAAGTTTCTACATTCACAGAAGAAGTCAACTTACGAAGGAAAAATGTAACAATTTTTATTTGCTTAACAAAACCTTTCCACTTGCTTTCTTTAGTAATAAACAGAGAACACAGAGAAAGACTGGGGAGCTACTGGGTCCTTGTATAGCTTTACTTAAGAATTTGGCAAGAAACAATTATAACTAAAAATAAATATGAGCAACTTTGTGAACGCAAAATTTTCACTTAAATTACAGAATCAGTGGGGCATCAAATCTGTTGCTTCTCTGGTGGGTGAATGTTGCATCATTATATCGGCAATAATCTTTAGTTTATCTGCCAATGCCAGTACATTTATCATAAGCTACTATTGCCCAATACCAATATGACTCCAATATTTTCATGTATCCCTAATACTGGAGCAATTTCTGCTGGCTACAAGTTGAAACATATAAATCTTTCAACAATATGATTATTGCCCTGTTCATAGACAACTACTCAACTGCTCAACTACTACAATACCACTTTGAATAATCCCAATGCAATTAATATTTCATGTTGGAAATTCTATTTCAATCATTTTTGCATCATATTTCCAAGCTATATGATTTTAATTCCAGACCAAAAGTGTGTTGAAGTCAGAGGTCCCTGAACCTTTTCACAAAAGGGTAATTTAAAAACTCTTATTCACCTTGTTAGAACAGAGGATAAATCATTCATTACAACCCTTAGTGCGACATACTGGCTCTTTTTCAGCGGCTAATTAGTTACTTCTGGGTGTCATATGGGGACAGCAATGAAGATAACAAGAGGAAATTCTCAAACACTTAACAGGTGGTAATTACACTGTTTCACATGCTAGGTAGCCCTGTAGCTAACTACTTAGGTAAATGAATGGGTACCTAGAGTAGCCAGCTATGGGCAGATAACAAGATTAAAAAATGTTCATTCAAATTAGCATCTGTATTTCACATTCATGGAAATCGCCCCCAAATTGCTTTCATATTCATTTTTTTTACACACACATACACACACACACACACACACACACACACACACGAACACACACGCACATGCACACACACATACACTAAAGCATAAAAGTTCTCTGTCCCTTGCAAACCCTCTTGGGATAAACATTGAAGAGCATACCACAGTCTTTCTGCAATCAGTCAATCAGTAGTTAGTGAATGGTCCATTTGACATAAGTCAGTAAGAGCATTATCCACTGCCATTCAGAACTGGAACTCCACCAGTCAGTGTGCACTTTATCTTTTCTCATTAAATTAAAGCTCATTTAATTATCCACTTAATCACATCACCCTCGGTGCGCTGCCATTAGGAAGGAGCGCTACACACAAAGCTTTAAACACATTAAAAACACACCAAAGCCAGTAAACAACAACACGTTACGAATAAAATCAACAACTGCTTTTCAAGCATAGTAAAGAAAGAGCTCAGTACCTTTGCTTTTAGCTACAGAAATGGAGAGTGAAGTCCCAAAGGAAATAAGAACGCATGATATCCACAATTGAACAGCAATGGGAGAAAGAGGGAAGGATAAGACACTGTAAAGACCGAGGAGGGACACTTCTTAACTGAAGAGCATCAGTGAGCAGTGTGCACGTATGAGCAGCCCCCGGGCACATTCACTGGCACAGCACACAGGAACGCCTCATTCTACACATGCAACTGCAGACCCCCGTTAATTACGCATTCTCGTGCACTACAGCAAAACACAATCATAGTTCCGAATTAGCAACGCAGTCGCATTTAACACCAGGGCTCATTTAAATAACATCGGAATATACAGCAAAAGCTTAAGGGATTCTACTGCCATTGCTGGCGAATCTATTCTGTTACCTCATGATGTTTTCTCCTGCTGCTCTCCATTTTGGAGATGCTTGCTGACGGTAAATTTAATATATTTGTGAGATGGATGCAAGCAAATAGTACATCATCGTGTCTGGCTCGAAATGCAAAAATTGACTCAACTAGTGTCAGCATCTTTGAGAAACTTAGATTTTAATTTCTGGTTTGGGAATACTTCCTTCGTAAGCCACACCAGCTTCTGCCGTTCCCTGTCTCCTGAGATTTGCACTCATAATTTTACAGAAAATCTTCAGAAAACATGCATTTCCTCTAAAACAGAGAGAGACATGGAGAAACGCTATTGTATCACAATCAAAAAGGTAAATTGTTTGATTAATATTCTTCCACTTCGGCATCAGTTCAGCAAGTTCATGCACAGAAAGCCATTCAGCACCTTAGTCTTTATCATGTATTTGTGTGCACCGCACATGTTGCTATGCACACCAGGCAACTGTCAGGAGCTATGCAATCCGTCAACAAGCAGGCGAACTGGGTGGGAACTTGCATTGTTGAAGTCATGCTGAAAGCACACTGTGAAAGCTGCACAATGGCAGCAATCAAATTCATCAAAATTTGTAAGTTTTGCATGTGGGGGGGGGGGGGAGAGGGGGGTGTGCAGGCAACTTTCGGAATATTGGCAGATCAAGCACTCCATTTCAAAACCTCAAGCCCAAGGCAAGTCAAGAGTAAAGAACAGGAAGAGAGAAGGATAGAGGAAAGCATACCTTGCTCAGCCATCATCATGTGTGAGAAACCTTGAAGAAATTAAAAACAGAGAGAGAGAGAGAGAGAGAGAGAGAGAGAGAGAACACATGTCAATACTTTCTGGTATTGTGATGGCACATGCTTCACCATTAGGCAAAGCATGCCATCAATCACACCACAACTAAAGCTTTCCTCTTTCGATGGAAAAGCTTTGGTGCTAGATTTGGAAATTTTACAAAGAAGCATTTGTGAGTGGAATTATTGCATTGATAAATTATTGATAAAGTAATAATTATTAGTTAGTTTAAAAAACCTATAATTTGAAGTCACACTCAATTATCTGTTGAGTTGCATTTATTTTCACAGGAAATTTACTCAAAACAATATAAATCTGTTTCCAACTAACTGCACATTTTGCTAGAAATAAATGTTATTACATGTTAGTACAGTATATACAGTATGTGTGTGCCCGTATCTGTTCACTGATAAAGTTAATAATTCACTCAGTAAGAGTTAAGCCTACATATCATTTATCACTGAGTTTTATTGATTGTGCAGTGAGACAATATGGAAGATATGTTGATAGGTTCACAGCTGGCATTTGAAAGGACACATTTTTTGCTATTAGTTGCTAATGAATAGCTTCATTAGGCGTGAGCCTTGCCCATTTTGAGCACACTGTGAATTGCTGACCCGACACTCACCTGGAACACGGCTGACCTCTGACGTAGCGATGGCAGAAGGAGAAATAAAAGAGGGGAAGATTTCCAGCATTAAAAACACTCCGTTCTCTTTTGCATGTCATGGAACATGCAAAATTTAACACACTCAGAACCATGCAAGCGGAAGCTATTGGACTGTGCATGTCTATAAAACTCAGGAACAAAATTCCTCCTCATCTGTCCCATCCTCTCCAGGGACCCAGATACACACACCCTCTCTCTCAACACATCGAGAAAACACCTGAGAAGATTGTGAGGAAATATTCTGTTTATTTCCTGCTCCAGACCTCCCCTCGAATGTGGGCAAGACATAAATTCAAGCAGGAACAGCCAGCTCCCCCCTTTTTCAGGAGGTAATGAATTTATGCCGCTGTGAGGCCTGGGTGTAGCGGAACTCAACCCGGGCCTCGCCACGTCAGTTATTTTCATTGCAGACACGGACCTGTGCAGTCAGTTCTGGCATATTTAACAAACCGCCGCTGGCAGCATTCTCATGGTTTCATTAATGAACATGGCTGGCTCCAACAAGGAGTGTGATGCGGCCAAAAAAAGAAATAGCTGGACAACGGCACTTAAATACCCGGGCAAAGCCAGACACCCCCAGTTTTAGACGTGGCGTCCCCCAAAAGAGGTTCTATTACAGGGTTCACTTAAACCAGAGGGACCTGTGCGCATTAGGAAAAAATGAACAGGGGCACTTCAGATGTTTGTCGTGAGGGCTTTACAATTGAAATACATTTCTGAAATGAAAAGGTCAGAATAAGTTCTGCCATTTTTGCAACAGTTGTCAACAAAGTTACTTAATCAACTTTAGCACAAGCAGCAATTACCTGCAGGAACTGATAAGCGCTTAATTAAGTCCAACACCATTAAATGCTTTTAGCATTTGGTAATCAAAGATGTAGTAGATATTAATTTGGTCTCGGTCCAATTCGGTTTGCAGTGCTTAAGTTCCGAACATGCTGTTCATCGTGGTTGTTCATTTGGTTTACGAGTTTTAGCGTGTGTGCAGTTAAACAATTTTTATTTGAAGATCCTTGTGGCTTCACAACACATCGATGGAAGAGACCCCTACAGCGAACCCTGCTCTGTGCTGACTCTTACTGATAGAGATTGCCCCTGTCACTCGTGAAACATCTAGGGAATTTTCACAGGTGCCCTTCGGTGTTCCAGGGTCAAGAGCCCTGCCATGATGAAGCGGAGGACTTCAAAATAAAAGCAAAAATTCTTGATTCAAATAGGAAATGGGCCTTGTAGAGAGGACACTCAAATACGCAGCATGGAGAATTTCTACCCCCTGTAAAGGGTGCTCTTTTAACCTTCCATCTGTGCCTTACTGTCAAATTTAAGTGGTTAAAGGTCTAGCTCTGTAACCAGAGGGTTGCATGTTATAATCTCAAACATGCTGCTGCCTTGACCAAGGAGCAGAAATTATTGGGTAAATATCCAGCTGCGAATATAAATTATGTAAGATAGTGTTTTGCATGTTGTACTAGGGGCACCTGATAAATAAATATACGGCGCTGTGTAAAGAAATATAATTATTTTACTCAAGCACCCAAAGCTCTTCCTTGAAGAACTCTGCCAAACTAGTGTAAACTTGCATGCAAATTGTCTGCTATTTTGGTATATGAAGGAAAATGGGTGCACAACACTGAGCATGCAGTCTACATAAAGCCAGTGATTCTATGTAAGTGGAGTTCTTATCATTATTATTATTATTATTATTATTATTATTATGAATAATAATTTGCATTAGTTTTAGCTCTTAGTTGGAGCAGAAATAGAAATAATAATACTAACAGAAATGTTTACCTGTGCTTTATTAGGAATTTGTCATTTTTATGTTTTATCGTGATTTCAATAGCCTTGCTTTTATGCACTATTTCGAGATTTGTTCTGTTTACTTCTAAATGCTTTATATCACTTGCTATTATGCTTTTTTTTTTAAATAATATTTCTTGTCTCAGTACACTTTAAGACAACAAAATAGACTTCAATGACCATACAGCCAAATCAGGAAACAGATCAATGTTTAATATTAATTACAACAGTCTAAAGGACTTGGGCTACATCATAAATAATTTATGTCTGCAACAGTAGTCTGAATGAGTCTAATCTGCAATTTCCTGCTTTATTCTCAATATCAAATCGTTACAACTAAACGAATTTAAGAGACTAAAAGATCGCTCTTAGCAGACTTCATTATAAGCCCCCAAGTTCTTCATGAATATAACATGATATATCCATATGGGATGACAGATTGAACATTAGTTTTGTTGCCAAATGTTTATTATTTTAATCTGCCCTCAGATTATGCAGTTTAGCGGGCGATGTTAAGTGTGGCTAGCGCAATAATTACGCGCGCTGAACATACGCTGCAACCGAGGCAAATATTTCTAGGGCCATTTCAGCCATCTGTCTGAGCTGAAATGCGCTAACGTCCGGTTGATTTTTCTGCCATTTCAGGATTCTGTCCGTCTAGACATTTCGGCAGGTGTGTTTAGCCCTGACAATATTTATAAATGAAATGCATTTAATAACAAACGTTATTTTTTCCCCTTCTCTTTATTGGCACAAACTCGGTGTCCTGAATCAGAACCACTGACGTCCCTCGGAGAAAAATATTGTGTCATCTTCATTACAGAATACAAATTCATACAGTAAATATAGAATCGTCAAGGGAAATAGTTCCGAATTAGAAGAGGTGCTGAGGCAGTCTGAATTTCTTGTTTGTTTCAGAGTTGCATAGGCAAATTAGCCATTTCTGCCCTTATTACTGTCCTCATTATCTTTCCTCATTTATGTAGCATTAGCGACAATCAGCCACATCAATTACTGCAGGGAAATTAACGTGGTCTTAAAACAGCTGGAGAACGACTGCTCCTTCTTTCAGAATTTCCTTTACATCCAGTGTTTTGACAGACTAGTAAACAACAGTCAGAAAAGGATTGTCTTTCGTAGATAAATGACCTCCTATCTCGGGGTGAAAATCCGCGCACAAGAGTCACTGTTAATTCACAATTAGAGATGTGTTATTTATTTATTTATTTATTTCGACATAGGGGTGGGCATTTTACATTTACAGTGCCTGTTGGAGAGTTTACGGAACGGGTATCTCAGCCATCCACATAAATTGTGCGCGGCCCTGTAAACAAGGTTATTCTTTTCTTTTATGATCGTCAGAACCGATGTTCACTGCTCGAGCCCATCAAAGATGCTTTTACACTCTGCTTAAGTCCCCTATCAGTAGACTGCAGGACTGAGCCAAGCAAACAAGACAAAAAAGCCCCAACTGTAATAAATCAAGTGGAAATGCCTGTCCACCCCGCGCCCCATAAATCTGTGGCCGCCGCTTCTTCAAACGACAGAGCCTTCTGCTGATGTCCAGCCTCTGCGCGGGGATACCATCTTCAGGAAAGCGCTGTTTCGCTAAGATACAGCCGCCACAATAAACCGCCATCTCTACACACCGGCGGGCCCCGCCTGAGATACATCCGGAGTTTGCAACACTACACAAAATGGCCACACGGACCATAAATGCGCGTGCAACACTCCTTTTATATTTGCATCACACTCAGCCATTTTATATTTCCACCGAAGCTGGCAGCACTGTACAAGAAGGTGTCGGCAATGAAAATAACCTGGGAGGCTGGGTCTCCGCACATCCGCATCTTAGTCACGCTGTCACACAGCCAATCAAAGGGCTCGCCGTTCAATCATGGAAATTCAACGTTCCAGTTTCACGAAGAAACAGTTCCAGATACCCCTCTTGTGTACATATGATATGTGTATTATTCATATTCAAGATACAGTATCCTCATAGCTGATGTGCTATGTTCAGTCCCTGCACACAAATGAGATAAATCAAATTTTAAAAAGCATAATTTAGTAGAAGTATATCAAACTTTCCAATTTTCCTGTTAGAAATATTAATATTTGTCAGTCAACCAAGGATACTGCATCTCAATATAAAACAGGGTACGAACAAAACATTGGTTAAATATAGCACCAAAAGAAGACAAGATTCAAAACTATCTTTGTTCACACCAACATATACCTTTAGAATTCTGTATGACTGGCAGGATCTAAATACATTTAAAAAGAAAAACCTCGAGCTGTAATGTGACTGGGTTTAGCAAACAACCAAACAATGTTAATTTTGTAACACAAATTTAAAACAAGGCCTGAGACAAATATATCAATCCACCAACACACTGAATATTTAAATACATGAATGGAAAAATTGCAAGGAACTTACTAAGAGCTAACTAATTCATATTTAGATGGTTAGCACAATGATGTTATGAGTCTGTACTATAAAGAATGCTAGATGTGAAATTCTTACCTTTCCAATTTTACACAAAGTGTCAATGAACAGGAACAGTAAATGAAATTTCAATGAACAGGAAATATAGATACATATCTATCTAATTAGCAAATTTGCATGTCAAGTAGATTGCTGCAATATATATCCTGATATTAATCTAATAACATCTACTGCTCATTTGGTCGGCACCAAGGTCGATAACAGTAGAACAAAATGGAAAGGATACATTTATCACTATGCATTTTGTATAAAATGTGTGAGTGCATTTGTTTTGGTGGTGGTTTTTATTGTACATTATACGTGAATCAATGCAGTAATGCATTGGTCTTTCATAATCAGTGATCATTTCAAAATCGACTAAATTTAAAAGTCTTAACCTTATTCAAATAAAATTCAGGAATTAAAATTAATGTATTATGTGTTTGCATCACAGGTAGATTTTCTTTACCTTGCCTACTATTCAGACTTTTAAAGAGGAAAAATAGTGAGCATTGGGCCTATTTTGTAAAGGGAAGTATTTTATGCAGGATGTCCTGAAACCACCTCTCAGCCAGCTGTACCCGTGCATTTGCCAAGTTCGGGCAGCAACTGCCCAGCATATTACCTCTCTGCAGGGAACCAGGCAGGGTCACATGAACATTTGTAGTATCGTCAGATCATTGGTCAGAAAGGAGATATCGAGAGGAAACAATTGTAACATGCTACGTACTATATATTAGCACCTCCATCCATCCCTTCCATTTTCTAAACCACTTACTCAGGGTTGTAGTGGGGCTGGAGGCCATCCAACATACATTGGGCGAAAGGCAGGAACACACCCTGGACAGATCACATATCCATAGCAGGGTCCACACGCCATTCACTCGTATTCATAGCCCACGGACAATGTAGATTCTCCAATTAATCTAATTGGAATGTTTTCGGACTGTGGGAGGAAACCGGAGTACCCCACATGGACATGGGGAGAACATGCAAACTCCACACAAATAGGCCATAGGTCAGGATTTAAAACTTGGTACCTCCTTGCTTTCAGATGACAGCGTTACTCACCAGACCACTGTGCTGCCTAACATTAGTCAGTACCTTCTTTTTTGAAAACAATTCCTGAAAAAATGTCAATCATGTAAACATGGTAAAAGGGTGCCAACAGCTTATGAACTGTTTATGTTCAACGGAAGTGAACTACTGTAATTTGAGGAAGTAAAGAAAGTAAGGAAGCAAGTAGTTGAATCATAGGAACTGTTGACTAATATTAGTTTTCAGAAACTTTCAGCAATTTACAGTAGCAAATACAAAAGCGCTGATAAAAGGTAGACAGGGCTATAAAAAAGTGTAGTCCTATGACATGAATTGAAAGTAAATTGCACTGAGCATCCCTGGGAGAAAAAACTCCACAATAGCGTATAACTGAACATCAAAGAGAAGCCTCTGCTCAATTATCAATAAAAATTGAGCTTATTTGTATTCTGAAGAGAAAAAAATCATTTATGTATCTCAATTCTTAGCTGACTGACCATTGTTAGCCAGGAGAAAATTGCCAGTATGGTTGTGCCTTAATGAAAGCGAAGGTTGATGAATTCTGGGTACAAAATGCTGACACTCCAAATTCCATTCCGCCAGCGCATTGAACTTACTAACACAGGCCTTAGTGAAGATTCAGCCTCGTTTAAATCAGTGTTGAAAGACTCCATACAATCATCAAACGTGAGAAAGAATAGCACTACACCCTAATACTAAAGCACACTAAATAAAAAAGTGCCACCGTGAACAACAGCCAAAGGGCTTTAGTAACACTAAGCGCATATACAGTAAGCATCCTGGGTCAATGTAACTGGCCAATAGGAGATGAGACAATGGCCAGGTAGCAGATTAGGCCACCAGGTCAAGGCACTGAAGTAATCATGTGCACTCATAAATCAACGCTCAAAACAGACCGCGAACGCAGCAGGTTACCTTCGCTGCAGAATCGGCCCACGTATTCCGTTTTGGAGCAATCGCACTGCGGCTCCCCATCCACCACCGAGCAGCTCCCTCCGTTCTCACAGGGGTTCTGCGTGCACAGGCCCTCCATGTCCAGCCGCACCTGCTGGCTGCTGAGGAGCGTGGGCTCCTTGTTCCCGTATTTCAGATCCGTGATAACTCCCTTAAACGGCGGCTGGTCCTTCACCATGGGCAGCGTCAGCGCCGACGTGCGGATGTCTTGGGGGACGCCCCCCAGGAACAGGTCGCTGATGATCTTCATGTACTGCCGCTGTGGCCTGACCTCGTCGGCTTTGGTCTCGCTGTCCAGCCTCAGGACAGTCCTCAGGTTTAACCTGCTGAGGGTGGCCAAGTGCCAGCTGCTGTCGTTGACCATCTTGTCGGAGACGACGGTGGTCTCGGCGCAGTCGATGCTGAACTGCAGCTGGAGCCGGCCCTCCACCACCATCAGCTGCAGGAAGTCGCAGTAGCCCCCGTCGTCGAAGTACAGGAGCAGGGCGGTGGACACGTCCGTCTTGAACCGAAAGCTCAGGTCGCTCCTGGTGCTGGCATCCCAGCGGAGATAGCGAGCCCACTGTCCCGGAGCCCCCGAAAACTCCAGGCCCAAACACAGGCCTAACAAAGTACTGAGCAGCAATTTCACCTTGATGGAACACGAGAGGAGATTCATTGTAAACTGTGGAAATAAGGGGGTGCACTATAATCCTTAACAGCAAGAGACCATTGAATTTACTTTGGTTCAGAGGGTGGTATATTCCATGTACATCCCGCAAAGAGCTCTCCGATAAACAGATACTTTAGCGACGAAAACGAAATCCGCTTTAGCTGGAATGGACGGGTGGTGAAAAACCAGGCGACGGTCCTGAGGCCATTCGGACGGAGGGACGCTCGGGTGGCTGTTCTGCAGTGAAGCCACGGGGAACGGTTCAGACAGGAGTGGCAGAGAGGGAGGAGGGGAGGAGAAGACGGGGCCCTGTGTCCACGGAGCGGACGACGGTCTCTGTGCTCAGACTGTGCGGCCGACGCTGTGGAGGCTTTCCGGGCGGGGTCCCGCTGCTGTGGCTCTTCTGGCTTTCAGAGCTAATGAGACCTTCTTCATGTTGGCTTCATTTGATCCACAGGAGCATCTCTGAGTCCTTCGGTCCTGTCACTGCCAAAGGTAGAAATAAACATAATTGCAAAGGCAAGTCTCCATTTTGCTTTTCAAACAAACAATTTCTAATATATATATATATATATATATATATATTATTTAAAAAATAAATATTACATTTTAATTCATTTAAAATAAACATTAATACAATGCTTTATATTATATTAATATACTTTATATTAATATAAAATATTGTTACTGATGCTCACCCTGAAAAACAATTCTGCATAGAAACTGATAGAGCAAGATTAACATCTATGAATATATGCATATTTTATACAGTGTGGCAGATGAATATGTTTGGTAAATACAGAATTGAAATGAGTGTTTGACCTATGCCTGTAGTGAAACAGTTAAAGCAGCTTGTATGAAAATCTAATTAAAAGTTTTCCAGCTATTTTCTCAAAAGGTTCTTTTGTGTTATCGGTCATCTCCTGTGTAAATTACCCACATTACTCTCATGGCAGTCCCAGCTATCAATCAATAGCACGGTGCCCGTCTTTATCTGATGATGGCAAAATTAAAGGCTTTCCACTGGTTACACAACTCAGAGAGAACTTTAAAACAGTCAGCCGCAAGCCTGCCCACTCGCATGCCTCCAGTGTAACTGTAACCCTTCGCAACATATTAGCTCACAAATGTGTTCTCTCCAAGTACCGTCAGTCCTTGACACAGCAGCGCTGACAACGTCACGTCTGGCAAATTTGCATTTCAACATCACGGCTCATTAAGATCATGAGATGGAAATCTACGTATGGATAAGAGATCGTTTCAAAACATCAAGTCAGGTGTCGGAATAATCGTGACTTCCACTGCAGTCATTACCTTTCTGAGAAAGCATGCCTGACACGGTCCAAATCAGAAAAAACTGAATGTGATACATACACACATGCTACAGTAATGGTAAAAACCAGGGTCACATTGGTATTAATATTATTTGTCAGACATTTTTGTTGTAGCAGTATATTTATTCTGCGGTTACATGCATAGTGCAGCTTGTTATAATGTATACACTGTAAAAACTGCCGTATGTACAGCTTGTACACTGTAGTAAAAGGCATGTCAGTGAATTGCATATGGCATGGTTTCAATGTTGAACAACATTCAAATATTTGCTTCTCAATTTCATTGGTGCATTATACAAAATAGTCTCATGATAAATATAGCCCATACCACTTTTCCTCCATTGGTATGATCTCCTAGAGGCAAAGCTAATATTTAATAATCAGGAACAGGGTGCTGAAAATCAATATAAGTACCATATCTGGTGTTCTAAAGGTTTGAAAAATCAACCTTTTTAAAATGAGCACATTATATTAATGAATCCATGTTTGTGTGGGAAACAAATATCTCTGTTGACACTTCAAATTGAATATAGGCTTTTTACAATGAGGCTTGCTTAAGCCCACCATTCAATACAAGTCAAACCAGCCTAGGTTACCCTCTGTGTAGGCAATGGGTTCCCTACAATAGAGACTCTCATATTTCAGGACCAACTAAAAAGTGCAACTTAATATGCATATAATATTCCCTGCTTCCTAGGCAGCGGCCTGGGTGGTACTTTATGGGAGACAATAGCACCACCAATCAGGCTAGCTCCAATGAGGCAGAACACAACGTGAGCCTCCGTAGCCACCTGCCCTGAATAGTTAATTTAGCACAAGCAGGAGGCTATTGAGTTCTGGTTAAACGATACCCGTGTTGGCATCACCTGCGTCTCCTTGACATCCCTGCATTTGCTTTGCTCTACAAACCGCTGTCCCCAAACCCCCCCCCCCCCCCCCCCCCCCCCCCCCCCCCACCCCCATATACCCCCACCCCTGTTATAACAGGGGCCACATCTTAGAAAAAAAGCAGGGAGGTGAAAAGGTTAAACTACACAGGGCCCGGTGCTCATTGATATGTGCAGGATGTGCCTGGCTGAAGAGACACACATCATCGCTGGAATGATTGTGCATTTGGGCTCTCTTTAAAACAATAAGGAGAGGAGACAGACCGGAAAACGGAGACCATGAAACCTGAGACACATATTAATGAAAACTGCACCCAACTGTCCGGGCAATTTATTGGATGCACAACAAAGAGTATTTTTTTTTTTTACTGCAGGTGCATCGCACACCTCCAATACGCTGAAAATGCTGCAGCAAAACACTCAACTGAAATGACCACATAACATCAGCAGTATAAAACAGCATCAAAGGAACCGCGTCACGTTCAGGCCATGGAGGGTGGTGAAATTTATTAAAACTATCATTTTTAGCGGGGGCTAAAATCCTCCGCATTTTCAATACGACATATTGTCACGAAACCAGACGCATTTTGTGACATCACCACCCCACTAGTCCTTACCTAACCAGTGAGGGTCAGCCGTATTGTAGCGGAAGTGCGTGTTCAGCTTGACCTACTCAACATCTCCCTCGGAGATCATGAGCACAGCCAGGCAGCGCACGAGGCCAGGGCACCGCAGAACACACCAGGCTTGTGGCAGCGCTGGACGCTTTGCGTTTTCTTCATTATCTTTTTTTAATTATTTGTTTAGCAGATGTTTGGAATTCACTGACATCATCTGCTTGTGTCCACACAAAATGTCCACACCAAATCTTTATTTCTTTTTTAACTATACCATTATATCACAACAATTACTACAACTATATTTTAAATCTTAATTATTACCATTATTTTATTAATGATAATAAATAAAATGTAAATATTCGTATATATTCATATAGCATATCCATATAACATTTCTGTACATTTCCCGTCAAATAATCAGGATGGGAAAGTCAAACATGAAACACAGTGTTCAGCAAATTGCTTAGTAAATGCGGACGCTGACAAAAATAAAGGTATATAAATAATAGTTAATCACAATTTTAAAAGGTAATTAAAATAAGACAGGGCTCTGGGACTGTCTATTCAAGATACCACAATATAATTCTCATTTGCATGCCGTTATCTGTAGAGACACTGAGGCCTTTCAACTCTGATAAAAAGCATATTCTCTGCGTTTCTGTTGTCTTTGGTTTTGTGCTGGGTGTGTATAGTGTGTGATTAACTCTGTTTTCATATGATTGCACAAATATTCCTCAATGGCTCTTCGGAACGAAAATCGCAAATAATAATTCCGTCTACAAGCAACAAAATATAACAAATACACTCAATACTAAAGCTATAGTGAAGGCTACCTTCTTCAGTATTTTCTAAATAAATACAGAGATTAATACAAATATTCATTGACGACATTTTCTATTATATAGGTTCGTCATTTTGGGCATTACGACATTCGTTTTTAGACTTACCGTTCGTTTCTGGTTATGTTACCAATCTCTATTTAATTCTCCAATGCGCAATCAACACCAGCAAAATTAAACAAATAATAAAAATTATCAATGTAGTCTTAGTGTTTTTCAATTAAGGGCAGAGGAAACACGTTTCAAAATGGCTTAGAATCTGTCCTGCAATTATAGTAAAACATAAAGGCCTTGTTTTACTTCAGACTTAAAATGGCGTGAAACATAAGTAGTCTATATTTTTAAGTACACGAAGCTTCTTGACAAATGATACCATTTCAAATAATAAAAAAATACATTTAAAAGCTTCAAGCATTTTCCAGAATTCCTGCCGCAACGAAGAATCGCTGAAATGACGCTTGAATAGGTCCGCCACACCTTATAATTACACAGCAAAGAAAATACATCACATCAAATTTGTACAGCATAGATTAAATCATTCAAATTCTTAAATAAATTCATGAAGCGGTTCATTTTCTTTCTGCATTTCTCTTGTTATAGCCGAAGCCTGCATCAGAATTGGTGTATTTGTCATTGTGTTTTTATATGCTCAACATTTCTATTTTAAATAATCTGATGTTTACGGTGTGTATTTATATTATTATTATTATTGCAATGTATTTATATTATTTATACACATTAAGCATATTCCAAAATATAACCTACAACAACATGAACATTTACAGTGAAATATAAGCAATAACGGGCTGTATGCTTAGGCCCAAAAAATCTAAATTAAAAGGTTATTTCACGAAATATTCACAGAGGTCATGCATTCAAATTATATATACGTTTTACCTTGAAAATAAAGCTTATTCGTTTTCGTTTTTTCTTGTAAAATGGAATAGAACAAGATAGAAAAATGTCACCTTAGGAACAACATCAGAGACCAAGGTGAAAGCGTCCGTCATACTCAATAAACCGTCGACAGAAATGCGCAACAATAAAATGTAATCTGGCTTCTGGTAGCTTCTGCAGCCACATCCAGCACAGCTGGTAAAGACAGACGAAATCTGTAGTGTAAATTGAAGTTAAAAATATCATTTCAGAACTCAAAACTATTTTATTCCTTCTTTAATATTTCCCGCCAAAATAGAACAGTTTTACTTGTATGCCAAATCTTTGTTGCTCATCTAAATTTAGAAATAGCCTAATTCAAGGATTGTTCAAGTGCAGAAAAGTTTTACCAAAGGCAAGTGACATTCTGAAATGCCAGGACAATTTGTAAACATGCGGTAGCCTAAATATAAATCTGTGGGATTCTGTGGAGTAATATATATATACTGTAAATATATTTATTTTTTAATTTATTTAGTGCAAAATACCCCCGGTTACTAAAGGATTTATTTTCAGGTAATCCGTTAATACACAATTATCATAAATAATGCAATGGGTTATATTGTAAGGATTGATGCCAGCCTACACGTCAACCTGGCTCTCGAGCTCGTGATAAACTCCTACCTCCTGCAGCGCTCTATAGGACAAAATAATATTCCGCAGGGAGAGGATTTCCTCTCACCTAAAACGACGTTAATTTTTTACATGAAATCAGGCAAATTGTGTTATCACTTATAATTATATATTCTTCGTTTGTCTAATCTATGTTACAATATTTCAACGTTGTGGGGCACCACGAAGACTGATTTAGAAGTAATTTAACCTCAATTTAGGGTATTTATGAATCAATTGAAGCACACGAGGATGTTAGTAACAATAAGCAAAATACATGTGTGTTTTATTTTACATAGGCTAGCATCAAATAATACACCTTGGAAGATATTACGACCATATAGTTTGTCGAGTATCCGACAACCTTTGTGAAGTGTTTAAAACAATAGTTTTACAGATCAAGCCAGCTGGTCCAGCCGTTCTGGATAGATGGATGCATTTCAAAAATTACTATAAGAGGGAACGAAGGCTTGTTCTAACGAATGGAGCGTAAAATGGTGTCTAAAGCGTGGAGTCCAGGGCTAGCAAAAAGGTCAAGCCCCCTGATTAAATTCTTTGGGACCTTGCCAGAATTGAGCGAAGTGCCCATCCCATAGGCTATGGGATATTATGTTATTTTTATTTTAAATCCTGTTATCCTTCAATAGCATCCAGCTGTGTGAGATGTGGCATACGGACATGCGAATGTGGGATGTTAACTCATGATTCGTGCAGTTTTACATTGCCCCCTGCGTTCTTGCAGTCTGGAGAGGTGGGGGCAGCTCCCGTGTATAATTTAGCCCGATTATTTTTTTATATGGGGCCACGAGAGCGCCGTGTTGTAAGCATTCCGTTTAACTACGTGGGACAATACGATTCTACCATCTTGCCGGTCGAAAAGTGACATTTACGATAGTTTTTTTAGAAAATTTTCAGGCGTGTGCAAGTACCAAACAACCACAGGATAAATTATTTATTTAGGCTACCCTATTGGTATTTACCCTATTCTATTCGTCCTGTTGGTTTTAGGCATTCGAATCATTCTAGCCTTAATGAACGCGGATCTCAGAAAGAGAATCACAAGGCATTGAAGAAATGCACCACTTAAAATCCGAAAGTCGCCGTAGCCTATAGTATTCGCGGAGCCCACTCGCGCGGATATTGATAATGGTCATCAGTGAAACACGAGTCTATAGCGTGCTAGTGTGTATTTTTTTAAAATACGCAATTCGATATTGTGTTGGACCAACTACCCAGATACGGATTATAGAAATACTCCGTTTTGAATGGTCTAAGAGTTGACTGCAAACAGCGTTCCATGGATTTCCAAGTAAACAAAAAGCATTCCGAGCTAAACCCATTCATTTGTAGCGCACAAAGTACTCAAAATATTCTTATAATTCTTTAAAAAAAAGTTTGAATAAAACAAGAGTTCGGTAGGAACTTCACTCATCGCTATTAATCTAGTTTTAAAATAAGACTGACCTTAATTATTGCAAGGATATCCAGCATATTAATCCGAGTTAAATTCCTATGGCAAAAAGGTTTTAGGTCCAGGTTTTAAACCGCTGTTGAAAATGATGCTGCGATGATGCGAAGGTTTTTACCAGCGTAGCAGGCTGTAGAGCGAAGCACAGTCCTTCTGTCTTGAACAGCACATCACAGAGCCCCGTTCGCTCAGTGCTGATGGGCAATCACGAGATTTTCACACACAAGCCGCACGGGTCCGCCCTCTACTTAAAACGAAGCGCACAATTTAAAGGCGTAGCCTGTACTCGGGTGGCTAGATGTCAAACCAGTCGGGACAATCTTCCTAGACAGCCATCACGACGCAGCACATTAGTATTATTACCATTTGCTGATGAATACTATAAAATATTTAGGATAATATTGGGGAATATCTGTTCTAATAAACCAGCGTCCTGTTACAGTCAATCGTCGCACCATTGTAGCCCATTCCCGTAGCGCACCGGTACTCTACCAGCTATAATTTCATTATCAAAGCGCTCATTACAAATCATATTTCAAAGATATATTTAAAGTCCAATATAGTCATTTAGAAAAGTCGCTTCCAGCTGCTGCAACTCAAAGTGAAATAACTTTTGTCAAGGAACCCATCTCCACTGCAGACCAACGGAGCGTTTCCATGTAAATTCAAAATACAGAAGGATTTTACTGTAAGAAATATACATCTGAACGGTAAACGTAACTTGTTAAGCAGGGAAACATAACTATATTTGCAAAACAATTACGTGGTACCAAACAGGGAGAAAGGGATATGCGCTCTCCGTGGTGCTGAATGTGTGTCTCAGCTAAAATTTGACGTAGTTAAATGCACATGGACATTCATGGATGTCTGCACGTCTCTATATTTATGTGTATATTTAAAATAACTAATAAGACTAATTTGAGCACATGACTGCACCCACAAACATATTACACCACCCACAAACATGATATTACAATCAATACATGTTAAGCATGTCATTGATCCATTACCCAAATGATGCATCGCAAATCCAACAGATTATTGACTGAATGTGAGCTCCTGGTAGAACTGTAAGCAAGCTATACAAAACCTATCCAAGACTGCATAATGGATAATTCAACAATAACACCAATTCATGTGCAATTAAAAGTAAACGTATACCTATTTCCTGGGAAATACCATAATCCCAGAGGGTAACTTAAATTAATTGTACAGAAGACATTAGCACAGCTGGTTGTCTAGCCCTTGAACTGTTTGTCTTTCAGTTCATGCTTAACATCAGAATAGAAATGGCTTTCTGAGGGATGGGATAGAGAGAGCACTTGAATAGAGAGGCACATTTGTTTTTAAAAATGCCTGAAACATAACATATAGCACTGCCAATATGCAAGTCCCCAAAAACTAAAGGGCCAGTCCCATTTCTTTTTACTGCATTTAACATACACTACATGGCCAAAAGTATGTGAACATGTGATATCCAACATCTCATCCAAAATTATGGGCATTAATATGGAGTTGGTCCACCCTTTGCTGCCATAGTGTAACAACTGTTCTTCTTGGAAGGCTTTATACTTAATGTTAGAGCATTGCTGCAGGGATTTGCTTCCATTCAGCCAGAAGAGTAGTAGTGAGGTCGGGCACTGATTGGGCAATAAGGCCTGGTTAGCAGTTAGCTTTCCAAATCATTCCAAAGGTGTTGGATGGGGTTGAGGTCAGGGCTCTGAGCAGGCCAGTCAAGTTTTTCCACACCGATCTCGACAAACCATTTCTATCTGGACCTCACTGTGTGCCCAGGGGCATTGTCATGCCAAAACAGGAAAAGGGCCTTCCCCAAACTGTTTCCACAAAGTTGTTAGCACATAATCGTCTAGAATGTCAGTGCATTAAGTTTTGCCATCACTAAAGCTAAGTGGTGTAGCCCAAACCATGAAAGACAGTCCCAAACAACAGTGTCAAGATACTTTTGGTCATATAGTGTAGAAATGATCACTAAGTAATTCAATTTTAAATGTGCTTGTTTTTATATTTTCAAAATGGCTTGTATCTGTCTTCCTGCATGAATAGTATGGTAAAACAGCTTCATGTACAGTTACGTATCCATATGCTTTTAAACTGGTAAAACAGAAATACAATGGGCTTCATTCACAAAGCATGTGTATGATCACATCTGATTGTAAATTGTGTGTAAGAACATTTACAAGATTTCAGCATTCATCATTTTTTTCTTATCTGTATTTGTTCATGGCTGTTTCCTTATGCAAATCACATGAAATGGTTGCGCATAAAATTTACTAACAGCCAGAATTCATCATCTTATACACCTAGGATATGCACAAAAGCAAAAGTCTGCACGTGTCATGAATCTCATATAGTTTTTTTGTAGGAACATTTTTAAGAGCAAAAGCAAGAATAATTTAAGAGAAGTTTTGTGAATGAGGACCATTGTTCCCTTGTTGTTCCCTGTTGAATCTGTAGTTTTTCTATTATATCTATTGCCACATTGTGTGTAGTGGGTATAGCACCATAACGAGTATGTTGGGACATTTGGGTTGAATTTGGATTGTGGGAACCTGTTGCTTTGTGGTGCGCCCCCATCCCCCTCCCCTCACCCAAAAAAAATCTTACACAGTAAACATACAAGGTGTCACCTCAGTTGCTTCATTGAAAAAAACATGACTATCTAAATATCTAAGATTTTCCAGCATTGTAACGTAACCTGAGAGTTTTCCCTGAATCTGTGAGAGAATGGGAACATTAGCTAGGCCAGTCTACCTTCCATTCAGGCAAACTGAGTTACATCACTTTTGGGAAGTGAAAACCTTTTAATCCCTCCCAGAGACCACAGACAGTCGCCAGAGAGCAAGACGGCTCTCCCTTTCCTGGCATCTTCTATATACAGACCTGGCTGTTTCTGTTGCCATAGCAGAGTGATCGACATCGCTGAGATATACAAATCATTCACACAAAAGGTGAGACAATTTGGCTATAATTTCACTATAATTACAGGAACATGTGGGGGGGGGGGGGGGGGGGGGGGGGAAGAAAAAAGTATCTTGTATATATGGGGAAATGTTCAATTACTGAGGCCAGCTTCAGCTTTTACACTATTTACTCACAGTTCTGCAGCTACTGGAATGAAAATGTCTCTTTCCATGTGTCCCAAGTAAGTGTAGATATCAAAAATCTATTCCCCTTCCAAATATAAATCCTCTATTTTCTTCTGCTTGTAAAAGTAAAATGCATGTCTATGCATTTCAAAAGAATTTTGCAGTAGTTTGAGACTTTGAAAGTTGAAAACGTGTGGTCCATTTTTCAACCCTATAGTCGTAATGGTGAATAGTGGTGAACTCCCTCTGTCAATTCTTAAATAATACAAAATATCCTTTTCTAAAAACCACATACTGTTGTGGGGCACCATTTGTGACCATGCTCAATGAAAATACTTGCCAAAGCGCAACGTTTCCTGACATGGAAGCTGGTGGTAAGGAGATGAAAGCAGATCATGAAGATGATTCGTGAGGTGGGCTAACAGACTAATTAAACTTGGGTCTAATGAAAAGATCAGTGGCTCAGCTAATGAGAGAAGGGATCACTCTCCAGGGAGCGTGTGGATATAATCAGCTCCATGACGCATGAAGATGTTGGCTAAGCAGGAGGATGTGTTTGTATGTGCAGCGTTCAATGAGTAAAACTGGGAAAATGTTCAACTTTAGGTAACTGAACAAAGATTTGGCTGAAAAGCCATTTATTTTTTATGCCTGATGTGGCAACTTCGGATCCTGGAGAGCAGAGACTCAGGGGCAAATTTCACTTTGTCAGAACTGGCAATTCAAGTGATTTCTTTGAAGACATTGAGTTAAAAGAGGTGGATGACTTATACGAGACCAATGGAAAAAATGTGGCCCTTCTTAAAGCAATGTCATAGCAGAGAGAAGCAAAGTTCAATTAAGATAACTGTAACTTGAAACCAACATGCCTTATGTTACCAGTTCCCTTCATAACATGGGAACTGGTAACATAAGGCATCCCTTCATAACAGGTGCTAAACTCACCATGGCAATTAGCCTTCCCTACCTCAACTGAAAGTAATAAGGATGATGCTTGTGAAACAGCAATGAAAAAATTAAGTAGTCAGTGTCAATCTCTAGAGAACAGCGAATATGATTGTACTGGGCACTGACATAACTTTGTTCTCTTAAAAATTCAGTTTGATCCATTGAATAATAAATGATAGCAACAGAAAAATAAAAATGTGCTCCAGCAAACTATCAATGCTAACTTTATTGCTATGCTTCAATCATCATCGAAGTATTTCACATATAGACCCCCACAACTTTAATGCACTCACAAAAATAACCTGTAGGATAGATCAATGTATTATTAGGTTTATAGCAATCCAGCAAAACTGTACCGTAAGCTATACCTGTTCTATGGGCCATACTAATTAGGATCAAATTTTGGGCGTCCAGGATACCCCAGGGCAATTGCTACCTCGTAAATTATGAAGTGCCACCATATGTGGGAAGTTCATTTTCATTGAAAAGAAAAGGCAGAAACTTGATCTCAGGGACAAAAAGGAATTGATTTCAATAAGGCGAACACAAAAGGAGGACAGAATGTATTTCAAGCAGACATGTTCACGTAGCATCACTGAAGGGCAACAGGCTTCTTTGGTCTGTGTTGGTGCGATTGACATGACATGGCGAAACCATAATATGTTATTACCTGCTGAACAGGGTAGAGTAACAATACGTTAAATCCAGTTACACCCACACCAACATAGCAAAAGGAAGCAGACACTGTGTTTCCTCTTCCTCTCGACAGCTAGAGGAGGGCCAACTGCCCTGACATAACCTCCCCTCTAACTGGCCTCTAAATCACAAAATTGAATTTATTCAGCATTAGTGCTACAGGAGAAATGAAAAGGCACTCTGGGATATTTTGTTTTGAAGCAATTGCATCTAATCATTAAACACTGCATAGTGATTGCATTTCAAAGTTTTTTTTATCATATCAGTTAAATAATCATACACCTATTTGGAAGGAAGTTAACTGGAATGCATAACAGAAGGTCAAAGGATCAAATGACTGAAAAGGCCATTTCAAGTTTATACATAAAGCTGTGTAAGTCTGTATAATTTAATGTCTTTAATCATGTTTTATGTATTTTTCTTAGATTAAATTAGGCTAGATTTAAATTTTTTGAAACAATTGTTTAAAAAGCGACATATATATTGATATATTTGGGTTGTGCTATGATCTATACTGTTAAGTTTAAACAAGCCTGATTTTTTTATTTTCTTGATGGCTAAACCTACACTTCAAACAGGACAAAACTCAAAACAAGGGGAATCATTTTAAAGTGAATAGTCAAAAATAATAAAATACGGTAGTTGATCCAGTATATAAATTATAAAAGGGTTGCTCGGGTTACATGAGAAGAATTTGCTGTGTCGTTTGGAAGTATAACATCCTGCAGGCCTATTTTAATGCTATCGGATTCTGGGAATGTATGCTGCTTCCCAGTGGAAGAAAATGAAAGGCCAACACCTCAGGCATGCAGACATTGTGAAGTCCAACTCGCTATGAATGCTATGAATGAACACACAATGCAGGTTTGAAGTGAAGCTGCTGGACCCTAGCCTGCCTGTGAGCTCCTCCGTGGATTTATTTTGTACCTACACTGTTACAGTTAGACACAGGAACTCACACTGTTGCAGGATGTGGATGTGCTCCGTCTCTCTCTTTCTTTAATTCGTCTGCACTATGGGATATCCTGTTTGTGTGCTATGCGAGCAGTGGGCTTTGGTGACTGTGGGATGCCTCCTCGTGCACTCCCAACCTCAAGCCATATGGTCTACCTCCAAATGGCCCAGGAGGCCGTTGTGACAGAATGTCCTCGCCCCTCTTCATTGGGTTCCTGAGTCATTGCGCAGGTTGGGCCTGTGCCATCCGGGCCAGTCTACTGTGTGATCCTGCTCTCTTCTCTGACACACACACGCACACACACACAAACACATACACACTCAGACATGCAGACACACACACACACAAAAACGCATACACACGCAGACATGCAGACACACAACACACACACACAAACACACATATGCACACACACACACACACAAACACATACACACGCAGACATGCAGACACACACACAAACACACATCACACACGTAAACACACACAAGCACTCACACACAAACAAACGTATGCACGCATGCACAGTTGAAGACACAAAAGTACACACACACACACGTAAACACACACACAACAGATGAGATTCAACCATGTCCTTATTGGATTTATCTTTGGATGTCTTATATTCAAATGCAACTGCACAGTTTCTACATATTCTTCTGATACACACACGTCATCTCTGTCACCATCACACATAACACAAGCACTCTATCCCTCTCACCACACATACATGCACACAGTTTACACACATTACATGAGCAAGCCATCTCTCTCTCGCATGTAGGCATAGACACGCTCATGTAGACCATTTTTTCCTTCTTTAACCGCATCTCATTGCTGGCTGAAGCTGTACTTCCGCCCGGGCCCTCCCGCTCCCACGCACCTACCTCCCGTGGTCTGTGTTCCTGCCTTGTGCCAAGCGCCCTCCTCCTCAGGCAGATTGTGTGTCAGCAGAGCCTCCACGTCACACTCACAGAGATGCCATCCCCAAAGCCTGGGTACCTGTGTCACAGAAAGGTTCAATTAACCATGGCAATCACAGCATCACCTTTGGCACATTTGTTTTAACCAGACGATGAGTTTACATTCATTCAGAATCTCATGGCCTGTGCTGTTCAATCCACTCCCATCTCCACCCCAGGGCTTGTTGTTGGTTGTGTATTTTATGTATGTTGTGTATCTAAAATTAGTTCTTCGGTTCTTGGCTAGTGTAGTTAACCTGAACTTGTGCTCTAACCAGGTCTGTCACTAAAGTTCATATTAATAAGGTGAATGCACTTATGGTTCTCCTGTATTTGAAGTGGCTCTGGATAAAACCATCTGCTAAATTAACACGATGACTAACAGGTGAGTACCCAGCTAGCAAAAGAGATTGTTATTCAGTTTGTGATTGTAGCTGCCTCAGTATGGTTTGCACTGTAGACCTGGTCTCTCTGTCTCATCAATCATGTAGACAGCCTTTGGGGAAAGTTAGCTGCTTAGTTAGGGGATTTAAATACTAGGACACCGCAGGGCTGCAGAATTATTTCTGGAAGGCAGTGTCCAGTAAGAACTTATCTACGATCACTGTTGGCTGGAAAAGCACACAGAAAATAACTTCCTTGATCTCCAGGTCCAAATGGCTCGCCTCCAAGGCATTAATGAATGAGAAGATTTCCAGGAACTGGTTTGCATGCCCATAGGGGAGATTGTGTGACTGGACTAGAAAAAAAGAGAGTTAGGTTACTATACACTGTAATCACAGAAAAGGGCATATACAGTAAATTATACTGGGATGATGTAACACCAGAAATTGTGGCCTCTAACCACATGCATCGGTCACAGGAAGAGGCCATGTTTCCGAAAGCTGATTAGTCTCAGGGCATACCAGAGGCAACATCCTCCATGTAAAGGGAATTAGTGATTACAGGGGCAGTGGATTTTTAGAGGTGTAGGCCGCAAGCATGTACACTTGAAAGGGAATCCGTGTGGAATGTTGCTTTCCTGTGGACTTCCTGAAAGGCAAGGATAAGCTCCTGGCACTGAACTTACAGCATGGACAACAGTAAGTTTGAGCTTCTGTAACATCATATGCCAAAGGTTCGTAGTGTGCACTTTTTTGAGAAAAAGAACAAAATCTAGAGCAGAGGTCTTAAAAAGAGAAAAGTACAATAATAAAGACATTGCACAGACACAAAAAAGAAAAACACATCCAGTACACAGACACTCCAATGGCATACACTTAAGTGTACTTATATTTATAAACCGTTGTTCTAAACCACTATTTAATAGCATCTTTATAAACTGTAGAAATATATGATGACTGGAACATCATATATTTCCCCAAGGGTCAGTATAAGCGCTGCTTATTTAAATTACTCCATAAAGACAACAGTAGCAAAATATTTACACACAAAACATGGTGTAAAAAGTAGCCAAAGGTTATACTTGACTTGCACTACAGATACTCTATTTAATCTGCTTTAAAATGTAGCAAAAGTAAAAGCACTCTGCCAAAATAAATATGGAAATAAAGAGGGAATGTATCTGGAAAGGGCCATCCCTGGCCTTTGAAACTGCACATCAAAAAAGCTATGTGTTGGTTTTGTGGAATGCTTACAAATCTGCAAAAACAAGCATGTCTTGCTAGCTATAGCTGTGCTGAACTATTGAAGGGAAGAGACCTTAGAAAATGGGGCAGCACATCCTAGCAAGGGCAGCACATTCTAGCAAGGCAACAAGTTTGAAAATGTTGGAATAAGAACACAATGGGGTAATCACCCATTCCCCCACAATACTTCAAATTAGATGGCAAATATTTGAGCACAAATACTTTTTAAGGAACTTTTTATTTATTTATTTATTTTTTACTTTTTCCAATATAAAGGCAGTTGACAGATTCAGTATGAGGAGGAAGACAGAGGGCCACATTTAACAATACATTATTGAGGGAATTACACAGGATTTCCACCCATATGCTTAAGAAAATGGCAATAACATCTTTAATAACCAGTTTAATAAGTGAGTCAGGGCTTTAGTTTGATGTCTCATAATATCTCAACGGTTGTTGAAGGATAGAGAACAGAGGTCCAGAGCACATGCAAGGACAGCACAACTGCTTTCAGTTATCAAGTTTGAAAGTTGAAAAGAAATATTTAAGACACTTCATCTCTTCAGACTTGGTACAAGGAGATCCTGTGGATTTTACTGTGGAGGTTTAAAAACTGAAAAGTGATTATTAATGTGGCTTCCATAATCTATTCCAGGTTCTATCAGCAGAAGAAGGCAGCGAATGAGGAAATTAGTTCAAAGTAAATATTAGATAAATGTTTCATTCATTCTAGGGCATCCTTTTCCACTCAAACGGTCATTAATGCATGGAATAAAATACCAGGAATCATAGCCGAATCAAAGACCCATAGGGGTGTTTGATGATGAGCACTTTGCTGAGCTATAGTGTATGTCACAATGTCCTCATGCTGTCATGGCAATCAGAAGCATTGTTTATATTTATTTAAGGTTATTCACCACCTGGTGCCATTTACTGTAAGATGAGGTAATGCAGCTGCTCACATAAAATGGCAACCACAGATGCTGCCCGAGACAGTTTGGTGCAGTCCATAGGGCCAACGCTCAAAGCCATATAAAAATCCACTCATGTGGCTGAGGGCCCAATTCCCCAGAACAAAACTTTCTGTACTGTGATCCCATCTATATGTGTGACCGTCTTTGCTTCCAAGTTTCCAAGTTCCTTCCACATGTACAGAATGAAAAAATATACAAGGAGGGTGGGCGGCCTGCTTTCCTTTATATAAAAAACACAAATTCAACTTTTCTGTCACTGCATTACCTTAACAAAGCCCCTGGACACCTAAATTGAACATTGTCTTTTGGAACCATCCAGAACCATAGTAATGTATGAGATTACACGTATTCTGCATTGTGCTTCAGCACTTTTCCAATGTACAGGAGGTCACAGCCATGTTTGCATCATTTTTGTTAAATGTCCCAAATAAATATCCAGCAGAATTGGTAACATTTTTTTAAAAATGTGCAGGTTGCCCCATATAACACCATCTGCAGAACCACTGTATCATATGAAAACACATTGCTTTATTGTCAATGAATGACCATTTTCAAGCTAGTAGCGAGAACTGGTGATCAGCAGGTTCATTTGAAGTGGGGAGGTTTTGCCCTTGTAATTACTGCACACCTTTATTAGGCTAGCCACAGATTAAGCCCTCCATGTCAAGATAAATCAGAAACTCTCACAACAGCTGTATCTTAGAAAGGAGCCTGAATGGCATATGCTGTATGAATATGCATTCACATTATTCTGACATTATACAAACACTCCACAAAACTTCACAATGGCAAACTCCTCATAACACTTTCCACATTCTGGCAAAAAGGGCCATATTTAGTTCATCTAGTTTCCTTCATTATATTCTTCTCCCATTGATATTTTAAAAAATGTACTTTACTAAACCTTAGTACAGTTTAAATTCTATTTACATTATCCTTGGGCTAATTAGAATACAGTGGACATGCTAATTAGTGTAAGCCGGTACAGTACTTTGTTTTCGTGAACTTCACCGTACCTCTCGGTGTTAGCTCTGTCGTAGGCTGCTGATCCGATGGAAACCTGAGACAGATGCTCTCAGCAGTTTTAATCGTTAGCCTTCCCAGGCAGGTCTGAGCCAGGAATAATTCATGAGGCCAGATGTGCTCCGATCTGCTCCATTTCAGAGCTGTTAGCTCACACACAGTGGCAGGCGGAGACTGTCGCCGCTAACCTCCCGCCTGGCGACGGCTTCGTTCCTCGGGCCTGCCGCTCTCCGACGCTGGCAGGCGAGGAGATACGGCGGGGTCCCTCTCCACACCCCCCTTCACCCTGCAAAGCCGGACAGAAACGGGGTGATGACCGAAGATGGGCAAACGGGGTTAGGGAGTCTGGTAACCGCCTTGTTCTCATTTGTAATTGAATTGAGCTCGAGTCTATGTGTGTGTTCATAAAGCCACCAACATAGATAAAGACTGCATAAGGGCTGTGCATATATTTACCTCCTCAGGCTGATTAGAAGACAAAGGTAGGAAGGCAGGTGATTATTTCCTCCATTAAAATTACTGTGATGCTGAGTCAGACGGATTCCTGTGGTGAGCCTGGAACAACCGCCAGACATTCACATATACCTGCGCTAAACGAATTCACCATGGTCACATAAATACACAATACAGACTGATAAACTCCACGGGGAATCAATTAATACCTTTCTCAAATATTTTTTGTAAGAAAACGGCAATGATGATAATGGTAATGATCCCAACTGAATCATCACCATACGCAGATTTCTTTTCATCATACTCATCGTAATTATTATCATCTTCATTTATGTTATCATCATCACCCTCGCCAGTAATTATTCACATCTTTTGGAACTACAGTTTGACTGTGGTGTTCGAGGCTGAATGAAGTGCTCATGTCAAGCAGCCGCACAGAAGAGAAAGGATGTGAGCTCCTTGCTTTATATTATGGCACTTTTATCAGAAAACGGGCTGAGAGGCTTGTCAGGAAAATTGACACTTTTGTTTTTGAGGAAGATTGCCTCTGACTGAAGAAAAAAATGCGGGCGGAACTTATGAGAAGTTCAAGAGACGGAAGGGGGAGGGAGAGAGGAAAAAAAAGAGAGAGGGCCGCAAAAACATCGAAATTTGCCTTCACCTCGTGCAGAAAAGGTGGATTCTGCGGAGGAACAGAGCGCTTGTGCTAGAGAGATTCCCACACTCATCACAGTGAGGTTTCACCATCACACTCCCCCCATTCCTGCAGTCTGCGCAAAGCTGCACCACTGCCTGACGTTAAAGCCCCTGGGACAGGGTGGAATTACCCTCATCTTCAGTGCATTAATGCCCCAGCAGCCCCGCAACCTGATTAACTCCTTTCCTACCCTCCCCCCCCCCCCCTCCCAAAACACCCATCTGTCATCTTAACACAAATGGGGCTTTATTGGTGATTTGGGGGGGGGGGGGCTGGGGGCTTTGATGGGTACGTACGGACAGTATGGCCAACGTTAAATAAGCAGGCCTGATTACTCCAAAATGCCCGTATTGTTAAAATAACCTCTTAATTAGGGGGGCCCCAAGGGACCTCATCAATTAAATTAGACCCCGGCTCTCAGAGGCCTTGTCCAGATGGGTCTTTGCCCTGCGCTAACTGAAGATGCAATGCAGAAATCCTGATCTGCGCCTTCAGCCACGGTCAATGCTGTCAGGAGCACCCTCGTTTATTTACACTCTGAGATGGAGTCCAGCACCCCGCATTTGCCTCTGTTCTGATCTCGTCAGTCCAAACGAAGCATTTTCAGGCAATAATCTGTAAACTGATATGGTTGTCCATCAACATTGCCACACACTCAAGAGCCTGTTTCTCCAACACTCTTCTTCAGAATTTTTTTTTTTTTTTTTACCTCCCAAGAATGATTAACTTGCACAATTTATTGCAAATTCAAGAAATTTCCATTGTTCTGCAGCATGTGTTTGTCTGTGTCTTATTTCCCGGTCAACTTGATTATGCTCTCACCTTGACATGGGCAAAAAGACATTGGAATATTAACAAGCATGTAGAAAATTGACCAACTGACAGAATGATGAAAGGAATTGATATATAAAAGCATGAAATTCCCCTATTACCTTCTTACCATATTTCAAACACCCAGTTTGAAATCAGAATTCATTTTCACATTCATTAATTTGGCATTCATTTATTGATTGATTCAGTCATTAATTTGTCAGTGAATGAATGGATGAATGGATTAGCAGTGGAATCTTAAGGAAGATTCTGCAGAGATTGCTTGATAAAAGCTTTAGTATGAATAATGCAATAAGGCCCTGTATTCTCAGTATACAGTAACTAGAAATAAACAAGAGGTCATTCTATTATAACACATACACACACACACACACACACACACACAATCACATGCACATACGCACACAAACACACACACAACAATGTGTTTTAAACAGTTTTTTTTCTCAATTTACAGTCATTTGTATAATAAAATGTAGAACTGAACTTCAACTGCTTTAAGAAATTTCTTATTAACTACTAATTACTAACTATTAATTACTTTTCAGATATTACAATTAAGATATTATGAATCAGAATACTTAAAAACACCACTCTGAGACTGTTTTTCTTCCAAACACCTCTACTTCCCTTAGTGTTCCCTTAGTCCAGCATCCATGTCTGAAGAGTTTCTGTTGAAAGCAGTCTGTCAACAAAAATGAATCAGCAGGAGGTGCACAGCAGAACAGCCACCTCATCAGTCCTCTCAACACATGCAACAGCACTTTCCACACAGAGATCATCTACTGTGGTAATACCATTTGGTCGCTGCATCAAACACACATAATGCCACCTCTCACAGGATTCCAAGTGCCCTCCAGCCATTACATCACTGTACCAAACAACATCACCTCTTACCATTATATGACTGGCACTCAACACAACACCTGTAATGTGAGGTCATCCACTGCAGAAACATCAACGCAGAGAACACGTATATTACATTTCAGGTCTTTGGCACAGCCACCTAAACCAGTGTCTAATTTGGAAAGCGCTAATATATCTGAGAGAAAGAAAATAACTAGAGGTTTCAGCAGAAGAAGCAGATAACACAAATGATCCCTCTGCATTCGGGCTTCCGTTCTGAAAAAAGGAGCAGGTTCCAAATGCATTGCCAAAGGCAAAATTGAAGCACCTTGAAATGAAAATACCCTGAGATAACACATTCAATTGGAAAAAAAAAATAAAAAATTCCATCGGCTGATATTTGGAATAATTGTCAACTGCACAAGCACAGGTTATCAGTTACAAAGCCATACAATTTTTCAAAAATAGAAATACTGCAGTACTATTTAAGGCTTTACCAGCACAGGAGTGGGTAAGAAAATCTGTTTTGTCAGAATATACAGTACAATGACCTTGCCCAATGATCATGAGAAGCATTCAGCATTCATTTCCCTATTTCCACACTGTGCATTTGGCTAAATTGCTCCTGTTATCCAGAAGTAAATGATAAAGTCATACAGTTTAAAGTCCTTCACCTCCAATAATGACAGTGAATGACAGAACACATATCTAATAGATATATCTGGCTTCTTTTGTGTGTTTTTTAATTCCATTACACAACATCATTGACCACGTTTCATGTATGCTGTGGATATAAGAATCACCAGTTATTGTAGAGACGTGAGTCAATGAAGACACTCATGTGCAGCTCAACATGCCAGCTGCATAAGCTTGATCGACCGGTGGTGGTTGCTAGCGGGTGATATCGTCATCATCTCAGCTTGCTGATACCCATCCATCCTGGATGAAGCTAGCACCAACTATACATCACCCTACCACAGTCAGCACTGACATGGTCAGGAAATCAGACCCTGGGGTTCAGTCATGCACTGGAACACAACAAGCCACCCAGTAGCCCCATCATTACCAGTTACCAATCCTGTTATGGCCTCCAGTGTGGGCCTCCAGATTTCCTTGCAGCAAAAGCCTTCATTCCCCTACGCCCAAATGTCAATTCATACTCTAGGAAAACAGGTAGGAACAACTCTGTGGTCTGTGAAGTCTTTTATATGTAAAAATATACAGGATCCTCAGCATGGTGTTCTGATATGATCATTACTTTCCCAGCTGGGTGGCGGCTGACAGCCGTCCGTTATGATGATCCTGCTGTGGTGCTCCCTCCAAATCCCCCCCCCCCCATATCTGTCTCTGACTCTCTGACTCTTTCACACACACACACACACACACACTCTCTCACACAATTCCCCTCTGTAGATTTCCATTCATTTTCGTTCATTTTCTTAACTGTCTCAACATTCCAAACTGATACAAACTGATTTATTTACGGGTTTACCATACTATTGAAGTGCTACCGGTTGCTGTCTTCCAAACGAATAGTCAAGGTGAATTTCTCAAGCCGTGCAAGTCTGAGCATGCCTTTAGTTGTGTCAACCCCATTTTCACCATGCATTGATCCTATGCTCCCAGTGTGCTCTCTGAAATGGTCCTCTTTCCATTAAACCTCCTGTCCTCCAGACCGCGGTCTGAGCTAATTATGCTGAAGTACTTTCTCTGTTCTCCATATCAGACTGTCTATTTCCTGTTACTTCCTGCCACCTCTTCCCAACTGACACACTTTTAGAGCTTAGTACTATTTTTTATTTTCCTTCTTCTTCTTCTTCTTCTTTGTCTTCGTCTTCATTTTTATCATCATCTTCTTCTTCTTCTCTCTCTCTCTCTCTCTCTCAGGGCCACGCTATGCTTCAGTAATTATTGTGTGTGAACAGTGTGATCACACTTCACCCACTGGAGATCATAACAGTCAACACTGTACATAACAATGAAAGACAGTGTGAATCATGATTTATGCTTAATGGTTCACATGAAAACATAAGTGTGCTAAATGCTGTAGATTTCCTCACGGCTGTTACAATATGACTTCCACTAGGCACATAATTTTTCCCTCTGCTCACTGCACAATCTGTCCTCCTTCTCAGTAGTAATTACAATAATTATAATGCCACCTTTTAAATCTGCATCGGCCTGTTCTTTGACACTCCCTATAAATTTCTAGGCAAGAGAATCTTACATATACATACATGACACCTGCTATGCAATTTTAAGGGAGGTACATTGTAAGACTTTCACTGTATTATCCTATTGTGAGAAAGGGTGGCTGCAGTTCTTTATAAAATATGTACATCCTGTTCCTGTTGTTCAGAGACACGGTTTAGTTTAGCTCAAAACAGTATACAAGTTCCACAATGCACAGTAAAATGCATGCTATGCAGGATTTTTTAGTCTTGCTGTGGTCCTGCATTTGCAATCAAAGAAATCTCCTACTCTATCTTCAGCCCACCCCGTCACAGATACACAAATTCATTAGAAACTACCATTAAATTTCTCCCAATTGCTCAGTCCAGATATTACATTGTCTGGTCAGACCACAAACCAGACATGTACAAATCATTTGAAAACTGAAAATTCCACTTAAAAACCGGGAGACTGACAACCCTAGCTGGTTAATGTCATAACGTTATTTACAGGTCAAACAGAAAACAAGTCAACTCCGCATAGCTTTTCATCCCCCCTGGTGAACTTCAGCTGACGGCACTGAGAAAAAGCAATCCCAAGGATAACTCTAGGTCTTGAACGAGGCCTGTTGGCTTATCTTTTTGCTTTGCTGTATCTGGACCATTGCAGCGGCTAGCTAGCTAGCAACAAACATTTCTCTGAAATCTGATCCCAGACCACAGGCTCTATAGCCACACACATCCCTTCCCACACAGAAAAGAGCTTCACACCCAAAAACGTCCTCAACACATTGTAGAATAAAAAATACAGGTAAAGCTCCATGAATTTGGCAAAAGTGCACAAAGATAGTCAGCGCGCAACATAGATATGCATTAGCATGGCTATTTTATAACATTTTTAAGGTAAAAATCCTTTATAGTATGTCTTTAAGTAAATACTTGAATATTATTACAATAGCAGGGAGAGGTGAAAGGTGAAAAAATTAAACAGACTGACTATTCATGAACAAACACACTTACTAGAAGGGGAGAGGACACGACATTAAATAGCTGTGGAAACCCTCAGAAGGTGGTCTAATGTTGCACCCCACTCTTACTTTGTTCAGCTGTCAGATGGATGTCTTTGGCTCTAATTTAGCAGTCAAGATGAGCTGAATAAAATATGGAAAAATATCTCCGTAATAGCCCCTGGCCATTATACCATGATGCCCTTGTCATGAATCTGCTGGATAGATGCTCCTATACAGCTGACAGGAAATATTGTAGTCACTGTCATTTTTGATTTGATGCCTAGAAAATGTCTAGATATAAAAAAAAAGGAAAATCACCATTACATGTGCGCATATTAAATTCATCAAGTACATTGACTGGATCAATTCCGTGATTAACTCCCATTCTTTACATTACTTTAATGCAATTACTGTATGTAGAAGCCGGATTATAAATGGTCTCTGAAGGTTTATGACGGATCTACAAACAGTAAAGTCATTCACCAAAATAAATAGAGACTAGGATCAATCACATGTTCCACCACATGTATCTTATTACATGTTGTTGTATTTGACCCAGGACGGTAATGTACCTTTGAATAAATGTCACCATGACACATGCAATGTAAGAGCAGCCCTGCTTAATACCTTCTCAAACAGATATGGCGCACTGTGGGATTAGCCGGAAAGAGAAAATTCTACTGCAAACTTTACTTAAGCGGCCCTTTAATCACACTTTTAAAATGAAGCTTTCTATCAGATCGGTGCTGGGTATCTAATTGATTCAACTGCTTAATCCTCCTGGATTATCCGGAGAGACCATACAATGCAGAGGTCACATAAATGGTATCCGGGACAGCGTTTGCGCTTTCTGAACTCGAGAACAGCAAAATTGACACGGCCACTTTTTCTACGCAATGATTTTTTAAGAACTGATTCAGGTCTTTTGACATTTTGTGTGTATTCAAAATGTGTGTCTTTGTATTTTAAAGGAGAAAATGAGGGTGTGAGAGTGAAAGAGACAAGAATAGAGAGAGACTGAGAAATGCTAGAAAGAGAGGGACAGCACAGAATACTACATACGGTTGAGTTCTCTTGGATCACTTGTATAAGCATCGCATGTTTTACAGGCTTGCTGACTTTTCAAGTTTTTTGAAGAAAGATTTCAGCCATGTTCTTGGTTTCTTCAGCAGGTCATGTAGCACTCTGCTAATGAAATCTGTGTATTGTACACCATCCCAGGCGAGGGCTGGGAATCTCAAAGATCTTTGCTCTAAGCTTGAAATGGCCTCACGAGCCAGGCCTGTTATTTCTGCATCACTTGCAAAATAGCACAACAGGAAAGGTCAGAAAGAGACATTACTCTTTGCATCATTCTCGCCCTTACATAAAAAACACCCCTCAATGGAAACTTATTGCTGAGCTGTCTACATTGCCAGGTACACAATGAAGGATGTTAGTCAATTGTTGCCATAACACAAATTGATATAATTGTTCCTTGGATATTAATTCTTCTTATGGCGAGTACAGGTTAAACAGAAAGCCATTTGTACATCAGAGGTAGAATGAATTCCCCTGGGTATATTAACAACACACATTACTTGCTTTGCCCCACGGCTGTTTTCCTTCTCGCCTCCGTTTTTGTCGAGGTAAGCAGAACTGAAACTGTACCGTAGCGGAATGAAATGCATTTGTACTGCATTACAAAGAACATGTCATGTGACAATCTGAAGGCGTGTCACTACTTTCAGTAATGATCTGCAGCCTACAGTCAATTCCATGACATCAACAGCCCGGTTTTTTTGGCTACTTGAAATATCGTCCCAGATTATTGTTCCAACAGAAAATGTTGACGAACTGGGATTATATATTAGTCATGCATTGCTTCCACAGAGTTTATGCAAATGCTTAGAGCTCATATATTTATTTTATACAAACCACAGTAGTATTTAAAATATTTATTTAAATGCAAACAGAGAATGGGACCTGAAAAATAGACACTAAGTTTGCTTTGAGCCATTTGAACCAGATAGCTCTGGTTGAATCGGAGAATGCCCGGCGCGGCATTTAGAATAATTAAATCAAATCTCTCGGTTCCATTGCCTCAATGGGGGCATTAAAAGGACCATGCAAATCAAATAGGCCACATTCTCTTATCATGTTGGGCTATGGGTTATTTTCCAAATGGCTCATTTCATAAGTGAGCCGAGGCACTGCTCTCTCAACACAAACTTCACAGCGCTCACCCCCCCCTCCCTGCGGCGCTCGTGAGTGATTCGCTGGCACGGGCCTCTCCCAGCCTGGGCTGTTCTCTCACATGTAAGAAGTGGGGTGGGGGGAGGGGTGTCCCATTCTCTTATCGGAGCATGTCACACTGGGCGGGTCAGCCCTCTATGCAATGATGAAGTTAGGTTTTTCACACTGCAGTAGTCTTTACTGCCGTCTCCTTGTCTTCTCCTCTGTGCTCTCTCATCCAGTGTGTTTGAACGCAGGGTTTTATTATCTAGCTACCTTCAATGTCCCCTAGCTTCACCCCCCCCCCCCCCAACCCTACCTGGCTCTGCATACACCTGACACCTGTGTCTCACCAGAGCATCTCTCCACCTTCTGTGTTCTATGTAAAATGAAGTGCGTGGTCCAGTTTCGAAACACTTCATGTTCACGAAATTTTTCTGCTTTTTTCTTTTTGTTTGAACTAATGCAATATATGAAGATATGTAATTAAGCAATTATATAAGCATAATTACATTAGCACTTGAGGGTCCTCCAAGCAGTAATAACTATATAATAAAGATGCACTTACACAGTATTTACTATAATGCTAATATATAATACTAGTAATGTGGTGATATTGAAATGGACAAAAACAAATAAAAGATACAACTTTTAAGGTAAACCTTAATGAATATTTCCCTTTGTGAATGCTCCTTTGTGAGGGCAGTCTGAAGCTCCACCTTCAAATCAATCAACAAGCGAGTGGAACTGACCTCAATTTCATACTGCATGGGAAAGGGCGAGCTATTATCTGCTGCACCACATCAAGTCACAACCAATTTAACGGGAAGAATTCTGAAAGTAGAATTTGTTTTTATACGAGAGCCTCACGTCTAATGAATTGACTTTAAACCATGTTTACACCAACCACAACTGAGTAGCCATAGCTCTTGTGCAGGCACGTAAACACTATCAAGTCTCAAGTCTCAAGTCTCAAGCTCTCATTGTAAATCTGTTGAGAAAAAGGCAGTCAATTTTACCTCTCGTTGCTCCAGTTAGTTCCTGTCAGAAAAGATTGAAAATTTGAAAGTCTTACTGAAACAATTGTCTTGCACTCAGTGATTCACAAAAAAAATGATCAAAGGCAAAAGCATATAGAGTGCTGTGCATTCTGAACATTCACACATGGAAAATAACTGGGATTTGCAAGTGATGTTCATTGTGATCCGAATCACATCTTATTTTCAACATTTCACTACCCTGTTTGGCAGTTCCATTCTGTAGCTTTAAAGGAGTCATGTGACATTTCATTAGGCTGATGCAAGAAGATTACCAAGACCAACTCCATCAATTCTGACGGGCCATTCCCAGAAAAGTTAGCCTAAATGTAGAACAAGAACATAAATACAAAGACTTTGCTAAATGCATTTAATTGGCTAAACAAGGAGTAGCACTCAGTGCCTGAGTATTCCAGCACATTACTTGAGCCTTTGCTTTTGGCCTCTACAGATCCAGTGCTCCTGAGGTTGCTGCTTCTGATGCCTCCCAGGCATCTCCTCCAGTAGAGCTGGAGGGAAACACCAGAGCTCAGCCTCACCAAAGCCAGCAACAGCCAACCTGTGAACCTTTAACCCATCCCACCTGGCTTAGGTGCATGCCTAGACCCACTTACCTCCCCTTTTCCTCTCAGACAGAATCCTCCAGAGACTCTTGAACAGTACTAAGGTGATCACTGGGTCCCTACATCACTGCCCCCCCCCCATGATTCAACACTTACTGCAAGTTCCCTCTTATCTGGTGGTATCCTGTTGATCCATTTCACTGTTCTTCCTGACCTGGAAGGCAGATCCTTTGGTCTCTTTGGTCCTTGGAAAAAATAAACAGAAATGATCTTTATCATTTCTGTTTAGGAGGACGGAGTGTGGCACAGTGGGTAAGGAACTGCGCTTGTAACCGAAAGGTCGCAGGTTCGATTCCCGGGTAAGGACACTGCCGTTGTACCCTTGAGCAAGGTACTTAACCTGCATTGCTTCAGTATATATCCAGCTGTATAAATGGATACAATGTAAAGTGCTATGTTAAAAAGTTGTGTAAGTCGCTCTGGATAAGAGCGTCTGCTAAATGCCTGTAATGTAATGTAATGTAATCTTTATAAAAGTAGCATTGTTCCATTTGTAAGGAAACTTATTTCATGCTGACCTCCTTGGGGTCATGGTGTTTACGACTTCAGATTTGCCACTGCTTATTGTCTCAGATTGGCTCTACAGTCTTCCCCCACCATTTGCTTAGGGTGGTGCAGTGGTACTGTCTGTGACATTAGCTTTTAATGTGACACTGTGTCTGTGACTCATTGGCTTTTAATTTGTGAGCATGCTAAGCAAGTAAACTGGCAAGTACATGTACGTAGCCATTCAGGCAGTTAGATCAACACCAACCATCCCTTTCTACCCCTGGAAATGAAGAGAGAATAACAGTGAATACATTACATGATCCAGCTTCCAAACCGCCTGCCCTCTTTTTGAACATTTTATTATAATCATTTTTTGATTTTACTGCTGAATTTTGCTTGCACTTCCAGCTGGAGGTGTCAGACTATGATATAAAGAGCTCATACAAATATTACCTTCCTCAATCACTGGTAAAATTTTGTATGAATGACACTGCACAACCCTAGAAAAACTCTCTTCTCAGCATCTAAATTAAACTGCAAAGTCTCTCCAGTGATTCATTCTCGCACCATTTTGAGGGAAAACAACCTCCTGTGGAAAACAGAAATATAAAAAATGTCATTGTAAGAGTAAAGTTCAAAGGAGCACAAAAATCCTTTTACATACAGCAGAGTTTATTAAAGTGATCAACCCAAGGAGGTTTTCAGAAGAGCCCAAGCCAGGATTCAGAGCACAAGCCACACTGCAAATCCGCCTCCTGTTTCAATCCAACCCACTGTAAATAAAGAGCACGCTTTTCTATTCAGGAAATGGCATTAACCTGGCTGAGAAAGTGCTTGCAATGGTGGAAGAAGATTAGCACTTCAGAAATGGGTCATGGCTTTCACCCATCCAGAATGCGGCTTGGGAGACCCCCTTGTTCCACAGTGTTCTTCCCAGCCCCCCGGTGACACGACCATTATGGGGAGTGAGGCTTTGGGAGAGGCGAACACATTCGCTGTAATTATGACGCACTTGACATTTTGAGGTTGGGAGCAAAGAAACCATGATTTAAGATTAGCTCTAGATTTAAGTGGAAAAGCAACCATGAAAGACATTTTTAATCTGCTAATGGAAAATCACATTACATTTCCCACTTTTCTCGTGCGACTTGCTAAAGAAACATTACAGACTCTGGAATGTGCAGATGATTTGATGGAAGCACTTTTCTGGCTGTCCACACATTTCAAAATGTTTAAAGCCCAGCATTTGAGACGGAGATTACTTTTTTCCCAGTGATGAATTTTCCCATGGGATTATCTTTGATTGTCCTCGTTTGGCCTTCTCTGTTTAGCGTGTTCTTTCCCACAGATTATTCATTCCTTACAAGGTTGAAACGCTAAAAAAGACTGAAAAAATGTGTCTTGCATGATGTACCAGCCGCAGTGACCATGAGGCATATCAGAAGGCTAATAAATCATATTAATCAACTGAATGAATCAAACTTGAAGGTAATCTCCCTTAACACAGGAGATTTTAGGGGCAGGATATGGTCATAAACAAACAGAACAACAGCTTAGGACATTTAGGTAAATTCGATGGTAATATTTTGTCTTTGTCAGGGGCCAAAAACTGTTGCATGGTTTATTCAATGCAAAGACTGTCTGTGTTGCAAGTAAATATTGCTGAATATAAATACTGCTATGAAAATCTGAAACTGTAATCATTGCACATCAGACCTTTTGAAATAATAGCCGCAAGAAACAGCCTGGCTATTATTGATTGACAGTGAACTCCACACTATACAGCCGTGCAGTGGCGTAAACAGACCACAGCACCATCAGTCCTTACAAATGAGAATATTTAGCCTCAGACTCTGAAATGGACCAGGTGGCCTCAGTAGGATGTTGGGCTCAGGTTGGTTAAAGAGGCCTCACGGTTGACACACAGCTCTTAGTCGAGCCAGTTGGAGGGGGAAGATGAAAGCAGGAAGCCATTAGATGTCTGTTATAAGCGTCGGTGAGGGGGAGAGATGCATCAGATGGGCTAGCAGGGCTGCAATATCGCAGAGGCTGGGCGCGGGGCCAGGGCAGACACATCTGCTAATGATTCCCCCACTTCTGGGGCTTCGTCTCAGGTTCCCGACTCCATTGATCTGGCATGGATCTGGACGCGCAACAGGTCCGGAGTGGGCTGACCGCTGAAAATTGACTGTAGGTGAGGCAAATTGTCTTAATGAATAATCCTTGTATGCTGCGTCGGACAAAGCCGGAGCAGCAGGTTGGCAGCAGCTGGGTCTAAAGCACTGTTGGGACCGTCCAAGAGAGGCAGGAAACTATATGGAGGAGAAACGTCAGCGCAATTCATGCCAATCGAAAAGGGAATTGAATTTAGTCAGTACAATGAGATTTTATTATCTGCCAACTTACCCATTTCTATTTGGCCAACTTGGCTATTGAGTGTATGTAATTTTCACATAGGACAAAAGCCGGCGGAAACTTATTTATCACAAGGACTTTACTTTAAGTGATTAAATGGCTTTCCAGTCACCTTGGAATCCAACCAAGATTTGTTGACCCTATCTTCAGTGAGTATTGGTGGCCCAATACAACACTGCTATTGATATGTGATTGTGATATAACAGTGATGTTTACCTTAAACCCCACTGTCTTCATCTGTTAAAATAAATACGGTGTGTGAAATGCCACTCAGTTAGCGTACCGTGAATTTTCAAAAAGCAAGAGATTCCTCAAGACAACTTGACATCTTACATCACAAGTTCTGCTGTCATCGATCAGCAGAGGAGGCTAATTAGCTGCATTTAATGCAGTTCCTACGAGCAGCACAGGAAGGCAGAGCGCAGTCTGCCGTGACACAGTCCGGCAGGCGGCACAGGCCAGGACCGGCGCAGCAGTTTGACCAGTCGCTCCGATCTCCGCCTTGCTCGCCTCACGCCACGGCCCCCTATTGATTGGCACAAGTAATTAAAAGAAAGGTTGCTTATGCAAAGCAAAGTAAACCGCTAATTAGACTTAAGCAAAAGTGCATTGTCTCCGGGATTTCTCGAGAGATGTCAGGCTGATAAGACCGGAGAAACGAGGCTGGAGGAGCGAGAAGGGCTTCCAAAAAGACAGGCCGTCCTCGCTCTCGCGACGCCCGAATCAATAGCAATCTCACACTCAGACAGAAGCCAAAACCTTTTCAATAAACATCCCGAAAGCGATTATTCTAAGCGTGACGACACTCGGGCGGGCGAGGCATCGCGTTACACAAGTGCATTTGCGCCCGCTTCGGCGGGACTGTAATCAACACGCAGTTTGCGTAAAGACCTCCTCCTCCTCACAGCGCCTTCTGAAAGCCATCAGAGTTTACCATAACCATAACTAATAAAAGAACATTTTCCTCATTTCTGTTTTTTTGTTGTTCCTGGACTGAAAATGAAAATAAATACTCATCACTAAAGACTGCAGGTGAGGGTATTGGATTTAAGACATGAAACAAGTAATTGCATACATAGCAACAATGCAGGCATTTGAAATGCAGACTATGTGCAGAGGCTACTACATTGGTGTGGCTTATCTAATATTTAAGCTGATAACATCTGAGGGTGTATGGGGTTATGTATAATGCTGAACAGGCTTGGTCGGAATAACTCTGTTGTGATTTGTGAGGTACATTTTCCGGAAACTTCTGCATTGAAGACAGCTGAACTTAGCTCAGCCCCAAGACAGTTGTTGTTTGACCAGCAAACTTCAAAGTGAAGCTAGCATGGAACATAACAGTAGGAGCAAGGGCATGCTGCAAGATTTTGATGGCTGCGCATTAATTCAAAGTACACGGTAAGCAGACAAGCAACCGCAGTTAAATTTCAACCTGGGGCAAAAGCAGTCCTTTTAATAAAAAAAGTGGAGTCCCAGCACTGTATTAATTAACTTTACATAGTTGTTTCCTTTTTTTTTTACTGCATGCATTTGATTAGGAAATCTGTGATTGTTAAAATTATATATTAACTCCTTTTCGGTTTACAGACATTTGCAAGATGGATCCAATCTCACATGTTTTTCTCATTCCTTTCTTCTTACAAATGGATTCAAATACAATCTCCTATTATTTGATTCAATTATCTCATGGTGTTTCATTTCAAATGTAAATGAGATCTTTGAATATGGCACTGTAAAAATCTGTATTATTTTCAAAGCAAAAATAAAACTTTTAGGAGGAAATTAGAAAAATACATATAATTAAAATGAAAAAGGCAAAACATTCCTTCACTGTCGTACTACAGATAAAGCTTTATTAGGAGTGGTACTGTAATGTTTACACACTTTCATCTTTGATTACTATTCAAGCATTGGGTGAGGTGCATTAAAAAAAAGCTCATTTTACACAACACCACCACCTTAAATTGGACCTGGCATGAGTTCAGATTGGTTTTGTTTGGAGAACTGTGGCATGTTCAGCTTGTTTAGCGAGGTACATAAGCTGTAATAATGGCTTTGCCAGCTCTATTGTGATGCAATGCTGGTGTCTCACTGATTTAGCCTCATCCTGCTTTAGCTGCGTCTCTACTGACAGACGAGAGACGCCGCCTCGATCTTGCGCTGAACACGTATGTTCAAAAATCCTCACGCTTATCCTCACACAGCCGGCACGATTTACAGCCTGCTCATTGGAGAATGACGCAGTACGTCTTCTCTCACAATGGCGAACAGCTGACCGAGTCAAGAGCACAGTCTCTCCAGCGTGCGATTCCCCAGACGCCACCATCGCCACTGTTAAACATGGATCCATCTTCTCAGCTTCGCTGGAATTACCTTCAACATGGAGAGCCCTCACGGTCCAAATCCCGCACACTTGTGAGAAAACACGAGATACATCACTGCACTGACAGAAAAGGCTGTGGCGGATGTGTAGTGCAGTAGCTAGAGCACAGGGCTCCGGACTGGGAAGACGCTGCAGTCGCAACCTGGATCAATGCCATTTACCTGACCACATGAAAATCCAGCTGAATGGACAGATAATGTGCATAATAATAAAAAAAAGATAAAAATTATAATTTCCTGTGAGATTGTCTGAAAAGCTAAGTATATTATGTAATTGCTAAATACATGTATGACATAGAGTAGTATACCCATACCCCAGTTCTCCTTTGTCTCTTAATTTGGTGTACACAATTTGATTTTATTGAGGTTTCACCCCTGGTTCACAGCTGATTTTGAGAGTTTGCAATGTAGATGACTAAACACACTTGAAGCGAGCAATTGCCTCAGTTTGAAATGTAAATATCAGGGGACCTTTTTTTTTTTAAAGGAAGATGCTTTTATAGCCAAAAGTCTTAAACTTTTTTTCTCAAAACAAATATTTCAAAGAGTAACAAAAAACTATTTAAAAATTTCATTTATCATCATTACTATCATTGAGACACATGGCTGAAATTTAGTCTGTTTTTCTTTCAGCCAATCATAAGGACATTAACAATAGCAGTGAATTTTAATAAGAGACACACAGCACATAAGTTCATAATCAATAAGCCCAAACAAAGCTCAGCCTGAATGACTAGCTGAAGAAAAAGAGGGAAATGATTCTTCATTGATCTCTTTCTCTCTGAATTTCATTTTATACTTCACTTCTTTCTTTATTCTTCATTAAAATTTTCTAGAGCCTAGTGTGGACACAAATACGGTCGTTAAGGTGAATTAAAAAATAGCTAGAAACCAGTAAAGTTATATGAAAAATACAACACATTTTTGGATCTCTGTTGGACAAGGCACTTGCCACAAATGCAAGATGACCCCTATCACCTAGACTGCAGGGTTGAGCCCAGAATATGTGACTAGCCAACTATAGTCCACAGAGACAAGGCTCAATTGGCTCTGTCTAGGAAGGGTTAGTTGGACTAATGTGAGTAGCACCAAGGGAATTAGATACCAAAGCAGTATTGAAATGGTGCCAAACACAATACAACATTTCTATTAAAGTAATTGCTTATATCTAAAAGCAAAATAATTTCAAGGAAGAGGATGAAAAGAGGTAATCACAGTGATCTCTGGGGATGAGGGTCTCTGCTCCATGGAAAGATCCTATGCTAAATGCACTGTATTTTCTTATTAACAATATACAGTAATAATAAAGAGATTAAAAGGAAGCTCTGACTTAACAGTTGTCCATCTATGCTGTATCCCTTCTCTTCATAAATCAGACTCTGGAAAAGGTTCTTAAAACTTTCCTGTAATCCATTTATGAATACATAGTGGCCTTTGGATTTCATTTAATTTATTTCTTTTCACCTGCTTTGAGGTCATTACTGGAATTAGAACCCAACCCTCAATGCTTTTTTGAGCTTTGCACTAGCATGTTAGGGGATTGAAAAATTAGATGTGAAGTAAAGATAACTGTTCAATGTGAAACGAAAACAAGACAGAACCCTACAGATGCAGACAGGATTTTTGTTGTTTAATAGCACTGCTTAGGAGACTTACTGTATTGAGCTAGATAAAAAAAAGACATGTCCACATGTTATCCTCTAAAACATCTGGTAGTTTTTGGATGGATTACTATACGGTAGCCACACAACCAAAGGTAAATGGATAGTGTTAAGTCTTGGCTCAGAGAGTCTTGTTTCTAGCTTGGCATGCTGTCAAGGGCAATATATTCCATGCAAACAGGAGCAAACAAACAAGTGCCCTCACACGGTACAGTAAATGACTGCCAAGAAAAGAGCTCGCTAAAAAGTATTACAGAGCAAGAACCCATTTATGCAAACTGATTGCAATAATGTTAATTATCTGTGTTCTGTTTACTTCCAGGCCTTTGATATTCCAGGGTCAATTTGTACAACACTTTACTACCATTTAATCACTATTGCTAATGTAATAAAGGTAAAAGATAAATCTTAAATCTAACTAAAGGTAAAAACTTAAAGCTTTTTCTTATAAAAAGATTAAAGGTGGCTTTCTAACTTGTTAGTTTTAATTTTTAAGTTTTAAATTGACCAGCCTAAAGCACAAACACAATTTCTGGGTGCAGTGGCAAGCTCTACGTTCTAAAATGCACTTCCATTTACGTCATTAGAATAGATTAGAATAGAATAGAAGAGACTAGAATAGAACAGCATCCAGACTGGTCCAGTGGTGACTGCGGTTGGGAGTAGCTGGGCTGTCTGTCATTAGTCATAATGCTGTTGATGGAAGGAAGGAAAGCATTGATTGGCTGTTTCCTCCATCTCACCCCACAAAAGCAACTGCTCTGACTGACTGGGCACCAGAACCTTCCCTGTGCCAGCTGCGCATGGAGATTAACCTTCCAACGCAATGATTCTGCAGCCGGTAATCTGCAGGGTGAAAACAAGTGGCAGCTGACAACAGATTCTCTAACGGATGGGCAGCAATGTGGCAATCCTGGAAGTACTGCACGAGTGGGTATTCCAAATTGGATAGAAAATATAACAATAAAGTAGGGTAACGAAGAGAACGAAACTGCAGGTCGGACAATAACAACCTGAAAAATCGGAAGAAATTCTGAAAGATTTCTAGCAAGTGCTCCACAAGTGCAGGACAGCACACACATTTCTTGTGAATCTTTCAAAAGTAGGAAAGGACAGACAAAACAGACAGTGATATTTCAATGGGAGTCAAAAACAGTACTTTCTCTTAAAACATCAACTCCCATCAGCAATGATTTAGCATTGATGGCTAATGCAATTAGTGTAATGAATCTCAATTACCTATATTATGGACGCTCCAGGCAAGATGCAGCATTTGTTTAGTCTGTCGTGCTGTATTTGTTGCTGCAGTTACGCATCCTGGGGGTTATTTTCTCCTGTGTGTCTAGACCAAGCCTTGGGGCACCAATAGCCTCTTAGCACATTTTATAAGTAATAAAACTTTTATCAGATCAATACGGTTCTGGTGGGCAAAACTCCCTAAATCCCTGCAGTCATGCAGATTGAGTATAAAATAAATCCTGATAGATTCCTTCACCCAGGAGAACTCCTGATGGCCCCTTATTGACAGCATTAAACCTTGGAGACAGGCAATCCATCAGTCATGACAAAAGAGACATCTAAAGCACTCCTCTGCACTTGGATGGAGTCTTCTGAGTAAACTGAACAAATGGACACTTCACTATATATATATTTAAGCAGGTCAAATGTCAAAATAAGTATGACCAAAATATATTAATGCAAAATATATACCTGCATATATACATAGATATTGCTATTACTAGTTTTGAATTGGCAGATGTTTTATATTTTGAGAACCCTACACAACTAATTAAGTTCTCCATTAATACAAAAATACAAGAATCAATTTCATCAGTTCTCTAGGACTTGCAATATTTGCATTATGTTAAAATGGGATTTTGTGATTTATTAAAACTGATGCTATGACTAAAATATGCTAGTTCTGGTTGAGGGGGATTAACCCAAACACTCACTCAACACAGACAGCTCTTGGCATCACCTCGAGTCGCATCATCACCTTCAAGACAAAAAAAAAAGTACATACAGTGTATTTAGGGAAACGCTCAGATCGAAATGGCTTATTCATTACACACAGGACTTGTGCTTAAGTGCTGGCATAAATTTTTCATTGAAAAAAATTAAAGAAGAATCGTTACTGTATTCCCAAAACAGAGGGAATTAAGAACATCCAAATATGGTTACAGTTTGATAAGACAAGGACATATAGTGGGGCATTCCTCTGTTTAAAAAAAAAAAAAAAAAAAAAAACAGCATTTGCTGTTCCCCCATCCTCTCAGTAAACTTCAATAATGCAGCACGTTCATGCATTAGTACTGACACAGGCTCTGCAGTAATGCACCCTCAGCCAGCGGCTAACACATCATAGCACACAGAGTGTACTGTACATCTACAGCACGGGGACAAAACTTTAGCGCTAACACCGCTCTGTCCTGCCTTGCACTGATCATTATGTTTTGGGAGAGGAGGAGCATGGTATAGAAAGCACTCATATTCCCTCATCTATCAGTGATCTCCAGTTTCTCATGCCATTATGTGCTGTTGAAGTTCGGTATTCCTTTCTCATATTATTGCCATGTATTATTAATGCGGGTATTCCTTTCCTTTAAATACATGCAGACATGATGCTCAGATATATTATCTTTCTAACTGAGCCCAAGAGATCTCTGCAGAGCAGCATGATTGTGCTGTCAAAGAAAAACCTTCACAATCAATACTAGCCCCCACTTTATCATATCCAAACAAGGTAGCATTAGAAGTGCATTCGCGAAACAATACTTAATGGTTTGTAGTAGGATGCTAATGGAAGTAATTTTTTCAGCAGACACTTGCAAAAAGACACCAGAGTGAATGACTTGTAAAATAAACAAGAAATGTGTCATTTTTCCCCCAATGATAGGTTTTTCCCTATGAAGGCAAATGGCAGTTAAGAGTACCAGTGGGCCTTAAGTGCTACTTTGATGAAAAGGCCCTTGAAAGAAGGACTTTTTTTTAAATGGCCAGGGTGATTTGGATACCCTGAAGACAACGTCAACTCAGCCTTCTTCTGTTAATGCAGAAGATGGTAGTTATTTTATAGTTCTCAAGGTTCTATTCATATAACAACAAGAGGTCAAGCTCAGACATTCAAGAACTTTACAAAGGCAGGTAAGTCATAAACACAGCAAGACTTTAAGCACTGACAATGCATAGCCAGTTATTTTGAATGTGTATGTAGTTTATATTTATAATTTCTACATTTTTTTTATTACACAGCTTGCGTTCTTTACAACTATCCATACCCATATACCTGGATATGTTTCCGAAGCAATTCAGGTTAAATACAATGCTCAAGAATACAAAAGCAGTGACCCAGCTTAGAATAAAACTTACCACACCCTAGGGCTATCCACTGTACTAATGCAGAATGTGTTGTTAAATACAACCCTGAATTTTTAAATGAGCCAACGTCAAACTCTATGTGACATCATTACATTTTGCCATTTAACAGATTCATTTAAAAATGATAACCAGTAACTTAACCTAAATTGCTTCAGTAAATACCCAGCAGTAGGAATGGATTATATTAATTACCAGTTACAAAGTTCCCTAAACATTAAGCTACACTGCCGCACTACATGCAGTAGTACAGCCCAAAGAACTTTAAAGAAAAAATACTCAGCAGAATGTGTTGCTGTGCCCATCTCTTCCACTTTGGAACCAGACTACAGTGGCCAAGCATTGATTTCCCAACTCAATCCTATTTTTATTTGTTCAATTTCTAATGATGTATTTGTGCCACAGAGAACCAACTAAGAGAACAGGGAAACAGGGAAACTTTCCGTATTTATGGTTAACCTTCTATAGGAGATTTTTGTCTGGGCTGTTTAGCAAACTCCTTCACTCCACACCAAGGGCAAAACAGTTTTGTGATGACAGTTTGTGGGGTGGGGGACAGACTTCTTAAATAAACATTATAAACAAAAGTTCTTCAGTGCCTCAGTAGGAACGCAGATGACTGATTTACCTTTGAAATGTTTCTGACAGGTCTCATGTAAAACCTTTCTGATCATTCAGTCATACATAGCTAACATAAGTTGACCCTTTTTCTTTCAAGCTGTACTTTCCTTCTACGTAGTAAGACAATGTCATTTGTCTTGATGATATATAGTCAGACCAATCACTGTTACCGTGAGCCAGCGGAGTCAGTATCTCCAACCTAATGGATCCTGAGACAGAGTGAGAATGAGTAGTTAGTCCCATGACACACGAACAGTCATTGTAATTAACACCCGCCCAACCCCTCCGTTCGCTTGAATGTTGGCTCCACACTATGGAGACAGTGAGATTATGTCTTTTGTTCTGACAGCCAGGTGAAGAATTGCACCACAAAGCAGGCCCATTTCAGAGTTCATAAATCTCCACTGCATTTCACCACAGCGTACCAGGGTAAAGTGAACTGCTGTTCTACAGGCACCGGAACCTAGCCAGGGGAAATTACACTCATGGCCAACTGTCTTAGAAGACCAAAGTTTAGTTTCTCTGGATAAGGCACTTCCCTTTCCTGTCCTGATTAAAATGATCCTCTGACTCATAAGTTCCACAAAAATCCAATTGCTGGTTTACGCAAAATTACAGGGGAGCAGTCAAAACCCCAGTAACTGAGGCAAACAGCATAGTGTGGCTGTCTGTCAATGAGATACTAAGGAAGACAGACACCGTACATGGCTATATATTGACTGGATAAACAGATTTTGTTGTTTACTAAAGAGACAACTCTAGCATTAGGGGAAAAACAGCATATATTGCTTACCCATACACAGCATAATCTCAGAAGAGGAAAGAGATTATCTTTAACTATGTGGCTCAATTGATTGTGGCACCTCAGTTACATTCAAGAGTAAACAAGACCAAAGTCAAGCTGACACTGCAAAGCCAGATTTCCAGCTTGACAATAAAACATCCGTACTTAAAACCAAATTTAAAAAAAGCAAACAAACAATACAACTTTTAACTAAGATTTTGAATAACACTATTTATTAAAGTACATTTGCCTTTCAGTGACATTTAGATTTAAGTTTGGATCCATGACTGGACTTGTGCCTTATTTTGATTCATATCCATTATTGGTACCTCAGTCTGCATACAAAGTTGTCGATGAAGTAGACAGATATAGAACATAATGTGTGTACAGATATATAGATAGACAGACAAACTGACAGAAAGACCATTTAAAATCAGATGCCAGATTTTGTTTGTCGGCCATGATATACCGAAAGAGTGGTGTACACCCCATTTCCAACTGCAATGTAGCATGATGCATTATTCATGCAAAGGATGAACAAGATGAAGAAAAAGAAACACCATTAGGTCTATTATTCCACAGGAATCCTCTATTTGTCCAGCTGCTGTGTAATTGCCTTTTAATGTACAGTAAAAAAAGATAATTTAGCAAAGGCTGCTGGGCTGCATTTAATGAATACCTCTCATACAAACGATTGTATTCGGTCGGGCATGCATTACTTCCACTGAAAGGGCAAAGTGAATATGTCTGACATTTTGTAAAATAGAAGAATTCAGAGGCATGTTCATTTCACAGGTTTCTCTGCAACCCGTGCCCTTGTGTAATCAGATGGCATCACCTGAGATCAGCCAAGCACTGAACACAAATCCACCATAAATCTGCACATAATATAAGGCAAACTATACCGTGTTCATGGTGCACTGCTGTACGCACCTTTAGTAACCTTTATGGCTGCAGAAGCTTGCAAAATACCAGCGAGAAAACCGTGCCATTAGCTAGATGATTAAATTTGGCAGCTCCGGGCCCTGCACTTTGATCAAGATGGATGGATTTTTTATTCTGTTCAGACATTGGTCCAACACTCACATTACGTTTGCCTACAGAGGTCGAGTGTAATTAAGTGGAGGAGAAAGTGATAAGGCGGGTGTGTCCACCGCCCCTCTGAAAAACCAGGCACAGATGCCAAAATTGGAACAAGGGGCTGGATCCTATTCTGCACCGTCAGAAAACCTGCTCACCCGCACCCCCACCCCTACCCCAGGGAGTCCAGCCAGAAATGCACCATCTCAGAGGTTTCATATAAAAGTTACAGTAGTTTACTAAGAATATCATTGACACACACACACACAAGCACACGCATACACACGCACACATACACGCACGCACACACACACACATACATACATACATACATAAGCAGACAATCTTGGGGGAGTGCGTTTGCTGGGAAAGCAACAGAACCTTAAACATTATCATCAGAGCCTACAGCGTAAAGGTTCTAAAACGTCTGGGAGCCTGGCCACATCCTCCATCCCCTCACCCCCTCCCAATCCTTGCCCCCTGGTGGTGGAAGGAGCTTCCCACTGTGGTCACAACAGCAGAAACCCCACCCATCTTTCAACACAGACTGAAGACCCACCTGTTCTGACCGCACCATGGCTCCCCTGTCCCTCTTGAGCTATCCTCTTTCTTTCTTTTTGTTATCCTTTCAGGAGAGTAATGCTATAGGTATAGATGTGTAAAGATAGGTTAGCCTGTAAAAAAAACAACAAAAAAAAAACAAGCTAACTGCTACTAGATCCTTTCATGAATAGCTCAGCATAGTTTCACTCAGTTGAGTTATTATGGAACATCCTGAAAATTTACTGAAACCACAGGCCAACCAAGTGGTGTTCCTGGCCCCATTATTCCTGAACTCTAAGTCTTGAAAAAAAGGCCCACACACAATTACAGAATATTCATAAAATAATCTAAAAAGTTTTAAAAATTTAACATTAGCCCAAATTCATTACAGATAAGCTAACCTTTGTTGTACTAAATGAGGTATTATGAGGAACCATACGGATTCAAACAATTTCATGTCCACTCTGTGACAGTAGGCAATTCAGACATTTTCAAAAACAAAGAAAAAAAAATACAGTATAATAAATAAAACAACATTTTTTCACACCTACCACTAAGCAGTATTCTCAGTGGGCAAGATGGCTTAATTTAGATTCCATTTCAAGCAGCTTCTATTCTACACTGGTGGGATTTCTCCACCTGCCGACAGCTTTAATACTCCATTAATAATGTGCTGCTCTTTCGTGAGGTGTTTAATTTTGAAGCTGGTTGGAGAGAAGACGGGGATAGAACAATGTTATGCTCTGAGAAGCAGTCAGTCATCGAGTCCTGTTTTCTTCGACGATAACCCATTTTTACGAGAAAGAACGGCGGTTAAAAATTCCAGTGAACCTAAACGGATCTTTCGATGAAAATATTCTCAGATGAAATGATGCCAACAACTGAGTCGAAACTGAAACAACTTACTTGGCAGGGTGCACTTCTGATTGGGTGAGTCTTTATGGAGGATGATGTCATCCCTGGAACTGGTGGCAAGACATCACAAAGAGGGTTGTATAGGAGGCCTGGGTCTTTAGGGTATGGAAACTTTCATAGATTTTGAAATGCAAACAAACACATCAAAGACAATGGGTGGACATCCCTCAAGTGATTTTGCTACTCAAAATATCGTAACAAAACATTTAAAAAAATTATTTTCCTTGGTCTATTGTCCCAAAACATTAAAATGATACTTTAAGTCTTTCTCCATGGTTTCTAGGATAAGAAGTTGCTGTAAGAAGTTGCAACACACTGTTCAGAACAAATCACAATAGATCAGGCTGGTTTCCCTCTTAGACAAAGGTAACAGATTTAACTGATATGACAAACATGACAAAAAAGTTGATGATTTGTTAAAAACTTCAGTTCATGTTCAACAATTTATTCATAAGAATCTTTAACGCATTATGAGAAAAAAACACCTACATGTTTGAAAAGAAATAACAATACTTACTAAATTATGGGGGAGGTAATCTATAAAACAATACCCACTGCTTTAAAAATCTAAATAATTAAGACCCAACTCCTCAAAGTTCAATTCAGAATTTATCTGGAGACCCCGCCAGTATACAACAAAACAACAATTAAAATATCAAGAAAAAATGCTATGAGATTTATGTAAAAGGTAATCGCCACTGAATATTGAAGACAAAAAAATCTGGTTATGGTTTAGACCCAACATCAGCCTTATTCAATGCGTCACACAGGCAGAGCTGAAGCAGGAATGGCAAGTTAATGGAAAGAAGTGCACACACAGTACAGAGAAAACCATAAGTAATGTGCACAGATAAATGGTGGTACAAATTATGAGGTTCACTGATTATCTCCCACAACATACAATGCAACATGTATACTTATAAAACATTAATGTGCAGTTAAATAAAATTGTACAAATCTTAAGGTTCATTGATGGTCTACCAGGACATTAAAATCGAAAATGTACACTTCTGAAACGCTGATGTGCGCATTAAATATAATGGTACAAGTCTTGAGTTTCATTGATGAAACAATAACACACACATACAGTACATGCATACATTTTTTGTATCACTTCTATTACATGTAATAAATGTACAGAGAAATTGAGGTCTTGTGTACAGTATGTTCTGGTATGATAACTGGTGTATGCACATTCAGTAGTAATAATCCTTTTCATCAAAGTTTAGGCATGAGGCTGGCTGACTTGGAGGACAGCCATGCTCATCTCCAACCCTCCCAAAAATATGTTTCAGCAACGGCACAGGCCAAAAATACTCAAGCATTTGGCATTTAAAAACTGGGAGGGAAACAAAATGAGGGAGGAAAATGTAAAAATAAGAGATGAAAAGTTGCTTAAAAGATTAGCTCTACAAAATAAATGTGCTGTAAGTTAAATATTGTTCTAGGACAGAGTGAAAATGATTTGGCTATGCAAAGACTATTCTGAGATTTTCAACCATATGGCTGTTAAAATGGTACAAGATAGGCAGCAGAAATGTTGTAGCCTAACACTGGATTGGATTTCTCAGCACAATGTGTTAGATAACATTTGCTCAGTGGTCTAATACAACACATGTAAGCATCTGCTTACAATGATTTAAAAAGCTGCAGTGCTTTCAAACTTGAGCTTTGTTGTGTACCAGGACTGAGATGATGTCATCATACAGGCACACCATTGCAACTTCTTCTTGACCAAACACCAAGGAACACTTATTTATAGCAAATCACATATTCATATTTTCATTTCATTTATTAATGGCAAACGAACATAAATAAAAATCCTCAGATAGAGTACTGTAAATAGAAAGAAAGTTGAGGTCAGTGTGCATATTGCAGATGTCCAAGTAGACTAGTAACCCAGCGACCCAGTAGCGATCCCTTGATCCACAGAAAGAGTTCGTACGCATTGATCTGCAACAGGGTGATGGCCTCGGACAGGTTGATCCGCATCCTCCGGAATCGAGACCGGGTCTTACTCCTCTTGTATCTGAAAGAAAGAGGAAGGAGGTCAGAGGGAAAGAACCTTTTTCCTAACTAGTCCTCAGTGTTGATATGTAGGCAGGCCCTTGACCTCTTGGACAGGGATGTATTTCTAAGCTTAGTGCTCTTTCAAGTTCTGTTAGTCACCTGAGATAAGCACATCCCAGATCAATAAACGAGGGTGGTTTTCATCTTGCTTACGGCAGTGAACTCTATTGCAGGGACTGACCCGAGATCTGGAAGGATAAAAGCACCAAAAGATTTTGGGATACCTGCTTGTGCTCAAGCAACAATCAGTGTCTGAAAAATCCACCTTGAGCACACAGTAAACACAGTAGAGAATGCAGCCTAAACAAGCATGACTGCCCAACGTATTCATAGTGGCCGGGGGAACAATGAGACACCCCATAATGCATTGCGGGCTAGCGTTCTGCATGGCTTTGAACTGCCAAACTGCATATGGAATGCTGTTTATCCGCACTTTTTCCAAGAAAAAAAAGAAGATCTCCGCCTGTGGAAACCATGAGATTATGCAAATGTGCCCGTGCGTGTCTTTCGGAGAAAAGAGGAGGGGAGGCTTCCCACTTTAAAGATGTGGGAGCAACCCTGGAGATAGCGGGCTGCCACGCCGTTTCATAGCCAACAGCTCAGGGCTCTGCCATTACTGGAATGGCATTAAAACGGGGAGACTGAGATTGCTGGGGATCAGGTGTGGGAAATGACCGGTATTTGTGCAGAAAATATTGATCCTGCTAATGGCGGTCTCAGATCATCGAGAGAGAGGGCTTTTCCCCCATTTTACCATGCTTACTGTATGTGGGGAGATAGAAAGACGCTGATAAAATGGTGTCTCGCAGAATTATTTTTGATCTCAACAGAATGAGGCTTAGGACTGCAAAGCCTGATCACTCAGAAGTACCCAACTGTATGAACAGGCAAAAAATGTCACAAATTCTCTAGCTTCCCCTCCCCCCCCCAAGAACAATAATGACAGAGGATATTATGGCAAACAATTCCTGTAATTCCACTGCTGCTTCTGTTACAATTATCCTACTCATTATAACACTTCCACAAGTACATTTTCAAATGACATGCAGTTATGAGCAAGCGAGATGGCGTATTGGAGAAACGTATGAGTTGGGATGGAGCAGGCAGGTTTAATAAACCTACGCTTATCACATTAACAGATATGAAAATAAACCAGACGGTTCGGGAGCGCGGTTTTGTCCCGATCACTCTTCCAGAGGTGCGGAGGGCTGGATCAGGCCTCTGCCGGCTCTGGCTGTGTGGCGGCAGGCCCCGGCCGGGAGGAACAGGAAGGGAGCCGTGAGAGGGAAGGAGATGGGAAGCTCACGTTCCGGCGCGGCGAGGTAAATAAGACCAGCGGGAGGGGAGGGGGTGCTCAGATCACGAGTCTCACCAGGAATCCCCCCCAGTTCCATTACATCACCCGCCGTCTCCGGAATGAAAACCTCTCAACGCTTTACATCGTCCTCAATCCGGTCAGGGGCTCAGGGGGAGGTGGGGGGGGCGGGGGAGTGGGGCAGCACGGGCGCATAAATTATCCATCCCCTCTTAAAAGCTTGTCTGCTTCTGTATCTCAGCCCCCGTGAGCGAGTCAGACAAGACGTCATCTGAGAATTGAGCAACCCTCCTTACAATGCAAAACCAGCGCCTCGAGTCCACCCAATTGCTCGCACGCGGCGAATTAGCTCGCGACGTTATCGTTTTGTTTCGCGCGGCCGCTCCTCCGCGATTCGCAAAGCTGAAGTGACAAATCTAATTTAAAGGCCATTACACCACAAACAATCTGACTGATTGAATACATATGTACTAAATATGTATACGTATGAATAGCTAACCCAGTATCACTGCCAAAACATGAAATATTAATTATTTAGTGTCCTACCCTGTATATACACTAATTGCATTCATTTGAAACAACTTTGAGTTGTGAAACTGCTGTTTTTTTTTTTAGATAACAACTGTGCCATTGAAATTCAATGAGTTGTAGGGGGACGCTTTAAATACATCACCGTGGAATCTTGGGACATGTTTGGATATGTGAGTCAGCACATTTTAAACAAATTTCACACTGAAAGATGCAAGGCTTATCACATTAGAGCTCATTTACATACTATATTTAAACACTTGGCCGGATGTACTGTAGATGTTTATTTTTATGAAAGAACTTTATTTTCATAAAATTTAAAGGGGATTATCTGAAAAAAAATGAACCGGTTTGTTTTCATATTAGTTATTATGTTCCGGTGAATATGGCTGTTGTCTATATGCTGCATGTAACGCATGCAGGGATGGGGCGTGACTGCCTTTCAATCTGTCGACTTTGTGACTGAAAGAGACGGCAGAGTCAAATACATGTCCACCACTGCGTACGAAAACAAGCTTTATCCTCAACAAATCCTGCGGAGCGTTCATTTATGTTAAATTCCTTCTCATAGCAGCAGCCCTTTCCAGAAAAGAAATTTGGTGGCAAGCAAATATGCCACAGAATGCTTCCAAATGAGCTTGTCTGAAGAACCTCTCAGAGGGAATGATTCAAGCATATTAGAAATGCTAAAATCATACGGCCAGCTTTATTTAAAGCCAAGGTGTCACCGAGGGCTCATGCAGCTGACCAGCTTCCTCTCGGGGCTGCTGGGAAGAGTGGGCCGAGACTGATCCCTACACCCTGTGCACCGAGAGGCAGACTCAGTCTGGCAGCTCTGGCCAATGGGCTGGAGAAGCACTCCTCAGCAGATCTCCCAAGACGCAGCACGGCGAAGGCAGGAGCAGTCCCAACAACATTCTGTGGTCAACCACTAATGGCTCTGCCAACGTCAACAGAATTGATTCCTAGGGAGCCTCCAAATGTCAATGGCCAGAAGAGGCATTTTCGCACCAGCCTTCCTTCACACGCTTTCTGTTTGTGAAAATGCATAAGTGTAAGACAGAACCCAAGTCACACCATGTCGATGCGTGTGTACATTAGCATGCACTTCCGAGCTATATCCTTGTGCGTGTCTTAGCAAATCTGACATTAAGCTGCGCAATTTCTATGGGCTGCTAGGCACAGTCAGGCTTTCCTTTCCCATGAGTCACCAGCCAAGCCAACTGGTACTACATTAGCGCGTCTCCCGTTAGCGAAATTTGCCCCGTAACTCCGCGTGACATTTTGTTTCGGTTTGCCGAGCTTGCGTGGTTCCACGCAGCCTCCTCCTCAGCGCAAAGCCTCAGCTCTCTGGCGCTCACGTCTCTTTCTGGACAGCGCAGAGGGGCTTGGGGAACGCTGGGCTACAGAGGCCTGCAGAGAAATCTACTTTTGCGTTCCGTTGCCATGTTGCGGTCTGCAGGCTGCTAAATACAGCCTCTGAAGTACGCCTGTGGGAAGGACTGGATACGGCAGAAAAGGAAGGGTCTGAACAGCGCGAAGATGTTGGGCGTGGTGCAAGGCGAAGTTTCATCTTCTCACCGGAGACACCAGACCACAGTGCAGCGCACTTTATCTTCACCACACAGTGACAACCCTCAGCAAGCGCTGCTGTTTGCTGCTTGCCCCACAACGTGAGGAGCTCGCTGGTTCACTGAATGGAAATGGAAATAGAATAAGGAATGAACGATTGTACCTGACATTGAGGATAATGCACCCAGCAGGCACAGGCCATACACAGGGATATTACCACCTTCCCCTGTCCAGTGATTAGCAACAGTGGGGTCTGCAGCTCAGTCAAACACAGGTTAAAACCCTGTGTTTGGCACTGTGCTGCTCCTTAAACTCGGTGCCACATTTGTACATATTTGCGAAGACAGGGTCGACAGCGAGGCGGTCCCCGTGCCAGGATGCATTAATGCGCTCCTGCTTACTCTGCCGGCAACACCCAGAGAGCGAGCAGTAACCTCATTATGTGGGGCCGGTTTAACCAGGCCTGTCCACAGCGCTGAGAGCCCATTGAAAAAAAGCCATTATGCTGCAAAAAGGCCTTTTAAGCATCAAAGCGAGGGCTCATAAGTGAGAGGTGAGGACGAAAACCGGCACACTTAAAAGGCCCGGCTGGAGAGAGAGTGAGAAAACTATTAGAGAGATTTACCGCTATTCAATATTTTGAAAGTACGAAGCGGGGGGGGGGGGAGGAAATAAGCATTAAAACGCTCACTTTAAAGATCAGCCTCGTGTAGGTGTTTTGGGTAAAAAGCATCGAAACTCAGAGAGCGAGAGAGTGATGGAGAGGGAGAGAGAATTTTTTTTTTCCACAGAGCCATATCCATTAAAGCAGGCATGAAAGCTTTTCGAGTTTTGCCCGAGACAAGAGCACCGCGATGACTTTGGACTAAGAAGTGAATTCACCTAATTCTAAATAAATGTTCCGGGCTGCACCAATTCCTGAAAAACGTTCACAGACGTCACGCAAAACCGGCAAGGGCGGGGCGTCAAACGCAAGCCGAGGAGGGCAGGGAACGGCAGGAAAGAGGAAAGTCAGCCAACTCCATCCATCCATCCGTCCGCCGCCCCCGAAACCCACTCGGAGCTGCGTGTCAACCTCGGCGCGCCTCAGCTCCGCGCCTGGTAATGGCTTTTTGATCTGCGTTGCGTGCTCGCCTGCCATTGGGCGTAACGAAGAAGCGCTGGTGCGGACGACATCGCGTTTCATGTCTCGATGCGTCTACTTTCTACAGCGCGCCGCCGACAGCCTTCACGAGCAGACACAGGCCTCCGCCCTGCCGCTCCAAACACACACGCGGGCTCACGAGCGCACACACACACACACACACACACACACATACACATACAGACACACCCACAGAGACACGCGGGCACACACATTTAGGCTGTAATGATTTTTCTGAGACAATCATGGAGTGCTTCATTAAAATGGCAAGAATGAATCAATATGATCACTGCAGACTGCCGTCAGATGTACAATATAATCATGGAATTCACCCGCCCAATTGCACACAGGGGCAGGGAGGTGGACGGGGCTGCGCGCGGATATTTGCAGACACGGCAGATATTTCCACGCTGGAGGAATTGCTGTCAATACCAGCTGTGCCAACCGCTCGAAATCGCGCGCGTACGAGAAGACGGCACACGGCGAATGTGGAACCGCGCCGAGCGTCCCAGACTGGCCTTGAACAGGGTACGGATTTCAAGTTCACACCGCGGGGGCCAGCAGGGACTCTCAGCGCAGATATGAGAGCGGCTGACGCAGGCCTGAGAGTGGCGAGCAGACACAGTGGGACAGAACTCCGGTTAGAGATTAGCACGGATGCCGGTCGCAGAAGCAGAGGCGACGATGATCCTGGGAGAAACGTATTTAATGTCCCGCGCCCGCTCTCGTCCTTGCTCTTCTCTCGCCCTCCAGCAGGAGAGCGGCAAAGAGGCGCTATAAGTAGAAGCGGGGATGGAACTGCAATCAGAGCAAATTGTTCCATGTCTGAAAAGTCCATGTGATCACAACTTCGGACCCCAGCTGAGATTTTCTATATTTGGCGATTTTATTTTGCGCGTGTGATTTTATTTTTTCATTATTATTATTTTTTTTTTTACACGAAACAGTCCACCGATGGGGAAGGAGAAGCAAGGAAGCAGGTGACCAGACTCGGAGCTTCTGAGAAAAACAAGCGTGTAGGTAAAGGAGCCTTCGTTCAAAGTGCTACCTGAGGAAAAAACAAAACTAGGCCCCAGACTACCCAGAACCCAAACGGGACGATAATCCTTCTGTAACCTCAAGCCGACAGCAAAGGGGTGACAGACAATTCAATTTTTGCTTAAATGGACTTAAGACGAGTGTAAAAAAGCAGGGTGAACTCGAGAGCGAGAGAACAGCCCGCGCCGGCCGCGCTGGGGCAGCTGGGAAGCTGGAGGACTTGCCTGGCCACGGCGCGCACGCAGCAGCGCGACATGTTGATGAAGGAACTGGCGCTGGCGCGGGTGCGCAGGGTGGTCTCGATGCCCCGCAGGAGGTCGTTGGTCTTCAGCAGGAGCAGCATCTGCCGGGGGACCCTGTTCAGCAGGTCGCTGATCTGAGGTAGATAGTGGGCAGCGTTCGTCCGGATCTCCACGTCCTGCGCACAGGACACATTTAGGGGAACAGGTCAGACCAACCTCCCAGCTGTTCTACACACTGAAAACAACCAACCCACATGTGAGTGCACAGATGTGCACATACAGTACATATGCAGACACAGACATATGCATGCATACACGTGTGCACAGTACACATGCGCACACACAGGAATCAGATTGAATTTCCAATTTCCCCACACACATTCATACACACGTACAGTCCGCACGTACGCACAAGCTAATTTTTGACTCTGTAGAAGACTTCCATATTTAAAGCTACAGAATAGATAATACAGAACTTGTGGAAGGTGCATTTAGAGTCTTTCAGCCTTAACCTGCTGAAACAATAGAGACAATGGGTGCAATGAAATGAGTGAGATGCTGAGAGAGTAGCTCTGTCCAAAGGGCTCTTTCAGCTGGAGAAAGAGTAGCCCCAACCTCATGAATCACATCACAGAGTGAGACACCCTGGCTAATGTGGTCAGGGCTTCTCCTGGCCACCCCCTAGGAGGCAGAGTGACAGAGGCCAGCTGAGAGAGTGATGTAGTTACAGCGTCTCCACGCGCGTGTTCACTGAGAGACACTCGACTCCGCACCAGCGCCCGGTGCCAAAAAAGACAGGCACACCTCAACTCTCCCAGGAGGCCTCCGCCTGCCAAAGGTGAGAAAAAATACGAAAGGGCCACAAAAAACAAAAACGTCCGCTTGCTCGTGAAACCCGGTGTTTGGGTGAGAACATTACTTTTTTTGTGTTTCTGCCTATGAAATGAAGACATTACTTTAAGTTGCGCAAATTCAAATTCTCTCTTTCCGTTAGATTACATGTTCCAGCACTGTGGGCTCGATCGGATTCAGGCAAAGGCATAATTCTCCTGGCTGCACCTGTTCTGTCACACTGCATTTAAAATGCACAGGAACATATGCCCGTACTGTCTAGCGTCTGTCAACAGCCTGAGTTACTACTGTTCCCTTTTCTTCAAGAAACGGCATTTTAATAGCATACAGTACCAGCCATCCCTCTTCATAAATACATCTTCCCATTTATTCCCACCATTACAGTTTCTCCTGCAATGTCCAGACTGGAGAATTTTGAACAGGGAGGACTCCTAGTGGCTTATTTAACAGGAAACGGAGAAACTAAGAGCTTGCGGCAGCCAGTGGGCAGATTAGCCGTTTGGCTTTGTCACCTGAGCGACGGCAGCCCGGAGGCCGGGACTGCGGGCGATCGAGCGCCCGTTTCTCAGCGCGGCCGCGGCGTTGAGGGATCACCCGGGCGGCTGATTTAGTGCCCGGCCCCCGCGAGCGAAGCGCGCTACATCAGGCCGTATTAACAAACGGCTATTTAAATCTGTCAGCGCGCCACACAGATAAGCAGCGCGGGACACGCGTTTAATCCGCGCCCCTCCCCTCCGCGCTCCGTCCATCCTTTACGCCGCCGCGCTGTGTGCGGGGTGGGGGGTGATGACATCACCTTTGGTTCCCTGGAAGTAACATCGACTTGGAACAACGGTGGAGACGCCTGTTACTACAGAGCCCAGGGCAATGCATTTTTGTACAGGCAAAAACATAGACGCCCGTGTGCACATGTGCATAAGCAGGGGTCCTAATGGCTGGGGGGAGATGGCAGGGAGTGGAGGCCTGCTTCACAGACTCACATGGGCAGGGTGTGCAGCACAGAAATGAAAGAACACCAGACTGAGCACAAAGGTCACAGCTCCTGATATTGATAGTGAAGGCACGGGCGCCAGTCCCACGAACGAGGCGCTGTCCCAGAATCCCAGCAAACCGGCGGAGGAATCCCGCGGTCGTTCCCCAGAACGTAAGCGTGGCGTTCCGCTGTGGGCGAGCGTGCCGGCTCGGAGCGTAAATAATGCAGCGCAATAAGAGCCAGAGCGGCTCAGAGGCAGACTGGAGAGCCGGCCCGACAGACCTGCATCTGAAACCACTTCAGCCTGCCTGTGGCTGCCTCGGGTCTGCGCTCCCTTTCGAATAAAACATGTGGATTTACACACCGGATAGGCTCGCACGCGAAAGGCTTTTGGTATATACGCTTATAAGAGCACGACGCAGTCAGTGGTGATGCCGTCAGAAGGCGCTCGCTCGTTAGGGTCAGAGGAGGGTTTGTAAGAAAAGGAGCACCTCCGTGCGGTTTCCCCCGCGTCCCCCGCGAGGTTCCAGCTGGCGGCCGGTGCCAGATGCCCGGCGGGGGCGACAGGTGGTTTCGGGCCGGGATCCAGGCGGCTCCACGCGCTGACTCACGCGCCTGGGACGGGGGGGGGAGGGGGAAGGGAGCGCGTACGTGCGTGCGTGTGTGGGAGGGGGCAGTCATGCTGAAACCCTCTGCCCCACGGCCTTGGAGGACAGCACCAGTCGGGGGCGCTGGCAGGCGACGATCACCGAGGCTGACAGAGTGCAGCACCGAGCTACTGCCTGGGGGGGGGGGGATGGCAGAGAAGGACTCCATACAATGGGGTTTTGGATTGGGGGGGGCATACTGACAGTTAACCCCATGTGCCTTTTTCTGTTGACTGGGGGATGACCAGTTCATAAAGGAAGGGTAGAAAAAACAAAAATGGCCGACAGCGGAGAGGATGGAAACGGGAACTGCATTTACTGCTGGCACTTTCTGCGGACAGCCTCAGCGCCGCGGGCACCATCTCAGCATCTGGGGAGAGAAGCACTGGAGTGTGAGCTGGAATGTTGCCTGGAAACCTGGGAGGTCATCCTATGACATCCTTAGAGAAAGGGGAAGGGGGAGGGGCCCGGGGGCATACGACCCCCTTCGGAATTTCACAAGAGAAAGTGGGCCGGTGCTCTCCCACTGTGGTGACCTACGTGCGTGTTCCACGGCAAAGGCAGGGCTAAAAACGACACAAGGCGGATGTCACACGGGACACAGCCATCGCACGCATGTCCAGCCCACCCCGACAACCAATGTGGACGCAGACGCCATTTTATTGGGCTTACATTCTGAGTTTAATTCTCTTTATTTAGCGTGGGATTGGAAATGACCCGATAAATGAACCTGCCTGGGCAACATCCCAGGATTGGCTGGGCGTGGACCTGCCAGGAAGGGTCTGCTGCCCCCAGCAGCTCCGGGGTTAATCTGTCTGGGGGGGGGGGGGGGGGGGGAGCCAGGAGGTCTCTGAGGATTGGGGAGCAGCGAGCCGTTGAACCGCACAGGCAGGTGCGGTGTGGGACAGGGCCAGATGTGCCCCTGACACACACACACACACACGCACAGGTACACACACACATACACACACACACACACAACGCACGTGTCACTAGAATCATGGGAAAAATTCATACTGACAGTACCTCGCAAGAGAGAGGGTAAAAAAAAAAAAAAAAAACTAGGAGGAAACCACACAACGAGGCCGCATGCAAGATTTTCATACAGAATTCCCTGCAGCCAAAACGCAGGGGATAAATGTATTCATACAGTCAGACTGCATTGATCTCCCCAGCAGACGAGAATAACGAAGTCACTGTGCTTTAGAGCAGAAGTCATCCGCATTCAGGAAATTACATTTCCCAATGAAGATCAGCGCCGATAAGATAAGGGAAATCTGAAAGGCAGCGGAGGCCCACGAATCAGGGGTGATGTCTAATTCCCCTGAATTACTGCTTTAACATTACAATTGATTAGCAAAATGCAAGTCATCTCCCGTCTTCATCTCCAGTCCGAACCGCACCGCACATTTCAGTCATTATTAAATCGCTGAAGGAAGGGAAAGTGGCCAAACCTTTGGCCGGACAAGGACAGCAGCCACAAAATGATTTCTGCAGCCCTTGAATGACAATTTTATAAATGTAAATTGCTGTCCTGTATCTCAGCCACTGGGAAAACTGCAAAAACTGTTTATTCCAACTTAACTCCAAACCTCCATTTCAAAACTCGTTGGAGGAAGGGAATTAGGTGCAGAATAAATTTGAGTCATTCCATGTGATTCAAGTTCTGGAGCTCTTTTGTGGGGTCTTATTGGGTTTTAGTAGCAAAAAAAAAAAAAGATGTTCTGATTGAATGGAAAAAAAATCTGATTCTTTGACAAAGACCCAGGCCCACATCCTGTAATATTGCATCAAACCACCCCCTGGCCCCCAAGCATTCTCCCCTCATGGTCTTTTCACGTCTACTCATGCTGGTAATCCATACAATCCACCAAAAATGAGAGCAATTCAAAAGTGTCCGTTCCATCGATTCCTGCACTTTCTCTTTAAGAAGTGAGTGTCCCCCGGTCTAATGCGTTATCTGCTTGGCAGTGCACTGCCCATTTTCCTCCAGGCCATTTGCTTGAGATATGGGCCTGTTCCATCGCCCTGAACCACACTGAGATTATGGGCTCTCTGATGTACAGTACCACATCTCTTCATCTGCAGATTTATATAACAATGTTAGTTCAGCGTCTCCAGAAATAAATGGTGAGCTCACGCTCGTCGAAATGGGAATCTGTTTGCGGCGGAAGAAATACGGCGCGCACCTTCAACATAATTCCTCTGATTTGCATGAAGTTGTTCTCTGCCGCGACCGTTTGTTTGGCCGTACATTACGGGCCCGCGCTCGGCAGTCAGAAACAAAAAAACCGCGGCGGTTTGCTTTTCGGGAAAATGATTCGCCGTAAATGTCACAGGTTTGCGCGAGTGAAAGGGACCCCGCGTGGGCCGGCTCCAATTACGCCGGGTTTCGGTGCTCCGTGGCGTTCGCCGCGCGGCGCCTCGGCGGTCCACCTGCCCCGCTTTCCTTTGATGTCCCACCTCCGCCCCCAGGCCCGGCCCCACTTCAAAGGCACGCCGCTCTTCGGGAGGCCGCGGCGACCGGCGGAAAATTACCCTCCGACTCCGCGGAGAATTACCGTCCTTCTGGAGCGCCGGATGCAGCCGGCTGTTTGGTTAAAGGGAGCGCCCCGCCAGGTGTGTGATTCACGAGCGGCGCGGCGAACGTCACGGCCTGGGGGGGGGGGGGGGGGAAGACGCCGCAGGAAACTAAACGCTCGTGCCTTTCAGCAGAATGACGAATTAAGAGCTGACCTGAGAGGACCCTCCTTTAGAGGAAGAAGAAGCTTCGCTAGCCCCCGATTAGCATGACGTGCGCTGCCTGTTGGTGATGACCATGAGATGCGTCAGCATGCCTCTCTCCCAGAACCAAAACCTCTGATGGGAAGCACGATTTTACAAATGCGTCACTCGGCAAATGAGCCTTACCCACTGGAATCACACAGTCAAGAGCATTAACACCTGACTAACATTCTTGTGCCCTGTTGTGTACTGATGAAGACCCCCCTGCTCCCCAGAGGCGAATGGAAACGTTGAGATCCAAGGAAAGAGGCCAAGCAAGTAAGTTCTCCAGAAAGCGCTGAAAGTGACTCGTGGGACTCGAGAAGGGGCGCCCTGTCATCGTCGCGGCGACGCGCTCCTGCGGGCGTTCCTTATTGCCGTCGCGCAGCAACAGCAGATTACATCCCGGCGGCTGACCTCATTGTGATGCTCGCGGTGCGTCACAGGTGTAGGAAATAGGTCGCCGCGGTCGGGCCCGGGATTTATCAGCGCTCTGGGCGAGAGAGGTCCCGTGAAGGACGCGCGGCAGGCGGGAGATACGCCTGGGGCCTGGCGCCGTAGGGGAACGCCTCGCCGCGCATCCATTACATTACATTACAGGCATTTGGCAGACGCTCTTATCCAGAGCGACGTACAACAAAGTGTATAACCATAACCAAAGCATCCGATAGCCGTGCGCTGATTTGTGGGGCCGGTCAGGCCCAGACGTACGTACGGCTGTCGAGCGAAAGGGAAGGGGCCGAGGGGATTCTTGAAACAGAAACGGGCGGGAACGCGTGACACAAACGCACCCATTATCGCAGCCGTACACGTATTTCCTTTGACTATTTTTGGTGGCGGTTTAACCGCGGGGAGCGGGACGTAGGTGAGGATAACGCCGCGGCAGGGATTACCGACACATTCGCTTCCACACCAGGGTGTCGCGCGCTAGCGCTAACGCTAACGCGCTGTCCTCATCAGATCAGAGTCGAGGCTTACTTAGCAACCTGCCAGCGGCGACACACTGCAGCACTCCATGCCTGTCTCATGGCGTTTTTAACTGAAAGGAAGACAGATGCTGTGGTAGGTGGATGACCATTGAGGTCTGGCATCAGGAACACAGAAAATGAAGAATTATTTCTGACTCAAGTTTGTGTTCATTACGAATGGAAATCCCCATGCTAATTAGCTGCCATCGCATATCTTTGACTCATAAGGACACATCCACGCTTTGTCCTTTAATGAAACGCCTCTTTATGTAATACACAGACTTCTGTTTAAGATGAAAATACTTCAGATAACAGATAAAACTCTGTATTCTGCACTCCTTAAAATGTCCATATTATGAAAGTTACATAGAAGTTGAGAATTAATGCACTTCTTTCCAGCAATTAGAAAGCATCTTGTTGGGGAATTCAGTGAGAGAAGACAAAATTCTGACGAAATACTGAAACTGAACAAATTGACAAGTCAATACTACACAACTTCTAGCTAACATGAGGCTAAATTACATGCAGACATAAGCAAAATCTACGCTGCATCTTGTCGATGCCAAATGTTATTTGGTATTACCTTATTAACAAGCCATTTTTTCAAACGAAACCACCAGGTTTACCGCAAAGAGAAGTGAGCAACAGCAAGATGGGAGACGACATGCTAATGGTAATCTATGCAAATTGTGCAACTTGCAAAATCATAAAAAAGCATACATGCTGGAGCCATTACACCGATAACAACGGCCACCTGGAGTGCTTTGAGCCACTCTCTCCCTGAAGCAACCAGTCATGTGAAGAGCTATCCATGTTCTGCGGTCTGCAACCATGGCTTTGCTATCCATTACCTCCATCTGTCAGAACACTGGTATGTGCTCATTTAGCATAATACCAATTCTGAGATTAAACTGAATTTAAAAAACCATTTAATATAAACAATAATACTAATGAATAAAAATGATGTTGCTGCTAATCATTTCAGGATGAATGATAATTTATGCATTGTATTCCAGAAGTTACCGGCCTACAAATGTTTGCTAGGCCACCAATGGAAATAAGAATTTGTTCTTAATTGACCTGGCTGGTTAAATAAAAATAAACAGATCTTACTGGCAAAATCACAGTGCCTTTTCTACAAAGTACAGTACACAAGTATTGCAAAAATTCTGGTAATACACACGTTTTAAATGGATGAGGGAAATGAAAGTTAAATGAAAAGTAGCTACAGCGCTGCGTTTATAAGCCATGAGAGTCGAGATCAGCCTTCTGCTGCTAAGCATACGATATGACAGACGATCCAATTTTCCCCTCTTCTCCTGTGCATCCACACTGTGCTACTGTAAACAGTGTATCCACTTTGTAAAGACCATGAAACCATGTTTAGTCCTCTGTGTCGCTCCGGTAAGTAACTGCTGTTTTGACATTTAATTTTTGTTGTAATGTTTTTTGAATACATTATGTCAGCTGTTTTCGCGAGCGTGGCAAGCAATAGGGGTACATGAGCTATTTTTACGAGAGAGGTTAGGGCAGAAACTACTTAATTCTTTACACATCAGAAATTGATTTAACTGCTTACTGCAAGCCTGTATTAACCCGCAGGAAAAATGACTATTTTCAGACTGGCCCTCTGACACTAAGCTGTACCAACACAAGAGCTTTCTGTTGCCAACTCCCAAGTAAACAGGAGCAACTGAAAAACAGCCAAGCTTAAGTTCTCCGTTTTAGCTGAAAGTGTATTCTGCAAAAACTGCAAAAACTTCACACTTCAGCAGTTTGAGGGGACAGAACAAGAATCATCCAGTCAGGCTGAGACGGCTGTTCCTCTCCACCATTTATGAGCACCGATCAAATCACAAGATGGGTGTCGATGGAGATATTCTACATACCAACCAGATATTTTGCTGCAGTGAAAATTTCTACCGTGAACTTTACTCAGTGATTCCGGTTGGAAACAGGAGGGTCGGTCGCCATCTGCGTTGCTACGACAGGTATGGATGTTCAGTCTTCAGCCATGCCCCTTCATGAAAATTCATGATGGACCAGCAAATCAGAACAGTGAGCTTCAACAATGGCAGTGACTGATCGGAAGAATATGGAGATCTGATATATCTGGATGCACAGAGCATCTTCGCTGGCAAGAATATCCATCAGGTGTGCTGCTTGCTTTTTTCTACAAACAGACTCGATATATTCCAAGAGAAGCTCCCGTCTTTCGAAAAGCTCTCCCCTCTCCCTGCACTGCCACCTCTAGGGGGCCATTAAAAACATGGCGCTGATCAGCATGGACACTCCAGCACATGACCTAAAATAATCTCCCCCCCGGGACAAAAACAAACCCAATTATAAAGGAGGGGGCCTATGCTTCCTCCCCGCTATCTCTCTTATAATTCACAGTGACGGCTCTGTGGTCTCGCAGCCTCACTGGGCTGGCCGGTCTTGGGTTATGAAGGAGAGGAGGGAACAGCTGGCCGTGGCTATAGGGGATTCAACAAACACGACCGTGCTGGAATAACATTCCTGTTGAATGAGAAAGAAACCTTGGGCCAACACTGGAAAAATAAACTCTGTGACTTGGAAAGGAACTGGGCACCCAGATTCGTTCAATAGCTAGCGGCTAGCCGCAGGAACATGTGGACGAAAGCAGAGATCCTGTCTTTTATCAGAGAGACAGCACTATCCTTTAAATTCAATGACCAACAAACGGCACATTTTGTAGCAAAGATCCAAAGAGGGTCATAAAAATGTTCTTTGAAATGAAATCAACAATTGTGCTTTTCTTATATAATGCACCCCTCTGCGGCTTGGACCTATTTTTATACATTTAATATCACATGACACAAAAATAAATCAACTGAGCGCGCAGGCATTCTATATCAAAGACGGAGTCCTTCACTGCACCAAGCACACGGAATGAGAGCACTTCCCAGATTGGGCGGATACCCGGCCAATCACATGCGCTAACAACACCCGGCAGCCCGCTCTCAAACCCGCTGAAGGACACCAGCGCATTCCCATTTCCAAACGGACGGCTGGTCTTCACGCCTCCCCAACCCTGCCGCTGAACCCCACCGCGTGGAGATAAAGTGCGGTTCTGCGGCACCAAAGGCGAAACGCCCCTCCGCACCTTTCGCCACTCCGCTACGGCTGCGCGGCAGAGCTGTCTGGCGCGTTAACAAGCGTCACATCTCTAATAGGCCCAAACACGGCGACGCCTTCAGCGAGGGCGATAAGGAAATCCGCTCCGCCTCGATCTCTCTCCGGCGTCAGTCATTTTCGGTCAGCCAAGGCGCGCGACGGCGGTGGAAAATGGGCCTGACCGCGCGGTCGCCAGACAGACCCTAACATGGCGTCCCGCGAGGGAACAAGCCGAGAAACGCACCTGTTACTTTTCATAATCTACGCAAAAGCCGTGTGACCAGAAAGACGATTAGTTCCTGAGGGGTGACATTTTTTCCCATTTCCCATGCACCTGATGAGCCTGATCTTTTTCTGGGGTTGTATTTATAAATCAAGGTTCCCAGAAGAAAGGTGACAGGTTTCATAAAGTCTTAAAAACATGGACAAAAATGAATTCATTTTTCTTTTTCCCCCCAACAAAAAAGAATCCAAAACTAAAGGTATTTTGCAGACGACAGTAATAAATTATGTTTTGCTCGGGTCAATGTAGGCCATTGTTCCCCTCTCAGTTTTTAAGGACTCTTGAGAGTACTTTTTGTCGTGGCCACACTCACGACAAAAAAAAAAAAAAAAAAACTCTTCTGTAAAAATGACTAAATGTAAGCATCATCCCCAGCTACTGCAGCAACATTCACTTACACTCTATTCTCTCATGGCAAGCCCTCTGGCAGCAGGCCCTATTAGCTTTCATTTGTCTTTTGGGCACCAAATACTCAAAATGGAGGACGTGCTCCCACCTCTTGTACCAAAGCACCATTTATGCCTCTCGCTGCTCTGACAAAAACACACATTCACAGCCCTGCAATCACAGCCCTACAATATTCAAAAGGTTTTAAGCCAACATATGATTACACTGCACATGATTATGCAACTAATAAATGGAACCCCACACCATTACATTGTATAAAATGCCTTTTGCTTTTGAATGCAGTTTGTCCAAAAGGACAAAAAGGTTTAAGCAGTTACGCAACAGTGGATGCTACAGCATGTTCACGAGTTATTAAATGAACACATATTTATACAATAGACTGACACTTTTTATAGAATGCAAATATGAATATTTTAGTTCATTTATAAAATAGAAATATTCAAATATGAAAGAATTCTTCACTTTCAGCATCAACTTGTGGACACTGGACAAAAAAGCATTAAGAAAATCCATATATTTTAAAGACTGAGAAGGGATTAGGGAGCAACTTCTGAGCTTACTCCCAAAAAAATCATTTGTTACATCATCCAGGGAAATAATTTTTTCTGCTTTTATTAGATTAGATATCATTAATTGAGAGGTTAATTCAGAGGGAAATGGAAAAAGTACAGAAAACAAATACATATCTAGTGTATGACAAAAAGGTATAGACACACAGTCCTATGATTTACATTAGTGCTATGTACAGTAATGTACAATATCAGGTTTAGTATAGTTGAAAATATGTAATCAGAAAATGGCTGAGTGCGTAGAATACATGCAGCTACACGACTCAGCCTCTGAGCAAACTGCAGAAAAGGTCAGAACAATTGTTGGACGTACTTGCATGTAGAAATTAAATAAAATATTAGAAAAGCTAGGTGGATTTTGGTCTCTGTAAAAATTGAGTTATAATTCATCACATTAGCAGTCTCCCAGCTGCTACTCTCAGTGAAAGCGATGGGGGAAGCGAAGCATGACAATACAAGGCTTTCTGACCAGTTCCATGCCAAACTGCACATCACCTCAATATTTATTTACAAGAGAATAAACTTTTTAAAAATCAACCACAGCCAAAAAAATGTCATTTAGTTCAGCCTGCCATTAAACATAATACTGCAGGCAGGTTTCTAAGACTGAAATATGGCACTCCAGAGTTACATACAGATACAGATACATTTTTCTATCACATCAATATTCCACTGAAACCAAATTGGCTAAATTCTATAGCTATGACAGGAGGGGTTAACTTTGAACGTCTTCACATTCATTACCGCTAGGCCTGGAGGGTCTTAATTTTCACTTGGTATTCTTTGGTTCAAAGCTCAGTAGTTACTTTTTCATTTCAGAATAAACTCAATTTCAGATAACAGACGCGGCGCCAACAATGAGAGTATGACTGGGAGTTTAAAGGAATCTCCAGAGGGAAAGGTGTTTGTTGAATAGAACATTCTCTTTCTTCTCCATCAAACTCGGCGAGATAAATTTAAAAGGGAAGCTTTCGTGCAGCTGTGGAGGAACAGCAGAATGAAGAGTCAGGGGAAAACAGACCCCCAGGACCTGACAAACTAGCTTTTCTGTCACAATCCAGCCTCGATTCCAGCCTATCAGATTCCACAGGAACGGGGATACATTCAAGTTCTAGCATTAGGGCACTTGCTCTACGCAAGTAACACTGAGGAACTGCAGGTTTGCTGTAGAACAGAAAACAGGCCTCAGGCTAAGTAAAAACAATTTCAGAACACATAAAGCTTAAAATGAAGGAAATAAGATCATGAGGATATCATACATTCCATTTCTTAACCCTTCTCCCAATTCTTATTTGTTGGTGCAACCCATCACTGTAACAGAACATGTCACTACACCAAGTTTCTGTTCTTTAGCAGCACACACAACTCGAAAGCATATTACCATCATATTGTACGTTTTAATAAAGGGAACTCACAGCAAGTCCAACCGCCCAAATTGTCGCACTTAAATTCTTCCCATAAATAAAGTCTCAGCTTCAGCCAGGATGCAATAATACAATCACACAGGGCTCATCAGATGAACATGCCGAGGAACAATTCTGGGGGGGGGGGGGGGGGGGGGGGAATGAAACGCAGACTTTCTGTTTACAGTCTTCCACAATGAACCGAGAGCAGATCCTCGACAGATAGTGTCAAGTGCATATACCCAGCGATAAATTTCAAAAACCCAAGAGCACCAAGTCCCGCCTCGCTGAAGCTCTTTTCGAGATTCATCTTCAGAATGTATGAGCGTGAATTAAGGAGACGTACGTACACGATGGTGCTGTAGTCAGGATAAAGTGTTGACTGTGTAATGTTCCCTGTCCCTCTCCAGCAGTGTGGACTTCCACTTGTTCCACACCGCTTCCCGATACCACCGCCGAGGGGCTGCTAGTATGACTCAAGCCTAGCCTCCAGGCTGCATCACAGGGTGCTTTTCCTATTCATCTGTTTACCTACCCATCCACCAAGCTACACGAGCCTACATCCATCACGGCTATCTCAAGGTGACTACGCATTTAGCCACATGGTTACGACAACACCTTGAGCAGCATTAACCAGAACTTCCCCACATTTAAATATGAATATACCGAATTATACACGTCTATGGAGGGATGACGGGATTATGCACTAAAATAATTCAACCCACAGCTGTGAAGAGACACAGCGTACTTCAGAATTATTCATAACCTTGATAAAGATAAGAAAAGAAGGCTGTATAAAATTAACAATATAGGTAATGACATACTGTTTCTCAAAATGGAAAAAAGTATTTTCCCTTAGACCAATACAATTTCTAAGAAAAAACTATCTTGTATCTCACTTAAAATCCACAAATAAATGGTTACCATGCTACAGAATTGCTACGGAAATGACAGAATTGCCATTTTGTAATGGCCATCTCAATCTGCAGAGTTGAACCCAATCTAAAATTTGTGGTTTGAACTAAAGAGGGCAGTCTGTATAGAGGAACGGTCAATGATTCCTCAAATATGACTTGCTATATTCGTGCAGACTCTGTTTTCACCAGCACTGTGTCATTTCCTGGAGTAAAACATTAACAGAAAGAAAAGAGCATGCTGGCTCACATTGGAAAGGTGTTCAGTGCTGGAGGGGGAATTAAAGGTGGGCTGCTCAGATGGAAGATGAATGGGAACAATTGCTACAGGGCACAATGTCAAATAGAAAATACAATACAAGCAGAACATATAACAGAGAAAAACCATGATTTAAAAAAACAAAACAAAAGCAAAAGCATCTCCTAGTACATGTTAAAGAGGCAAGACCAAAAAAGAAAAAAAAAACTGAAAAAAGGAAATGATCCAAATTGAAAATTGTATCTTATAATAAAGTGGAAATGAGTCATCGGTATCAGGTGCTACTGCAAAAAATGTCAACTTAATGTCGGATTATATTTGCTGGTGATTACCTTCTTTTTTTGTTTAACCAGGGACTACACTCGCCACAGAAGAATGCTTGCCAAATATAGCAGTGCGACCACAATAGCTGGAGAATTAAACGAACCGACAGCCGTTTGCACAATGGAGAGCCCAGCGTACAGACAGCCCTGCTTTGTGCAGCAAAACAAATGTGACATTCTGGCGCCCGTGAAGAGGCGCTGAGTGACAGGCCGATTTCATGTGTGTTTCTCAGATTTCCTGGCAGCGGAGTGGATGTGTTCTCGTCAACGTTCCGTCTATCATCTTCCTCTTCCCAGATGTCCGTCTCTCCCTCCCCGACTCTCTCTCGCGCGCGCTTTTCGTGAAGTTAGCGACTGCAGGTTGCGTTTTGCCCACGCGGGAAGAGCTTTCCCGCCATAATGAATGTAAATTGCGTTCATTTCGAGCCAGTGCTAATGGTTCCGCCTTTTCTGTCCTTGAACGTAAAACAAACAAAATGGACTCTTAACTAGAACCGTTTAAATGTTCCGCTGAATTGTAATGGCCACATTGTACACCAAGCTAATATTCTCCCAGTGAAAATGAATGGTGATGATTCAGGTACAGAAATAGCTCACACCAAAATCTCCATTAAAAGTTGACTCAGACCTATTTATTAGAATTCACAGCAATATATCAGAGCAACTTTAGCAGTTATGTCACTGGAAATACCGACAAAATCCTCTGTAGAGGATTCATTTAGGAAGGTATTTTTTACACTAACTTTGGCAGCTCCTGAAATGCACTGCCATAAAGTATAGTGTCTTACTGTATGTACACTTCATAAGACAGGCACTGCTAGTTAAAGAGGTCTGATGGCAGTTTCAGATTAAAAATAAAAAGACCATACAAATGTTTATGTACATTTTTGAATGAATAAAGTTCAATTCAGATTCAATGAACAGTCAGTCAGTAGCTGACATGATTCATAAAGCAATCAGCATTTGACACTATTAGTTTAACTAAGGATGTGCACTATTGACTCTACTGACCTATGACCAGCTCAGACACTCAGTGAACGTGACCTAAAAGAGTTAAACACTGAAGAACAGACTCACCCAGAGATATGAGAGACAAAGATGGTCAAAAAAACCCTCACTCTCACAGAGAGGCACGGTCATTACCAGCACCCTTTGCAGCGACATGGACAGAAATGAGAGATAAAAGGCCTGTCCTGCGCACTTTCCTCTGACACAGCTGCAGTTAATTACGCTGATGGAGAAAAGCGTGTGTTGGTGATGAGCTCTGGGCTTTCTGGAGTGGAGAAATCAGGGCTGAAGCCATGTCCACCTTACCCCCACCACCACTAATAGCCTGTGTTTATTGAGATCCTTGAAAGATCCCATGCTTACAGCACTGAACATTGAGGGCCTGGTATTTGGATATGCTGTGCGTAATGGATATGGGGATGTTACATGGGCCATAATGCTCCACAATTTAACCATGCGCTGTTTTATAAAGGGAGCAAAATGGCAGACAAGGTTTTTAGTGCCAAAATATTGCAATTATCTTTGCTGTCATTTGTTTTTATGCTACCCTAGTATTACATGTGTTTTCAGCAAAGAGAGGTGATGTAGTCTGAGCATGGATGCTATCAATGCCCCCACATTTCACAAATGAAGTATGACCCTAAATTTCAGTGTTACAAAACTTTTGCTATTCAAAATGTAGTTTAAAGCAATCAGTTAGATTTTAAACACAAAAAAACTTAAAAGACCCTTTAAAGCACTTCTTATCATACTTGAATGAGAGACTGTAACATTCAGGAAAATGCCTCTAACCAACTTGCAGGTGAGTGTTTTTAAATATCAATGTGCAGCCTTGAAAACTGGATTGTGAAGTGCATCGCACTTGTTCTGGAAGCAAGAGAACAAGCTTCCTTCAGTGCTTTGCTGATTTCTGAAACCATACAAATGGAATATTTTAATACAAAAGCTTTATGCTACATGGATATGAATCTTAATGGAAAGCTATAGTTATGGAAGGACCAACGCTAAGGGTTCTTTACAGCAGAACATAAGGACCACTTCACAGCATCATACAAAATGCAGTTACTCTGAGTTGGAGAGTTCTGTCCATCACTTACACCTGATGAAAACCAAATGCATAACCTTAAAGTTTGCATTGGGTGATTAAACTGAAATTGATTCATTTTCAATACAAAATAATTTGGAATTGGTTTTAAATTTAGTAATCAAGATATCTTGAATGCAAAGACTGGTTTTCTTTATTTAAATGTGTACTTAAAATGTGTTTACACTAAGTTGCCCGTGCTCTTAATTGTTTGAGGGATCATCACTTAAAAACGATTTAATGGCCTTGCGATGAAGAGCCTTGACAAATCCCTGCACAGCCAGGGCTCTCGAAGAAGACAGAGGAGTATTAAGATGGACTAAACTTGCTTTCAGAAACAGGGTTCATAAACTACAGCATTTCTGCAAAAAAGTTCCTATGGTTTGGGAAAACCATCTGGACATGCTTTTAAGAACTGCATGTAGGCCCAGAAAAACTTGCAGTGAGCTATAAATCAAGCACCATTCATTGCACATGATGTACAGACAGAGAATGTCATTTACAGTTGCTACATAATTGCTAAATAATTTTCCACTATTTGGACAGTTTCTTGGTTTCAAGATTTTCAACTCAGCTATGAGGCACAGTATGAAACATTAAAATTCAGATTTTTACAGAAGTAATCACTGAAGATGAACGTAGGCTCACTTTAATAAAAAATGAAAGCCATAAAAAAATGACAGCCTTTATTCAGGTTCCCTAGAAATTAAACATTTGAGTGGATCTGCTGTATGTTCAGTTAAAACATGACTTCACTCATTCCATGAGGAAGCATTTGCTACAGCATGCTTGAGAAAGGTTCACATCAGCAAGCAAAGGCCACAGTAATTATGGGTACTTGGATAAGGGACGCATCCACACCACATCAATGTGTGGTTGTGCTTAATTTCTTCAGCATCACCTGGTTGCCATCTGCACCTCTTCCTTGCCTATCATTTCTCATGGGAGTCTGATCTTGCATCTTAAGCAGACGAACAGGAGAGAATGCAAGTGGAAGACCATTTGATCTAACTACTGATGGCTTCATGCACTTCTCCACTGGAATGAACACAGAAACCTGAGATAACCCTGGTCTCGGGGAAATCATAACATCCTTATGCACACCCCAGACTTTATTAAAATGACAAATCTAATTGATTATGCAGTATGTAAATATTCTAAGTGAACACGTAATGGTTTTGGTATCCCCACATCTATTTGATATTCTCATATTGGAGGCACTATTAAAACCCCCATTTGCTTTAAAGACTGCTCTGACATTACCACCATACAGAACAGAGCAGATGGATGAGCTACAGTACCTCAAGGCTCACATGGGTAATATGGGTGCTTGATAACTTTTTTCATTGAATAAATAAAATAACAAATTACAAAATGCATTTTGTGTTTACTCAGTTTCCTTTTGTTTAATATTGCTTTTCGTTTAAAGATCTGAAACCATTCAGTGTGACAAATATGCAATAATAGAGTAAATCAAGTAGAGGGCAAATACTTTTTCATGTCACTGTTTCCAGCTAAAAGCTGTACCGCAAATGACTTTCAGAGCTTTGAAAACTGTGGAGCACTGTACAGTGCATACAGCAAATCCAGAGTACTTCTGCCAATGAAGAGCAAACAGACAAGGTCATTTTGAAGGTGATGGCAAAAGCATTAGTAATAATTGCGAGCGGCTTCACGGGTGACTGTGTCTATCAAATCCCAAATCTGTCAAACCTTTTAAAGCTCGGGCCTGTCATTATCATGATTAAATGCCTTACCTGGTGAACAAAGCCTTACTGCAGGCCACTTGACGCGGACAGGCTGCAGCGCTGAATCAAGCAGGCAAGGGGAGGCAATGACAGAGTGAGAGTCTGTAAACCTGGGCCTGTATTCATAAAGAATCTCAGGTTTGGAGAGCTGCTGTAGGATCCGTTTCACTCTTTAGCTCATAAAGGGGCTGGGATGTGTACAAGGGAAACCTGATCCGAGTTCAGCCGGCCTGATCTCACATGCTTTATGGATACTGAGCCTGATCTCCAGAAACATGGAACTGTCTGCAGATGATTCAAACGCACTGTACAGTTGCGCCCCTAACTTGATGATAACAACTGAACTAAATTGCTGGCTATAATTGAACCCCTAGCCTGCTGGCCATTGGACCCCAGACTTCCTGAGTTCTGCCATGCAGAAATACAGAGGGCAGCATGGTACAGAAACTATGCTAATAAGTGAATGATCCCATGGTTTATAGCTGCCATTAGGAAGACCTGCCTGGCTTGAGATGGGCAGTAAGATTAGTATCTATGTACTTACGAAGCAAAATGCTAACTGTTAAACAAATCAAAAAATTTTATGGTCAAGTTGCAACTCTAGCTGTACATTGGTAGAATCAATGAAAAAGTATACCTTCTTTAATGAAACATCCACAGAAAGCATAAAAAATTGCCTCACGCCATTCAAATACACTTATTCTAACAGTAATTAACATCTTTGCCAAAAAAGCATGCACTTCAATAATGTTTGCTTTGTGCACATTTTAAATTTAATTAGCTCTCTTAAAAAAAGGCCATCTGAGCAAGTTCCTCTAATGCATTCTTTAAGACTCTTTACGAATGTTTAAATATTTATCTGGTAGTTCAAGGGTTTCCAACTGATTAAACAGAATGCCTGAGTTAAACCTTTTATTGTCTGCAAAGGGAGAACAAAATCAGAGGGAGAATAACAACTATTGCTTGAAGGGGTTACACAGAGATTTGGGAGGAGGCAGAACTCCCTTGAGCCTCTGTGTCAAAGTGCTTTATGTTGATCATTAGTGAGATTTGTAGCCTTTTTAATCACACTATAAAGGATGCTGTTCTAAGATGTATGTTAAGTAACTCTTAAGCCATAAACATTACACACTTAAATAATGTCCATAATAAGCGCTAAAGGGAGTAAAAAGAAGTAGGTAAAATAAAGATCAACTACCCTGTTAATTGTTTGCATGTATGGATTTATGTGTGAACTTAAGCAAACATAAATGTATGGTAATTGTACGTTGCTTTGGATAAAAGTGTCTGCCAAATAAATGAAATGTAATGCACATTGTAATGTGCTTCTGTAATCATGCATGTACAGATACATGTATTTAAGTACATTCATGTATGAGATGCCTGCATGTGTGCACATACACTACATGGCCAAAAGTATGTGGACACCTGACATCCAAACATCTCATCCAAAATTATGGGCATTAATATGGAGTTGGTCCACCCTTTGCTGCTAAAACAACCTCCACTCTTCTGGGAAGGCTTTATACCAGATGTTGGAGCATTGCTGCAGGGATTTGCTTCCATTCAGCCAGAAGAGCATTTGTGAGGTTAGGCACTGATTGGGCGATTAGGCCTGGCTCGCAGTTGGCTTCCCAATTGGTCCCAGGACAGTGTTCTGTGTAGGCCAAGCAAGTTCTTCCATAGCGTTCTTGACAAAACCATTTCTATATGGACCTCGGTGTGTGCAGGGGGACATTGTCACGCTGAAACAGGAAAGGGCCTTCCCCAAACAAAATTTTAGCATATACGTACGTACAGCATGTATGTATGTATATACGTACGTAAAGTATGTAAGTATGCATGTACAGTATGTATGTATGAGCGTATGTACAGGATGTATGAATGCACTATGAATCTATGTATTTGTGCAAAAACATTCTTGAAAGTGCACATTTATAAATGCAGGCACTAGAGCCCCTGCCCTGCTTGTTGCGATGGGGCCTTTGGAAGGCTTGGCCTTTGGGTCCAGTGGGCAGTTTCACCTGTACAGGGAAGCAGGAGAGGGCTGGTCTCTGATACTTAGTGATTAATCACCGTGAAGCCTGCACACCTGCTTTAATGATCTCATTACCGCTGGGACTCCAGCTCCGGAGAGCACAGTCTGCCTCTGCCATGTTTGTCTCCCATCAGGACATCTAAAGGAAGTCAACCCGCTGTAATTGGATCTAACCCCGTGGAACAGGGAGATGTCAATCAAGGGGAGAGAAGGGAAAACATCCCTTTTTTTAGAGGCAAACTTTCTCTCTATCGCTGTGTGTTTTGAGGCAGGCTGCACATGCCTGGCCCAACTATCCATTAAGAATCAGCAGTAGGGCTGTACCACTTCCTGTTCTTCCCCGTCTATTATCCAACACTGGCATTACAGTGTGTTCTTATTACCTCTTTCTTATGCAAATGACACAGTCTCCTTAAGAATGCCAGGTCTGTACATAAAGAACCAGCCAGTATAATTTCCTGTAATTATCTGCGACCGGGCTACTTCAAGATATCTAGGCAATCTGACAGCCCGAGAGCGCGCCGGTGTGCTAGCACGGCGTCTGCTCTCGGTTTGCTGTTTGGGGAAGCTCAGAAGGACTAGCAGTCGGCCGGTCACACAGGAAGCTGTGCGGCATGAATCACGGGCCGTAATCACTTCTGCTGGGGCTCACAGGCAATAAAAGCCGAAGAAGTCTCCGGAGCCGCGTACTGAAGGAGCCGGCGAGCAATGTCTCAACTGATAATGTCTAACTGGCCTATGCAGGCTCTGAAGCCAGTTAAGCCTTTTCCAAAAGCTAACAACCACCAAGTGTGAGAGAAGCATTATCGTCTGCACTCCTTCACGCAACTGCTTTTCACTTTCACTAACTCCATGAAATACAACTTCAGAGTACAAAAACGGTTCAAACCAATCTTCGGTTTTGAGGCATTAATAACATCAGTTCCTCGTGGTAAGGAGTCTAGAGGTACAATAGCAGTTCCACTGACCCTTCTTTTTCATGCAGGTTTACTGTGAAAGGTTGTAGTCATAATCAATGCAGGGTATTTACACAGTTTGTATAAATATGCATTTGTTCTCTACTTTCAATTTTTTTTTTTTAATGCTATAACTATGAGCTTCATGCTGTCTCCCACAGCCTCTTTAGCATATGCTTTAACACAAGTTTTAGACATTCCAGAGAAAAACAGTACATTCCCACCTCTGCATTTCCTTTCTGGGGTTGTAGCAATCATAAGTTAAGTATGAATCTACACTAGCTTGTTATCATCAAAAGCACGCTTCCATAATCTGTAGAGACAGCATCTACTGTGACATCAGGGGTCAGTTTCTCAGTTGTCTATCATTCCAGGCCCTCAGTGCCTCAACACATGGCCCAGAGTAGAAAAGGAGAGAAATCACTGAAAGGCTACAGAACTAAAAAAAAACAGGCCAATTATATTGTCACAGTTGTGTGACGGTCTACCACCTTATGCTATGCTTTCCCCCATCTCGAAATGAAATATAGTACATTACCCATTCCCACATCAATTGCCTCAGTTACATTTACCATCTAAACATTCTGTTGTAAAGATGTCAGTGTTTTTTTTTCCCCCTACAGTGCAGAACCCTACATGAATTAATCCACAACAAGGCCTGGACAGGTTCCAAGATCCCTGGAACAATACAAATATACATAAATGTATGGCATGATGTCACTGTAAAGATGTAAATTTCCACAGCCCCGGCTCAATGATGTAATGGCTCTTCATTCCCTTAAAGGTTGCGTAAGGGATGTAAAAATAAATGTCCTGGCGGTCCACAGATGGCTGGCCTCCCCCACAGAGGCCGGCTCCAGCCCCGTGCCCAGGCCCACTCATCCGTGCGCTTTAATCACACCCTTCAACTCCCTCACTTTTGGCCGACATGCCCGGATGTGTGAAGGGTGTCCGTTCCTACGGAAGCGTGTCCAACGGGCACATCAGAGAGTTCCTCGAAATTTCACTGCACGCACGCGCGTGTGTGTGTGTGTGTGCTTGTGTGTGTGTGCGTGTGTAAGTAGAGCCAGTATCTATCATAACCCCTTATCTTACAAGAAACACCCACACAAACAATTGCGCACAAACACCCACACACATATCAACGGACATGTAAACCAGAGGTCAACACTTAAAGACCTGGGGGAAAGACGCAGAATAATCAGGCATACGGACGAGTACCTCTGAATTTGTGACGGGGGTCTGACTGATGCCCCCGGTGACGGAGGTCCAGGAGCGGGCGGTGAGCACACAGGCGAAGAGGGGGTACAGGTCCCCGGCTCCCAGGCGCCGGCTGTACCGCTCGATGCCCTTCAGGTCCGCCTTCATCAGGGCTTGCCACAGACGGCAGTAGTCCAGGCGGAAGTCCTGGTTCAGCGTCTGAGTGAGGGGTCCGGTCATAGACTTTTATAATCCACATGCATTTATTAAGCAGACACTCTCACCCAGTGACTCCAAACATAGCGTATATCCTAATGAAAATGGAATGTATTGTAAATATGTTAAACAATAATATTCTAAATATAATGATAAATATATTTTGCTCTGATTTTAAAATATATAAAAATATTCGTATATTTGTCATTATTATCAACCTAGGTAATTATAATATCTTGAAAACATACTTTTTTTAAATTGCAGAATATTCCATTTCTGCTAGGGAGCAATAATGTTAGAACATGAATAAAACTAGGGGAATTAGTGAAAATACACCAAATGTGGACCAATCCAAATAAAAAATGCCACAGAAATGAACTTCTACTTGGCCTGTTTATTAAACTGAAACACCACATCAAGTTCCTCAGTGTTTGCCAAGACGTCTTGCATCGCGCAATAATGGGAGAGGTTTGACCCTCGTCAAACATCAAAGCGATGCTAAATGCTGATCATCTGATGTGCTATTCATCTGCGCGTCCACATTAACGCGGATGCAGATGCATGCTGAGACATGAAAGCTTTGATTCGTTTAGCGAACACTTCCCCGTTTCATTAGCTGTTAATATTAAATAAAAGGCAGACTAATCCCCCGCAGCCAGACGAGCTTCATTAGCATGCAGAACAAGGAGCGCGCCACTTCACAACTTTACACTCAACTGATATGGAAACAATGTAAAGCAGGAAGTTTGTCCCCGCACCAAACAGTAATACCCATATTGCAAATTAAAATTCTGAGCAAACCAGCACTTACATTTGAAGTCATTACACACAAATTGGTTCTATTATGGACAAAATGAAGAAAATGGCACTTGAATAGTTCCTTTTCATATGGGTAAACTGGAAAGGGCATATTTTTTAAACCAACAGATTAATCTCCAGGATTGCATTTATCTATCGCAAATGTGTGCACAATTTTTAAATGGATTTTTTTTTTTTTGGTGGGGGGATAGGGGTGTTTTGTGTGTAATGCTGCAAACCATAAGGTCTTGGAGTACTTTTCTTTCTTCATGACTGCAAATCGTCCTCGATAATAAAAGTGTTTAAAATTCTATCCGTTCCCAGATACGACGGTATGTAGTTTTGGCCTGTAAGTGAGAAAATGAATAATGTGGTGTAATATGTGATGAATTTGCTTTCTGGAAGCCCCAGCGATGTCTTACCTGATACAAGCCATGATCGAGTAACACAATTTGGGTCTTATTGCTTTTCGGGCACTTCTTCACCAGCACGTTTCCAGGGTGGGGGTCACAGTGCACGAAACCATTCACGAATATCATCTCACTGTACATCTTCCCAAGGTTCCGGGAAACCTGCCAAACGAGGCCAAGCATTGGTACGTGCTAACGTGCTAACGTCCACGCATACCGGTGCACCCGAGAGCGCCGCACCCATTAAGATAATTGCGGACGTACAGCAATGAATTCCACATCATGTAGCAGGGGCAGTCTCTTATGCAAAGGGCAAACCGAGTTTACGAGCAGCGCGTTCGATATTTACATAAAGATGTGAGTTCCACAGGAAGAGATAACGCTGCGGTCCTAGGCACAAACCCATATGTTTACAAATGCAAAGCTGATACAAATCATTTCAACTCACTTTACCCTTTGAAGATTAAACTCCGATAAAATATCCTCTGAGAAGTGTGGGCTAATGGAAAAGCACAAAGTTAATATAAAATATGTAAATGATAGAGATGGGAAGGAAAGGAGTTGAAGTTATTATATACAGATCACACATATAACATGCGCACCTGCACACTAACATGCATCAACACGACAACTCATGTCGTATTGATCCACAGGCCGTACTGTAACCGAAGTGTACTTTCCATGGTGAAATCTGCATACACAGGAAGATGTACCTTTGCCATAGCTTCTGGGTATTAAGTCCCTTGCTGGCATTTCGTCTGCTGTGTCATTTTAACTCACTAAAGGAAGGGCTTTGAGTCACCTGGTGCGGTTCGCTACCAGAACCAGTGCATTCTGTGTTCTACAAAACCAGAGCCCGTTGGGTTACCAGCATTTAATACTGGACAAGAATTTTTAAAAATATACCAAAAGGGGATGCTGGACAGTTCATTTACTGAGGCATAAATACGACAGCGAGTTCATTTCTTCACTTGGAATATAAAATTTGACGGACTGTTTTTCAGGTAAGTTTCCTTGAGCAGCCCCTCAAACTTCCCTCGCGGTGACAGGGGTTCTGTAGGCCCACCGTGTCGATCCCCGCCCACATTCAGTGCTCTCCTCACCCATTGGATATGCAAAGAAAAAAGAGGCATATACATATACACGGGTCTGATCAAATCCTCATACTCTCTCATTCTTATTAGCTTCCCTCTATCTCCCCCTGAGTGTTGTTCAGGAGTGTGTTGTCTCTCTTAAACGGTCTCTCTGGAGCAGCAGAGGAACCGCACGCTCTTAGTTTGATTACTGGGGATGGCCTGCAGGAGAAGGGGAAAGGAGAACACTGCTTAGCAGCCAAATTAATAATCTGGGTTCATAAAAAGGCCGCAGAGGAAAAACCTCAGAAACACCAACACGTATATATATCCCAGGGCAAAGGCACCGGTCTAACGACGTTTTAATTGAACATTTAAAGGCTTTCCTTGTTGCTAAACACTCGTGTGGGATGACCACAAGTGACGGTGAATCCAATCACCTGTAGAAGCCCTCCAAAATTCGTTACTTATACCGCCAGAATCACATTACAGCTGTGTGCATAAGTCCGCGTGACACCCGAGGAAGGACAAAACCAAAATACACATTTTCCTTTAAAAAACACACAGCATTTAGTACACGCTATTAAAATAACCCAACTGTGACAGAGCGGCGACATAAAAATAGCAAACACATCAGTGGGAAATGATATTTAGCGCAAGCGTTGCTCTGCTCCCTGGAAAAATAGTACTCGTGCGGTTTTGGAACTGTGCGGTCTCTCCGTCGCAAAGCGCGTGCGAGGGTTGGTAAAAGTGGAACACCCACGTGAGCGCAGCGCCGAGGAGCATCAAAGAGGTAGTTTGTATGATAATGGCGTTCCTCGGAGGAGAGACACCCTTGGAAAAGCAGTGGCGTGCGCGCCACGGAGACGGAGGCTTAAAACACGCCGTTCCCGCTCTCTCATTTCAGACCATTTGTTAATCTTTAATCGCGTTTCTGTACTTCGTTTCGACCGATCCCGAGCGGCAAATGCTATCATTGTGCGCCGAATGCAGCGGGTTAATAATATAATTGCACAGTCGCCGGCACACCTGTTCCATTTGAAAGACAAAGACCGTGAACACAGAGGGAACGCGGGGTGATGCTGAGGGTGGGAGGGTGTCGGAGAAATAAAAAAAGGGCCGCTCTATTTGTGTCTGCCCAGCTGAGAGGTAAGAAACAGAATTATCTGTGACACAGCCCACCGCCCCGCATTAATACCGAGCCCAGGCTCCTCTTTTCTAGGTGCGGTATGTCTTTCATTCATTACCCATGCTGACAGAGAGAGTACGTTAAATGGAAAATTAAGCGATCGCTACGAAAACGGCGCCCGGCCGCGCCTCCAGTCAATCGCACAGGCCCCTCTTAACAGATTGGCCTTTGTGTATCCCGGTCGTGGGGGCGGGAACTCCCGCAGACCAATCAGAAACTCTCTAGAAAAAGATTCCTTGAGAGGAAGTGATGAGGGAATACTACATACTCGTCATTTTGGCAAGGCGATGTTCGTGCTGCTGCATAACATTTTAATAGCGACAGGTTGTTATTGACGAACACAGATATTATTCAGCATTCAGGTTGAGGGTCACTGTATAAATCCTCATCATGAGCACATTTTCAGCTTTAATTGTCTTTCACAGTGTATAGTTAATAGCCTATTGTCACAAATACAGATGCTGTAATAAGAACAATGCAGATTCAATTCCCAGGTTTTGTACTGCTATTACCATATGCAAGGCAGTTACTACAAATTGCTTCAGCAAATATATTCAGATATATTCAATAATGTGTCAAAAAATGTAATCCGTGTCATTAGTATCAAATGCAGGTGTCCACTGAGCAAACAAAATGCATCTCAGCTGGAGAGAGGGTGAAGCTGCTTCGGTCGTAGAATCTGTTACTCTAATCAGATTAATTACCGTCCGACTGCTTCCGTAGGTGAAATATCGAACAGGAACTACGGACAGACACAACCACAACTGCCCCTGAACCGTAATTCGCTGTAGCTGCTTTAATCCCCTTTAAACCCCCCCCACCAAAACCCCCAACCCCCAACCCCCACCCTGCGCGCTCTCCCCTCTGAGTACATATCCATGCCCACAAAACCCAATTTGCTTGTGAGAGGCAGCGCGACAACAAATATTTGTAATTGATTAAGGGCTCGCTGATGGAGTGCAAAATGAGTTTGCGGAGCAGCGAGGGCCGCGGCTCTCCCTCTCCCCGGCCTCCCAGATGATTCCCTCTTCCCGCGCCGCTTCACCAATCGATGGCGGCGGAGCGCGCGCGAGGAAAATAAATCATATTTTCTGTCCCATTTCACCGGCCGACGACTCGGTTTCCCCGGCAGCGGAGGCGGCGGCGGCGGCGGCCAGCGAAGAGCGGAGCGGGGGAATATAAAGCGTCTGAGCGCTGACAAGCTTCACGGCTGCGGAATGCGAAAGAAGGATAAGAGAGGGCATCCCCTCCGGCAGACGGCAAACACGCAGAATTATTCACCCTCTCTGAGCGTGTATCGGGATCGTCGGGGAAAATAAAGGCGGGAGTTTTTGTTTTTTTTCTCGGCAGGCCCGGCACGCGTGGAGCGATGACACGATGTCTAGATGTGTTCGGACCCGGTGACTCAGCGGCCAGTCAGTTCGTTTGGCTTTTTAAGATGCGTGTAGGACGGCGGCTTCCTCCGTGAGCACGAGTCCAGGATGTCATCTGGGGGACGAGGAGGGGGTGGAGGTGGGTGGAGTGGTTCCCCCACACGCTTGCTTAAGGATCTGGGCCGTGTCATGGAGCACAGAAAAGCAGGGTTGACTGGAGCTGCCAGGCAGGATGCCCATGTAGACAGGAGACCAAAGTCTGAGGGGTTTTCTTTTTCCTCCCATTGTTTCTGATACAAAATGGCCGCCAAACAGGCAGCCTTTTCTGCGCTAGGAGCACACAACTATATTTAAGCGGCTAGTACATCATGATTGTTTTTGGTTACAACCATGTAGCCAGTTCATGTTTCATGTTTGCGTGTTACATGCTACCATTTTTAAGCAAAGGTCAGGCCACAGGTCACAATGAACTGAACTGAATAATCAATTGTCTGATTGTCATCAGTTGTACCAGCAACCTGACTGCAAGAACCACTTGACCATTTATACAGCCAGGAAAAATTATAATGTTATCGTCTCCAAATCAAACGCAAAGCACTTTCATTCACTCCTCTAAATTCTGTGTTTTCTTCCAATTCATCACTTGACTTAAAGACGCAAATGATGTGATAAGCGTGTGTACTGTAGCTCTGTACGGAGAACAAGAGAGCCAAGCTCATTATGTGCACAATATGACAGTTGACCTCAGTCTCTGCCATAAAGAAAGTAAATTAAATCTAAGAAAACCAACTAATACACAAGCTATAAGATATATGTCTTGTCAGCATGTTTCCAAGGTGCCTACTTATTCAGCTAGCACACTTCTCTTAACTTGCCATCTGCGTCTGATGTATAGCCGAAAGGTGGTTCACAATAGCAGTAAAGCATTGGCTTATTGTTTCTAGTTACATATTTGTAGGAACTAAGCACGCTCCCCCCATAACCTCTTTCTGAATCAGTCCGATCTGACAGCTAAGCTACCTAGTCATCAAGCTTCAGTATTTTGTCAATTCCAGGCACCTACAGTACATTACTGTATATGCTCACATATGCATTGTTACTCCATAATCATGAGAAAATTGTTGCACTACATGTTCAGCATGCTGGTGACAACTGGTATATGAGAGACATAGCTCATTGTGGCAGTGTTAACAAAATACATGCAAATAAAGCTTTTTGGTCCTAAATAGGTATCAATCTCCCAGCAACGTTCAGTGCCACTCCAGCCCACACCTTAAGCAAGGAGGAGAAACTCAGTAAAAAATAAATAAATAAATAAAAATAAAAAACACTGCAGTGATACAGAGTATCTGCAGCTGGCCAACCAATTGCACCTGGCCTGTCTGGTCACATTAGGAAGAATTTTTACAGGCAGACAATGCAGGAATGGGCTCTGAAAACCATGGCTAAGAAAAAAATACAATTTTTTAAAGTCAAAATGCCTTTTCTGCGACATCCATTTTTGAATATTTGTAATTGGTAAAAATGACATTTTTTAAACATGTGCATTACCCAAAAGTGCAGTTAAAAGTAAATGCATCCATGCATACCCTGTGTACTGTGTGCAGTATCATTATAATAGATATTTCTGCACCTTTAAGCTTTTCATTGGGAAATGTTCAAATGATTCAAGAAACATACATGGCTGTTTACTATATCTCCTTTCTGCTGCTATACGCTGTTGTTGTATTAGTTTGAATCATAACAATGATACTGGCATGCCCCGTGAGGGGTACTGACAAGAGAAACAAGTCCATGACTCATAACCGAAATTCAAACTATTCCAATTATGAAATAGTATGTACGAAAATTTAAAAAAGTTCATTTAATATGTCAATTAAATAAATGTATTCCAGTGCATATATGCTATGGTCGGTGTAATTAGCCATGACTGGTTTGAAAATATCAAATTATTCTATTCAAATTATTTAATTGAATGGTACAGTAATGGTATCATGACCATCACTTAGGAACTCACACTGCAGCCTTTCAGACAGAAGACACATCACATGAAACAGATATGAACACATAATCATATTTTTAAATATATGACGGCACGAGAACGTCCGGCATCGTGTGTCGCAGCTGCAGACACGGCACCTTCGATTATTTATCGAGACGATAAGTGGAGGTGATTGAATTAACCTGCATAAAAAGGATGTTCATTTAAACCTTCCTGTTGTGAGCCTCTCCATTCAAACCCTCTTCGTGAATCGATACTGGGCAAGACAAAGAAAGTCTAATGGGAACAGCACTAAATCTAATGAGCTGTTTTTAGACACCAATGCGTGGAGGCTGAATCGGCAGATCTTCAGTAAGATAGCACGTACTGTATTAGTCACCAGGCCTTCTCCAGCTCTATTTCGTCCCCTGCAATAACGTTTTTAACAAAAGCTGTTAATTATCAGCTAACACTGTCACAATCCCAAGAGAAAGAGAGCTAGTTAAACCAACTTCCAGTCAAGCAAGTCACAGTTGATCAACTACGTATATTGTAAAAAAAAAAAAAAAAAAATCAAATAAATAACAGACATAAAAAAAAGGTCAATATATCAAGAATTTTAAAAAATCTCATTATGTCACACTGTTTTATGACCGGCACTGAACAACTGCCGACGAAAGGCATTTTGAAAATAATCTTAATGGCCCTGGATTGAATTTGAGCATAGAGAGGAGTGCTCGTTTCAATCAGATATCATGTCATCCGATTTCAGACAAGCTGTCTTTTCCAATCTCTCGGCTCTGCTTCGTCTCGTCTGCTTGTGGTTCCCCGTTGGCAGTGATCTTTTTTTTTTTTTTTTTTTTAAACCTATTTACAGCAGGCACGATTGTGAGAGGATTCGGGGTTTAAAAAAATATAAAAATAATAAATAGAAATGCTTTAAAAACAATCGATAAGCTGGTAGGCTGCGGGGAAGTCGCAGAGAGACTTGTAGTCTGATTGCTGGCCTGTCGGATGTAGAATATCCCCGTCGGCCGGATGGGAGTGACACTATTACTGCCCCTCCTGCCCAAACACCGACAAATCACACGGAATTTGGCTGCAGTTTGGTTGTGCTTGCATATCATGTGATATACAGTCAGTAAATCCATTCCGAATAAAAGGATGTGATATTTTCCCAGGCCAGAAAAATGAAAAAAAAAAAAAAAAATGAACTACTGCTGGGGTTCTCTAGTAGCTTTCTGATTTACAATGGCAACGGTTCCTTACTCTGTCAGAGACAGAACTGGTGAACAAGTGTACAAGGAAGAAAGGTCCCCCCATCCATTCCCACAGTAATTCTTGTTTCCATAGATATTCATTATTATTATAACAAAATTTTATCATGTACCATTTTTCAATGAATAATTTCATAAAAATGGGATTTTGAACCACAGAGTCACAACCTATGTTACTAAATAGGGCTCAGGTGACTTGTCAACCCTTTGTATGTTAGCCTGGTTTGCATTGTGCTGTCTGTTCCCCTGTCACTCGCATGTCTACAGGCTGTTTACACAGGGAAATATGGACGCTGGGCCCACCACTGGCAGAGTGAGCTGCCACAGGCACACGGTAACCATGGGAAACACGGAAATAACATGCTTCACCAGACCTGCGCCACTGCCTACGTTCTCATTCCGTGTGACATCACAGGGCGATCTGCTGAGCGCGGCCCCTGAATGCAAAACAACGCTGTTCTGAAACAGCGGGTCGGCAGCCGCACGCATCTCATTAATCACCGCAGCAGCCATTACGTAAGGACCTGGACGGCAAACACTTCACACCAAAGAGGAGCGCGCTTCTAGTAATGATGATTAATCGCGCATTGTTTTGTCATTGAAGAAGCAAGCGGACATGGGAAAAAAAAAAAAAACCTCAGAAAGATTTGCATACGAAACGAAGAGGAAGATTCCGGAAAAAAAACGGCCGCTCCCGTGAAAGGCCCTGTTTGACGAACGGCTGCTTTAGCATGTAAATCCCCCGCAGTTGCCTCTGTTGCCGCGGTGCCAGATCAAATGTTTTGAGAGCGGCGTGATTTGAAGTGACACGCCGGTCACCAGAAGGTTATTTAATAAGGAGAATACTCACCGGCGAGTAATGCGATTGGAGCTGCTCGGGGTCACGGGAGCACCGCGTTATTGGGTGGGCTGAGTCTTGTCACACGGTGATGGAAGACATAAGGAGACAGGCTTTCCTCTCCTTTACACAGTGCGGATAAGTAATGGGATCGCTTTACTGAAGAGGTCACTTTAAAAAAAATACAACTTTGAGTACAGACGCCTTTTTTTATACAAGGTATTCCTATAAGTTTTGATCTTTACTCACAAGCTGGCTGTTATAGTAATTTATCTATAAATTTATTAAAAATCCATGACTTCTTTGTAATAGCACTGGGTGGGTTTCAGTAAAAAGGTGGCTTTTTAAAAACACTGAAGATTAACAGCATAGATCACTGTAAGTGCTGGACTTCGCTCAAAAGGTGGTTCATAAAAAAATAAAAAAAGCATCCACACCTATCAGCAAAGGTCACTTATTTTCATGATTTTTTTTTTTTTTCAAGGGTACTTCAAAACAATGCAACGAGTTCAGGATGCAACAGGTGGCTCATCAAAAAAAAAAAATTTTAATCCACAACTTCATTCCACAAATCTACAAGGAATTTGAGTGGTCTCCCATCCCCCGAGTGCATTTTATCACTTTCCATTTGCTTACATAACTGGCATCAATTGTAATAATCAGGCAGATGGAGAGGATGTTACACAAGTAAACATCGTATATGTGTCAGCTCCTTCCTTCCAGAGCCTTCTTCACAGCCTCCGCTCCGAGATGGCGCTGTGGGCTGCTGACCTATCCCACAATGCCACGGGTCTTCCACTCACCACCAACCCTGCCTCCGCACCAACCTGCCTGGGTCAAACATGAAGGCTCAACGCCCTGGTCGCACAGCAACTCTCATACTTAACTCTGCCCTGCAGGACCTGGAATTAAAGGTCAGGACAATTATTCACACAGACCGCAGAATAAACGCAGCTTGTTGATTGGCCACACCGTGCCCGTGTTTGCTGTTTGGTAACAACGCCTGTGAAAGTCATCGTGTGTGTGTGTGTGTGTGCGTTTGAGCATGCGCACACACGTGCAAATAATATTTTTTTCTCCATAACAGGAGACAACATAGCGTCTTGTAAGGAAGAGACAATTGTAGTTAATTACAAACCGGCCACGTGGCTGTCGATTCAGTGACTCTTCTCACAGTTAATTTCCCTTAGTGAGTCTCCAGTGTGCTGAAACAGGTTGCGTTTTGAAAGAGGCCCCCTGGAGCCACGGGAACAGGTTGTACTGACTGGGTGCGTACGTGACACATTATTAAACCCTCGCGCAGACCTCCGTGTGCATCTGTGTGTGACGGCAGAGGCATCCGATCTGCTCGGTTTACAGCCGTACAGTAGAACGGATGAGGACACTGGGAATGGCCGTCCATCCAACAACAGGAATAAGAGGGACCTCCGGTGTCTTACGGTAACCCGCAGGGTGGGAATTCACAAACGCAATGCTGCTTCTGGCCAAGGTGTAAACCAGGTGCGCAGCCTCCAGTGCTAATGACGCGGCGGTCTCTCGGTCAAACGAACCGCCCCACTTAAACGCATCCGAACGCGCCATCTGCAAGTGTTTCACAAGAGACCGAGTCTCCTGGTCCTCTGCGACAGCCATCAGTCACCGTCACCCGCTGGGGAAGAGCCGCTCCCCCGCGGCACGCCGAGGAGACACGCCCGCGCTCGCCGAGACGGATGGCGCCGCTTGGGCGGCTTCGCGGCGGCGTCGCGAGCAGAGCGACACTCGTCAGGCTGTCGGGCGGCGAGCTCTACATCGGCGTGACGGCCTTCGTCGCGCTCAGTCACAGCCCTGGGCCTGGTCACTCTTACGGTGTGAGAGAGAGACCGCGAGGGGAACACTTCAAAAAGCTTTCATTTTCTTTTCAAAAAGGTTCCCATTTACAGGATTTCTGACAGAGCTGAACTTGACATTAAGGGCAGAACACAGGGTTCTGCGGAGGACTGTTCTAGTAAATTCTGAGATAAACTTTCAGGCCCGAAACAAGAAATCAATCATTTCAAGCTTTTAAAGTAGTAGGTTAGTATACTGAGCGGAAGTGGCTTACTGATGGCTCAGACATACACTGAGTCATACAGTAAGACTCGAAAGGACTCAAACTGCTCCTCTCTATTTCTAGTTTCTTCACCCCAAAATGATTCCAAAATGTTAAAATGGTAAAACATTAAAATATCTCCCTACACAGAGACCATTCCAGGGGTCATATAATAATTCTAATGACTTACTGCAAAAGCACATTTCTTTTAAAAACTGTCTAAACATGTTTTCTTTTCTCAAACACATGGCTACAGTAGGCCTTAGTCTACAGAAAGCATTAGTGCACAACGGAATCCTTAGACTGGGCATTATATCGATCGTGATAATTCTAAGTATGCTAATCATCATTATCACAATAATAATTCTTTAAGCACACTAATTATTTTGTACTACTGCTCTCAGGAGATGCTCCACTCTTTAAGACACATAATTGAGTGCAAGCTTTTTAATAAACGTTCGACTTTAGAGTTACGGGCTTCTCTCCAGGCCTGGCAAGGCACCCAGTGACAGCTGTGGAACTCACATCATCATTATATTCATCATAATAATCGCATAAATAATAACAACAACAAACTGACAGAGTGCCAGATGGACAAAGGATTCAGAACAGCAGGGAGCACGAGGAAAACCTGCCTGTTTCGGAGAGATCAAAAAGTCTGCTCGTCCTTCATTCTGTTCAGTTCACTTCACCTGTTCATGTGAGCCGGTGCGTTAACAGGAAGAGGAAGTACGCCATGTCCCATATTCAGCCCAACGTCCAGTCCATGAGATACCATCCCAAGGAAAACTATTTTAAACCAATGTTGGTGTTGTGCAGTGTTATGAAACAAAAATATTTTGTATATTTTTTGGAATATAGCCCTTTCACAAGGTCTTCCATATTTCAAGCACGTCCCTTTGGCCTTCGACAGAATCATTTTTTTTCCTGTCTCAAATATTCTCAAGCTTGCTAAATCAATTGGCTCCAAACAAAAATCTCATTAAATTCACTCATTTTGCGCCTGAATTGTACAGGTCAGATGACTTGTAGCGGTGGCTAAATTAGGAACGGTAACATGGAAATCCATCGTAGGGGACTGCAGATTTCACACCAAGAACATGCCGAAAATAGCATACCTGCTGTTTGTGCTGGACTCTGTGCTCTGTACGAACAGGTATGGACAGATTCGAAGACAAACACACAGACGTTTTGTTTATATGGAATGTGCTCTGATGGTAATTATTCAAAGTCAAAACAACAACCTACGTAAAAACACGAGAGAAGGAATTATTGGTTTTACCCACTCGGAACATTTACATTCCGTGAGAACGTTGCCTGACTCATCAGGCGCTTTCTGACGCATGCATCTGACTTATTAATACATTTCCATATCGAGGCATTCATACCACAGACAAACTATTTGCCGAGGTTTGCAAGGGCGGAATCCCAGCACACGTTTAAACACAAGGATCTTAAACAGCGCTCTGAACTGCGTTCTGCTCCGAAAGAAATGGAGTAGGCTAAGCGCAGAGTGTATCTCCTCCCACCAGGAACTCCTTCACGGGACGATCACAGGCCTCACAGTACCGAAGACTGAGCCATCCCCTCTGAACCCCCACTTCTGATTCTCACATACAGGACAGAGGGAAAGGGACAGAGGACAACGGACAGACGGAGGACAACAGAGGGAGGGAAGGAGAGAGAAAGAGAACTTTCTCCCCCCTGGACAGTAATCAGGTACGAAATGAAAGACGAGGCCGTGGCATTTAACTGCCACTCCTGGTCACCTTTTCTCACCAGAGTGGGCAGCGAAATGCTCAGCAGGACATGAAAAAGGCGACTCAGAAGAGCCAATCAGGACGAGGAGGCCGGAGAATTCACACGGAAAAACGGCAGAGAAAAGCGTAGCTGCGGCATGCGCTCGACTGCGGCATGCGCTCGACTGCATGAGGAGCAGGAATCACAGCAAATTGAGATATCTCTCCTTCCCACTGCTTATCCCCGAGGATCGGCACTTAGGGATTTCTATTTAAAGAGAAGACGGGTTTGAGAAAAACAAGCACCGCCATACTCTCCCTCTCCACTGCTCGGATAAACACACTGCAGCCATTTGAATTCCACATGTGCATATGTGCACAAAAGCACAGGTGCACGCACAAACAGGCGTGTGCAAGGCACGCACGCACGCACTCAGACACCCACACACACACAGACACGCAAACACAGATGGGCACACACACAGTTATACATGTGCATACACATGCATGCACACACACATACATACAAACACACACATAAAAACACAGGGGCACACACAAACAGGCATTTGCAGGGCACACATGCACACACACAGACACACAAACACAGATGGGCACACACACAGATATTCATGTGCATACGCGTGCATGCACACACACATACATACATACACACAGAATAACATTGGGGTACACACAGACATACATGTGTACGCACAAGCACACACACAAATACACACACGCACATGCACACACAAACACACACACACACAAACACAAAAATACAGGTATACACAGGCTTATGTGTAGAAGCATGGACACACAAATGCACACAGAAACAAGCACACATGCAAACATGGAAAAGGTTTCAGCAGTGAATTAAACATTGTAGCTCCATCTATACAGTGATGGTTCTCACATCTTTAAACAGTAGTGGGTTGGGTTTAAAAATAGAATATGTGGGAAAATCCAACATTTAAAAAACTATATATAGTCATGAGGACAAATCCTTGTGTATATTACATAAGGCATTTATAATCCAGACCCATTCGAACAGCAGCACTGCTCTCGCATCAGGATGTAAAGCTGATCAGCATTCCCTCAAATTTCATTTCATTGTCTTTAAATGGTAATTACTCATCCTCCTGGAGCGCACAATGACAAAAATGGCAGATTTTGTTTCCCACCACACTCTACTCATGTACAGTCTCATCATAACACCTAACACCACCAAAACCAAATCATACCTCCCCTGATCTGACATAGCTACCGCTTGCCTTTACATTATGAAGGGGAGGATGAACATCAGCAAATGATAAAAGCTGTACCTAGCAAGAACAGTCGAGAAAACTTCTATTTTCCAGAACAGTTCTCCATCGGTGGTGGTGGTGGTAAGGGGGGGTGAGGGGGGGGGAGGACTATTCACAATTCTGCGCACGTCCACCAGTACAGAGAAAAGTCTATTTTGGCCATCATCAATCTTTTGATTACTTACACGCCAGCTCCCACACAGAACCTTGGAGACGCCACAGCCAGTTAATAATTCCATCCATTTTCTCGGGAGGACTCCATCATTTATTATGTTCGATATCTATCTCATCAACTGTCTAATAACTCTCATCACGATTGGCTAATGCCGAAGCCAATCTCTCTCCGAGATAAAACGCTCCCATACGGCATGGGTTTTATTTACTTTGGGGAGTAAACAGTACTGTAATGTCGTCTGTTACTAATGAAAACCCCAAGGAGATCAGTCAAGGTTGCAAAGGCCAGGTTCTTGTCTTATGATGCCCGATATTGCCCGGACGTTAATCACGCTGACTTATTCTGATCGCATTTGTACAAACAGCGTACACACTGTGTTTCTCTAATGTACTGTCTGCAGCATAGAGGCAAATATATTGAGTGCGGAGCTCGCCCTTGAATACGAATGGCCTACGCAAGCACAGAGATAAAACAACCCAGGTGGAGCTGCACTGGGTTCTAGAGAACTGAAGTCAGCTATTCTCCTGTGTGAAAAAAAGACAGATTAAAAATAGTTGACTGTTTGTTTGAGTTGTGTTTGGGATTACTTGCTGGTAATCCCAAACACAATAGCGTCTGCTATCGTTTAATCAGTAAAATCGTTCCCTAAACAACAACGTCAGGCAGGGGCAGCATTCTGCACCAAAAATGTTCCCTCAACGTGAATCAGAGAAGGTATATTAAAAAAAAAATCAATCAGAAATGACACACTCAGAAGAGATGTGACAAATGGGGTGGGGGGTGGGAGGTGGAGGTGGGGGTAAAAGCAGTTCTTTCCTTTACTAAGCTCCAAGGTGAGCAAGTGCTCCCAGGAGCTGAAGATCAAAGGAGAACATCACAGAGAGAGCCCTGTCAGACTGAACTCTCCTGCCAAGAACTTTAATAAGGCTGTACCTGTGTTAATACAGAAATATATTACACCACAGGGCCCACATATAGGGTGGGCGGCACAGCTGCCCATTTAAACAACCACATTTACATAGGCAATATATTTACATATTGCAATTCTGCACTCACTCCAAGCCCGAACTGTGGCTGGGAGCCAAACCCACGACTTTCTGGTTGCAAGTTAACTTTCTTCACACTATGTCACACTGATAAGCTCGCTAAAGCGCTCCTGAGCAGTCTGAGCACCATGTGTTGACTTGACTGGCGCATCACGTACGTAACGGAATCCCACGACATACCTTCACCTTTCATAGTGTCGCCATTTTGCTCTCTATGTCACACATTTTTATCCCAAGATATGGGATGCCCAACCTTCCCATCACTGGGATGTCCACAGTGGGATACATACTAGCACTGCTGTCTCTAGAAATGCATGTCCTCTCCGATATTAAAAGGCTCCAGTTCACTCTTGTGTGCACTTCTGAGGAAATGACTCCTCTGCACGACATCTTTCCACGACTTCCCTCACTTTTTTCCTCCTGACACCCTTCATTCATCCGCACTTTTAGGAAATCACGGATTCTGGCAACCCCGGGCCAGAAAACATCGCACACAACTTAATATGGCGGCAGAATACCAACTGGTATGACAAACAGGCCGATCTAAGCCTGTCATAAATCCATTCTGAGCTACAGTAGGAACAGCACTGCGGTCGGCGTTTGAACGATGCCCCAGACCAGTCCGAATCCCAACATTTCCTGGTGCAACTTTTTCACTCCCCCGCAACAACTGTAACCGTAGCTTTGCAAGCGCGTTCATAGAGAGGCTGCACTTCCTCTTGCTCGGGTGTACCGCAGCCCTGGGCGTGCGTCTCCTACCAGCGTGCTCCAGTCCCAAACCCCCCCCCCCCCCCCCGAAGAGGCCTCATTTATCTGCCAGGTGCCAGCAGCCTCCCTTCTGCAGTACCTCGCACCCCTTTCTCCGAAAGCTTTTGAATCGGCGAACGCGCGCCGCCTCCGACGCCGCCCCTTCAGACGGCGAGATCTATGGGGCTGCGCCGGTGTCAGAGGGGAACGAGCGCGCCAAAGACACCTCTAATTACCTCAAATAAATTCTGTGTGGAAAAGCGCTTTGATGGCATTAAAAAGATGGAGGGGGGTGGGGGTGGGGGGGGTGGGTGCAGCAATTGTGAATCAAAGGATTTTGTGCTCCTTTATGTGAGCCGCAACCCCGGGCACTGAAGAGCAATCGCACATCAGAGGGTGCCTTTAAACTGAAGTGAATGGAGCAATCTGCGCCATTCTCCGAGTCGCCCTCCTGAATATCTGTCATTTTCAACATATTGTACACAAACGCAGATGTTCATTAATTCAGCGCGTTAACGCTATCTGGGAACACCTATAAAATAACTAAGACTAAGTGCGGCAAGGCATTTGAGGAAAGCGCAGGACAGCTGTTGAAGAAACCGTTTACCCCCCCAAAAAAAAAAAAAAAAGTCAACGCAGTGGAAACAAATTACTTTTGTCTTAACGGCTATGACTTTGGCCTTTAAGTCCAGCTCAATGCGCTACCCAAATCTGCCAGCTTACAGGCTGTCTTCAGCTTGCATTTACAAGCCTGTCAGGTACACGAATGCCTTGATGTAAAAGAACAACAAAAAAACTGATGTTTTAAACCCTGTGCTTTGCAAAGCGGTGTGCATACTAATTCCCCAGCCGGAAAAAAAAAACAATGAAAAACAGGACCGGAGTGAAATAAACAAAGCAGCTAAAATGAACCCATTTATTCCTCTAACAAACTCAGGGCACTCACAGGCTTTCAAGAGCGATAGGCCAGCTCGCTCTCTGTAAAGCAATGCATGAAATGAGCTTCTGTAAAGACTAATGGCTTATTCTGCGGCTGTAGGTGCAAAAAAGAAATATTAATACAGAATGGTAGGTATGGTGGGATTTGAAGAGGGAATATAAAGGTGCTAATGATAGTAATATTTATAGTACCGGCTCAGCACATGACATATTGCATTTGAGATGTTCAACGTCCTTTGATTTAACCATTTTGCATTTTTGAATTTTATTTAAGAGAAAAACATAAAATACCTTATGATAAAAATGCAAAGCATTGTATGGTATGGCACTAACTAAACAGGATAGCAGAAGCCTGTCTTTCACCAAAAACATACATTTGCATAATCACCCCATTTATCAATCAATACACAATTGGTAATTTTCCCAGTTTAGTTGGTCAAAGACTGTCAAAAAAACGTTTTACTGTGTTCATAACAACCATTTAAAATAACTCCTGAGACCCTTTGGCTTCATTTTTTGTCCAAATTCAAAGATTAGGGTGATATATTCAGTTAAATATGGGACTGTGATCATCTCTTAAGATAGCAATAATGGCTGACTGAAGCTAATCACCTATTCCGCTGGTAAAAAGAAGACAAATTGTCCTGTCTGTACCCATTTCATATATCTGTATTATCTATATGACAATTGTATTAATATTAAATAAGAAAACCAAACCCAAGCATAACAGCTGAGTCATACTCGCAGGTTAGCTCCTTTATCATCACACAGCAGAAAGCAAGGCCCTACGATCCGCCATGACACAAGCTGTGCTTCGGACTGGTTTCCCTCCTACTTCTCAAATAGTTCTTAACCGCTTTTCACTCTCTCAACAAGAGCCTGCACATGTTTTTAGCCCTACTCTTAGTGACAGCGAAGACAAAAGGAAAAGATCCACCCGATTCTTCTGCACTAAATGACTACATGTCTATGTCGTGCTGCGTAGCGTCTGTGCTTCTGGTCCAGGTCCTTTACTTCCTGTCTCTCTGCTTACTGCTGTACTTCCTGTCTCAGCTTCAGCTCATGCAGAAGGCCGCTCGGATCATTTCCACTGTGCGCGGCGTTCTTATGTCTCGCCTCACCTGCGCCGGTTTAGTCTGACGCTTTCTAAAGGAGTGATTAAAGTGTACTGAAATAGTCAATTTTTGAATGGCTGTCAAGTGCTGATGAAACTGAAAATATATCAGCAAAAACTCCCGGTGAATAATGAAGAGAAGAAGTCTCCTTTAACTGGTGGAACTAAGCAACACTGACGGGAGAATTCCAGGGAAAACGGAGTAGCTGCTCAAAGATGTTTCGCTAGGGCCGTTCAATTCCAGTGCCCCAGCACAGCGGGGGGGGCCCTGTACTGTGGAAGATGCCATCATTTGAACGTTAAGCTTGGGTTCTGTGATCATTTAAGAACCTACTGAACTTTCCCCAAAAGGTAGGAGCGTTAACCCCGGCTTTCTGGTCAAATTCTCTCAAATTTAGCTCAGCATCTGGTCACTTCCCCTATACATATTCCCCTATATCCAATTGATATCATAGTCCCTGTCATTCTCTACCCAGGTTAATTCCCAAGGTCAGGATGAAGTGAAAATGTGATTCTCTGTTTACCTACCTGGTTAGACAAAGGTACTGTATAGAAATAAACAGCCCAGTACAGGCCAAAGCAGAATTCTCCCATCCTCCCCTTTGCCTGAAACAGGTCTTACCTCATTGACGTCGATGCCGTGTTTGTCCATGTACTCCCTGTCATTGACTTGCCCCCCCTCCGCAAACTCCATGGTCAGAATGCGTTTGGTCGACAGGTCCCAGTGGATCTTGGGAACCTGAAAAACAGTCGGTTCAAAAACCAATTATAAGCATTCCATTGTCCTATACAAAGTCCAAGGTGTCTCACTATACAACACACTGTACCGGCTCCCGCATGATCTTCTCCTCTAAATATAATGTGTTCTCAGGCAGTAAAGGGAGGGGGGGGGGGGTGGATGAAGACCTTGTCGCTTATTACTTTGTGTGAGTAAACAAAACCATTTTTCTTGGGTGTCAACTGTGTGCTACGTGCCAAGAGCCCAGGAAGAAAAAAAATACAACCACCGCCACCGAAACAAAGCCTCCGCTGCGGTGATCCTATCGGGCCCTCGTGGTGATCAGGCCTACCGTATCACCCGGCTGCGTACGCAGCGGCGGCCACCGAGATCCCCACCTTTATTTTCACTCTGATCGCATGGCGGCTGTCCCTGCGCCGTCAGCCAATTTCAGAGAGGCGATAGCCAGCGTTGAACCGACAGATCCCCGGGTGTAAACCCGCAACGGCTCTCACTGTCCGGGGGAGGGGAGACGGGTGTTTCTGCGAGTCGTTAAAAACGAAGAGAGACTCGTCCGGGAGCTCCTGGCGGCGGTGATGACAGATTATTTACCTCGCGGTGGATCTTTTTGAGGGAAACGCAAAGCCGTTTTAATGCATTGCGGCCGGGCCTAGGCGCACCTCTCTTTCGGGCAGATCTGCGTCGCCTCCCTCACTCAGTCGAAGGCCCGGAGAGTACCGCCGTTATTTATCAGACAGCCCAAAACCGCCACGGCTAAAAGTGCCCTGAAATCTGTCAGTACACCGCCGCAAACTGTCAATGGTTTCCCAGCTAGTGGTGAGCGGTGTTCGCACAATGAACTGGGACGTTTGTTAACCGTGTGAACATGCTTTCCTACGCACGTCCACAAACGCGCGCGGGAAGGCCCCGTAACGTGGAAGCACACGCGATCGCTCGAATGCGCGTGCTCGCGGGCACAACCTGCTCCAAACCCCAATCAGCTGATGCTAACCTTCCAGCAAAATCTTCAGTTCTGGCTTGACATGCGATTTCTAGGAAGAGAATCCGGATCATGCCCTGCGGCGGTGCACCATGCCGGCGCCGTACAATGCAACACGCTCCAAATCATCCTTTACCGCCTTCCCCATTTGTTGAAATTTCGCTTTGGCAGAGAAAATTACTTGGGATTAGCAAAAGTCTAGGGGAAAGGATTTACGGGAGATACTATTGATCAGTATATTTTTAATTTTCTCGAGATATAACTTGTATTACGTCACTCCGATAACATCTCTTATCAACTGCTGGGAAAGCCAGAGAGCCTTGCAGCCCTGACCAAAGACTAATGCCTCGATTTCCCAACCCCACTCTCCATCTTCCAGAGGATTAGAGAGCGTTCTCTGAATGTCTGAGCACGAGAGTGTGGTGCATGTGCTTCTATGGGCACTGGTGCATGTGAGCGTATGTGCATATGCAAGCATTTCAATGTGCATGCATGCACAATTAGAGTCATTTGCATGTAGATACATGCTACCACGCTTGCCTGCATGGCATGTGCAGACGTAGCAGAAATGTATGTAGGTGTAAGCAGTCCCAAGTAAGTGCGCGAGTTGTGTATGCTTACGCGTGTGTGTGTACAGTATTTGTGTGTGTGTGTGTGTGTGTGTGTGTGTGTGCATTTGTGCCTGTGTTAATGTACAGTATATGTGTGTGTGAGTGTGAGTTGTGCACGTGTGTGTGCATACGTGAGTGTGTGAGAGTGAGAGAGATTTCGCGGGCTCACGGCAGAGAGAAACACATCGGCTTCAAGGGGAAAAGCATGAGGCAGAACAAGAGGATCTGACCAATCAGCTCACAAACACATCCAACAGCAGCCTCTGTCTTTTCTGACTGTGAGAGGATTAGAGATGATTATCAAACAGGCTGAGCATGCCATTTTAATCAAATTTATTCATGAAGCCAGTCATGTTTTCCAAATGTGGAGTGCCTGTTCAATGGATGTGACCTTCACTGAAAACCGGAATCCTCCTCCAGAACTTTGTGCCGTGAAGTTTGCTCGTCTGTTCGGCCGCCGTCGGTACCTTCAGGAATTCGAAGCGCTTCAGCATCTCCGCCACCCTCTCGGCGTTCCGGCCCTCGTTCAGGAAGTCCAGCTCCAGAGGCATGTTCCTCTTGGCCTCCTCCACCAACCACATGAAGGCGAAGTCAGGAAAGAGCCAATGGACAGCCTGCAAGAGGAACTGAGAGAAAGGCACACCGTTTCCTTTGTTCAGACAGCGCTTTTAGTCATTCGGCAGCAGCCCGCCGGATGACTTCGGCTCGGCAGGATTGCATCAGCACATTAATTAGCGGCGGTAGCCTTAGCGCGAGATACCATTTTAAATCACACCGCCTTTCGCTAAACCCTCAAATCCTCCCAGTCCTCGCTGCAAAGTAAAGGTCCTTTCATTGTTTCTTTTTTGTGCAATGATAAATGTTCCAGGATTATGAAATAGGAAAAGAGCTCGAGGCTAACAGAGTCACCTATGGGTCACAGTGAATCCCTCAGTAGAGGAGGGGAATTGCTCAGTTGACGTGCTGAACGGGAGGTAGAGCGCAGCGGCAGGTGTAAAGTAGGCCGAGGCGCAGAGGAGAAGCGAGGGGAGCCGCGTAACGGCCGCGTGGGCGGAGCCCCGGACGAAGGCTCCGAAGACCGCGGCGGACGCCACGGACCCCGCGATTACCTCCATGACCAGGATGTCCTTGGAGCTCTGGGCCTGCACTTTGGGGTGCTGCACCTTGACGGCCACCGTCCTCCCGTCCGTCAGCACGGCCCGGTGGACCTGGGCCAGCGACGCCGCGCCCTGGGGCGTCTCCTCGAAGCTCGCGAACAGCTGCCCGATCTGTCAGGAAGGGGGGGGGGGGTAACGGATCAGGAACAAAGTGGAACAACTGCATCCAAAAAGAAGGGCATTCCCTTTCCCCCTATTCGTTTAGAAGAAAACACAAGCAAGGACAAGGAGAAATGCACTCATTCTGACAGCGTACGCACAAGAAAGTTTACCAAGAAAGAGGACACAAGGATAAAAACACAGGTTTTTTAAGTGCACAACAGTGATTGTACCAAGATCAATGTTATACCTCCATAAACGATTTCTCATGAGACATCACCAACTGACATTTAATACACATATAAATTATTCTGCTTGCACAATGTAATGATGCTAGGCATAATGGGTATGGTGATTACATTTAACATTTAAAGACATTTATAATTATAAGAATTAATGTTTTTTTTCTGCAATAACCCAATACTTAACGAGTCCAATATAAATGTTGGATATATTCGCTTTGTATCTGGCTTTAAATAATGTTGAAATAATCCATTTAGCTCTGTTATGTGTCCTCTTGAGACCCAGCAGAAAAAAAGTATTTTCATTTTTCTGATATAATGCAAGTGTCTGTGATGACAAAAACACATTGCAGGGAAAATATGTTTTTATTTTTTTTAATGTCCTCTACACAGAACAACAGGTTTCAGCATAGTAGAATATATGGTGCCTCATGTCCCCTACAGGGTCTAGGCCTTAGAGGATATTTATTTGTTTTCCAGCAAATATTGAGAAGTTTTTCATTGCTCTTCTATCCCAGGTCTTTGCACTTCTATTTGCTTTGAAAGTCACTCTCGATAGGATAGTCTGCTAAATGCTAAATAAAGTTTTCAGCTACGAACTGTTTAGTAATTAACCTCCAAATGGATCCAATTGGATAAACATTCCGCAATGTTATTAATTAGTCCAACTGCTTAATTACGATTACGAGTATTTAAAAGTCCCTTACACTACCTATTTCTCACAGTGAGCCGAATCATTCTATTTTTTGCCTATTACTAAATTAAACAGCTGCAAGAGTGGATCCAGGAGTGAAGGTCACATCAATCACCTTTTGAAATATGCTTCTGTTCAAGATCCACACATAAAAGAACGCTGATCAATCATGGAGTTCCGGAGTCTTTTTGAGAGAGGGTTTTTTCCTCCAAATGAAGTACAGTGTACAGTGTGGACAAAAGCTCCTAACATGCAACTCTTTTGGCCCACAGTATGATTAAACTCCTCAACATGTGGATATGGGAATGCCAACCTCTTCAATCACTTTCAGATACTCAATTAATCCACACTCACAGTCTCCTTTTGTTTGATACTTTTCACAGATAGTAAGCTACAACATTCTATCTTACATGATCAGATCTTAAAGAAACCTCTACAAACATGATTCGTAAGATTCTCAATTTATTTAGACAAGCTTATACTGTATTCCCACACAAATCACCAACTGAATTAATTACTAGTCTTATCTCTAACACATTGCCCGTGGAGGATGCATGCTAACCTGTACAGACATGGAGTCATGCGCTCACTTAGAGAAAGTGACTGGTTAAAGGCAACGCTTGATTAAAGCAGCGTTAAGACCTTATTAGCATCTTAAGATCTTCCGTTCTCCCTACAGGTACGAGCACCTGCACGAGCCGTGTCAGTGGGATTCCCTCCACCTGTTTATCAGGAGGCCACGCACAACTTCTGGAACAAGGTGATATGTCTGACCAGTGCTTCATGTTATACATGCAACACAAATTCACACATGATTGCTGGTGCTTTTATACATCAGCAGGGAAGGGAAGCTTTCTATGCAAGACAGACCTGAGGCTATCTGTACTGCTGCAGATACAGACCGTGTTCGTGTGTAGAGGTTTCCTTCACAGGCACGCACGTGCAAAAAAGAATGCTGAACACAGCACTGAAATTACTCCCCAAATACAACATAACGTTTGCATGCAGCAATGCTAAGTCTGGTTCATCATCACAATATTCACATAATACAATCTGTTGGGTGAGCAGTAAGATTCATGCAAGTAAGCATGTCCATACTCTGCTGCTCAATTGTGTTATTTCTGTGAGTGAATGTTCTTCATAAACATAAAAGAGAAACAGCATCCTATCCAGTGTATACTTCCACTGCATCCACCCCTAGTTCTGAACTGAAAAGCAGTTATCCAGGTATTGGCCTGGATTCGGTCCATATTTGTCCAGAACTCTCGCCTGACACTCAAACACGCAGTTTTCTTGTTTTTCTTCACAGACAAAAGTTTTACAAAAGTTCTACAATCATCAAAATGAATTCACCAAGTGGAGGTTGAAATGCAATATACTTTGGCAGAGAGAAAGGCATGTAAAAATATAATGCAAGAAGCAAAAAACGCTGACAGACGGAGACACAATCTTTGACCACTTAGACTACGCTGCCCACTTTTTGGGTGCCATTAGTTAGCATTACAAGACACATTCTTGAATAGAAATCCTTTATTCACAGCAAATTGGGGCAGGGGCTTGACAAATGGCAAGATCTGCAGAGTGAATTCTGGGCGATCCGATTGGTCAAGTCCAACAGCCTATGATTTATGCTGCCCTTCTCCTGTAGTTGTGCCATGTGGACAAAAACCAACTTGTAGTAAACACAGGCAGTAGGACGGTCAGGATCTGTTCTCAGGCCAGACTGCTTGCGCTGATCTCTGCTGACCAGGGGTGATGCGGGGGTATGGACTGACTGGCTCTCTTCCCTTCTCTCTCTCTCTCTTTCTCTCTTCCCTTCTCTCTCTCTTCCTCTCCTTCTGTCTCTTTCTTTCTCTCCCCACTCTCTCTCTCTCTCTCTCTCTCTCTCTCTCTATCTCTTCCCTTCTCTCTCTCTCTCCCACACTCTCTCTCTCCTCTGCAGCACGACCCATTGGCCGGGCCATCTGCCGCCCTCGCCCCTTCCCCGGGCGCCGCCCCCCAGCCCACCTGCTCCTCCCTCGCCGCGTGTGGGAGCTGTCGAACAGACATATGCGCCGACCCGACCGCGCGTGCCAGACCCGCCGACCAACCGACCGGCCGACCGGCCGACCGGTGGACCCGCTCCACGAACCCTTCGCTACTTCACCGCTTTCTACCCCGAGAAATCAGAAAACCAACGCCGCACGTCCTCCGTACGAGAAGCGCAGACTCAACTGCCACGGCAACGTGTCGGGTCCCCGGGGAGACGCCGACAGCCGTGGATTGGACGCCGACGGGGAGCGCGTGGGCCTATCGCGGCCCATGAGTCATAGTGAAAAGCACTCCATTAGCCAGGGCGTGCTAACAAAGTGCTGTGTTCAGAAAAATGAATATTTCATGACTGGCAGAGGCAAAGGGAGTAAAGTTGTTCTCAAAAAAAGAAATATATATACCTGAGTCACACTCACGCATCTCTGTTCGGGAGAAACCTCTGCCGGTAACTGCAGGAGAAGGCTCGTCACGACGGCACAAGCTTTTACGTGAAGGCTAATCTGCAAGGGCTGAAATTATGGCTGAGAATATGGTCACCAGAAGGGCAGGGTAACTGGGAGCACTGCTGAGAGGAAGTGACAACATTTGGTGCCTTATTTACAGATTCCCATCCCACGCAGGGGTGGAAAAACTGCTAATCATAACAAATAAACAGAGCACAAAACACACAAACAAACATACACGCACACATACATGCTTCCACGAGAAGTACATAAAAATAAGGCGGGTCTCGTGAAACCCTATGATTGGGTCTACCGATCGTCTTCGGAATTCGGCAGACTTGGTTAACGCCCACAAAGCCCCCGAGAGGAGAGCAGAGAAACCCCAGTTACTATCATCCCAAATCACAAACCCCCCGAGCTGCTCTCCACGGATACACTTTCAGCTGCTGCGAGCAGCAATTTGTGAAGGTCAGCCGTTATCTCTTCCACCCCCACTGTTAATTGTATGGCTTGATTCCTCACGTACAATATTCAAACAGCTAATCCTCGAGAGGAGGGACCGAACGCAGAGCGCTTATCTGTTCAAGATGGCGGCGATCTAAGCGCAAATTAAACGGAGGCTTAGTTTCCACCCCTGAACCGCACGGTGTACCAAGGAAGAAACGCAAAGGATTTGTTGCCACCCCTGACAGCGTGACGTGTGAGTGCCGAAGCCCTTATCAATCATAGAGTCAGGCTTTTGCTGCGTGGCTGGGCATTTCCTATACGGTTTCCACGACAACACGCCGTCCGTCTGTCCCAGACAGGTCTTACCTGAAGGGCCAGGGAGAGCTGTTCAGTCACATGGGAGCCGATGCGCAAGGACCATCCAGGAAAGACAAAAAGCCTTTTTACAGAGATGGCACCACAGAGACAAAAGCATTCCGCATCGGGTCATGCTTGGAAAGAGAGGATTATGGGACAGAGTGCATAATGCTGGCAAGCCTTGGCTTTATTTTCACCCCATTAAAATATATAAATATATAAATCCCAGCCAAAAATCACAGACACACTGCTTTTTTTTTCCCCTCCCAAACTTTGTGACTGTTATTTGAAGGGCTTTTTTAATGGAGAAGCAGCGAGCTGCCCCTGAAAGCAGAGACGGTGGTTTAACACTGACGGGCGTGGCGAGGGCTCGGTGGCGGGCAGCTCCAATCTGACGGTGCCCAGAGGGCGCGGTTTATTCCGCGGGATTACTGGCGAGATGTTCTGGCGCCGCGGACGGTCCGTGGGCCCCCTGGTTCGGTGGGGCCGGAGCCCGGCGCCAGGGTTAGGCACGAGCCGGCCGCAGAGAGCGGGACCAGGGGACGGGCGCGGTGCCACAGTCTGCTCCCACGCCACGGGGCCAGGTGAGGTGCCCTGTGTGCCAGGGCTGAGCGGGCACCCTGCCCCTCTCTCACCCGCGGGTGGGGAAGGCCTGGCACATGCCACGGGAAGCCGGCACACGCTCAACACTGACTCAGGACGCAGGTCTGGGGCTTCGAGCGGCACGAACCGCACCCCCGAAATTTAAAACCCCCGCCAAGCACCGTCTGCAAATCTGCGGCTCCAGATTTCGGCTTCGGCTTCTCAGACACCTCTTTTATTGTTTTATCACGAGAGAAATACTTCCTCGAAGATGTAACGCAAACACTGACGATTCAATCAAAGCAGTTTCAGTCAAAAAAACTGCACTCAACTCGACTGAAGAGACACTCGTTTCAAAATAATCACCGTCTTCAGTCATTATTTTCTGTGATAACTGACCTTGCGTTCGAACAGTGAAGAAAAAAAAAAAAAACTTTAACTTTATTGTCCAACTTGGGAACAAATGAAGCTGGCGACACCCAGGGACAAGAGCAATGTGCTTTAGACTCGGGCCGCTTCTGGGATACCAGCCTATAAGTCTCTGAGCAGCTCTAGCATCAACAGCGCCCACACACAGCAGCCCCGGCTCCTCCACATAGATCTCAGCGCTGTAAATCCGCCCGCTCGTAAGCCCGCTCCGTGTAACCAGGTCTGAATGCCCTGCACCGGCACACGCTCTGATTATACACTTCATCACGGCAAACCGCCCGGGGGATAAAGCTTCCGCAGACCAAATAATAAACTTGTTAAAAAAAAGAAGAAAGTAAAGGCCGTCCCTGGAGTACAGCGTTCCTCCCTCCCTCCCTCCCTGACACGGTGCCAGGGCGATGCCGCGGGTACGATCGGGGGGACCGGTGCGAGGGCGGGCACGGTATTGAAGTCCTCGCATCGCAGCTGGCACACGTCCGCTTGCGTTGGGTCGGAGGAGGCGGGGCGAAGGACGCGCATTCTGACGGGGGGGGATGACGTGCCTGACCGCCTGGGCGTGGCACTGGCCCTGAATGGCAGAGGAGAAGAACTTTTGCAGAACAAAAAAAATTAATAAATAAAAGTGCCACTTCGAGATATCCAGGGACTTTAATCAGCCAATTAGTATGAATTAGCTAATGAAAGGGCATAATTGCTGAGCGTATATGTGCAAAATTAATCGGAGAACCGTGTAACCATCTCGAGTAGTTGGCTGCAGTAGTTAAAAATGATCACACTTTGATTTGATCTCAAGGGGATTGCTACAGTTTTCAAGATGGCACACTATGCTTTCCCTCCCATTTTAGTGCATGCTAATGGTCTGCACTTTATTCTGACTAGACAGCCTTGATTGGCGACTGTTTTGCTAACTGAATGTACTTGACAAGTTGAATGTATGATATGCTAAGACATGCTAAGACGACTTTTATGCTATTAGTTCACAAAAAGCTCAACATATTACAGCCATACGAGTACTGCATTGAGGAGTTCATATGCACATTTTTATGCATTAAAGAGCACGTAAAAGAGAAAATGGCCGAAAATGGTGCTGTTGTGAGTCCACACTTCTAGTAATGGCATCATTTTCCAACCTGTTCTACCCTGCTGAGTTCCCTCTCTCTCCTGACTGGGATTAGTGAAGGCAAAGCCTCATGACCAGGAGCCACACTGCTGCTGATATAAATGGCATTTGCCTCAGAGAATAAAGGGCTGGCTCTGCATCCTCCAACGCTACGAACAGATCACAGTGTGTGATAATGACAGGATGCACATACCAGGACAGCAGATACTGTACCAGGACAGCTGTGCTTCCTTTGATCTCACACGACAGAAATTAAAGCATTCCCACGTGAAGTATGTCCATTACAAAAAGACAGTAAAAAATACACTCTCGTATGACATAACTTAAAAAATGTCTTTTCAGGCTGTCCCCGGCTTTTATTTTCATTGAACGGTGACATTTCTGACCCGTGACATCCTTTATGAATTTATCTGGTAATCTGCATTTCTGCAGGAGCTTATCTAAAGCCACAGATGCCTGGGAGCAGGGACCCGACAGAGCCTGCCATGGCCAGATAACGGCGGCTGACCTCTGACCTCCCAGCGCACACTGTAGCCATCATCGCGCGATCATCATGCCAAAATACCAATCAGGCCGGACTGTGGTTGTGTGTGTGCATGTGAGTGTAACTGAGTGTGAGTGAGCGTGTGTGAGAGTGTGAGTGAGTGTAAATGAGTTTGTGTGTGTGCGTGTGTGAGAGTGTGTTAGTGAGTGTGTGTGTATGTGCGTGTGAGCGTGAGTGTGACTGAGTGTGAGTGTGATTGTGTGTGAGAGAGAGAGAGAGAGAGAGAGAGAGAGAGTGTGTGTGTGAGTGTGTGCGTGCGTGCGAGTAAGTGAGTGAGTGAGTGGGTGAGAGAGAAAGAGAGAGAGAGAGAGAGAGAGAGAGAGAGAGAGAGAGAGAGAGAGAGAGAGAGAGAGACAGACAGACAGACAGATTGATTTAAATGAACAATGAGTTTAGTCCCATCACTGGTAGTGGGACTGCTAATGTGTTTATCGCCATTTGGTCAAGCGCAGTTCTAATCGTGCAGCAGGGAAATCTATAAATCATGATTCCCTACAGACAGGAGGAAATCAATCAGCATAAGAAAACACTTTAGAGTGTAAACCTCAGGGCCAACCACTCCAGAAAGAACCAAATCCACAACCAAATCACCTGAAAGAGCCAACAGCAAAGAAAAAGAGCCTCACCTCACTTTTTACACCGCTACAATGTGCAAAAAACTCAAATTATATATAAACACTACTTCTATGATAGGTGAATAAAATATGCATGCACTCATTCGACAGATCTGCACAATAGAAAAAACTAAATAAACAAATATGACTTAAAATAATTTTAACCAAAAGGCATTTTTAATATTTCTCTGTATTATTTGTATATAAAATAAATTAACGGCAAGCCCAAACAATTAGGGTGCTTCTCAAATGAAATCCAAAAAAACAATGGGAAAATACATGCTATCAGAAGTTGACATACACGTACAGGGAGCAGGGGAGTCATCCTACCATCTCCTCACATCACCTTCTAATGCCCAACATTTCTGAAGTGCAGAACAACAACAGTTACGCTCGGGGACTGCACAGGTCGAGCCGTGGAAGAACCAGGGAAAGCTGTCTCTCGTGCTTTGGAGACTGGTGGCGCTCAAGTACACTTCACACAGTCAACTTGTGATGCAGTGATCCAGACCAGCAGAGGTGGGAACGCCAGGTCCACAAAGTAAAAGTCCTCCCCAGTATTTTGTCCCAAACACCAGGATTTGCTAATTAGAACAATTCTTCAACCAGGAGTTAGAACAAATTGGTGCAATCAGCTGGTTGAGTTCATGGTCATAAGCACATGGCAGGACTTTTACTTTCTGACCCCTGGACTTTCTATTTCTGTAGACAAGACACCAACAGTTTTTTTTACTCGCTGACGGTCATCTCCATGCCGATCTGTGCTCGTAATCCCAGAAGCTTTTTTCAAATGCTTTATTTCTAATAATGCTTTGCTGCATTGCATGTACAACAGTCACTGACAGACATCGGTTCAGTTAAGCATTTACTGAGCAATGGAACTAGCACTCTCATACTAATCGTGCTGACCTTTTTCTTTCTTTTTCTTTATTATTATTATTATTATTATACAAGGCAGTACTTCCTGTATGATCAGTACAGGCAATTTTTACTATCTGAAATTGGAATTCTGTGAGCAGGGACCTTGTTCATCATTATCATTTTTATAGTAAAACATGCTGCATTCAATTATTTGCTAAAACTGTCATTTCACATAGAAATTCCTCTTATTAATTTTGAAGATGCTATCTTAATGTATGCAATCCAAAACACAGGGCCATGCAGCATTAAAATGTGTTTGCTTTATCTTACAAATTGATTTAATTTAGAAATGCAACACATTAAATGGATTTGATAGAATTGAACATTTTCAACATTTTTGCGTTAGCTAATATATTTGTGACGGTGCATAAAAAAGCCCAAATGCATATGCATTTCTTGCTCCATGTATGAATTTTATAAAAATTCTCAATGGTTGTAATTATCTCAATGTGCACAAAAGAATAAACAAGCACCGTCCTAAATATTATGAATTCACCGCACTGCAATTTGCCACAGGGCTGCGTGAGAGAGTCAAAAAGCTCAAGCAGGGACTTCAGACTTTTACTCTCGCGGCAGCGGGCTTTAATCAGAACACAACTGAGACAGAAGAATGGATACCGTCTCCAGGGTAATTCAGGGCTCTGAAAGAGTGACAAAAGCACTCAAAAGGTTGGCTTCGGCATTTCCTATACTTTTGTCAAAATTATAGGGCAGCACAAAGCAGGAACTTCTCCTTCACGCAGCGCGCCACCGAAGGGAAGCCTGCTCAGAACACTCATGTCATTTTCTCCAAAAAAAATAAATAAATAAAAAATCAGGATGTTCTGTGAGAGTCTGGGGTTCTGGAGACCCCAACATCATGGTCACCTTGGCCCCCACTGACTTGAGAGACAATGGCGGGAGAGTCAAAATAAATTAAGTAGAAAGTTTAAGAAAACCACCAATGTCACTGAAATGGTGTGAGCATGTGCCGTGTCCCCGACGTAGTGAAACAAATGGTTTATCAACCACAACTGATTTCAAACTAATTTCGCACCAGTCACATTTACAAAATCATGCTTAAAATCAAAGCGCATACTGTAGCCTTTAAGGCAAAAACTACAGTTAAATAATTTGACTCCTTACCCTTTGAAAACATGTTGAAATAATAATAAAACTATTAAAAATATGCCCGTCGGTGGCACAGTTCTCGGTGAACAGATGGCCCTCACGCCAACGAGGTTGGTTGAAAATACACGCGCGCCGCGGCAAGGAGGCAGCGCGCGAGGAGAAACTGGAATGGAGACGGAGTTATAATTAGCGCGGGAGAGGGAGGGGCCGGCGTGCGTGCGGCGAAGCGGGCGAGAGGGAGGAAGGTGGGGCGGGGCCTCCTCCTCCTCCTCCACCCCACTCCTCTGCCGGGGAGCGGCGTTAATCTTCCGGGCCCCGCGGTCGCAAAAACGCCTGTGGGCCCCAGTCTGAACGGGGGGGCAAATTCAACTGCAGCAAAAAAAAAAAAAAAAAAAAAAAAGGAAATAAAAAAAATCCTGGGCGAATCTCCTACAGTTGCCTTCCAAAAATAATAATAATAATAATATATTTTTTTAAATATACGAGAGTAAACAGGCTGCGGTGGACTCCAGAAATGGAAGGGGGGGGGGGGGATGTCCGGCCCCCACTCGGACCTCGTCCTCCTCCTCCTCCTCCTCCCATCGATTCGTGGAGCACGAGCGCCGGGAGCGGCCCCCGCGGCCGCAATCACGAGGAAGGAAAATAGCCGCAATCGAGAGCCGGCGGGGGGCTGCGGCGCGGCGGCATTCAGGGACGGGGCGCGCGGGAGAGACGGGGGCGTGCGGGAAAACAGGGGAACTGATTAAAGCCTGGCAGTGATTTCACCGCGCCCGCGTTTGGCTTTGCTAATGCTAATCAATCTAACTCCACCAAAATTAGACCTAAAAGCCTTGAGCATCACGACTGAGACGCAACCCGCCGCACTATTTTATGCGTAGTGCCGCGTGTGTGCGTGTATGTGTCTCTGTGTGTGTGTGTGTGTGTGTGAGCGTGCGTGCATGTGTGCATATGTCTGTGTGTGTGTACATATTTGTGTGTGTGTGTGCGCGCGTGTGTGTATTTTGCTACATAAATGTATGCATTTTTCTCGCTGAGCAGAGCTGTAACAAAAGGGAAACAACTGATTGCAGCAGGGATGTGATGATTTTCAATCACAGGGCCTCCAATGGGAAATATGCAATTATACATAGTTGCTCCTTTTTAGTTTTAATGTGTTATAATGACTTTCCTTGAATCGCTGGTTTGAACAGAGGTATTTATAGTAACTTTCACTCAAACTTATACATCTGAAAGGACTGCGTGCCATTTTGGATCAATAGGTCAGACTGACATCACAATCACATGATCACGGTTTGGCAGAACACGCATGACTAGACACACACACGCAACACTAGTCCGCTTTCCATACGCTCCCTTATTCAGCCTTGTGCGATTTTAGTTTAGATGTTTGTTTAATAAAATCTAAATTCTAAACATTGAGTGTTTGCTGCATTAAAATTGAACAGAGCAGTTTCCATGGACAGAAAGAATCCATAGTTTGTCCTACACCTTATTAAAACACAACCAAAAGTTGTGCAGGAAAGTTGGAGCCAATACAACACGGGCCAGGTAGGTCCTACTGCCACCCCCAGTCTGGAGGGAAAGGAGTGAGGCTCTGTGCTAAAGATGAAGAAAAACACATTAGGGTGATGAATCTGAACTTGAGCGTGAGTAACAAGCGTACATTAGCTTCCTGCAGCTCAAACGGCCTACACTGGCGCTTGATGGAAGGCCTGTCACGATGTGCCGCTCGCGTAGTGGTCACTGCTAGCGCCAGCCATTTTCTTCTTTTTAATGAGAGAGGGGAAGAAGAGAAAAGAATCACTTGTCACCGAGACACACCCCCGCTTGACATCTCACTGTCCCACCACAAACCGCCCACTAAATTTCAGTTTGTGGGCATTTCAAAAAAAAAAAAAAAAAAAGGATAAACAAACAAGAACATGGGACGCACTAGCCACCGGAGTTCCTCTTTAATATCGCCAGTCACATAAAAAGATAAATGTAGAATGACATGAATAACTGCACACGTTGTTCCAGTGCTTTCACATTGTTCCAGCGCTTTCCTGATACGTTTCCGGAATGCTCTCAGCTGGAGACTACGGAGAGGCATACACCATAGACCTCTGACCTGAGGACTCCGCACTGTCAGCACTGCAGAGTGTATGAGAGCCTTCAGCCCCATTTAGCCCTGGGGGCCGCAGCGATAAAAAGCTGACGTTTTTACGGCAATCGTTTTAGTGGAAAATGTTTCATCTAGGAAGTTTAAACGGGCAAATTAGTGCAGCACTCCACCCTGGGGGCACCAGTCTAATTTAATTTCATGTGAGAGAATGTGTTTTAACAACCACAAACTTTCAGGACAGCTGCAGTTAAAGGGTACATCTGTCTTCAGGAACACCTTTTGAATATTCATGTTGTTTTTGGGCAGCAACTTGACATGCTGACATACACCAGTCTGCTGTTGTTATGGTGAAATACATATAATATATAAGTGGACAGTGAGACCATATACTGTATTATATTCATATACAATGTGGACAGTTCTCATCATAAAATATATGATGACCTTTGTTCAACTTTTTTTCATTACATTAGCACGGCACCAGTCTGCTAATCGGATTGGCAATGAAACAGAGGACTGCTCCTGAGTATAGTTATGAGTATGAACGTTTTTATCTTTATTGAGCATTTTTTTAACCAGGAACTTCAACTCAGAACTCATTACTAATTTACAGTCACTATCAGGGAAAAGGGAGGGAATAAAAAGGCAAAGAGCCGAAATGGATGATTAGGTGACAAGTATGGGAAGGCTGGTAGGAGAATTTGGCCTGGAGCAACCATTATTTGTTGGTTTTTCAGGGAAAAGGCAAGCGGAGGAATGAGACAGAAGCTTTTATGGCTCGAGTACACATCCAGTCCTGGAGGGCCAGAGTGCATGCTGCCTTTTTTTGTGCGTTTCAACACTCAGGTACTTAATTTAAGCCACTGATTGGCTAAAGAATCCGCACGCCTGGTTTCCAGGGCCTAAACTGGCTCCTGACTGAAAAGTAACTACAACAACCTACAGGCACTCCAGCCCTCCAAGAGTGGAGTTGTGCACTACAGTTTTATGATTTTCACCACAAAACCATAATCACGTGGCTCTGTGCAATTAGTGTGGGTACATAAACCACAAAAATGAGAAACAGCACAACAGTTCACAAATGGCAGAAACATATTTGTAATCATATAATCCACAATTAGGTCCACCGGTTGTAAAAACTAATTTGTGCCATACTGATGGAGGCACATAGTCTAATTATTGTGCACATACACCTTAGTATTTGCAAAACTACTTACACCTGTTAAACCTATGTGTGGCTTTTTTAATTTAGGGATTTTGTGGTTTTGCAAGACACCCAGACAAAACCCAAACAGTCATTTGTGTTATAATTCTGAAACGGGGGAAACAGATTGCTTTGTAAGATTGTTTTTTTCATCAGCTTGTTGGTGCGGAGGAGTTAAATGAGCCCACAGACAACTAGGGTGACACAATAGAAGAGACTGATGATTTTTATAAAAGTATGGATGAACCTGGCACTGTAGCATCTCTTCTGCTGCTCTAAATAGAGCCTGATTAGCATCATGTGCTATGGGCTTCAACCAGACCGAGAATAGTGAGCTATATCGATGCTACACAAGTCACAGATGGCAGTCAGTATCACCACACCTGGGCTGCTCAGGAATTGTGAAATATGAAATAAAATTATATTCATCCACTATTACTGTAATAAGAAAGCCTTGTTAACATAACTGATCTTAGCAAATGAAAAGGAAAAGCAATCCTGAACATATTTTTAAAAAATCCAATATAATTCAAGTTGTTCAGTCAATATTCATGATAATAATAAGTGAAGGTCTGCATGTATTGGACTGGCATATTGGTACTGATTCTACTGGCCTTCAATAAAAGACAAACTCCCCCGTAAAACTCAAATTCCAATTTACTTCCAGTTTGTTAGGGACTTAATCACTGAGTGGCACGAATAATGTGTAGTTGCTTTACATTCAAAAACACAGCATTGACTTGCATATCTTCATTGAATGTGTTTTCATTCTCAAAGGGGGCAGGATGCCAGTCATTTTTTCTTATTGTAAGGACAACAAGCCTCCAGCTGATTGGGCAATCCAGAGTGTCTTTGTGAGAAACATTCCCATCTGGCTGACACAGGAAGCGACAGGTGGAAGGCATTACACTCCATTACTAGGCATTGGCAGAGCTCATTTCTCATGCTTTAACCAACATTCGCTGCTGGTTTTGTGCACCACAACCAACTGGACGTGGATAGAAAAGTGCGTGCTGATGTGCATTGTGGAGGCAATGATGTTCTAGGGAGTTCATTTAGAGAGAGAGAGAGAGAGAGAGAGAGAGAGAGAGAGAGAGAGAGAGAGAGAGAGAGAGAGAGAGAGAGAGAGAGAGAGAGAGAGAGAGAGAGAGAGAGAGAGAGAGAGAGAGAGAGAGAGAGAGAGAGAGAGAGAGAGAGAGAGAGAGAGAGAGAGAGAGAGAGAGAGAGAGAGAGAGAGAGAGAGAGAGAGAGAGAGAGCTTGTTTATAGATTGGGGGGGGGGGTGTTCAGGAATTTCATTTGCACAATACCTAATGCGCTTATCTCCTGACAAGACACTTGTTGTGAAATAGGCTACTAAATCTAATTAAACAGTTCAGTTAACAACCTCTAGGCATCAATGATCAGTATATTTACAGGTTCACATACTGATTTCGTTATCAAATGTTCTTAACAAATAATGCCATCCTTGACTCCTGTCTTCCTGCTACAACTGTGATAGTGGTGGATTGAGGTGCCCATGGCTGTCAGTCTCTCACCAGCTCCAGCTACCTCTGGCTGTGCCTAGAGTTCCCAAATTCAAACAAATTGTATCCAAAATGTAATCCGAATACTGCTTGGTTCAGGTTTCTATTTTCAGCTCTTTCATTGTTTTTCCAGAATACCTTTCACTGTGATATGTGTCAGTATTTGCAGATATTATTCAGTATAACTTCCATATTTGATCATTAAAACAATTCTGTGGAAAAAAGAGAAAAAAGAGGAAGACAAAAACAAGGATAAGAAGGAAGAATAATGATTCGAGTAAAGATGAAAAACAAATTAAAAAAAACATTCATAGGGAACTAGTCTAGCGAACAATGACAGATCCTTCACTAAACTTGTACATAATAATAATGGACAGGGACATTCTCTATACATATATACGGCTTGATATTTGCTAAAGCACCTCAGGGCCCTGTTTCGTGAAGCAGGAATACTGAGTCAACTGGATAACTGCACTGAGTAAAACCCGGAACCCTCCCAAATCTGGAACATGAACTGAAGTAAAAAGAGCTGTTCTGGGTCGATCAGTACATTTTTAATTTGGCTCTAGATAGCCTATCTATCATCTATCAGGACACAAAGTATTAAAAAAGCAATAAAAATATACACTATGAGGATGAAAGGGTGAGCAGGGGTGAAAAATTGGTATTTTAATTTCACTCTAAGATTTTATTCATGCGTGATTTCAGGACAGACAATGAATAAAAACCACACAGAAGTGTAAGAGATGCCCGCCGTCATCTCAGAAGGGCAGATTTTAAAGAATGATGAGAACCTAGAGTACATACTGTACGGTATACCCTATTTAAGGCTCAAAATGTGTCTAAGTTGGATACGGTGACTTTGATCAAACAGCTGTCGAGCTGGAGTATTAAAAAGGCAATAAAAATGTACACTATGAGGACGAAAGAGTTGCGGTGAAAAATTGATATTTTAATTTCACTTTTAGATTTCATTCATGCATGGTTTCAGGAACACGCAGACTCAGGAACATGCAGACACAGGAATATAAATGAATAATAACCACACAGAAGCATAAAAGATGCACGCCGTCATCTCAAAAGGGAAGATTTTAAATAATGATGAGAACCTAGAGTACATACTGTACGGTATACCCTATTTAAAGCTGAAAATAGGTATAAGTTGGATACGGTGTCTTTGATCAAACAGCTAATCTAAGGAACTTAAAGAACTTTCTGACATCCACACATTTCCATCTGAACAGCCTGCTCTCCAAACAGAGCTGGCGTGCCACAGTGACTTCCACAGCGAGGTCTACTTTAGAATCGCTTCCTCTTCAGCAGGATGTTTACAGTCTGTTAACCCGAACGTTTAAGACGCTGGTACAGTCAATCCAGAATGCATTTCGGGAATAATGACTGGCTTTCCAAACAACAAATCACAAACTGTATAGAGAAGTGTGTAATCACCAGCTACCATTTCTATGACTGCCAGACGTGCAAAGCAGTTCTGTTGGTACCCTCGCTGACACCATAATGGCTATGGTGAGCTCCTCTCTTCGGTTTCTCTGCAGTGTAATTATAACATGCCATAATCTTCCTTTTGTCTTTCAAGATGAATATGGTACAAGTCCCTTCGCTTACATTTTGAAAAGCCGCTGCGGCAACAGGGGCAGATCCAAAAACATCTTTATTTCCTGAGCGGTAATTACAGGCTAGATGTTTAGTTCTGAAACTTTGATATGAAGTTGCAGCATTAAACAGGATGGTAAACTGCTTATTACAGTCCTGTTTTCTCTCTTGAATGAATACTTCCTGTAATGCAATACGAAAATGCATGCATGCCATAATACACAAACTACAGCAATGCTGAACATACAGAGTATGTGAGGACATTTTTAATTAACAGTTATACCAAATAATAAACAATTCGAAGAACTCAACTGTAAAACTTCGAGTGTAAAGACAGCAGGGATAGAAAAGCCATTCAGAGCAGTATTCTTTGCCCACCTCTAAACTGTAAGCTGTATTGGACATGCACTCACCGCTTTCATTACTTGAGAAGTAAGCAATGTCCATTAATTAGGCGGTAACTGACTGGTCTCCCTTGAGTGCTGTGCACTCTTCTTATAGTCACAGGTGCCTGGGGTACATGAAGTCATGAGTAGTAAGTGGCACCTGCACTTTGTCAACGTTTCCAAATGGAGGGGGAAAAAATAAACCACCAATCACCCGACAGGAACAGCAGCAGGGAGTGATATTTAATTCGCTGCAATGATTGATACCGAAAAAGCGGATGATCGGCCTTCGAGTAATGAGGGAGCAAATTACACAACGGCAGAAGAAGGATCACTTCTGCGAAGACATGCATTACTCCATCCTGAGATTAATACAAGCAGGTGGGGTCCACCGAAAAACAACCAGCAGAAAATGGGCAGTTCCTCCAGGGAACATGACGATGTTTTGGCGAGAAAACTAGCGTCTTTTTTTTTGTTGTTGACATCCACAACATCTGCAATAACACCCACAGCTGTTTGTGCAATAACACTGAAATCCTCAGTTCCAGAGTGAGAAATCAGCTTTGAACTCTCACGGTGGCCTAAGGCTGAACTTCCTGGTGCAAAACCGATCGTGTGCGTACAAAAAGGGATTGCGGGAAAGAAAAATAGGATTTAACCTTCAGTTAGCCTAAATTTGCAGTAAGGCGCAAAACTTACACTGTTAGAGATGGACTCATTAGTACGTTTAAAATGCGCACGTGGAGCCAGACTAAACAGCTGCTGAAAAACTGTCAGTTAGCCTCGGAAGCTGTGCATCCTGCTTTTTCAAAACTGTCAATTCCTTTTCTTTCCGTCAGGGAAGACAGATCAAATTACGAGGCATGAATGAGAAGCTTACGGATCAACAGGGCGGCAAAATATGTGTGGAGAAATCTAAAATGTCTTTGACCTACAAGAAAAGAGAGGGAGGGAGGGAGGGAGGGAGGGAGGCAGACGAACGCAGCTTTGCTCAGCGAGAGCGGCGCTTGTATGGGATGTAAATCACACTCTGAAAGGGCTGTAAACCAGGCTAGAAGACTAAACTCTATGAATAGGGAAGCAGGCACAGCTGGCCCGCTTATAATCAACATAAAAAAACAGATTAGTACTTTAAAGATTAAACATTATCTTTTCACCGTACGTTATAAATCAACTGCGCTTAAGACGCCATTAATTTGAATAGGCACCCAGGAGGGGGGGGGGGGGGTAGCGAGAAAAATAAATAAAAAAAAACCTCCTGGTAGCCAACTTTTTTTTTGCGTCACCTGTCTTCGCTTTCACTTTCTGGAGATGATCAGGAGTAAAAAGGCCTTGGAGAAAAGCATGAAAAGGCAGCCGCGTTATTGCTACCCCGCGCTAAATCAATCTCCCGCTTTCTCTTCCCGGGCTTTATGAACAGAATGAGTGGCTTCGCCACGCGCCGTCATATATTCAGATTTAGCAGCTTAACCCCTGCGGATGAAGGAGCGACGCCAGGTGATGGAAAACAATGAGGCGGGGTGCAGTGAGGGGGCGTGTTATACATCATGATCTGGGACACCGTCAGGCCTCACCGCCGCCGGTAATGCAGACCGACTCCCCGAGCGGACTCGGCCACCGCCGACACCGGGCACTCCCAGGACCCCGGCGGGTTCCGAATCCCGCAGGCCTGGCACCGGAGACGGGGCCGAGGGTCAACGAGCAGAGCCGCAACGGCGTGTAGATGGGGAGGCGCGGCGAGCCGCTCGGTGAGGACGGCGAGGAGGCGCGCGAGGTGTGATAAGGCGCCGTTTGCGGCGACGCTTCGGTCTCTGATCGCGGTGAGCAGCGTGAACCCGAGAGGCGTTTCCGCGGCGGAGCCCCGAATCCCGCGCGGCGTGCCGCTCTCGGCTGGCGGGCGGGCGGGACGCGGTAGCGCCCGTGCGGGTCCTGCGCTGTCCCGTGCACGTCCGAAACGCTCTCTGTCACCTCGTAGAGGCCGCGGCTGTCAGCCACGATCAATTCGCCGTCGTTCGTCGTCTCGGGCATTAACATATCGAAGCGTATGACACCTTTTCATCCTTAGGGATGAGTGAGCCTCAAAAGGATAGGCCCAGACTGGTAATGGTGGGGACAGCTGCAGGGTGGAAATAATGTTTTTTTTTCTGAGGACCACCAGAGCATCTCTCTCAGTAGCACATGGCTGAGGAGTGAGGGGCCACAGGCAGGGGAGTGAGGGGCCGCAAGCAGGGGAGTGAGGGGCCACAGAAGGAGGAGCAGGGGCCACAAGCATTTATGTTCTGCTCTGACCTCTGAGTTGCTATGTTAGCAACATACATGCTTTGACAGTCATTATACATACATACATACATACATGCATGCATGCCTACATGTATGTATATGTCTGTGTGTTGACACATTTTAACGGTACCAATAATCTGAACCATTCCCTCACTTATTAATATGTAAATATATGCAATCAGTTTTTCAACCCTCAGGCAACACCAGTGGTGAAAACACGAAGCTTGAAAAATGAATTACTGAGCAAATATAGAAAGGGCATGACGGGTCTAACACAGCAGTACCAACATCAAAAGGGACTACATTTCCTCAGCGACTCCCGGGAGACTGCACTGGAGACTCGGATACCAATTACATTCACCATTTATCAAGAGATCCCCAAATACAGCCACATGCACTGCATACTGTATGCATGATTGCACCTTCATGGGATCTTCTGGTGAAGCAAAAGATCCACCAAACATACGATAAATGAGAAAGTAAAAAAAATGAAACCTTTTTTTTTTAGGTAGAGCTAGGTATCATAAATCTGTACAATGATTTGTATTCAGTCTCCAGAACTAAAGAAAACAAGTGCTGTTCAATAGCAAGTGAATCATCTATGAGCAAACTACTCCAGGAGATGATGTCAGATCACAGCTCCAGGTCAGCCAGGACAAACAATCTCTCAGACTCAGGGGCGGGCGCAGGATTTAAAAATCTGCCTGTCACGGGGGTGCCAAAGGAAAGAGATTAGTGAACGCTGGGGCGGGGGAGGGGATTTATGATCGCAGGTAGCAATAAAAAACAATGATTCTTGTCTTACCCAGGTCCTGATGGGCTGCTAAATTCAGTGTCCATTTTCTGTGCATAACAGGCTATTGATTTCAAACTAATGTTTGCTATGCCTTACTGATTTCCATGGTTTTGCGGTTTTAAGATAATTTCTGTATTTCTAATAAAGAATTTTAATGATTAAGTAGAGCATGTAAATCGGGGAATAATGATGCAATAATGACCTACTATGAGACCGATGTCCTGGTCGCTCTGTCATTCTGAAGACCGTGCAGCAATGCAACTGGAATCTGCTAGATACACTTAAAATGGTGTTTGCCACAAACCTTCAGGACAAAGGTGCGGGATGACAGACGGGAATAAGCAAATGGCTCCGGAACCCGGCAGACCAATCTCTGCAGCCGTGGTAACACGCGCCACGCCCACTCATCTGTGACTGGAGTAAGGCGCACAGCAGCATCCACAGCACACACAGCCACTGCATGCGATCACAGCGTTTTGGTTTAACAGGCTCACGGCGAACTGGAGCCGAGGCATCTACCACCGAAAATTCCAAATACACGACTGAACGTTCCCGAGATGCGCGCTTCGAGTCACCTTTGAGCAAAAAACTTTTATAAAACACCAAGTAAAAGGATAAAGAAAATGCAAACGTTTCACTTGAGTCTTTCTTCATTTTAAATTAAGGACGCATGCAGCCGGCAGATTGTAGAAAGTTCTATCAGGCACTATTCAGATGCACACTGTGCCTCTACATATGCCACCAAAAATGGTTCAGTTCAGCTACTGCAGCAAGATCGGAAAAATGAAAAAAGTTCCCCCTGTCGACAGCAATCAAGTAAAATTAATCAGCAACCGCTTCAAGGTATTAATTCAGAAGGTTTTCAATAAACCAAATCTAGAATTCCATTTTATGGAGACTCATCTCTATATGACTACACAAATCATGGGAATATTAATATTCATCTTACTGTTCCTAAAAGCATAAACATATCCTTTCGTTATGAGCCCCTGCAAAAAAAAAAACACACTTCCATCTAGTTTGCTCATCCACAACTGAGAGGTAGGGAGCAAATAATAATCAGAGCAAAAAGCTTCTACAGCAACACACAAGGACTAACATCCTTCCTTTGTTCAGTATCTCCAGTGGATGTGTGCGTATGTGTGAGTGTATGTGTGTGTGTATGGACTGTTGATCCCCCCCCCCCCCCATCAATGCACCCAACTGACCACTTCATCCCCTCTATCTAACATTCTCACGCTTTTACACACTCGGATGCACTCGTGCACTAGCACTCACAAACGCACTCACTCTAAGCATACACGCACTCACACACTCAATGAATAACTGATTTCCTGATCCACTGCGTTTTCGGTTCCCACAGAGATGATGTTTAACCACTAGAGGGTGAAATCGGCAGCAAGGTAATAACAGTCAATATGAAGAGAGCTTGTTCAGCTCTTGTTAACAACTCACACAAGAAGAAGGACAGGTGACAGAAGAGACCCCTGAGAAGGAACAGATCATGTGACAAAAGGGAAAAGGAGCTTCACCAGCAGCCGACAGGTTTATGACATCATATCCACGTGACTTCATCTACCTGCACTACAATGTTTGTATTTAACATTTTCTCATAAACTAAATCTCTTTTCATTCTCACCAGACAAAATATTATCAAGTAAAGCATGAGCCTCATCACTGCCTAAATGACAAAGCATCAGGCTGCTAAATACTGCCCGTTCAGAACACACAATTCTCTCATACACTATGCCCAATAAAGACAGTAAAAAGCTCTTACACAGTGCCTAATAAGGACACAAACCTGCCATATGCAGGGCTCCATTAGGAAATCATAAGTTCTTACAGGACCCAATCAGGCAACTAGTTTTACAAAGTTTCAAGTCAGTTAGTTTGTTTTAACGTCATAACCACACTAACTAGCTACATTTTAAATCCTGAAAATTTTTATAACTCAAAATGTTTCTCAGGACCAGTGGCAGACCAAAAAGTCCAAAAGATATGTCCCTTTTCAGGCAGAATCAGGCACATTTAATCATCACTAGTAATCAGATTAAGAAGAAATAAATCATCTTAGAGCCAGTATACTGGTTTGGAATTATTTGGAGGCCCCATGAGCAGAGTAACGCAGGGCAGTTTCCGTGCCATGCTTTAATGCTGGTCTTCTTCATGCGTGCCTTTAAATTAGTGATGGAAAACGAGAGAAGACTGATAGAAACACTCAGCGGAGGATGAAGTGATGGTCTAAGCTGAAAAAAGGGCCCGGGAGCATTGGGACTTTGTGCTGAATGAACAGAAGCTATCTGCGCTGACAGAAAAGGCTCCACTTCCCCTTCTGTAGAGGACAGGCCTTGTCAAATGGTAATATGTCCCCACACACACACACGGCAAAAAAAAAAAAAAAAACACATGGCAAGAAAGTGCCTTAATCCAGCAGCAGCCAGTACCACAGAATTCACGACTGACATTTTTCTGAGTTCACGGTTTTATGAATTCCACTGCAAAAAAAAAAAAAAAATTGCATAAAAAAGCACATTAGCCCCCATTAAGTACACATCACTATAGATCGGCTACAGCGGCAGCACAAGAGGCACTGCGGTACTGGCGAGTAGCAGTAGGACAGTAGGAGATGCGCTCACGCGGGGGCGGGGGGCTAAAACATCACGCGGCTCGCAGGGTTAATGTATCTTTTGTCTTTGCAGCCGGCCCTGCTGTTTTCTAAAATGGAGGGGGGGAGGGTGGGCAGCCACGTGGGGGGAAACAGACTTGCGCGTGGACACACATCCTGCACATCATTAGGGAAATTATGCACGTTTATATGCTCAGCTGGCTGGCATGTAATTGAAAATGCGGGAGCAAGCTACAATAAAGCACACCCCCCCTCTCCCTCCCCACTTCCCCGACCCCCCGCCTGTCTTTACGTAACGCGGGAGAGGCGCGAGGCCGTTTCGCTGGGGCTCGTCCGCCATCTGTCGTTCGCCGGTCTGAAGAATTGGATCGAGTCCCCTCACGTGGGGCCCCTGCTCCTCCGGGGACCCAGGGGCCCCCCGCACACCCCAGGCCTGGCTGCCATCACCCCGGGAGAGGATCGGCCATCTCCAGCCTTCTCAGAGATTAATGAGGCCACTCACGATATAATGAGGCCACCGATGGGGGCATTTCAACAGAAAGGCTCTCTCCTCCAAGGTTAGCATTCCTTGGCACAAAACCATGTCTACAGCATGTCTGTCGTGGCAGAAAAGCCTGAAAGGGGAGCCTTTCTCTTCAGACCTCCGAAAGGTAATGACCGCTGCCTGCCATTTAGCCACAACCACTTAACAAATAAACAGTTTCAGACAGGGAACATTTTCCATTTCCTTAACCTGGGGTTTCTGAATAAAAATTAAGCGCAAAAAGCTTTCCTGAGATGCGTCTCTTTCAAGGACACTGCAGCTGAGAGCCCGAGCCACAAAGAGGCAACAAAGCTTTTAATAAAAAAGAAGGGAAAAAGGGAGGTAAAAGAAACGAAAAGGACGAGGGGCCAGGAAGCCAATGATGGCTTCTATATTTAGCCGGAGCGGTCTGCAGTTAAGGCCTGAGCTTTCAGCTAAGACGACATGTTATCTCAGCTAAAGGGATTTCACAGAAGGGTAAGTGTTTATTGTGTTGTGATTACACCGTATGCTACTTCAGAGCAGGGAATGCTAAGTGGCCCACGCCGCGACTTGAATTCAGAAAGTTGCACTGATTAACTGCAGCTTACAACACGGGGGTTGGTGGGCGTGGTTTGGACGATGGAGAGTAACTCGCCGCGCCTGCAGTACGGGCGGTCGTTCCCCTGGCATCGCCCGAAAAGATGAAAGGTCTGATGATTGTTGAATCGGCCGATGATGAATCACCGAAATGAAAGAGAGGGGAGAAGACCACACGCCCTGACACTAAATCACTTGTGAACCGGCTCCCAGCGGCATGCCAACCAAAGGCCTAATTAAATACACAGCGTAATTAAACGCTCATTCTCCGTCACTGCGTCGGAGGAACGAGGTACGGAGGCAAGAAGATGCCAACTAAGGTTTCTCAGCCACGCTGTTAATGACTATTATATATTAATGACTCCTATAATGAACATATTGTCCAAAACACCCTTAGGTTCCAAACGGAGCTGTTTATGAAACCAGAGCTTGCTGTTGACAAAATACATCAGGCTCTTCTGGTTCAATGAACTGCTTGGACCAAGGGAGGTGAGGACCAAAACCATTCCTTCAAATCTATTTACTTGCATGTTTTCTGGATCGTGTACCCCTTTTTGCAAGCCTATAAATATGAGTCACAGGCAGGGCTCAGACACTACGTTGTAGACACTATAAACTGTTATAAACAGTTCTTGACTGATTTGGCCTAACAAATGCAGTTAGTATTTATAACAGCCTGGAAAAGCAAGTTTTGGTTCGGCTTGCCAATATTTGTTCCCCGTGCCCTGGAAGTGCTAAAAGAAGGTGACTTCTTTTCAGCTCTTAATGGCTCACAGGAGAAAGCAGGACGGCTTCTACTTTGCATAGAAAAGAGCAAATCCCGTTTCCTGGTGACTCCTGCTGCCAACCCGCTGGCAGAGTGCCGGGTTCACTCACTTCGGCGTAAAGGTGCCGCGTCGGCTAAAGGAAGGCAGGAGATAATGCGTACCTGTGGCTTTGTGAATGAGGCCCATGCTTCTCAGAAGGTTAATTGAGTTTCCTTTTGTTAATAGATGGCAAGGCCCTGGTTTGGTTAACCTGAATCCGTGAGCATGCTCTCTGGTCCCTTCTGCCTCCTTTGCAGGAAGTGACCTTTTCTCCCACCGCACTTCGGCTTGGTCCTCCCAAGAGCATCTCTGGGTGTGTGAGTGCGTGAAGCGGGCTATGCCCATGATTGTGTTTGAATGTATAAATTTGTTGTGCGTGTGTGGGAATGTCCCACAAGCAAACCGTGTGTTCATGTGTGCGTGTGCGTCTGCGTGTGCGTGTGTGCGTATTATGAAAAGTGATGGTTTGAATTTATAATTTACATGTCTCATCATTGCATCATATCACTGTCTAATCACACTCACGGTATTGCATCTTTACTGTACCAGTGTTGACTGTGGCTGGGCCGTGGACACAGTAACTTCCAGGCAGGGAGGGTTATATTTCATAAGGTATTCCCCACCTCAGAGATGGGTCCTCTGGTCATTCACACGCCTGTGATCTGCCCGTGACAGTTACACAGTCCTCCAGAATGCCACAGCAATAGTACAATTCATTTGTTAGAACTGTAGAATTAGTACATAAAGGCAAAAATGTTCAGTACCATTCAAACTCTACCAAACAGGCAGAGACTCTACAAGGAATTCATGAACATTTAAAAATGTAAACATTTGAAAGATAACCAGGCCTTGCTGAATGTAATTCCATATCAAACAGTGGTGGTGTTGTTTACTATTAACCAATCTTTCTCGATAAGAAAATGATGTTGTGTGTAGCTACTAAAGCAAGAACCAAATGAATTGCTATCTCCATGTACTAACACAATGAAGTCAGACTGAAATTTAAAAATAAATAAATAAACATCGTTAATGCACTCGGAAATTAGACTTTATTCCAATCCGGAAAAGGATGCTCAGAAATTGAAAACACTTTCTCCATTCGAATCCAATCAAACTCACCATCTGATACTGAAGATGACTCCTTAGAGCAACAATTAGATGAGCTCTGCTTCTACCACATTCCACATACACAATATACAGGCTCACCAGCTACAATGAAGAATGCAGTGCCTGCTGCAGGTATAGACAGGTATATACAGGTGTATACAGCTCCATAATGTTTAGGACAAAGACATATCGAGACATATTTTTTCTTGATGTAGCTCTACTCAATTTTTAGATTTCTAATAGAACAATTCATATGTGGTTGAAGTGCACATTCTCAGCTTTTATTATTATTATTTTTTCACCATATAGAAATGACAGCACTTTTTATACATAGGCTCCCCATTTCAAAGCACCATAATGTTGGGACATATTCATTTTATGTTAATCATGTTTTATTACTTTGTCACATATCCTTTGCTTGCAATGACTGTTTGATGTCAGTGACCTATGGACATCACCAGGCGCTGAGTATCTCTGGTGATGGTCTGCCAGGCCTGTACTGCTGCCATCTTCAGCTCCTGCTCGTTTCAGTGGCTAATTGCCTTAGGTTCTCTCTTCAGCATATGAAACACATTGGATTCAGATCAGGTGAATGATTTTGGAAAGAATTCCCCCGTTTTTGGCTTTGAAAATCTCCTTTGTTTCTTTAGCAGTATGTTTGGGATGATTGTCTTCCTGCAGGATGAATCATTGCCCAAGGAGTTTGGAGGCGTTTGGTTGATTCTGAGCAGATAAGATGCATCTGTACGCTTCAGAATCCATTCTACTGCTGTTAAATCATTAATGAAGACAAGAGAGCCTGTACCAGTGGCAGCCATTCATGCCCAAACCAAAACAGCAAAAAATAATAACGCTAAACAGAGCCAGGAAACCTTGATTACTGGTTCCCCTTTCTCAAAAGGCAAAAGGAAACTTAAGTAACGTTAACAGCAGTCAACATAATTGCTACACAGGTCAGGTTGCTGTCTCTCCCTCCCAGGCATTCAGAAACTTTAAATAGGCACACCAGTCAGGGATAACCACTGGCACCTGAAAATGGGAGAGCTAGAAATAAAGAGAACAAGCAAAGTAGGGGATCGCATAACAAGCACTAATCCAAGCAGCACTGATACATCCATGCCAACCTAACCCAACCAGCACTGATACATTCACGCCTGCCTCCTGAAGACTGTTTCTGATCTGACGGACGGGTGTTTGGGGATTTTTCTTCATTATGGAGAGAATTCTTCGGTCAAGCACTGTAGAGGTCTTCCTTGCCCTACCAGGCCATTTGCAATTACTGAGCTCACCAGTGCTCTCTTTCTTCTTAATGATGTTCCAAATAGTTGGTATTGGTAAGTCTAAGGTTTGGCCTCAGTCTCTGACTGTTTTTTTTTTTTTTTTTACTTCTCAGACTCATAATGGCTTCCTTGACTTTCATTGGCACAACTTCGGCCAAATGCCAATAACAGACTCCAAAGGTAATCAAAAGCCTAGAATCAAGACAAGATATTGAAAGCTCTCTTATACCTGCACCAAGGAAACAACAGAACACATTTAACTAATCAGAAACACCTGTGAAGCCATTTGTCCCAAACATTCTGGTGCCCTGAAATGGGGGGTCTATAAGCTATAAGAAGTGCTGTAATTTCTACATGGTGAAACCAAAATGTATACAAATATCTTTTAATAAAAGCGGAGACTCTGCAGTTTAACCACTAGTGAATTTTTTACCTACTGTAAAATTGTGGAGTAGAGTCAAATCAAAAAAACATGTCTGTCTCACACATTATGGAGCTCACTGTAGGTGCATGTATATTTGGGTAGCATGGTATAGTTTTTTCATACACTGGTATGCCCTAGGTATCGGTATTACTGGTATTTTTCATAAACCATGGTTATGACCTCAGGTGGCAGGAAATGTCACTGCCATATGAAATCCTCCACAACATAAGTTATTTTCTTTAATCAGAATGTGATTGTGTTTTTGAATGGGGGGCAAGTGTGGCAAACCAGTGCTGAAAATAGATACAGTGTGGAAAAAGAAAATGTATACCAAGGTATAGGCCTTCGGTATTATCAGTATATCATGCAACCCTAGCAAATAGATCTTGATCTGAATGCACGATGATATGCTGTCAGTTTTTTCCCTCTTTCAGCTGAAAAGTGGACTGAAACAGCCCATGAATCATCTGCTCTGATCTGACGCATTCCACGCGTTTTATGAAGTTGGTCTGAGGTGACCCTAGCTGCTCACGTTTTGATGAGCTGTTAAAAACTCAACATAACCTCCTCTAGTGCTTTCTCACTCACGTAGCCGAGAAAATGAATGCTTTGTACTGAAACAGTTCAGAGACATCAGCTATGAAATTGACACAAAATCATAAAATGGGTGCTCACATAAGATATATTTTAAACTATAAATTGAATGCGGGCCCGGGAAAGAGCACGACAGGAAAATGTTTGCATTTTTGCACACGCGTACAAATTTTACAAATCCTTCTCTTCACTAAATTTTTGCAAAAAAAAAAGTGTTAATGTGAAAGTTCAGTTAATTGTCAAACATTCCAGAATATTCCAGGACCCTTGGGTGATGCCTGCTGCCCGAACCACCAGAGTCTCCATGACAAATCGTGCGAATCGTTCTCGCTGATGACACCTCCCGCCCTGGCGCACTGCAGCGGGCGATACCACACCCCCCCCCCCCCCCCCCCCCCCCGCCGCCCCACCCCCCTCCTCCACCCCCCGGCCCCACCGTCCGAAGCAGAGAGGTTAGCCACCACACCCCCGAGAGCACGGCCCGTGTAAACGAGCTGACCCGCGGGAGGAACACCTCCCACAGCTACCGCTGACCCCCGCCACCCCGGCTGTAAACACAGCCAGCTCCAGCGCCAGCCACTCCTATTTATGAACAGGCACGGAGGATCTTTTCTTTTTTTAAGCCGGGTAGACGGGTGGGCGGGCCGGAGAAGGGGAGGTCCCATCCGTGACAGGCGCTGCAAAGACGGCGATTGGTTTGGCGGAGAGGGCGGCTGCCAGTGATGTAGCGGAGGTCGGAGCCGTGAAGGAGGGACGGACTCGTCGGATACGGACAACAGCCTGGGGAAGAGGGGCACTGGGGTCACACCCTTCCAACCGAAATACTGCTCTTTAGGAAACCAGCCAATACACACCAGCCTGTCCTGACTTTTACTGGTGAAGAAATAGCACAGAATGTTTTGCATCTGGATACATTTCTTATAATTTATGGCATTCAGATACAAAGAAAATAGATATTCACCATATGAGCTTGTCCGTGCTACAATTATGGATGAGGACCCACAACTTCAGGTGGGTTCGATGATCCCAAACAAATAAATTCACAGATGCACACACATATATAAATATGTATTTATAAATCTAAATACATATTTTCTGTCAAAAAATGTGACAACTGTGGCAATACAGGATCATTTCAGTTGTACTTACAGCTAACACACACAGCTAGCTATCCTGAAGAACAGAAAAAAGTGATATAATTTGCCTTTAAAAAACCCCACTTAATATTTGAGGACATATGATGCCCCTTCTAATGAAGTAAAAAATAGAGCAGAGAGTTTGACATCAAACTGCCACACATCTGACACCTCCAGGGCATTTGAGGTTTTAGCTTCTTCAGTTATTCTGAAACGGTGCCAGGTGATCACCTTCTGTAGCACTGAACGCCACACTCCAACGTTGCAAAGCAACGGTCAGTCATCCACTTAACACCGTGCCGGGTGTGGACCGTGGGGAACTGCAGCCGCGACAACGTGTTCATCAGACCGTCTCGGTGACTGAACAACCAAAACAGAGAGAGAATATCGCACTCCACACACACACCCACGCAAGGCTGAGTTCACGTTTAGAGCGTAAGGTAAAGCCGCTTGCAGTCCCCATCTAAGCATCTTCCTTCAGACGCCGCAAGGTTATTGAGCCTCAAATAAATTACAGAAGAGAGATGCAAGACGTAACGCCGCGCAAAGGTAAACCGAGAAGCTAATAGCCCAGCTTCTTCAGCACTTTTGTGATATTAATAAGCCCTTATCTAAATAGATCCGGACCTGTCAGTAACGAGTTTGACCTCTTTATGACCGTGTCAGACTTCATAAATATTAACGCAGATGATGCTATAGATTACCTCACAGAGAAGAGCAGCTACCTGCACCCTAAACACGACTCCTCCGTCTTCCGTATACAAAATAATGCGGAGGGTACGGGCCCGAGTGAAGGTCGGCCGCGGTCTGAGGACAAAGCTTCCGCGCACAACCGGCTCAAATTGAAAATAAGTGATCTTTGCACCTCATTAGAAGCCTTGCAACTGCAGTCCTCCTCTGCCAGCAGCAGACTGCATGGGGTAGGGGGGGGGGGGGGACTCTTATTGTGACACGCAGACGGGCAGATTATTCTCCCGCTGCACTGAAATCAACGAGGCATGACAGGTCTATCTCCAGCTCCCAGTACAGCACACAGGATCACCATCTGAAAATGGCTTTTATTTTCTCTGTGGGGAAAAAAAAAAGGTCCCGTCTACGTAGACCAATCACGGCGGAGCTCTGTAATGAATTACGTAATGCTGCTGCTTTTTTAACCGACGCCACAGCTTTTAGCACGGGTAGGCGGCGAGGGGCAGTGGGGATATGGTGAAACTGTGTTGCACGAGGGAAGATAATTAAAATGATAAAACTACAAATAGGCTTTGCTGAAGGTTAAGCAAGGAAGACCTACATTTGTTGGTCTGTCCTCCTGACATTGACGTAGGATTGTGAGTTGCCTGTGCGTACGAAGTTCAAGGTCACACCAGCAGAGCGTAAGAGCAGCAGTACTTCCTACAGTAAGTAACTCTCATATCGTGGACACAGTGAGAGGCATCTTAACAATATCCTGTGTGGCATGAAAACTAAGGCTCTACAGGACTGGTACTGGGACTTTTATTTCATGCATATTGCGGAGACTCAGCAGTTTGTCATTGGGAGATCTTCCTGTCAAGCGTACATCTCAAGATGCCCCCCCCCCTCCACCCCCCCCTTTGCCAGACACACAGAGTTGTAGTTCATCTGTGCAGATGAAGTACACCAGATACAATAAGGACAATGACTGCAATAAGAACCAGCCTTTTTTTTTTTTTTTTTTTTTGCTGTCGGCCATTTTTCCCGCTTACTCTGAAGGGAGAAATGGGACGTACACAAAGAGCCTTTAGGCGGTTGTTTAAATGCAGGACCTGGCCATCACACCGGACAAAAGCTACAACTGTCAGTGCATCGCCCATGAGAAACACTCCACAGCACAGCTCATCACCATTAAAGCACATGGCAAAACGTAAGATATTATCGCCTTCTGTTACATCATCATCCTCACATCAGTCTTCCCACTGGATAGTTCCAATGCTAGATGCTCGCTGGTGATCCAGCTTTCTTATCAGTGCGAATATTCATGACACAGCCCGATGAAATGTTTATACCTCATTTCAATGTCACTGAAACTTCAACTAACAAAATCATCCAAGATATGGAAAAAATCATGTACAGTCAACCCAAATAATGAAAATGTAGGTTTTTACAACCTCATTCAGCCCCTCTATGGCTCAATGTTCAGATCTTCAATGTGGGGTGGACGGTGTTTCATGTAATAGTAATTCAGAGAAGTGAATGATAACTATTAGACAACTACAAAACAACAAAAGGCAAAATTGACCATTCCTGAGAGTACATGGCTAATTCACCCCGAACAAGCAAACCCTGTGAATGCTAACGAAACTACATTACCCAGCATCATCTCTGTAGATGAAAACCCAGGAGGGAAATAAATGTTTTTGCAGCAAGGTTCATAACTCCACTTGCACTCAGCCCAATCAATAATACCTAGTTTAATAGTAGAAAACATGACATTTTCTGTACACAGAGCCCCAAACATTAAATGAATGATAAACTGCTAAGTGTGCATTACATGTGAGATTTGAAAAGGGCGAAAAGGATCATATGGAAAAAGAACATCCGCAGCGTGGTCATAATGCTGATTGAGCATAGATTACCATGTCTCACCAAGCTCAAGCACTCCTGCAGTCAACCAGGTACAACAGTCTGTTTACACAAGCTGCACATGAAGGCTCCTCCTTCGATTCGATGCCTCTGAACTCCACTGGTGGACGACGGAGGGAGAAGCAGCCCACCAGTGGAGACGAGTGCATGCTCGGCTGTCTTCTGTCTGACTGAGAGAAAAGAGTTAGAGCACCTTTCAAGAATAGTTTCAGTGACTCTTCTCTCTAGGGGTTTCGTCATACTTGTTCCTGGTTATGGTTATATACTTTGTTGTACGTCGCTCTGGATAAGAGCGTCTGCCAAATGCCTGTAATGTAATGTAATGTAATGACTAACACCTCCCCTCACAACCTCCATCTCCGAATATTCACAAAGAGAAGAGGCGGGTTTATAAAATGCAAAACGTGTCACAATAGACAGCATTTTTACTGGGGTCCGCAGCAGCCAGGGAGTAGCAACTGTCAATCCTTCCTCACATAAAATATTTTACGTCTTTATATGGCTAAGAAAAGTTGTATTACGCTGCCAGGTCCGCGTGGACAACGACTTCTGAGCATTCACATGGTTCAGTATACTCCAGGCTAAACACACCTCATGTTTACAACTACGGAACTGTCCACCAGTCAGGACAGACGCAATTTTCAAGTGACCTTTCATATACACAAAATCGCAGCTGAAATCTAACTTATGGGCACTGCCATAATGCCATGTCAGACAAAGACACATTTCACAGGCCAAAAATAAAATTTCAAACATTTTGACAGGGATTGAAAACACTGGCCTTCAAAAATAACAATTACACTGTACCACACAGCAACAGAGAATCTAATGAGAACACCCTTAAAAGCCTGTCAAAAACCCACAGCCAGGGCACTTGGAAAACACTGGGTAAAAACAAAAGCAAGACAGGGCAGACAGCCATTGATTCCTCACTAACTGTCACTCATAAATAAATAAACATAGTTTGGTCTGTTTTACTATTTTAATTGGTTCACTTGAAAACCACAACAGATTATGACCAAGGACATAAAAGCTTGATATTATAGCATGTTAATATTAAGTATTTATGTATTAAGCAGTGTCCTCTGCTGGTTAAATTGGGAATATGACAGAAAAGCCTTTTGAATTAATTTGTTAAATTAATTCTACACCATCGCTCAAATACGGTTGTGTTCATTGCACTTCCTCACTCTGAGCCATAGTGTTTCCGGCATATTCTGTGACCCACCTGACACTGCAGAAAGGTCACCTATTCTGGTTTTGTACAGGATTGCCATAGATTACTCTTCGCAACATACACTTGAAGGGTCAATCAATTTAACCACCACAGATAACATTGTGTCCTTACGTTTTAAAAACAAAATTCAAGCAAAAATTGCTTTTTTTCTTATGCATGTACACTGCAGTGTACAGTCAGTGAAATGGTTTGCAAATATAGAAGACTAAAACACAACACTGACCTGTGATTCAGTAAGCGTCCACTATGTGCCTCTAAAATTCCTATAGTTGAACACATAAGGTAATTGGCTGTAATTAAGCAAAAATCAATTACTGTAGGTAAACCGAGACCAATCAATTATTTGGTGCAAATTATCATGTTGACTATAGACTAGACTGGATTAGGCGGATTAAAGGATTCAGAAAATGTAACTCGTCAGAATCATCATCTTAAGTCAAGTCCCAAATTGTGAATCCATTAGGCAAACAATTATGTTGCAGGTCCAGGATTTGCAGCATTTAGATTACAGGCACAACAGTAGCAGCAAAGACAATAAACTGTGTGAAACCTTCAATGATATTTACTAAAATCAGACTAATTACTAAAATCCTAAACAATGCAAACACCGCACACTATTTTCTGAAAGCAGTACAAATATTTGACCCACAAGTGTACAGGTTGAATATTGACAGGTTAAATAAAATATAAAGGTTAAATAAAAATAAAAAAGCTAGCATGATCAACATCGTGAATGCTCCTTAATGAAATGGATGTAGGTAAATAGTCCTGAACTCTGCTCTTTGAAATTATGCACATGTAATTACTAACCATTAAATGACCAATTGAGATGATTCATGTACTGCTGTGGCGTGTTTGCTAATGACAGCTCAACAGGTGGCTTTCGAAGGTTTTCACTGACATTTTTCATGAAGAGGTACCCCCCATTAAAAGCTATGAAAACCCAACAATTACAGTCACAAGTGTGCGTGTGTGCCAAGCAGGTAGGCTCGCTACCAAGATGAATGAAGTCAAAAGGAACTGGGTTGGAAATAGCTCAGAGGTATAATTGCCTTTTATGTGGGACCACACTGACGTCGTTTCTTCAGAGTGGCATTCTGTTGTGTGGAGTCGGCTTGAGTCAGCCGGCTCTCTCATTTCACTCTTTCAGGAAAAAACATGCAGCATGACGGCATACAAAACGCTGGCCATGCCGACTACCATCGTCTAGAACACCGCTCTTAAATTCAGTGCAAATAGAGAGCACTGTGGTCCAGGGCCACGGTGCGGGTCAACTGAAATGTATGACCCCGCCTGAAAATGACAAAGAAAACCTCTATAGCAGCTCTAAGTGAATAAAGGGCTGACTTGGCTGCAGACTCAACAAAGGGCTGACAGGAAAGCCATACACAGCACATTTATTAGCAGGGTGGCACTTTGAGGGGGGCAAACTGAATTTAATTCAAGTCCAAATTCCCAGTGCCTTATTTTGTTAAGCCCAAAAAGCACCCCCCCGACAGGAGGTATGTGAGTGGGCCCCTACTGCTACAGTAAACGGGATGTTTGAATTGTACAGTACGGTTAGTCATACGTCTGTGCCCATCAGTTCCCCAGTCCGTGATCGCTTCCTCCCCGAACTCTCAAACGTTCTTGTTCAGGGCCGCAACAGTCCTACAGCCGGCTCTGCTCACCTCTTTGCCCAAGTCCTCGCGTATGACCTGCCGGATCTCCTCCATGGAGCTCTGCGGGGCGCGGCTGTGGAGCACCTTCAGCGTGCTGGTGTACTCCTCGGGCAGCAGGTAGTCCAGGGCGCCCAGGTGCTGGCCCACCTTGATGAAGGTGCCCCGGTTGGCACAGCACAGGTCTTTGAGCCGCTCCGCTGAACGCCGGTGTACCTGCGTAGTAAAGGGCACTCAGTAAACTCAATGCTACTGACAGTGAGCGCACAGAAGGGAATTCAGAGAAATACACTTATTTACTGAGTCACTCCTATCCAGAGCAGACTGACTATAATGTGCATACAATAAGTTTAGATAATCACCAGTATATATATATACAAAAAATTGACAAACACAATCAAAATACATCGCTGTATAGAGGCGATGTTGTAATAAACATAAATGTCATGCACACTGTCGGTGCCATTCAAAAGGGGAACCAGCCCTCAGACAATAAGAGGAATTACTCATCAAACCAGTGAAAGCCCATTGTGACATTTAAATGCATGCAGCACACAAAAGACAGAGGCTCCCATAGCTTCACAGCTGACAGCCTCGCTAGTCTCGCATCGTCTCTCAAGTTTATTTGCAAATGGGGACAGTTTTTTTCAGCTCTTACGCAATAGATCCATAACAGATCTGAAGTCACGCATTGCGAGGGTTGCCCTTTTTGCCAGGTACAGCATTGTGTCAAATAAACACAATGAAAAGGTGAGATTGTGAGGTAACCATGTCACATGGCTCCACTTTCTGAAGGGCTATTAAATGGGATGTCATCACAGACAGGGGGTAATTTCAACAACGTGTCTCCACGGCAGCAGGAGTTGATCATTTTGCTGGCGCGTTGTGCCTTTGGGATTTGCGTAAATAAAGAGGCAGACATGAGATCCACATCCCACGAGAAAGCACGGCTAGGCTGGTTCTGAAGTTGATTCAGCTACAGTACATCTGCTGCCAAAAACCTCATAATAAAGTGGGAAAATTTGCTCGCAGATCACAAAATGAATCACATTTTCTATGCATACATTGGAAGACATTTTGTTTTGGGTTGGGTTACAATGCAAGTATAGTATTCTCTAAATATGATTATACTTGACTTTGTGCAGTACTACTGCATTGCCCTATCAGTACTATCTTGACCTTTCAGTACATTTTGGAATGTTTTCCAATTCCTTGTTCGGGGAAAGTAAACATCCTTCCCTCCACCAGGATTAGGAATAATCCTGTGGTACTGCGGGAGGTAGATCTGAAGGTTGTCCTGGAGGCATTTTCAGCGCGGTGTACAGATCACTACCAAAGCTGGCTGGGTTGTCCTGCTCGATATGGAGAAACAAGATTTTTGTTGCCTTTCGGAAGCCAAAAGGATGCGACAGCTACGAGATAATTATCAGGACGAGGAGAAGACGGCAAATTTCAAGACCAACACATTTCCTAAAGAAACAAAACTGTAAACATGCTTTCACGGGGTACAAGCATGAAGGCAGAGAGAGGGAGATAATGACGGTAATGATCCCCGGTCTCTAGGCGATGAGAGAGCGCCGGCTGCAGCTCCTCTTTGGAGTGTTTGTGGGGTTTTTTTTTTTTTTTGAAAAGGAGGAGGAGGGAGGAGGAGGAGGAGCTCTTTTTTTTCCCTCATCGCTGGTTAATCCCCCGGGGAGAGGAATCTGTGCCACCTGTCATCTCACAGCCCTGGCAATCAGACACACATGCGAACGGCGGGCAGGCGAGCAGGCTCCCCCCCCGTCCCCCCCCATTCCTCGACCGCGCCCGCGTCCCCCGCCAGGGGCAGCCACGCAGCCGGAGAGGGACCGTCGGCGTGCCGATGTTGACTTTTATGGGGCGTGAAGGGAGCGCTCTCCTGCGATTCGCCGATCCGCGGCAGCGCGCGGGGCGACAGCCCACTCTCCGTCGCCCGATGGAGGCAGCCAATCGCAGCCCTCCAACGGAAAAAGCCCATTAGCTCTTCCCAAACACGCGCTTTTGTGCTTGTACGCGTTGGACCTGCCTGGGAGCAGTCCGCGCTGATGATCAAAAGGACAACAAAGGGAAGTCCTGGCAAAAAAATGTACATTCCAAAGAAAGAAAGCAGAAAAATGAAATTTAAACATCAGGATATTTAATTAACAAAGCACAACCTGTTTTTGAATCTGGACATCAAAGAATATGAAACTGAGATAAGCATTAGCCTGTATTTCGTCAGTGAAGTACCACCAGTCCACATGTAAATATCAGCCATATTCCATCATTTATTTGAAATTGTTTGTGTGTGTAAATATTACTCAATTAAATTTTCACAATGTGTGTAAATATTACTCAATTAAATTTTCACAATTCACAGTCTATCATCATGGATAACATTAGAGTGCCATATGCGATGGAAAGAGAAATCCCACATTTGCGCAGGGGAAATACTGGCAGGATGATAAGGGGGGGGGGGGGGGGGGGGGTTTCTCCCGGGAGGAGATTTGGCCTAAGAAATCTAAATGGCAGAGAAAGCACTGTGTAAACAGGTACAAATAGGTAGTGCATTGGTGTTGATGCATGAGCATGAGTTCAGTGAGAAGAGGTGAAACTAGTACTGCACCAGGTTATCCTCATGAATGTACCCCTGTTAATGCTGCTCCTTTTACGTAAGCACAGATGTCGGTGAAAATTGACCAATAAGCTTCCATTTCAGCTTTGTGCAGGCTGAAAATTGAGCCTGTTATTATAGCCCTGGTATTTACCATTGGCCAACTATTGTAATGGAAATGCACATAATGAATGTATTATTATGTCACCAAGCCAAAATCACAGCAGCTATAGGCCCAGACGTGTACCAATAATCAATGTCATAGGCTAGGGTGTAGATTCCTGGGGGTTGACAAGTTAACTGTCAGAAATTCACAGAAACTACCACGTGTATCAGGGGTGGGTACAAGTGTGGATAGGTTTGTAGCAGTAACAGGGTGCCCCCCAATGTTCAAATGAAACCTGCATAATTGGCAGACTGGCCATAAGTAAAGCTTCAATAGCAGTGCATAGGCCTTACAGAACTCAAACAGGAGGTCCCCTGGTTATTGTACTTTTTAATATTCTACTGATATAATGTGACATTGATCTGAAAATCTGCACCTCACTCCCCAGTTCCCAGGAATAATTAAACACCCTGAATGCCCGATCGCAGTTTGAGGATTTACCGTGCGCAACTCTGATAACTATCAACACGCACGACACAGATTACCTGGCCTAATGCCATTATCGGTCTAATAAAACCCAGAACAATCTGGATAGAAAAGAAGGGATGTTACTCAACACACGAAGAGTAAAATTGCTACGAATGAAAGACCCTGTAGTTCAAACAGGCCCAGCGTGCAGTTTCCCACGCCCCGTTCCCACTGTTTCTCATTCTCCGATTCCGAAGTTCAACAACTTCCCGTGTTGAAATTCTCCCGTTGCGTCCGCGCATTCCGCGGCAGCCGGCATCTACACTTCAGAATCTACGGCGCGCCGGCTGGAAACAAACGAGCAGGCGCGTGCGATCGAAAAAAAAAGTCCGCCGGTCCCCCTTCCCGCCGCAAAAAATGAAAGGGCTCCTCGCCTCGGCTTTCAAGTGGCGTCGCGTAACATCTGCCGGATCACCGTCGGCCGCGCCCCCGCCTCCGCGGGTTAAACAGCTCGGCGAAGTCAGACTCCCGCTGCAGCAGTGGGGAGACAATGAGGTTCAGCTCAATTAGCGCCCCCCCCCCCCTCCTCACCCCTCTCAACCAGGGGCTGAGCAGCACAAAGCCCAGGCTCTGACAAGCCTAATAATTGCCAGGGACATTAATGACATATTTCAGCAGCAGGCAGAAGCCATTAGACGGCCTTTGAAAATGCTTTGCAGGGCCATCATCAGAAAAGATTTTTTTTTTTTTCCCCAGTCGACTAATAGGAGGCCCAAAGGTCATTCTAATGCCATCCCTTTTCAAGCACAATACATGTAACCATTTCTGTGGAAAAAATAACATAGCAAGAATTTAAAAAACACAACAAACCAACAACAACAAAAAAAGCTCGCTAAAATGCGATATTCGAATCGGACCTGTTGGAGAGACTGACTTAAAGGGCATTTCATGCCACAAAATAAGAGATCGCATTGAAAAGAGATCTCAATGGGACCCGTCGGAATAAAGGATGAATAAAATAATAATAATAATGGAAAACAGCAAAGCAGAAGTATGGGTTTCAGGTTAAAACAATATGCACGCAATAGGGCTGTTGATGTTCATGCATTTTTCATTTAAATGAATTACGGTTCGCTTTTTTTCCCTCTCTGAACCTGCCGTCCTGTTCCGCTGGCTCAGTTCTATTTTGTTATATTTTGTTAGACAAGCGGGAGTCAGATGTGACTCGATAAAAAGATGAAGTGAAAAGAAACCACAGAAAACACAATCTTCTAAAAGCGTCCTTTCTAGTTAGCATTTTCCAGACTAGATGATCTTACTTAAAATGTAGGCTATTAAAATTGTGCTTAAATTGTGCTTAAGTTTTGCATCTATGACAGAAATGTACAATATTTAAACCCTTTAACCTAAAGTAATAGAATATTATGACCTGCTATAACTTTATGCTCATGTAATTGGAGACATTGCACTCAGAAATCTGAAAATCAATACAGCTGGCCCAGCCAAAATTTACAAATAAATGAGAAACTCCATCCTACCTCTACACTTTACTAAAGCAAGTCAAAACAAAGTATTTACAGGACCAAAAATGAATAAAGTATTCTGAAAAATCCTTTTGTTAAGTTGGGAAAAATCCAAGGTCATGAAAACCCATCTAACCTTTGGAACACACAAACTGAATCAGGGACAATCCCATACAAATACGTTCACTTTATCCTAGTCACAGATTAGGACTTCATTTTCCAAGATTACAGTTACTGTAAACAGAGATAACACACACACACGCACGCACACACACACACACACACACACACAAAATGTGTATCACAAGGTTAAACTCTCGCCCCATATCCCTATACCCCAGAAACCATAGGGTATATAACACGATTAGAGCATTCCAGCTTGAACATCCTTCGGCCAACTCAAACCTTATTAGCGTGTTGCATGTGAAAAACCTACAGTACTACAGGTTATATTTTAATATATGCATTCAGGTAGAATGCGGAATTCAAATAAACTGAGCATTACTGGCTCAATAACAGAATGATGGTCCAGATGTAGTGACCCAATGGAACAATAAATCCCAAATTTAAAATCTGTAGCTTTAATGCGACTTGTGAAAAACTCATTGCATTGCCTTATTCTCAGCAGACGCGTTTTAATGATATTTATGGAGTAGGTTTGGGGTAAATATGGAAGGATAGAGAGATTCCTCCTGACAAGAGTCCCCTGCTCTATAAATGCTCCATATTTTGCCAACTTAACGGCTTTGACAGTGAAGCTGTCAGCAGCTCAGCAAAGGTGGTGCTTACCTTTTCATCTCTTAGAGAGAAAGAGTCAGAGTTTTACAGAGAGAGAGAGACAGAGATGTACAGTGAGAGAGAGAGAGAGAGAGAGAGAGATGTACAGAGAGAGAGACAGAGTTGTAGAGAGAGAGAGAGAGAGAGAGACAGAGAAAGAGAGAGATGTGGAGAGGCACGCTGTGGTGGGAAAGAAAGAGTAATGAGTCTTTGGGGGGCCACAGGCCATTACACAGCGCATTTCGTAACACTCTGTAACACACTGTAAAAAGGTCAGTAAAAACCAAAAAAGGAGACATCTCATCATTACTGATTATTTTTAAAATATTTTATTCAAGCTGTAAGAGTAAAACTGATAAAAGATATGAGTATATTGGGCCTTTTATAAAAATTTCATAGCCCTGGTCTAAATACTGAAGGGTAGGTACTAAACTGTAAAGTTGCCTCAAACCTCTGGGTGGTGGTCTGGTTCTGAACACAGGCTTCACATTGGGCGAGACGGTCACCCGCGGCAACACACAGCCAGTAATAACCTAGCACCCATGGGAAACTCACCCTCAGTGGTAGAAGAGCCAAGGAAAAAAATAAAAGAAAAAGAACAATCTTCTTGCCTATCCCCAGTGTGATTTATACGCCATACATCGCAGTATAATCAAACTATTTATGTGCCAGGTTTAAATACAGTCAAACTGAAGGACTGAAAAACAAAATAATAGATGGGAAAATGATTATGATCTTGTGCATACCGAGACAGACACCATTTTTACACAGCAAATAAAATAGGCTTTGTACATTAATATACTTTTAATGCATCACAGTGGACAGTTAATTCAATTGAAGAACTTAAGCATATCATTAGTTGGGTATGTAAGAATGCCATACATCGCTTATTTTGTGAAGTGATCAGTCTATGGAGATTTTATGCCTCCTACAAATAGTGTAACTACTTTTAATTCCCTACGTAAACTTATGTTCAACTGTTTATATCAGGTCATCTAATCTTTTTAATGTCAAATAGATAGCAACACAGTGTCCTGTAAGGATTTAATGTATCATCTTTAATAATAGTGCTGAGTGACAATAAAATACAAAAATTCATTTTGAAACCAAGTTTTATGATTTAAAAAGTATAAAATGCAAAATCATTTAAATAGATAATGCAGTCATAACAAATTGATGCAGTTATTTCAATTGTTTGGGCATTGCTGCAATGCTAGCACCCAACATCACAAATGTGGATAAAATCACTGAAATCAAAATTAAACTGTAGGCTATTTCAGCAAGAAGAACTACTATCAAGCTAAACATTCTTGTTTATACATTACCATTGTGCATTGGCTCTCATTACACATGCTCATTCAACTCGAGTGCGGAAACAATGTTCCACGGTTCTGCTTCAGTCCGCCCAATGCCCACGGCCTGCTAAAGCGTGAGTGTGAAGGTTGAGAGGAAGCAGAATTGAAACAAGAAGAAATCCCTGATCCCCAGGTACCCAGAGGGCAAAACCACATTCTTACAGGCCCCTGCTATGGCTCCTAAGCAAAGGCAATAGTATGTTGTTATTCCATACAAAACCAATCATTTTAAGTGATGTTTATATTGACTTTGCAGTCATACGCCGAATGGGCTGAATGTAAGAGCACTAATCAATGACTTCTAATGCCTCCTTTATTTTCCAAATGGGACGGCACACAAATGAATGTGCTATTGGTCAATACACAATAGTACTACAACATTGGAGGATTTGCGTAGGCTCTGACACATACTTGGTAAAAGCCTCTTGGTGGCCAAAAGTGCCAAGAGACGTAATATAGAGTACCAGTAAAGGCATACAAATGCAATGCTAAAATTCTTTCTTTCCAATATCTTTTAATCAAAAAGCAGCTTGGGTTCAAAAACATCTTCATACATTCCTGAAAACAATGATTGTTATTGGTACCAAAAGTATGATGTTTGACAAAAAAAAGAACACCCAATTAAAAAACCATTTAAAAAATTATTATTAATATGAACATGAACGACTGAGCTTCCATTTATTTGAAAGTGAGAACTAACGTAAGATAGGATTCAATTATCAATTGGTCCTGTACTTTTTAATCTTACCATCTCTGGAGAAAATGTTGCCTTTCATTTCTCTAGAAATTGTGAATATTTCAGATGTTCTATGTTTAAGCACATTCTGTTACATGTACCGCTTTTTGCTTTGTGAGCTTCATGTATGCCTGTCATTTATACATCAGTTCATAAGAAGTTCGGTTGGCACAGATGTAGCTACAGTATGCTGATTCCTCTTTACAAAGTGTAAAGATTAAATCCTTTTTTAGTTATGAGGAAGTATATTTATATCCTTCAAAAACAGATATACGCCTCATCAGCTCAGCATAAATAACACACAAAAACACAAAATGAACATAAGTGCATTAAAAAAGCAAGAACATCAAGATAAAGCTAAGCAGCTTAATTTCAGCTGTTTATCTCAGTATTCCGTACTTTCCACATCACAATTTGTTCCTGCTAAATTAAACAATTAATTCGATAAAACTGCTGGTGAACTGGCTTTTAAAAAAATTGTTACTTTCTGCATAGTACATGATACTAAAAGCCATAAAACATATATACATTGATTTTGGATGAAAGATGACTTAATAAAATGATTGTGTAAAGCAAGTGCAGTGTTAGCTAAATCAGCAGTGTGACTTGGCTAGTCAGCGCTAAGCTAAATGTTAGCATCAGGAAGTATCAAGACATGAAGTATCAGACTGACTTTTTAGACTATATGACTGGGGCAAGTAATCTTCAGCTTTATTACTGAACATTCACTCCTGCTATCAAATGCCAAAGAGTGTAAAGTCTCCATGCTGGTTCAGTCTTCACAAGTACAGTTCTTCTGCAATCACCACAATGAACTAGCCAAATTGTTTTTGAATTTAATAAAACTAATATTTGCATTTACTCTTGAATAATGTAGGTCACAGTTCAATGGGAATTTTTAGTAAATGAACACTTCGTGAAATTGGCCATAATGCAACAGCCCGTAGGTAGAGGGTTCTAGCAAAGTAAGATATGGGTGGAATACAAGATGTGGTGCGGAAAATCTCATTTAATTGTTTCCATACATTTAGTAACGACCTGTAAAAATGGCTATGACACTTTTTCTTTCCCCAAAGAGCAACAGGTCATTTATTTGAACATTAAAGAAGTACTTTGGGGGAAAAAATAAGAGTAAAAATGTGTAGCTGATGGATTCAGGAGGATTCTGGGAAAAAAACATAATAGAGTCATTTGAAACTCCATAAGAATTGACAAGTGGTGTTACGCAATATTCATTAGCCCTTAATATAATTTCTCCATGCCATTATCAGCACTGCAGGCCTAGTCTGAGAGCACTCGGTCATACCTCTGCCTTCGTGGAGAAAGGCACTGACAGTCATATTCAGGAGGATCTCAGGTTGTTAAGCAGCATCATTACCATGAATGCTGAGCGATAAAGTTTATCACTTTAATAATAGTGAGACACATTCATCATTATACTGGTTGATGAAGTGTCCACATTACATTTTTCCATAATTAATCAGTTAGCCAACTGCATAAAGTTGTCGAAGAGCTTACAATCTCTCCAAAGCTATTTTCATTTTTGGAAAGAGCATCCTCAAAAACACCATGTTTCATTCCAAGTGCATGCAAACTACTCACAGATAAGGTTCTGTGATGAATGCACTATTCACTATACATGCTAGCTGGCCCAAATTACTGATCAGAAAGGACTACAAAATTAAAATGCCTGCATTTATCATCATAATGCCGGCCTCCATGTTGACATGAACCACTGCCACTGAAAGCGGTTTCATTCAGTCAATTTTCTCCTTCAGCTATTCATTTATTTATGATGACTACACCACACCATTGCACATATTAACTAATTTTTAACAAAAATTAGTAACATCTGAAATATGGGCAATGCTGTCGAGGGTTTACTTCGACAGCAAAAATACAGAAAGTATGTTTGAAACCAATTCATGCACTGAATGGCCTAAATGCCCATTTTATCATTTAGAAAGTCCATTAATGGATCTGCCTTCTCTTTGTAAAGTGTGTGCACTTTTAGTTCCTGTGCGCAGTCATTGAGTGATGGAGGATAGGCCTGAACGTGGGTGCCGCCAATTATGCAGAGCAAATTCGAGAAGTCCACAACGGTGGAAAATCCACGTTTTAGCTCATGCATCTGCTTCATGAGCTTTGGGGGAAATCGCAGTTTTCGGTGCACTTGCCACAAAATGGCCTCCAACACAAGGAACAGACACTGCAGAAAATATGGACTACAAGAGTCTAGGCCATGTAGTAGCCATGGCAATGCCATCATGCGTGAGCACCACCTTCAGCCAGGTTTGATAATACATGGGCAATAACTTCTCCCATCTTGAAAAACTGAACATCACTAAGCATTTGCATGCATTCATTAGCATTAGCTGTTGGCTCTGTAATGTTTTATCTTTGCTATTTACGATTTTCTTTAGTTCGGTTGAAATGACTCACACAGAGTGTATTCAACAGAAGCAGGCATGTACATATTATTATTATTTACATTTATTTATTTGTTCAATTTATTTATTCAATGTTTTCGGGAGAGCGCAAGCTGAGTTGCTACACACCGGTTACTTCGGTGCCTCCCACAAGTGCTGATTCCCAAGGGCGAATCCCAACACTACCACATGCTTGTAATACAGTGTAAAAGATGGAATGAGGAGGACACGCATGGAAGGGGAGGGGAGGCGAAGTGAAAAGGAAATGGCTCAGAGAGTGGGCGAGCTCTGTGAAACACGCCTACGCCTACATATCCACTGGCAACGGCACACTCGTCCATTTACCATCTCTGCTGCACAAAGCAGAGATCATTATGGCTCATGAATGACTGAGGGAAAACTTTTTTCTGAATACCTGAAGCATTTTCAACTTTTCTGTGGACTTCTGTGTTTGAGTTAACACACCAACAGAAACAACGAAAAGTCTATTTGACTGTCCGATTGTTATGGCAACCCTCAAAAGCATTGCGCGCAACTGAAAAAGGCAGAGACAATCAAGAAGACCTGTCAGGGAATCAGCGTGCCTGAAGGACCCTACTGAAGACGTTCGGGACCTCTGAAGAGCAGGCCTCAGGGGGCGGGTCCAGGGAGAGAGCTGCCCCCAGCCTCACAGCTCCCCCCGGTACTCCTGCTAAACAGATTCAATCCCGGTTAAGCCACTGAGTGCGCCTCCCACAGGGAGAGATCTCAATCGATGTGCCCGAGCTGCGATTGGTGGAAGAGCTAACGAGCGCGCGAGGCAGCTTGGAGCGCATCCGGCACGCGGCTCCAGGCCTCGGGAGCCCGTCCGCGCGTCCGGAATGCGAATGACCTACGAGAGCTCCTCCGCTTAGCGCGAAGCGCGCGCCGCGGGGATAGATCCGCTCCAGTCTCCACTGCCGCGCGTCGGGCGTCCCTGCGTGACCGGGAGCAAGGGTGAGGACGCACGTACAGATGTATGACCCAGTCAATTCCCACTCTTTTCCCCCGCGTTTTCCGGTGGGCACAAATTGATATTTAACATGCGTGCGCACGAACGCGAACCTGTACACACATCCAGTCCTTCAGCGCGGTTAAGCTGAGCTTAGTCATGTGACCTGAGGTCCTGCTTTTTTTTCCCCCCAGATCAGCTTCTCATTATTCCAGTCCCGGTTCCTGTGATACAACTGCAATGAGGTTAACAAGTCTCTTTGCCCCGTCAACTAGACTTGATCTAATAAAGGGGATGTGGCAAGATCACGTGGCGCTGTGGAGAGAAATACTAAACAGCAGGAGCACAGGGCTTGTGGGGTGGGGCTATTGTGCTCCCATACATGTCTGCTATAATGCTCCATGGCTTTATTAACGTCAACTCAATGGTCCCGGACTAGCCAGCACTGTCGATTCTTGAGGATTAATTACCATTACTAACAGTTCAAGACATGCTAGAAGACATAGGTCAACTGTTCTTTCCTGAATCTGCTCCGAGCCTGAGCAGAGAGACTGAATTAGTACTGGAAGGAAAATAAACAGCGTTTTTTATTTCATTTTCACAGTCCAAAGGAACTAATGTTTTGATGAAGCTTCAACAAATACATCACTTTATAAACAAGTGTCCATAGTTGTAAAAGTTGTAATACAGGCCTTTGAAATTCATCTGGATTTTCACTGCATTTATTTATTGGTATGTCCAGGTAAAGGGCATTGCTGAATTCAAAATGTGCTAAGACTTTATATGTTGTATGTCTCTGACATGTCGTGGTGTTGTCTTCTGCTTCAACCAGCATTCTGGGACCAATAAATAATTCCCTGACATAATTAGATCCACTAGCGAGGCCACTGAGGTTGTGTCCACAGGGAAATGGTAAGTGTCAATATAAAAAGAACTGTAAATTTAGAAGATTAGCAATAAGCTCCTTTATGGGCCATAAACAATTTCACTACATAGAATTTCCCTTTGATGGCCTAAATAAAATTGATTATTCTAGATGCAAACTAGGCAATTATGTCAGCATCTTAACTTGAGAAAGCCTATAGTACATCGAGTTTTAGTTATGAGCAATAAAAAGTATTGTGGTGCTACATGCTTTTTCAGGCTTCCAAACCCCACAAAAGGCGTTCCTTACTTAACATTTCAATTATGATAAAAAGTTGTCTCTGTGGAGCCATTAATTACACCAGTGGTTCAATACCATTTCTGCCAGTACATATGCCCTTTAGTACGAGGTTACGGCTATGTACATTTTGATTTAATCCACACATTATGCTTGTTTGGTGAGTTTGTTTCTAAAGGAAACAAATTTTCCTAAAGGCATTCACATTGATCATCAGGTGGATGCGTATAGGAAATTGATGGACTCTACTCAACACTTAATTGAGGAAACTAAATTCAATAAAACCTAAAGGTTATTTTGTATGCACATCCACATTTTGAAGCCACTCTGTGCAGTGACATTCACACTACGGTCAATGAATAATAAAAAAAACAGCACAGGCCTCAAAAAAAAGAAAAAAGAAAAAAGAAATGTACGGCTACAGATACAATGATCATGCTTTCACAGACATTATTCCACCCGCAAAACGTAATTGATAGCATTCCCGTCGGACTGCCAAACGTTTCTACCGTTGAATGGAACGAGCTTGGAGATCAGCCCAAATGTTACTGCTCACCTGCGAGCACTTCCTCTTTCCAGTAATGAGACAACAGGTGAGGGGGCCATGATTGAGAATTGGGATCGGAGGGAAATGGCAGACTTGCTCACACCAACATTACCATGCAGATTTAATAAACACTTTCAAAATGACAGGGCAATCTGAGATTGCAATAACTCATAAAATCAATTCTGCTCCATTCATTCTACTTGTTGGCGGCCTTTGGTGGTTTAATAGGCTAATGGCAATATTACATAAAAGGAAAGCCCAAATTGAGGGCAAAGGACATTATGATGACGGATGGTCTATGGTCGGGAAATATTCCTGCCAATCTTAAAAACACTATTGCAGATTGCAAGGTGTGTCGTAATGTTGCCCGAGATGACAGGCTTGCAGAGGCTTATCGTGCAATTTGGAACAACTTGTCAGAATGGCTCTATGATGAACCCAAGTCCACATATAAAATAAAAAAGATATGCCAATGGCCTAATATTGAACACCTGTGGACATCCGACAGAGGTTGTAACCCAGAGATTGCAGGTTCAATTCCCAGGTGAGACACCGCCGTTGCACCCTTGAGCACGGTACTTAAGCTGAATTGATTCAGTGCATATCCAGCTGCATACATGGATACTGCGTAAAAAGTTGCGTTAGTCGCTCTGGATGAGAGTGTCTGCTAACAGCCTGTAATGTAATGTAATGACGGCTTCTGAGACATCCTTGCCTCTCATCAAAGCAAAACGCACCGAAGAAAAGCGGGAGGGTTTTACGTCTTTGTTACAACTTGAAAGACCATTTACAAACGCACAAGGCCACGATGATTGTGATGATGATCATGATGTTATTTTCATTTGGTGGCAGAGTATGAAAAATCCATTGCAACCCTACAATCATAATGGGAAGTCTGCCTATGCGCCTTCTCGCACCAAACTTTGCTTAAAAATCTTTGGCAGGCTGGTAGGAACATAATCCCTCAGTAAGATGCTTATCAGACACTTGGTAGCACCATAGGAGTCAAATGAAAATCCAATTTTCAAATTCATTAGAAATCATTAGTAGGTCACAGAGGTCTAAAACGTCGCACACACATCCAATTTGCATCAGCTGGGTTGGATTTTCCAACAGTTTGGAAAAAAACTATAATATTAGAGAAGGTAATGCCTCCTCATTAACCATCAATTACATGCACACAAAACTTGGGATACGTCATCTATGTACTCCTAGATATCAGATCTGTTAAATATGGATGATTTAGTTGTAACTTCAACCTGAATTTGTAGTCATTTGAACACAATATGCAAATTACTGATTGTCCTTCAATGCCACAGAAAATTGTTGCATTTGGTACTGAACAAATTATTTCATATTTTATGCTGTATCTTTATACCAGGCCAACTCTGAATTACACAAATGTGTCTGAAATGTTTTTTTTTGTTTTTTTATTTACTTCTTTGTTTCTCTTTTTTTCCAGATAACTGACTACACTATTAGCTTTATTATTGCTGCTGTTGTTGTTGTTGTTGTTGTTATAAATTACGCATAATTTTGAACTATAATGAGCATTATAACAATATTAGTTGTAGAAGCATTAGCAGTTGTAGTAGTGGTAGCAGTCATTGTGTCTTGGATATAAAATGAAAAAAGAAATAGCATTTGTAAGAATTCTTTTTTAAACTGTAAAGGTTAATTACACATACTTAAAATTCTCTGTGATCTTTACACGTTCACCTATGTTGGCCTTATTTGAGAGGACGAGTCGAGGCTTTTCTGTTCTTCCCCCTAATGCATTTGCCAGGAAAGGCACACTGAAGACGCGGTCCTTTAAAGCCATTTCTCCGACTCCAAAGGTCCCGGAGTCAGTCGTTTCTTTGCATGGCTGTGAAACTCAGCACAGCCTTCTAATTAAACCATTTGCTCCAGCATTGTGGAGCTGGCCTCAGAGAGCCTCCCAATGCTGCTAAGCGCAGATGGCAAATTGTTTCTCTGAATTCACTTCCCTTCCATTCCACTCATGTGAAAGGTGCCTCTGGGAAATGTGTGGGAAATGGAATATTAGTGCCCGTTGCCTTTTTGGAAATGCGGGCCCATAGGTGTCTCCGTGCGCACGGTTTGCAGACAAAAAACGCACGTATCTACGCTTTTCCTTTCAGATAACGGCACGCTTGTGAGAATAGAAGAAAGGCTATATTCTCAAGATATCGAATGGACTCATAATTATTTTACTTGTATTAATCAAGAAAGAATGCTAGATTCATGTCTGCATTTTTGACATTCTCAGTTTTGCTTATTTGTAAATATTTATTAATTTGGTGTACATATTTATTCAAATTTCCAAAATTACAAATCAAAACTGCCCTCAAATACTGTAGCTGTGCACTAAAGCCATTGAATGAAAAGTCTGATATCCTAATAACAAGGATGGCATCGCTCACATATCAATTTGCAGACAAGTTGGGTTGGAACTTAACGCATGCTTCTGGTAATTGATTTCTGTTGCCACAGACAAAATTATTTTGATTACTGAAGTATGAACAAGGCCTATTTATTATCATTATTAGCTCGTTAACTCCGCTCACAGAGGCCCTTTTTCCTTTCAATAGCCGGATTGCTGTGGCTGTCATTTCTGCAGCTGCATGCTGGGGAGTTTTAAAATGCAGTGGAATTCAGCAGCGTGCCAAGAAAGCAGAGTCCGGAACCAGTGTAACACAATGCCAACTTGAGGGATGTACACAAGTCAGCCTACGCACAGCGGCAATTTGTTTTAGTTTAAGTCACAAAATGAAGCAAATGTGTGTTTTATTTTTTCCTTCAGAACTCACAAACTATCAGAAGTTTGGCAGTTGCTTAAACTAAGTAATCAATACTGGGTAAGAATAAGTTGAATAAGTACAGGACATAAGTACAAGTTGAGGACAAACATGTTTTGAGTAACAGTATAACAGTATTTGAATTTTTTTTTAAAAGAAATAAAATCATCAAATAAATCTACTCACAAATCAACATTTGTTTCCACTGCAAATGCACAGTGCTTTAGACTGTGCATTTGCATTGGAAACCACCACACATGACTGGGTCACGACTCAAAATAGTACAAATGCATATTATAATGCTAGGTAAAAAGGTGAAGTAGTTTGCCAAACAAGTGCAGTCTTGCAGACAGTCAAATTCGCTTTCCAGTCACGTGTAGTCACGTGTGCAGCAAAGAACATTAATTTCCCGTGACAAACAATTTGGCGTGCAGCCTCACTTCAGAGAGGGAGGTTGGGGAGTGGAAGCAACAATGAGTAAAAGCAGCAGGTAAACATACAATTTTTATTTTTATTCTATAACAGGAATTAAAGTTTTCCTCATTCCTTCCACAGCCTACACAGCTTTCAAAGAGTAGTCTACTGCTTTCAGCATCACTTCCTAATAGGCTTACCTTCACAGGCTACCCACCATTACGTCTTAGCCACTCAGCGTTGACTAGTCACTAATAGGCTAAATAAATTCTACCTGAATGTGAATGCATGGTTTTCATTACAAATTCCCTACATTTAGTGGAATTATTTTGCAATGCTGCATTTGGTGAGCAAGGTGTGGATTATGGCTGGAACTCGGAAATCGGACAATGCCGTATTGTTTACTTAATGCCCATAATCATTGGTGCTTTCCAGTCTGTGGCACCTGACTTGTCATTTGTTATTCACAGTATTTAAGTGAGCTTCATTCAATGAATTGCAACAAATACAACACATTCACACAAGGTCCACCCATTTATCTTGTGTTGGTGTCCTACCCAGAAACGTACAGTCCCATAAAACAGAACCAATGGTGAGGGAAAACAGTAGCACAATGCACTAATATAGGACTACAAACATTACAACAAATGGCAATTAGCCACACATTCATTGCTCTCTGTCTAAATGGGAGTTCCGTCTGAAAGAGAGCACTTCAGTGTTTAATGGGCACATCGTGCGTTTCAAGCCACATTTGGGAAGAGTTGCCACAAATGAGTTTTTGGAAAGCTTCCATCCAATGGCTCCAGGTCTGTTTGTTAACAGATGTTTGAGGGATTGGCTCGACTTGAATGACTTGACGGACTCTTAACAAGAAAAAAAAACCATGCCGTTGCTTAGACTCTGAAACAGACATTTGCGTACAAAGTCTTTCACAATCAAAGCCTTCTGGTGCCCCATTGTTCACAACAATACCACAAAAAATGATTATACAGCGTGAGCCTCACTTTATGCAAGTCGCCAATGAGCAGATAAACTGCATATCATTTGAAATGGTATGACAAAAAATTAAATCAAACAGTTCTTTATTATGACCACCGTACACATGTCCCCGTCAATATCAGTAGGGCATTATATAGGGTAGGCCTACAAGTGCACTTTGTGGCCTAAACCTTGTAGTTACAAAATTTTACTAGTGACATTTGAAACAAGACGCAAAGCTGTTTTTGCTGCTCATTACTGGCCTAGTACAAGTGAACCATAATGGGCTTTAAAAGGTATGTGAGCACACTTCATATTTCTGCCATCTCCTCATCATGCTAGATTAGCTGAAGCGTTCCACCTCATTGGCTTTGCTTCTCATTAATTACCGCAAGCTAAAGCTAAAAGGCAGCAGAAGACCAAAGGAGCCATTAGGGTGGATCTATCCATTGTTTACTAAACAGTTTTTTTTATTTATTTGTTTTGAACTGAATCCTGTTTTCTGTGAGCCTCAAAAATATAGTCTAAATGTAACACACACACACACACAACAATCAAATGATAAGCAGTTCACAGAAAGAGCAATTAAAGCTCAACGTATTAAATTAATGTCACATGACTTTTCTCAGACAATGCTCTTCTCTTATATTAGCGGGGGAAATGCACCCATGAATGCATTGCTAAATGTCAGAAACAAAGAGAGAGGGGGGAGAGAGGAGGAAGAAGAAATGAACAGTAGCAATTTAGCTCTCAGCCACAGTTAATTTCATGCCCTGCATTTTACTGTCATGCATCAATAATTTCGGGCCAGTTCGGTGCTGAAATATTCCTCATGCGCTGCTCCCCCTGCCAGCACAGGCAGCCAAAGAGCAGGCCAGCGGGGCCGCCCTGTTATTGTGTCCCTGTAGTGCAGCCTCACAAATCCATATATTGTACCGTCCAAAATTGATGGTGGAGGATCAAAATTGTGGCACCAGGCGATTCCATTTACTTTCATTCTCCTTGCCAGACAGCCAGACTGCAACATCTACCCGAAACGCTACTGCATCATAGCAGTAAACTTCATTTTGTTAAAATGGTAATATATGCCACAGGGGCATTATCATTTTCATGAATCATGATCAAATCTGCAAACGTTCAGCATTATGGTTCGCGGCATCTGTAGAGAGGGATGGCGAGAGCCTTGCGTTTTTTTTTTATTTCGCATTTTTTTCCTGATATAACTACAATTTGCAGGCGTAAATTTACCAAGAGCGTCCCTCGCATTTATCCTGTCATTGCAATGTGAAATGCTATTAATTTGAATATAACGCTGTAATCCGGCCCATTTTGTGCATGAGTAATGCCACATCAATCCTGGGTTGGTCCTTTCTGTGCCGCTAGACAGTAAAACAATGATTTCTTTCAAATGAAGATTTAACAAAGATTTCTACATCTGCGAGCAAAATAAAACCGCTAAAAGGTCCAGTTTCCTGGGGGTTTGCGCTTGCGCTTGCGAAACACCGCCGCGGTCTGCATCCTCTGATGAAGACCACCAACTGTTTTTCAATCATGAGCTAACAACAGCTGCAGCCCAAAATTGAGTAATGTGGCCAGAGACGATGCTCTTTCCCCCTCTAAAAGAAGTGCAGTAATTCATTCCTTGTCCATGTCATGAAGCCAAGCATGCCATTTTTAATAGGTTAACTGAAAAGCGATTTAAAAAAAACAGGAAGTGTCAGTTAAACAATAAAATTTAAATAGAAAAAAAGAAAACATCCAGAACGTAGTGAAGCAACACATGCCTTTCTCTAAACACAATGAATGCAATTACAAATTGTTTTTCCAAGAGAGAGAGAAAATAAGTTATGCTTTCATGAGAAAATAGAGGGAAACAAATTAAATGCAAACTCTGTAAGCATTTCAATTGGACAGCGCCTGCTATGCTCAACCGAATCAAAAGCACAGCCACCACAATGTTCCACAATGTTTCACAATGGAATAGTTTTTCCGATAAAGTAAGAATAACACAGTGTTTAAAGATGCTTGTTCTACTCTTGCTTCATTACCAAACTGATATATTCCATCCCAGCTACAGTGCAGCATAGCCAGGTATAAACTAGTGATGGAAGTGTGAGGCTTCATGAACTCAATTATTGGTGGAGCTACAATCATTGATTTGTTAGAACCTCAGTTAAAGTTTTGTATTGTACCCATAAAGTTTTTTTTTTTTTTTGTTTTTTTTGGCATCCAAATTTTAAAAAGTGAATAATAACAGCATGGTGACTCGCTGCCATTTGTGCCGAAAGGCTGTTTTGACTGATTCTGCAAAGTCCTCCAGCACTACAGGGAATCTGTCATTTAAATGCACTCTCTCATACTGCTTAACAAATGATTTTTTATCATAAGGATAAATATTAAAAATGTTAATTACATTTCTGGTATTACTACAAACTGCAACATTGTATTTGAAGAGAACTATGGGAAATCCCACACTTAGAAGTTACCTATTCATATGACTATTAATTAAAAGCTTTTCAAATACATTTGGATGGCAGTTCCTGATAGTCATTTTTGGACAGGATAATAGTGTCTATAACAATACTAGACTACAGACCATAATAAAGAGAAATGCAAGTGGAAAAGAATCTACTGTGCATCAATTGACCAAATGAACAATTTATGACATAAAACAAAAATCTTCAGTCATTTAATTTATAATGAAGAATGTTCATTTTCCAAGAACAAAAAGTTTAATTTTAATTGACAGGATGATTTGTGCTCAGTATTCAGAAGTCAAATGTATAGTAGTGAAGCGCTTTCAAAAAAAGAGAGCAAAATGACAATAGATAGGGTACCACATACATTTCACTTCAATAATAAAGGAACATTGTTTATTTACAGCTGGAAGAAATGTGAAGTTGCAAGCCCAGTTCCCTAAATATTAAGCTGCACTACCATCTACATAATTTCACACCAGCTGTTTTGTTCAGGCCCTGAAGGAATGCATCTGACACCATGCTACCACTGTCAGGCACGATCAGTCAGGGAACACGAGAGGTTCAAATATATATTAATCTAACACAGATAACAAGTAACAATGAAAAGCAAATAGCCATTTCTTGAAGAAATATCTTACAGTGTAAGGGCAATACTTTAATTTATCATTTCATTAGGCAGCACACAAACTAATATCAGTTTTAAAATGTCTGTTCACTATTGCTCACTAGAGAACCCGTTAGAATACCACCCACTGCCTAATGGGTAAAGTTTGTTAGTCCTTTCATTCTAGGCATTTCAGGCAAAAAATGTTGGGTTTTATCTGAATCACAAAAACACTTATTTCACCATTTAAACAAATGGAAACAGTTTAAATAACGGTAGTGATTTTTTTAGCCCCAGCTACAACACTTATTGCAACCTTTGCTGTCAATTCTGAAGAGCACAGAACACCCTGCGCTCTCCACTGAGGCACGTGATGTCATCAGCCGCTTCTGTCCACCCCCGCAGTCCGCAAGTTCACTCCCACAGACACGAGTCTGAGGAATACCCTGCATGTGCAGCTCAGCAGACAATCATGTGGGTGCCCAGTCAACCAGTGTGGGTCACTGGTACCCTTGCTATGATCCCACCTCCCATCCAAAGGTGGCGCAACAGCCAATTTTGAGCTGCCCCCACAGGGTTGTCTGCCACAGTTGGCAGGCACAGTCCAGATTCAATACGAGACCGTGTGGCCCATCCATGCACTAGAGCCGGTTGAGGTGTCCAGCAGCCTCCTTTATCTACCTGTTTACATTATATTATCAAACTTTAAATGGCTCAATGATAATTTATTCTTAGATTTTAGGAATAAACGCTAACCGTCAACTCAAAGAATTACTGTTTTTGAGGGGTGAGCAGAAAGGCCAAGGCGTGGCTCTGCGAAAGGAAATGCAGTGGAAAGTGCTTTAGGGATCAGTGCAAGTAATCGATGCATGAGCATCCATTACTTTAACACCATAGTGCTGCTCCATTACAGGCAATTTGCATATTAATGAGGCAACTTGTAAGTTGGATCGGTTTCAAAGAAGAGGCTGCGATTCATGAAATCTGTGATCATAGAGCAATCAGACCACTGCCACAGAAAGGCAAATCAATATGGGAATTTCAATATTCCTTTTTGTTGATTATTTCATTATCTGGGGGCTATTAAGACAGTCAGCTAGGTGCAACTAAAAGCAAGTTTACTAGCCACCGGCTCTCATAAGTAGATTTCAGTTGAGCTGCGAGTTTTACTCATGGACCGTTGTTTGTTAAATGTTCCTTATAACTGGTATTACGAGCCTGTGCTTGTGTCTTTCTAGTGTGTTTTACCATTCTGTTGGTTGATGCTTCTGCATAGACATGCAAGACATTTATTTGTAACAAATGTAGTTTATTTTCTGATCTAATAAACTCCATCATTACAGCTAATGGTTGCACAGTATGTTTTATCTACCCAGCATAAGGGAGTTTAATAAAACACAAACAGCCGACACAAGCATCCTGTCAAAGCATTTCTCACAGTATCCGCCTTGCAACAACTAACAGGAAAAGCTGTCACAGCAAAGCAACAAATGACTGCTTCATACAACTGTAATATTCACGAATATTGTCCCGTTTTTAATCTTTGCTTGTCTGTCCATGTGTGTTCCCTTTTGTGTTAATCTAGCGCTACAATCGCTTGAAATGCCCACCCTCCGCTAAACAGAATGGACCAAACAGAACCCTGCCAGCTTCCTGGTTTCTGGCTCATGGTTCTACTTCACCTGATTCCTGTTCCAACAGTGGAAAAGGGGGCTAATGTATATGCAGGTAAACAACAGCAACCTCCCCGTTATGAAAATGAGATCGCTTACACAATGGGAGTTGCTTGTTCGGTGCCAGGGTGATCAGCTCCAGGCACTTTCATGCATAAAGATGAAAAAAAACTGAAAAAGCACTCTCCACTGACAAACAGGTAAGACAATGGTTAGCTATGTCCTGACAGACCATTGTATGATGCAGTAATTATGATGTCCTGATTTAGAACACAGTCAAACAGATGTTGATGTCAGCTTCACCAAGAACCCAACTCAAACCCAGAGATCAGCACTATCCTATTCAAACATATTCTAAATCAGGGGTGTCTAATCTTATCCGAAAAGAGCCAATGTGGATGCTGGCTTTCCTTTCAGTCCAGCACTACAAAACCAAACTCCACTAATCAGCTAATCATGGTCTTCAATCAAGACTTTAGTAAATAGAATCAGGTGTCCTGGTGCTGGGCTAAAACAAAAACCTGCACCCACATTGACACTTTTCGGAAGATTGGACACCCTTGTTGCAAATATATAGTTGAAGCCAGGCACTTTTGTTTAATGCAAACTGTTTGAAAAAGAAGCGTTTACTGACCTACTTTTAAACCGTATACAAATTTTGCAATTCCTCATCCCTCCAACTCCACAAAAAACGTTATAAGCCTTAGTTCTTCACACATGCTAATGTCTAATGAGTCAATTTGGCCGCCACTTTTTCCTCTAATTCTGGATCCTATACATGTTGTGGGCAGAATACGGTTCCATTCGCAGAAAATGTGCTTGCAACAAAATGAGCAATCGTGCCCCCCTTGTTTCATTCAGCTCCAGTTTCAAAACTAATCATTGTCAGATACCTGTCAGTCTTACAAAATGCAAAACTTAGTTTAAAAGCCAAAAATGGTCGAAAACCATGCCAACGATAGGAAAATCAAATGTATGGAATAAGATATGATGCAACAAAAATGCGAAAGCTTCTTATTGGCTGTTGCCGAGACCACAGCAGCCGGGCTGCGGGAGAACGGCTGGTTTCGCTCAGCAGATTAAATGAAATCTGTCTTCATTTACCCGGGCGGCGTTCTCTCCACAGGCAGAGATGAGTTTGCGCGACCTGGATGGAGGAGGGAAAGAGGCTCCACGCCGTCCCCACAGTCGGCTCGTCCCAGTTCTGGGTCAGGAGCGCTTTCGCACGCGCTTCAGCTAACGCCGCCACCGGCGGTGCGCCCGAGAAAGGCGTCCCCGACCCGCGCGTTCGCACGAAACCGCCCTGGATCGCGCTCCGCTTCGCGTGTGCCAGGAGTGACCCGGTGTAGTTCCCTTTTCAGCTAATCAGAATTTTCTCCAAACGGCCACTTATTTGCGTTTAGCTCGTCAGCCAGGGACCCTTTTAGGTTAAACACATGCTTAGTAACCAATTTACATTCAATTAAAACGTCATTTAATTTGATGTGGAAATTTCAGCCACACTGCAGTGAAAAGCTCCACGTCTTTAGCCCCGCAGGACGCTTACTTCCCATGATTACGGGAATGTTTTCTCTCATTTAATATTTCAATGAGGAACAGTAAAAAATAAAAAAAATACAGCAGTCTGGGAAAGCATCAGCTGCTCATATTGCTCATACTACCGTACAGCTGCACAGAATACCGTAAAAACATAGGGCTAGCATTAGCCGTTAATACTGCATGCATACTACCGTACAGCAGCACAGAACAACAGAGCTCACAGTCAAAGCGTGGACTTGGCTCATGGGGCGGCACAGCGGTGCAGCGGATAGTACTGTCGTCTCACAATAAGGAAGGGGCCTTTCTGTGTGGAGTTTGCATGTTCTCCCCATGCCCACATAGCCGTGAAAAACGTACGGTCTCTCTAATCAGAAACGCTCACGATTAAGAAGGCGACCCCACTTGCCCCTCACACCAGGAGGATGCTGGGATCTCTGGGGACATACAATCAAATTATATTAAAAAAATCCAAATTTACTCAGGCAACAATGGCAGTGCCCCAACCCAGGGTCGACCTCACGGTTACAGGCCCAGTTCCCGACCGGGGGTCGAACCTACAACCTCTGTTACAGGCCCAGTTCCCGACCGGGGGTGGAACCTACAGAGGTGTAGCACTTGGCTCGCTCTAGCCCACACCGCAGCCTCTGCGCTCACACCATCCGTAATGAACCCGGCTGGGATCAGGAGAGTCTGCAGGGCCCTGTGAGCACGCTCACATCAACAGCACCCCTCGGTACGGAGAGCTCCCAGAGGGCTGTGGCGCGTCCCACAGCCCGTTAGCCTCATTCCTTCAGCCTCCCGCCATTTAGAAAACCAGCATGGGGGAGGGCCCGCGCGGCGCAGTCTGCAGGGCGGTACCCACTCTCAGCCCGTATATGCATCCCCCCGATACGGCTGGGGGTTCGATCCCCCGCCACGGCACTTGCTGTTCCGTGACCCATCTCTATTTGTAATCCTCTCTGCTTTCCCACTGTCTGGATAAAGCTTTCCTAAAAAAAAAAAAAAGACACGGATTTCTGCTTTCTACTAGCATGTGGCATATGCGATCCAAATCTAATATTGCTAAGGTTTTAGCATTTCGTTTTACAGTCTTGTGAATCTGACTCATGTCATGATGATGACTACCTCAATGAACACCCTTGAGAATATTATGATGGGCCTGTAGCATTCTGCATCTGCAGTGAATGTTGCCTCTCTCCCAAGCATGAAAGAAAGGCAGTTTCAGCTCACCATGAGTCCGCAGCAAAGGGAACCGTTAGTTTGAGCGCAGCGCCAAAGGGCACGTTCACCGCAACTCAGAAGAACTTGGCACTTGGGGAGGCAGAGCCCAGAACTCCCCAGGAAGCCCTGCGTTCTCAGCAGGCAGGAAATGACACGCAACCACGGCAGAGACTTCTTTTACAAAACCGAAATCTTATATTAAGGAATATTTCCAGCCTCAGATCCTGATAGGCTGCTGCCATTATTGCCATCTCGGCTCTAATGGAAAAAGGGTTGCTGTAAGTGCTCCCTCTGCAAGGACTCATTTGAATAGAGGCTGCATCTGGGCATTAGAGAAAAACCCTGCCTTTATTGGTTGAAAGCATTGCAATTACCAAAAACATAGTTGTATATTAATGAATGCAATCCATGTAACAAAACAATTATCTGTGAATTATAAAGAAAATCATTTGTGCCAGCTGTCACATGCGATTACAGTAGCAATCTTGTAGCCCCCCCCCCACCCCACCCATCAGAAGGTTTGCATTCAGACTGGCAGGTGTATAAACGGCAGAGAAGTCAAGTATTTAGGTGTGTTTCTAGAATTCGGGTGTGTTTCTGGAATGTCAGCATTCTACGGAGCTTGCACTGCTCAGGAATACAAATGCTTAACACTCTAGTTTCCCCCACCACCTCCCAGGAGGGTTCCTGCACTAACTTGTTCATAGAAACCCGTTTGATAGCAAGTCTGGGCCAAAAGGTTATGACAAGTAACGTATGGAGACATTTACATACGGCCCGTGGAACGGTTTGTGATTGACAGTGACAACAATCTCTTCCTGAAAATCCCATCCTGCTCATACACCACCCACACCAAGATGAGGACTCTGGCCAGTGCTGCCATCTAAAGTCTGAGCAAGCAACTGCAAGACAGCCTTCTCAATCACTGTAAAGTTTCAGTAAACAGGAAGTCCATGTCGATGCTGTGTATATTATGCGCTATGTGTACACTACACTGTCTGTACTTTTGAAGGTAGTGTAGCATCACATGACTTGCTTTGAAGTGTTGTTCTATCTCCTTTACCAGAGTTGTACTAATTATACTGCTGGAACAAAGATGCCATCTTATCTGAATCTATGCGTTCAAATGAAAGTGGTGTTTTCTACAGCATGTAGCTATTTGCTCTGAATAGACAAACAAGGCAACATTTAAGGCATTTGCTGTCACCAGTGACTCATCTGGCATCAAAGTAACTTAGAGAAATTATCATTAGCATGAGGAGAAATAAAACTTCCAGAAACAACTTTGCTAAATAAATAACAATTAATTATCATTGTTAAGTCTGCTTTCATTTCTCTCTTTCACATAACTCCAATGGGGAAACCAATATAGGGAAAATAAAACACTCTTTCTAAATCCTATGCAACCATCCCCCAACAGCGGGATTGTTTGTATTGAATTCAATCGATAAAGCCACCATTACTTAGTGAATTTACAAAGTGTAATTGGGATGGAGGGTGAACGATGGTTGGAACAAGGATAAACTAAATGGTAAGACCTTCAAAGGCACTACGTTGGTTCATAAATGCCTATGTCAATAACCACAAATAGATATTTTACATTTCCTTTCCATATATGGCAGACTCTCTTACACAGATCCAGAGCCACTTAAATGGATTATATTTCTTGGTATAATCCTTTTAAACTGTTGGATATTTTACTGAAGCGACAGCTCCTATTGTTAAGCACCTCACTCGGGAGTATAACTGCAGTGTCCCAGCCGGGAACCGCTACAATAACCATTTATGAATGTTTATGTTGTGTGTATGAGCGTGCTCTGTATGGTTGTGATTGGTTATATAGCTCTTTTGAAGGGCCACCAAAAAATAAAAATGAGGGAGTGGCAAATCATGGAATGCTACACAAAAAAACTTCAGATAACTTTGGCATTAAAGTGGCAGGCACCCGATCAACTGCCGCATAGACCTTTTCACCCTGCCCTGCAAAACCTCAATGCCAATTACTCCATAACTACATTTCAAGGAATGAAGGTATCCAGCCTGATTTAAAATTAATGACGGCCCTTCAGGACTGATTTATTTGAAGGAATTAAGCAAGCTAATAAGACGTCTCTCGCGTAGCTCAGTAAGACGTCTGGTGTAGCTCTAATTGAATTTGGGTATCATTCCTGAGAAGGGGCATCCCGAGGCACAATAAACAAGAAAACAGCTCTGCAACAAACATCCAAAAAGGTCCAAAAGCGAAGTCAATTCCAGAACATGCACATGAATCACAGGCGTAGTTTTAGGCACATCCGTAAGAAGAGTTTGGTTCTATAGTGACAGTCCATTTCCAAATAGTAACATCAATTTCTACCGATCTGATTAGATATTTCCCTATCAAACTAGTCATGATAGCATAAAAAGACAAGATCCTTTTCACACCAGAAGAAAAGTAGCCTATATCTTCTGTCCATATTGAATTATCAGTATTTACAGGCTTTTTTTGTGATAGGCCTCAACTGGGCTACCGATATTTTAGGGCCTTAACTGACATGATGTAATTAAATTATGCTGGACCTTCCAACAGTTCAGAATGCTGAGCTGAAAAGTGAATTCTTGATCGTTTGTTCATCCATATAGCTGTGCCATGTCATCTCAGAAAATGGTCAATTGGATTGTGAATTTATATTTCTGTCTGGAGAAGCAGTGGGCCCTGTTACACAAAAGGAAAATAGATTTATTCTGTGCTATGAGAAAAGAAATGTCTTTGAATTCATTCATAGTTTCTTCACAAAATGCCATCATCCCCTCATAATGTGGGTGGCGCCTCACTACAGTACATTCAATAATATTCTGGACATTCAATCGCATTTTAAACACCACATTTTAAGACTAAATAATGGACTGCAAGAAAATTGACATCTGTTCAGCCACGGTGTGCACTTAAATCCCAATGGTGCAATGGCTACAATTTTGATGTGAGCCATGCTTTAGAAATGAGTCGGTTGAAAACAAATTAATGTGATGAAAATTAAATTCAAAAACAAAACTACTATTTTTGGTCAAACGTGCAGAAAACACAAACACTGCTGGTTCCTTTGATTACAATCACAGAATAGCTAATCAGCCAACTCCCGCTCAGAACCTTATCCATTACAATCAACCAGCTAAATAGTTGTTATCAGAGACCAAGTCCTCAGTTACCTCTTGATATTTACCTCAAAAACACCTGAGTGCTTTCTCTGAATCCAAATTTTGAAATGAGTCAGTTGCCATATCTCCATGTTTAGAGGACAGAATGAACATCACTGTTAGCTGTAATTCTATTTTCCCCCGGTTCCAAAGAGGGGAGGCATTGAATATTCTTGAATTACTGTCACATTCCTGCAGTTAGACTGAAGTGCAGTGTGTTCAATAAGCTTAACCAATTCAATCACTAAAGAAAATGATTAAACACTGAATATGTGCCTTCAATAATCATTTTCAAACAGACTAGAGATATCTGTCATGAGCAATACTTGTTTTCATAGCGGGCCTCTTCTCTCCTTTGGAAAAGAAGTCAAACATCTCTCCCTGAAGACATGCTGAGTATGGAATAGGGCAGAAAAACCTCTCACACACGCTAACACCCCCCAAGGTGTAGAATAAATCAAAGAAGCCTGAACAAGAAAGATTCAAAATCAACTGCACATTTACTTCTTAACACAGTTGTGGCAGAAAATGGCAGAATCAACAGTGTCTGTGACCTTTCCACATTACAATCCACACCACGGTTTATATTTGTTGCTTCCTCACCCTCTTGGTTTTCAAAAGACAAACAAATGTTGTGCTAGGGAAGACATGGCCCCCACATCAATCTCCCCCCCCCCCCCCAACACTATAGAAGGCTACAGTAAGATGACATTTCAAGTGCTTGCTATTGGACAAGCAGTAATCAAATACCGTTTTTCCACCAGCTCGAGAAAAGAAAACGCATTATCTGATAGGCTACCCGGTAATCTAAATTCCCGTACAAGGGAATTCCACTCGCAAACATGCTAGGTCAAATACAATTTCACGTGTGCCTCCGATAGCCCCACTTCAATTTTCCAAGAAATGTCATTGAGAGCAACAGTCGAAAAGGCCTCAAACGATCGCTCCTCGCTGCGGTTAACATACTGCGAGGAAATTCCTACACCTCGAGGCCAAGTGTGTATGGGACTGGACTGCCCGAGCGAGCCTCTACGGTTAGCCAAAGCATTCAAAACCGCTGCTCTCTCGCGTGGGCTCCGGTGGTGCTTCTGTCCGTCTGTGCCCTCCTGAGACCCAGCCCATTAGAACATCTGCAAACACAAGGACTGTAATCACACCGCGGCTATTCTTCCCTTTAATCTGCACACAGCAGACGCAAGCTGCCCGCGGTTATGAACGCTTAATTGCCTCCGGCGTCCAAAGAGACAAACGAGCAAGACGTTTATGATTTAGCAGCAGGAAGAGGCACGGTTGCAGTTCATGTATGCAATACAGAAAGGTGTGGAATAGGACTTAAAAGAGATCAGTTTTAGACATTGTGTGTATTTTAAATAAGTAAGCTGACATTTTCAGAGAAAGATGCACAGGAAGCACGTGGGTACATATGTAACCTGAGGGGGGAGGGGCTGAGGAACCCCTTGCATATGCCATGTGCAGAGCAGCCTTCCATACATGGTCTGGGTCCCTCCCTACAAACATCCACAGCTAAAAGGTTTCACTAGAGTACCTCTATGCTATCCTGATCACTGAAGCGGAAGGCATGATGGCTAGAACCAGGAAGGCATAGGAATTACTGTGATTATTCACTACAAAAAGCCTCATGCAGCTCTGAATCCACCGTGTGTAAGGTAGAGAGAAACCAGCCTTTCCCTCAAATTATGAAAACAAAAATCAGTGATATGACTCGCATAAAATGCGAAACATTAAAAGAATCTGGGGACTCTCTCACTGCAGAGGCCCTCAGGCAAGGGTTATCACGAAGACGCGCAGCCGGGCACATGTCATTACTGACCAGATATCACGCGGTAGCATCTGACAGACTTCTGTTTTAAAAAAAAAAATATATATATTTTTTAACCTTTCATTTATTTAGACTGTGCAGCATGAGTCACATTCCCCCCTCGCGTAGTTTAGACGCTGTTCTGTCACATTCAGCCAATGAGCAAACACGAGGGGGGAGGGGGAGGCCCTCGCAGATGTGTTACAAGCGAAAGGCCTGGAGCCGTCAGACGACAGGAGGCCGATCCGCCGCCGCCGCCGCCCTCCGCCGAACTGCAGCATGATCTGTTTAGTGCACGCCGCCATTTCATTATCATCAAGCCTTCAAATGAAGGCCTTCAAAGCCACAGCTGGATGCAGCCGCGACCGTACGGCGGGTTCATACAACAAAGCGTTATGGGAGACTCCTAATACCCCCCCCCCCCCCCCTAATGAAGATTGTTCTTGTCAGCAGATCTCTTTTATTTGATATGTATAATTCATTATGGCTAAATAAGCTACATTTAATTTGGAAAGCGGCTTCACGTTTTCCATAATGATATGCTAATGGCTAAGGAAAGTGAATCCCCATTGCGGGGGTCTCTGGGGTAAGACAGTGTTTATGATTGCATAATGTATAATCATTTCATGGTAAGTACATTTGCACGCGCAGTTAACGGGTTGCGCTTTCTCCGTTGTGTTTGCGTTCTTTTGCGCGCTATCAGTACTGCTAGCGGGACGTGCTGTATCACAAGCTTCAGCGGAAAACAGGGCTGAAACAGAAGCCCAGTTTTGAAAACAGAAGTTTCAGATCTCGGATTTAGGTCAGGATACTGGCCCACAGATGGTACTGGGAGTTTTTGCAGATGCTCCCAGCTTCAGACTGAATAAGTCTAACAAACTGTGTCCACTGTAAACAAACTTTTTTCTCCATTTCTCAAGGTGCCCTCCATTTATAATGGATTGCTGAAGACCAGTGTATTGCAGATATCTTCCTTATTTCCAACTAATTTAGCAGCTCTGAGAGTGCCCGTGCACAAATAAAAACACTACACAGCAATTAATCTTCTCAAAGAACGCGTTTGTCTTATTACAAACACGTTCACACTGTGGACGTGAGAATTGACAATTAATAAAACTTCCATCAAATTTCCAATGTGGAATAACTTAACAATCACTATAATTAACCAATAAATATTACTTATAACGTGTATAACAAATGACCCTAACCTTTGGAATTCAATGAAAAGGGCAACAATGATTTGTGAAGAGAAATGTTATACTTGTATGGTAAACTTCCCAGTTGACAGAATTATCTGAAAAGTGTTTCAATTCACAGTATATTATAATATACCTAAATAGAATATAATTATCTTAATTGCTGTTTTTATCTATCCCCTTAAAGACAACTGAAAGCTATATATATATATTTTTTTTTTTTTACAACACTCGCAATATAGTGACAATGCAGACAGTGGAGTTTTTGTTACAAGAAAATTCCAAGGTAGAAATCATGTTCAGAATAGCTATGAGGGCAAAGGCTAAGGCGAATGCTTTCAGATGCAAAGGCTAATGCTTTCAGATGTTTGGCTTGTCTCCACAAGTTCAAGGTGACAGGAAGACCTCGATTTCCTCTGGGTAAGTGGTATTGTGTGCTAACGCCATTTCGAAAACACTGCATTTCTGTCTTGGTACGGGAAAGTGAGGTGGTTACAGGTTTTAAAAAAAAGAACATAAAGTGCCCATAACTCTTACTGTAAACTGAAATAAAGTGTCATTTCTCAGCAGCAAATCCTAATCTGATTTCTTCTGTATTTGGGTGACATGGCTGCGCGAGACAAACTAATGCTATTTGGTTTTATATGCTTCCACGGACTTCGGTATGCTAAAGAAAACCAAGATAATGTCAACGGACCAGATTATTATCATGATGCCAAGGCCAGCCGGATCAGAGAAAACCTGTTAAAAAAATGAACATCTTGGGCCTTCACATCAAAGCCCGAGCCTAATGCATCTTTCGCCAAACACTTTTTACAAATTTTTCTATTCCTGCGATTATTAATAAAAGTACTTCTGATTCAAAGTGCAAGGGCCAATGGAAAACATTTTTGTAATCATCATATACTGAGACCCATGCACACACACACACACACACACACACACACTAGAACGTGCCAGCGTATAATTGGATATTTCCCTGTGGGAGGTTGAGCAGGAGAAGGTCAGCTCCTGACTGGCCAGTTCCTGTTCAAACACTTGGCCAGTGATTGATATTCAGCATTGATTTCCACTTATGAGCTTTAAAACCCCCGCACACCGGCCCTCGCAGGCCTCACTATTTGTTTTATTTCAGTCCGACATGGGTGTCGTCTGTGGCTAAATACTGCACACCGAGGGGAGTTCAGGTTTGTTAGATCGGCTTGACCCCGCGCACCGCAGGTGAAGAAAACACACAGTCAAAGGAAAATAGACCTCCAAAGGGTACGGGCTCTCCTCCAGCAGCGTTACATTTTTCACCGTAAGCTGAAAACATCTGAGGGAGCTTCAGAGGCCAGTCAGACTAACACAGTTGCATGCTGGGAACAAATGACTGAGCACGAGCCCTCTGAAAAAGGTTAACCTTGAAAATATGCAGGAAGATTACACTCAAATATGCTAATGCTGGCATACTTTGTCAGTGCACTGAATGTTACATTTCTGCATCCTGTATAAAAACAGGGAATACCCTGTATTTGGGGAAAATAGGCTATATTAAGCTAAATGCATCGAGCATGTAGAGCAACTTAGAAATGCGAGAGAACGTAAGTGCATCCAGTTGAGTTATGAGCAGCAATGACACAGGCCATGGCTGAAAACACTCCCAAACCAGAGAGAAGATATGTGCAGTACAGCTAAAGCACTAATGTAGGCAACTATATCCACTCACAACAATGACACAATCATAAATATATGCAAGAGATATTACCTATACCATAATTAATCACTGAAATAATCAGAGCACAAGTGCTGGTGAGGTGCAGTCTGAATAGGTGAAGCATCAATGACACATCAGTTTTGTGTTGGGGGATGGGCTGAGATTATGCAGTTGATGTATGCAGCAAACCAGGCATATATGACCTGTCACCGTCAGACATTATTAACCCTTTAAGGTGTGAGATCACAGATAAGTTATTAGAATGTCCATAACTGAACATTCTAATGCTCATGTGACAATCACTACTGGCAATAGAAAGCAATGGAGTTCTAGAACATGAACGTACAATTATGAAATAACATTCCACAAAACCTTCGAAGAGTTAAATCTCTAACCAAGTGGCCAGTCAAATCGTGGATTGTTTTTAACAAGTAATTAAATGTCTAAAGTTGTGAAATGTAAGATGTAAGAATGATCCAGTCATTATTATTTCCTGCTGAATGCTATGGTATGGATCTGGAAAATGGTACACACAAAAACCTGGATGGAGTTCCTTTAATGCAAGTCTCTGGAGAGCTGGGGAACAACAAGCCAGTGCTCTTCATAAATGCAGACAGAGGCCATCTCCATAATGATGGACATACATAAAACAGTGACTGATAAACTGTGGGCTGATGCAAACAGCAAGATCCATGAGAAAAGCACATATTCTACCTCTTCCATAAGCATCCACATTAATTAAAGTAAATATGGCACAAGCTAGTATACATGTGCCGTATAGCTATAGGGTAGATCAACCGATAGAGGTGCTGATGGTGACAAGTCCGTGTCTAAGAAAAAATAAATATAGTCACAAGAGGTTGAGACCAAGAAAGTACAGGTCACCAAGCATGAACCGCCCACTGTACAATTATGCAAGGCTTCATTTCCTCCCAAAACACCCAATTAACTCCCGGGGGTTGTGCCCGCTCATTAGAATCTGGTTTAAATAGCCAGGGTAAAGGGCACTGAAAGAGAGGTCATGGTTGCACATGATGTCCCTCGTCTCCTGTTGGTGCAAATTGGTCTAAATGTAGAATAATGTTGCCATCTGCTACCAAAAAGATGATAAATAGGCCCGTCCGTAGAATTAATTTTAAACCAAAGGGACTTTCATTCTCAACTGGCACCTTCAGCGACCAAGTTTCATTCTGAAAACTATAACTGTCCTAGGTGTCAGCCATAGAAAATGAATACTGATGTGGAGACCAACACCCCAGGAACAGACTGAGGAACTCCAAAGGTAAGACAAGAATGGCAGGTTCACTAAGTGACATTTACTGACCAGACTGAGAGAGCTTCTCATGAGAAATCCAAGAACAGACTGATACATCCATCTTTTACTGGCAATAATCAGAATCCCCACACGTCGGGCACGCCCATAGATTGTATCCACCAATTACTTCTCACCACAGTGATCTTCAAACACAATTCTCTGCCGATTACCTCATCTGACCTTGAAGTGGCTGCGCCTGTCGGCACAATTGGTCATAGGATAGAGAGAGAAGAATGATAGCAAAGACTAGGTGAAGTCTCCTCCGGCCAGTAGACCAGGGGTCCAGTTCAGTCTAAGGCTACCAGATGAGCAAAATACACAGGGGAATACATACGACTATAATCTGATTTTATATATATATATATATAAAATTCCAGACCTTGATAAAGCATTCCCTTTGTTGACATCAGGCCTATCTCCCTCCACCTGGGAATAACCGGCCTGCTGCAGCTGTGAGTCTCTCACTTCTACCGGAAACCCCAAACCATCCCCTCAGTATGAGAGCGAGCCACATCAAACACATACGTCAAGAGTAAACCTGTCTGAGTCAAAATAATTAGTTCTCCATTAATGCAATTCTCCTGATCAACTACTCTGTAGCCATCTGAGAGGAAAGGCTGAATTGTAGCTCTTTGCTATCTTTGCAGTTAGCACAGAGCACAGAGCAGCCTGATTGGTTTCCATTTGTAGTTTTCTGCATTTGTCTACCTTTCTCTATGTATCCCCAGCCTGATTGGTTTCCATTTGTAGTTTTCTGCATTTGTCTACCTTTCTCTATGTATCCCCAGGTTCCCTAAGAAATGGGATTAAACAGTCCTGCAAGCTAGCCGCCTGACCGCCCTATACGCCCCAACATGCTTCTGGATCAACCAACCCCCACTACTTCATTCCAAACCACCATTCAAGCACACAAAACCATGGATATCTACAGTCCTGAAAGGTTCTTACTGTAAATCTAACTCCAACCGCGTGTTAAAAAGATACCTTACCCACATCACAAATGAATCTAAAATCCGTACATATGGTTTGGGCCCAATGAGCACTGGTTCGAACTGCAATTGATTTATGATATTACAAAATGAAATAATGACCGATTGTTATTGTACGGCTACAGCAAGTCTGAAGAATAATGTAGCCTACCCCTTAATAACAACATGGTTTATCCCAGGTATTAACAGAGGTGCTGAGCCTTCACTGAATTCACGAGCAACAAGAAAAACCTGATTCTTCTCTTTAAAATCCTGAAGCATTGAACAAGTACAGAGGAGTGGGAGGCCCACTTACAGTGTGGCACACAGAGTTTGCAGATGTTTAAATTCTATCAGAGGGCCATATATATAGCCTAGTTTATATGCTTGGATACTGCTGGCCCGGAAGAAACAAGGTGCAATGTAAACAGCATAAAATATGGGGTAAAAAATTTTAATAGAAGAATTTTCAGGCAGTTATGATCTATAGATAAATTATTTGATATGTTGCTTGCATGTAGTTTGTGAATTTGTGTTTTATAATAAAGCCTATTATGTAATTTCTCACATTTTAAGTTTTTTGTATTATAGAAGTGATCTTTAAGGTTTGTGCTGATATTTTCCCCCCTCTATGCTGCGAAGTTATTGACCTTACTAAGACCAGTGCTACTGGGACATACTTAAGATATGCTCTCTCAAAAGCCTCTGCATTCACTTCATTTCCCATCTTTAAAAACGTTAATGGTTTGAAAAGGTCTAAAAATCCATGACAAATTAGTGGTCTAAAAATGTGTCCATGTTAATAATTATCAAAAAAAGAAATAAAAAATACCTCCTGACCTTCATCTCCTTCTCAGCAACCTTAGTCATTAATCACATTGAGAAATGGTAGGTACTTTACTATCAAGCTCCTGCATCATGGGTGCTTTCCAACCTGGGTGTAAGAGCCATGTAATTAATTATACTGCATCGTTCTTATTAACCAATTATCATAGGGCGGGGTAAATGCAGAGGCAAGAGCTCCTACTGCGAAAGAGCCCTGATTGGCTCAGCCCATCTAGGGACACAAGACATGAATGCAGATGTATAAATGGCTTCCGGTAAAGACACTATGACACAGAATTTACAATTTAGTCACTTAGCAGATGCTTTTAGTCAGTGACTCACAAAAGTGCACTTGACAAGTAAACAAACACAGTTAGAACTAGATATAGGACAAGTGACTCACACACACACACACACACAATCAGATTGTTTCAAAAGTAGATATATAAGTTCCAGTATTGAAGAAAGGTTTATGTGAATGTTAAACTGATTTCTTGTGGAAAGAGCCCACAGAAATGGCGGTCATAATCTGAGCTGGATTCAGGTCAAATAAAAACCAGCCAATCAATAAACGGCTTGCTCCCAACACCTACAATGCCTTTGGTTTTGTTTGGTGCTATTCAATAGGGCCATTAACCTTTCCAGAGAGCTATGTTATGGCAGTTTACTGCCCCATACCCACCTCAATCATTCTGCCTGGCTCTTTTCCACATCACCTTCCTCTGACTGCACCATTGGTTAGCATTCTGGGCGTATGGCACAATTTCACTGCTAAGGCTGCCCACACAGAATGTGCAACCAAAGGGAAATGGCTCCAAGGAAAACTTACATTCAATTAACCAATCAGAACACTTACAGGTTTTAGAGTTCAGTGGTCATCGTTTCCAAAGCAATTTTAATTAGGTCATTGGTATCAAAGGCAGTCCTGTCTGGTTACTTGTTGCATTGTTATTTTTTGTATTTCTTACTTCCATATATAAAAGCTACACTTGAAAAAAGCAACTTACAGATTTCATATTCGTTTTTTGATTGGACTTCACTTTGACATCATAGATTCAGTGTGAGTAGGATGTGTAAGGTAAGCGTGAGCATTGTTGATCCAGTCCCTGCTTTCGCCTTTCACCCAAAAACAGCTTTTAACTTGACCAAACTGATGAACGGACTCCTACTAATTTCTTCCTTCTCATAGTTACCATTTAATTTTTTATTTACTGATGAACTTATTCACTGTTAAATCACACAGCAGCACAATAAACAGTGGGCCCCATTGGTGAGAAAGTCATTTTTAGTTCTGGGGCTGCCGATTACTGCTTTTGTAACACGACAAACTGTAAGTTGTATGAACATGGCCAGTATATAAACAGGCTTTATTTCAACTTCTCTATAGGTGAAAGAATATACTTGATTTTAACCACTTAAAAAATAAAACACGAATATCACAAAACAAGACTTTAAAATAATATACATATTTTAACTGACCAGTTTAATCTGCATTACCAATGGGCATTTATAGTATGTGGAATTATAACTAAAACAATATAATATAAGGTAAGCTAATGAATGCATGTGTTATCCATGATATCACCAATCAGAAATAATATTTCAGAAAAAGTTCTTCCGCCATTAATCAAGTCTCTTAGCATTCATGAATAGTATTTATGAATTCCATTTATTTAACTAGACTTATCTGGGGGGGGGGGGATATTGGTTTTGTTCTGTTTTATGTATTTTTGGGGTATCGGATTTTCGAGTCTCTGAAAAACCAGTGTTGTTCTTTATTGAAATTCTCTGTATACAAAACTATTTGTTGTTTTTTTCCTCCTCGTTCTCTAAGCCGCGAGGGGAGACTGCCTTGGAGCCCTAACCTCTGCCGATAAGAAATTCATCACCCCGACAAGGAAGAGCAAAGCGTGAGCACCTGTGAAATGGAGAAATAAGCTGGAGAAGAAAAAGAAGTTTTTCTCTGGATTTTTATGAGAAATTTCAGAAGCTGAAGGGCTCTAAAAGGAAAAGCACTCCCGCACATGGTGTACTTGCCGTAGAGCGTATAAGTGTATTCGCGTTAATGTCTCCGGTCATTCCGACCTTCAGTGGAGTGATCAGACACGTATGTTCTCCTGAATTGAAGATAAGGTCAAAGTTCATGTAGTAATCTGTGTATGTCAAAAAAAGAAAAAAAAACAGAGCACACAACTCCTACAAACATTACAATCAATCTCATCAAAGTTTCGACAAAATCAAAGTTCATACAAGAGACAAGATCTGGTGAGTGAAATCATTATTTTAAAAGTATGTAATGTATTATGTGTTTGCTATACTCATTCTAATCATGTATTAAGATTTTTAGAAAAGCTGCAGTAACCAGTCAGAAGGATCATGGGGCATTCCACCTGAGAATCTTCTGGAATAAGCATTAATGTTATTATTAATTTGGGAAAGATTCTGGCACAAACAAATTGTGTGTGTGTGTGTGTGTGTGTCTGTGTGTCAAAAATCAGAATGACTGATGTCAATATTAGTATGCCAGTTCTCTTTTAGATTAATTTTACTTTTAATTACATCAATTCTTTATCAAAATCCAAGATTTACCAGCAAACCAATCAGACAGAAATGAGCTACTTAAAAAAATCTACTGCACTTGTACAGACAGGGACCAATGTACATCACAGTCTAAACCCCTGTATCTCCACATCTGGCTAATTTTAGATATAGGGTTTAATTATCTTAATTCAGGCAATTAGCTGTTAACACAATATTGTGTGGGATGAGGGTGTCTTGTGGTCTGACTGATGACTCTTTACTTTTTCCATTAGCTTGTTATCCATGTAATGCACCTAAATTGAAAATCTCTGAAATGCTGGGTTCTGAATGAGTATATCTAAGGAGAAAAACATGGGAGGGAGGTGACCATATTGAGCGAGACGGACTTTCTTTCACCATTTAAATGGCCAATTATCTATAAAGAACGCACCGTGAATTCAAATGTCTTGAACAATGAAGACTGAAGAGCATCCACAGCATTTAAAAATGCAATGGTGGCACTCGAGCAAACACGGTGAAAGGCAGACAATTTTGAAAAGGCATCATGCAGGCGGCAGAGTCCGACCGTGCCCAAAATGTCCACCGCACAGCTGTTCCTATAACCACCCAACATCATCATTTGACAAACTGATACAGAGAAAATTTCAGAAAAAAATCTATTTCAGCAAGTAAAAGCAAGTAAAATTTGTTCCTGAAAGACCTCTATTTTATGCTAAAACATACGATATAGGTCTGCATTTTTTTTTTTTAAAAGATACAAGCCCATTTTGAATCAGGAAAAAGAAATGGACTAAAATAAGGTACATTAATTCATACTTTGGGTCTTTTCAGAAAGAGGAACACATAGTCAGACATCTTACAGAAAAATTCAAAATGGAGGACACCGGCACTAGGTGTATAATAAATGATGAGAGGTGAGGAAAAGAGGAATAAGGTTGATTTGTTAAAGGTAACAAAAATGAGAGGGAAGGTAAAATTGTTTTATCATGCCCATTGGGTTAATCCCCTGCCGTAGACATTTGCGAAACACACTCTGCTACACTTCCTAGTGCTTTAAATGAGACCTGTACTATGGCAGCAAAGGTATGACTCCCGAGAGGACTCGGTTTCTGCAGCACTGACACACAGCCGCTGAACCCTAACCAGCACTCCCCTGCTTGGCTGCCTGTCGCAGCAATGGGAGGCCATGCGAACCAGATCAATCTCGCCTCTTCTCCAGCAGGGAGTCCTACGGCTCCCCCTGGTGGTCATCTGTGATCACGTTAAAAAGGGAGAACAAGATGTACTCCCAGGGCAAGCATGGTACACATTTAACCAGGCCTAGGCGGTATTAAAAAGCCAGGATAGAGCACAGCAGTGCCTGTTCATTTACAGACTAGGTCCTCAATGGAGTGAGCACCCTGATCTAAATGATATGATAGGATACTTGGTGGTAATGAGGAAGGAGATGCACCACATCCCCCATTATGAACATCCTGGTCATTTCGAACAGGACAGGTGACTGTAAGCCTGGGGTCATGTATCACACGTCCTGGTTTGATGTTTGATCAGTATGTTGCAGTATTAAATACTTTTCTTGGCTCTGCTGGGTTTTGTGCTTGACTGCACAACTCTATCCCCACATTATGACATCACCATCCATACGATACTGCAGGAATCATTTAGATTCTAGTCCTTGATAAACAAAGAGGACATGCAGATTATCTAGGCATGCTGATCAGAGGTACGAAACCCTCAGTTTGAGAATTCAGAAGATTCCTGAAGGCACACTCTTAAGGATGCAATCCAAAGGACATGTGGATACAGGAGTTCACTGCACACACCACAGCTCTTTAAAAGGACCATTAAAATGGAGAAATTGGCTTTTGAATTATGAAGCAGCTCATTATGGAATGAACTCAATATAAGCATTTACGTGTTCATCACATTACCCATTTAAAAAGAGCTCTGCATCATAATACGATCTCTACTTAAAGCAGGAAAACCCAGGCAACCAAATCGGAACATCTCAAGGTCAGGAAACAATACCTCTCTCCTGCCCGTCCTTTCGCTGGCCCTGACCGTCCTCACAGCGCACTCCCTCCCCTCCATTTCGGCCCACATCGGAGATTAGAGCCCCCATATTTCACAGAACGCCTGGTATCTGAACTGCATCTAGGCCCCTCTAAATGAAGCGTGGTGGAACTGGCCATGCCCAACGCTTAATCAGCTGTGCAAATGGCTCGTGCCGGCCCCTGTGCCTCGCACGCCCAGATGTAGCGGAGGAGAACGGAGCCAGAGCGCACTGGCCCACTGCAACGCCCACTGCACGCACGTGCACACACACACAAACACACCCACGTCTCACATACACACACACACACACACACCCACATCTCACACACACACATCTCACTTACATCTCACTCACACACACACACACAGACGCACACACACACACACAGGCACACACACACACACACACACACACACACACACACACACACACACACAGGCCGGGCCAGTCCTATCCATGTCATCTCACAGAAGGCGGACTCTGGTGCTTTCTAGAGAACAGCAGCTGGTGCCAAGTCATCCTTAAAGAAAGACAACTCCAGGGCCAGGGAGGGGGACCTCTCTCAGGCTGGGCACGGGTCACCGGGGGGCTGGAACACGGTCCGGGAGAGCAGCCTGCTGTTGAGAAGTGCCAGCGACACGACTAAAAGACTCTTAGCTAAGGCTGAGCGGAAGACCCACAGTATCACCCGAAATGAGTCTCCTCTTATATCACCTCTATAATCTCTAAATAAATATACTTGCCATTGGCATATATAAACATTTTGCCTAACTCAGTAAGAACTTTCAGAAGGTTATAGACAACATAATGATATGAATTATGACAGCAGTGATATTGCATCAGACATCCTATGAAAAACTGTTGTTATAAGCTGGTTATAATATTTACGTACGCTTATGCCATTGATTGTGACAAATTATGTGGCACTTGGTACGAATGTTAGATAAGGTTCACTTCAGGTACAGGTACTTTCGAAATTATTTAAAATCATTTTGATCACTGTGAAGCGTATTTCCATCATGAAATGCTCTGCTGTTCCAGATTTTTTTAAAATATAAGTTGCCAGTAAATCAGTTTAGGTGTTTAAACTTGCATCAGTATGATGCTTTCAGGAGCAGACGACGGGACGTTAGCACAAAGCAGGTTGTCCACGTGATCTGCCTTTTACAATCACGACTCAGAGATGCATTGAGTCATACGGCCACTCTGTGTCACCTCTAAAGGCTGGCTGCTGGGTGGGCGTGAACGGTGACCTCATACAGAAAGGGACAAATCAAAGTTCAGAACAGTCAGGATAACGCTCCAGGGGTGGAATAAATAAGCAGGAAAACTGGCATGAACTCTCATTCAACATACAGCACCGGGCTGCAGATTAACTCAACGTGTTCTCAATGGGAATCGAGTCATTACCTAAGACATTACAACTAAATAGGACACGTTTCTCAAAATGGGGGTTTTCCTCCCATACACGTGGCTAAATGGCTGACTTGCAGCGCGCAGGACGTGCAGCGTGTGGGCAAAGAGCAGGCAGCCAGTGCCGAATGCCGCACAAAGCAGGCGAGGGACCAACGGATTGGCTCTATTGAAGGCTTTTCTCTTCCCCGCCGTACGAACGTGACGGATCTTATCTGACACGTCCCTTTATACTCTGTCACATTAATAACAGCGTTTCCCCAGAGAGTATGACAGTCTGCCGTGTCTGAAGTGAGCACACATCCAGTCACTCAAGGTTAAGACACACACTTACATCGGAGCAGTTCATCCAAATTCCGCGATCAGCTCGTAAACACACGAACTTCCGCCCTTACCCGCAGCTTAGAACACTGATCATTCAGGACATTTTGACAGCCACGGATTGGAATACAATACTAGAATTTTGTATGGCGCGTGGCGCACTATTAAATGGTTAACACACTGCTGAAAGTATCGAACGCTGGAAATGGCTCATAAATGTAGCCATCTTGGCCCGAGGCAACACAATGGCAAAAATATTAAGAGCCAGCACCCACACGAGAGCGAGCTAAAAATGTTCAGCGTTTCAGAGCCAAAACCTGCAGGCATCCCACTATAAACATATGTTAGAAAAATATCCAAATAAGAAAAGGAAGAAGTGGAACAGAATAAGCAGTTCAGTCCCACTCATTTGAAGCTGTGCCAGGAGCCACCTCATTAAACGCAGAGGGATGGTTTTGCTTTTGAGAAAGGACTCTCTCACCTCTGGCCCCCCGTGTCTTTGAGTCGTTCGCTGACATTCGCTCACGCGGCGTCACATGGGCGGGCCACGCCCGTTCGGAAGGCAGGGGCACGACGCCACCGCCCCGCCGGCGGCTCCACCAAGGTGACCCGGCGAAAACGGGCGGGCGGAGACCCACGCCGTGCATTCGCCCACGGTTTCTCCCGCGTAGCCGGACGGGAGGATGGACGAGCGGGCGCGGGCTGGGAACAGCGGGTGGGTGGGGGGGGCGGGGGCGGGAGTCGGGGTCTTTTACCCCATCCCGCTCGCGCGAAGAAGGAGAAGAAAAATGACAGATTACACCCGCGACGGCTCGGACCGACGCCCGGCGGAGGCATCGGCGCACCTGGGCGCTCCGTCTTGTCGCTCATAAATAATTCAGCGGCCCTGCGCGCGGCACGCCGCCAATGTAGCTGTCACGAAGAGCCCCAGGAATCCCAGCGGCGTAATCAAACTAAGCCGGAGCGAGGGCCATTTACAATTACACGCCGCGGCTCCAGCGCGTTTGTTTCCAAAGTGCCCTGACCGAGGCAGGCAGGTGCCCAGGAGTGCCGTCCATCAGAAGGAAACAGCTGTCCGCGTCCACTTGACCAGAGATCATCATTATTACACCCTGGCTTTATATGATAACAGCAGCAGTAATAGTTCTGTCGTTAACAGCCAATCTGGTCTACATCAAAGGGGGGTTATTTTCTCTCCGTGCTTATTATAGGATTTCTCCATTTTTATCTCTTAGAACAGTGTACAATTGATATATTGAAGATAAACACATTTTCGCTTTCTGAATTCACGCACTTGAAAAGTAAAAACAATGGAAGGGCATCTTGTTGTAAAACTTCTTTTTATATACATTGGAGAGTGAAATCTCAGAGCGAGTCGGACAAACACGGTGTGCCTGACAACAATGAAAATCTACAGCAATTCCAGACAAACAACACAAAAAAGTTTTAAAAGCGAGATGACACATTGTTCACCTCGGACAGCTAGCTCGCCAGAGGTTATTACAGGCTAGGGAGCATGCTGCAATTCCCCAGAGGCCATTTTAGAGGGGGGATAATGGCGGCTGTCTTCCCTGTTTAAACTGCTGAGCTGCTCTTTTCAGAGCAGAGCTGGAACTGCGCGGTCGCCACAACGAAAACTGTTTCTCCTAGCACATAATACAATAGCCCGGTGAATCGATACGCCATCAGAAGCCATCAGGCAGAGGTTAAAAGGGGCTGAGAAGGGCTTGCTGAGACACACCAGCTGTGGGAGAAATGATTTTTCACTCTCCTAGCTGTCAAGGGGAGCCATTCCGCAACCTCACACCGTCGGTTATTGACTTTGCGCGTTAAAACGTGAATGAGAAATCGGACGCCGCGCCCAGGAGGAGAAAATGGCAACAGTCAAAATTTTCATTACAGAAACCGAATGCTGAGGCAATTAAAAGTAGGCACTTGGCTCTTAGTGTTAGCAGCACACAGCCAGGCAACGAACACGCAAAAGCGTCAGGAGGCTGTTTAATTTATGATCTGGAAAGTCAAAACAAGAGACACTTCTCTCCCTCTCTCTCTCTGAAGGTGAAGAAACGCCATCTGAAATAAAAAGTGATTTGCAGCCATAAGATTTGTGTGATTTGAATTTTATTCACGCTGGGAAGATCACAGCACGATACGCCGAACCGAGACGCGCGATCTCCGCCACTGCCTACAGCAAACAATGGACTCAAAAGTGCTGCTTGATTTCCATACGTGATAACGGTTTCTTCAGAGCCACCGGATATACCCCTGACTGCTCAATTACGGCACTGTGCCAGCGCCGACAACAAGACGTTTGAGGGAACGGAAAAGAAACAGCGCAGCCGAAATCATAACTAGCTCAGAAAAGTCCTCGGCATATCTCAACCTTTTGACGGAACGTGATATTTTTTTTGCGCTGTAATTTAATTGCGTTCAAGGAAAGCTTTTAAGTGAACAATGAACCGGTCACCCAATGGGCACGGAAATGACTAACTGCGTGGAGCGGTCCTAATTATGAGAGCTTGCTGGCGACCACTATTTTTACAACACCTGTGAGCTTCCGCAAGTTCCACTGCAGCGTTCCAGTTTTTGTCCAGTGTATTTTTATACATTCATGGCCTTAGCTCGTGGAGACATCAACATCTCACTTCCTCGTGTCAATGCTGAGGCATATTCCCTCACACGGAAAACCATTCTCTTCCAACTGCTTGGAAAATTTCCCATTAGGTGGAAGTCATTATTTGGCAAATAAATTAAATAAGGAAAATCTTTCTGAACTATAAATGAATAATTCTCATTACTAATGTTTGGCGAGAACAATGATGCAATAAAGGACATTATCCAGCTTCATTTTCCATTACTATTATTCTGTCTCATTTCCAATGTTTGGTTTCTGTTTAATCGGATTTTGGGTTCGGTGCCTCGTACGATTCAAAGGTAAGAAAATGCCATTACTACGGCAATAATTTATCTCTTTCTTCCATTTAGGCTATCTCAGCCTAAAATCCAAAAATAAAAATAATACCGACAAAGGATACTACAGCCATTTTAAACAGCCTCACATGAACAGCTGAACTGTATCACACCAACGACTTCATAATAATTATGAAGCAAATCTCTGCTCTGTATTAAATCAGGAGCTTGCATTAATTCTAATCACCGCGAGTAGCCAAGCTTGAAAGGAGGCCCATGGGGAGGCAGAACACTCTCCCGCGTGCTCCTGCACGGGGGCTGGGGCAGCCAAGTCGAACCTCGCTCTTCAGGGTTCAGCGAATCCCTGCCAGCCCACGTGCTTTTATCAGAAGTGGCAAGGCTCCGTGACCTTTAAGGTCACTGATCTTTCGCTCCGGCCTGCTGGTGCTCGAATCTGGCCTTTTGAACACGAGCGAAAAGCAGTTAAATAAACGTTAAGCGATGTAGTTATTAGGCTGAAATGCACAACGGTGTGTGTGCGTGCCTGTGTGCGTGCGCGTGTCTGCTTCACTTCTAACCATATAAATTGCTGACCAGGAGGCAATGTCTTTCAGGTTAAATGCTACTTTGGTTGAGACATATAAAGGTCAGACAGCCCTTGAAGGTATGAAAAAAGCATTCCGTCTGGCTGTTGTTGATGCCTACCGGCTGAGAGAGAACACAGGAAGCCTAAATAGGTCAAAAAGCAGGAGAGGCACTGCACAATATTTACAATGCCTCGGACTATCCCAATCTCTGCTTCCTCCCGTCATCCTACTGCCCCAACATTACATTCGCCCAGTAACCACAAAAGAACTCTGCCCTTTAAAAAAATGTGTTCCACGTCATCGTCTAGTTATTTTCACGATTCCAAAAAAATTTGTCAAAAGGCTGGCTGGGATGGTGTTCAGGGCGCACAGCGGCATCGCCAGGTTGGGGGGCCATTATGGGTGGATGGCGCACATCGCAGGGATAAAGGCGCTTTGTGGAAATGACAGATGGGCGGTAACGTGGCGGGGCTACAGCAGTAGGGAGGGTGAGGCCATAAGCAGGGGGCCCCAAGCGTTCGGGTGCATCTGCTGACTCTTCCTTGAGTCGTACCGCGTGGGGCTGGTGGTGGGGAGACTGGGAGCGCACCCCAGGGATGGCGCTTCTGCACTGCGGAGAACGCCCTCAGTGTCGGGACAGCCGGTAATGGAGAAAGTTATTGAGCTGCGCCCTGGGCCCCGCGTAAAAGGAAAAATGAGCCTTCCGTTTCATCTCAGCCGCCAGACCACCCGAAATTCATCATCATGCGCTCTGGCGTTCTCGCAAACAAAGGCATCCATGATTTGATTTCAGCTATAATGAATTGCAATTTTTTTTCCCATAAATTTCTATATTGTAAGCTATTGACAACACTTTTTAATCATTGTTAATAACTACAATGATGATGCTGAAATAAGCTGAAAATGATGTATGCAGATGATCTGTACACACAGGCACATGCACGTGCACATGAATAGTACCGATGTGTACAATTCATGTGCTATAGTTAAGAGTCTTTGCCTGTTAACTATCACTTCAATATTAAACTTAATTTCCAGAGGTATAAGAACGGCCATTACCGCCATCTCGGCCGTGATGTAGGTGACAGAGCATGCTAGTCATCTACGTCAGTAATAAGCTGCAGAACTTAGCGAGGCAACGTCATCACCCTCCATTTTGTTTTTGTCCTATTGAAATGCCCACTCACCGTTGTAGGCCCATCCTGTCATGACAACATCCTCAACCAAAACAGGAAAGCACAAACCCACCAAAAACGCTGCCGTTATTTTTCACCTTGCACACTTATTGCAGGGGAAAAGTACTAACTGCAAGACAAAGAAGCCGCTTTTGTGCAAGGAGGTTGGGCGTGTGCAGACACCTCCATTCCTAGGTGATGCCATTTAGGAATAAAATCTAGCAAGCCAACCAGTAACACCTGGCTCACTATCTCGAATGCCGATAAATGTATCACGTTGGAAATAAAAACAGTTTTTTTTTGTTTGAGTATTTTGCAGATTCAAGCCAGCGGACTTGTAAAGACTGGAACTAAGTAGAGGCTTAGGTGCCATATTATCTGAAGTGAAAGCACCTACAGTGTTATCATTTAGAAAGGCACTGTGTGCAGGAAAACCTAAAGAGAATTCTCAGTAAGGCAAGCACTTTAGAACTGTTTGAACAGAATTTTTCCCTTTCCTCTTGCCCCTAGTTCCATTTCAGGCATGGCTATTCGGTTTAATGTGAACGTAGCGAGGCATTTGTAACCTAAAGGGCAGACATAAAAGCTGATATTAAAGCAACATCTCCCTGCAGCTTACCGTATTAATCCATTACAAATATGTGTCAAGTGCAATGCTAACCTTTGCCATCACAGATCATTTCTCCTACCTTCGATTTGAGGGCCCAATACTCCTCTGTCCCGTGATCCACATTTCGAAGGGATGTCATGTAGTCATAACTGATAACTGCAGTCTGCAATAAGCAATATTAATAACGGAACATTACAGAAGAAGTAAAAGCTTACGGCAGGACAGTAGCAGTAAAATATTAAGGTAAGGTAAGATTTATTTTTACAACAAATTTTAATTATGGGGGGGACCATTCCCACAAAGGGAGGGTCAGGGAAAGACTTCAAGGAGGGACCGATCAAAGAGTATCCAGTAATATCACATGCACAGTGCTACCTTATCATACACAAACCACACATGCACACACACACACTTGCACACACACATACTGTGCACCAAGTCATACACATACCTACATGCACAGTGCTATCTTACCATACTCAAACACACACACACACACACATATATTGTACACCAAGTCACACACATACCCACATGCATGGTGCTGCCTTACCGTAGCTGCAGCTCTTCCAAACCTAATGAGGCTGATGTCACTGGGATCCACATGCTTGCTGTACAGATAGAATCCGGAGGAGGCAAACACTGCGGTGGCTAAAGAGGACACTTTCAACAGCCGTCCAGCCATGGGAGGCCCTGCAAAACATAAAGAGCGCTGCTCTGAAGTTTCTTTAAACATGCACCAGCAAGTCACTGAAAGACCTCATAGAAATTGAGCACCAAAAGCACAGCAGGTTAGATATTCAACTAAAATTCAACACTAAACAGTGATCAACGGTCTCACTTAAGACAGATAAAGTCTATTCAGTATAATGTATTAGATGCTGCGATTGATATGCCAACTATGACAAACAATTTGCAATATCAGACTAAAGCAGCTCACCAAATGTTTTATCTTAAAATAAAAAGTAAAAAGTGGACATAAGTATAATATAAGTATTTTATGCTTTTTAATGAATTTTCACAACTAATAATAATAATAATAATAATAATAATAATAATAAACTTTATTTGTATAGCACCTTTCATACACAAAGCAGCTCAGTGTTTCACAGGCAAAGACTAAAAGCATGTATGAATGACATAAGAACATAAATAATATATAAATCTATGTATATATAAAATAAATTATAAGAAGGTAGAAGCAACATGTGTGGAAGGGAGGTAAAATAGATAATAAATAAAATGCATGTTAATTGGCTAGAAAACAAGGATAAGATACTAATTAGATCTTAAAAATAGAAATAAAATAAAAACATCAAATGAATAAAAATATCAAATACATTTTTTGACAATTTTACTTCAAAGCTACAGTAAAAATATGTTTTATTTGCCTCCTGAAACTGCCCACTGTATCAGCCTCTCAGATCCTTGGGAAATGTGTTCCATAATTTTGCCCCATAAAAGCAGAAGGCAGCTTCTCCTGTAGTTTTATGTTTAACTTTAGGCACATTTAGTCATTTCTCAGAGGAGGATCTTAGGGGACAGAAAGGGGTGTAAAATGACAGTCACATGTGTAAGTAGGTGCTAAACCATTTAGAGCTTGGTAGATCAATAAAGGAACCTTACAATCAATTCTAGAGGACACAGGAAGCCAATGTAATGCAGAGAGTACACAAGTTATACACTGCCTGGCCAAAAAAAAAGTCGCTGTTTGGATTTTTTTGGACAGTGCCCACTGTACAAGCCTCTGGAGGCAGTGTTATGATCTGGGGTTGCTTCAATTGGTCAGGTCTAGGCTCAGCAACATTACGCGGCAATAAAATGAAGTCAGCTGAGCACCTGAATGTACTGAATGACCAGGTTATCCTATCAATGGATTTTTTCTTCCCTGACGGCACGGGCATATTCTAGGACGACAATGCCTAGATTCATCGAGCTCAAATTGTGAAAGAGTGGTTCTGGGAGTACGAGGAATCATTTTCCCCACATGAATTGGCCACTACAGAGCCCTGACCTTAGCCCTATTGAAAGTCCTCGGGATGTGCTGGAGAAGACTTTACAGAGTGGTTCGATCCTCCCATCGTCAATACAAGAGAATACAATTCTGGACGGAAATAAATGTTGTGACGTTGCATAAGGTTGTCGAAACAATGCCACGACAAATGCGCGCCGTAATCAAAGCTAAAGGCGGTCCAACGAAATATTAAAGTGTGCAACCTTATTTGGCCAGGCAGTGTATAATCTGTCATCCTAGCTCTGGTTAAACTTCTTGCCGCTGAATTATAAATAAACTGAAGCTTTAGATGTCTTCAGAAGGCCAAGCTCATTACAATAACATAGGAACACGTTAACCTATTATCATCAAACATATGTTGCATAGTAAGTCTAAGCTATTTACAAATTTAACCATTGTACAATAAGACAAAAAAGCAGAACATGTAATTAAGGGAGAAAGTCACTTGAAATGTCCTTCATCTTCAATGGTAAGTCTCATGTAGGCCTACAAGCAAAGCCTCTAGCAACCCCACCAGAGTTGTGAGTGACAGGTTCACAGCCATTAACAACACTGGAACAATCTAAATCTCCACAATCTCCACAGCCTTCAGTTAACAGGTGTGGAAACCACACCAGTAGCCTCCCTCGCTACTCTCAGGCATGGTGTGAGATAAACCAACAGCCTATTAGGCCAGCATATCCATCTAACCAAGGACCGGCCAATGCTGCTTCAAAAGCCACTGCACAGTGTCCAGACACGCTGAAGGAAGAGGTACCCTTACACAGGGGTTTGTTTCAAACAGGGATTTTTATAGAAGCAATTTTATATATTTATTCATTTCATTTTTAATAAGCACCAGCTGGTGCAGTGGTTAGCACTGCTGCCTCACAAGAAAGAGGTTTGCGGTTTGAGACCCAACCAGCCCAGACCCTCTTTGTGTGGAGTTTAAATGTTCTTCCTGTATTTGCGGGTTTTCTCCGGATACTCTCACAGTCCAAAGACATGCTCATTAAATGAGCTGGAGATGCTAAATTGGCCGTAGGTGCAAGTGTGTGCATGCATGGACTGCGGTCCTGTCCAGGGTTTGTTCCTGTCTTGCGCCCCCGACCCTGAATTTGACAAACGGATATAGATAATGGATGGGCAGATGGATGGACAAGTACCAGCATTCTCAACAGTACACTCACCCTTAAATGTGGGGTAGAGACTGCCCTCAACATCAGCTTACAGGGTGTCCCAAACTTTGTTAAAAAATAAAGGACAATTATATAAGCATCCTGGATTTCTTTATTCCGACAAAAGACCACAATAACTTTGATATCTTTTTAAAAAATCATTTTTGAATAAAAACCATGGGAAGTTTTGAAAGATTTTTATTGAATTGATGTGGCCTGGATACAGCAATCAAGCAAGTTAACACTTCAACACTAGTTTTATCTTCAGGTTTTGTGACTGCAGAAAAGGTAATGGATGTTTTGAGATGTCACGAGTGGCTTAATTTATTAGAAAAACTTCATTTTTATGTAAACTTAATCTATGGTCAAACCTGTAAAGAACTTTTTTTTTTCTTTAGCCATATTTGGCACAAGCATACACGTGCAAAAATTATATTCTGCATTTACACTTGACTTGTGTAATATGAACCACTAGTTCAGGCAAGCATTGCACACTTTATGTCATAAGAACTAGGCTATATGATGTGATCCTCTGTCTATTCTTTGTCTTTTGCAAGCTTTTAATGAAATCTCTGAGGACAGAAATTCATAAAATGTTTCCCAGAGAATGAGGAGTAGCTGAGGAGAATTGGGTTCAGATGTATCACAGGGTACTAATTAGGGCTGGGGTCAGTTCCATTTCAGCAGCTAATGCAGGAAATTAACCAAAATTCAATTAATTAATTGGAAAGTGGCCACATTTTTCTGTGTTGATTATTCAAATTATGAACTGAATGACAATTTCCAGAACTGACTGGACTGAAATGGAACTAATGCCAATACTAATATTTAGCATCTATTCAGGGGCACACAATATTAAATAACAGTATCATTACATTGAAACAATAAGAAAAAGAAGGTAATTGACAATAAAGAATCATCGCTACAAGAAAATGCATGATGAACCAGGGAGAATAAAATGAACACAATTTGGTTCTACAGTTAAAGAAATGCCATTTCAGCGACTGCACTAAACTGAAAGGGGTACTGAATTTGTGAATGGTGCCATTAAAGCAGCTGAGCAGTAATAATATGGGATGCATATAGCCTAATATCACCCCCTGGGATAAGCATGAGGGAATCAGAATCTGGTGTTGTGTTGTTTCTGTGAAAATAGACTAAACATAATTTCACAACTTCCCAACTGGAAGCAAACACATTTGCCAAGATTGAGTCCATATTTAACATCGTTTTGATAAAATAAAAAATACAAAGAGCATTTCATTGGCATATTACTTCGACTAATTAAAAAATGTCTGTGTTTACCATTTACAACTAGTTAAACTAAATCAATGGTGGGGTTAACTGAAGATACGTCCTCTTATCGAGATATCAATTAACCATTCGGCATTGTACGGGTTTTCAATTTCACATGGGCCCAAATACATATTTTTCTGGCAGTACTGTACTACTACAGCCTCGTGTGACCAATGAGTTTCCCCGACTGGCATTCATGTTCATCCCAATGTCGTCAGCTGTAGAAGTCGAACAGTGGCCAGTTGTAGTGAGATTTTCCCACCACTGATTTTGTGCCCTGATCCTTCAACCTCGAATGCAACTCACGCCACTGTTTACTTCCGAAGCGACCTAATTTGGCTCGTTGTTCGTGCACTGCAAAAGTATTACGCACTAGCTGGCAATCTTATTTGGAATGAGACTCGTGCTCTAACAACATCCCTGTTCATAAAGTTTAGCTAAATGTGCATTTTAACTGGTTGGTCATCGTTGTACAGACTCATATTACGCAAGCTGTTTCGTAACATGCTTCGGTAGAACCACCTCACATGCTGTCAACTTGCTAGCAAATGGTAACTGTAACGTTAAGCCAACAAGGACAGCCAACAAGGACTAACAAACCGGTTAGCTTGTATTAACGTACGTTCCGTGTTACATTGATAGAATGATATTCCATCTGTTCACATCGTTACCTAAATAACTACATAGCACATAATGCAAAAATGTAGCACTGCAATATTTTAATTCAAAAGTTCACAAACGTTACTCACCGGTTTCTCGTGACCTCTCAACTCTCCTTTTGTTTTTTAACCGGGGGTGTGAATGGCATGGCGGGTAATGTAGTTTATATTCAGATATTCCCCCACTTACGACTGCGTCTACTACACTTATTTTCTTTCTCTTTTTCGGTTATCAGTACTCTGAAATTGAAAATTTGTCGCTTTTTAAAAGTCACATTTTGTGGAGAAAACGTATAGAACAGACTGCATAACTAACATTATAAAAATTCATAAACGGAAGAGGAATCTGGCCACAAGTAGCTGTACCGCTGCATGACGTCAGACGCAGGAGTCGTGGTATTGGGAAGCAAGATGTCGCTAGCGAGGTTGGTAGCATGCGAAAGAAATTTGTCTTTTGTAACAAAAGTTGTTAACGTTACTTTATTGCATTGTTCCTAGATTATACACAATGCGACACACACTACTTAATGTATACAGTATTACAGCTATAATACAGTCATTGGCTATTTAATCCTATCAAATCGTCGAGCTTTATGTTAGCTACGGCTAACTAGGTAGTTCGTTAACTAGGCCGTAAAATCTAGCCAGTGGCAGGCAAATTAAGTTGTTTAATTTGGGAATTTAGCTGACGATAATCTAGTGTGGCATATTGTATATGATTTATTATTTACAGTTTGTATTACTAGCTATTATTAGTTTGCTAACTGGTATGGCGTAGTTTGATGCTAGTTGCCCAGTTACGTTGTTTAACGTCAAGATTGAAACAAAGTGGCTGGGTAGCATCTTAGACGTTTCAGTAGATCTCAAACTTGAGCAACCGTAAGCTAAGACTTTTGTGACCAACGTCTAAAAATGCGGTTAACTCATACGACTGTTGTCTGTTAGTATGATCTGTTTGCGATTTTGACCTATGTGTTCGCTCAAATTACTATAGATGTTTGTTGAATACGCAGCTGCGTGCTGATGACGGTCAACTAACATTTTTGAGGACCCACCACTCTAATCGGTTTTATCGTGTTTGTTATGCGCAGCTTTCTACCCGCGCCCACGCAGCTGTCTCAGGACCAGCTGGAATCGGAGGAGAAGGCGAGAGCTCAGAGGTCCCGGTCCACAGCACTGGTGTCTTCTCGCAGAGAGCCCCCTCCGTATGGCTTCAGAAAATCCTGGGTCCCTCGGACCCTGGAGGTATGGATAGCCACGCATTTGAAGGAAATTGGCAGCGTATATTCATATTAATGTGGGGGGCTGAAACTGAAAGCCAGTGCTCATCCATCACTGAAACTATCCGTGTCATTGTATGAATACTATCACTCTCTGGACCCCCCCCTGTCATATGTAACTTAAATGGCTCTGTTAACCAAAATATTGTTTGGCTGGCTTGGGAAACATTAAACAATCCTAGCAGCACTACTCTACTCCAGGTCGTGCGGACTACATTATATGCAGGTTTTTGCTCCAACCATGCTCTACACCTCCTGATTTCACAGATTATTTGCCTCCTTGGTTCAGGAAGTAAGCTCCTTAGTGAAATCGGTGTAGTGCAGGGTTGGAGCAAATGCCTGCAGACACTGCTTACCTGTAGGACCTGGGAGTTGAGTAGCCCAGAATTATAGTAATGCATTAAGGACGCTATGCACATTTATAAGTATATCGAAAGGATTTCTCAGTTGAATTTTATACCCTGCCTTTTAGCTTGTTTTCATGTTTCATGAGCATATTAATTTGGCTACATTCCACCTTTCACTAGTTATGAGGTTTGCTTTGAGCAGAGCACCATTTGTAAGTCATAAGTGTACAAGCATCTATGAGCTATGATTGAGATTTCCCTCTTTGAATGTACTGTTTTTTCTAAAAGTTATTTTGGAAAACAGCCTCAGGAATTGTTTTTGTTCTTTTCAGCTTCTACCATAAAATTTGTGGGTCTCACTGTATATAAATGAAATAATGGGAACAACGTTTGTGTGATCAGTTACATCAGATCATAAACGCAGTCTGTCTGTGCTTCAGGACTTTGCTGATGGAGGCGCTTTCCCAGAGATCCACGTGGCCCAGTTTCCCCTGGAAATGGGCAGGAAGAAGAAGACCTCCAATGCTCTGGCAGTTCAAGTGGATGCAGAGGGAAAGATCAAATATGAAGCTATCGCTCGGCAAGGCCAGGGAAAAGACAAGGTGCGATTCCCGTTTCCAGGGTTTTTCCTGCATAGACAAATCTTTGGCGTGAGCTAAAGCGAAATAAATAGAAAACAAACAATTAAAACTACAGCTGGGATGTTGTTTATATGGCTGCACAATGCAGTTCTCTGGTAATCAGAGGAAAGCAAAGTGAGAGAGAAATGCAACAGTTGCATGGGCTTTGTGAGCAGGACTATCGCATGCAGTGGCATGGCCACCCACTAATCAGAGCTGCGAAGGTATGTGCCAGGAGAAAGCACAGGCAGACAAAATCCTGCTGTGTTCATTAATCAGTGATGCCAGCCTTTATTATGTTTCAGTGCTTATCATTAGGAAACGTTCCATCGTTTTGAGTTGGCGGTCACAACGGGTTGTTTCTACAGAAACGTCATTTTTGTCAAGCCAGACACAGGCAGTTTAATTGTGGATCTTTTCTTCCCCCTAAAAAACAGTCTGACTGTTATCTAAATGAGAGTATCTCACTGAGGGTGAATTTAAGCTGAATTTACCCTGCCCTAATGATGGGGAGCACATACCTGCATTAAAAGCTTTGTTGCATTTTGAAAGCCACATTGCCAATATTTTGTGTGATTGTGTTTAAGAATGCAAAGGGAGTAAATATGTACACACGTTGTTTGTAAGCTAAATTAATACTTTGTATCTTACCCCCTTGTTTTCTGCTGCAGATTATTTACAGTAAGTACACAGATCTGCTTCCAAAGGAAGTCATGAATGAAGATGACCCAGACCTACAGAAGCCAGATGAGGAGGCAGTCAAAGAGGTGAGTTGTGTAGGAGTATTGTGAAGAGGAAATGCTTACATTTGGTTGATTTTTTTCTTCCCCCCCATTGTTTGTAATTTTATCCAGTACATTTAACAGCTGGGTGTGACCCGCTTTTGCGGTAAATTCTTGAGTCAGCGGATTGATGGAAGCAAATAAATGTCAAATGAAATGGACTGGTTTTGCGCATCAGTGGTTTTCACTTTGACTCATTTGTAAGATGTAGAAGCGAATGTAGAGTAGAGTATGTAGAGTGGCATCAAAGCGCTGAGTGCGGTGTGCATTCCTCTGCTGCAGCTGACGGAGAAGACCCGCTCGGCGCTGGACAAGCAGGTCTCTCAGAAGATCGCGGCCGCCATGCCGGTGCGCGCCGCAGATAAGCAGGCCCCGGCGCAGTACATCAGGTAAAGGGCCGCGGCCTTGCGCCGCGCCCGCGCCGCGCCGCAGAACAAAGGGGCGGCGGGGCACCACCGAATAACCGCCTCCGTCCGGCCAAACTACATTTACCCTCGGGCCTCGCAGATTGCTTTTGTATAATTGCCAATGAAACAAGCTCTGGTTTTGAGAGATAAATCCGCTTTGCCTGCTGGGCTTTGAAGTTCGATCCCTTCGGTACCGTTTGTTCTATGAATCGGTTTTTACTGACTGCAGTGATTTGGTACATTTTCTATCAAATCTAAACCTTAAGAAAAACTTTTAAGAAATTTTTTGTTGTTTTTTTTTTTTTGTCAGGTACACACCTTCACAGCAGGGAGTGGCGTTTAACTCAGGAGCCAAGCAGAGGGTCATCCGCATGGTGGAGATGCAGAAGGACCCCATGGAACCCCCCCGATTCAAGTACGTACAGCCACACACCGCTCTCCCTGCGGTAGGAGGACACTCAAGGTCCCCTTAAACAGAAGTTAATGAAGCGTGTGAATTTACTTCACAGGATCAACAAAAAGATTCCCCGAGGACCTCCCTCCCCTCCTGCACCTGTGATGCATTCCCCAAGCAGAAAGGTACTGTCCTGTGGAACCAGAGGATGTGTTCGGGGATGTGTTTCCTGGCTTCGGCTTGTGAAAGAGTTAGAACACTGTGCAGTCAGGCAGTCCAGGACATGGTATCCTCTGTCTAATGAACCAGAGTCTCTTTAAATATAACGATGTGATCTATAAAGGCAAGATCACCTATAATTAGGTTATCTTGCCTTTGTTTTACGACTCAAAGGCAAGCTCGACTAAGTATTGACAGCCCGAATGGTGCCTTTTTTGCCCATGTTAATGTTATATTTTACCCTTTCAGATGACTGTGAAGGAACAGCAGGAGTGGAAGATTCCACCGTGCATTTCAAACTGGAAAAACGCAAAGGTAAATCTGAAGTCTGTTTCGGGGCCAATGCAGTCAAGAAAATGAACTGTAAGCAATTTGGTGATTCAAAGAAATTCAAACCTTTGAAGTAAGCAGTTTTCCTTCACTTTCCTAGGGTTACACAATTCCATTAGACAAGCGTTTAGCTGCGGACGGACGGGGCTTGCAAACTGTTCACATCAACGAAAACTTTGCCAAGCTGGCTGAAGCCCTCTACATCGCTGACAGGAAGGTGAGCTCCAGACATTTTTGCAATTCCACATTTGTCCAAAGCCAAGGTGTGACATGCGGACAGGCGTGATTCATTAATGGAGAACATTAAACTGAACCGGTCTGGTCCCATAGGCTCGAGAAGCGGTGGAGATGCGTGCGCAGGTGGAGAAGAAGATGGCGCAGAAAGAGAAGGAGAAGAAGGAGGAGAAGCTGAGAGAGCTGGCTCAGATGGCCAGAGATCGGAGAGCTGGCATCAAAGGCCACGGGGATAAAGGCATGTGGAGCCTCGCGCCGCTTCAGTGCTAACGTAGCTTAGCCACGTGCAAGATATGCTAAGAGTACAACACGGACAGTCATGAAACGGTGCGACTGTGTCTGTGAATGTGATCGTGTGGACACATGCTTCTCGGTACCAGTGTGTTAAAAGCCCGTAGACTGAGTTGTGGGCCCATTTCCTGTTGAAGCGCACAGAAGTTAAGGATGCATGCTGATGCTGGTCTCTGGCCTGACTGTCTTCCCTGTCCCCTGTCCTCTCCCAGGTGCTGAGGACACAGAGGTGCGAGAACGCGACGAGATCCGCCATGACAGGCGGAGAGAGAGGCAGCACGACCGCAACATCTCCAGGGCCGCCCCCGATAAGAGGTACGTACATGCATTTTAACACATGAGCCATTCCTGCAGAGTGTTTGTATGCATTGTGATATTTGTGTTACTGCACGTATAGCAAAAGATGTTAAATGCAGTGTGTGTGTTTGCACGCACACACATACACAAATTCATGCTCATACGCATACATAACATAACATAAAATGGCTGTTTGCAAAAGCTTACCCAAATAACTCTGTTTTCTGACACGTTATGTGATTCGTGTTTTATGCAAACGCCTAAACGAGCGAGACCAGGCAAAACTAAGCTGATTGTAGGCAGCTCAGAATTCCAGTCAAACAAAATTGAACATTAGCCAACTAATTGCAAAGTGTTATTTCTGTTCAGTTTGTTCAGGAGATGGAATGGAAGAGGAATTTGGCTTTGCTGGCAATATATATAGATTTTAGCTATTATGTTATGTATTGATAATGCATAGCTAATATTATGGCAGTAGCTTGATTAATTGATTGGTTTTGGGTATATTTTGTCATAAAATTAATCTTATTAATACAGCTAATTGTGGCAGAGGAAGATGGGTAGGCTTAGTATTATGTGGATAATTTAAGCAAGCTTGTTATTGAGGACTGGTTTTAGAAGTCCAGAGACTGTGCATATGACAAGACGATTTAGGTACTTGCTCCTCAGCAACTATTGGATAAAAAAGGAGTATTTGTAGTACTTCTGGTATTTGTAGTAGTGACCATAGTGTGGAATATTGAAATATGCATTCAAATGTCCTGGTATTGCTGTAATTTAAATGGTGGTGTTTGAGAAATGCTTTTTTTTTTAGTCCGTTTTTAAAACTTTATTGCATTCATAAATTAGTCTTCCTGGACGATGTTAAGCGTTCTGCACTTTTATGTGATTTGTTTGGAGTATTGAAAAGGGCCATATGTATGTCATACATTTCTCCAGTCTGACTGGCAGTTTAATTTTATTCATCGTGCTGAGCTTGTAAAGGTTGTAATTTTAAGTTGCCAGCAACTGAGAAGGAAGCATAATGAGTTCCGTTGTGTTGAGAAGTAAATAATAGCTTTGCATGAAATTGAACGGGACATGTTTGAATTGTTTGTTTGTGCCGTGTGTGTAATTTATTCAGCCGATAAAATGCATTTATGGCTCTAGCCCGGTGTCCATGGAGTTTGCTAGAGGAAATGCGCTGTTATATAAACGCTGTAGAGGGGAGACGGTCAGCTTGTTAATGGGCATCAGTTCAGAAACGGCCTGTTTGGGGGGGATACACAGATGTTTAGAATGCACAGATCTAAATATGTAATGACCTGTGTTCATTGTTAGCCTAACCTAATAATGTAAAGGTCATTTTGTCTATACAGCATGACTCGAGTAAAGTTTGTGAAGCATGAATGTGACATGGATAGCTGTTGACAGGCATCGTAATAAAGATAGATGACAGCCATCTCGTTTTTAACCATTGGTGTTCTGTTGTTTCAAATAGCATTGCATTTGTATACTAATTGCTTAGACTCTTGGCTGATTTTAGTCTTGGAATACTCTGAAGTGATTCAGAAGTAAATGGCCACTCATAATTTCTGTGGGAAATCCTCAATAGGGCCCAACTCTTACATTTAACACAGTTTATATTTGTTTATTGTTCATATGTTTTTACTTTGATTTATGTTACATTGAATTGAAACGCATCATCCGTGCTTTTTCTCATGCAGGTCGAAGCTGCAGAGAGATCAGGACCGAGACATCAGCGAGCTCATCGCGCTGGGTCAGCCTAATCCACGCCCCTCCGGCGAAGCTCAGTACGACCAGCGCCTCTTCAACCAGAGCAAGGTGCGCTGCCGGGGCTGCCATGGAAACGCACTTGCTGAGTTTAAATGCTCTAAAGCCATGTGCTTAACCTCTGCTCCGTCTCTCCCGCGCACAGGGCATGGACAGCGGCTTTGCCGGCGGAGAGGATGAGATCTACACCGTGTATGACCAGCCCATGAGGGGCAGCAGAGACATGGCCCAGAGCATCTACAGGCCCAGTAAAAACGCAGACAAGGACATGTACGGTGACGACCTGGACACCCTCATCCAGAGCAACAGGTAAGGCGTCCAGGGAACCCAAAACACCATGGGTATGGAACTGGACATAATTTACAAACTTAGCCCTTTTCCATTCATTGTATCAACAACATTTTTTTGACAATTAAAAAGTAATGCAACTTCATATTCATTTCTCCCCAGATTTGTACCGGACCGGGAATTCTCTGGTGCTGACCCTGGGTCTCGCAGGGATGGACCCGTGCAGTTTGAGGAGGATCCTTTCGGTCTGGATAAGTTCTTGGAGGAGGCCAAACAGCACGGAGGATCCAAAAGGCCATCCACTAGCGGACGCTCAAAGGATTACGACCATGACAAAAAGCGCAGAAAGGAATAATGTTTTGTCTATTTTTTTATTTTTTAAGGGGTAGGGTCACATTGATTAATTGCCGTCTTTTAACACGTCATAATTAGATTTGATACATAGACACTGTGGACTTGAGTTTTTTTTTTTTGTTTTTTTTTCCCTCCATCTTGCTTCACATGCTGAATAGGTGTTTACATGCCATCATTGTACTGGATGTAAATGCAGTTTTAAGTACGCATACCTGTGTTGCATTGTCAGCAACATATAAACCTGTCAAATGTCTCAAACCTGTTTTTAAATCAGGGAAAGATCACATTTGCGTTGTTCCCTCCATTTCTCTCGAGTAGAAATAAACATGTGCACCAACTTAGACAATATTTATCCTTCTCTCTTGTACAGTTATACTACAATAAATGTTGCATATGTGGAAAAATGTGCCAATGTTTACTTTATTCAGGCCATTCTTAGTCTGTGATGTAAAACTAGCTTTCTTCTTTTTACGTGAAACTAGGCTGTTTCATGCACTCTGCTTCATTAATTCCAAAAACTCAAGCACTATACAATTTATCTAACATTAAAATAACTCATTCGTTTACCTTTCTGCATACATTCTCCTTTGATTGTGGCCTCTTTTGGGGCGCATACCCTCCTCAGTATAATATTTAATCCAGGTGAGGCTTTTTTGGAAACCTGTGTCTTTGGCCTGACAAAATGAAGGAATGCGATGAAAAAAAAAATGCATATGCAATTCAACAAGCTTTTTTTATTTTTAAGGTTGCCGCTCACAAAAGGAAAGGTGCGGGTTTTTTTTACCAAGCCCAATTGTCCAGAGTACTCCCTTATTTCTCCAACAAAATAAATGTATAACTTGCTATATCTATTAGGAACCATCACTAAGTTTGTCAGCACGACATCAAGAAGACAGCGCAGTGCTCCTTGCACTAGGTAGCAGGCAGTCAATGTCAAAGCGTCAGAAAATTGGCGGAAAACATACCTATTTCTCTAAGTGATAAATTACCAGTCAGTTCTAGCTATGAAATCTTGGTTATCTATTACTGCTTGTCCGGCTCCATGTTATTTTGGAAACACTTGGAACACATTTGAGCAGCCATTTTTTTATAATGTAAGGTTACATCATCTGCGCTAGCAGTGTACACTTCAACTAGCAGGATAAGATTATTTAATGCATAATCACCGATATCAAAATTAACCAGAAGCGAATGAAACGGTGAACGAATAGAAAATACTGCATCTACGCAACATTTTCACAGCGCAGCGTTATAATGACAATGCCGAGTATACACTCCACGACCATGAACGACGGATCCCAAATCACTGATGAAGCACTATGCCCATTTAATTAATTTGAGTACGTCACTAAGTTCCAACCGGTTCCGGTTCCAACCTATTTTTCTCTTTGCCTAGCTAATACCAGAGGCTAATACACTGTATTGTACGGTTTTCTTCAGCAGCCGCTCATTCAGAATGAATGCTTGTGGAATTATACCATGTACGTAATTTTGTTTTGTTTTCGTTAGGAATAATCTAGAATTAAATAAAAAGTGAATTTTTATTTACTTATTTATTTAAAATCATTAACGTCTTCGCTATGATGTTTGAGTTGAAAGTTCACCGCTAAAAAGGAAAAGATGGCCGCCTCCATTGTGGAGCACGGGGAAGATGCCTTTAGGAAGTTGTTCAAATTTTACAAACGCAGAAAACCACCACCCGATTTCAGCGATGTGATCGACTTCTCCAAAGGTTTGAGAAATGAAAAGGTGAATAGTATCCACACAGCGAGCCTGACATCTACTCGTGAAGTGAAATCAGTCTCTGTATTTGTTGTTGAACGAACGGCTATTTCGGCTACTAGTTTCGGGCTAGCCGTGCGACGTTCCTCTGAGTGTTGTCATGTCCTGAAAGCTCATAGAGTCGTGGGTGGGTGCTATCAGTCAACAACCATACTGTTTTTGAGGCCCAATTCTATACCCAGGTGAAGACTGTATTTGTGCTTTTCAAAAAACTGTTGTTTACATAGGGTATTTAGAAATTAATTTGTATTTGGGGTGTGAGGTTTCTTGTAGCTACCTGACAATATTATTTCTGCAAATAATGACTATAATTCAGAGTAGTTAGGGTCAAGTTTAGATGTACATTTCCTCGAAGTGTAGGCTTTCTACATTCACCAGCCACTTTTTATTGACACCTGCTCGTAAACGCAAATATAGTCTGCTCTTCCAAACAGGGAACCATGCAGCTGCAGCTCAAAATATAAAGCATTAAGACATGTTGAAGAGGGTTTTTTCTTGCCACACATTATGCCCCTTATTACCAACTGAGCATCATTTGAATGCCACATAACACAAAGTGCTGTGCATTCCTTTATGGCCACAGTCTGCACTTTCTCAAATGGATTCATCCAGCAGGATAATGCACCAGAAGCACACAGCATCTCAGGCTGGTTTCATGAACATGACAGTGACTTTAGTTTACTCCAATGGCCTGCACATTCCCCAGATCTCTGTCCTATAGAACACCTTTGGGATGAGGTGGAACGGGAGGTTTGCAGAGTGAGGGGAAAACATCTGCAGGAACTGCATGATGCTATTAAGTCAGCATGGACCAAAATTCCTAAGGAATGTTTCCAGCACCTTGTTGAATCCATGCTGCAGAGATTTCAGAATGTTCTAGAGGAAAAAGGCAGTCCTACCTTGTACTTGATGCATGTACCTAACAAATTGACTGGAGAGTGTAGTCTCCCATGTTGCACAATCCTTTGTGGCAATGCAAATTACCAACATGAACACAGTCTGTTAACATTAGCACTGTATATCAATGTAACATAAGAAATGCATCTACTGTTTGGAGGACTTCTAGAGATATTAGCACTGTGATATGTAATAAATCATAGAATTACGCGATCACAATTATCTAACTGGATAAATCATATATCTTTCTAAATAAAGAAAACCAATGAACAGCTCAACACAATCTCTGGCTGTTGAGCGAGGTGTATTTTGTTAGGATTAGAGTGAAAACCTACAGGACGGCAGATCTCGAGGAATGGGTGGTTACCACTGCTTTACCATACGTCAAGCGCAGCAAATACATTGTTTCTGTTACTTTTCCCTGTATTTAGTTATGAGGGAATTCCTGTGCAGTATGTGGAAGCATTGTACTGAAGTGACCTTGGTTTTAGTTCAGGAGGTGCATTATTCAGAGCTCTGTTGTACTTGTCATTATCGTCGTAATTTTCTTTTTTAAAACATGAAAACATTTACTGAGGCATCTCTGTACTGTTTTGATTCAGTATTATAAATGCCATTCCCCTTTAATCAAGATTTTAATGTTTGAGAAATTGTTGTCACGGATGGTTTAAGCATAATTGTTTGTGCATGTAAAACAAAGAGTTTATTTTCAAAGAGATACTTTGGAATATGTTGTGCTGTTTTACTATTTGTCTCCGACATGTTGTGTGTTCTTTAAGTTGGTAATGCATACAATACATTTATATTCCATTGCTGTGTGCAATTGTGAATAATTTTATAAAATATTCTGAAATGTTTTTAGAAATTGAGACTAGTGGCAAATTTGATTTTATACTTATGTCTACCCAGTGTCTTTTAAAGCCGATGCACAAAAACTCAAGATCAGATTATCAACCTTATTAGTGTCTCTGTTTGGTTGGAAATAGTCATGTTTGTTTTACCATTTTAAAAAGAATGGTATTTTTTTTTAATGACCAGCACTCTCTTAATACGTGTATAAGTAAATTAATGTAGTCTTCCTGTTTTCTAGTGACATTCACTTTGAGTGTAATCAGATTCAGAACAGCATTTTTAATTTGCACATGGGACTGTGTATTACAAAATAATGTTGAGGTATCATTAATTATGAACAATTACCAAGTAACCCTTTTTATCGTGGGACTATGGGTGTGAGTATTGAGATGTATATGGCAATTTAAAAAGGGCCTGGTTACATTAATTATCATTATTAATGATTCATCAAGGCGCTGTTTTTAAAGCATCAATCTAACTGGTTTTTTTTATAAGCGTAGCTGCTGTGTCGAATAGTCCCAGAGCAAGTGTACTACACTATGGATGCTGGCACAGGGGTGAGCTGGGGGCTGGTGATTTGAAACGGTTCCATTACTGACAGCTTGTCTTCACGCCCAGGTGTTCAGTACTGAACTGAGCCCAGCAGCGGTCAGCGAGAGCGATGCTCGCCTCGCTGGACTTCAGCCAGTCCGGGACTGGAAGGCCTTTGGTCTCCAGGGTTATCCAGGTATGTGCAACTTGAAGGAGCGGTCCTTCTGTCCTGCTCATTTAAAATAGCCCGTTTGTCCAGAAGAGAGACACTGTTGTAAGTTTACTGTTACAGTAGAGATTTGTCTGTGTGTTGCATGCAATGCAACACACGCAATCTTGCATGGAATTTGGCCACACTTTACATTAGAGGTCTTGTTCCTGTGTAACTACACATTTAAGTACTTTATATTTAAAGCGCATATCTGTAATGACAGAGTTTTGTTGTTTACTCCTATAATACATATCATGAACTTGCATTGAGCTTACTTTGTTTAGGATAAATATGTAATTGCATGTAATTCGACAGGTGGAAAGTTGCTGCACTGCTAACGGTTACTTTCCCCACAGGGTTCATTTTCATTTCCAACCCGTTCCTGCCCGGCACTCAGCAGTACTGGGTGAAGCAGTGCATGAAGGTGTACCCACAGAAACCGAACGTGTGCAATTTGGACATGCACATGTCCGCATCAGAGACCGGGCATATCTGGGAGGATAGCTCACAGCTGATGAGGTGAATAGCGGGTTACATCACTGCAGCCTGTGTACATTCAGTCACTTCATTCTACAGCAGATTGTATAACTTTGGCCAACTTGCTTCAGCACGTTCTTGGACATTCTGAAAATGTTTTCTTCTCAGGTCACACTTTTACTACTGGCTACTCATGTTTTAGACCACTTTCAAATGATGTAAAGTACATTTTACAGTTTGGTTAATGATGGGCCTCATGCATGTGTGCAGAGTTTTTAATATCAGTTCTGTCCATAACTTGGTTTTTGAGGTTGTTTAGCAGCAGTGTTCAGTCTTAAGCAACTAGATGTAGTTATGTTGACGCCCATTTGATAAGCCGTTTTAAAGCTTCATTACCATTGTTACTGATTATGAGAATTACAGGGTATAGGAGAAAGGCTCAATAAAATAATAAATCAGTCATTTTATCTCCTCCCTGAAAAAGGATTATTTCATTACCACAGGAGCAAAGTGTCAGGAAAGAGGGAACCCAAAACACTGCTGGAGAAGTTGCGTTGGGTCACTTTGGGGTACCACTATAACTGGGACACCAAGGTAGTAGCTTTTGTTTTCTTTACTGTCTGATTGTGTGAAGGAGTATATTGGCTTTTTATCAAGAAGTTGTGTGATGTGATATATTTAAATAACTTGAATAATATATAATTAATTATTGAATAATGTATAGTGTACAGTACACCCCTGTCTGGACATTGTGTATAATTGTTTTATAAAAATCTTTTATTTGGATTGTGTGGTTCTGGGTTCAGTGTTTTATTTAAACATAATTTATTTGCAGTCAAATAAAACTATAATGCTATTCTTTGTTCATTCTCCAAAATAAGTATCACCACTTAATTGTTAACAAATTAATTGTTCCACAATGTATTCCATATATTAGCAGTTTTTCATGCTACTTATTCTAGTTCACTTCTCCAGGGGAATTCACTCAGTCCTGGATCTTCTGAGGGCTGTTTGCTCCTTTCAAGACAGTTCATCTCTAATTGTACAGGCATGACGCCTGTCTTGTTTATATGCTAATTACACAAAAGTGTTTAGTCTTCTGTCGTATTAAATCAGTCAGGAATTGCACACCGGATTCATTAACTGTGATCTCAGTTTGACATTGCCAAATGTCTGACAACAATCTGTGAATTTTAAGCAGGGTCCCCCATCCACTTAAGGCTGAGGAGGGGAGGTGCAGGCTCAACTGAGATCAGAGGCATTCCGGGCTAATTGAGCTGTTTGGGACGGCGGCTCGCACGATTATTTATTGATTACCGATTTCTGCCTCTGTGCGACTACGGAAACGCATTCAGAAAACAAAAGAATAAAATTGTTGAGTTTCATTATTAGTGTGAATCGTTCTCTTAGGCTGGATTTTAAAATTGATTCCCATACAATTTTGAACCGGTTTCTTCAAGGGTGGGATTATTTTTTGCAGTTTTTAGTAATTGCAGATTTTAAATTTGAGAACTTGTAAAGCCTCAATATGCAGCCAAGAAACTAAGATGTTTGTTTCTTGTATGTGCATTTGAATGCAGTCTCTATTGCAGCTGATTTTTGCACTGAGGGATGCATATAGACTGCTCATGCACTGTAACTTCTGTTCAATTCATTTGATTGTATTCATCTTTTATTATCTCTGTGCTTATTTTGCACCTCCTGTGTTTTACAAATGTATTTGATTATAGATGCCTTTAGATTATAGAAAGCACTACGTAGGTGATAATAATAATAATAATAATAATAATAGCACATTGTAGTCTTCATAATTGTTATTTGTACATTTTGATGCACATGCTAGTCTGGTAAGGCAGAGGTGAACTGTAGGTTATGTGTTTGTGACCTCAGAGGTGTCATTGCATCATTGCAGACGTACTCCGCAGAGCAGCACACGCCCTTCCCCGCAGACCTGCACGCTCTGTCCAATCACGTGGCTGCAGCCTGCGGGTTCCCCGGCTTCACCGCCGAGGCCGGGATCCTGAACTACTACCGCTCGGACTCCTCCCTGGGGATCCACGTGGACGAGTCGGAGCTGGACCACAGCCGGCCCCTCCTCTCCTTCAGGTAAACGGGGGGCTGGAGGAACGCCTGGGATGTGGGTATGGGAAGAGAAAAGGCAAGGCCGTAAGCCAGCAGTGATTTTGGTGTGTGTGTGTGTGTATGTGTTGTGTGCACGCGTGTGTGTGTTGTGTGTGTATGCACGTATGTGAGTGTGTGTGCTTGTGCCTTTTTAGGGGATTTGCAGCCATTGCCTTCCTTGTCATATATATGATGAGGATTTTATTTTTTTTCTGAACACTGCACTGCTTTTGCCTTAGGGCTGAAGTGGAGGATTTATCAGGTGACACCCATTTCACATGGGTTACAGACAGATGATTTAAAGCTGAGATGAAAATTGTGTGAACATTCCTGTAAAATAATTTGCGGTCAGAGCAGCATTGTAGCTTGCGACGAGCTGGTGCTGATGCTGATGCTGTTGTGTTTTTGGTGACAGTTTCGGGCAGTCCGCAGTCTTCCTGCTGGGCGGAGCCAGAAGGGAGGATCCCGGCACGGCCATGTTCATGCACAGCGGTGACATCATGGTGATGTCAGGCCCCAGCCGCCTGCTGTACCATGCGGTGCCTCGCATCGTGGCTGCCCCGGCCGGGGCCCCCCTGCCCCCGCCCCTGCTACATGGGCCGGACCAGGACACCCCCACGGACTGTTTGGCCCAAAGGGTGCAGGAGGGGGACTGGGCGGTGTGCGCCAGGTACATCCAGACGTCCCGCATCAACATGACGGTCAGACAGGTCCTGGGGCCAGGCCAGACCTTTCCTTCAGTGACCCAAAGACGGGCGGAGTCTGCAAACACACAGACCTATCATGAGTCAGAGTCAGAGGAGGATGAGGACTCAAACGCCAAAAAGAGAAGAAACGGCTCGGACAGCTCTGTTAAGTCATGACAGATATGCCAAATATCATTATGTATTCATAAAGGTGATTACTCTCCTCCTTAATTTAAGAAATACCCAGGTTAAAATAAAATGTGTTATTAGTGTATTTTACATCTGTGTGGTACTGAATGATTTATTTCACTTTGGGAGATGATCGCACTGTTTCTACACATCTTGCTCCTTGTTCTTTTACACATGCCCTATGCAGACCTAGTATTAGACCTCGTATCAGATGTCATTGTCACCGCCACTGGTCGGACGCGAAGGTCACCGCTTAGAGCTTTCTTGAGGAATAGGCAGAAACTCGGTTCCAATCGATTCCTCCACGGCTTCAGTGTTATGATATACAGCCTCTGATTTTTCCACCCAGTTACATTTCCATTTCATTGCTGGCCTACGGTGGATCTATAACGGCAGGGAAACCGTCCAATAACAGGTTCAAAGGTTCAAATACAGGTTCAGCCTCCGACGGTTTTGCCAACAATGCCTCGAGTATGAGCATTATCTAGGGCTGATATCCAGGGCCCTATATTTTCAGCAGACTAGTTTTATAGGCGCTAACTGAGTCTGCCAATACTCAGTTGTCAATACTCTCCATCATGGAGCCACCTGTTGTCAATAACAATCACATAATTACTGTACCTGAATCATCTGAATTAGTAATTTAATAATTCTGTGCACAGCTGCGCATTGATTCTGAAAGTGGTGCTCATTAATATTTTACATATACATAAATAGTCAGTAACAGAATATGATTTTGTCGGCTGGTGTTTTTTTTTTTTTTTTTGGTTTCGAGGGGAAATAAGCACTGAATTATACATGCCTTTTGACAATGAATATTATAAAAGGTTACCTTGTGTAGAATAACTACACTGAAAATTTAAAGCCAATAAGTATGTTTCAAAGGTTATAATTTTGCCAAGAAAGCAATAGAAAATCTAAGTAATCAAGTTTTTTTTCTGCTAGGTAAATGCTTTCCATCACATTTAAAAATACTTCTTGTTACACTGCGATGACAATTTATGCATCGCTTACAACTACTGCAAATGGTGTGTAAAACTTATATTCTCTTAATCCTTTAGCTCACACCATAGTGTGTCTTAAGTAATCTAACACTCCACTTCACTGCAAAGCTGGAAAACCTTGCATGGTTTTTTTTTCTTTTACAGTACATGTTGAAACCTATTTAGCTTAATTTGAAAGGTCTGTATACTTTTAAAAAGCGTAAATTGCTTTTATGAAAAAGGTTGGCCATTTTGTATGAAAGAGATAAACCACAGCTGCCTTGTTATTTCTGAATTGGTTGAATGTTACAGTGACTGTTTTTAAAGAGGAGCAACTACAGTCAATTTTGTTTTCCTAGCTAGTTAGCAACAGCTTGGAACTGTCATTTTTCTCAAGTTCTGATAACAACAGAGTTTAGATCACATGCTCACATCTCCTGAATAGGAGTCCCACTTCAGAAACTAAAAACTTTTCCAAGCACAGGAACAGTGAGTTCTGTGAGTCCCCTTTAAGATCGTTTCAGTCATAAATCATAGTCAGAAGCCAGATTTGGATCGGAACCAAAGATTTATGATCCACTATCCTCATCATATCTATTCCATTAATTCAATCATTTGATTGTATCAAACTCATTATGGTCTGTGTTCATCTAATTTGCCTTTCCATCACATCTAATTGCATGGTTACGTGTTTGATTTCGGTCGCTTTAGAGACGCAGTGGATTTCGGCTGAACTGCAGGCTACTGAATCAAGCAGTGGGATTGTGATTCTTACCTCTGCAGTCTGAAGTGCATCAGAGGTTCTCTGCTCACCTTCATTTTCTCCCTTTCTCCTTTTTTAATCAATAAACAATCTTTAAAAAAATGACAAATTAATGTTAACCTTTTAGTAATTCCCTTCTGTATGTAGCATTTTTTTTAAACAAACATTTTGGTTGTCCTTTATTAAACTTCAATGTCCATCTTGAAATGATTAAACAACAAGAATCCTCTCATTTGAACTAACTGGTCTGCATCATTGAGGTTTTTGAGTTATCACTCAAACATGTTACTACAGTGTCGTCGGTATGAAGTAACACTGTTACATGCACTTAACCTTGACAGTAGCTCTGTAGAGTCGTTTACAGGTTACAGAAGTACTCCGGTCCAGGTCCCTTTAGGAATGCAAATGGTATCCATGCAAAATGCAAAAAACGGTTCTTGCTGTCACCCAACTCCCTCCTCCCACCCCCATTCCACTATCTTCCTAGGAGCCCCTCTCAGGACTGGTAACTTCACTAAATCTGCTTTTGTGTACTACTTGCATACTATTCTATTATATACAGCATAATCATGTCTGGTGTTGGGGCCCTAATAGAAATCAGAGTCAGATAAATTATTTGGCGTCAGATACATAAATTATGGTTAGATGATATTGGCTTTGTCCTGGTCTTAAGGTTACATTCCATCCTTCAATCTTTGGACACTTCTGCCATTTGGTGTGTTTGAGCAGAGTCCTTCAACACTAAATAGACTTGACCTTTAGCGAAAGGTCAGGGGTGCTGTGCATAATCTGTTCAATCTGGTCAGCCACTGTCAGACGTGTCAAAGTAGGAGGAAGACTGCCTCTGACAGGCCCCAAGGGAAGCGGTTTGACAAGGAGCCACTAGGCCAGGACACGCCAAGAGGGCTGCTACCACAGCAGTGGAGCAGTTCTGCCAAAATAGGTGGGTAGAATGAGCCATACTGGATAATTCATTTGATCACATTTCGTAAGATATATTTCACTGCTGTATTTATGCTTGACTGTTTTGTTAAGAGAATTGAGGTAAATTTCCAAATTTAAAATTATGGTACAATTTCAAGTGATTAATAAGTTTTAATCATTGTTACTGTACAAATACCATCTTTTAAAATAGCATTGAGGGCATTAATCACTGTGATTGCAACCCACCATAATTACAGCTGGCAATAATATCTTAATAATAATATCGTAGTGCTTTATATCACCTGAAAGAAATTAAAACCGAGGCTTTGCTAAGCTCTCAGCACCTATCAACACCAACAGCTATCGATTCTCCTTTCTTTCCATCATGACGGTAAACTGGTTTTAATCAATTTACTGACTAGAGAGCATATGACAAGTATGCTGAATCAGTTAGCAAGAAAAACCAAACCACTTGTATGCAGAAGCACACCTCTGATACACTTGCCTGTACACAGCTACTGTTTGGGAAGAGTTGTGCCGCAAATCGTAAGCGGACAACCTTACCAATTAGGCCCTTTTCTCATCAATTCAGTCTTAGGCAGCTGACAGTGTTAGTACTGTGAATATTGTGCAAGTGTGTTCAGAGGAACAGAAAAATGAAAACATTAATCCGTATCAATGGTTATACAATGAAGTGCAGATGTGGATTAAAGCCAGTGCATAATGTCTAATTCATTTTCTTTTGGGGAAAGTGCAAATGCAGGATAACACTGGAATAATTACTGGTTGTCATTTTGGTTATGGAAGTGTTAAATATATGGTAGATTGGGAGGGGAAAACAAACTGGTACAGAAGAAAGCTACAATATGGTATTTTAGACCACAATAAATAGAACTCTCTGCTCATTAACAAGAACATTTGTTACTTCCAAACATCCTTGTGAACATATAACTAAACTAATTAGAGCAAACTAATATGTTTTAATGTTTTACAGGATGAACCCTTTAATATCATGTTTGAAGTCTGGTGAAGAGTAAAGAATTAACAAATATCAAATGGCATTGCTGTGTTTTTTACTGTGCATTAGAACTTGCACTTCATTCTTTTTTATTCATTTTATTCAAATTTATTAATAGGTTTAAATTGATTGGTGAGCATAATGCAACCAGTGAATAAAACTCTTGAGAATGTTAGTTTAATACTCTCTGTCTCCTTTTTATTTCTTTTTCATGCAACAATGGCTCTTCTTCGCTCCCATTTACACTGTTGTTCCCATTGTCTGTTGGAAGACAGCCACATTGATTTTTCAAAAGTGCATCATGCTCATTTGTTAGCTTTTCAAAAACAACATCCAAAGACATCCATCAATTCCAAAATCTTCTCTTCAACAACACTGTCTGGAGCTCGGAGCGTTAATAATAACAAAGACTGTAATAATAATTATGATGACACTCCCCAAGGATGTCTTGAGGCATTGACATTTCTTGCCCATGGGCTTTAGCAGGCACCAGATACACGTGAATACCATTCACCCAGTCAAATATCTCTTTTTGTTTACTATTTATTTTATTTTTTACTGATTTGTTTGTTTACTAACAGCATTCAGAAGCAGAGGAAGTATGTGTGTGTGAGTGTGAGTGAGAGAGAGAGAGAGAGAGACACAGAGAGAGACAGAGAGAGAGAGAGAGAGGGAGAGGGAATCACAAAGCCAACAGTAACAAAACCATCTTTGTGACAACAAGGCCTTTCTCATTCCTCCTCATGGCCCCATAAATGCCATTTGTCTGGCAGCCAGGGCCAATCAGTGTTAAATAATGAAGCAAAGTGACAGGTATTGCTGGGGTCCTTGCCGGAAAGAACATCCCAGCTTTGTGCGAAATGCACCGAAGCAGTCGCAGCGCCTCCTGCTGGCCGCCTGCTGTATATGTAAATAAACCCCACCCATTCTGTGGCTCTTCGTAATTATGTGGCAGCTGAAAATCTTATGGCCCAGTCCTTCAAAATCAGTGTAGCTGTGCTGATAAGCTCATCTGTTATTATCAACTGAAAATGAAGGCAAATAGAGAGAAATGAATGTGTGCTACAGATTTTGTCCAGTGCCCAGAATGATGCTGCCCTCATATTGCCTGGTATCGCCATTTCTGTAGCTTCTACCCCCACAATTTGTGTAAGAAAGGTATAATTTATATATGATACGTAACAACTGACTGCATCCTATCATTACAACATATATTGATGCGACAAATAGCCATTCGTTACAATACTACTGTATTGGATTGCATGGCTTAATTCTTTTATGATTTCTTTTTTTTTTCACCTGATTGGCATATATGTGGTCTGTTGTTTTCATACATGGCTGGGCTGTTCAGATCGCATATTTTATCATGTTGCAAAATGCATGTAGGAGCTCATAATAGCTAACAAGGAGCTTGTTCATATAATCTTACATAGGAAGCACAGTCAGGGACACAGCTGCCCTGTAGCAATGAAGCTAGCGACCGTACATGTGACATGCTATAAGTATCTCTTAGACTGACTGTAAAACGATGAACCTAGAATAAGCATAAATGCACACATTGGAATTGATTTCTTGCATTTTGTGGCCTGAGGTTCTTTTTATGAAATGTTGAATTGTTAAACTAATAGGCTACCTTGAAAATGACATGCAATGAAATAATAATTAATGTTTTACATATGCATAGCAATAGTCATCTGCATGAAATCATGAAATCATGTTTGTGTGTGTGCATATGTGTGTGTGTGTCTGGTGGCAGGCTCATGTCACTGCTGATGTAATCACAGTTGCACCTTATTTTGCTTGCTATTGTAATGATGCTAAAATACCCAACGGAAATGTATTCTGAATTCCCTAATGAATTTCTTTATTACAAAAAGTGTAAGTTCTGTGTGTAGCAGACATTTCTGAAGCCATTTGTGCTCATATGTATTCTGGCAAGGAAATTATTTTGAGGAAATATTGTTCCAACAATAACAGCAAATAAAAATCCTGCTAAATTAAGCTATTCTGCTGACAATAATATATGTCATTACAATACACGGTGTGCTTCACATTGAATAATTCATTACATAGAAGTCAAACCACAACACACACAGATTATCTTAGCAGATCTCATTTCAGCACACGCATACACACACACACACAGATAACATAAACATGCACAGGATAATTACATTTGAAAAGGAACAGCATTTGCAAAAATGAATAAAAAGAATTATTTTTAAAAAGTAATATTTATTTTCCACCATTCTTTATACAAATTTCCCTCGTAACTCCTTCATCCATTTGCTCCACATTGGCTCATTTTCATCAGTTTTTACTTGACTTCAGCCTGTGATTCCCATTGTGCTCAATTCAGAGTTTAACTGCAGCGGTGGTGCTACAGCACATGGTTTACTGCTTCCACAAATAAAAGGTCAAGAAGCTCTCAACAAAAGCCTGCATCTGCCTGCCACAGATACCGGTCCAATCCAGCAAAGTGGGATCAGAGCGACACAGTTGATGATGATAGATTCTAACCTTCATATTTCATCCCGGTTATTCGATATTGTTGACAAGTTATTCAAATAACTTCAGTGTGAAATACAGAAGACATAAAATTTGATGAAAAAGTGGATTTTTTAAAAAGTAATTCAGAGCATTTTTGGAACCTGCCCTTCTTCAAATAACTGTTTTGCATTTTTTTTTTACATTTAGGAAGTTCCCTTTGTGACAACCCTGGGATATCAAAACCTGTAAGAATCTACCTGACAGCCAGTGTATTGTCTGTATTGTCTTTGTGTTACTGTTTCAGTGGAAAAGTCTGTTAGACAGGCTACCGTGTTCAGTGGAGTACGAAGGCATAACAGAACACACAAATTCCAAATTTATCACCGCAACAAGGCAGGCCAGGCTAAGATTATGATCTGTAAGATCGGGCCTTCTAGCAACTACCCTGTAATAAATAAATAAATACATAAATAAATTACAAAGAAAATAGCCTTTGCAGCCTACCCACTTTGACACACATACACACACACACACACACTCACACACAAACACACTTCCCATAAATATAGTAGCAATGAGGTCCTGCTCAATCACACCCCCACACATATTTCCAGTGCTGAAACTCCTGCACACATTCCTGGCAACCTTTGGTAACACATCTATTCCAATGTGGAAAGGCCCTGCTTTCCCAGATAAAATTGTATGCTGGCAGAATGATGTATGTAGTCATATAATTTTTTATTGCTGCCACTTTATCTGCTCTTCCTGGCGGCTCAGTCTTTTACCTTGTTGCTTCCTTTCCTGCTCCTATTACTTTTTAATTACCGTTCACAGGCAGGTGTGACGGCATGAAGGAGTGGGCGCGCTGGGCAAAAACAGCTCGTGGCCCGCCCACTCGCCCCGCCGCCTCTCCGTCTTAAATTAGCCACACGGCGCGCGCGCTGGCGAGGCCGAGTCGCTCCATGCATTATTCACAGCGGGGAGATTTATGGAAAAGTCCGCACGCACGCATCCATCACCGGGCAGGCGGGCGCAGCTTGTTATGATCAGAATGCAGTTCATTTGGATCGAAGCGTTTCTGTTTTCACGGCGACCGTTTGTCTTGAAAGTTGGTGCCGTTTTACAGTGGGAGGTGTATCGGCTGTGTCAGCTGACGGCGTATTTTATGCAGGAGCTGAACTTGCGCTGTCATTTGTCTTTCAACAGTTGAATAAATAATGGGGGAAACTAGACGTCAATACGCGGTATGTCTTCCTGCTGTAGCCGGGGGGTTATTCAAGGATATCCTTCTTCATAAATATATAATCCCATCAGACTACAGTTTAAAATTAATATAATCCTTACAAGATAAAAATAAATGTAATGACAAGAGGGCAAATAATATGATGAACAAGCAGAGGAGGGTGAGAGAAATGTTCAGCTGTCATTTTTTCAGCATAACTGTAGTGTTCTCATGTACACTGTGTAGAGCATGTCATTTTGAATTTCCTTTTGGGGGCTGAGCTGCAGTGTATTATTGCGACAGGACAAAAGATGGCTTTCGTCCGCTTTGTTGACTTCACCTTCGCCACTCTCGTTTTGGGAGATAATGAGGGAACATTAGGTTTGCAAATTGGGGCAAAATTGCATTTGCTATGTCATTTTTATAATCACTGCCATTACCAATAATTGCTGCAGTCACATTGAAATGCGTGATGCTGCTGAAAAGGTCCAGGGAAAATGGGTGGTCCTCCTTTGCGGCAGGAGCATATTCCCTTGGTGGAATGCTCCCCCTAGTGCTACAAAGAAGGACTGCATAATCACCGCACTGGTACCGCCTCTCCTGTCTCCCAATCCCCTTTCCAGGTTTGGACGAAAATTTAGCCCCATGCATTTTTGTCTTTTATTAATCCTACATAAGTCCTTGAATTACAATTGAACGATTTCATCTGCATAATCTTGTTTCCTCCTTCTGCTGTGTTTATCTGTTAACCGCACAGACAGTTACTGTGGGAATCTCCTCTCGTCTGCTGGAGCCTATATTCAATTCCCTGCTTTGTAATTCAAAATGTGCAGAGATTTTCATTTAAGAAGCTGTTCACGTGACTGCCAGCCCTGAGAGATAAGAACGTTATAGCCGGCCAATTTAAATAGGAGTGCCAGCATTGGGATCCCCAGTCAGGGGTCTTGCTGGGATGCGAGGTGCTTGAGGCATGATTGAAATTGTGTACATTTGCATCAGTTTATTTTCAGCAGAGTCATTAAAACGCTTGAGCAAGCATGTTGTCAAGCTGCCTTCTTCTCCATGTTCATCAGTACCAAACTTTTATTCTCTAATGCAAAATAGCATTGTTTCTGTGGCTGGAAGCAAATTTGCCTTCGATAAATATGGTCAAGAAACAGAGAAAAACACTCTTTTTTTAACTGAAACATGACTCCAGGGAATCAATGCTGAACAATTTCAAAAACTCAAATACAAGGTAAGAGTTTACTATAATACAGAGCCAATGAGCCATGTCCTATTCCTGTCCAAAGAAAATAAACCACTCTGTAACCGAGACCAACAACTGACGTCCTTTAGTGGTCTCTGAAAAGACAAAGCTGCTTCGCTGTCTGCCAACATTGCTGTCAGGCAGCACAAAAGCTCGCTGAATGAAGCTCCACGTGCTTGATTGTGGGGGCCTCCCCAATCTCCATGTAGATAATCACTTACCTTGCTTTCTCCGCACTGGGATAATAACCTCACTTCCCTAATTCCCTAATAACCCTGCCGAGAAAAACAATCCCACTCTGTTTTTTTCTGGTCTCTTCGTTGCGTTTCTAGGCTTTTGATCCAAGTGTGATTGTCCCTAGCCATTTGTAATAAGGTCAAGCCTACTTAACGTCAGCGAGTTGTTTTCCATCTGTGTAGTACATCTCCACAGAGCTGAGAGGTAACCTTGTGTATGTGTGTGAGTGTGTGCATGTATATGTGTGCGTGTGTGTACGTGTGCATGTGTGTGTGTGTGTGTTTGTGTGCATGCTCATGTGTGGGAGCGGGAGAAAGTCTAGGTTTTGGATGATACCTTGAAGTATCATTGAAAAACCACACTGTGACTTAGGAAGTGGCATTTCCAAGTTCACATATGTCCAATGAAAGCATGAAAGATACCGGCACTCTCGCTGCTAAAGTAGATTTTAATGGAGTTTACACAAGCTGATAGCTTCAGACCTGACTGGCTTCACATCAAACTTTCCATTGCATTTGGGCTAACAGCTGCACTCAGTCGCCTTCTAAAATAATGATTACAGAGGGACTTACACCCTACTTCTGCTTTGTGTCAGTGTTGTCAGCTTCGCCCTCCATGGATTTCTTTCATCCTCGCTGAAATTCTGTTTTATAATCCTTCAGTGATTAGATATTGACTTAGGCTAGAACTCCCACAATGCACAGAATCCCCTGCAACGTTTTGAGCACGGCCATGTTCCTTATCAACCAGCTCCAATTGTCAGGGTGGACATTCAGCACCCCAAAGTTAATGATATTAACCAGCTGCTTTTAAATCCTGGCTCCTAATCTCATTGAATGTGTAAGAGGAGGCTGATCGCCAAGGAGAGCCGTTTGAGTAAAAGTTTACTTCCAAATTCACAGCAGGCACCAAAATAAACAAATTCATTATTCTGATCTAAATCACTATATTCCATTTATTTTATTTATTTATTGTGTACTGTATCTCTACATGGTTTTTGCTGGTTTTAAAAAGGAATGCTGCTTCAGCATGTATTCCATAATACACAGGAAAGGAGAGATATGCATAAACACTTTAATGGATGCATCAGTCAAAGAATAAAGGCAACTGTCTGTGTTCAAAGCCTCACTGGTATTAAATAACTATTAAATTCACTTAGGCCAGCAAGCGTTTTGACAAAGCTTTGACATTTGGATACTGGGACAAGTAACTACCCCCTTGGGAGCATCAGGTATAGCAGAGATATCATTACCCTCCCATAACAAATGGAGTGACATTTTTATTTGAAGTCATTCTCTGCCGTCTTTGCCCAATGTGAGACAGAGTCTAGTCTCATCATGTTACGCCATTAACTTCCTGCTGACTGAGAAGGGATATAAGCACTATTCTGATTTCAGAATTCAGAATAGATTTCTGTAATATAATAATATTATCTGGAGGTGGGAACTCAGCAAAACATTCAGCAAGATGCCAACAACCCCAATTAATTTTACAGCCCGTTTTAGCACAACTAAGAATATCTTAATAATATTGTGATAACACTCCAAGTGATCTCCAAAACAATAGTCCTTAACACTGCACAAACCTGCCTTAAAATATTTGTGAATTGAAAGGTACAGCCAAACAGCATTATGAATTAACATTACAGCATTTAGTAGATGGTCTCATCAAGAAGGCAATCCATTTATGCAGATGGATATTTTTTTACTCAAACAACTTCTTTTCTGTACCTTGGTCCAGGGTACAACAGTAGCACCCCAGGTGGGAAATGAACGCACATGAGTCACAAGCCGGGTTTCCTAAACATTATACTACACTGCTGGCCTATGAATAAGTAAATTAAATTAAAGGTGCTAATTAAATAGTCTTATTAAAGGGAAATTAATTGTAGTCTTATTAAAGGGAATTTGGAGATTATATTCTCAACGTACTATTTTAAAAATGAAAATATTTACGATAAAATGGGTTGATGCTGCACATAGTTAATGAAAAAAAAGCTTTTATATCATCAATGAACTAAAAAACATTTTAGCTGGAAAAATGAGATTATAGCTTGGCTTCTAGATATGCATCAGCACTGAAACAGATTTGGCCATTTGGCATTGAATTACTGTGACTCATAATGAGAAACCTTTAAGTCAATGTATTGCAAAGCAATAAACAGTGTAATACATCAGAACCATTTATATTATTTTTTGAATGTTATTAAATATCTATCAGTCTACTGTGATAAATTGCTTATATTCTAATACTTTTTCTTGCTGATATGAATATTTATTTCTTTAAAAACTGCTCACCAAGATGAGTGGGAATGGACTCTCTTAATGGCTACATTATGCCTACTCAAAGCCTCATGCGTTTCCTGTCTTTCGTCCAACAAAATTGATAGCCTGGACCTGCAATAATGGGAACATATTCATCTTTCTAAGACCCTGTCACTTGAATGAAAATCACACCAATGGACAACATTATAACATTGATAAATAGTCCAGTAGCATTTGCTTGTTAACATGTCACTCTTATTTATTGTCTCGCAGTCTGCAGGTGACAAAGAGAATTGAAGCTGAATGAAATGCTGATATGTCGGCTATCCACAAATTATAATCTGTCACTTCACATGTAAAATGATAGAGTTTGTGGGAATGTATCATATGCATATCCTTCACTGCAGCTTCCTAGCTATGCTCACTACATTTGAGCAGGCCAACAACGAACAATAACAGCCCAACTATGAAGTGTGCGAAAAGAAGCGGACATAATAAAAACACAGCAGCTGTAGTAGTATTCTCTACTCCAGAGAGATGGTGCACACTGTGAATATAACTTCTTTATTGTTAAATGTGTTTGGCAGTTATGTTTGTGCTTGCAGTTATCCTGGCTCTGCTCATGACTCGTTCGTCTTGGCCAACGATGACATCTATACAATCTTTTCAGGGAGACTGCTATCTGAATGTTTGACTGCTGGGGAATGAGAGCTTGTTAAAGAGATGGTCAACATTATACATTATACCCAGAGCTCCAAGACCAAAAGCATTCATTTGCTATCTGTGATATATATTCAGTGCTTTTTGAAAGAATATTTTGAATGCTTAAAATACAATTCAAATGTTTGGATGAGTCGAGTAATTGTGTGCTGGTAGCAGAGAGAACATAAGTGCTGCACCAACAGCACGGAGCAATAATGATTCTCCATAGCTTGGCAAGAGTCTTGATTGGCCAGGTCACAGTCACATCATTAGCAGCGAGTCCACTTGGAATAGTAGTACTTGAGCTTGTTGGGTTGGCTAAGTTAAAAGAACTGATTTCCTCACCTCTTTTGATCAGCATCGGTCTGTCGCATCCGCACTAAACAGCTGCATGAAAATGAGGACCGGAAAGCTCGCCCCGGGCTAACCACATCCAGAGAAATACAGAACGCGGGCATGGAAGGAGAAGTGAGAGTATGCTGCAGTAAGGAAGTGGCATCTAGAGTCGGGGGGGGGGGGGGGGGGGGGGGGATGCAGCCTTCAGAGAACTCGACCAGATATTTTGTTGCCTCATCGAACATTTTACAGGCTTATTTCGGCTTTGACTCGCACCCTGGTAAGCGTGAGATGAAGCACTGCATGTTGGGAAGAATCAGTCCGTACAGTAAGTCACAGAGCCGCCCTAGATTACGGAGCGAAACGCTCTGTGCTGACGGCCTGCTGGCACACACTCACCAAGAGTCCCGAGACTGACAGATACTGTGACACGCCGCACACTTCCTGTGTCTGATCCCCTATCAGCCATCGTGACAACTGAAATCTGCGCCCTTGGTCCAAAAAGCACCACCGCTTGATTCTCCAGGGGAATCGGGAGGAAGATTAGTCTAAACTTTGAACCATTCACCTTGATCAGATTTTGTGTGTGTGTGGTTTTGATGTTTCTGGATGTCTATTTTTTCTTTTCTTTTTTAATCTCTTTCCTCTCGAGTTCTATTGGTTTGCTATTAGTGAGGTGGTCCTTGTGTGGACTGATATAGTGATATTTTCCAAAACTATGAATATATAAAACCTATTAATGCATTTCTACCATTTAGATATTGTATAAATAAATTTCTTATTTGTACAATATCCATATACGTGACCTATATACGTGATTAGTTAGTTACACAAATATGACAAATCACAATATCCTAAATGAGACATTGAGGCGTGGTCAAAGAGAGCTAACTTATAGTCGGACCCTTGCCAGTAGAATGCATTTCAGCTCCCTGTCCATCAAATGACTTTGATTAATAAATTGGGACCTGAGGTACGAGGAGAGTCCAGCTCTCCCCCTCCAGTGTATACTGCACATCGGGCAATTAGCTCAGCTAACACCACTAATGGCGTTCCCCTCACTACCATACAGAACAGTTAGCCCTTTTCCCTATCTTTTCCCAAATCACCTGTCCTGTGGGGACTAATGAACCCCCATCCATTCACACCAATGCAGACTGCACTTAGAAGCAGGGAAACTCAATGGGTGTAAAGACAATGGTATCCATCATTTGTTGCCATTTCTCGTTCCCTTTTTCATGGAGATTTGACTGAGCTGACAAACATAAACAAATAATAAATGGAAACCACTTTGGATAAAGTGTATTAATGTCCCATCTTGCCCAAATGCTCTGTCCTGTATATTAAATACGTTTTTGATGCCAGTTATACATTTATGAATTATATTCACCCATTATAATATTCGTCTAATATTCATTGTGTTCTCTGTAATCAAAGGGTTATGTGTTCATATCCAGATGTTCTGGATCCGAAAGGAGTTAATAATAACTAAGAGTACAACCAGAGTGTCTGTTACCACATTGGACTTACTTTTGATGCTCATATTGATATTTTCAATATCAAATAATGTTTGTGTCTATAAAGCATGGGCAAACATGAGAGTATAACTATGTTGAAATGCAGATCAATGTTCATCAAATATTTTGTTCTTCTATATGGAAGTGAGTACATTACAATTCCATTCTCACATCTATTACAATTACACTTCCCAGAACGATTTTATATTAAGTAATAACTTTTGTCTGACGTGATGATTTTGTCCATGCGATAAGAAATTTGCGATTCAGGACCACACTTCTCAACGCTTCTGTACGGCCAATAGTCAAGAAGGACAGAAATAAGGACACAGCACACAGCTGAGCTTTGGAAAGGTACAGAGGCTCATCCTGTTATCAAAGCACAGGCAGGGCCAGATAAATGTACTCACAATTTAGAGAGCATGAATTACTGTTGTTATGGTGATGAGCACTTGCAAGAGAATCAATGGCTTCCTGGTGGGTTGATTGCGGATCATTATGTTATTCGAGTTGACATTATTGTTTTAATCTGTTCGGACACGTTACCATGGTACCATGGGCGAGCGAGGCTCTGAAGGTTTTAGCTTGATTGCTGTCGCCTGGTTTAAAGGGCCACCCATCTGGGCAGTGCGGTCAGCGGCGAGGCATGAAAGGTTAAGGGCCTCTGATCAGTCAGCCTTCCACACCTGTCCGAAGGCCCTTTGGCAATCAGATAAACAAGAGCATTACGAGAAGTACCCTTTTTTTTAAAAAGAAAAAGAAAATCCTTCTGTTGATTAAAACACAGCATGAGAAAATCGCGGAATACAAGCACAATGGTTGCTTTGATTCCCTTATTCTACATTGTCTGGTTCTACAGTATGCTCTCCTTTGATGACACACATCAATGATAACCCCACCCTATGCTGAAAACTGCTTTAAATATGCATTGCTAGTGTTCTAGTCGACTGTGTTGACTCACTGTCTGCACATAGCTATATGATACTAAGCAAATAACCTTTTCTTGTTGAAACAGAGACAACAGCCAAAGCTTAGAAAAGAGACAGGGTGTTCTCAGTATGGGGCGGTGCATATTCTTCTTGATGTTTTACCTGAGGGGAAAAAGAGAAGGGTTTGTTACTGTCCTGGCAGCACCGGGTGAGGTACAGGGTGCTGGATTTGAGAGAAGCCGGTTAGGAAGAAAGGAAAGGATCCGTGTTTACATTGGACATAATCATCTTGTGCGTGTGAGCACTGCAGAAGGCAGGCAGTACCCTCCGCTGCACACAGCCTTTTGGCAGGCTATAATTTCGCTTTTTCCACTCGCGCTGGCTCCCATGGCAACTCTATCTGCTGAGTAGCCAGACGAGCGTTGTGAAATTGTTCAGGGGCTCCTGTAATTGGTTCCAGGTTAGACTAGCGAAAATACACCCGGCCATATTCAGCCGTGTTACTGCAGCGCATATCTTGGTACACACTCTTTATTTACAGACGCAGGATAAATCCTTATTTCCTGATGCTATGGGCAGCAATGATCTTTTACCTTGGAAGATCAGAATGACTTGGAATGAACCAATGCCCTTCTTGAAATAAATAAATAGAAAGCCAAGGAGGTGATATTTCTCCTTGAATTCCCAGCATGTATACATGTTCAAAGCCAAAGAATTACAAATTACTTTTTGTAATAACAAAATAACAAAAATAATAACTTATTATTATTATTATTGCTCTGTCCTTCCTATGGAGAGAGCCCAGCTCCCTTCCTTTTAAGAATAGTTAATCTTACCACAGTTAATTTAGCTAGCTTTCCTGATCTCTCATCTGCATGTCCTCCTGGCTGCAGTCTGCAGACACACAGCTGACTGTGGACTGGAGAGGGCTTCTGTAGGTGCATGTGCTGGGCCAGGAGAGCCTCTGAAACTCAGTGCAGGTATCACACTATTTCCTTGGCTTACCACAGCTCTGGATCCAGACCCATTGATTTATTTCATGTACCTTCCATATTATCCTGCTGAAGGTTCTTTCATTTTAGAGGAGATAACTATAAAATATAAAAAGCTAGATATGCTGAATCATCTATTGATATCTGCGTGTGTGTGTGTGTGAAATTAGATTACCCATTCTAGCTGTGATTTTGCATTGAACAGATGATGATCTTATTTCAATGACACACACATACACACACATACACACCTGATCGGCCCCTCTGTTCACACTTATGTGTGCACGTACACACACATGCATGCACACACACACGCCAGAGATGGCTATTGTTATCAGTAAAAAATACACCATTAAACCATTTAATGAATTATCTACGTACGTTTATGCTGATCTGATCGGATGATCTCATTTCCATCTCAAAATTCTATATATTAGTGTAAAAGCAGTTATGTTCTACTGTGTCTGCATGTGTTACAGTGCAACAGTGCCACCTGTGGGACTGTACAGGGATGTAAAAATATTAACATTGCACAGAAGACGTTATGCCAATGATTTCTGTGAGAAAATGCCACTGTTCCCAGAGGGGCTCCTAGAAGAAGTCAAACTGGGTTTTAAAAGGAAAGACATATACAAGTCAAATAGCATACTAGCATACTACAATAGCACACTATGGCAATATCTTAATTCCCAGAGGAATGCATTCTAACGATATTGCTTAGAGCAGAAGGAATGTGTGGTTTTGTTGCAACACATTGAAGAGAGAGGCATCTCAAAATCACTGACACTAAAATGCAGCCACACAGCAGTTTCCATGCCTGTTTTTCATTAAATGTGTATCATTGTTTATGGCTTTATGTAAAATGCATTCATTGGAAACTCATTTTTGAGTGTAACACATTCAACACCAAATCCAGATTACATCTTGATGCTATTAACTTTAATATATGTGATAAATTAACAGGGAACAGTAAAATAAATTTTCAGATTCAGGCAGTGATCTAATTGCATGCAACATTCAGAGTGTCAAATACATTACTCCCCATTCTTGCTCTAGCAAGAAAAATAATTCATTGAACTCACAAGCTTCTGTAAGGTCAAACTAATAAGGCAGAACAAATAAAGTTATAATACAAAAAAAGAAAAAAGAGACATGTTTAGTGTTTCCAGACCTTGCAAAATCAAATCTAAACTAATAGCATTTGATTACCATTTGGTGAAACTGTTTGAGATTTGTGAAACCGTTCATCCATTTTGTGATGAAGCTGCTTGTGTGGTAGGAAATCCTACACTGAATTGTGATTTAAGACCTGCAGCCATTATTGTGCAAAAACCTCTGGCAGAGTTTTCACTTCTGCAGGTTGCTTCAGAGAACTCTTAATCTCCTTAGACAAACGGGAAGGTTAGAGGAAATGAAACCTGGAAACTGTGTGGAGAATGTTCCGAAATCCTGATCTTGAATGCCGGGACCATTGTTTTTCTTGAACCACAAGCACATTCCACCATTACATAAGAGCACAAAAAAACAACCATTGTAACCTGCCCAAGGCTACTTCACAGGTTTGTCTGTGTATTTACTATGTGTTGAAACTCATAAAGGTTAACACCATCACTTTATTAGGTTCCAGAGCGGTGTGTGAAAAGAAGGTTCACAGTGCAAATAATCACTCACCATTCACCAGAGTGCATGCACTTCGCAGTCTTCACGGGTAGCTGTAGTTGTCCTACAGTGAGGAAAACAGTGTCAAAGCCTACCCTGTTACAGCGCAGGCTTTGGTCTCAATTCTGGACTTACATCAAGAAAAGACCTGATGTGAAGACTTATTAATACTTTTTGACCTTTCTACATTTGCAAAAGACCTTTCTTTTGGAAATAGAAAACCCCTGTGGCATTACCAAGCCCATGACTTATATTTCATCACCTCAAATGCAAGTGGAAAGATGCAGTTTAAGATAGAATTATAGAGTCTTCGGAAGCATTAGCTGTCCCTGAATGAGGTGTTAAGTGTAACTACACAGCTAAACTGATAAGGGTGTGTGTGTGTGGGTGGGTGAGTGTGGGTGTGTTTGCGTGCATATGTGCATGTGTGTGTGTTCGGGGGGGTTGCTAGCTTTGCTACGAAGGAGAGCGCGTCCTAGCCTGCTTTTGGCAGATGAAAGGATGGTTTCAATTAATATGGCCGCTGCTCTCCCTGGCCCCGCTGTGCTTGTAGCCGTGCACCAGCGCATCTCCAAAATGGCAACCTGGTGCCGGCAGCAAATAGGAGTACAAGCGCAGGGAAAATAGCTTTGGTTCCTCTGTCTGCGCCTGCCTGCCTGCCCCCGCTCCCCGCTCCCCGCTCCCCCCCTCCCACCCTGCTTTATTCTGATCAGCTCCGCGCCTCTTATCGCTCTCTGCCAGATGCACGTCTGCCGAGAGGCTCAGTAATTAGGTGGCGAGATCTCAGACTCCGATCACTTTGGTTCCTTATCAGCCCTGACACCAATCTCCTTGAGTGACATTCCACCCAAACAATTATATAAACTCGGCCCGGGATCCGTGCGGAAAGTCAATTCTGCAGGAAGATGAAGAAGAAGAGGAAGAAAAAAGATTTAGAGCAACCGAACGCTGAGGGCAACTGTTTTTCTTCTCTCTCCTTTTTTTATTTAATTACAAGAAAGGAGAGCTGCTTAACCAAAAAAGATAACGGGGTTTGCTTTTAATGTTTTGGCCAAGATACTTTGGCCAGACAACTGAAATTCAGGTCCATGTGGAACAGTGGGAGATAGCGTTTGCACTGGGGTGCACAAAAACACTGTAAAGTGCATCAAATTGTATTTTCAAGGACCTCTGCAGTGCTTTGTAGTGGGGGTTTAGCTGGGATGTGGAAGTAACTCATACCTCAGTAGCTGGCATCTTGGTTATTTGAGAAACTGCACAACCATGCCAAAGCCTCCCAGCATTCATCTGACCCTAGTTTAAGAAGAAAATCTCTCTTGTACAGCAGAGATGAGCATGGTACACATTACCAGCCAATATTTCTGATACATTGGATCAAGGTTCAAATCTGTGTCAACCCCAGAGATTTCTGTTATATTCTGTGCGCACAGATAAATTTTACAATGCCTAACACAGAGGCAGTCTGTGAAAGAACATGTCAGAATATTAGAACTGAAAGGTAGTTACTATGATCATGCTGGGATAAGAATTAGCACTTGTTTTTTGAGTTAAAACTCTTCATAGATCAAAAACTAATTCACGTTTCAGGGGCAATATTTGTCAAGTTGGCTTCTCTATTGAATTCTACAAGCACTTCTGGCCTCTAATATCCCCAGATTTTATAAACATTGTGAAACAGATTTAGAGTGCTATTACTGTTCCCAAACTAAACACAGGCCTGATTAAATGACTAATAAAAAGACTCATCAGTTATGGAGCAGTTATTGGCCAATCTTTTTAATAAAATACCTGATGATGATGAGTAAATCAATTAACTTTGACCTTTCAGAATCTGTTCTCTCAAATACAATACATCTACATCAGACAAGACTGATGAAAACAATCCTCTACAAACATCAGATGACTCAGTCCAGTAGAATGAACTTCAGACAGCTGGGTGTTAAACTTCTGGCCAAATATTCAACACCAAATAAGTTTATATTCAGATGACATCATTTCATGTGTTCAATACCCAGAATATCAATTTCAATTCCAATTCCAGATTTAATTTGATTTTATAACAAATCATCAGAATCACAGAACTGAGAGTTCCAGATTTCATGATATTTTCTTGAATTTCAGATATGCAATATGACAAATTTGCTCAACTTATTTTCTTGGTCAGGTCTAAAAAAACTCCCACTTCAAGACACTAATATCACTCCTCTCCATTTTATAGCTAAAAAGTACATTATATATTTATTTACTCCAGCTGGCTACAGAGCGGCGTTTATTAATGGCGGCTGAATGAATTTTGAGAGGAAAGCCTGGAGAATTCTGGTCCTTTTGGCTTTCCATACCCAGAAGTGTCACCCGAAGTGTGACAGTAAATTATGATGTGCAGACATTATAGGTTTTTCTCACAAGTTACGATGTTGGGAGTTTCGGATGCTCTCTCACACTAGCGAGGTCAGACTATGACAGCTGATCTGATGTAGCATAGACCAGTGGTTCTCAAAAGCTCGGTACAGGCGTACCCCTGGATATGCTGGTTTTCCAACTATAGCTGTCTGCAGTGGAACTGACTACCGTTGGCCACACCCAGATCATGCAGTCATTCCCTCTCAATGATCTGCTGCAGTGAAACTGGAAAAACAGCTCTCACCTAATCCTCTACCTGAAACCTGAGAGACAATGTAGATCCCAGCCTTGCTTCAGTTTTCTAAGAATATGACGCAGATAATATACTTTACCAGGAGTGGAATTATATTTGAGATGAAAATGGGAAGCGTTAATGGAGAAATTCCCTATACATATTGCCTTCTTGATAATAAATACATGAATAAATAAAAGTACCGTAGCTTTCCTGGGGGGGGGGGGGGGATATATAAAACTGACACCATATTGCATCCAATATACCAGGTATTTTTGGGGAACAGCCGAGAAAACCTATTGTTCGTGGACAGAGAAAAACAAGGGAGGCAATCATTTAGCATATGCAAAGTTGAGCATAGGCTTATCTTGCCTCTGCAGGGTAATGCGCTTTTGTCATTTCACAGCCTTTTCTCCAGCAAGTTAACACTGACAATGAAGCCATCCCATTAAAATGGGAGGTTGGGTAATTTGAAGGCAAATCTATACATACTGGTTTAATTGTGGGTGCCCACGCTATGAAAGAAAGGTCAGCAGACAGGATGCCGTTTGCGCGGTGACAGACAGGGTAAGAATCCAGAGACACAGAAATGGATGATACTCGGGAGACACCATCAGGTGTCCATGACACACCTCAACATATTATTCACTCTATCGACTCAATCAGTGGTTTTCTTAAAAACCATGTTCGGCTTAATCAAACCAATCCGCTTATTGACTTAGACTACACTTTGCATTCCCGGAGTTTTTAATTTGCCATTCACCAAAGCAGGATCACAAACGGATTTTGTTAAGTCCATGAACACTTTGAAGTCCCTGAGTGAACAATGACCATTAATGCTTTTGAAAATTACTGATTCTTCATGTGCCATGCCCAGTCACAGCAGTACAATGGAGAATGAAGCTTCTTAGAATACTATTTTAAAAGTTTCTAAAATATTTAAATACCCAAAATATCTCATTATTTTATTAAAACATTCACTTCTTTCAAGTATTGTTATTATGACTTTGTTCTTCCTAATTGGGTAGCTCAGTGTGCAAGGAGTTTGCATGCAGTCCCTATGTCCCTGTTGACTTTCCCCCAGCACTCTGGTCTCCTCCCATGATGCAGAGATGTGCTGTCTAAGTTAATTACCACTGCTAAAAGGAACCTTGTGTGTACAATGAAGGTCTGCTGATTAGCCTGCTCAACTAGACCAATGTCTCCAGCCAGGGAAACTAATCACACCATATTTATTCTCTAAGAGTGACATCACATGGTGCAGCAGAAGTTTGTGTCCTAACTAACTCACATCTCTAAACTGTGGTATTGAAGCCCCTACAGTCGATGGATGCAAGACGGGCCCTTGTCTGTGGTTTGGCCTACACACGTACTCTGTGCCTATTGGCTTCAACTCAAAAGATGCGGTGCAGCACTTAAGTCAGCCCATAAGTCAGAGGTTATAAGCTCAAATTCTAGGTGGGCACTGTGGTTAAGATTCCATTATTCGACTTAACCTCATTTGGCTCAGCAGCTATCCAGCTGCATAAATGGATATAAGAAGTAAATCAGCAATATAAGTTGTTCTGGATAAGGGTTTGTGACAAGCAAATAAATAATTCTGGACAATGCGGGATCTGAAAATGGAGATTAATTCTTATTTTTGTCTCTTGTTCTGTGGTAAATTATTAGCTACCACTGTTCCTGTCTTTGATTTGTAAATGTCACTACTAGCGCAAGATATGCTCACACTTATTCTGGCCAAATCAGTACAAAACTATTTCCAATATATCTACTAGAGGGTCAAAAATTGTCTCCAATACCCTCTGTCCATGACAATAACTTTACAGAGTGTTCAGTGCCCATGTTCATACTCCTACTTTGTGCTTAAAATGTGATGCAAGTAATACAGGTCTGGGCTTGTGAGCTTTTCCATTGTGTCCAATTACAGAAGCATTTTCATATTCCTTTGCATATTTTGACTGACACTGGAATAGCAGCTGCTAGTTTTATACTACTCAAACACCTTCCACTTACCTCACATGTTGTCATACAAAAACCAACATGCATTGTTTTTATTCATTTTCTTACTGCTTATGTATGCATTGGATTATTGTAAACAAGCTAAAGTCAAATTTGAATCCCTGCGTGCCAGCTACGTAATTCTGTTGACCTTCAGGGTGGACTATCCCCCCAGATGTTGAACCAGACACAGCATAGGCTAATACAGGGGCAAAGACAGGCCAGCCAAGCTACTCCACTTGTTACTCTGCTCTGATTATAAAATGAAATCCCTTTCCCACTGCTGAGAAAGAAAGTCAAACACGGCATAGCAATTTTCCACAGACATGTTGTTCATAACAACACGTGACACTGATGTCAGTTTCATACTTAACTGAAAATGCTGTGACACAGAAGATGAAAGGATTACATGTGTGATCAGAGGCCTGTGTTCAGATGAACTGCTTGTGTGTGCATAAAACAAAGCTATTTCATGCTTGAAGGGAAGTGGGCTTCAATACCCGAGAGAGAGAACACATACAGTGAGCACCATAATGTTTGGGGCAAAGACACACTTATTTGGCTCTGTAGTCCACAATTTTATATTTGTAGAGGTCTTCTTTGTCTTACCTGGCTGTTTGTGATTTCTGAGCTCACCAGGACTCTCTTTCTTTTTAATGATGTTCCAAACAATTGGTTTTGGTTAGCCTAAGTTTCGGCTTATGTCTCTAACTGTTTTTATATTATTATTTTTTATTTATCAACCTCATAATGGCTTCCTTGACATTCATTGGCACAACTCTGGTCCTCATGACAAACGCCAGTAACAGACTCCAAAGGCAATCAAAAGGTTAGAATCAAAACTAGATACTGAAAGTGCTCTTATACCTGCACAAGGAAACAATTTAACACACCCGATTAATCAGAAACCCCCGTGAAGCCATTTGTCCCAAACATTATGATGTCCTGAAATGGGGGAACTATTTATATAAAGGGCTGTAATTTCTAAATGATGAAACCAAAATGTATAAATTCACCCTTATATAAAAGCAGAGAATGTCCCCTTCAATCACGTGTGAATAGTTTGATTACAAATCTGAAACTGAGCACAAAGCCAAATCAATAAAACATGTCTTTGTCCCAAACATTATGGAACACAGCCATGTGGTTCACAGCACTATATACAGTGAGCGCCATAATGTTTGGGGCAAATACTTTTTTAAAAATTGATTTGGCTGTGTGCTTTACTTTAATATGATTTTTGAATTATCCTAAAAAAACATACAATGATGAATGATGCACCATCTCTACCATGTAATATACCCTAGTAGCCAGGTGTAAGAGTATAATAATAATGCATTGACTGAGTGTAGATCTTTTTAGCTGCAAGGGAAATTGCTGATAAATTCATTTCCAACTTATCACGTGCATTTTCCATTTTCCTTTAATTGGCTATATGCATTGTTTATCATACATGCAGATCAAATGTATTGTGTATCCCAGTATTACTGACATACTATAGTGATAAGTTCATCATGGCAACGTGAGACCTAACAATTCAATATCAATCAAGATTAGAATGCTTTACAGAAATGGTGATTGAAATAAAACATTTCATTTGAATGACCTTTTTAAAGTAACCTCTCCCTGAACTAGTAATTCGTAGAGATCACAAAAAGTACTGTAGGGTGCATTCCAGGAATGTAAGCAAAATTATTTAAAAAAATAATCGTACCGGCGTTACAGCACTCGATCTCACAACATAATATTGCACGTGGGTGTACATCGGTTCTGTATTTTTCTTCGAAAGCCCAGTCTGAGGAATTTAGTACCGTGCATGTGGCTTGGATGTATAATCAACCTTTAAGACATTTTATTTTATATTAAAGGATAGGTACTTTGCTGTATTCGTTTCTCGCAGCTTGTCAGACAATACTTCTGAGGTTTATAATGTAGAGTTAGAGACAATTAAATATTTCTAGTTCCGGGCCAATCACGAACAGCCTACCAAGAGCAGATGAGCTCCATGTCACATGCGGGAAGCTTCGGTCCACACCCATAGAAAGGTTATTACAGTTTATTTCCACTGATGGTCTGAACACTCCCTTTTTGAATCTGGAGCTTTAGGCCACTCCTATTTTCCTCGTGTGTGCCGCTGATGACAAATATCATTGGCTGTTGTAAGTGGCTAAGGGCTGGATTTTCAGTCATCTTGCCGTGGAATTTAGATTTTGAGTGTTGAACGTGGGAGGAGGTATTGAGTTTGTCCACATCTCATTTCCATCTTATATGCACGTTAATGTAAATTTTTGCATGTTCAACTATAATATTAGTTATGACTAAAAGCTCAGCAAACAAGTCGGTAAATGGGGAAGTTTGTCACCATGCTACAAACGGCTTAAAGCCGGGGAAGAACGGCTTCGTGAAGAACCGTTATTTCGACCAAAAGCAACAGCACAAGTACCGCTACCCCGAGGAGAAGGTGAGGCCTTGTCTTCAACGATACAACTGTACGAATATGATAGTGTTGCTGTCTGTTATTACTGTTGCCAGTGCTATCCAGTTATCCTGCTCACTATTCGATTTTTGCAGAACAGTTGACGTTAGTTTGCTAGCTATTGCTAGTTAGCTTCGTAAAGTGCCAATTATGGATAACTGGGTTAGCTGACGTTAGATACAGGCAGGGTTTCCGGTCAGCGCATGACAGCTAATCTAACGGTATCACATGTTAGCTAGCGAGTTAGCTGTATTATACCGAAGTTGACAACTTGTCTCCAATGTTTTTTTACTCATTATTGTGATGAAGTCATACCCAGTTGTTCTACGGTATGTTGCTTATGAGCCAGTTAGTATTTACAAGCTGGACTATGCATAACCATATGCTTTGCCTTTGGAATCGTTTGCTAAATCTTACTGGAGTTGTAGCATGATTGTAGCAAATGTAGTAGCTAGCTAGAGGCAACTGATCTTGTAAGTCTTGACATCAACTTCGTTTGATATTATACTGCTGGCTAGATAAATTGACAGCTTTCTGCTTGGTTGAAACAAATTGCTAACTTAAAGTTAGTCATGTTGACAAGTGGTAGCCAACCAATAGTTCCATAGTTTGCGTAACTCATTCATATGCAAGTTAGCCAATGTAGCTATGTAACATAAAGGATGCCACCCACTGTTCCTATATACGCTGATGCCTTCCAGACAACTCAGATCAGCAAAGTAACGCAAATTAAGTAACGCCAAGTAGCAGGAATCGAAGGAACTGACTTCGATCAAGAAGGGAAAACGATTCTTGCTTGTGCAAGTTAGCGGGTAGTTGACAATAGCAAAATAAGCATTTGAATTTAGAGCAGTTTCTGCAAAGTGTCGACAATATATAAAGACAAGAACAGCACGCCCCTCCCTTTTAACATAAATATAAAAAGGCCACCTACGTAGTATTTGCTTCTTTTTATGCTGAATGTGATTTCTAGTTGTGGCACCACGAAGTAGAAACAAACGTGTGGTATTTTGATGTTAAGCGCTGGTATCCAGATAGCCTCCACACAACATCTCGTAAAGTGAAGAGTAAAATACGTTTTAGCTGTTTATATATTTATATAGCCACATAGCTAGCTAGATCAGCGAGTCATATTCGCGAAAACAGCTGAGGATTCACCCATTTGAGAATTTGAGGATATTTATTATTGGACTTCAGTGCTGAAAGATGTAGGCTTAATTGATACGCAGACTTTGTTTTTGAGATGCATTTAAACTTTGTGATGGGAATTCTTTGGCACGTCTGTTGCATTGTAAGTGACTGTCATAATAGAATATGAAGATTAATTTTATTGTGTCAGTTCGGGAAAGAGAACACCACGCGCCTAGTAGAAAATGTGTCACCTACCGAACTTTAGTTTTAAAACTTTGGCTGAAGGTACTCTAATTTCTGGGTCACACTTGTTTTTCAAGGTGAATGTTAATCCGCCTGATCCAGCCCTATGCAAATTGTCGTTTTGAATTTTTTTTTAGAGAATAAACGTCGTCGATGTGTTGCATGCATTTGGAAGAAAATAATTTACCAGTATAGTTACTTACCAAAATGAGCAGCACTTATGTTGAGTAATGGATTAATTATGGATTGCATTATATATTTATGCATCAGAAGGATACATGTTCAAAGCTTGGGATAAACAGTGTTTGTTGTGTACCATTGAAATGTCCTTAAAGGAATACAATGCAGGATTTTTACCTTGTATATATAATAAAATAACCATGCTTATCTATGGTGCATTGGTGATCTCTGTGTTTGCGCACTTTCACTGAATTCATGCACCTTTACCAGTACTTGTTATTCAAAAATGTGATCAGGACGTCTCTGGGCGTGGTGCTTTTTCCTGTGTGAGGGGAGTTGGGTGTGGCTACAGAGCCTGTGGTTTGGGATTGTATTTCATCATTACGTTCAACATAATGGAATTAATTAACTATAATCTAATCTGCCTTCTCAGCCACTCATTACACAGTACGAATGTTACCCCTAGCTATTCAGATAGCTACTTTAGATGGGGGGATTCAGGGTGAGTGGGCAGGGTTGTTTGATTGTAAACACAGGGCCAGAGCAAGGCTAAAAATCGTGCTTAGTATGCCTTTAAATAGTTCTTGAAGGGTCTCATTAATCCAAGCAGATTGTTCTGGATAAGGGCGTTTCATATGCAACTGGCTACTTAAAAGATTTGTTAAAAAAAAAAAATATATATATATATATATATCAGCGCAGATGTTCATTACTGGGAGTTTGGTACGTTTTGTTGACATTTCTTAAGCTTGTGATTCTGCTAGCCTAATATTTGTTCTAGGACCTTATGTTTGTCACATTGCCTTTGTTTGGTCTGTTAGCCCTTTTTTCACTTTGTAGAAAATGTTTGTGCAAGGTTGTACTTACTGTCTTGCTAATGTTTAGGACCATAATATTGACTGCAATGGAGGACTGTATAAGCGGCCATTCAATGAATCGTTTGAGGAGACTCCCATGCTGGTTGCGGTCTTCACATACATGGGTTATGGCATTCTCACTATATTTGGATACTTTCGGGACTTCCTGAGGGAATGGAAAATTGAAAAATGCAACATTGCCAGCGAACGAGATGAACAAAAGGTAAATTCTCTGATTTACTTTTCTTTTTTTCCCAGTAAAAACTGCTTTTCTGTAAAATTCTATTTACTGAAAAGGAAGGACACACTTTGCAGAGAGTCCACTAAGCCTACTTAGTAATTCCTTGTGGAGGCTTGCTTGTGATTTTAAGGATGTAGGATTTACACTTTGGTGGCCAGAAATGTTAATTTTCACACTGAAGCACTTCTGCTTTCTACTGTTTCAGTTTTTAAGTCATAAACAGGGTGAACACTTCCATTGCTAATTGAAGTTTTCATTCCTTCAGTAAGAACCATGTACTGCACTGCTTTAAAGACAAATACTCTTGTTGAATCTGAGACATTGTGAACTATTTTCAGAAACAATTTTTGAGAAGAGAAAATGTTTTGTTTTAAAAATATTTCAATATTTGATATTAACCAGTGATGTATGACCAGGTTCATCCATATTTTTCTTTGTTTCTTAGGATTTTGTACCACTTTATCAGGATTTTGAAAACTTTTACAACAGAAACGTGTATTTGCGAATTCGGGACAGCTTTAACCGACCCGTATGCAGTGTTCCGGGGGCCAAAATGGATCTGGTGGAGCGAGTGTCCAATGACTACAACTGGACCTTTGAGTGAGTGAGCCCTTCTATTTCTGTATGTGAGCATGGTTGAGCGGAATCCCTTGTCGCAAGTGCAATTAAAATCTGTTGATAAGACAGCCAATTATCAGCAAGACCTTGTAGTTTCCATATGATTGAAAAAAAGACGTCACATGATCACATAAAAGCTGTACAACCTTGCTGCTGATTGGCTGTCTTATCAGCACCTAATAGATATCAGTGATGATGTTTGTTTCTCGGAAGCATTTCACGTGGCCTCTGAAGTTCAGTGGTTGACTACTGCATCAGGTATTTTTTTTTTTTTTAATTTAAAAGATGAAAGATAGCGGATATGCTGCATGAGAGCAGTTATTCTTATCACACTTAAAACTGTGATTAGATATATTCTGCCACCCTAGTTCAGACCAATAATGTGGTATGAATTTAACTGTGAACATGCCCCCTGTGAAAGAGAAATGTGTAAGAGGCATTATGGATAAAAACAAGCCTAGACTAGCACAGAGAAGGAAGGCAGTGAGCCAAGTACTAATTCTTGAGGAATTCCCATCAGAGCACAGGGGAGAGATTGTACCTCTCCAGGGAGCCTGGTAGAAACTGGTACAAGGCAGAATGTGTGAGGATCTGTCATTGGAGAATCCAGTGAGATAACTTCCAAAAGAAAAATTGAATTGGATCTGCACATCCGAGTGCAGCTGCATGTGCAAAGTAGAGGCCATCAGTCATGACCCTTGATATGCTGTGTTCCCTTCATCCATGGGGTTCTGTGAGACACCCTCGTGAAGTATGGCAGGGATAAAAAAAATGATTATTTATCCTCAGGTACACAGGCAAAGTGCTGAAAGATATCATCAACCTGGGCTCGTACAATTACCTCGGCTTTGCTGAGAACACTGGGAGGTGCTCTGAAGCTGCTGCAGAGGTGACCAAAAAGTACGGAGTGGGCGTGAGCAGCACGAGGCAGGAGATGGGTAAGCCATTCATACCCTCCTACCACAGGGAACCATTTCACTCCAGTGCACCAGATGTGATTATGAGTGGCACTGAATTTAAGATGCTCACCTTGAATGAGGTCACAGATTGCCATGGAGCGTACGTCTATTTCCTAGTGCCCAAATCAGACCTGAGCTTTTTACATGTGATTTGCATGAGCACAATTGTGATCTACAGTAAATTTCCACATAACCAACCTCAAAGGGGCCTGAAGGGAGGCGGATACATGAAAGGTTGGCTAAACCAGTAAAAATGAGAATAAATATATTGTGTGAAATGTGTCTTACTGGTGTAATATCGTTGGCTCAGGTAACTTGGGCATGCATGAAGAACTGGAGAAGCTGGTAGCAAAATTCCTGGGAGTGGAGTCTGCCATGACCTTTGGCATGGGTTTTGCAACAAACTCAATGAACATTCCAGCACTTGTTGGCAAGGTATGAAGGACCCTGCCAGACCACGGTTCTCTCAGCCCCAATTTTACTCTTTCCTTTCTCTCTCTTATCACTGTTTTCCTCTTGCTGTTCATTTTATTCTGTTCTGCCTTTGCCTTTGCCTTAAAATTCATTGAAAGATCATTGGAACATCTGCTGTGTCATCTCGCAAGGTTTGTGACGTACTGATCACTGTGTGGCAGTGTAATGTATAATAGTGAATTCATAATATGCAAGGGAAATTTCATCTGGCTCTGTTCCACAAGCTTACTTTACCGTTCTGTTTCCATGGCGCCTGCATATGACCTCAAGCCCTTGAGCCCATACCAGAAGAGAAGTAGATAAAAGGCTGAATCTCTGCAGGAAACTGGACTGCCTCAGACCCACAGAGTTCATTCACGCCATTTAGACTTCCTGTTTAAGCAAGCAGTGCGGTAGTGTAGTTTCCTGTTCCTGATTATATGTTGGCTAGATCATACTTGTAAATGTTTTAGAGCCACAGTAGTCGAAGAATAATAAATGACTTGTCCCCTCGATTAACGAGGTAGTAATCTCCATTAGAGAGCCTTTTTTTTAGGAAATGTATGATGGGCCGACTGAATTTCTATTGTGATTTTGTCAGTACTATTGTGGCAAACAGAAAGCAAAGAGGATTACTGTCCACTTAATCCTGAAAATGATAGTAAATGTCCCAGTGCAAATCCAAAAGCTTAGTTGTGCAAGAGAGCCATCTGAATGTGCTTTGATGGCTAGTATTTATATTGTAACAATTATGACTAGCCAGGATTGAAGCATATTTTCACTTCCCTTTGGCTGGAGAGGGGAATTCATTCACTCGTCAGGGTAAATAAAAGGGAGAGTTCTCAACCCTGTGTTTTGTGCTTTTCCTGCAGATGCACACCAAGTTGTACATTAAGGAACAACTTGAATGTGGGCTAATATTGATTTATATATGGTGAAACATTTTTTTAAAAAGTAGTTACTCTCCATATTTCATGAGATCCTGAGATTTTGGTGAATCTGACATTTTGCTCTTCTCTGATTAAATGAGTGAGATAATCGCCTCTTTCATGTTTATCTCAGTGATGTGAAATGGGCGTGTTGCTCATTCAGTGCTAAAAAAGCTTGATGCAATGCAGTCCCTGTGCTGGGTCAGTCTGCGCTGATCCCTCTGTGTTGTCAGTTATATTTTTGCTGGAAGCAGCTTTGCGTAAGTGAGTACTGCTGATGACACGGTGTCTCGGGGCTCCTCCCTCTCAGGGCTGTCTGATCCTGAGTGACGAGCTGAACCACGCCTCCCTGGTGCTGGGAGCCAGACTGTCCAAATCCACAATCCGTGTCTTCAAACACAACAGTGAGCCTGCTTTCTGTCTCTGCACTGTTCTGATTTACTCAATGCTGACCTCTCTTTACACTGCCTAGCAACAACCACCATTCCTAAGTGTTCTCTTAACATGGTGTCCAAAGCATTGGTCTCTGTCTGTTGATTTAATAGAACACCAGTGCAAACGGTTGGGGTTTATATCTCTTGAGGCACATAAACAAAGAGCAGTCGTGTGTTAACTCTGCATTGCTCAGTGTCTAGTTCTGTGGTAAATGCACGTACTATGGAAGGACCCGACTTGTACTGCTTTATGGAAGGCTTCTAGCAGTGAAATGCACTGTAATGTTTTACAGAATGCATGTTTGAAATATAGACACTGGGGGTGGGGGTGGGGTGTTCATTTCATGATTTGTACTCTGTTATTCTCATTGACAAGTAATGATTAAACTATATTATGACCCCACTATATATTTTTACATAGAGTGGGGGTTTACTTCGGTACTGAGAGAAATTGTCAATGTTGCTTGGTCAACAAAACTAGCTCTCTAGAGTAGCCCGGAGCATCTGGGGACAGAGTAGATGCTGGGCTAGACTAGACACTGTTTGCTTTGAATAAACATTCAACACTCTGAATGTGTGCATTCTAAAGTCCAAGCACAGAGTGCGTGTTGCCAAAGGTTATTTCTGAACAAGAGTGGCAGTGAGTATTGTTATCTTGTTGCCTTTTTTTAAAGGTAGCTAAGATATGCATTCAAAACAAAATTGGCTGATTTTTAACAAAGTGGCAGTTTTTTTTAATTTTTTTTTTTTTTTTTTTTTATAAGTAAAAAGTGTTTTGCGAAATGATGTCAAGTAATATTTCTCCACGTTTGACTATTGAATGAAAAGCAGGTGGATATGTGAATCTTTCAACTTTCTAAAACTAAGATCAATAGCTAACCAGCATTCAGTATTAAAGTTAATGTGACCATGAAATTGTACATCCAGCATGCCTGCGCCTGGCTAATGTTTGACTATATGTGTCATGCATTTCCATTGTGACTTCTTGTGAAACAGAAAATGCCAAAATGGGATGAGGTCGATAGGATGGTAGATGGTGAAATCCGATCAAAGGTCTGCACTTAGCTATGGGGACCGTCACAGCCAAAATAAGCAAATTTCATTAATTATGTTAAAGTTTAACATGTTGATCATTAAAAATGAATCACATGAGTTAACATGTTAATGTGAACAGTCCAATTTTTTTGGCAAAGAAATAAAATTTTACCAGTGGTTCAATTTCAAACATTTAATGTACGTGGAAGAATTACTAGGATGTCTTCCTTTATGGACATAAATGGAATATAATACTCAGCTAATTATTTATACAGGAATAAGATTGGGTTAGTGGCATAATCGGTATGTGTCTGTGTTGGGTTTTTTCAGACATGCAGAGTTTGGAGAAGCTCTTGAGAGATGCCATTGTTCATGGGCAGCCCCGGACTCACAGGCACTGGAAGAAGATCCTGATCCTGGTGGAGGGAATCTTCAGGTATACTGAGTGGGTGCCAAGTTAAATGTTCAGTGTTAGTTCAACTCTGAGCTTATCTGAGTCCATTAGTGATCACATGCTCTGTCGGAGTAAAATGTACTCTGTCAGAGTTGATTTAACACTGTACATTTTCCTGTGTGCGTCTTCCATTTTTTAACATGCTTGTGGGCAAAAGAGAAGGCCTGCACTTGCTACAATCTACTGAGTGTGATTCCTTAATAAATAATCTCCCTGTGGTTTGGCTGTTGTGTTCCATGCCCCCCCCCCCTTCTCTTCTCAAAGCATGGAGGGCTCCATCGTGCGACTTCCTGAGATCGTGGCCCTGAAAAAGAAGTACAAGGCCTACCTGTACGTGGACGAGGCACACAGCATCGGAGCGCTGGGTCCCAACGGGAGAGGGGTGGTCGACTACTTTGGGCTGGACCCCCAGGACGTGGACGTCATGATGGGGACCTTCACCAAGAGCTTTGGGTCAGCTGGAGGATACATTGCAGGAAAAAAGGTAAAGGAGATGTGATCCTCAGACAATTTAGCTACACTCATTCAATTTTTCATGTGAATTTATCATTTGCTTTAGGGCATTCTGAATATAATACTATTAACTGAGTACTAAGGGTCCAACATCACCATAACTCCTCCAAACTGAAGAGTGAGTGGTCTGCTATAAGATCAAACACCAGCTTGACCATTTCTCCTTTAAGATAGCCGGTAGTCTCCAGTTGCCTGTCCGTGACTTCTCGTGAAGCAGGAGAGGACTTGCGTCATTCATAAAGTATTTCTTCACCAGTCACCTCGGCATTTGTTTTCCTCATGATGCCAATAAGGCTGATTGTATTAGTAGATAACATTAGTAACACACTGTTGGTGACCATGCTGACAACTCTGCAGGCTGTTGTTCCCCTCTTCTTATTCCAGTGTTGTTTTTCAGGTTTGTGGATTTTTACACTTGTGCATTTTACACATGCCTCCTGAAGCCAATGTTGGCCAAAACCAGTGCATGTGTTGATAAAAATGGAGATGATGCATTGAATATTCACAGAACTGTTTCTCTACAGGAGCTGATAGACTACCTACGTACACATTCTCACAGTGCTGTCTACGCCACGTCCATGTCACCCCCCGTGGTGGAACAAATCATCACTTCTATGAAGTGCATTATGGGAGAGGACGGGACCACCTATGGTGAGTTTGAAAACAGGAAAATAACGACTGGTTGGTACAGAATAAAGTGACCCAGACTGAGCTTGTGCAAGTGTTGCAGCACTACCATTAGGTGGCAGCATAAGCTTATGAAGACTTTGGTATGCCGAGAGGGAGCCTCTGTTATACTACGTATCGGGAAAAGGCTTAACAGCAATTTCCTACCCCTCCTCCCATCCTCCCCTTCCCTTCAGCCCCTCCCCTCAAATCTCTCAAATAAACATTATGTGATTATAATTACACTTATTTATCTATTTTGTCCTTCCATATGAGGAATGAATGCAAAAAGAATTTTGAAATGCATTTAAAAGAAATGGCCATATGTGCCTAAATACAGTTATAATGACTCCTGTTCATGGTTATTGTCATACATGGATTCTGGGAGTTTATAATCACCAGTTAGTTGAAACGTAGAACTAATTATAGAAAAATCCTGTGTAATGATCTCTCAAACGGCATGTTACTATATATGCCCATGTATAGTTATAATGACCTTAAATGGGCATATCTCAGAATTTCCACAGTAAATCAGCTTCATTTTTGGGATGCATATGGTCTGAGGCATAAAGTTAAAGCCTAAATTTAATTGTCATTGTTTTGGGGGGAAAAAAAAAGTTTGGAAACATTGGCAGTGGCAGAGATGTTTTTTTCCTGAGCCTTTCTAAATTTTGTTCTACGCAGGCATTCAGCAGGTTCGACAGCTGGCGGAGAATGCGTCGTACTTCCGTAGAAGACTCCAGGAAATGGGCTTCATCATCTACGGGAACAACGACTCGCCCGTCGTTCCCATGATGCTCTACATGCCAGCGAAACTCAAGTAGGTTCGCAGCCCCACACATGGCTATGCATCAAGGTGTTGTATGGACCTGAGTGACAGGCACTGATTTCTCCCTCTCTGGTTTTTTCCAGTGCGTTTGGGCGGGAGATGCTGAAGAGGAACATTGGGGTGGTGGTGGTTGGGTTCCCAGCAACGCCCATCATTGAGTCCAGAGCTCGCTTCTGTATTTCTGCAGCGCATACCAAAGAAATGCTGGACATGGTAAGGGCCTTCAGTCTCCCTCTATATGAACCGAGCGCCCTCCACCTCATCAGCCCACAATCAGCCAGCCCTTTAACCCCCTCAGCATTCTCTGTAGCCAGCCAATAAGAATTGGCCAATATTTACATCCTTCAAGCAAATCCAAGCTAAATTTGCCAATATACCCTTTGTTATTTCGTGCTGTTTGCACCTTTTGTCTGCCTGACCCATAGCAAAGGCGCAAGTTGTAAAATAAACACGGACGTTGTTTAGTCAGGTTAATTGAGGCAACAACTGTGCAAGGAACAGCTGAGAAATTTTACAACTCTGAGGTCATTAGAATGAAATGACCAACATGGTTGGCCAATTAATGAAACGCTCGGTATCTTAGTACCAGCTTAAAACTCCAGTCCTTCATTTAGGCCAGTGAGCACATTTTAGGATTTCATAGGCCAGTTATGGAAGTCTGTAATAAAGCTTGTAGGCATGTAAATGCTCCCCTTCAAAGCTAGAAAGGGCCATGTGCGACATGAATGAATTTAAGAAGTTAGTCCCCGTTCCACGTGTGAGAGGAGGGCTTTACGTAACCATGGCTTCCATGTTGCTCTGCTTTTTGGCAGGAGATCAAAGAGCATCTAATCTGCCTCCCCAAGGGGGACTCAGCCATGCTGAAAAGTATATTGCGCTTTTTTCCCCCCAAAAAGCCCCACTCCGCAATAGAATCGCCTTTGTTGAACGAGTCCTCGTATGAAACCCCACATTTTTCTTTATTTTTAGGACACAAGTCAGTCCCCTTTCACACACATTCAAGATTTTGTATTCAGAAAATAGGAAAGAAAAAGGCAAATTGCTTCCACATGGTGTGCAGTTACACAATACAAAAAGGTGTTCTCTATTGTAAAGGAATACTCTTAGCCAATTAGCCCAGTAATCCAAATACCGCAAATATGCTATTGCTAAGCCTTGGGTTTGGCTTCATGCTTCTATATCGTTATTAATCATCATCAATCACTTTTTATCAATAAAGGAAATGAATTATATGCATACCCAACAAGGTTATTATTGTAAAATGAAACAAACATAAAATCGAGAGTTTAAAAAAAAAAACGAAAACTAACAAACCTGCTCTTAAAACTAACTGAATTAAGTAAATTGAAATTTAAATAACAGATTTGTGAAAAATCTAAGGTTATTCAGAGATATTAATTAATGCAGTTAAATTCAATCGCGTACTGTATTAATATAATAATTGTATTGATAAACAATGAGGTCCATGAGCACTTAAATTGACTTTGCATGAATAATAAAGCATTCTAAAAATGAACAACTTCTGATAAGAAAAAAAAAAGATCAATGCCGAAATGTTTGTGGAAACATTAGCGATCAGATTGTACGCACATTTTGTAAATGAGGCCCCTTTGTGGTGCACATTGTTTTCCTGTCTTAACCTGACACCGTAGCCGATTTAGCATTTCCGGCCATTGCGGTCATGACCAACCTCTCTGTTCTGTTCTCCGTTCACAGGCATTGAGCGCGATCTGTGAGGTGGGCGACCTGTTGCATGCAAAGTACTCCCGACGCAGGATACTTCCCTCGCTGGATCGATCCTTTGATGAAGAGACCACATACGAAGAGAGCGAAGACTGAATGTCCTCCACAGCAACCAAACGTGCACTGCTCGTCTGAAGCGCTCGGTGAAAATTCACAGAACCACTTAATATATGGCCTGAGCCCCTTTTACCCTCCTTATTTTCACACATGGAGCTCATGATGGCCAAGCAGTGTCCAGAGAGAGAGCGCTTTCTGTTTCTTTTCCTTTTGTCTGAAGCACTGTTGGGTTTGTTGCTTAACTTATTGTGGCCTTTTGTTTATTCTCTACTGAAGACAGGCTGTCAGTGCGCTTGTATGCACAAATTGTTTTTTGTGCAGTATCAACTCCAAACTAATCAGATTGATACATTTTATAAAGAGAGCCAAGAAGAAAAAGAACAAATTGCCCACCTGAATATTTTTTAATTAAAACTGCAGCAACTGCTGTCAGTCCAAAAACCACTGAGGTTTATCAGTTTCTTTTTCTGTATCATTGCAAGTGAGCTTTCTTTCATGTATCACATATCTGATTGTCAACAGTATTATGTACAACTTTCAGTTATGTATTTTTGTATAACTTGAATTACTGCCAGGACCAGTTTCTAACTTGAATCAAGGCTTTCTTGCTTAACCAAAGTTTTTATTTATTTTTTTCTGGATTGGAACACAAATCAGCAGCTTTGGATAATGTCAACGCAAATGACTCCTCTGTGAGCAGCCATAACTGCTGTCAAAATCGCTTTCCAAATGATTCCACATAGATTCCGCTTTTTGAAAAGGGCTAAGACCTGTTAACTAATTTTTTATTCTATTTTCAAATAGAAATTATCAGGATAAATTTGTCATATATTTCAGTACGGGACTGATATACTTAAAGTGTGATCATGTTCATTAACTCCTACTATTTCGACAGGTTTTCTTCAACTTACATTTTGTACTGCCAAGCTTATCTGTGCTCATCTGTACTGTTTGTCAGTGGAGCCAGACCGATATTTTTATCGGACAGCCAGTATCTCAGACCAATAATTGCATTTTTGGACCATATCTGTATCGGAAACCAAGGTCAACATGTATGTGGCTGATGCATACAACTGATATATATTTTTACATATAACACATGGGCACTCCTAATGCTTCTTGCTGTCTCATGTGACTTAGAACGTTCACTGCCGATAGCGTGCTGCCTTTACTCAGTCAGAGAGCAGAGCTGGAGGAAGAGTGTTCAAGCTGACGAGGGAGAATAAGCTATGAGTCTCTTGCTAGCTATTTGACTATTGTCATAAGTAACACATATTAACTTAAATGTTCCTCATTTATTATTTGTGGTCAGTAATAACAGTATCAGCCTGTTGACTCTCAATAATTGTCTGCACACTGCCGATGAATGTTAGCTAACATTGCTGGCTAGCTAACGTCAGTTAACAATTGACTAGTAAAGTTATCCCACCATCTGCTAACATTATCATTCATGAAAGTGCCAATGCAGATGTGAAACATATATTTTGGACAGTGCCCATTTAGAATTACCTCTGTATTTTAGTTAATTGAGGCATTTATTTTCATATCGAATAAGCTTGATGGCAAGCAGTAGATAGCAGAGTAAGCGAGTCACAAGTGGGCTACTTCATGCAAAGTTAGCAAGCCATTGACATTTTTGCTCCTAGGTTTTCCAGCGGCCTACTGGCGTATTCAGAACCTTTTTGGGACATATACCCACTCATTTGCTGCTTGTTTATCACATATTATAGTCAGCAGGGTACTTTTGGTCCCCGTTTTCTCTTATTTATAGCCTAGAGTAAACGTATTTCTAAAGATTAGAAACTGATACAAATCATGGCTTTTTGTGAAAAGAATTTTTAATTCCATGCATTGTCACGATAGACTAATCACAGCAGATAAATCATCATAGGTTTTCCCCTCGCTGCTGATTCCCACTGACGAGATGAGAGGAGGCCCTGGCAGGTGCAAATGCAGAGGAGCTATGCGTCTTGTTTTATTATGTATCACTAATTGACTGGCAGTATTGATGGCGCGTAATCGATTGATGTTCAGCACACTGATGTTTACTGAAGTCACAATGTAAAATTGGTTGAGATAATGTTAATTAAAAAATCTTTAATAAAAGTTGTTTAAGAAAGCAGCAGCCTTCTGAGTACCTGTCATATCAGTGCAAAATTGATGCACAATCCATGCAGAAAGTTCTATTTTCATTCCAGCTCAAAAATTCACTGTTTGCTTGCCATTATCGGTATTTTCTGAATTTTCCCCCTCTCAAATCGATGTTGGTCTCAAAAATCCCACATGGGTCAGGCTCTACTTGTCACTGCCAAAGACAAACTGTGTTTTAAAAGCTTTCTAGTCTCTGAACTGTGTTGACCTCGTTGTAAGGGAGGGATTCTTAAAGTGATTCACATCCCCTGGGCGCACCTTTTTTATTTAAAGCTTCACTTTTTTTTTTGGAAGAAAATGGCAGCTCCAAACAAACTCACCAAACCTGCTGGGTTTACAGTTTAAAAAAAGGGTGCTGAATTGAGCATATTTCAGTGTTTTGTGACTTGTCTTAAAAACAGGAGTCATTCCAGATTTAGTTTAAAATGACTAGCTTAATTGTATGAATTGGTCTTTACCTATTGTTCATACTGTAATGCATCAATGTCAGATATGTAATGACAAAAAATAGCAAGTCAACTGAATTGTTAAGTGTACAAAGATATCAATTTAAAATTTGAATGATACATGTTAAAATTGCTTTTTTAAAGTTGAAAACTCACTGCTGGAGTAATATTTTCTCTCTATTCTTTTTGTATTCTTGTTTGCACTCCAGAGAACATGGTATGGTAATGACAAGCGCATAAATTGTGTCAAAACAGTGCAGGTGCTTTCAGGGAAAGTGTAGTAAATTAGAGGCTTGGATATTGGACTGCTTTGAAAATACATGTGTGTTGAAATGTAACTAGCTACCAATAATGCATAGAAATGATACTTTTTGGATTAACACTGTTTACTAGTACATATTGCAGACTATTTGTCATGTTTCACTTCTTAAAACAATCTTATGTTTACTTATAGTCCTTCTGTTTACTTTGTACCTTCCAATTTCCCATCACCCCCCTCCCCCCCAAGCCCCACATGCCTGATTTTCAGCATATGCCCTGTGCATGGCCCTGGTGTGCCACAAATATTGTAATGTCCAAGTAATAAATTGGATAATGCCCTCCTCAGATGTGAAACTTACTGGATTTATCATCTAAATACCTTCACACACTTGCTTAACATGGAGTTTGATATATACCCTTTTGTCTGAGTGTGTATTTATGGCTACTGTGTATTGTGTGTACTATTCTCAGTGTTTATACTATTCTATAACTTACCTGGCTGTACCGATTTCTATTTATTTAATTAGTTTGGGGGCGGTCACAATATGTCATGTTGTTTTCTATGTCTATATTCTGGCACTTATTTGAGAGGCACTACGCATAGAGAATATAGCCTATACAGGTTATATGTAATACCTGTCAGGCCACATACACCTATATTCTTCTGGGCTAGTCTTTGTAAATGGGCTAGTGAGCAGCACACACGTATTGTTCCGATGAAGGCTTGCTAGCCGAAACATTAACTCCGCTGTATTAAAGCTTTATTTTTGGAGCACTATACCAAGTGTGCGAGTCTCACTTCATTCAAGTTTGAACACTCTTTTGACTCTGCACCTTAGCAATTAGACTGGTGTGTGTGCATTTCGAGTAATACATTGGACATAAGAAATGTTATGCCCCCTCTCCCCTTATTTTTAATGCATCGAATGTTAGTCTATAGAAAATTATCACGGAGTAAACCATGTCAAGAAAGGCTTTTAATGCTGCACTCATTTAGGGCTGTTCGTCAGTTAGCATTTGACTAGTTTAGTTGTGGTTCTGGAAGGATAAAGTTTCAGGGGGGCTTTCAGGGGTTTAACATGCAGCTAACTTTAATGCGATTGCTCTGTGAAAAACAAGCACAGATTCACCTGAACCGGATCGCCTACTATCAAGTGATCTAAAGGTCTGCCCAACGGGACGATTTAAAGGAACTTCACATAATAAGTTAAATTTTCTCACATTCCTCATCGAATGGTCAAATAGAAATTTGGTCTCAGTTTGTCAGTTTCTTCCTATATAGGCTACTACTTCACCATTAAGGGAAGTAAGAAAATTGATAAGGGCCACAGGGCCTACACATCGCACAAGGTTAAAGAGAAGAGAATATTTTAAAATATTTGAAATCTTTTATAGTCCATTAGAATTCTCAGATTTGTTCCTGATTTTTGAAAAGGCTTATTTTTCTTAATTATACTTTAAGTTCTCTTTAAAATTGTTTTGTTCAGTTATGGAGTAACATGTGAAGTAAGTGGGGATTTAATTGCTGAGAGCATGAAAACCTGGTCAAAAAGGTGAATTTTTAATTAACCTTTTTTTGAGGGCTGTATTGTAATGTTCCATTGGATTTAATGCATTTTCACTGTTCCAAATATCCTCTCTATTACAGCACGTGCTTTTATGAGTTTTCAACTGAATAACAATTCACGCACTGTTGCAGGCGATATACGATGTCATCAGCCATGTCTTTAGTGGAAAGCCATTGTCCCCAAACAGCCACCTCTCCCCATGGAAAACTGCAGGAATGACAGAGTTGGCTAATATAAAGGAGTCGTGGCTTGATCCATGATAATTTGTGAATATCTGTAACCTTACATAGCTTTGCACATCCCATGGATGTTGGTGGAGTGGACACCCTTACGGTTTACATACGAGAAGGGTGTGCAGAACATGCATGCAATCGATGTCACCGAGAACCCCAGGGAATTCAAAGTTTGACGTGAACTCCTGTTTTACCTGTTCTTGGCTGACAGGTGTTAGGAGTAATTGAATGTATTCATTTGGCATTTCGGACGAGGCTTGAGGTAATGTAGGCATGTAGGCTATGGCCGAACTTGTGGCAGAGTGGGATATGCCTCCAATTGAATTTAAGGGATGCTGGATTAAGGGATGCTGGAACAACCCACTCGCTAAGAAAAAAAATGTAGGGTAGCCGTGACTTTCACAGTAACAGGGAGTGCGTAAGGACAGCAGGCATTTGGCTCCAGCTCATCTGCCAGGAGATAACAGATGTTCGTTACCGCCTGTAGGGATAAGCACATTTTATGGGCGGCATTCCCCTTCGCTGAGGGACAGGTCCATGTGGGCCTTGGCCGAAGGACCCTCCCCTCCATTGTCTCCAAGTCCTTTTTCCAATCAGGCAGTCCATGTGGCTGTGCGAATCAAGAACATATGAGCAAATGCACAGTTATTTAACAACTGGAGAAGTTCAACAAGTGATGTTTTGTTCAACCTTCATGGTCTCGTAGTGATGTGAAACAAAAGTTCTTCAACAAGAGTATTTGTAATTACTGCAATTATTTTATGAGGTCATTTAAGTGCCTTTCAGGTCAATCGGCAACCAAATAGGTTTACGATTTCTTTGAACATCCTTTTAATAATGTCTTAGGATCACCCAAGGTATATGTGTGACATTTCATGCTTTTGTGAGGTGATTTAATTGCCTTTTAGGTCAATCAGCAAATAATTGACCATTTTAGATTTGTTCAATACCTTACTTGAAGATTTTTTGGCACCCCTTCTAGAATGTCTTAGGATCACCCAAGCGATATGTGTAGCCATTTCATGCTTAACATGCTTATCTGCCGCTTAACGGTTTTTTTTTTTCACTTAATTACCCCTCCTATTTTTTCATATTCTCAAGTGTTTCAGTTTTGTGGTCCACAATGCGTAGGCTACTGTATAGAGAAGATATTCTGGTGCTATTAGCTCTCTTCAGTTAATCGTATATTTAACTGGAAGAGGTAGCAAACTTGTCTGGATGATTGATTATTATTGTGCCAGAGGTAGTTGGTTTTCCTGTTCGTGTTTCATCAGTCTCCCCCTACGAGCTGGATGAACCATAGGAGAAATTTAGAATTGATCTCTCCACGTGGTTTTCAGCTATAGATCACAGTCGGATACATCATGCATTCATGAATTTTAGTAGTTCACGAATTAATATTGCAATACGCGTCAATAGCCTTTATAATAGCTGATCAGGTTTCGAGCAAATCTAAACCAAGAATGTCAGTATCGAGGGAGGGGCTCGAATTGTGCGAACTTTTCCATTTTAGCACGTCTTATTGACAATTCTTCATTTGTAATTAGTATTTAAACTTCTCATTAGTTAGAAACGTTCTCTGAACATGAGTGGTCAGCTTGACTAAATGAAAAACCCGAGACCAGATTTCCATTTTTAACCGACAGAAATGCTGATTTTTTCCCCCCGTTTAACGTTACTTGTCCCGTTTACAACTGATTCGCTTCTTCTGTTGGCTCTATCTCTCTGACTAAAAAGCGTTAACTTCCTCTCTTTGATTTCCTGTTATGGGATGAAACCGCGGTGATACAATTATTTCGTGAGATTGTCCGATACTTACGAGAGAATGATGAATGATGAAGCGGAGATAAAATTCTAACGGTAGTTACTCATCTGCTCAAAACGCCAGAAATGATTCATCATTCAACGAGAAGAGAAGTTTTCTGAGAAGAAATAGCTGGTGGGATGGAATCGAGTGGATGGCTACTCGGTAACGAAAATAAACAGGACAGCAATTACAATATGCAGTTGACCGGAGGTAAAGTCGATTTTTAAAACTGAGTGAAGTGCACAGCTGGAAGAACAGACATCCAAGAGGACATCCTACGTCTTGTTTTTTGTTTGCGTAACCCATATTGAAAGGAAAGTTACATGTATTTCACATGAAGACACTGGACGTTCGAAAAATATGATGTATTACAATATGAGAATTATCAGGCAAGCGCCATTTATTTTAGTATATTTATCTGGTGTTTGGATTGCACCTGTGTACTTACACCCACAGTGTCTAGATTTTAAGCCTCCATTTCAACCCCAAGAACAGCTTGCATTTTGCGCAATGTACAAGAATTTCGGTTGCTGTGATTCTGCGAAGGACCAGGAACTGATGGCGAAGTTCTACCGGATCATGGATAATTTTGACTATTACGGTTATGCAAGTTGTGCAGGATACGTGCAAGACATTATTTGTCAGGTACGAAGTTTTTTCATGAGTATATAGTAAGCTATAGTACTGGCTATATATGGTTTTAATATGCGATTGCGCAATAATGATGTATATTTTTACATATCAGCTCCTTTGTGGATCTTACATTTTAAAATAATTAAGCCCATGTTAAGATATGGAAATTCTTTGAAAACTTTTTTATGTGCATTAACAAAAGGTGAGTACAAATATGATACATATTATAATTTTATATTGTTCTGTTTTTAATTTAGAATGATTTCCCTTCAAATTTAGAACAGCTGTGAAAAAATGACAGTAGCATATAAAATCCGTTGGTTTCAAAAGATAAAGGCTGCAGCATTACTTTGTGTTACTTACTAATACATATTTCATACAATAATTGGCCCTGCAAGTTTAGACTTTTTATTTATTTTTTTACTTTTTACACATACTGTGTGCATGTGCACGTACATGCCTACATGCCGCATACTGTCTAGGTTATGACTTGGGAGCTGTCAAAACAGAGATCTTAGCTCTTGTGTTTCATTTGTCCAGGAATGTTCCCCTTATGCAGCACACCTCTTTGATGCAGAAGACCCCAGCACACCTGTGAGATCTATCCCAGGGCTTTGCGGAGACTACTGCTCTCAATACTGGCTGAAGTGCAGGTCAACCATCACTCTCCTCTCCGATGACAAGCATCTGGCAGAGATAGAACAGGACCAGCATAGGTTCTGTAAGCACATGGAACTAGAAGACCCAGACTACTGCTACCCCCACCTACTGAGCAATGACCAGCTGACTAGAAACCTGGGGCGAGTGAATGCGGACCCTGAGGGCTGTCTACAGTTGTGCCTGGAGGAAGTGGCTAACGGGCTACGGAACCCTCTGGCTATGGTACATGCCAACGATGGTACGCATAGGTTCTTTGTGGCGGAACAGGTGGGTGTGGTTTGGACATACCTGCCGGATCGCTCCAGGCTAGCAAAGCCCTTCCTGAACATCTCTAAGACAGTACTGACTTCTCCCTGGGAGGGGGATGAGCGAGGATTCCTGGGATTGACCTTTCACCCCAATTTCAAGTACAACAGAAAGTTGTATGTCTATTACTCGGTGGAGGTGGGTTTCGACGAGAGGATCAGAATCAGCGAATTCCGCGTCTCTGCCACCGACATGAATGTTGTAGACCACAGCTCAGAAAGGTGTGTGCGTAAATCAGCATTATTTTCCATTAGCTAATTATTTATTCAGATACATTCAAATAGAGCTTTGTGCCACTGTAACTTTGCAGTTTCCCCCACTGCTTTACAGATGTACAGAATGTTATTTTTGCTTGAGCACTTTTTCTCATCCTTACGTACAAGAATGTTTCAAATCTCTCCAGGATTATTTTAGAGATTGATGAACCGGCGTCAAATCACAACGGTGGGCAGCTGCTTTTTGCTGATGACGGATATTTGTACATCTTCACTGGGGACGGAGGAATGGCAGGGGATCCATTTGGGAAATATGGAAATTCGCAGAACAAGTGAGAGAAAATATTAAACCATTTCAGTGCCAGTAAGCCCGTGAGCTTTCAAGCCTGTGTCCCTGACAGCAATTTGTTTTTCTTTCTTTCTCTTTCGTTAAATTTGCGAGTTACTCTTGGCAGTGTTGCACTTTTTCCCTCATATTCTGCAAATCTGCTGTTCATGTGTCATAGATGTGTGTACAATATGGTTTTATTGTTTATGGTCCCAAGTCATACTCAATATGGAACGGTAACCAGATGGGCTTTTCATATTTCAGTAGTGTTCCACTTTTCTGAAACTTTTCCACTCATTCATCTCACATTTCTGAACTCTTCACTGCACAAAAAATTGCTTGTTATCACCACTCTTCACCACAGGCTATTACCCAGGGAAAACACTAATTTTGCATTGCTTTTAACAGACGTTTTTGGCTCTAGTCTTGCACATTTACATTTGATAGTGTGGTAGGCTGTTCAGAGATGAGTGTGATGCTTTTATTCATTCTATGTCAGAAGCCCACATCTTTTATGACTGCAAAATAAGTGTTAGTACCTTTTAACATTATTCATTCATCTATCACATAGAAACCTAAATTCAGTTTAGCCCTAGCCAAGGTTGCTGAAACAAAATGTATGTGTGTGTGTGTGTGTGTGTGTGTGCGCATATAAAAAATATAATCCAGACCTGTATATTAGTCATGGCTCTGGACACATTTTGTCACCTCTGTGTTGTAAACATCCACTGCTGTTTCCCATGTGTGCGATTCAGTTTTTTTCAATTTTCAGCAAATACTTCCAACATTTATTTTTTTGACCCTCGTTCAAAATCACCAGGCATTCAGGACGAAAGACTTGTGGTTATGTTACAACATATTAAGCTAATTTACATTTTAATAAATGTAAATTAATTAAGATTTAATTTATTAACATTTATTTACATAAGCTGAAGATAATTTTTCCATGAATGTATCAGCAACACAGTTTCTGGACATTAGGCTGGAGTAGGTTCTTTGGTTTCTAGCTATACCTGCAGTATGTGGTGATATCAACCTGCATTCTCTGCTGTTTTCTTCCTGTCCTCAGGTCTGCCCTGTTGGGTAAAGTTCTTCGCGTTGACGTGGACAACAATGACAGGGGGCCGGTGTACAGGATTCCGCCCGACAACCCCTTCATACGTGATCCAGAGGCTCGGCCAGAGGTGTACGCTTACGGGGTTCGCAATATGTGGCGATGCTCAGTGGACAGGGGAGATCCCCACACCAGGGAAGGGAAAGGAAGGATCTTCTGTGGAGACGTAGGACAAAATAAATATGAGGAAGTAGACATCATAGAGAAAGGGAAGAATTATGGCTGGAGAGCAAAAGAAGGTTTCTCTTGTTATGATAAGAAACTCTGTTCCAACAGCTCTTTAGGTGAGTATTCCGCTTTTACGTTTACTGTGATGTCACTAAACTATTTTTTTTTTTTTTTTAATTGTTGTCTTAGAGTCCACTGTCATTTTATCCAGGTTTGCTCATTATTTTGATATTTAACATTTGAGATGTTCACAAGTAAACTTTAAAACTGAAAAAAAGACAAAGCTACAGGTACTTCATATCTCCCAGACAAGACTTCAGGTGCGGTCATAAATGTAAATGTTGTAACATTCTGTCTTCTGGCTTTTTAGATGATGTTCTTCCGATATATGCCTACCCACACAAAATGGGGAAATCGGTTACAGGGGGCTACATCTACCGAGGTTGCGAATATCCCAATTTAAACGGCATGTACATATTTGGCGATTTTATGAGTGGGTAAGGGTTTTAACGTTATTGTAAATCTGAATGTTCTTTTATGCATTTTTGACACTACAACAGCGGCAGGCTGATAGAGAAAAGTACATCCTCCTATTGTTCTACTACAACAGCGGCAGGCTGATAGAGAAAAGTACATTACTGTATTGTTCTACTACAGCGGCAGGCTGATAGAGAAAAGTACATTACTGTATTGTTCTGAAAGCAGCACATTTGTGAATAAATACAGTGGTAAGTTTTGTCTCTAAACATTTTCATAGAAATGTGCCTGGGAAATGTAGTTGAAGCATTCCTCTCTGCTCCAGGCGCATGATGAGCTTACAGGAGAACAGGCGTACACGGCAGTGGGAATACAATGAGATCTGCATGGGAATGGGGCTCACGTGCGCCTTCCCAGGCCTCATCAACAACTACTACCAGTACATCATCTCCTTTGGAGAAGATGAGGCAGGTAGGATGTAACTGTGGTGCTACTCCTAAAATTACAGATTGAAACACAATTCACTCGTCAAATTTTAGAAACCATTACATTTTTAGATAGTTATAGCAATAAGCTATACATCTACTGTGCAGTAAAATACAAAATGTACTATTTTGCACAGTAATAACCCAGCAAAGTTAAAGACAATCACAACCATATTTCTTAACTTGTCTTTTTTGGGCACATTTTATGTTTCTGCAAAGGACAGAAAATAGGCTTTTAAGTCATTTCCTGTTTGAATAGCCTAATCCAATTCAGTGTAATCCGTAATTTGGTCAGTTACGTACTACTCAAAAACATTGACGTTGTTCCAGTACATCTACGCAAATACTTCCATATAAAAAACACATGTATTTGTTGTGTTTTTTTTTTTTTTGCTATGAAATGGATATTTATGCTGTTCTGCAAGGGTATACAGATAAATCATGTTAGCTAACATTCCAACTATGCAGAGTATTAACTTGCACCTTTGGCTATTACACAAGAGAACAAATCACTGGTAGTTCAACGTGGCAATGGAAAACATTATTCAGCCAATTTTAATCTTTAGTTCTTTGTCTGCTTTTTTGGTAATGAAGCGTAGTGTCTAGGTGTGTGTCTCTTCTGACTCCCTGTCTGTCCTGCGTGTTTATTTTCACAGGAGAACTGTATTTCATGTCCACTGGAGTTCCAAGTGCAACGTCAGCTTCAGGTGTTGTGTACAAATTGGTAGATCCTTCTCGGTAAGGAGTAATTTCAGCACGGTGTAAACTATATTTCCTTCTTTCCTATTACCGAACTTCCTGTTTACCAGAGTGTACCTTTTCTTAGATGATTATGCATTTTTTTCAACATGTTTATGCAGAGCACTAGTGACTTGTAATTTGAGTTGGTTGGAATTTTAGTAGTTTAGGCGTAACATCATTATGACTGGATCCACTTTACCCCTTGTTTTTAGCAGTTTTTGAGGATTATCTTGTGAAGTGCATTTTAAAGCATATTGTACCAATCATTCTCTATCCCAGCAAGATCTAAACCCAATAGATAGCAAACCTGTTGTTTCATAAATGCATCCTTGCCAAAGATCCGTGATTCACAGGGACTCCTCCGTGTTTAAGTTACCACAAGCATTTTTTTTTTCTGGGCTGCTGTCTTTCCAGACTCTTGGCAAATGTGAAAAGCATGTCCTGGCGGTAATATCAGGTGCTGTCTTGTAAATCTCTCGGATGTTAACCCAGACAATGCTGGCGCTAATACAAACTCACTGTGTCAGTGTGGTTTGCTCTTGTTTGGTCTTATTTAAACTTGCCCAGTAAAATAGCTGCCATGTGGCAGCTACTTTATTAATGAAGTTATAATGCACAAGGAGAGAAATGAAAAGTTTTCAAGATCCAAGTCTCATTTTTGTATTTTATGTGTTTCTTATATAAGCCCACAATTTAAATGAAATCAGCAAATAGAACACCTCTTCATTTATGGTCATATAGTTCTTTTAAGCTAGAAACCCACTTCTTCGTGAACATGACTTCTACCCCCTCATAGAGACAACTGTCTTGTGAAATCATTGAATCCTTTATTTTTGTGATTTTACTTAATAGAGCTTGTAAAGATTTGCGATGCAGAAAATAATTGCGTAATACATAGCAACTGTATTACATAATGCATGGCATTGAAATTATTTAAAATATTTCAATACATTTTTTCCTGAAGTGTGCTGACTTGTATGTATTTAGTTTGCGATATGTACAGTTACATCATGCTTTGCTATCCGTTTGCTCCTATGTAATCTCTGGGCAGCATAGCCGATTGTTTCATGCTGTATATGAGAACCAGGCCCACTCCGGCATGTTAAGGACAAACTGTGGAATTCATTAAACTTGGTTGTATTTCAAGGGAAGTGACAGCCAAGCCACTTTTTTTTTCATTTAAAAAAAAATCTTTTTCAGTTTGGGGTATATATTGTATTTGCGGCTAAAATATGTTGCATGATTTCTTGAAACGATGAAATTTCAGACAAAAATCTCTCAAATTAGGAACAGAAAGCAAATCAATTTTATGTTTAGCCAGCATTCCAGAGCTTTTGATTTTACAGCAGGTCAGACTTTGTTTCCAGAAAGGAAATGGATATTGTGTTTTATTTAATTTCATTATGTACTGTGTCTTTGTAGACGCGCACCACCAAGAAAATGTCATTATGACCCACTCCCTGTCAAAGTTAAAAGCAAGCTGATAAAATTCAATCCAAAGGAAAGTAAGTATTATTACATTACAGTCATTTGATGATGACAGTTATGTGGCAAATTCATTGTTTAGTGATCTATAAAAGCAAATAGATTTAATTTTACTAATATGTATGTGCATACACTACAATAGAAATTTGAAAGCATCAATTATGTTATATATTTTAAGCTGCCGTATTTCCTCAGATGTATATATAGTATGACTTCCAAGATATGAAAGATTTAGTAATGAAGGTCATTTGGAACTCTGAAGTCCCTGTAACTGTAAACAAGGTGAAAATGTGTCAATTTTAAGAACTTGTTTAAATAGTCTGCTGTTGTTTCATAGGTATAAATATTGATTACCAAAAATGCATGCTGCTTTGACTAATTTTGATAGTATTTTCAGGTTTGTTATGTGTGATATTTTTGCAATGGGACTGCAAAAATATCAATGTAACAAACCTGGCGGGATATCAGGTGTTTGATTAAGTGCGATTGCTTGTGCTACTACCAGTTTCGCATTCGTTTGGTTAAACGATCTGTCTGCAACACTGAGGTTAGCATCTCTGAGGTTCTGCTGTATTGATGGTAAAAATGGGAATTCCTGTTCAAATCTTTTATCCCTAGAATTGACAGGAGTAGAATTGCCAACAAAACTGCCAAAAGAACCTGCAGGTCAGCGTCCGACAGCCCCAGCACGCACCCAGACCACCACCACAGACTGGCTCCAGGAACTGATGGACCTCCTCAGGGAACAGGAAGCAGCCTTGGGGAGGACCACCCCAGCCACCTCGAGGGCCGGCGGCGGCGCCCGGACACGCAGGCCGGGCCGACAGCGCAAGGGCCGGCGCAGGAAGGGCAAGCCCCGCTCGGAGGCGTCGCCCCGCAACGGAGGCGTGAGACTGGTGGGGGACGAGGAAGGACGGAACGACCGAGGACGGGTGGAGATCTACGCCAACGGGGAGTGGGGGACGGTGTGCGACGACCTGTGGAACACCAAGAACGCCGCCGTGGTCTGCCGCCAGCTCGGCTACCGCTACGCGCTGAAGGCCGCCAAGCACGCCGAGTTCGGCGAGGGGACGCGCCTGAACATCCTCCTGGACGACGTGCAGTGCGCGGGGACCGAGCAGACCCTCCTGGACTGCAAGCACGCGGGCGTCGGAAAGCACAACTGCGCCCACTACGAGGACGCCGGAGTCATATGTGGGAACACAGAGTACGTAGAGTACTAAGGTACCCTGTAAACAGTGCGGCTGGGTTTGCAAAGTGAAATTCAGACTAAGAACAGAAACATAAAGCCTCATCTAATTTCCGTTGACATGGCACATAGGTCTACCTCTTTCACCAAGGTTTTAAGATGTCATGCTAATTTTCTGAAATAAAAAACAAAAATTGTATGTAAACATTTTTTTTTGTGTGTAAAATTTATCCAAAACTTAATATTTCGGCTGATTATACGGTACATTTTGTTAAATTTCATTGCACATGGCTGGCTTTAATCACTTTTAACATATTCAAAGTGTTGTCTGACTGAATGTATCAGAAACTGCAAGTTATTTAATGGCCTTTAATGTTCAGTTACTGAAATAAATGGCGCAAAGAGGTTATATTATCAGCATGTTTTCACTATGGTTCATTAAGTACTGTTTTCATATTTATTGTGTGTTCCATTTGTTCATAATATCCAAGGAGATGATTTGACATAAACATAATTTTAAGCCTAATTTAATAACAACTGTTGCATAAAAAGTCTAGGCAAACAATAAAACTAGGAGTAGACCTGTTTGAAAGCATCTAATTCTCTGTTTTGTCCCAGCTGTTTCCAGTATTTTAAAAATGCATTACTGAATCAGAGCTTTGAACATAGCAGGCAATCTGATAATAGTAAGTATAACATTCTGATTACTCTGGATATTTAATTGTGTTTGTGCCTCACTGGCCACAAGTGTACACTGTCCACATCCATTTTTGCACTTAGCTCTTTTAACCATTAATAAACAATTTGCTAAACAACTATTTTAATTTCTTTTTATTATTATTTATTTCAGTTGTTGCAATTGATTTTGTATTTTTGCTGAATACATAGGAAAGGAGATCTGGCCCAGTCAAAGTGACAAAGTGACAGCTCAAGTCAAATTATCCTCACTGACAGACATCAGTGTGTACACCATAGCACAGTTTGAGACTCCCATCACAGCGCAGTTTGAAATCCATGTGTCAAAGAAAGGCTGAGACAGCTCTGTGCCCCGCTCAAAAACAGCGGAGTCGACTGCGGACAATTTGAAAAGTAGGTCATTTGGTCTGAATAGGTCTTTTAGAGAGAAGGCTTCTGTCTGCTCTGCATGCTAATAGGCAGGATTGTGTCACAGACTGAGAGACATGCTGTTAGTCCAGAAAGTAAATGTCTACTGCGGTTCAAAGTGACAGGTTACTACTTCTGTTTATTTATGGTAATATGTATTGTAGTGACTCTCCACACCACTTACAAAGCTATGTAGCTTATACATGCACCTTTATCTTTGGCTCATCCCTCTACTATGAACTGCTTTATGGGACAGTATGGTGTGTGCTTTTGAAGTCTGTTGGAACTTTAAATAGTGAATGAAAGTTCTCTTACAAAACACAGGAACCGACTATTGGCAGAATCCATAAAAGTGGATGCCTATCAGCCTGCCAACTTTGGTTAATCCTTACAAATCATGCCAATTTTTTTCCCCTTTTTCTTAGAAACCCAGCATTCTGCTCACATTATCACTGAAGGTATTATAATGATCTATCAACAAAGGTGCAGGGGTTGTTCAAACCATGCTCTACTGTAAAACAGGCAGAGGCTCAAATGAGCCTGTCTGAGCTTTCAGATATAGAGATATAGAGACAGATAGATAGACAGACAGACAGAGACAGACAGACAGACAGATAGATGATTCTCCTCAGCAAGTTCTTTTCACAGACCACCGATAATATCTAAAATTACTAGAAATAATGTATATGAATACAAAAGGCCCTTTCCCTTATCCATTCATTTACATTAATAACTGAAAGCATATCATAATTAGTGGATAGCCAAGTGAGTGGCTTTAAGACAGGGTTTTCAAATTATGGGTGCATTTCCACAGCATGTGCAGCCAGCATTATTTTACATACCTTGGAATCACAATACCAAACCCTTCACTGGCCAAGGCATGTCAATAATGTTAGCCCTTGCAAAACAACTAAAGTGAGGAAAAGCCTGGCTCAGCTGTGCTGTTGCTTACCACAACCATGTACCATGCCCAGTAGTGAAGTTCTCTGACCTTAATTTGTTCCAAAGCACAGGGATTCCTGTCCTAGCAACATTACAAAACTACTGTACAATACAGATGGGAAAAGGATGCATGTTACCCTCTCTAATCTTGACATTTTCTCTGAGCTGCTGAGAAGTGATTTAACATAGAGCTGGCTGCACACTGGAAAGTAAGTTTAAAAAAGTAAATCACAGTGAAAAACACTAGCCAAGACAAGTTACTTCCTAAGCTGTTTACCCAGAGGACTATCCTCAGCAGTATGTAGCAAGCCAGACATAATGAGATGCTTCAGATGCCTGTCAATGCCTTCGTGATTTCCTGCAGGGACAGTATTAAACACACTTCACCTGCACAAATTTCCAGGGCCACTTAGCCTAACCCCAGCTGGGGTCCACTTCCAAGCAGAGCCGGATGAGCCTGCTGTGAGAGTGCTGCTGGTCCTAAGTGGAAATAATGTTTAGTTCCCTGGAAAGGAGGATAAACTAGCCCAGCTGACATTCAGTTTGGACTGCACATAAGTACAAGAAAAATAATAATAACAACAACAACAAAAATAATAATGTAAATGGTAATCTGTTCTTTTGCAAACAAAGCCATCTCAGTCCTAAAGCCTTGTATCTAAGGGGAACATTTTTCAAAAGGTTTATTAAATTTATATGTACTTCAGAGGGTACTCGAGCAAGCGATTGGTTAGCTAGTGCCTTCAATTCTTGGTAGATTTTTGATAGCGAACGGGGATTTGATTGGATCTCACTACCAAGAATTACAGAGACTCACGGCTTCCTCGGGGAACAGGGCGCCAATAGGCTAAGTAGTAAAACAGCGTTTTCTATTAATTGTCGATAGCTACAAGCTAGCTTTTATTATCGATATATTCAGCTTTTAAGTGGTCACGTTAAAGCTTGTAACCGATTGATAAATGCGCATATAAAATTGCACCACACTACCAGATTTTCTTCTGACCGCCATAACTACTTCGTTTTAAGTATGCTGAATAATGATTTATTTCAAATCAATCTGTTGAACAGTAGTAAAGAAATATGGGAAACGTGTACAGTTGCATGTAGTTTTTTCGATAGAGGTCAAACTTAGCTTGCTAGGTTGTAGCGTGTATATGACGAACTGGTTACTTAGTTTATGCTACTAGCTAGCTATAGCTGTTGGGTCTAGATCCATTGATACTGCTGCCTATCTCGGAACAAAGGTGAAAATTCAAGTAAATACTTTAATAATACGCAAGTTTCCTGAAAACCATAGTCTGCGTGAACTGATATCATTGTAACTCCAACTGAAAATAAGCACGTTGCAGTGTGGCTCCATAGCTCAGTGGTTAGAGCACTGGTCTTGTAAACCAGGGGTCGCGAGTTCGATCCTCGCTGGGGCCTTCAAATTTTCGGTTTTGTCAAATTAGTTTCTAATATGACTGAGAAGTAATTGTCATACTGCACAGCCACGTTGTCAGGTTGATCAACCAACTGTTATTTTTCTACGGGGTTCCATACCTATTGTACCGAGTCTCGCATGAATGTAATGACAAAACATATCGTTTAGTTTCAAGAGTACACATTAATATAAAATATGACCTCCATTTGTAATAATCCGCCATGTCCCGGGAGCTACCATATTAGCAAATTAATATCCTGTAAGTAAAGCCTTTCAACAATTAGAGTAACAGTGCAGTTGCTGTAACCTTTAATACCCAGGGAAACTATGCATTTTATGTCTCTCCAGGAGGGGGCACTATAAGATCATTTGTTCAATGTACAATTGAATTTCAGAAGCAAAGTGTATGACTGACATCTACCTACCAGAAAAAACGTAGTATATGGCCGTTACAACATCTTATTATGAGGCAACTTCTCAAATGACTAATCTCAGACATATTTTAGTGTCGACTGACCTTCAGTAGATCCAAAGCGACGTACAAAAGTGCATATCATGGTCACTGGAAGAACTACAAAACGCAGGTTTGATAAGGAAGCAACAGCATTCTACCTGAGAATCAAACTGGTAACCTTCAGGATGCAAGCACAGTTCCTTACCCATTACCCTACAGCACCACCATAAATTAATATAAAATGTATACAAAAGTTATTTCTCTCCTACGAATTGAAGAGTGCACATCACGAGTTGCGTATAGTTGAAGTTAAATTTGAATAACATGCAGTTCAAAAGTTTTAAGATGTTTTATTCTCTACAGAGTCACAGTTAATATCTAAAAAGAAAATATAGAATTCACAAAATGTGAGTATTTGTTTATCCAGGAAGGTCAGACAGTTCTGTGCTGCAGTGAGTATCTAAGCTAGTAAGAGGCACAGGGAATGTAGCTAATCAACCATAAAATTACTATGGATCATGTGGTGGCCAGATGTTGAGAGCTAGTTTGATCATTTTAATAGGACAGTGTGGTTAAAATCCAATTCTATTATAGAAGTGCCAAGGGATCTCAAAGTTTTGTTACTCTAGTCATTTAAGATCCTGTAGCACGTTTGAGTAAGAGCGCTAACCATCAGTTTAGTGTCCTTAATGTCACTGCATTGGGAATTTTGATAGAGGGTAAAATGGATCCACAAGCCCATCAACACACTCCAAGGCAGCTATGAGTCTCTGCAATTCTTGGTAGTGAAATCTAGTCAAGTCCTTTTCTGCTGCCAAATCTACAAAGAATTACTTGGTATAGCCAGTCATGTGTATCAATAGTTCTATCAATAATTGAAATCCTGTGGCCGATTAAAGGCCGGATCACTACTAAGAATGGTGAAACTGTGAAGTTTTGAATGTGGATTTTTACGGAACCTTTGAAATTTAACAGTATTACAGGTTAAAGGGTCTTCACCCTTAGTTTGGCTGGCCTTTTCTGTGGATGTTAGTCCACACTGAATATGAAGACTGCTATTATCATTTTAATTTGTCATAATGTACACCATAAGAATGCTCAAATTTCTCAATACTCTGTATTTTTTAAACACCTCCAATGAAAACAGTCTAAATGTGGCTGTTTTACTGTGTGTCCCACATGCCAAAAGCTGTGTTTTTATGTCACTGTTCAGCTCATGTTACCCTGTTTGGGGGAATGTCAAGTCAAAGTCCATTTTCCCAGAAGCCCCTCTGTAAATGTCCCTACGCATTACTTCTAATTCAAGCTGAATTTAACCAAGGGACCTGGGCCTAGCCGTCTTTGACGTAGGGCTGATTGTCAGTGCTCCCCACGGGATCAGATGATGCTTGTAGGATAAGTGAATCCATTTCTCTTCATTGGAAACATAAGGTGGAGCAAAGCTTTTGAAGCGTGCTTTAAAAACAGCCATTTAGGAATCTGTTATCAATGTTTAATGTAATGCAGTCTGTTACACAGATGCTGCACTAGAGTACATCCTGTTTTAATGTGAAGTAAGTTAAGACATCTTTTTTTTCTTTTTTTTTTTTGAGTAAGGCCTCTGTTCAGTCTTGATGCAATGTGCTTTGTCCTTAACTGTGAGAAATCATTTTCACCAAAGGTTTAAATGTTTGGTTTTCATCAGTATTTAGTAGGCAGATTCATCATTGATATGGAAAAGTATTACTGAGCGTTTGGTTGATTTCAAACAGGCCATGTCCTACTTGGACGTCAGCGTTACTATCTGATCTGGAACTTGAATCGCTACATAAAAGTAAATGGAGAAATAAATATCTTTCGCGAAAGATGATCATAATGTAATTTTTCTTTGAAATCAATATTCACATATGTATTTTGCCAGTAAAAACAATTTTGTATTGTACACCAAAGACAAAAAAACCCACAATGGAACAAGATATTTCAGCATGGGATACCGCATTTCCCATCTTAAAGAGCGGTTATGAGACAGAATGCATGTGCCAGTAAAGCCGAGCCAATTTCACTTCTTATATCAATCACTCAGAATCTCTTGTTTCTCTGAAATTATGGTCGATTAGTAGGACACCAATGACAGCTCTCCTCTAGCAAGCTTTAAGTAGAGCAATGACCTGAACAAATCTCATTTCCTGTTGAGACCTGTGATGTTACCTTCTCTTTGACTTATAGGAACGGGCATTTACACCCCATGGAACCTCATCCTGCTGTTCCATAGGACACACGGTCCATTTTCACCGCTGCTGTCATTATTCATCAAGGGCAGCCCATCACATTCATCACGCTGGGGGGATACAGTTTCTGTTTTTCTCTCTTTCTGTTTCCCTGCACTCTCTACTTAATTACCAGCTTTGGGCATTAACAATATCTCATTTTCGAGAGGCATTAGGAATCTTTGCCTGAGCCGTTTCTATTGGTACTACAGATTGTTAACTGCCAACACACACTGCTGCTATCTCGAGAATACTTCTTTCTGGAAGATAAGGTTTTAAAATTTAAATGGTTCATCAGCTGTGTCTCATTATTTTAGCATTTTTATCTTTTTCTTACAACTGTGTAATACTGCCAGTTTCCTCAATAATAGCTCAATGTTTAGTTCTCCTCGGTAGCAAGATGTGTATGCTTATTTATTTATTTGTTAATACTTTTACATTATTTCTGATTACTACATTTTTGCCAAGCAAAATTCTTACAACTGTACTTATTGTTGTAGATTGCTCTGTTAAACGATCAGAGCCTGCAACTGGTTGGATTTATTGTAATGATAATACAGGACACACAAACCTGCTTGTCTGTACTTGATGAATACTGGATGATGGGAGCCTACAAACACAAGTTTTATTTTATCAGAGGGGAATGTAAATAATTAAATTGAATTACGCTGCCCTTCATGTTGAATATTGGTTTTTGTTTTCTTTTGTTACACAACATCATGAATGGAGTTACTGAAATAGAAAAAGGGGAAAAAACCAGCTTTGTTGCATTATACAATGTTTTGGGCAAAACACACTTTGGGTTGAGTGGAATCTCCCCCTGACACAGACTAGGGTGTAACAGGAGCGCTGACACCGCATGTCAAAATCATGTTCGAGAGGCCACTTATTACAGCCGCTAATATCATTTCTGCTTTCAGAACCTGCTCCGCTTGTTTTAAAAAGGAGTCACAAAGGCTTCAATGTGTTGGTGCAGCAGTCTGGTGGCCTCAGCATCCAGCCCATCGCTGAATCCAGCCAGCCAGCCAGGCTGCTCACAGCCGGGGGTCTTCCTCCACCCCCCCTCCCCTGCATCTCTCACACCAAACACACTTTGGTTATAGTCATAAGCCGCTGGGTGCAAATATTTTCTAGAGTTCTGAAGGCCTTCCTTTATAAACTGAAAGCATTTCCAAAAACAAGACTACGGCTGTGTTTGACCTTTATCGCACTTTTGAAAGGTCGACGTACTGAAATCCAGAACTAGCACTGCAGCAATAGTATGGCTTTCTTGTTGTAAGACTATCATGCTATACCGCTGTAGGAAGAACTACACTGGATCACATTCATCCTGATAGTCCTTACATCCTGTTAGCTTCAAATCATGGTAAAATGTAATTGCACTATATTGTACAAATCTGTGTCTTCAACCTTTGTCATGAACCAAAAAAGTCAGCATCTAGAAGTCTAGTTTGTGGTATTGCCTGGGGTGTAAATTATAGTGAAGCCGTGTTTTTTCAGGAAATCCAATTCCCAGTTCAGCAAGTCCTTAATGTAATCTTTTCCTTTAAGACTCGAAACACAAACAGCATGCGATTCCCTAAGAACTGGTTTAAATGCATACGAAGGAAGCCACTTCAGTGAAGCCACTTCAGTGTAAGACCGTATACGGTTTCTTAAAACAAATAATAGAAGCTCCTGAAACTACTGCGTTGGGAAGTGTTAACAGATATGTGCAGTTTTTTTTCCCATTAATCCACACAGAAAGATAAACAACGGGGCTACAGGCCGAACGTGTCATTTTTGTTTTGAATCAAATCTTTAAGGAGTGATCTCTACAGGCTAGAGTGTGACTCGGGAGAGAAGACTCGCTTTAGGGGCAGGCTGGGTTATGTAGTCTTGAAGCTGCAGGGCCGGGTCTGTGCGACGTAATTCGCTGACGTTGACTGGAAGTCCATAGAAAGCAGGGCATCACTGGCTTTATCCTCCCAAAAGCAGGCCTAGTTGAAGTTGGCACAAGGGTTCCTTGGGCTATTGTTGAATGTATTCCTCCCAGTTATGTGCCCGGCCCTCCAGGTCTGACAGTTGTCACTGGTGAGATACACCTCTCCTCCTATCAGGGCCAGCCTACATGTCTGGAAATGGCCAATGGTTTGCAAGCAAGCCTCAGCTGCAGTTCTCCTTGTGCCGGTGTGGGCATAATCCTCTTCCTTCACCCAGGGCCATCAGCTGACATTCCACTAGAGTCATAGGCTACTATTTCCCACTTCATTTAGTTCACACTTGTTCTGTAGCTGTCCTATTAAGAGGAGGAGCACAAAAAGCAATGAAGCCCAGAAACAAACAGCATAAAGATCACTGGAGCCCAGTCGCTGACAGGCTGTTGAGAGGGACTGTGGCAAACATGAGGAAAGACTCGAGTTCAACAATGGAGAGGTCGAAGGGTTACTGGCCACCGCTGTGACAGACGCCACCGCAATCAGGACAGCAAAGTGAATTATCTCCAAGCCATTGTGTATTCCTAATGGAGCTGGTTAACTGTCTGCTTTAAACTGTCTCCTCAGTGGGGAGGTTTGGTGAGTTCAAGATAACATCTTGAGAGAGATTTCAAAACCTGCAAACCGCCCTACAAGATAATGGGCTGACCCAAAGGCTGAGTTTCCCATGGGACTGGCACAAGTGTACGACCTTGTCATCAGAATGAACGGATGCTCTCAATAGTGTTAAATTCTAATCTGGCAGATGGTAGTGCATCACCAATGTTCTGGTGGTGATGCAGTCCAAATTGTGTCCACAGATCAAAAGGAAACTTAAGCACTGAATGTGCATTGTTCCTTATTAATTCAAAGGCATCATAGGGAAAATCTTACTTGCAATTTAGACAATTTAGGTTAGAAAAGAATAAGTTTTTTTTTTCTTTTGTCTTTGACCAAACAGACCTCTGGCCGTCCAATCCACCCGCTCCTTTAGAGCTACCCCCTGCCCAATTCAGATTCACTTCATTTCAAATTTCCATATTCCTCTTAGCTATATGCATCATCTTGTGCTTCCAGCTGTCCAGGCAGGGCTTCCTCCACTGCCCTCCCTCCCCCCCTCACCCCCACCCCCACCACCCCCACCCCACAGGGAGTGCGCAGCCCTGCAGGCCCTCTGGGGTCAAGCCCGCCTTCTTGACCTCCTCTCGGGTGCCTAATCCCCGCATTGTGCCAGGCAGGGAGGGAGGGGTGGGGGCTTCTCTGGTTTGCTTGCTTTCTCAAGCAGCAGGCCCTTGGGCGGGAGTGTCTACTCACAGGAGATGAGGAGAGCTTCTTTGTGCCTCTCTTAAATGACCATGATAAACAATGGGCCGAACTCCTGCCCAGCCCCGTAAGTAAATACCTGCCCTGGTCCAGGCAAGGTCGAGGATCAGGGGTGGCAGAAAGAGGAATTCACCCCAGACCTCTCTCTCTTTTCTTTATCTCTAAAATTTCTACTGGACCATGTCAGTGCATTTCTCTTTCTATGGAGGGCGTTTCTAGAGTAGGAATCCTGCACACAGGCCTGCTTAAGTGGAGAATTCCAAAACACGTGCCATGCACAGACACATTTACTGATATCTCTGGTTTATTTTTTTCAGTCATTTTGATTTAGAGGCCTAACTGAGGCTCCAAGAGCAGTATGTGTGATGGGGTTTTAGTCATTGTAGTGTCTTTGGCCCTCTATAACAGCAGGTGGCACTGCAATTCATAAACTTTATGTTTGGAAAGTAAGGAATTCTTAACTACCGACATGCACTTGTCATCTCCACAGCTTGCCAGCTACTGAGTGGCTTGTCCAATTTCTCTGGTTTTGAGCTAAAACCAATATTTGTCATTGGCAAGCTAAAATTAAAGGTTTAAAACCAGCCTGAAATTCAGCAATGTGTTTCTAATATGAAACTATTATGTTTAGTCGGGCCCATTGGATTTAAGGGACAGGCAAGTGCCATACTCCAGAGAGAGGCTACAAACACGGGTAAATAGAATTAAGTTAATGCTGTTATTTCCTCATTAAGGGTTCAGTTAGCCTATATTGTAAATTAAACTTAACAGGTTATAAATATTTAAAGTAAACTAGTTCTGTATTAATTTTTTATATATTACTTAGTAAGAGTAATATTAGATTCTACTATTAGGCCTATTCTGAATTGTTGTATCATGGCGACTCACAATGTTTGTTTTGTCCTTAAATTTAGTAATCATTTGAACACAGATTTAAAAAATGTGTTCTTATTAAAGTGTCATTAGTTGATTCATCATAACAACTGACAGCCCAAGCCACTTGTCATTCTCTTCAGTTCTAAGTGTATGCTATTGTGCTGAAGTTCTATTGTTATCTCCATCTATGAGTGGCCTCAACTGACCTCCATAGAACACATCCAGAGGTTCATTCCTGTGAGAGTTAAACGATGTTCTGAAACGCATATTTAATGGGGATGCTAATGGTTTAATAAGTTCAGCTTTGTGATAAATGTGATGATAATAGGTGAAATGTACACATAGCCTACAGAGAAGCGTATTTTCATACACGCTGCTGAGGTATGCATACTTGCCTTTGTACATATTTCATCTTGTTCAGAAATGTACTGCATAAACATAAGTGAGATTTTCACCATATTTAGCATAAACAAACAAATCTGTGTTTCTTCTCCTCATGGTGTCTCCTCCAAAAAAAGCAGATTGTGCAAAGGCTTCTTGGCCATGAATAAAAGCCAGACGATGTTTGATGTTTCTTTTTTTTCATTTTGTTCTGCTAGTCAGCTCTCCCAACAAAAACCTTTCTGGCAAGCCTGACAAAAATGTTATTAGTAGTCATAGCATACTGGCCTATGTCATGTTTATTTTAATAGAAAGAAATTAAATCATCAGAAGAACAATGTGGACAAAGTAAGGGGCGAGGTGTCCACTGCAGAAAGTGAAAAAATTAAGAAAAATGCAAAGGTTTAAAACCACCCAGTTATGACTAGAGAGAATGACTTGAAAATGACTAAATTGGAGTTACTGCAACAGAACATATTAATATACATTTATATTCATGATGCCCACATTTTTCAGATTCAATGTAGTGGATAATGGTTCCACCAAAAGTAAAGAGGATCCACTATAGCTTATATAATAAAAACTCCCTGACTTGTGTTCTTATAATTGCAGTAGGCTATATAAATTTAGATGATTCGTGAAAGAGTGGTGGCACATCGTTTCACTGAAATACATATGGGCTCTAATTTGAGAGAGTTTTATAACCTCAACGGCAAACGGATGTTCACACATCCTGTTTATACCCAGCTCATGGAAGGGCTGATCCAAGCAACACTTTAAATAATCCATATAAAATGAAAACATCAGGGATGACTTTTATTTTCCTGGCGATAAAGGAGGATTGCTAGGGGGTGACATCACTGGGCTCTGGGAACATTGTTTTGCGCTGGCGGAAGTGGGGACCCGTGATTAACACATCAACACAATTCCCTGCTGATGCCCCAGTAAATCAGCTGCAGCTGGAGGCCAGAGGGGAGCTCCCATCGCACAGAAACCCTAACCCTGGGGGGTACACTTTTGGAGTCATACACCGCCATTAATGTTTGGGAGAAGAATAGCCTAGTGTTAAACATGACTGTAGTAGAACATGGGTCCTTTACTCTGCTCCTGGATACAGACAGTGTACTGGTTTCTGTTTTCGACTTGGGAAACCAGGTGAGGTGAGGTAAGTGCATGATAAACTGCTGGAATGGATCAATTAGCCTAAGTACAGACTGAAAATGAAAACCAGTGCACTCCAAGACACTCCACCACTGCAACAGAATCTGAGGTGGACTACAGGTTCGTTAAACGCCATTGTGCCCAACGAAACCAATTTGATTACCAGAACATAGACACCTGTCCAGTCCGTTTTGTCAGGTCTGAGTGGGCCTGGTTGATTCACAGTGACAACAAACCCAAGGGAGGGGAATGTCAGTATTAATTTATGAGCCCCACAGGAGGTATGGGCAAAGTGGCTGGACAACCGACTATGGCTACAATCACAGGAGAGGTGGACTGGACTGGAAACTGGACAATAGTCCTGATGAGGGCTAGGGGGGTTATAATGGCAATCGTTTATAGCAGCCTATTCTATGGTTGGTATACTGCCATTTTTATGTACCAACAATGTAACTGGTGCAGTTTGGCTGCTGGATGAGGAGCAGGACATCTTTTCCAACAAGGATATCTGAGGGTGGGGGAGTCAGGAACTGCACTAAACTTGGACGGCAATGGAGAAGACTGAATGACAGCCAAGACTGAAGGACAGTCTGCAAACCTGTGCCTCGTAAGAACCCACCCCAGATCATAACTTCAAAATGAACTGATCTCCCAGGCAGTTTAATCAACTCAAAACAGTTTAACAAGCAATAACTTTTCCTTTTTGTTGTGAAACAAAGTGCCGTGTTTGCTCAACGCAATCAATAACCAAACTCCCGACAGCGTGCAAATGAGGGCGCAGACAGAGAGCTGTTGATGTTTCGAGAGCCGGAGCTCCATGAGTGTCTCGTCGCGGGATGGGGGGCCGGCGCGCACACAGCGCTTTTTGTACGGGCGGGCGAGGCAGCGTCGGCAGGTCAGCGTGGGCTTCGACCACGGCTCGGCGGGTGACACAGACCGCTCATTGACTGAGGAGCTTGCCGTTTGCCCGTCTTCTGCGGGAAACACGCAGGAAATCTGGTATTCCCGTAGGTTTGGGAAGAATAAACAGGGCACTGACCACCAGGAGTTGGCACAGGGCCTGGGTAACTCTGGCTGCCAATGTCAATGCACATTGCTCCTCTTTCATGACCAAGAGTACACAGTGTCTCTCCTCCCCTCTGTCCGAGAAACAGAATTCATTAATTATGTCCAGAATGTCCCCAGATTAAGCCCTGAAATATGTGGACAAAAAAATTGTATGTTTTATTGAACCGTTTAAAGGCATACTTTGCAGGATTTTTACCTTGAAAATATTATAAAACAACCATGCAAAGGCAGATCTATGATAAACTGGCAATCTCACCCTTTAGGCACTTTTGCCAAATTTGTGGACAAACACCAGTATTTGTTATTCTAAAATGTGTTTTGGACATTTCTTGGCGTGGCATTCTTTTCTGTGTGGGGAGGGGCGGGTGTGGCTACAGAGTAGCTAGGCGCTGTAAAGGCCCAGATACAGTGAAGCAAAAAGACAAGCTGACAGGGCTAATTCAGGAACTAGAGCTAATCGAGGAATTACTTTTCCTCAGTGATGTCAGGTGAAAAGTAATAGGGAGTTGGCTTGTTTTCTGTTGGACCTGTAAGCAATGTTGTCATACAATTTCTTCTTACCGTGAAGAATGCCTGACTTGTTTATAGCACAGTAAATCTAAGTGCTAGGTTTTCAGGACTGCCGCCTTATTTGCGAATAAAATGCAGCCACATCACCAACAGCTCACATCTCTGAATGGGGGGGGGGGGGAGGCGGGGAGGTAGGATGATTCCAAGGGCCCTGACAGACAGGGGCTCTAAGAAATACTAGAACATATGATTTTCTGGGGTTGGGGGGGCCTAATGTGAGATCTTTTCACAGGGACCTAAATCCCTGGTGGCGCCCCTGACAGCACAATAATATCGCATACCATAAGAACCCGTAGCGTCAAATACAAATGAAAATGCATAGCAGCAGTAAAGCGCAGGCCTACGCAGCGGACGACCCAATTGTTTATAGCAAGGCCCAATGTGGATAGCTAGGCCTAACAATCTAAATCGGCTAATAACATGTTGCATTAGCATTCCAAGCAGGTCAGGGCTTTAATGAAACAAAAGAAGGTTATCCTACCGATTTTGAAGCTCTTCTTTCGAGCTGAGAAGTCCGTAATGATATCACTGAAATCTTTAGATTAGCTAACAACTCACTTTCTCAGGACTTAAATTAGATAGCTCAACCTTTCTTGGTGATCTTTTTTTCTTTTTCTTTTCTTGAAAATAACGCTCCCCAGATGCGTTAATAACAGGAAAAGTTAAACAGATTTTCAAGGCAATGTCAACATTCCATAAAACGTGTAACGATCATTTTCTTCAGGAGCAGTGAAAGTTCCATCGCGCGTTGTTGTGGAGGATGATGGCTAAGTAGCAAGCATGAGCTTAATTTAACATATGCAGGGAACTGTGGGTGTGTGCGTGCGCTAGCTAGCAAAAAAAAAAAAAAGTGATTGCAGAAGCTGAAATGTGTGATAAAGCACACTTATTTTATATCAAAAATCTTGTTACATCAACACTGACTTAGCTACGCCGTCGGGTGTAAATGCGTGCAGTACTTATGCAATTTAGCAAGCGTTCACTAAGTGCTAAATTGGTAGGCTATGTTCGCTACGATTTTGCTACGGTTTTATATCTGTAGTTTTGAAGAAAATGCAATGCGAACCATGATGGAAAACATTCTGATACCATTTTGACCCAAAGTGAATGTTAATACTAAGTGAACGTATGTTAGTGACAGCGAATTCAACATAAGTTACACTGGATTTGAGAGGGACTACAGTTGAATGAGTGCCTGCCAGGTCGCTATGGTTTAGGCTACGTTATTTGCTGGAATCGTGAGGCAGTGCATGCACGTCAGATCGCTGAGTCTGGCTTTAAACATTTCTATTTTATTAATAACACTTTTATTTTCATTTTAGGGCCAGTTTGTGCCCTCTAATGTTCAGATAGGAACCAGAGTCCCAACCTCCCCCCCCCCAAACTGATTTTGTCTTTAGAAGGAAGGCTGAATCTTTGTCCTCTACATTTCATTTTATTTTATTTTTTGCTGAGTATCTCTGTGTTTTCATTTATAAGCCAGATTATATATTACAGTGTGCTGTCCCAAATTCAACCCCTCCTGGAGAATATTAAATCTTGAAGAGGAATGAAAAAGCAATAAAGGAAAGCAAAGTCAAACAGAAGCAGCTTTAAGATAAGCAGTATAAAGATATGAAGATCACTTGTTCTGTTGGAAAAGAAAAATGGAATAAAAGTTTCTGTTAGAACTCTCCGGAGTATTTTAGTCTTTGATCTTTGTGCATCACAGTCATATCCACCGTCTCTAATCCAGACGTCTGGTTTGGATCTCCCTTTACCATATTTACGGCCTTGACAACGACTGTAAAACAAACGACTGAATGATTCTGAAAATGCCTCTTAGCTCCAAGGGACTTACGCCATGTTTTTATTAAGGTATTCCATTGCTCTGCCTAAAATTACTAAATTAAATCTCAGTGTTTGTTTCAGCACTTCATTAATGCATTGGACAAGGGAATCAAGCTTCCAGAAAAACCTTTTTTTGTATTCGTAGGTGAAGTTTTTCTCTGGATTTAATCTGAGTGCACAAGTTAGAAAATGCACGTCATACAATAGAGCAACAGCACATGTTATCACACTCAGGGTAGGTAGTTGCAGGTGGTTGTAGTTGTTCCTGAGTCATCAGCATGTGCCATCCAATGTGCAAATTGCCATATTGGCTACCATTAAAATGTTAGAGTTTAGGTGATTCAGCGGAAACCTGGCTGAAGTTTACTGAACTAATCTTTTATATCCCAGACCATATTGGTCTGCTTTCCATAGCTCCCTTAAAAATCTGCCGACCGTTTCATTGAAAAACAAAGGGTAGTAAATAGCAGACAGCCCCTTCTATTGCCTGTGAGCTTTTGTGTGATTTACCACATGCCAGTTCTGTGCCACACACTGTGCCTTTTAAGATTATCAGGTCCATACAGGCATCTGCCATGTCTGAAAAGGCCACAGGGCAGCAATACAAATCAAGATACAAAATGGCACTCACCTTCTATTCTTCAGGCCCCCTAATGGTATGGGCGGTACTACCCACAGACCTTGGACTCAGCACAACTCCTCCATGTCTTAAAACATATCTGGAAGTTAGCACACAGGGCGCTCGTTAGACGTGTCTCTAGCCAACAAGCTGCTATTTCCCTCATCAGATCTCACAACAAGAAAGGCTGATAAAAGGAGACTCCCCATCTCCTGATCTCTTATTACACCTTGAACCACATCATAAACCTATTTTATTATTTTATATACTTTCTATGGTTAGCTTGTCTTGTATCTTTGCATGAAAATTCACATAACCTTTCAGTGTTCAGGACAGTGTCTGAGAACAGTGTTGGAGATTAACTGTGTACCATAATTTTGCCATGAGCTAATATGGATTTTGTGAGAACAAACAGCAGCGCAAGTCAATTATAAGGTGCTATATGTATATAATTTTTTTTTTTTACATACATTATACATGTACCATGAATACTTCCTCTGTTTAATAGGTTTTGATACTTTACCATTGTGATGGTACATCTGACTTTCACCCATCATCCATGTCTTTGCTTTGTGTTGTCACAAAAGTATAAGGTTTTATTTAAAACCAGTGCAAACCAGGTTAATAATGCCTTTTAAGTGCTTGGGGATATAGAGTCACTGTAAGATCAAAAATAATTAGCAGTACAATTCTGATGGGAGATAACCTGAGCCCATTTTTTTTTCCTCACAAAAAAGGATGACATCTCTGAATGTAGAAAAAATGGTTTTTAACTGGAGAACTGAAATATATGAAATATATTTTTCACAAAACATGGAAACATGGACTACTCAACCACTTTTCAAAGGTTATTCCTAATAAATTAATCAGCAAAGTATATGTGCGTAAGTAAAATTAAGCATGTTGGAACCATTTTTTTCTCTACCGCAACATAAATGTTAACTGCTGTTGTGTAACCTTTTTTCCACCATTTATTTTTGTTTCTTCTCTACCCAGGAAACAAAGCAAACTCTTCCCCCTTCACTCCAGCTGTTTTCAGAATGCCATGTTTTCAGTGAAAACACACAGAGATACAGGTACAGTTATCTTTGTATGACCCTTCAGATTCACCTTTGAGAAGCATGGTTTGCATTCAGCATGGGAGCCATAAAACTCAATGTGTAATAAATAACTTCTTTTAACTTTCAGTGAACGTAATTTCTGCTTGTTATTTCCATTGGTACGAAAACAGTGTTACAATAGGAGATGTTTTAAGGTTGCACAAACTTCAAAGAGAACTGTAAGTGCTGATATTTCTTAATAAAAACATGGTCTGTCAGAAAACAAATGAGAAATGTGCATGGTCTCAATTGCTCTTAAACACCTAAACAACAAAAATACTATACTATATATGTTGCACCAACTTCCAGAGTTTTAGTTTCCATAATCTCAAAAACGTTATGCAGGTGACATTATTTATTTATTTGTTTATTTATTATTTTTTAAATGCTACTTATTAATGTTGCAGCAACTATCCGTTATCAAAATGATGGGTTTGAGGTGTGAAACTCTTGTGAAGAAAAATTTTAGCAAGAGTGTGAAATCAAGACGAGAGTAGAGCACTCTTCCAGTCAGGGAGATACTTCTTACTCATTGAGGAAATGTACAGGGCTCCAAAGAGGGTTTTACCCACCCTGGAGTTTTCCTCTGACCTCACCAAAACAACATCAGACTTGGATAGCATTCCCGCTGCAGCCTGGTCAAGGCATTCAAGCAATGCTTAGTGTGCAGACAATTAGTTCATTGGAGAGCCAGATGGCTGTGACATAGTCAGATAACTATTTTATGATATGCTTTAGCAAGACCCGTAAGCACTGTCTCCCTGATTCATGTTACACAGCCAATTTTTTTCATTCTGACATTTCCATCATGCAAACCTTTAACCTTGAGAAAAGACCCTTTAACATAGAGCTGGGTTTATAAGTATATGGTTAGACACTTCGCAAGAACAGTATACCAGTTGTCCTACTGTTGATTCGATATGAAGTAAAATCCATTCCCATTTGTCACAAACTCGTGCTGAATGATTGTCTGTCCTAAATCACTTTAAAGGTCAAATCCGTTGGTCTGGCTTCTTTATTTGCCCATTTGAAAAAGATATAATGTGGTTATCTTGAAAAGATAAAACTAAACAAAGTGTTCCACTCATAATTGAGAACAGGCCACTACACATCTACAAAGGGATTTAAATGTGCAAAGATCAGTCAGCAATTCCTGCATGGTCCTGGTTAAGACACAGCAACGCTATGGCTGATTCAACATATTGGCTGCCACCCATTCAGATGTTTTATTGACCAGGTAGAGACCTGCTTCTAATCAGACAGCTGGAAAAAGCCTTTTTGGGCTTGTGTTTGAAAGACGGAATGATTCAGTCTTAATGTGGATGAGGACAGGTCATGGTGGGTTGACGGCCAAGTGACTGTAGCAAAAAATGTACTTTCAACCATGATTGATCAATCAATCCATATGAATGCACTGTAAACATTGCACGTTTTTGTTGCCATATCAAAATGATATTCTTTATTATGCTTATTTAACAGGCGTGGAGTTATTTTACTGTATTGGTAAGCTGAGTGTTGAGCACCTACCTGTATACACACTAGGGCAGTCTCATTATTCACATACATATTTTATAATGGGTCACGAATACATTAAAAAATTATGGAATACAAATAGTACTATATTAATAGAATTATTTTATACAGTATTCAACAGAATAGTGTCTAAAATAAGGCTCAAGGAACAACAGTAAACATACAGAAATTCTCTCACAGAACACAAATGTCACTGTATAGCACACAGCTCTAATACTGCATTAGAGTAGAGATCAAACTCAATATAAATAAATCCACTATTTATACAAGGATTTACTGGGTTTACTTCGAAAGATCACTGGTGACTCTACTGTTATTAAATATTATAAATCAATGAAAACAAAGAGTCAACATGACTGTGGAAAACATTATATTTATTATATTTGTCACAGCACATTTATAACTTGCAGACAAGAATGATGTAAGTGAAAATATGTTTATTGAAGTGGTGTAATGTAATGCAAATGGATTTCCCTTTTCACATAACAGAGATCCCATTTAGGATGTGTTATTCAGATTCAATAGTGCACCTTCAGTATCATAGAACCATTTGAATATTTCTTTTCAAAGCTTAAGCAATTATTAATCCATGGACAATAAATACTGTACAAGAATATATCTAATACCAATTTTTCTTTTTAAAAAAGCACAAAACATCATGCTAAACAATACTTACATATCATACACAATCCTTTAAACAAAGAAAATGCAGCATTTTTTTAGCAAGTTATCCCTTTACATCAGTAACACAAAATCAAAATTACAAAATGTTGGTACAATGAAGTATATGTATGTGTATTAATTTAAGATTTCATGTGTATTATATATATATATATATAAAACCTTTCATATATATTTAAATAAAGTGCCTCTCAAAAATGTTATTTTCAAAATGTGATACAATTTCGCATACATTTACAATATTATTCCTGATAAAAGGTTTGTGACGTAAACTTTCAATTTTAATCCAAGTGTACACAGCTGACAAACCACATCTTTTCCAATGATAGCAACAAAGCATATGTGATTTGGAAGAATAAATGAATATATAAGGAACATTAAAAAAAATAATCCAGCAGGACTGTTTCATATAATCCTATGCTTTTATACTGCCATTTACTTTGTCAGTCCTGCATTCTTGAATTCTTAGATAATTATTCCCCAGTTTCGTACTGCAATAAAAAGCAGGCTATTCTGTCCCAAGATTACTTTTTTAGAAATTTAGCACAGGATTAGGCCTACATGAAACCTGAATGTGACTATGTGGTAAAATCGCACTGGAATGCATACTTATAATCTGCATACAAAATAATAACTTTTTAGATAAAAAAAAAAAAAACATAATCACGGACCATAGCTATGCAAACCCTGCCGTTTAGGGGTACGTCTCTGCCGCCGGTGAAAAGAAAAACAAGTGAAATTATATCATACAGATGATCAACTCAAACCCCCCCAAAATCTTTCCAATTCTGCCCTGTGCGGTTCTGAGGATCACCAATGCTGGCTAACCTTGAAAGCGGCTGTATCGGACCTCTCTGGTGACACGGAAAGCAGGGAAATGGTTTTGAAACAATCGCTTTTCAAGAGCACCGGCCAAAGTAAACATCAGTGAAAACGGTTATGCGAAAGCTTGCCCTCCCCACCCCCCCTCCCTCCTCCACCCCTCTGCCCTGCTCAGGGAACAGTGTGCTCTCTCACTCAGAGCTGTTCTGAGTCTTGCTCCACAGTGTCATTTGACTGCAACTGACCCTCTGCCCCTGAACCCCTGCCTCTCGGCCAAATGCACCTGAAAAAATGAAGCTTATTAGGAGGATGAAGAAAAGTTCACAGGTGTTGTGCGGTCAGTAATAGTCTGAGACATCACACACACGCACACACGCACACACGCGCACACGCGCACACACACACACACACACACCAAACGTGCGCGTACAGTGCACAGAATTCAGTAACATCTTCACAGCTGATGCGTACTAAATCATATTCAAGTCTTTCATGCCTTTAGTGAGCTGATATGAAAATACATTCAAACAAATCTGATGGAAGAGAGTCCTGATACCGGTTACCATTTATGAAAAAGTGCATCAGCTGGGATAAGATGTTACCAGACAGAATAAACTTTTTTATTTAAGTCTTAAAAGCACCAGAAATAATCCATACTCATATTTACGTCAAGCTTGAAATAATACAATGATGAATTTAGTCAGATGCATTCCCGTAATACACTCAAGAGTAGTACAAATACTATGGTTTTAAAGCACTGCTTACTGCTGATAGACGTTTGTGCACATTACTAGTTCTGCATACATACTCCTTATGTGAGCACTGTTTCTAGAGTTAGGATCCCAAGTTAAACTTCATTTCATTAAAACACAATGATGGTAACACCAGCTTTTGCAGTCAATTCATAAGCAATTCAGAAGACAACTAAGTTAATGCAAACGGATACCTCAGAATTACTGGCCAGGACTAGCTGGATTATATCAGGAATTCACTGGTGTCCTCAGAATTACCAGTACCAAATACCAGAATTGAATAAAACATAAAATATCTAAAAATCTTAAGAGAAGACTGCACAACAGAGAGGTATATGGGTTAGCCAGACATTAGCCAGCATGCTATGGTTTCCTTTAGCCACGTACTTGACATAATTACGACAAAACAGTCCCTGAATATATTGAACAAATTAGCATAACTAAATAACACCAATCGAACCTGTGTGACAGAGGTAACTGTGTTTCATTAAAGTTCAATAATGTCAAATGCATATGCAGAAGGAATATGGTACAGTCACTGGAGTTCGATTTCAATTTTTCAGCTGTGTTCGATTTTTCCAACTATGGCTGCACAATTTGAATCGTTGCAACAGCTATTTGTGATTGGAGCTCCCATGATCTCAACATCCCTTGCTGACCATTGCAAATCTAAACAGGATCTCGGAAGCAGTGCATTTGGCAGATAGTAGGCTATATGTCTGTGTGTCTTTAGATATTGCCTGATCCATATCACAGAAAAGCACACCAGCAGGGAGAAAGCCCCTAACTTGTGAAATGACACCAAAGCTTATCTGTTATTCTTGGAAGGGACAGGCTTCTGTCAACACGGTCCTTTCAAGCTCAAATCATGGTGTTCCGCGTCAACATGTCTCAATAACACAGCTCACCAAAAAACACAATCTGTGAAAGGGAGGATTTGGGCCTTAAAACAACATTCTACACAATCGCAAGCCTTTGATTGTGATTCGGAGATGAGCACTAATGTTCAAAGTGCTCCCATGTTTACAAAGCCATCCTTTTACTTCCAGTGTCACCTCCCACCTTAAGAGAAAAGCGCAACTCCCCCACCCCCTCCCAAGTGTGTGGACTGCATTTAGCACAAAGGCAGACCTTGTTAAAAGAAAAAAAAATCCTAAGGGGACTCAATTATAGCTTAGATAGCATAGAGAAATCCCACTGGAAACATAGCTTTAACTTGGTGCCAGTAGGCCCAGACAATCTATCAGACTACTTCAAAATACTTAATTCACTACCTTTTCAGATGATATAATTATGTCCCAGTGCTGCTTCACCTCAAATAGCAATAATTCTGGATATACCTTTCTGTTCTGACTCACTAGATCTTCTCTTGCCACAAACGAGTGTAGATCTAAGATCCTAAACATGTAAAACCTGCACACATTTAGTCTGATTTCCCATTTTCTCATTTTATATCTTTTTTTTCCTACATGAAAGTTTCAGCTATGGTCTGAAATCTAGCCTATAAAATACAAGATTAGACATAAGGGCCAAATTGAAATTGGAGAAATATTGCCTGGCCAAAATTAAACCATCCAAGAAAAGCAGAATTGGGTCAATCTGGCCTGTGTTTGATCTATCTGGCTTGATCTTACATACCAGACATAAGCCAATCCAAGAAGCATTATATATGGGAGAACAGAATTAAATTAAATTTGAATTCATTGCATTTTTAGCAGCATGTCCGGAATTCTTTTCGTAAAACATCTTGAGTCTTGAAAAACAAAATGGCCCATACGATCAAATAAATACAGCGCCCACATTCCAGAAGATGGAGACGCACCACCCACAACCACTCCAAGTCTCTTTTCTTTGTAGCAGCACATATGATTCTGTGAAGTGAACATTTGGATGGGAAGCAGTGCCTCTTGCATCAAAGTCTGTTGCTTTAGGCATTTCCCAAAGTTTTTAAGCCAGTGTTATTTCTGTTTTGTTGTACATCAGTGTTAAAGTCATCCCAACCACTGTCCCAATCCCAAGAATGTTCGAGCAATAAATTACCAGCCTAGTATCTATAAAATGTCTGCAGTTACCTGCAACACCTTTAGTTTCCTCAAAAAATTAGTGGAGGTTGGCTTGCAGTAGGTCACTTCTTTCAAGGAAAAAAAAAGCCTTTGTTGCCACCACACCTCTCGGTCACCAACACAACGCGCCAGTAAGATGCGATACTCATGTGTACAGACGTGTTTGAGCATTCCACAGTGAGTTAAAATGGTTGAAATGGCCACGTTTGGTGCCGAGATACGTTTCATAGTTTTGGATGACAGGACACTGGACGGAGGGAGATTTTGGTTTCCCCTTTCCAGGGACTGACTCAGTACTCCCTGGCCTCCTCCAGCTCGTTCAGGTAGACGTCCTCCGCGGGGTTCTCCACGCACTGCAGGCCGTTGTTGGGTGGCCGGACGGCGTGGAAGCGGCTCCAGTCCCCCTTGCACAGAATCCAGGGCAGGACGTCCACCTTGTAGTGGAGCTCGGGAGAGAACTCGGTGCTGATGAGGTTGGGCGCTCCGGCGCCCTTGCCTCGGGTGATCAGCTTCATGTGGTCGTTGTAGCAGCAGTGCTGGGCCGCCAGGGTGGTGCTGTCGAAGGAGAGCATGGAGCGCACGCAGAACTTGGCCGAGGGCTTGTAGATGTCCAGCCGCTCCTTGGGCCCGCTGGCGTCGCGCCACCGGTACGTCTTCTTCAGCTTCTCGTCGTAGATGTTGACGGCGCTGTAGACCACCTCCGAGGGGTAGCTGCAAGGGCAGCTGGGGAGCTCCGTCAGGACCTGGTGGAGGTACTTCTCGAGGAAGTCGTTCTTGCAGCTGAGCCATTTTTCACAGCTGTCAACGTCTGTGGAAACATTGGAATCCAAACAAATTGGTTTAAATGGACAAACAAAAAAACAAAAAACAATCTATGGTAATGGAATATACATTCTGGAAAAATGTTTCACTCACGATTCTGACATTTAGGTGAATCGCCACTAATTTTACATAGTTTCACATAGTTGACAGAATCAAAGAGTATTTATTAATTTAATAAAAAAACTGAGGAAACTTTGCATAGACATCCATGATCATTCAATCTCAATGCCATATCTTTTCACAGAATGAACAAAATGATCCAGGCTTAATACTTTATCTTTGGACTAAAAAAAGTCATTAACTTTCATGCAACTAAAGGACCTCTAAATTACCATAGCCATGTTCAAAGCTCCTAGTCTCCAGCTACCAGCTGAAATATGGGTATATCAAACAAAACTAAAAATCTTCGCTTTAAATTACCCTGGATAAAGAGTCTATGTTCAAGGCTGCAGTTACTCTGGAAGACGCTCATTATAAACATTTATGTTCCATAGTGAATTATAGAAAAAAGATTATCACACTTTATCTTGTTATGTTTTTGTACAACATTATTATTATTGTGGAGTGGAGAGAGCTATCACTTTCAAATTTAGCTGAGACAAGTGGGAGGGCAATAAGAAAGAAATGAAGAAAGCAAATAAAATATTTTCTGGAAGAACAGATGGCATTTCACAGTTTCTGTAATGCTCTCAAAGGAGCAATACCTAAAATCACGAATGTGGAGATTTTTTATTTGAGCCGGACTCCAAGTGTTTTTCTATGATTGCAGCCCCAGAAGAACCCCCACCCCCCTCCCGCACCCTCCCCAAAAGGAACAGGCTATTTAACCTACAGGGGAAATGTGCGTCAAGGTGGACCTTTCGCAGCTGAATCACAGATTCTGAATTACTCAGCGCTGATGTGATCCACATGCTATTACTCCACATTTTAAACATGCTTTTATTACATTTACTTAGGCACATCACGTCATTTACTTAGGCTTGGCATGACTCCATCGTTTAAATATGCGATGCATAAAAATTTTATTTTCATATCTGATGCTTATCAACATTTATTCATATGATGTCATACAACCAGGTGTTACTGATTTGAAAGGGCAAAAGGCCATAGAGTCTCTGGACACCCCAAAAGAGAGTGGCTTAAACACCTTCCCCACTCCAAAACTGCAAAGTGAATGGCTGGATAGGAAATGGAACACAGACTAGTTGTGAAAGAAAAATGAATTTACAAACAGCTTATTAACGTCTCTTGTGACTCCTGTAAGAACAGCTGCGGAAGCAGCATCTGGTGGCATGCTAATGGCTTCTTAAAAAGCATGGCAGGATTCCTCACAAAGGAGTATTTTCTACTCCAACTGCGGTTAGCATTTGTTTAATTCCTCATCACAGAGCAACAAAGGAAATACTCGTTCTTTCAAATCATACTTACAGGTAAAAACTGCAATACACTGTTTATTGGATTTATTTTAATTTAGATACATTGTCCGAAAGTCACTTTAGTCCCTTGTGTTTGAGGACAAATGAATGTGAGATCCTAGATGCTAGCAGCCTATGCGCTTGATGTATGTGTGCTCCTCAAAGCCATCCCTAGTGGGATAGAGGAGCTTCTCTTAAAAAATGGCTGATCCACTGACCTGCATCAAAAGGCTCCGTGCCATTTTCTGTCTCGTAGGGCATGAGGTCCGTCACAGCGTTCAGGTCATCTAAAGGGCCAGGGAAAGAAACAAGCACACAGGTGAGAGTTCATCAGGACCCTGATCTCAGGTTAGGTGAGGCTCTGTGTGCAATGGGCCTCCAATCTCATAAAAAATGCTCAAATGGCAGGGGGTTATGGTTGTGAGTGGGGGCTGTATCTGTGCTTGAAACCTTGCCTGCTTATAAAGAGCATGGAAATGACTGGGGCTGCTGTCCATGGGGCTGGCTCTCTCCCAGGAGAGAGAGGTACTGTAAAAGCTTTCATTGAGCCATCTGCGAGGGCCTGGAGCACTGGAAATGCTCATAGTCCTCAAAGGCACATTATGTGAATGCTGGAGTACGATGGCAGTTTCTTAAACACACCGATAAGCATCATATTTATTTAGCTCCAGGGCTGAAATGACCTATGGTAGCAACTGAAAGGCATGACTTCACTGCAGACCTGTTCAAACACCTTTCATCCCTCATTTCCACCTTGCAGATGTTGCATGTGGCAGAAAAAAACCATCAGAAATGGCCCTCGAATACTTCCACTGAACGAATCCGCTTGCTTCGGAGAGGGGAGCTATGCTTGTAGTGGAGAAGCTGGCTCGTGAGCAGCGATGGCACCGCCATTTTAGTGGAGAATGCGGGTGGGTACAAGATGGGGGCAGAAACACTACCTGGGCATCGCTCGAGGTCGCAGGTCCTGGACTCCGTCGCCGTGCAGGCATAGCCACAGGACCGGATCCTCTTTTGGTTGCCATGGCCACATGTGACGCTGCAGGGCGACCAGGCGCTCCACTCCTCCTCCTCCTCGTATTCTGCGGGAGAAAGCAATGCAGCATAAAATCAAACCGTGCTTTAATTGGGCGACTCCTCCTTATCTTTCATCTAAGCCAGGCAAATTCCTCCCCCAGCTGGTGGGTGTGTAATGCAATAAAACCGCGGTCGCAAATTAGAGCTCGAGTGTACGCCTTTTGTCAGGTCTGCATATATATTTTAACAAGCTGTAAAAAAAGAGAGAAAAGAAAAAATAACTTTAAACGACTGCTGAAGGTTAGCAAATAGTGGAGGCCATCATATCAAGGTTGTATTAAAAATGAAACATTACTTATTTATTCCTGTACCTGCTGATTTTTGGACCTATAAAACTCCATTCTAGCAGAGAAACTATCCTATTAAGTACTCCTCTCAACTTTGTTTCAACTCAAGGCTTAATGATGCATGACTAAATGAATATTACATATTATTTCTGGGTACAATATAAGCTCACTAATGAACAGGATGTAGGCCCAACCTGCAGGCCCCGTTTTCGTAGCAATAAATACATCAATGGCAATTTTTACTCGTTTCAGCAGGTGAAGTCGGCCAATACAAATAGTTCAGTGGGGGGGGGGGGGGGGGGGGAGAAGAGAAGCACGGTGTAAATGTCGCCATCAGCCACTTCGCTTGCAGTTAATGCATTTTGGCCGTGCTGCCACAGCGTTGTTCACGGAGAGCTACAGACTGGTGATGATGGAGCTCCGATGCTCGCTCGCCAAGGGAAACAACGGTGCGAGGTGTTGATGACATGTCCTATGCTTGTACCTCTATTCTGGAATGCACAACCGCATGACTTGTTTCGGAAAAATGCACTGCTCTAAAAACGGTTCTGAAAAACCACAGAAAGTTGGGCATTCTGCTGCAGCACAGGTTCCGATACTGCTAATGAGGGAAGAGCTGGACCATTCCCATTATGAATCAAGTCCAAGACCAATCCAGCCATGCAAAGTGCACTCCATTCCAGTATAAAAGCCATACAGCTCTTCAATGTGAAGTATTTATTCAACTCAAATTCAAAACTCAAGATAATGACTTTGTTAGGATGACTTCCAACAAAGTCATTAAATATATTCCAGCAGATATATTTAGAGAATAAAACAGAGAGGAATGGGTTAAGTCCAAGGAGGTCACATTTTATGAGACCTTGTAGATAAGCTACACCTCCAACCGCCTCATGCACCAAGAATCCAATATATTTTAATTACTTCATCTTTGAAGATAAGAACGCTCAGGAGGTTACACAGCAATTATAAATCTTACAAATTAACACATTAAAACGCAGTTAACTGAATAAATCATTCAGACCATAGGCAAGAGGAATGGATTTTGGAGGTCTATGGCAAGTTGTAACAAATGAGGAAGAGGAGACCTAGCATTTCTATAAATTCACACTAGAGTATACTGTGCTTTAACCTGACACACATACGAGAGCTCTTGAACAGACAAACAGAAGTCATATCTGACACACAATTTGAAATCTGCCATATATGTCACTACCTCAGGACAATATTAGAACTCTAAGATGCTTCATACAGAGCACTGATCCAGCCCTATATGAGTGTTAAGCGCTTAACATAACTCCAGGATAAACAGTCATGCACTGCTTCCATTAAGCTATCCAGCTATTTCTCTTATCCACCTATCAGGACTCCACCGTTTGTAGCACTAGGTATTTGTAGAAGGATTAAATAAGCCCTTGTGCTCTCAACACAGCTCTGTACATTTCATCGGCCTCTTGTGCCCAGCCTGGTTTTGTCTTCTTTTATATTCTTTCCAATTCTGAGACTTCCTATTCTGCTTCTATAGGAAAAATCTACACACTCACAGAAAACTGAGCTATTTGAATAGCTCTTCAGCAGTAGCCATAGCACTAGCACTCAATATGAGTCCAGTTTGATATTGCCATTGTTCACATGTGTATCATTTCATTTGTATATATACATCATTTTACATGCATATGTATGTATGTACTCGCACACTCACACACGCACACGCACACACACACATTGCTATTGCTATTTTTGGATCCGAAACCCACATCAAGGTGAGGGAAACTGGTAAAATTTAGTGTCCAAGTTTCTCACGAGAAAGCATAAGTTTACATCACTGCTGGCAAACTATAATCGTCTTCCTATTTCTGGCTGGTGCTAGAACAGATCTGTGTGAATAGCATCAATGGCAGCTGATGCAATCGTCTGCATAAGATAGGAGTTGATATCCACGAAACCAGTTTCAATATGGAACCATTGTGAAGGCTTAAGACGCTCTGACACAACGTGGTAACTATAAAGGAAAAATTATTGTAAATCACACTAAACATTTTCATAATAATGAGTGCAACAGGGTGTAGATACCCAAAACGTATGTGGCATGTTATACAGGTTGCTGCAAATAAAGTGATACATGCGATAATGCAATAATGTCCAACTTTTGCATCATGATTCCGTGATACATACAAAATTATGCTAATGTTAGCGTTGTGCATGAATGCCTCTAATGAGTGCACAGCCAGCCCACAGCCCGCTAAACTATGAGGACCGGATAGTCTGGCTTAGAACCCAATTTAATGTAGTCTGCAGTTTGATACAACCATGCAGCCAGAAGGCACAATGCCCTTTTCCCACCAAAAGCAAAAGAGAGAAAAAAAAAGAGGCATAATTTTATGCACAGGCCTAAAAAGGCCTGGAATTCCTGAACGGGCTCAAAAGACCGTGCCGCGCAGTGCAGAGGGCAGCCAGGGTCTGCGGCTCGGGATGAAAAGAATAGCCGAAGCTCCAACTGTCATCCCCAGTCAGGCCCGCGGCCCTAATCTGCGGTCTAATTGAACACAAATATTAGTTGTTTATCCAGTGGGCCCGGCCTCACGCTGCTATTAGCGAGCCATTCGGACGGATCTTCAAAAGGCCGCTCTTCCGAGGACCAGTGTCAACTTCAAAGAGGGCGCAGACAATGCGCTGACGGTCGAGTGCCCACGCTCAGTCACCAACCCGGGGATGGCCAAGTCTCATTCACCCCCTACTCCCTTTCTCTCCATGTAACCCACTCTCTCTCTTTCACTCGCTCTCTCTCACTATCTCAACGCCATCACTCCCCCACTCACCCTTGCTCTCTCCCTCACTTCCTTTAGTCTTCGGTCAGTGTTTTCAGGGGGACTTTGGGAGAGTTCGGAGTGCCAGAGAATGCCAGGCTTCGGCAGGGGCTGAGCCCAGAGCAGAGGCCATACAGAAATTACTCAAACATTCCGGGAGGACAACAATGGTCAGTTGTTTCCCTCGGCTATTAATAATTTAGCAGAACCCTTTCGGGTGAACTGCTGCAACTGAAGTCCATGCCCCCACATCGGATGCTAAGATCATTTTGAGGTGGCTCCACAATTCGGACAGTTCAGGGGACTTGGTCCATTACTTTATATTACATTAATTTAGCAAACATTCTAATTATGTGTGATACCGTTTATGCCAAAGTAACTACAATTAATTGGAAGTGTGGCTGTTTAATGAATGGATCCAAACACCCTGTACATGTGTATATTTTTATGTACATGAGCAGTAGCACAATTTAACCTCAGTTCCCACATTTTGTTTAAAAAACAAGAATTATTCCTTCCCATTGCATTAACAGCTTGCACATGGGGTTGAGTAAAGGTGAACAGAGGTGCCTCTAAAATATCCCCACGGGATTAATTTACTTTGTGTGATGTCACTTCCTGTTTTGTCATCATTTCAGTGAGGCCCTGAAATGATGGGTTGTTACATGGAGTCTAAACCAATAACTTGCACTTGTTTGATGTCCGGGTTAGTCATGTTGGGCATTAGGATGCTGGATGGGCACACCTGTACCTGAAGTCACCTGAGAAAAAGTATGAGTTTCTGTGGAAATTCATGGAAAAAGGCTTTCACTTGATGCAGTGAAGTTTACCTACACTGAATGTGATCAGCGAGAACAAAACATAATAGAACAGATTAAAGACCTTCATTCTCTAAAAATAATGTATCACAATGATTTATGCCCCCTTTCTTTAAAAGATAAGAAAGTTTCGTTAATGAGCGTCTCCTCCATCAACTAAAACAGCCAGGGAACATGCTCCGGGCTGCGTCTCCACTCTACCAGCATCGTCTACGCGCTTTCATGATAAAGTGCATGACGCACCAATAGTCTGCAGCAGATATTTTTCAAATGTCACACAGAGACAAGGAATTCTGGATCTTAGGTTAAAAAAACACATTTTAAAAAATGCACCTCTTAAATTGGGAATGTAGGGGCTATTGTATACCTTACTAGACACATTAAGTCAGTTTCCCTCCTTTTTGTTAACAACTGATAGAAATCAAAAGAAAATCCATGCGGGCTGCCGCGGGAACAACATGTTTATCTTGCAGGCCTTGTGTGAAACCGTAAAGCATAAATCATGTCAGAGAACAGAGGGTTTTCAAGGCCCGCGCTGCTGTTTTAAAACCAAGGAGGAAATTGTTTCAACAAAAAAACGTTCCGAATAACTTGCCGTGCGCTGCGCTCTGAACTCTGATCGGAATATAAACACACCCACAGGTACACCTCAGCAAGCCGCAGGTTTAAATGGCTTTAATGATTATGTCAACAAACAGAACCCGGGCCCGCCGACTCCATTCTAACCATCGGCAGGCCGTGCAGCACTTAGTTCCGGGCCCCTTGCGACCAGGCAGATGGCGCCTCTGGTTCCCTGTAAGCCCGTGCCGTTTAAGGTTTTGCTCATGTGTGCAGGCTCATGACCGTGCAGGGTAGATGTAGCCGGCCACGTGCTCACCGTAGGTGTCCTTGGAGTCCCATCCCTTGTTCCATCGGCCTTCCCAGTCCCCGCCCACGCCGCTCAGGACGGACTCCTCGCTGTCGTACTCCAGCGTGTAGTCCTCCGCCTCCTCCAGGCTCATCCGGCCCGTCCCGTCCTCGCTCGAGTCAGGGTACTCCCAGAACAGGGGCCAGAACAGCTTCTTGTTGCCCAGCCAGTCCACAGAGGACAGGGACCAGTCGTTCCGGCCCTCCTTGGCCAAGTCCATCTCGATCTCTGTCTGAGGGTTGTCCACGACCTCAATGGTCACCTGGATGACAGGAAGTACACTTGTTATTTCAGCATTATGAGGTAGGAGGAAATATCAAATGGACATGGACACCAAGGGGACCAAAATGGACACCAATGAGACCTTGGTCCAATAGCCTTCATCTGTTTGCAAGGCAAAATAAATAACTTTTTCCTAATACCAATCTGATTGTAAAAGTCGGCCTCCAAAATTCAAATATAAACAGAAGTAATAATGAATTTATCAGTGGTGAATGTAAATGGGGTGGAAAACTTGGGAGCGTGAAGACAGTTAGGGGACACACACCTGTGCTTTTCTACCATAAATACACGGAGATGAACACTGGGACAGCAATGTAAGATTTTAACACTGGTATCGTTCATCAGAAAGATTTTTTTTAAAAACAGAATTGTCATTGGCCACAGCGTTGATGGGCTCATGAATACCCTGCTGTGTTAAAATAAATAACATAGGCGTGTGTTGACCTTTAGTTATTTCTATATAACCAGCTAATGCATGAAAACCAATATACTGGAACTCCAAAATAAGCAAACAAACTGTTGGCAAGTAAACACTGGTCCTTTAGTAGAATCACATCTCATGCCCATATCTCACGGAGGCTGGTGCCAGTTAGATTCACTATCTAAAGCCGCAAGATTTCGTGATACACCCGAAGACACCAGCACAGATGCTGCAGTCCCTCATGTGAGCCTTCCAGATATTTTCCCTGCTAACCGGTTTGCGAGCAGCATGAACAGACACGCCGTCTCCAGCCGAAGTGGGACCTACGACAGATAGCACCGGTCTTGCCGTCCATTCCACAGACAGAAACAAAAAGCTTCTTGTTTATTTCATTGACAGCATAACAATCTGATGGCTGCTGCAACTGTTTACAAAGAAGAGACGGAATCTAAAGTTAGGGATTACACAACTATATTTGTCCCACATCGGGTACAAGAGTTTGGATAAAATTCTCTGCGTCTCAGCTACAAACAAAACTCGGGACACTGCATTCCCTGTGCGAAGCCTGCTTCTTTGATCTGCTGTGGATGGAATGGCAGTGTCCATAAAATGATCACTATTGACCTGTTGACTCTGATTATGTGACATTGCTGCATGTACGCCCTTTCCAAGCTTCAGGAGTTCAATAAATTGCTCCGGAATGAATTTCGCAACCATTGATTTAAGAAGGAAGAAGCTGGTAAAAAAATATACAGCATGGTGTACATTTGTTGCCTCAACTGTACTTTCAACACTGAAGCACTGTGACTCATTTCCTGAAAATAAGATGACACCAAGCATTTTACATGAAGGCCTACACATTTAATCTAAATTTCTCAAGTGCTTCCTGGCTATAAATGGGAAGGCTTATTACACACATCTACACCCATCAGCCTATGAGTCTTATGACTCATCCTGGATCTGAATCTAAGTGATATGCCTCCATTAACATCACGTTGACACGGGAAGAAGATACTCCTCCTGAGCCAGACTGCAGAATTACATCCAGTTCGCAATGTTCTGATCCTTCACAGGTTAGAACCTATGAATTACTACTGATATGATGAGTTAAGAGGACCACTGCAGCAGTGGAGGTCATTAATAACCAAAACCAAGAAAGACTCGTAAAACCAAATGGCTTTGTGTAGTTCATATACAAAATGGCCTGTTCCCTGAAAATGGAAATATTCTCCTAGTAAGAACTATAGCTCTTTTCAATTTTATATGCCTACATTTTCTTAAGATGTTTCCCCTGTAGCCTGACTTAATTTCCTTTTAAATCCACCCACACATAAACCTCATGCTTGCACTAAAAACAAAAGGCTATTTCTTTATTCAGCTTAAAAATTACACTAAGACCGGGATCTGTGTTAAGAACATTAAAAACTGCAGTTTTCGCCCTTGTTAAAATAATATGGTGGCCTTTCACCTTTGAGTTTTCCTTGTCCTTTTCTTTTTTTTTGTACCGTGATGCAGATGTTTTGGCATCGTGGCTGAAATGGACTGCATGACTGTAAAGGTCCAGCGTGGAGTAATTTAAGAGGCCTTGCTGACTGAAAACAGCTGTGACCAAGCACAGAGACCCAATGAGAAAACAGAGGCTCTCCCCTGCGGTATCCCCTCAGCCAACTGCACTATGACAGTGGGAAACAATACGCGAGCAAGTTCATCATATGCAAGAAAAACAGAAGCCCAATGAAGGCGTTTTTATCCACCATAATGATTTCAGAAGCACGGATGTATAATGAACAGAAATGGGATCATCTTTCCAGGTCCCACTACAGTAATTCAAAGCAAGTGAAAATCACTCTGATCGCCACAAAGACCAACTGGTACACTACACGCACTCACGCACACACAAGCTCTGTTATTATAATCTACCTAGGAAATTAACCATTCATCAGCTTCTGGTTTATATGTGAGCCATCTTGTGCTGGTTAGCTCCAGGTGCTGTTTAAGACAATCCATGTTTCCTGCCATTATCCATTATTATTTTAATCATCAGACACCATTTACCAAACCTCTCCACTGTGCAATAACAAATTTATTTGTGTTATGTGAGGCTGAAAGAATGTATGAAACAGTCATAAATGACTTCAATTTAAAACCCCACAGGGTAGTTATTTTCCAAACGTTGTGCACGGCTTTCACGAGGCAGAAACTATGCATCACAATATCTAATGGGAAAATGATTCTTATAAAAATCCATATAGGAGGTAGAAGTTGCTCCACCAAGTGCTTTAACCGTAAACAATGTAGGTCCATTAGCATGACAGCGTGTAGTCAAAATGCCAATGCTTTGGGAAGCCAAAGCTAACAGTGAAATATGATATGAGCAAACAAATATGCTTGCTTGGCAACACAGTAGAATATCCACTCATTTAACATCAGTTTCTAAAGCCAATCATCAGAGGCCTTTGTGTGCATATCCATTTCCTCATCCTACCTGAATGTTTGGGTTCTGGGAGCTGAGATCTGCATTTGCGAGGTCAGGGAAGTTCTTCAGGTCCAGGACGAAGGGCTCGGCCTCCTCCTCCGGTTCTGGTTTGGGCAGGACCCCGTCCGAGCGGCGCTGGGACCACCGCCTCTTATGCCGCCGGGGCGATGATGGGACGCTCTTCACCTGGTTGTGCTCCAGCAGGGCCTCCAGCTCTTGAAGACCATCACTGGAAGCCGCTTGAGGTTTCGCCTTCTGAACACGAAGCAGAAGAAAGACTGGACTGTGCTGGTTTGCATATTTTGCCACAATGCGAGGTGAACTTCAAAATTTATCAAACAAATGAGAGGACGTACACTGGCCATTTATGAAAGTGGACGTTTTGCACTTCCTGATGGAACTCAGAAATCATCTACATTTCAGACTTCTCAATATGATGTAACATAATTCAGGCCACTAATTAAAGAATAACTCAAGATAGAAAGCAACAGCACAGGTAAGACTTTGAACGGTTTTGTAAAGTGAAAGACACCACACATCCCAATCATTCCCCAGATTACTCAGATCATTTTAAGTAATTGGTCCATTTCTTTTACAGGAGGCTCACATGAAGGTACTGACAAATGGAGTGCCTGCCAGATTTCCCCATTTTAATGAGATGGGGGGTGGGGCCTAAGGCCACTGAAATTCTACAGTAGGTTTTAATCTGTTGTGCCACAAGACCACAAAACAGACGGGTAGGAAGTTGGACCCACTACGGCACAATGCCACAGCGCCAACAGAGCCAACCTGCCGTCCTGCCACGGCCCACAGACACAGAAGCCGTTTTCCAGCCCTGGTCTCAACTCCCAGCATTACGCAGCGGCAACGCACCTTTTCCCAACCATTCAGATCTGAGCGAAGCCCAACGCCATCAGCAGCGAAATGGCCAACATGCGACAGTGCTTTAGAGCTGGGCGGGTGCCAGGAGTGCCAACAATGTGGTGGCACTTAAAATAACGAAAACAGTTTGAGCAGTAAGAAGAAAAAAAAAGAAATCACGGTGCAAAAGCAGCCTGTGCCTTTACTGCACGACTCTGCTCTGTTGAAATGAGACGGACAGCCCAGAGCGGGTGAACAGATGGTTGACGTTAGGACTAATGCCGAGCTAAACGGATGGGAACCCTGGAGGCTGACCCAGGATGGCACACGCAGGTAAATCATTACACATTCTGGGATATGCATCTGCTTCATCTGGTTCACTTTAATCTGGAGACCCAAAGTCTGGGAGAAAACTGTTCTTCCATTGTCCTGAATCCACAACACCACTTTAAAAACATAGCCTTATCCCCTTCTAATTTACCATATGACATAATGACAGCAAGATGAAAAGGACCCTGGTTCCCATCCTTTTTAATATACCATAAACAAGGAAATGTCTGATAGGGATGAGTCAAAATAGGCAATTGCTTGATTATTCAATTATTGCAATATCACCTATGGAGTAATCGGATCAGTACTTGAATGCTGGTCATTGCGCAAGACAACAGAAAAATCCAAGCGTTTATTCATTCTGTTTACTATAATATAATGACAACATTCATGAAGGGGAGTCCAGCTGCCAAAATTCCAAGATTAAGAAATAGATTCATTGATCTCAGTCACTGCCAGGATGTGTAAGTGAGTTCAGATCCGGTTTCTGTGATTCACTATTTCCACATAATCTGAGTTCCATTCAGTGCCCTGGGAATGGACTGGAGAAAAGTGGGATTAGCTTTAGACCATCTGAGCGCTGCATTTTAGGAGCAACAGTACACCTACACATATACTGAAAAACAAATCCCATGGGTACAGATCTGCTTAACGAGTCTATACCAATGTTTATACCTGTATACAATGCTCGTATTTGTTTTTGCTTACATATGAGACATGGCAGTTTAGGTCAGTAGCTCTGAGGCATCCCAGCCCTTAAAATAGCTAATGTGTGTCTTTTACAGGACATCATTACCCCTCCAAGCCTTTTATCCCTAGGCCTGGCTTTGTACCTGCAGCCTGGCCTGTAGGGGAAACTGGGAAGGGGCAACGATGGGAGCACAAAGCTGATTTTACCTGCAATTAGGACCAGACAACCGAGTCCTACCACGGCCACTTTAATCCTGACTACCGAAGCACTTCAAAGGGACGGACGAGCCTGCCGTCAGGCTGTCCATGTGACCCGCTCGGCATCAAAGATAGCCGTCTCTGGGCATAAATCACCGGGGCCCGGGAGGGAACGAGCACGCACACACACATACGCACGCATACACACACACACACACACACACACACACACACACACAGAGTTCAAGAGGACAGCGTCCCAACAGCTCGCTGCTCCCCTGGGGAATGCAAACGGAGCGTCTGTCCTTTTGCTGCCCCCCCCCGGGAGCACGGACGAGCAGAGGCCGCTCCAGGAGCCGGGAGGCCCGGCCCGTCGCGGGCAAATGTTTTGACATCTCCAGTGCCTCTCTTCTCCGCACATCTGGATCCCTGACCGACCCCCATCCGCCCCCCGGCGGAGCGGGGCGCCCTGATCAAAGGCCCCCGCGCTGATCGTGTGTAGCCTGCCTTAGCTCCGCTCTCAGGCTGCATCCCGCGCACACGCAAAACATATGTCCCCCCCAGCATCTGCTCGCTCACATAACCCCATCGCAGCGTGCCATTATGTTTCAACATCAAGCAAAAACACACACACACACGCACAAGCACAAAAAATGATGTCCAACACAAATTTTCAGTTTCACACAAACATAACTAAAGCAGAGAGCGTTTCATAGAAACCATCAACTGGTAAACAAAACATCGAAATGAGACACACTGCCTTACGTTGGCCCCAGAAAGCTGAGCAGCAGGACGAATGATAAAGGCACAAGCAGCATTGGTTATTCCATACATGACAGGCTCCGTTAAGTCACGGGGAGCGTGCAGCCGCTGAAACAGGTACGAAGCGACTCTCGGGGCCTGACTTATGCATAACGCCATATCAAAGGCCCGGGGTTCGCACAGAGCCCTTTCCAAGTCACTGCAGAAGAACAATAAACTGCCGCAAAAAATGCAGCCCCTTTGATCACCCCATGAAATGAGGAAGAAAAAAAAAAACCACAAGCGCAGGAATGGACAATACAAACAAACCAGCAAACAGAAACGAGAACCTTTCATCCACGCGGCCGATATTTGCAAATCACCCAACACAAGCGGAATATAGAATAAAACTAGGAAAAGTGAAAGGCCTAACGGGACGGATTTCCCCAACTGCTCTGAAAGTCAAAAAAGCTCAAGCATCTCTGGCTGTGCCTGTTACGCAAGCGCTCACAGCAGCACGACTGTACGTCTGGCAAACCAGTCTCTAATTTCCTCCATCGCAGAGCCATAAATATGCACAGTCACCACAGTGCAAAACCACGGCTGTCAGCTGACAACCGAAGGGCCCATTTCACGCACGCCTTTCAAACTGACAGCGTCAATTCAATTAATGCTAACATAAAATGTCACCTGACTTACTGTACATACGAGGGACTATCCACTGTGGTCACCAAAGATGGAAAATGCTTCGGAGTAAGGCCAACCCCAAGCTTGCTGGCCGTGATGTACCAGTAAGTTGACTGCTCTGCATACGTTTGCATTTTTGGCTTCTGATAATTTGCACCTCGTTAGCTTATTATTCACAATTCTGCTTCGCCCCACCCTATCGGTTAACTTCTCTGGGCTGTTGTCCTGTATGTCACCATGGCCGCACATCCATCCATTGTACCTTGAGAAGGCTGACACAGACAGTTCCACAAGCATTCAGTCCATATAGCCTAAATTTCTCATTTGAAATGGTAGTGCTTCCATTCTATTTGTGTGATTAAGAATGGAATTTTGTACAGACCTTTCTTGGTGTCTGCAAATGGTAGATCCATAGCAAATGGATCATCCAGGAAAACCAGAAAAATGAGACCATGGCCATAATAACCATTACGGGTGGGCAGTTTTCTTTTTTGAAGGGGGGGGGGGGGGTTGGTGGGGCTCAAACTGGCCAAACTGGCAGGCACTCATAAATCCATTGACACTTAACACTTTCTTGTTCTGATGGAAAACAGTTCTTTATCTTTTGCCACTTCACACTGCAACAATCAGAATTTTTTTGGCTAGTCCAGATACCATCAGCATAACATGTTTTACCCAATCTGTTCATTTAATAAACAGAACGAAGAACCACTGTGTGCTCTAAACCAAAAACAATGATATATCTCGCTCCATTCTGATTGTGTTCCACTTGCCAAACCACATTTTAGAGCCTTTTACTAGTACAGGGAGAGTTTCACTGGTGAGAAGCAAGACTTGCCCAAATACACTAATGCCTACACTATATTTGGAAACAGATTTCTTTGGTGTTTTCACAAACTATTACCTTCCCAAACTGAGACAGAAAGCAAATGGGATACATTACGGCAGAAAACCAAACTGCCTTTCATTTTTCAATAAAATACATGAATTTGATTGCTGAAAAAAGGAAACACCATTTTCTCCTACGGCCATGCATTTATTACCATGTCAGGTTACTTTATTCCACACTGGGCGGTTATACAGTTGTACACCTAAGTGTACATGAAGTGAAACCCAAGAAAAGAACACGGGGATGTATTTTACTGCAACTGGCCTGGCCTGGCTTCTCTCAAATGGAAAGACAGACTGTGGGTGTCAATGTTTATTTTGTACTACGTGGCCCCTTATTCTGTTCCCTTGAGGAAATTCATCCTGACACTTTGTAACTGATTAAACAAATGCATTTATTTATAGAGACATTATGAGGGTATTATTACAGCCCCACTCTGCGCTTAGTGTTATTTGTATTGTGAAGCACTGCAATGAGAAGCCCAAACTTTTAACCCGTCCAAGCGCACTTCATGCCACTTTACTCAAGTTGCTGGTTTTGAGTGTGTGTGAGTGAATGTGTGTGTGCGAGAGAGAGATGCATGCATGTTCTTGAGCACACGTGGTTCTGCTGAAATATCTTGCATTTCTTCATTAAAACCAAGAGCATAAGCACCACAGTACAACATTCAGCACTGGCCTTGCAGTCTCCAGGCACGTACAATACACTTTCATAGACAGATTATGGTATACAGTTTCAGCTTAACCTCAATTAGAACACAGGACATCTGAGAGCCCTCTACCCTTCAGCTATCCAGCGCAGTGATAAAGACCAGCAACTTGAACTTCTGAACGGATTGAAGAATTTGGCACCCTCACAAAATGTGGCATCAGCATCCGCAAGCTTCTAAGAAAGATCAGCGGTCCGTGATTATTTAGTTTTACAATTACCAGAGCTGTTTTCCTTTCTTAGCCGCACCCCCCCCCCCCCATCCACCCCCCCCACCCCGCACCACATCCAATATCACTGTGAACATTCCATTGAGGAGTCACTGCCTGTTTGTGTGTAAAATGCGGGGTTCATGTTGCTTTCCACAAACATCTCGTTTTAATGACCTTTTTCTACCCATGTGAACCTGAGCTGCTATGTTAACGAAACCTATCACGTATTTCACTGCAAGGGGGTGTGTTTCAGGCAGTGCGTAACAGACCCTGTGGCTGGAGTGCCACATTTTTAAAGGTTCTCCTAGTGTACCCCCCTTGATCCTCAATGCATTGCCAGATGGCACTTTGTCCATTTCAAATGGCCTTTGCCATCAACTTCCTTAATCTATAAAGGCTAAGCATAAATTAATTATATCAAAACCAACTGTCCCAAAGCCACAGACAATGCTCATGAATAATATGAACTCCACAGCAGGGAACAGGAAACAAACAGAAGTGAGGAAACCTTACACTATTTTTCTCTTGCTGCAGCCAATCATTTCAGTAGAGCAAGAACCCTGCACTGAATGTTCTCCCAGTTAACTGAATTATTCCCCCTATACTGCATCAGATTATTTATGCCCGTGCCTGCTGGACGTGTCAAGGGAAAAAAGCAGTCCTACATGACAGATAGATGTAATGCTCCTTCGCCGAGAGAGGGGAAAGCTCTTTTGATTTTGACTCGAAGAGAAAGAGAGATATGGGATGTTACTCCTCCTCCAATGCTGCAATTCATCATCTTTTTATCACAAAATGAACGTGCTTCTGAGCACATTCAGCCACTGCCGAGTCTGGCCTCTTACAAAGGGTGAGCTGACTTCTCATGCCGCACCATTAATGCATCCCGATAGCTGTCCCAGCCCACAGATTACAGGCTCTTAGTTCTTAAAGTAATTCTGGAATCTGTCTGATGCAGTAGCCATAGTTTGCATACTTGTGTCAAAAGAATCAACATAATATTAAAAAGCCACAAGTTGTAGACGTCAAAATGCCTGAAAACATGCAAACTATTTTATAATCACATTTCCATCACAGGAAATGTACGATATCAAGTGCATCAGAAACAGCCAAAAGCAAAAAGCTATGGAACTTCATTGTGTTTTGAGGCAACACACCTCCCTATCCTAGAGCGGATATTCTCCATGACTATTTCCATCCATGGCCTGAATAAATAATCACATTTACGCCATGATAATAATTAGATTAACAACTGGATATCATATTACTGCGAATTTTCCTGCCCAGCAAGAAGAGAGCAATCCCTCGACAAGGGGGTTTAAACAGGTCTTTACAGTATATAAGCATTATTACATCTAACCATCAATTAAGGTTCTAAAGGTACTTAGTGTTAAATCTAAAGATTCTTCCATAGATTTCTAAAGATTTATTTCATATTGCAATACAGGAATGCATACATGCAATGTAATTTACTGAGTTTGAGTTTGTTTCCGTAAGCATTTGGGTAATTATTGCGGGAGTAGAGCTTATTTAAACGCCTAGGCCCTGTAAGACCAAATCAACACAGGCAAATCAACCTTTTCAAACGTTATGCAGTCCAAACCGACGCTGTGACAACGAAGTGTGACTTTGCAAGTGAATGAAAAAATGAAATGACTGTTCGCTAAATAAGTTTAAAGAAAACTATGAGTGATATGCCTATTTTGTCTGTTATTGTTGATTTAGAGAATCATACTTGCTCAACATTCACATGGGCTTCACTGACGAGATGACAACAGGCTGCTGCACTATCGTTCAGTATTCCATGCTTGTTGATAGTCCACCAGTAAAATCCTGGTCATTTGTCTGTAGAGCCTCTTCAGTAATGAGTTAAAATATGCAATCTTGATTTCATGTTATGCTCAAATAATTCAAAAAGCTATGCATGAATGTCTGCTAACATAGTTATGCAGTTTTAGCACCAAGGTGAAAACTGTGGACTGTAGGCTATGAAAAAAGTAGTTCAGTCCACTTCATACAGCGTTAAAGTTAAAGTACATTCCATGTGATTAATTAAATGGCTTTATATGATCACATTGCATACACAGACGTTGCTTCCTTTCAGTTAAAATGGGCACGAAGACGAGGACATTTCATATATGCACTGAAAAAAGTCCAAACACGTGCAGGCTATGAAAACGTATCCAGTTGATCAATGTCTATATATCAGTACATCTCAGATCGTTTCGGTGAACTCGAAATAAAAAGAATAATACTGTAACGTAAGTTGAAGTCACAAACACGCTAGGCTACTCATTTAAGCAATTTGACAAAAGTTGGCTTACCTCCAAAAATGTGCCGCTTCTGACCTTTGGGGTGCTGTTCTTGTGTTTTTTTGTGGGAAACCCCTTGACCAGCACCAGAAAAAGTGTCAAGAAGACTACCCCGAGCAACAAATCTTTTCCTCTGACTTTGTGCATTTCTTTACAAAATAAAAACCACCAGCTGATAGCTTTTGCGGCTTAATGGTTCGGTGCTATGTGATGCTTGGGTCTGTAGCAGTCCTTTGAGATCTTCAGCACCCAGTGATGGTTTTTTAAAGCAAGCTCCGATCACTACTCTTAGGCTGTGATTTCAGAGTTGTCCTCCACCTTTAGGTTTTTCTTGGTTCTTATCCAAAATGTACAAACCGACGGGGATATTTAAATGTTTGTGATTTCTTGACCGACTAACGACAAATGTAGCGTTTTCGAAATCCTGCAAGAGTGTTTTGTTTCTAATACCACTACACGTTGCGCTTTTCCATCTCCGCTCCGAAGTTCTTTCAAACTTTTTCTCTGGTACTTAAAACATTTTTGTTTATCCGCTTCTCTTTGAGGTATGTCCATATGTTAATCCCGTTAAAATTATGAAGGCTTCATGTGTCTCTCCAGTGGTGTGTATCGCTTTATTTTGAATCTCAACACCCCTCCGTTCCCTCTGCTGAACTGGTTTTGAATATCGTTTTACCCACGCGCTCCTTTTGCCCTCAGCGGTGCACGTCGCACTTTTATGCCTCTAACTTCTACAAAGAAGTTACGGATCGTTTGTGGGAGTTCATGGTTGGTTAATCTTCCAGTTAAAAGGCACATGGAGTTAAAATAGTTGGTGACGAGTTTAATCTCTCGCGCGTAAAGTGGAACAACAAATTGTAAACAACTTCTCCAGATTTAGCGAATAATTTCCTTCTAGCTTTTATTTATTGCCCTTCAGTTATAAACCCGTCAATCTACCCCTTTTTCAGATCTCCTGGTTGCATGTGAAGTGTAGAACATCTCTCATCAGCCCCCAGCCCTGTGTGACGTTGCGGAGGAGGGTCCCAGATAGACGCACAATGAAAGAATGAATGAGCGACCAAATGAATGAATTACTCAGGGGAGGCCTTAAAATGGGGACAATGAAAGGATAACATGATAAGGCCGACGAGAGGGGAACAAATAGAGCAAAACAGCGCGTTAATATTATTCAAGGTTACAGCACAATCACAGCAATGTGAATTCCTTTTACCTAATGTATCGTTAATGAAGGCTATGTGCCGGGAAATGCAAATTAATAACGGTAACTAATTCAATTCCTTTGTTCGCACTACAGCTGTGTTGCAACACTTCATACTTACATATTCAAATTTATAGGCCTATGCTATTAAATTCAAAATGTCAGGCTACTCTATTTGTGCATATAAAGACATTTGGAGACATGGAAGTGTTTAAAACCGAGGGAAAGTATTTAAAGTGAGAGAGGTAATCTGGGCGTTTTAACTTTGCATTCGTGTGAGTTTCAAGACAATATATGCCTATAAAATTATCAGTTGGGTATTGAAGGCCTCGTATTAGTGAATTTATATGGTAGGCTACATTTCATACAGAACAAAAGAACAAAACTATGTCACAGTATATCTGTGTCACATGTAACCATGTCTTGTCAGGGGTAAATCTCGAGACAACAATAAATCTTGCAGGTTCCAGTTGCACAGGTCTTGACACAGCAAAACCACATCACAGAAAACCGCACCACACCAAACTCCCAACCCCTCCCTCTACTGCTGTAACTTGTCACATACCCCATGGCAATAAGGGCAAATAAAAATGACAAGATGTATCAAGATTTATATAAAGTTGGTATATTTTATATATCACTTGCTGAGCATGAGACATGTAGAAGTCAGCCTGCAAATTATCAAACGAATGCTAGATAAAAACATTAATGTGAAAGGAATCAATATCCTGGTCAAGCGTGGGAAGATTCTGACACACTTAAATAAATACAAAGCACATATTGTATTCCTTCAGGAAGCACACCTCAAACCTGATACAATACCTAAAGAGAGACAGCACCCATGGAGCGGGGATATCTTCAAAGACGGGATAGCAATCGTCTTCATATAAAACATAAATTTAACAAAATTTAAGACAAAATTATAGACAATGAAGGTAGGAACATACTTATCTCAGGCCAACAGGTCAACAATCCTAACTCTTATCACCATACAGTATATGCACTAAAGGGACACTTCTTATGCCCAATGTACAACTTGGACATATGTTGTGACATATCTCAATATTTATGCATGAAAGAAATATAAAATAAACAAGATTATGTTCAGTCATATTTTAATATTTAAAAGAAGTGAAACAGGAGACATTGAAGTGATTCACCAATATGCAGCAAACAGCATTGATCAAAAATATGTGATTTCTATGCATTATTGGTAGCAAGTTACATTAGAACACATACATGTATTTTAAAAGCAGTCCAATATCCAAGACTCTAATTTACTGCACTTTCCCTGACAGTTTGAACATTCAGTTTTGACAGAAGTTATGCGTTTGTCATTACCATGCCATATTTTCAAAATGCAAAAACAATAATACAAAAAAAAGAAAATATATTACTCCAGTAGTGAACTTTCAACTTTAAAGAAAGTAACAGAATGACTTGTATCATTCATAATATAAATAGACATCTTTTTACACTTAAACAATTCCAGTTGACTTTAGGTTGCAATTCAGACTGGTTATAACATAAGAGTTTACATTCTAGTCATTACTGTATTAAGTTTCACTCTTTCATTGCTTTCTGTCAGATGGTCATCTTCTGACTTCACATTGTTTCAAGTTCTACTGTCAAGCAAAGCAGACAAAAACTGACCAAACACGTTTGAAATATTTTGATGCATTAAAATGTATGAGCAATGGGGGGAGACCAATTCATAAGATTAAGCTGGTCATTTAAAACTAAATCTGGAATGACTCCTGGTTTTAAGACAAGTCACAAAACAGTGAAATACGCTTAATTCAGCACCTTTTTTTCTGTAAACTAGCAGCTTCAGTTGACTACGTCATACATGCATTTTTAAAGATTAGAAATGATAAAAATACCCATCAGTAGTACTTGCACTGGGAGCATGCAGTCTGTAAACATGCATGCATTTTGACAGTGTTTGGAGCTGCCATTTTTTCCCCTGTGAAAAAAATGTGAGAAACTTTAAATAAATCTGTACATAAAAAAAGGATGCATCAAAGGCAAGTAAGAGCAAGTGCAAGTCACTTTTAGACCGCTCCATGACCATGAAACCAACGCACATTCCTTCAAAGACCAGAAAGCATTTAAGAACACCTTAATTGTCTTTGGTAATGACAAACAATACAGATGAGCACAGATAAGCTTTAAAAAACAAACAAAAATAATCACAGCAGTATAAAAATGTAAGATGAAGAAAACCCTCTCTAAACAGTAGCACTTAATCAACAAGATTGCACTTTAAATATATCTGTCCCGTACTTAAATATACAACTGATAGTTTATTTTTGAAAACAGAATAAAAAAATTAGTTAACAGGTCTTAGCCATTTTCAAAAAGCTCTAAGTGGAATCATTTGGAAAGCCATTTTGACAGCTCTGCATGGTTGTGCATGCTGTTGCTCACAGAGGAGTCATTTGCATTGACATTTCCCAAAGCTGCCGATTTGTGTTCCCATCTAAAACATAAAAAATAAAATACTTTGGTAAAGCAAGAAAGATAACGCCTAGATTCAAGTTAGAGATTGGTCCTGGCAGAAATTCAAGTAATACAAAAAGACAAAACTGAAAGCTAAAACTGTTAACAATCAGATATGTGATACATGAAAGAAAGTACACTTGCATTGATACGGAAACAGAAACTTATACACTTTAGTGGTTTTTGGACGGAAATCAGAATCAAAATTTTAAAATATTTTGGTGCTCAATTTCTTCTTGGCTCCCTTTTTAAAATGTGGCAATCTAAGAGGTTCAGAGTTGATACTGCACACAATCAATCTGGGTACACAAACACACCGACAATCTGTCGTCTGCAGAGTTCCAAAAATAAACAAAAAAGCCACAAATTTAAGTAACAAACCCAACAGTGCTTCAGACAAAAGGAAAAGAAACAGAAAGCGCTCTCTCTATGGACACTGCTTGGCCATCATGAGCTCCACGTGTGAAAATAAGGAGGGTAAAAGGGGCTCAGGCCATATATTAAGTGGTTCTGTGAATTTTCACCGAGTGCTTCAGGCGAGCAGTGCACGTTTGGTTGCTGTGGAGGACATTCAATCTTCGCTCTCTTCGTATGTGGTCTCTTCATCAAAGGATCGATCCAGTGAGGGAAGTATCCTGCGTCGGGAGTACTTCACATGCAACAGGTCGCCCACCTCGCTGATGACGCTTAATGCCTGTGAACAGGGAGCAGAGAGGTTGGGCATGGCTGCAATGGCTGGAAATGCAAAATCCGCTATGGTGTCAGGTTAAGACAGGAAAACAATGTGCACACAATGACTTCATATCACGCTCAGTGATATGATTGGGGCACTGTGCATGAGCCTTTTATGTTACCCATTAAAAGGGATCAAATAACACGCAGTTCAACAGCATGTGCAAAGCAGTGGGCAATTAACACACAAGCAGTCATTTCAGGCTGGTTTACCAGATCAAGAATAATATATGTGGATCTCATGTGTGTTCAAAAGTAAGCCAGTATGGAGGGAAGATGCAGTTAATAAATCAATCTGACAGAAACAGATCACCAACAGATTTCAATACCACACATGAAAGATTCCACTCTACATTAAGAACAGCACTAGTAGAACTACAGCTTTTGAAACTGCATGGCAAAGACCATCAGAGAAATAGAAGCCAAACCAAAGTCAAGTGAAAGTATTCTTTCGCAATAGAGAACACCTTTCTGTATTGTGTTACTGCCAGCCATGTGGAAGCAATTTGCCCTTTTCTTTCCTCTTTCCTCCACCCCCCCACCCCAAAGTCCTGAATTAAAAATGTTAACCATTTCATGAACATGTGCTTGAAAGGGGACTTATTTAAAACAAGAAAAATGTGGGGTTTCATATGAGGACTTGCTCAACAAAGGCGATTCTATTGCGGAGTGGGGCTTTTTGGAGGGGGGAAAAAAGCGCAATATACTTTTCAGCATGGCTAAATCAAGTGTCCTTGGGGAGGCAGATTAGATGCTCTTTGATCTCCTGCCAAAAAGCAGAGCAACATGGAAGCCATGGTTACGTAAAGCCCTCCTCTCACACGTGGAACGGGGACTAACTTCTTAAATTCATTCATGTCGCACATGGCCCTTTCTAGCTTTGAAGGGGAGCATTAACACGCCTACAAGCTTTATTACAGACTTCCATAACTGGCCTATGAAATCCTAAAATGTGCTCACTGGCCTAATTGAAGGACTGGGGTTCTAAACCGGTACTAAGATACCGAGCGTTTCATTAAGAGGGCGAACCGTGTTGCTCATTTCATTTTAATGACCTCAGAGTTGTAAAATCTCTCAGCCGGCTGTTCACTGCGTAGCTGTTGCATGTATCCTCACTTAACCTGGCAATGCTTCAGTTCAGCAAGCAAATGAGCTTTTAACAAGTGCCATGTTTATTTCACAATTTACGCCTTTGCTATGGGTCAGGCTGCTTCCATCAAAGGTCTTGTCTGATGGGGAAATTGCAGCATTTGGATATTTTTTGAAGTCTTAAGATGAAATGTGCCAACAGCACAGAATAACATTAGCAAATTCAGCTCTGATTTGCTTGAAGGATGTAAATATTGGCCAATTGCTGAGGGGGTTAAAGGGCTGGCTGATTGTGGGCTGATGAGGTGGAGGGCGCTCGGTTCATATAGAGGGAGACTGAAGGCCCTTACCATGTCCAGCATTTCTTTGGTATGCGCTGCAGAAATACAGAAGCGAGCTCTGGACTCAATGATGGGCGTTGCTGGGAACCCAACCACCACCACCCCAATGTTCCTCTTCAGCATCTCCCGCCCAAACGCACTGGAAAAAACCAGAGGGGGAGAAATTAATGCCCGTCACTCAGGTCAATACACCACCTGTGACACTTAGCGATGCGCGAGGCTGCAAACCTACCCGATTTTCGCTGGCATGTAGAGCATCATGGGAACAACAGGGGAGTCGCTGTTCCCGTAGATGATGAAGCCCATTTCCTGGAGTCTTCTGCGGAAGTACGTCGTGTTCTCCGCCAGCTGCCGAACCCGCTCACGACCTGCGGAGACCGGAATTCAGACACGCTCGGTAAAACTCACCTTTGTCAATGTTTCCAGTCTTTTGTTTTCAAGACAATTACAATTAATTTAGGCTATAACTTTATGCCTCAGGGCACTTGCTGGTAATAAAACCATACGTACACCCTGCCAAGTTCAAAATGAATGAGCAACTGGAAAGCAGAAAACCTCCCCGGTGGCGTAAAGTCTCAGATGAAATGGCCAGACAACTGCTAGTGTCTAATCAACTCTTAGCCAACCACAAGCCTATTGAACTAATTAGAACATGTAGATGCTATTCATCTTAAGACTTAATGCCGTTGTGACAACATGGGTCCATTAGGCACACATGGGTTTATGTGAAGGGCTATCTGCTAACCTTCCATATGTCCATCAGACACTAATATTACATTTCTTCCCACGCCCTCATGTGTTTGGCAGAGAGATTCATTAACTCCCAAAGCAAAGCAGTGCTCCGTGAGTCACAAAACCCACAAATGAATGAAGCATCAAAGCCATCCATACCACATTCATCCCGCGCCATTCCCAGCTCACGTCTGGATGAAGCCCTTTTCCATGCTTTGCACGGCGGTCCCATTAGATGAGGCCGCAGAAAGGAATCGCAAAACCGCGCTCGAACACATGCAGCCTGACAGGGGTTCCTGAGAATGCGCTCGAGAGCACGCGGGCTCGTCCTGAGCCTGACGGAATTCAGAAACGTTTGGCCAACTGCAGAGTGATCCATTCAAAAGGTTACGTTTACTAGCATTGGTTCTCACTTGTCAAACATTCCATGCATGCTGAGGACTTGCTCAGAGGAATCTCCTTTTCCCCAGCCATCTCTCTCCTTGCGTCGGTCAGGCGACCAACATCAGCTTCACACCATGCAAAATGCACTTTTGTAAGTCGCTTTGGCTGAAAGCGCCCGCTTACGGACTAAACTCTAAACTGTACATACTGAATCCTACGATTTTGGCATGCTGCACCGTGAGACAGGGGATTGGCCATCTGTGGCCCGCAAATTCCACGCAGTATCAAACGAGGCCTCGAATGCAAGAGTTTCCATTGAATATTTTTAGCAGGAAAAAGTAAACATCTGGTACCCCCCACGCAGGTTTTGCTTTACAACACGTCTTTCCTGAAAGGAGAGGGGAAAGAAAGCGGTAATCATTGGCGAGGGGGAAAAGAAAAACAGGGCGCTTAACGAAAGTGCAACGTGAGAGCCGATCGCGTGGGACACGTGCGGTCTATCCGACGTGCTCTCGTGAAAAGCGCCTCGACTGGCTGTGAAACTGGAATCTTCCAGCGACCCCCCACCCCCTACCACCGCCGGTGTAAATTGGCCACTGACAGATACAGCAAGTCGTGACCGGGTCACCGGTTCTGTGGCTGAAAATCAACTCTCTGCAATGCGTAATCTTAAACACGGAGCAATGAAACCAGGCCCCGCCACAAACGCCCCCCCCCCCCCCCCCCCCCGAAGTGTCCCCTTTTAGGAGCAACAGCCAAGGCAGTGATAAATTACACTGACGAATGAGCAGCTTCCACCAGGACAGATCTCATTTGTATGCAATCAACAGCCATTTAAGCCGTATTACGTAGCACGTTAATGCTTCGTGGATTATGTTAAAGCACACCGAATTCCACAAAATTACCCCCAAACCAAAAATATTTCAGCCCCCCCAGCCCCAATCGTATCCTACATGGCCTAATCACCTACCTCACCGTTTCAAAACATGAGGAATACCCTCAAGGCATACCATTAAAGCACATCAGCTAGATGAAGACATACTTCTGAGCGGTCATATTTATGAGAGAGGGTCTGGTTTGAGCGATCATTCTTCTGCGACTGTTCCAAGATGGGACACCTTAAGAACGCACAGTCACCATCATTTGAGAAGAGCATAAAAAAACAAGGAGGTTCCCTCGGATATCTCACCGGCATCGTAAACCACAAGAAAGAATACATTAAATACTAACATGCATCTGAAAGCAATAAAGATTTTAGGGAAACTCAAACTCCTAACTTCAAACCCTTCAGTCAACGTGCATGTTCTTCTTGAAAAAGGGTGCCTCCAAAAGTAAATCTTTCTGGGGTACACTTTCAGCGACCAGTTTCACAATACACATTCTTAACTCCTTCCAGACACTGACTGGAGATTTGGAGTGAAACAGGCGTCTTAAAGAGCTTCCAGATGTGGGAGCCGTATTCCTTTCAAATGAAGGCTTCTCCTCACTTCCTTTTCATCTAGCGGGAGATAATTACAAACGCCCGCTCGAAGCGGAGCGGAGCTCCTGACGAGGGGGACGCCCCCGCAAGGGTCTCGGCCCGAGAGCAAGGCCAGGAAGCCGGGCTGGAGTCAGACCATTCATCTCTCTGATTCATTTGCCATGTTTGTGACACATGTTCAAACAATCCCATGAAGAATGGATGAATCTCCTCCTGCCTTTCAAGCTCTTTTGTGCGCCGGCAGTTGAAACATGTCGTTATTCCGGAAGGAACCCATGTTAGGGGGTTCAAAAACTGATTTAGCAACACTTAAAACACTCAATCTCCATTATATATCCCACTTACCTGAATACAAGAATCTATTCAAACTAAAACCCAATTAAAAGCAATTTACTCTTTAAAAAATAAAACCCTTTAAAGCAATTAATAAAATCACTCGGTAAATAAATGTGAAAAATTTAATGAATTAATGAAAATTTTCCCTTGCATATCTCTTGCATTCTGCAAGGCTCCACCCACTCATCTTACACTTGGAATTCTCACTGGAGTTCCTGCAGTTCTTTGAGTAAATCACGAAACACGTGCGAGCGAGAGCAGGAAGGAACAAACTTATCAGGATCTCGACAAATCAAGGACTGCAGGGTGGCGGTAGAGAGATGATCCACAACTCCCTCGCCCTCGAGCCGGACAGCTCGGAGGCCTGCACTCATCCCAAGAGGGGGTCATGGACAAACACACTTTAACACCTAAAACACGTGTCTCTGGGCACCGGCCCAGCAGAAGTCAACACCTCCGACGGAGACAAATGGCTGTCGCTGGCCGGGCCTGACTGAGCACACAAGGTGAAGCCCATCTCGAAGATGCCCTGAACAAATGAGACACATTCTCCGCTACATAACCCCATTCTCTTCCTCAAACGCCTGGGCAGTCTCAGGAATGACAAACACACTTTATTGCACCTGTAGGAGGAAGGCTGGACGGATTTATGAGTTAAAGTAACTCCTTGCAAAGGCTCCTTTGTCGACAGTTGTTTGCACCTAATGACTGACAAACAAGACAATTATCTTGAACGCATCTGAGTCACGAACAACTACCCTCTGGCTTCCGAAAACACCAGGCAAAGCCCCCGGATTGAAAACGTTCCAGGTTTGATTCTGAGGTTTACCTTTCTGATTGGAGAACTTAGTCAGCCTGCTAAGACCACGAAACTTATCGGCGTTTCTTGCATCTGTTGTCACTAAACATGCACATGCTTACAGCACTTGCATACTTTGCACACATTGCCTACATGTGGTAAGTTTAAAATCTAGGTTAACATGAAACAGAACCCATTTTAAATTTAATTGCCCTAGGGTTTGTGCAATCACAGTTTTAATTCACCACAACACAAACACTTCATTTAGCAGTTCCTTTGGACCACAGGTGGGATCCAAGCACTGGGTTAGTTAAAACCAAAGAATACACGTGGGTTATACTGATGAATTACAGTATTTTAAATATTTGAAAAACAGTGAGTAAATGTTAAGTTAATGGACCGATATCTGAAAACGTTGACCGAGTTGTTAATGTCTTGGGGAAACAAACGGATTCTGAAAGATTTAAGTTGCATATTAAATTTTTTAAAAATGTTTCTGTGGACACAATCTAAAGTGCATCTCAACTAAGTTTTGGTTCAAGGGGCTTAAAATTTGACAAAAAAAACAAAACAAGAAACAAAACAACTTTAATCACCAACAGACTAGACAAAATGAAAAGGAGCATAAAACAGCAGTGCATATTCAATGGACACTTCTGCCAAGTTAGAGAGAGTCACTTGCACTCACTGGCCTAATAGCTCCTACTGAATCCTACAAGGACGAAACAACTGAGCTGAAATGATTCCAGGCTTCCCGTTGCCGTAAGTGTAAAACAACACCAGCCCAAGTGGGTCTGAAAGGTGTGTGCTCTCAGGGGGACACACAGGAAGTCCGCTCTTTACCACCCCCCAACCTAACAAATTTTGATTGGCTTTGCTTTGTGTTCCCTGTTTTACCAGGTGGCCAATGACCCAATTCCTACTTGAAACAGTGTTAATTCTTCACATAATTAGCACCACATAACACAAACTGGGCCGAGCTCTTAGCTCTGTTACTGCGTCGCGTACGCCTTGCCTTCGTAACCCCGTCACGGTACACCATCCGTTGCAAATTTATATATTTAAGGACCCCGAATTGGCGGAAAATAAAATATTGCTCTATGTTTTACACTTTAAAATTTGGTGGCTATACTGACATGTTCCAATGATGTGCGTCACAATGCACGTTTTGTGGAGCGTGCATATAAAAGCATCCATGCACATGTGGCTCATCGCGGTCACTCAAACTAAGATGGTAGGAAGGCGAACTGGACTCGCACAGTGTTGCACCTTCCACACCGATTCATTTTGTTCGTTGGGCAATAGATGGGGAAAGTGGTGATCTAAAATAAACCCCCGCCACCTTAAAATATATATACGGTACCAAGGCTTGGTGTTGGGAATGACGAGTCTTTGTCCGGAAGCTAAATGTGTGTTACATGCCCATTGCTCATACTTGTCTCCTTCCACTTGAATATGACATGAGAAGGATAGCTGTTTGTTGTAGCGGTCCTGAGAAGACTGATTGGCAGGAGAAGGTTTAGGGCAGTCTCAAAGAATCTGGATACGCTGCCATGGCGGGTTATGGGTTAATCATTTCCATGCATTAAATAAACTGCCAAACATTTTAATTGGAGATTAATGTATGGAGTATGGAGATGCACATCTGTGCAACTGATCAGCAGTTAAGCTTTCCTCTAACCCTTAGTGTGAGGACTGTATACTTGCAAACTTAGACACACTGAGGCGGAGGCTCACTCCTGGCATACCATACTCTTGACAGGCCAATACTGCCACCTTGTGTATAACACTTGTATGGACAACACTTTGGCTCAATCTGGGACACCTTGGCTTGTATCAGCCGAAACTGCCAACAGCAATGCCCCCGTTTTCAAACTCACCGATGGTGGTCCCGTCCTCTCCCATAATGCACTTCATAGAAGCGATGATTTGTTCCACCACGGGGGGTGACATGGACGTGGCGTAGACAGCACTGTGAGAATGTGTACGTAGGTAGTCCATCAGCTCCTGTAGAGAGAACAAAGAGTTCTCTAAACATTCAGTTCACTTACATGATTTGGAGATACATTTTATATCATGAAATGATACAAATTTCATGATACAAATACAAGTTAACAAAAGAAATTACGTAAATGCAACCTGTTGAGAGTTCTTTAGTATCAGGAGCAGAGTAAGGTCTTTCTCTCCGTCATCTCCATTTTATCAATGCCTACTTAAGTTTTGGTGATTATTTAGGTCAGGATTCTGAGTATCGGCACTGAACATCACAAAAGGCAGACAGAAAGTCCTTTACTCAAGACCGGACACTAAAGACCTGGGACAAAGGTTACAGTATGAAAATCAGCACAATGCTGAGAGTGAATGTCACGTTTAAATCTGACTCACGCTTACTCAATCCCCCACGCCTTGATACAACAAAGAGAGGAGAGGATCATTTAGTCCTTGCTATTGTGAAAGCATTTAATACCAGAGTGCACTTTGGACTCACCCCAAGGTAGCCTGTTATGACGTCGTTAAAACATAAGAATTCGTTGGAAAAACCTCCAGGGTGCTATAATTTCACATAACTTCCTCAAGGTAATCATGCAAACAAACCACAGTAACTGTGCATTTGCAGTAAATTTGCATTTTATTTATGGGAATGCCACACATTGACATTATAATTTATTTTGTATATTTGAATGTAAACCATCCCAAACAAGATTAATTGGTGCTGTTCATTTTTTATTAAAAATACTTTTTTCCAGCTCATGAATTCTGGTGTCCAGATTTCACACTACTTAAACGTTAACACAGGATTCTGCCAAAATGCAGGGGAAAAAAAATACCCCACATCCTATAAATGCAGATATTCAAGTGGTCTTTTAAAAAAATAAAAGGTTACAACAGGCGATAACCCAGACTTGAACCACAACAAAATTAGTAATTCTGTTTCTCTAAGCCAGGTGTCTTTAGGTGTCTGACATTTACACAACCATTGGCAGCATTGCGAGATTCAAAGAGACAGCGTTTCATTTGAATCCAACGTCAAAAACAAGATGTCACGCCTTAGCTAGCTTGCTCAACCCAAGTAAATTAAAATGGAAATTGCTCCTACGGTCTTTAATATTATTAGTCTGTGTGGCAAAAAATTCTCTTGGTCCAAAACATTATTTGTAGTTTATTTAATCCTGTTATTCCGCCATTTCTTCCCACTTCTGTTACAAGCATAATAACAAAATTATGAATGACATACATTTTTTGTGTTATGATTCTGAGTCACATATTATGGCAAAAAAAATAGGTATTTTCACCACAATACAAGTGAATTTGTGCAAAACGCAGATTCTGAAATGTCCTGAGTTTCAAAGATGCAGCATTCCATGGACGAGCGCGACTGCTGATAAGCACCAGTGGATGAATCCATTCATTACTCAAGGACAATGCACATACGTAACAACCCATATTCCTGAAAAACAACACTGGAGGGGAACAATAGCCCGCTGAGTTGTCAACATGGCCATCAACAGTGTGTTACCAATGTTATCTACCAATGCAATCAGCCTTATTGGCGTCATGAGGAACACAAATGCCTAGGAGACTGGCGAAGAAATACTTTATGAATGACGCAAGTCCTCTCCTGCTTTACGAGAAGCCACGGACAGGCAACTTGAGACTACCGGCTGTCTTAAAGGAGCCGCAGGAGACATGGGCAAGCTTACCCTGCTGTTTTATCTAATGACAGACTGCTCACTCTTCAGGTTGGAGGAGTTATGGTGATGTTAGACCATTACCACTCAGTTAATAGTATTATATTCAGAAAGCCCTAAAGCAAATGATAAATGCACATGAAAAATTGAATGAGTGTAGCTAAATTGTCTGAGGATCACATCTCCTTTACCTTTTTTCCTCCAATGTATCCCCCAGCTGACCCAAAGCTCTTGGTGAAGGTCCCCATCATGACGTCCACGTCCCGGGGGTCCAGCCCAAAGTAGTCGACCACCCCTCTCCCGTTGGGACCCAGCGCTCCGATGCTGTGGGCCTCGTCCAGGTACAGGTAGGCCTTGTACTTCTTTTTCAGGGCCACAATCTCAGGAAGTTGCACGATGGAGCCCTCCATGCTGTGAGAAGAGAAGGGGGGGGGCATGGAACACAACAGCCAAACCACAGGGAGATTATTTATTAAGGAATCACAATCAGTAGATTGTAGCAAGTGCAGGCCTTCTCTTTTGCCCGCAAGCAAGTAAAAAAATGGAAGACGCACACAGGAAAATGTTCAGTGTTAAATCAACTCTGACACATTTTACTCCGACAGAGCATGCGATATTCTCTTATCCTTTTCAATGCTTCACTATTTTTGTAGATCTAATTTTATATTCATGTGTTATTTTGGTTTGTTTAATCCACTTTTTCTATTGTTTTGTAAAATGCCTCGAGTGGTATGTTCTCAAAAGTGCCAGATAAGTGTAAAAGTTATTATTATCATCATTATCTGTATTGGACACAGATAAACTCAAAGTTGAACGAACACTGAACATTTAACTTGGCACCCGCTCAGTCTACCTGTAGATTCCCTCCACCACGATGAGGATCTTCTTCCAGGGTCTGTGAGTCCGGGGCTGCCCATGAACAATGGCGTCTCTCAAGAGCTTCTCCAAACTCTGGATGTCTGAAAAAACCCAACAGTCAATGAGACTCATTATGACTATTCAGCTCTATTCAAATACAGAACATGGTACACGTATTAGGCCTATTAAAGAATTCAGCATCTGACCTGTCTGACCTTGAAATTTTCATCCAATTCCATGCACACTATACACACAGATATATTTCAATATTTTCATACAAATTAACTGTCCCCCTCAATTACAGGCTAGATGGCCCAGCATTGCGTCTCTCGCAAAGTTAAAATGAAAACTATGCCACTGATGCATACATATCTATGCATGGCTATCTCAGTCTGTCCCATTATGGCATTGTCCATGTTTCAGATTATTTCAGCCCACAGGAAATTAATGCCACAACCAAGCACAGGCCTGTTGGATCTACAGTTTCAGTGTCACATTAACTTGAAAACTGCATGCTCCACTCTCCGCTGGTAACGTTAAACATTTAGAGAAATTAAATGGAGGAAGAAGGCTCAGGGCAGTGAACGAATACCAAAAAGGTTACACGCTTTTTAAGCTTGTGGGGCGAAGAGTCAGTATAGGCCAAACACAGGGGATGTTCGTTGTGGACCTCAGATGCTTCCAAAAGCAATAGCTTGAATGATCATTTCTGCCTTGTTCTGAGTCCATTTGAGATGGTGATATAGCTGTGGCGGCGTGGTTGTTTACTTTTGTATCGGCAACCAATCGCTTGTGTAAGCATGTAGATTGTTTTGAGTGTAAACTGTGTTCAAGCTTTAATGTCCCTTCAGGCAGCCTTATTGGATATGGGTCACTTTTTAAATTAGATGTAAACAGGTGGTCAAAAAATAGGATATAGGCAATCAAAACTGGGCATCAAGAACTGTGGTGTAAACCGAGCCTATGCAAATATGGTAACAAGACAACAATACTCACTGCCACTCTTAGCAACGCAGAGTTAACACTCCACTGCTCTTTGTTGATCTGTTTCAGATATAAACCTTCAGACAGAGACCAGTGCTTTGAACACTTAGGAATGGTGGTTGTTGCTAGGCAGTGTAAAGAGAAGAGTAAATCAGAACAGTGCAGAGACAGAAAGCAGGCTCACTGTTGTGTTTGAAGACGCGGATTGTGGATCTGGACAGTCTGGCTCCCAGCACCAGGGAGGCGTGGTTCAGCTCGTCACTCAGGATCAGACAGCCCTGAGAGGGAGGAGCCCCGAGACACCGTGTCATCAGCAGTACTCACTTACGCTAAGCTGCTTCCAGAAAAAATATAACTGACAACACAGAGGGATCAGCGCAGACTGAACCAGCACCGGGACTGCATTGCATCACGCTTTCTTAGCACTGAAGGAGCAACACTCCCATTTCACATCACTAAGATAAACATGAATGAGGCGATTATCTCACTCATTTAATCAGAGAAGAGAAAAATGTCAGATTCACCAAAATCTCAGGATCTCATGAAATATGGAGAGTAGCTATTTTAAATAAAATTGTTTTAACACATATAAATAAACATTAGCCCACATTAAAGTTGTCCCAACTTGGTGTGCATCTACAGGAAGAGCACAAAACAAAGGGTTGATAATGCTTCCTTTAATCAATTTCACAATGAAATGTCAAGGTTACATGAATTTCCCTCCCTAGCCAAAGAGAAGTGAAAATATGCCTCAATCCTGGCAAGTCAGTATTTACACAATATAAATACAAGCCATCAAAGCACGTTCAGATGGCTTTCTTCTACAACTAATCTTATACATTTGTGCAGTAACATTACCATTTTATGATTAAGTGGACAGTAATCCTCTTTGCCTCCTGACTGCCACAATGTCAATGACAAAATTACAATAGAGAAAGAAACGGCCCATCAAATGTTTAATAAAAAAAATGAAACAAATAAATAAAACAACTCCTCAATGGAGACTCCCACCTGGCTAACCATGGAGGCAACACATTCACTATTCTTCTACAAGAACTGAAACATTTACAAATCTAATCTTGAGCAGCAAATAATCAGGAAAAGAAAATTACACTATCACACTGGCAGCTGCTGTGTGCTCAACATCACAATGGGGACTCCTGCCCTAAAACAGGAAGTGGCGTTGAAATGGAAAAAATAAACTACGTTGCTCTGAGGCAATCCCGTATCCTGCAGATATTTTGTCTTATCTGCTTCTCTTCTTGTGCAGTCTCAAGGGCTTGAGGTCATGTGCCGGCGCCATGGAGACAGAACGGTAAAGGAAGCTTGTGGAACAGTCAACAGATTCTGTGCCCAGAGCCAGATGAAATTTCCCTTCCGTATTATAAATACCCTATTTAACATTACAGAGCCACACAATGGTCAGTACGACACAACCCTTGTGAGATGATACAGCAGACGTGTCAATGATCTTTTAACGCATTTTAAAATGGGACAAAGGCAGAACAGAAAAGAAGAGCAAGAGGAAGACAGTGATAAGGGAGAGAAAGGGAGAGAGTAAAACTGAGAGAAGAGCTCAGAGAACCTTGTTGTCTGAGAGGGTCCTTCATACCTTGCCAACAAGTGCCGGAATGTTCATTGAGTTGGTTGCAAAACCCATGCCAAAGGCCATGGCAGACTCCACTCCCAGGAATTTTGCTATGAGCTTCTCCAGTTCTTCATGCTTGTCCAAGTTACCTGAGCCAACAATATTACACCAGTTAGACACACTTCGACAATATATTTATCCTAATGTTTAATGGTTTAGCCAACCTTTCATGTATCTGCCTCGCTTAAGACTTAAGCTCCTTGTCAGGCCTCATTGAAGGTGAACATCTTAAATTCAGTGCCACTCATAAGCACATCTGTTGCAATGGAATGAAATGATTCCCTGTGGTAGGCGAGTATGAATGGCTTACCAATCTCTTGCCTCGTGCTGCTCACGCCCACTCCGTACTTTTTGGTCACCTCTGCAGCAGCTTCAGCGCACACCCCAGTGTTCTCAGCAAAGCCCAGGTAATTGTACGAGCCCAGGTTGATGACATCTTTCAGCACCTTGCCTGTGTATCTGAGGATAAATAACCCTTTTTTATCCCTGCCTTGTGCACATCATTAACACATTTCCTTTCAAATAAATTCAATGAATTGTATGTTCTGCGTGCTATTTACCACATGCATACATCCATGTGAAGGAATACATACTAAAGTCCACAACAGAACTGATACTAACACTCAATAATATCAGCAGAAATGTAGTGATAATTTAAAACTGTCGACATTTAATCATTTGTGTGGCCAACCAGCTCTTTCGGAATCATATGTATGTAAAAGGCCTGAAAGGAATCTTGATTGTAAACACTTGTGGTGCAAATGTGCACTTTTCCTCCTGGCATGCACACTTCACGAGGGTGTTGACTAGAACCCCGTGGACAAACAGAACACATCAGCATATCAAATGGTCATGACTGATGGCCTCTACTTGGCACAAGCAGCTGCACTCTGACGTGCAGATCCAAAAGAAAAATAAAAGTGGAAGTTATATCACTGGATGTTCCAATAACAGATCCTCATACACTCTGCCTTCTACCAGTGTCTAACAGGGTCCCTGGAGAGGTACAATCTGTACCCTGTGCTGTGATGGGAGTTCCACAAGGATCAGACCTTGGCCCACTGTCTTCTTCCTCTGTGTTAGCTCCCTATGCTTGTTTTTAATCCATAATACCACGTACACATTTATCTTTCACAGCGGGTATGTTCACAGTTAGATTTGCACCAAGTTAGTGGTCCAGGCCTTATCACACTGCCAGACATGTTGAACACCATGTGAAACTAACATGTAGTTTAGCCAGTTTGTTACTGCTTATGAATTAAGACTATAAAAATTGATTCAAATTCAAATGGTGCAAACATGCCCTTTTTACAATGAAGACCAGTTCAAACCTGTGAATTTATCAGACTTCTTACCATACACAGCCAATCAGCTTTCCACCATTTATTCTCAATAAAAATTCCCTTGATTTTGGTGAACTCCCTTTTGCTTCTTGCCTTTGATGTTGACATTTCGAAGACTGTGTGCATTCTTACTATGTTGTCATTATTTAAATACGATGCAGACATGTAGTAGCATTTTAAATATAACATTTAAGACAGGTGATTCCACCCAACCCTGGTCACATTCAGAAATGGAAGCGCTCACTCACTCAAAGGTCCAGTTGTAGTCATGGGACACTCGCTCCACCAGATCCATTTTGGCCCCCGGAACACTGCATATGGGTCGGTTCCAGCTGTCCCGAATTCGCATATACAAGTTTCTAGTGTAAAAGTTTTCAAAATCCTGATAAAGCGGTACAAAATCCTAGAAACAAAGAAAAAGGTGGATGAACCCAGTGATACATCAGTGGTTCATATGAAATATTTAAAAATGTTTAAAACCAAATATTTGCTCTTCTCAAAAATAGTTTCTTGAAATAGTTCCAATGTCAGAAAAAGCATTTATCTTCCTGCAAAGAAATAAATGGCTGATAGCGAAGCAATGAAATTGAATTCGCAACAGGCAATGTTCAAAATTGCCACCAAAGTTCATAACTTTAGAAAATGAAACAATGCACAGTAGAAGTTCCTCTGCATTCACGGAGACAACAAAAGGAAATCCTACTGAATGACTCTCTAAAAAGCCCCCCCCCCAAAGTTTCTGCATAAAAACATGTTTTACACAACTATGTTTTCATTCTTCAAGTCATAAGCATCCCTCATGTCTGAACAAGGAATGAATAAGTAGGCGTAGTGTACTCTCTCCAAAGTGTTTCCTTCCCTTTTAGTAAATAAAACTTGACAGAAAAGCAGTTTTAGTGGATAAAGTCTTTAAAAAGCCAATCAAAATATTTACCTTTTGTTCTTCCCTTTCTCTGGCAATGTGGCATTTTTCAATTTTCCATTCCCTCAGGAAGTCCCGAAGGTATCCAAATATTGTGAGAATGCCGTAACCCATGTACGTGAGGACAGCAACCAGCATGGGAGTCTCCTCAAACGATTCATTGAACGGCCGGTTATACAATCCTCCATTGCAGGCAATATGTCGGACCTAAACGTTAGCAAGACAGTAAGTACAACACCGTTACAAATGTTTACCATGAAGTGGGAAAAATGGGTCAACAAAACAAACAAAGCAGGGTAACAGACATACGGCATGTTTCAGAACAAATACACTACATGGCCAAAAGAATGTGGATACTGGATACCCCTCCCAATGAGTGGTTTCGGCTACTTCAACCACACCCACTGCTCACAGGTGTATAAAATCAAGCATACTGCTATGCAATCTGCATAGACAAACATTGGCAGTAGAACGGGCCGTACTGAAGAGCTCACCGACTTTCAACGTGGCACTGTCATGGGATGCCACCTTTCCAACAAGTCAGTTCCTCAAATTTCTGCCCTGCTAGAGCTGCCCCAGTCAACTGTAAGTGTTGTTAGTGTGAAGTGGAAATGTCTAGGAGCAACAACAGCTCAGCCTAGGCCACACAAGCTCACAGAAAGGGACTGCTGACTGCTGAAGGGCAACACTCACTACTGCGTTCCAGACTACCCCTGGAAGCAATGTCAGCACAAGAACTGTTCATCGAGAGCTTCATGAAATGGGTTTCCATAGCCAAACAGCCGCACACAAGCCTAAGATCACCATGACAAGAGTCAGCTGGAGTGGTATAAAGCACACCGCCATTGGACTCTGGAGAAGGTGAAACGCGTTCTCTGTAGCAATGAATCACGCTTCACTGTCTGGAAGTCTGACGGACTAATCTGGGTTTGGGGAATGCCCGGAGAATGCTACCTGTCTGAATGCATAGGGCCAACTGTAAAGTTTGGTAAAGGAGGAATAATGGTCTGGGGTTGTTTTTCATGGTGCACTTTGAACTTTGTGGCAACAGTTTGGGGAAGGCTCTTTCCTGTTTCAGCATGGCAATACCCCTTGCACAAAGCAAGGCCCATGAAGAAAGGGTTTGCTGAATTTGGTGGGAAGAACTTGGCTAGCCTGTAGAGCCCTGACCTCAACCCAATCGAACACCTTTGTGATAAACTGGAATGCCAACTGCAAACCAGGACTTATCGCCCAACATCAGTGCCCGACATCACTAATGCCCTTGTGGCTGAATGAAAGCAAATCCCTGCAGCCATGTTCCAAAAGCTAATGAAAAGTCTTCCCAGAAGAGTGTGTCCAACTCCATATTAATACTCATGGTTTTGGAATGTTCAACAAGCACAAATGAATGTGATGTTAGGGTGTCCACACACTTTTAGCCATGTTGTGTATTAGGCTAATAATTAACATGGGTTTTTACCAAACTCCTAGTAATGAACATTTTCATTTATTTAAAAAACAAAACAAACGACAACAAAAAAACAGCTTTCTTTTAGGCAGTCATTTCCATATAAAATGCTCTTATCTGGTGCAACTCCCTTGGATTAATGAGACAACTCAAGAAGAATGTATGGGCCTATCAAGGATACACAGATAGTTTTGCTCTTATGATTTGAACATGCATCCTTCTGATGTATAAATAAGTTATAAAGTCTATAATAAATTCATACACCAAAGTGGTGCTCACCTTGGTTAGTAACAATGCTGGGAAATTATCTGACTTCTAAAATGCATGCACTGACATATTCGCTGCACATACCCTGTAGAAACTACTAAAAGGACTGCATGCATTGGGCTACAGGAGCCTGATTAACATTCAACTTGAAAAACAAGTTTATGTCCCAGCAATGAGAGCACCTTCAAGCAAAAAAAACGGAAAGTTCTGCAGGTGCCAAATTTTACACTTTGATTAAAAGGGGTGTGTGTGTATTGAACGAGCCCCTCCGGTTTAATACTTTGTGGTTGGACTCACAAGTCTCAAGAACTGACACAATGCAGACTAATCTTCATATTGTATCATGACAGTTGCTTGCAACGCAACAGACTTTCACGAAAATGCGTAACACATGGTTTCAAAAAAGAAATGTATTTTATCCACGAATATCCTAACAATGGGTAGATTCTCAGGTGTTCTTGGATAGACAGCAGCAATTCGGAGACTGGAAATGTTGTGTGCCATACTATTTTTTTTTCCAGGTCGGCGTGTTAGTGGCACGTTTAGCTTTAATAACGGACGTTGCTACAGTAAAACTGGCTGATCTAGCTATGTGGCTACATAAACAACCTAAATCCGTCCCATTGCCTTTTCTTTGAATTAAGGAGGGGGTCGTTCTTCTCGTCCATTTGGCTGTGGTTTTATTTTAGCTTGTCGTACATACATCGTAGAGCCTTCTGCAAATTAAAAAAATTTCTTTGCTATCGTCAACTTGATATCTGCTAACTTCTTGATCCAAGTTAACGTTAGTTCCATCGTCATCGATAGCACAGTCGATCAGCGTAACATTACGTTGCTTCATTTGTGGCATTATTTTACCAAGTTTGATTTGTTTGTGTGAAATCCTTCAAAAATGTTAACTTGCGTATGAATGAGTTGTGCTAACAATACACTAAAACTACTGCAAGAATAGTTAGGCCAAGACTGTTTCACAGATAGGACGCCAGAAAATACTGTCAAAATTAAACATCAAAGCCACGTAGCATAAGGGGAAAAACACATTTAAAATTAACAATTTTCCAATAAATTTCCCGTTTAAAACTCCCCATCAGGCAATTGGTGAGGTGTTCACATAACGCAATTAACGACTATGACAACACAGCTACATGCCAAGTGTGCTATTCAAAAGAATGCTATGCATTTAGCTAGATATCTAAACGTATACATGACAAAATTGATTCCATGCATTAGTCTAGTCTCCAGTCGGTAGCTACGTCCATGGCAGCACTCTAGCAAACAAGTCCAAGGCAAAGCACATGGTAACGTTAGCTTGTACGATACATGTTAACTGGCTCACAAGCAACATTACCATAGATATATATCTGGCCGAGTACGTTAACATTAACCAACGTAACCAGCAATAGCGCAAATCACTAAATAGCACAGTAATGACTAAACAAGAGACGATGACAAGTGATCGACTTGGGCATTTGAGCGCTAACGTGATGTATACCGTTAGGTTAGCTTTCAGGCACTGGAAAGAAACCTTGCCAGCATCTAACGACAACCAACAGAGTTATCCATAAATAATTGGCACTTCAATAATGATAGCAAACTATTCAGGAAAAATCGAATTGTGAGCAGGCTAAATGGATAGCATTGGCAACTGTAACGGCATTAACGTTACACTATCAAGCTTCTGGAAATAGCCTACATAGTAGTCACAGCCCTTCCTAATGTACACCAAATACCGTTGACGACAGGGCCTCACCTTCTCCTCGGGGTAGCAGTACTTGGGCTGCTCCTGTTGGTGGAGGTAACTGTTCTTCACTAAACCGTTCTTCCGCGGCTTTATGCCGTTTATAGCACGGTGGCACACTTCTCCATTTGCTGACTTGTTTTCTGAGCTTTCAGTCATACTTAATAGCATAGTTGAACATATACATCTACATTAACGTGGGTATGATGGATATGAGATGCAGACAAACTCAATATCCCCTCCTTGAATCAACTCTCAAAATTCCACGAGTAGAAACCTGAAAATCAAGCTCTTGTGATATCCGGAAATAAACGCCCTGGTCACTGAGAACAGCCAATTATATTAGTCAACATCTACACAAACGAGAAAAATAGGAGTGGCTTACAACTCTACATTCATAAGAAGGTGGTCAAAACGTCAGTGGAAATAAACTGCAATAACCTTTCCAAGGGTGTGGGCCATTCCAGCATGTGACATAGTCATAGAGCTCACCTGCTCAAGGTGCATTGTTCGTAAGTAATTGACCAGAAGCTCAAAATATTTATAGACGTCTAAATTTTTTTCTGACAAGCGGAAAAACAATATATTGCAAAGCAGTCCGTCGAAAGAAAAAACGTTTCAAAACTTTCCAATAGGAAACAAGTTTTTGTCTGTAACGCAATCGTAAAATATGATGAAAGGTTTGAAACTATTTTCAAACTATTGCCCTTGTATCATGCCGTGTCCAGTTCTACTAGCGTGACTGGTAGTCTCCCCAGAAGGCAAACAGAATTATGTAGCTGGCATGCAGGGATACACATTTTGCGTTCGCTTGTTTAACAATTCAGTGAATAAATAATGAAACTAATAAAGACAACAACACTTGTTCTTTTTTACTTCATCTAACGCAGGTAAAGAGGAAGGCATCTAGGTAGTAGTAAAAAAAAGTAGAAGCTTAGGCTCTGCCAGTCACCTAAAAATGAATATGAAAACGTTTCTGTAATTTGACACAAGGGAAAAGCTCACTAGCTTTGACTTGGATCCTGTGTATTTCCTCAAAGCTTAAATACAAAGTAGAGGTATGCACATGGACTATGAACAATTCATTAATTGAAAATATATTTTGCACTGATTCAGCCAGAGTCACATACAGTGTGTGTGTCCAACCTATGATAATAGTGACATTTAAATTCAAAAACAGTAGTAGTGGTAACTAGATAATTTATCATGGAACAAGAAACAATATCTGACAACATTTCTCAGCTCCAAAAACAACTTAATTGCTGCACAACATCTTTTGAGTTGAAGCCAATAGGCACGGAGTACATGTGTAGGCCAAACCCCAGACAAGGACTTATCTTGCATCCATCCAGGGGCTTCTGTACCAGATTTCAGAGATGTGAGTTAGTTAGGACAGAAACATCTGCTGCAGCATGTGATGTCACTCTTAGAGAATAAATACAGTGTGATTAGTTTCCCTGGCTGGAGACATTGGTCTAGTTGAGCAGGCTAATCAGCAGACCTTCAATGTACACACAAGGTTCCTTTTAGCGGTGGTAATTAACTTAGACAGCACATCTCTGCATCATGGGAGGAGACCAGAGTGCTGAGGGAAAGTCAACAGGGACATAGGGACAGCATGCAAACTCCTTGCACACTGAGCTACCCAATTAGGAAGAACAAAGTGATAATAACAATACTTGATGGAAGTAAATGTTTTTTTAAATGAGATATTTTGAGTATTTATATATACTTAAAACACTTTTTAATAGTATTTTAAAAAAGATTCATTCTCCATTTTACTGCTTAGGCTGGACAACAAGACATGAAATAAAAATAATTTTAAAAAGCATTAATGGTCAGTGTTCACTCAGAGGATTCAAAGTGTTGATGGATTTAACAAAATCCATTCCTGTTCCTGCTTTGGTGAATGGCAAATTAAAAATTCCAGGAATGCAAAGTGTATTCTTAGTCAATAACAAAGCAAATTGCCAGCTATACTGACCAATCTAGTGTAAGCTTATTATAAATGCCAGTGACCAGGCGACTGTTTCTTTTCCATTAATCACTTGGAGCATCCAGATGATGATTAATGCAGCAAGCAAATTAGCTGAATACATTTCACATTAAACACTGAACTAGCTAAAAAAAAGTCAAAAACATTGATGAGTACAATACGGTACGGGTGGAGACATTTCAGAAAAAAAAAAAAAAATGAACACTGCACATGGACAGACGACTGTTCTATTATAAATACCTGATCAGTATTGGTGAGGTGTTGATTCTTCAGCTGGGAAGATAATGCATGAAATTCTGTGACAAAAACTGAGAAGTGCAATTTTTATATTACACCAATAAATGATTGCAAATTCTTCAAATAAAATATTTCAATAATCAAGTTCTGCATGTAGAATGTATTCTGAAATCCAGAGAAGGGATATCAAAACTGATACACGATGCTATCAGCTGTTCTACTAAATATACATAACCAAACAATATTTTTAACTAAGGCCACTTGAGTCAGCCATATACAGTGCAGTTTGTAAGTATTTGGATAGTGACACAATTTTTGTTATTTTGGCTTTCTACTGCAGCACATGATTATGCGGCTAAGGTGAAGACTGCTTTATTTTCATCCATATCCAATGATCCATGTAGGAATTGCAGCCATTTTTATACATAAAGCCCCATTTTAAGAGAGCAAAAGTAATTGGACAAAAAACATAATCTGAAATAGAATTATCATATTACTTTGTTGCAAATCCTTTGCATCCAATGGTTGCCTGAAGTCTGCAACCCATAGACATCACCAGATGCCGGGTATCTTCCCTGGTGATGCTCAGCTGGGCCTGTAGCCTACTGCAGCCATCTTCAGTTCATGTTTGTTTCTGTGGTGTTTTGCTTCAGCAAGTGAAATGCATGTTCAGTTGGATTCAGGGCAAGTGATTGACTTGGCCACTCGAGAACAGTTCACTTTTTGGCCCTAAAAAAGTTCTTGTTTGTAGTTTGCTTTAGCGCTTGATTGATTTAGCACTATGTTGAGCTCATTCTTTTGCTGCAGGGTGAAGCACAGTCCAATAATGACATTTTGAGGCACCTTCATTATGTTTGCTCAGTCTCCACTTTAACATCACGAACTTCTCGTAAATATTTAAATGTGCAAAAATAGAATGACAATTCGACCGTTTAAGAAAATACAGGTACCACCAAAAAATGCATATATGCCACTCACCGAAGTTAGTGAAAACGGTTGTGGGCATAGTTCGTCCACACGGTGGGGCTCTGTACACACAATATTTTTACGCCATCGGTCGGTGGACCTCAGTAGCTACTTGTATCAGGAAACTGTAAACAGGTTACACCTGAAAGATGCGTTTTAGAATCATTTTGCGTGACAACAATTAAATGACGTTAATGTATCAATGCAAATGTGTTTTTTTTGTGATTTCTCTCTTTTTAAAAATAGATATTATGATTGTGAAACCAGTGGAAACCTTTCGACCATTGTTTAAAATTAGGTCACTGAGCATTGGCCTACAGCAGACAGAGAGCCACATGCAAGGAAGGATGTATATCTCTCGGCAATAATGAGAATTCAATTAGTTATAGGCTACCAGTTTTGCTCTAGCCGTGTAAGTGTAGAACTTGTGTAAAACCTGTATACAAGCAATATGGTCAAAGTCTGCTAGGCTACTGAGAATGAAACAAGTTGACGCAAGACCACGTTATATAGACTAATTGATAATCATTTTTAGGATACAAACTATCATATGGATGTTATATTCGAAATGTAAGTTATGTTCCCATTAGTTTAGCCTACTTCATCAGTGTTATCCATAATTACTACACGTAAGGCCCAGTTTGTTAAATATTGTTTTACAAATGATTAGCGTTTCAAAACGCATACCAACTAAAATGTTTGATTATTATTTTTTATATTTTTTATTTTATTTTTTTGCAGGTTGGAAATTAATTGCCTACTGCCCCTTTAAGAAGGCAGAGCCTTGCATCCAGAAGGCTTGACTGTACCTTCTATCTACCTGCTTAGACTATTTTTCTACTTCTTGATTGGTCGCCTCAACAAAATCCTCTTGAGTAACTTGAACCAAGTCTCTGAACGACGAGAAGGGCACAGGGAATTTCAACCTGGTAAAGGATTGCGGGCAACAATTTGCCTTCAAAAAGTCCTGGCAGGATGAGCGTGTGTATTCGCTTTTATTGATTAATTAGCATCAGACTGCTGTTTCGGAGCAACACGTTATTATAGCAGAGGAATTTCCCCACGTAAGTGATAAAGAAGTCAGATCTTCGCTTATGGTAGCAATTGTGAAGTGATTGTTTTAGTTTTCAGTTTGCACTGTGGTTACGCTTCAGTCGTTTGAATTTTTCTAGCTGTGGTATTTACAAACGCGCTGACATCACTGTTATGCTCAGACGGGGAACAGCGAAAGACAACTATTAGTGCTGACCGTGATTATTTCTCATCGTTCTCCTGGTCCAGTGGTCAGGGGAAACACTTGCTAGATTTGGAATATTTCAAGCAGGTACCGTTTTCCGTGTAAGTTATCATCGCTTCAGCACCGGGAACGGGAAACCCAAAGAAGCACTGAAACGGGACCTGTCGGCTTTTTGCCCTTTAGTATAAATTCGTTTTTGCGCGTGCACGGCTATCTATTTGGGTCACCTGCTTGAGCTCCCACGCTTTGATTGTTTTTCACGTTAAATTTATTTTAGCTTTACTTCATGTTTCCTCTGAGCTATTTTCTGTATTATGTGTTTAGATATGAATATAATGTCATCGTTACGCCTGGATTAGGCAGGTAATTAGGCTTTTTAAAACCACACTGTAAAAGATAGCGGAATATTAGACGGGAATATGGCTAAAAATACATTGGACGGTCCGAGGGATGATTTGAGCAAGATTCCAGATGAAGAGTTGTTGAAATTGAGCAAGGAAGATTTGATAAAAAGACTGAGAAAGGCGGATAATGAGAAGATGAACTTAATGGTGGAACACGGCAACATGATGAAAGACGTCAACCGTAGACTACAGGTCCACCTTCACGAAATTAGGGGCCTGAAGGAGATCAACCAAAAACTGCAGGACGATAACCTCGAACTAAGGGAGCTGTGTTGTTTCCTAGACGATGACAGGCAAAAGGGCAAAAAGCTGTCCCGGGAGTGGCAGCGGTTCGGCAGGTACACCGCCAGCGTGATGTGGAAAGAGGTAGGCATGTATCAGCAGAAACTGAAGGAGCTGGAGGCCAACCAAGAAACGGTTGTACGTGAGAACGTGGAGCTAAAGGAGATCATACTTATGCTAGATGAAGAGAGGAATGGGGCTGGATCCAGGAGCTCCATAGATAGCCAGTCCAGCCTGACCAATTTGAACGGCGGCTCAGGCACCATCCGAGATGTCGGCGACGGGAGCAGTACCTCTAGTACGGGTAGCGCTGGCAGTCCGGATCACCACCACAACCATCCACATAAACCAAGAGAGGCCAAGACAGGCACCATCAGGAGGTCAATGGATGACCTGTCAGCACCCCACCACCACAGAAGCATCCCAAATGGACTGAATGGTAAGTTTAGGTCTATGACCCTTTTTATACGCTACAAGAAAAATAGTGTGAAGCATACACTGTTGTGGACTGCTCAATGACTGACGACCGTCTGCAGTTCAGACGTTATTAAGATACCCATAAAATCTTACATCACTTTGACGTGAATTATAAACCCACTGGTTTTGCGCCCAAACAATTTGTTGAAATAGATTTAATAAGTTAATCCATGTCTAAATTATACCATACACAGAAATAATAATTTCTCATAAAACGTCATATAGTCTGGTCTGTCTGCAAATAAACTGGCCTAAAACTCCACAATTTCCATTTACATTTGGGCCCACAGTGCGCATGCACAGAAAAGTGTTGCAGTGACATCCCAATAGAGTAAATATGCTGTATGTTGCTTTTCTGTCCCAAGCTCACAGCTGTTCAACAAAGGTTTCTGATAAAGCACACTCTCATCATCTCCATAACAAACAATGCTCTGCATCTCTGATTGAATGGGGTCATGGATAATTTGGAATTTCTTTGAAATTTGATAAGCCAGTGCTATATCGTCAAGTAATTTTATACTGAAAGATTTTTTATTGTAGGTGACAGTATACACACATAGATTAATCAGCAGTTATTTCTTGGACAGTTAAGTAACTGCAGAGAAGAGGCCCTGGAAGGGAAGTGATGTGACAAGCTAAACAAATGCAGACTCTGGGATGGGTTTTTATCAGCATGATGCCCCTTAAAAACACTCTCTGTGGTGGAGTCTGGGATTGACAGAGTGTCACATTGTGCTGTGCTCCCAGGAATTCCGGATGATGGGTCTGAAGGAATGGTGTCAGGTGGCGGGACCTGTCATGGTTTGAGTCCTCAAGTGACTAAGGGAAAGGAAAGGATGCTGTGGTCTAGAGTTCATGCAATGTAATGTCCTTGTTACAGACACCTTAGGTATGAATATAGTTTGCTTGTTTTGCAATATATCAGTGACTCTTTGCAAACATCATTAGCTAACTGATCATTAAGATCTTGAATAGCGCCAATGTTAAATAACATATTGAGAAGAGATGTTTCATTGAAAAGATCAAATCTGCCTCCTCACTGTCAACAAAAGAAGCTTTGAAAGTTGTATGCTGTCTCCAGCTCATCTTTCCTGAGGGCAGACAGAACTGATGTATGGAGACATGTCTCCTGTCTGCAAACTGCTTACATGCAGTTCTGTGGACAAACTTCAGTGGCTTAAAATAAATTAATGTAGGGTTTTGCTCTCAACCTTGCTGTGTTTTGAAGGAACTATTTTTGTTGCTGTTTATTTTACTCACGGTATGTCTTTTTAAGTGTTTTATATCACAATGATTATGATTAACTTCGTAAAATGAATGAAGAAATCCCATCTTGTGCCTCATGTCACATAATTAGATTTAGCCTGTAATGAAGCACTCTTCTTAATTGCTTTTAAACCAGATTGAGGAAATGAATTCCTCATGTGCTGCTGTCCATTGTTTCAATGGTTGTCAAAGAGATTTTTGACTTGTCATCGGAATGCATTGAACAAAGTCGGAAACCAGTGACCTCGTTAAAGGCCTTGATATCCGGTTGAGGCTGATGAAAAAGCATAATGAAAACTAATGCTCAGTAAGGCTCTAAATGGAGTTAGGAATAGTGCATTCTGTGAGATAAAATGGTAAAATATGTTAATGTTGTTAGTGCTTTTATGTGAGAAGAAATGTTTTCTAAATGTTCTCCACTTTCCCAGATTTTGTTGTTTTCTGAATTTGGGGGCCTTCAAGGGAGGTGATTTTTAAAATGTAATATGTAGCTGGTAGCTTAACTGGTGTTGCATCTCAGTACAGAATAGACTCCTTTTGTGTGGTACATTAAGCTAAAATGTGAGCTCAGTGTTTGGATGCTGTTCTCTGAGAAGGAGAAGTTAGTAGCTGTCTCTTTGTGCAACAGGGATCATGTGTTTTCTGCACCTGTCTGAACCTTTGAACTTCCACAAAGTTTGATGGATCTGTGATTCTTTAAATCTGTGAAGCAGCGTTTCAGGTGTCATTCACACGCACATATTCTGCGGGACGGCATCGATGTTCCGCACCACGGCCAGCTCGCCTTGACCACTGATGGATGAGTTATTTAGCGTGTGACAGATTCATTAATCTTCATGTTATGAAAAATGTCTCAGTTTTTCTTGGAGCAGTAGTTTAAGGCTGCAGATGCATGTAGCTCCCTCCCCAGCGCTGTTGGGTTATTACGGTGTAGCGGAAAAACGTCAGAAGTAGCACGCAGGTGCTGAATAAAGTGCGGTGTTTTTCTTGGGCAGTGTGTGAGCGCGGGGTGGAGTGTGCCTGGGGTATGCCTCTGGCCTCGCCGCACAAGTGAATGTTTACTCTGTTGTGTAAAGTGAGCCCGTTGAGGACATAGTGTGAAATACCTTTGCTTAGCGTCGCCATTGGTAACCGGAGCAACACTGATCTGGCGGGCGGGCAGGCTGGCCGGCTGGCTGGCTGGCTGGCAGGGTGGCCGGGCTTTACTTTATCTTTCAGAAAGACGTGTTTACTTTTTGCTGCTGCAGACTTCTTCCTCCTCTCAGCAGCTCGGTTATACAGATGGCAGTATTATAATTACCGCCAACCTTTGATGAGAATGTGCTCATGCAAGGTTCCAGAAGGTTCCCCCTTCAAGCAGTGCCAATAGAAAGTCTGTGGATGGAAACTTGTCCTCTCGTGAAGTATAGCTTACATTTAAATTTATTATGGGGAAGTCATGGGGAAGTCACCCTAAGTCAAGTCACGTAACCCGGTACACAGGAACTTGTTCAGACTTTTCATGCAGGAAACTTGCTTCATGTGAGAACTGAATGAGTACCAACAAGGGGCTCACCTATAGACAGCAGGTCAAGCCACAGCTATATGATCTGACCCTGACCTGAAGTCTACAGCGGCAGTATGCAGCTGGCCTTATCTTGCCAGGTGAACGGTTGGCTTAAGGTGGGCCATCCCTCAGTTGGAGCTGTCTTATGTAGTACAGGGTCCTAAATAATCGCTTTCAGCCCAGTGCCTGAAAGGAGTGCATGTTTCAGCTGCGGTGCTTCTTGCTTGAGTGCATACGACACATCGGTGAGCCGAGAGGCAGTATTAGAAATTACAAATGAGATAGACAAAATGGAAAAAGGGGGATGTAAAAAGTCATGACATTTGTCATTTGTCATTATTATGATGGTGCATATTACATCCTTTCCTTCATGCTTGGGAACGGTGATAAAGGTTCTCAGTGACCCCCTTTCAAAATTGGTAAAGTTTTTCCATTTTGTCTTTAACAATAAAAGATAATAAAATAAATGTGTTTTTTCTCTTGTTGTGTTGCCAGTCAACAAGAAAATCAGATCAGCAAAGTGAACTGGGTACAAATGAACAGAACAGTCTCTCAGTGATATACTGGCTACCACAGACACACACCCCCCTCAGTGCTGCAGATCTGAATACTGCATGCTAGCTAGGTGTAGGCATTTAGGTGTTATCTAGGTTTCTGGCTAGCTACATCATTTAAAAACCCATTACCCCTCTCCCCCCACTTTATTTTATGTCTTAAAGGAAAACAGTGAGCACAAATGGAGAACCTGTTTAGATTTGGATTGAATGTAAAATGTTTGTTATGTGTTAGCCAATTGCCTAATTCACAAAAATCCACAGTTTTCTCAGTTTAAAAACTGAAGTGATAAGTATGAGAATGAAGACTGGGTCCCATTTCAATCCCAGAGGTTTACAATATTAATTTTGTCACTCACATGTGTGTACTGTGTTAAATGGCAAAATAATATATGGGATAAGTGTATTGATTATGTATTATGGATGCATAGGGGGTGGTTATATAATTTTGTAGATATAGGCCTACAGCATTGTGCCAGCTGTCCCACAGCTTATGGCCATATGTTGCACTCCCTGTCTGTCGATAATGGGTTTTGGTGTCATACACTCTCCCCCTTTTAGTGGCTTGGGTTTGGCCTGGAGTGCTCTGATTGGCAGAGTTGCTTTCTGAATACAGTGTACTTATTTCCAAGGATGAAATGCAGCTTCAGTGTGTGTGTGTGTGTATTTGTGTGCATGCGCATGTGTGTTTTATGTTTTTGAATAGGACAGGTGTTTGTCCAGCTATCCCACTTTAAGTGAAAGGTTGACCTTTTATAGTGAAGGTGGAGGCATTAGTTGCTGCCTGTATTAGCTTGCTGGAGAAGAGAGCATGATTTTGTTACCATGATGGCTACAGGAATACTAAAGTGGTGGGGGTATAAATTCTGCCACGCTCCAGTGTGTATAGCACACCCACTCAGAGCTTGGTTGAGGCAGAAGTTTGTAAATTTATGGAGTGCCACTGTGCTCTGTCTGTCGGCCTGTGTATGAGGCTGATGATTGGGACTGATCAATGCCAGCTTGGTTAAACTGTGGCTGTCTTTGTGTAGTGCCCCCATTTGCCTGTTCTGGGCTGCCTCTGTACTCTTCAACATGCTCCCCCCCCTCTTCTTTCCATCAATAGCTCCCCTTTTCTTTGCCTAACTCTCTCCTCCCCCCTCCCCACGCTCTCCCCTCTTTCACTGTGTGACTCACTCACTCACTCACTCATTCGCTCGCCATCCCTCACTCACTCCCTGTCCCCCTCTGCACCCCCCCATTCCCTCCCCAGCTCTGGTTCCCAGAGTGAAAAATGCAATGGAGAGCCTCGAACAAAGGCCCTGAAAGGAGCATGACAGTTATTTGGAGCTCTGGGAGGCCACGGGGGTCACCCAGGGTTTGGGGTGGAGAGCATCTAGCGCTGGCACATCCTGCTGTCCGGGTAATTGGATTTTTTGCTGATTGCTGTCACTCGGGAGCCAATGGGAGAAGGGGAGGGGCGGGGTTTCACACCCACGGGCAGAGCCCTGGGACGGGACGGCCCAAACTGTCCCGCGAGCGCCTCAGAAATGCAAATGTTAAGGGTTTTTTTTCCCATGTGTGACTCATTTATGGGCATGGCTTGCGACTGCTATAAGCTGTGTATTTGCATCCATGCATTTGTGGGTAAGAGTCAGATTTGATTCTTGACTTGTTGGCTCCAGTTGCAGTGCGATACAATGCGTTCCCCTTTAGTTGAATTCCGGGTTACTTTATGGAGCTTAAAGCAGAAACCCTGGGTTTGGGTTTGTTTGCAGAAGCATGCCTGACTCAAGGGCATTTTGCAGTATCAGCTCTGTCTTTAAGTCCAACCGGGAGGTCTCACTTTAGATCTTACACAACCCATAATTTGGCTCTCATGCAACCCATATTTCCTTTATTTTTACAAGTTCTACAGTCATTATTACGGCTTGGTTCACACAGTGAGATAAAACGGCTCTCTTCATACAGAAGCAGTGAAAATGAGTTTTTCACTGGATAGAAGATTGAATTGATTTTCCTAGTTTTCAAATGTGTTTTTTTTTTTTCAGGTTTAGTACACGTGGTCCGAACGTGCATTCTTTTTTTATTTCCAGAAATGGTAAACGCTAAACCGACAGAAAAAGGTCATCACCACGCCGGGCTTCGGCGTGTTTATCAGTCCTGCAAATGATCATCATTAAGCTTGTTTCCAGTAAGCCCCTCCATCAGTGCCTGTCACAAGATACGCTGATTACAGAGGCAGGCCAGTTCCCAGCCGCCCTGACCTCCCGCTGGGATAATCCCAGTCACAGGTTGTGTTTGGAGCCTGTGTCTCTCCCTGTGCCAGCGGGAACCTGTGAGCTCCCGGTGCATAAACACGGGCCCCCAGACAGCCCCCTGCGCCACACCGGGGAGAGAGAGGGGGCCGAAAAGCATCCCCGGCCCCTCTCCGGTTTCCCCGGCCAGATTAACCTTTTCACCCAGGCGCATCATTGCTCACTGCCAGTGCGTTTCGGTGCACCCTGGAACTAAACCTGGATGGAAGAACAAGGGGTCATGAGATGAAACAGATGGCCACCAGAGCGTGATAAATTCTTCTCCTAATGTGGAGAGGGACTTTGTTCACCTCCGCTAGCATAAATATCGGGAGGGCATTCCAGTGTTCTCGTTCAGCGTAGGTGGCCCCAGGTTTTCTCAGAGCACATCTTGAGCTCTTTAAGGCTTTCTCAGATCTGTAATTCTTCAGATCACGCTTTGTATTGGTTCAAAACATATCTGAGTGTCTACTGTATTAAAAATTTAAAAAGTGGAAATATTAGACGTCCGTACATTGTGGACACGATAGGATTTGTATCCCGATAAAGTATTCACAATGTAATGGTTCCATAATGCGATAAATTATACTGACTCAAGTTTTCCAATTTATTGAACATTAGAAGAGCACTTTAAATTCAAATCACTGCGTTCTATCCAGGACAACAAATACATGAAAGTAAATTGCGTCCCCTGATAAAGCTACAAAATCAAGGCAACATTGTTTTTACGAGACTATTTTTATCTCTGTCATGTGATAAAGTAAACTTCTACAAATCCGGCTTCAACGGGAGAAGAGGGGAGGTGGATACTGGAGAGGTAGATTAAACCGGTAAAATTAAAATAAGCCGCCAACTGACACTATTCCAAAATGTGAATATGCAAATTTAAATTATTAAACCAACCGTTTTATTCTCTTTTTGTTTTCACAGTGTTGTGAGCATAATCAGATACGGCGGTGGAGGTCAACTAGTCGTAGCTTGCACGAAGTGCGCAAGTACTATTTAATACTGTACTGTGCTCACGTAAGGTTAAGCTGTCAATTACGATTAGAAATTAACATTAGTATTTAAATGAGGACGTTAGGCACCCCGATAGAGCTCTTAAGCAGGAGCTTGTCATTTTATTTCACGATACATGATTCATATCACCGTTGTTTAGCTATTATTAGAAAATAATATTTTTTGTCTCGTCTATTGGAAATATTCAGTCACGAATCACAAGGTATTAAAAGTTCTTAAGGCACTGTGAATTTTCCCCTTAATTTATCGAACTTTTGAAGCCAAAGATAAAAACAGGGAACAAGTTCACTATTCATCTAATTCAAAATAAGTTGTTTAAAACTTGTTATACTGACAACATACAATCGTGCCGAAATAGCTTTAGACATACACACTCCTCTTAGCTTTATGTGTGCTTATATTTATGAGTTTGTGTTCATTGTCATGTATAAATCTTCTTGTGTTGTTCAGGCAGTTTTGCTTTGCAGGATCATGTCTATGGCTGCAAGTCAAAACTGCTGCCCAGGTGCCATTTAAAAAAGGCAAACAGTTTCTGCGTCTGTCTGAATAGAGCCAGACCCCCCAGCAGGTCACCTAGGGACCGAATGTCTCCATTTTGGTGGTGGCAGGCTCCTGTTACAGACTGCAGATAGTGTTTCTCCATTCTCTTCCCACGGTGAAAGTGAACAGGATCGGGTTCCTGATCACCAGACAGTCCATCAGGCCCATTGAGTTACTAGCACTAGTAAAAACTACAGATTTCTTTCATGTGAAGCAGTTAATCCCAATATATGAGGGCAGGGGAATGCCTGTCTTTACTCTGCGCAATGTGGTTAAATTGCTACCCACATACACGTCTTTGTAAGATGCAGTTAAACCAGGTTTCCTTGTTTAGGTTTTATACTCCTTTTAATGATAATGATTCAGTGGCTGAGACTGAAGTAATGTATTTGGTCTGTACACGGCTCTTCAATGGGATTTAATATAAGAGCAAAGATGAAGGGAATAAGACTATCTCTGCTGTATTTCTACGTAGCGATACTATATCCTATCGGTAAGCACTGTTGAGAATGTACCAGGTTAGCTAAACCCAGGTCAAAAGGTATGCCTATCTGTGTTCAATATAAAAATAAATTTTCAGATGGTGAGAAAAGATGTTTTGATTGGTTACATTTGAAAAGCAGTTCTTGATTGTGTATTTGCAGGAGACGGTGTAAGGTCAGAGAGACACTGGGAAAGACACACAGATGAAAAGGGACACAGTGAAATTGCCATCTTTCCAACCTTGAATGCTGGTCACAGGGTTCACAGAGGAGATGGTCAGTTTTGCTGAATCTGATATTGAGGAGTACTTGGCTACGCCCAGCTGACAGGTTTCGCCTCATAAAAAAAAAATCCAGTAAACATTGCAGCCCTTCAGAAACAATATTGCATTCGGGCTTTTTAAATGAGCTTGTAATTGGCTTGTCCCAGTTAAATCCTCAGGCAGCTACAAACAGTACTCTTGGGATCAAGAGGCAATAAACACTTGTGAGGGCACAAATGAAAAAGGGAGTTTTGTAGATCCACAGAGAATCTTTGAAGATTCCTCCATGTTTCACTGTTTTTAATTTCTGCTATTGTTCATGGAAATCCCCTCCTCAGCGATTTGCCCACAGACGACCGTTTTCCATTTTGCAGTCTTATGTAGTCACGTAGTTCATCGGTTGCCCTGAGCGCTGGTTAAAATTGAGAGCCACAGATGGTTTTTTTACGTATGAAAATAAACACTTTTTTTTGCACACAGACATGTTGTTTGTTCAACGGTGAGGAGCTCAATTTCCTCTCTCTGGCAGAATGAAGGAGTGCTCAGTGCTCTCTCTGAAGCTTGTTTATGCGCGCACAGTGGTTCTTGCCCCGTCTCTATTAGCGTTCAGTCTGCTTGGAAAGGTTTACTGCGCAGAGAAAACGGCTGTTTTGTTATGATAATGCCACCGTGCAGAAAGGCCTTTGTGGGCAGAGATGAATAGAGGCCTGGACAAGAAGGGTTTAATTCTAGAAGGAACAGCCACCCCCCCCCCCCCCCCTCCCTTTTTCAAACTCTGCAGCCAGCCCAGGAGGGAGATAGCTAATGGCCTGTAGGTTATGAGGAGCGATTGGCGGGTTCAAATGATGCTCCATAATCACATTGTCAGGATAATGGACACCCCTGCCTCTGCTTCACCGTCTCCCAGGTTTGGCCACTAATTAAATCTCGGCTCAGTCTGGCTACGAATGTCTCAGACATCTGGTCAGATCAAGTAGGGGGGGCATGGGGGGAAGGGAATTACCTTGTTTTTCTCTTGAGTTAGCGTCTTCAAGACATCTGCAGTGTCCAAACGTTTAGATAACCAAGCTGAGTGGTGAGCAGGACGTCAAATACATTCAGTGTCTGAATTTTTTTATTTTTTCAAAAATTATTATTTCTTATCTGATTGCTGTAGTCTTTGGTGTTTAATGAGTGTAGGTATAGGCCTATATAGACGATGAGACATAAATGACAGTTAGAACATTAATGAAGTGAAGCAAGTTTTCATGTGGCTAGTATATTTTAGGATTGCAGTCTTCAACAAAAGCCTATCAGTGTAAATTACACAAAAATAAATAACTGAATTAATAAATACATTTGCAGGATGCAGGCAAGATGAGATTTGACTACCTATGAATCCAACATTTTAGGTGTTGTTTTACCTATGTATCTGCCCATGCAGAATACTGGTGGTGTCATTGTTGCTTTGAATTACCAGAAGAGAGATTGTTTGAGTTTGGAAGCTAATCTCTTCAGGGCCAGACTAATCCACTTTTTGTAGCCATTCACTGTTCATTTATTAAAGATGTACAACATTGTTTCAGCCATATTTTTATGTGACTAATACTGTTGCTATCATGAATAATGACTTTGTTATATTATAATTATGGGGGACGGGCAGGTTTGGCAACATACCTTGCATTTTCATCTGTCCGAATATTTACATTTGTTTCTCATCTGAAAAAACATTTTCCCAGGTTCATTCAGTAAAGCAAAAGCATATATTGAAAATAAAAGAATCTGGCTTTTATTTGCAGCCTCTCAACAGCATCTTCTGCTGTCACGAGGAACAGAAGATGCTGCAGGGAATATTTCAGCTGTGTTTTTTTTCAAAAAGCGGGTGTGTCGAGATTTCCCGCATTCCTCTGCAAACAATGGCCAGAGCAGAACATGAACAGGCGGCGCGTGACAGGCTGAACGGTGACAGGAAGTGCGCCGCTGCACCAATCACAGAGTCCCATTAAACACCTGCAGAATCGTGACTCAACAGGAGAGCGTTAGCTCAGCGCAAGGGCCTGGTGCGCTCCTTTACAGCTCTGCAGTATGAAATCAGTGTCAGGTAAATAAGAGAGTGCATGTGCAGGCCTACGCGAACAGAACTTTCGGTTTCCCTCCGCACTGTAGCTGGGGACTGCCTGCCCATATTGAATTAATTAGCGTGTCGTATGAAGCTTGAGATGTTTCCTGTGGTAGTTTTGTTTCATTTTTTTTTCCTGTGGAAAGCATGAACTCATTGGAAGGAAAAGGGGGCAAGTGGGAGGGAGGCTTGGATTGGCTGCTCTCCATGTACGTGACTGGTCGGGCCTGGAAGGGGTGTGGGGTGCCATGGCGACGATTAACTGCCAGGTCATTGGTCCCGAGGGGCCTGGCAGCGAAGCCACGCTGGGGTGAAAGGCTAGCGATGCAAAGGGGAATGACTGTGGAGATGAGCTGTGGCACCAGGGACTCCCAGAGAAGGACGTTTGGAGGACCACCGAAGGCTTCCTAAGAGCTTGTGTTGTGTTAGTAGGAATTCCTGTCCCACCACACTGGCTTTACAGCCACGGGGGAGGGTGGCACAGTGGGAGAAATCTGGCCTTCTCACAGGCAAAAAAAATAAATAAAAATCCCACTCCTCCCCCACTTGCCTTGGTTAATGTCGGGATGGGCAGCCAGGCTGCAGGAAGGAGGGGACTGTCTGCAGGCTTGGGACAGATACTTTGTAAGGTGTCAGAGTTGACTACATTAAATTAGACCTTTTAGACATTTTGCAATTACACTTTTTCAGAGCAGCTGACAGAGCTTTACATAAAATGATAATTGCTGAAGCCATTCAGGACAGGTACCTTGCTGAAGGCTACCCAACAATAGTGCCCCACCTGGGAATCTGACCTGTCACCTCAGAGTTGCAAGTTTAGTTCCCTAACCATTGTGTTACACTGCTGCCCAGTGCCGGTGTTTAAACTGAAGTGTCAAAAGAGTTAAAGCGAACAGGAAATGAACCTGATTACAAAACCACAATGACTCACCTTTCACTAGGGCATAATCTGATGTCTTTATATAACAGCCTAATACTCCTGTGAAATATGAAGCCCATAAGTTGGCTTTTCTCCAGTAACTATTTGGCATCTTGTTTTAATCAGTGACGCATTACTAACAGAAATGGCCTCCTGCTTTGTGCTTTCCTGAACAGTGATTTTATTTTAACGTTCGTGGCGTGGACCTGGCGATTGCTTCTGCCAAAAAATTGTGTCACAAATCAGAAGAAATCTGGCAGAAAGTTTTGGTCTTTAGTCACAGTTCTACTCTTTGTGTCAGTCAGTTACCCCCCCCCCCCCCCCCCATTCCACATTCCAGGCAGTGGGAATACTGCTGCCACCGTCTGGCTGGAAAAGAGTTTTGGGGTTCCCACTCCGCACCCCCGGAACGCCGAACCATCTGTCCGACAGCATTGTTCTCCGGACAAAGGGCTGAAGCACCCTTCAAAGGCCGCTGCTGTGAATGGGACTCTAGTGTCAGCCGCCTGGCCCGCGGTGGAAGAGATGTCCCCGGCTATCAGCAGGGCCAGAACTGCTGAGCTAAGAATGCATCCCAGACCTGTGTGTCAAGAGATTTTATTTTTAACTGCGCCGGTGAACCCAGCTTTCAAACATTTTCTAAAATGGCAGTAACCCTCTCAGCCACGCTGCACCAAGATAAGGAGGGAGGGTGGGGTGAGGCAAGGTCAAAGGACTTGGTTTCGCTGAGTGTTCGAGTGTTCTCAGCCCCGACGAACCACCACAGTTCACCGAATCCTTTCATCTCGTGGTATTAAAGTTTTATGGAGTCGTTTAGACTTCAGTGCACAGAGTGCCGCTCTTCCCTCACCTCTGCTAGGAGTCCTCCATAAACGTGAACCTCCAGGTAAATGGCGTGACTGTGTGTGGTCATGTTCAATAGGGATAGAGATGCTTCTTCATAACTGCAGTTTTGTAAGATGGTCAAAATGGAATCTTTTGCATTCAAAATGGGCACTGGGCTAAGACAACAGCCAAAAGCAGCCTGCGTGAGGGAATTTCTAAATATGTTTTTGTATTCTGAACAGATAATGAATTTATTAACTGGTTAGAAAACAACTATAGCCTACAATTGGAGAGACCAACAAGGCACATGGCTGCACGTATTAAATGAACTTATTAAGCAAACATAATACACTAAATCTATGGTTATCTTATGTATCAGAATTTTCCTGGTTTTACCAATGGCTGTGCCACTGCTTGATGTATGTATGTATTGCATACTTCCAGTAAGGTTCTCAATTGAATGCTTCAATCAGCTACCTCTCATTCAAATAGATCAAGATAGTAATTAGCAAATTTGTGGATGTAAATTACCTTGCTAGCTTTTTTCCAGCTGTGTGAGCTTTCTGGTAGCTGGATGTTGTCAAGAAATATATTATTTTCTTGTTTATTAGAACAAAAGAAGGTGAAGAACAATTTCAGTATCTCTTACATTGCTGTTGTTATATTTCCAAATGGGGTTAAGATCACTGATAAGATATTTAAATTCCTAGCTTTTGAAAAAGTGAGTGCTTCTCAAACTGTGGTTTACTTCCAGTAGTATACCAGAGTAATTGTGAAATTGTTCTAAGGCATTGGTCTCCAACCCTGGTCCTGGAGAGCTACAGGGTCTGCTGGTTTTCATAGTGACTCTGCGCTTCATGAATCAATCAGAGCAGTTGATTACACAGTTAACTCAACTCACCTGGTGTCTTGGGTCTCAACTGGGTGCTGATTTTAAGGTGAAAACAAAAACCAACAGACCCTGTAGCTCTCCAGGACCAGGGTTGGAGACTACTGTTCAAAGGAGATTTGAGATTTTCATCTTTATCGACAGTGAAATGCGATACAAGACCGAGCAGATAAAGTACCTTTCAGAGACAACATGTAAGTGATCAGAGCAGTTGTGTAACCTCTCATAACAACATTACCTCAAGGTGGGAAATATGATAATCAGTGTTGCCAGAAGCACTCATTGAGAAAATATTCACTTGCACAAAAACAAACGACCAACTGATGTTTTCCAATAAAAACACGACTCTGTGTTTCCTCGCTGCTCATTTCTGTTTTGTGTTTGTCAGGGAATTGCTTTCTGGGCTACATTTGAGTTACATTAAATTTAGCCAGCTGAGGAATATGTTTCTGATAGATTTAATGGCAAAAACATATCGCTTATATCAACATTGATATAAAATTCTGACAGAATGAAGGAAATACTTACTGCCCCATGGAACCCATCCAAATTTGGCATAACACATTGTCATCATGACCACGACCGTTCTCTGCAGCGTATGTGGGGAGTCTTTTACAGGTTTTTACCTTCATAGTGACGCTGTGGTTTCTATGATCCAAATGGAAGAGCTGATGAACTGCCAGGACTGTTAGATTGGAGCCTTGTTGAACGCTTATTCCTGTAAGCAGCTCATGCCATTGGCCCCTGGCACTTTTAGCCTGTGTGCCATAGGACAGGATCCATGGTCGTCCCCTGAGGGAACCAATGCACTGGTGTTTACAAGTCTAAATAGACGACCAGTTTCAAAAGCCCTCATGCGTGATCATATTCTGTTATCACCATAGTATGTGTATCAGTATGTGTAGAAGTGGAATGAAAGGATAGAGGAAATTAGTGCACTTCCAAATGCCATGACTGGAATGCTTTTGGCAAAGATGTTGACACTATTCTTTTTTTCTAAACTTTTGTTTATTCATTTATGTTTTATTTTTAAAGCTGGAAACAGCCAGGTTCAGATCCCAGTATGTTTTCCCCACAGCGAACCTCTGAGTATTACAAGAATGTGAAGCAAGGTTGCAGACAAACTGTAATTTAACGTGATTGTAATATGAAGAACCTGCAATTTGGAAGGTTTAAAGCTCGCAATTGTCCCTCGTTACGGTAGCTAGCAGCAAAAATGGCAAGATTACGTCAACAGCGGCAAAAGTGTTCTTTCGCTCGTCTGTTCAGCTACAGGGTGGTAAGACATGTTGGTACTTGGAAATCCTGTTTGCTGTGTATTGAACATAATTAGGGCCCTTTAAAGCCCTGCAAGCATGAGGAAAGGTTTTTTCCCTGCTGTTCATTAGTAAAGGACGCAGTCAGCAGCGAATCGCAACATGCAGTGCCACTAATCACCAAATCCCCTGAGAATGGAACTGGAATGCTGTTAATTTGAAGTGCCATTTTCTTATATATGTGTGTATTTGAGAATTACTACACCTGTAATAAAGCAGTAATTTCATCTGACTAATGGTTCAATTACTGTGAGTGCAGAAATTGGCTTTGTGATTACACCAAGGAATGTGTTTTTCTCAGCTGTGTTATTTAAAAATGTAAGTAAAGTTGTAATGTAAAAATGTGACTTCTTGAGCTTGCCTCTTGCCTGTTGCGATAGCTGATTTGTGTTTGTGCTGTCAATTGGATATGAAAGTAATTAGCTAGATCCTTTTACATTCAAATGGTAATATTTTCACTGAAAAGGAATTTGGACTGAAAGTATGTATTTTTTGGAATGTATAATGTACACAAGGCACTTTATTGTGTTAAGCAGATTTTATGATGGGCATATCTTATTTTATGGGTATCTGCTTTTGCTTATCATGTTAATGAGTTTCCCTTTCATTTCAGTGTTGGTTCCTCTTTACAAAAAGAATTTAAAAAATGAATCAAAGCTAGTTAGTTAGCTTCTGTATCGTGAGCAGGAGATCCTGGTGGAGACAGGGAATTTAGGACTTACTGTGAAGCAAAGTATTCACAAAACCCTCAGGAGAATATGGTTGTAGAGTAACTAGCAAACTTCAATGCATTTTTTGTCTTTTAATCATTAGCTAGTCACCTATGTTTATGCGTTATATTCATGTTTTCTGTTGTCATCTATTGTGGAATTGTTGTTTTGTGTCTTTAGCCACAAGGGAAAGCTAGCTACAGGCTCTGTGACGAAAAGTAAACTTGATTTTTGCTGAGTATGAGCAAAATGCAAAGTATGTTGTAGGAAGTGATGATGGTTAATGAAATAATTGGCAAGTTGGTGGTGGGTGGATAATGGCATTCTGAGTAAACATGACTGCTTCTTTACTGGAAATCGACACGCACTCTTTTATAAATATATAAACGTGGCTCTAGAGATGTAACTAGGTCAAAATATTTTTTCTCCTTCCTCTCTATTCAATAACATGTGGGAGTACCCTCTGCCTGTACTTACGTTTCCTTGGAGAGCGTTGTTAATGATAACCAGAGCTGTATTTTTTATATGTTGATTTTTTTTGTGTGGGATTGTTTTCTGCTGCTTTACTCAAAGCAGAAAAAGACAGGAAATCGCATGCATTTCACAAGTCTCCCTGCTACAGGATCAGTTATTTGCATGACTCCAATGTTCCTGGAGAGCAAACACACACTCAGACACACATGCAGACGCAGATAAGGTTATACTGTGGTTACAGCAACATCTCAGAAATGGACACAACTTATAATTTATAATCCATGAACAAGTGTGGAAACAGGCTGCTGGAATTTTCTGCTTACATTAATTTCCTGCAGGTTCTGATGCCACCCCCCCCCCCCAATAATGTTGGACAGTACTTCTAAAGGCCACTAAGTCATTTATGTTTTATGTTTACAGACGATAACAAATTTGTAAATATGAAACGCTGTCAATCCTCTGTCTACCTGATATTTAATCTTGTCACAGTTATGTCAAAAGAAACATGTTGTATTCTGGGTAATACCAATGAGAAGCCATTTCACTTTTTTCACAGTTTTTTGGGGGAGCAGTCCTAGTGGGAGTATGGGAATTATAGGACTGGCCAGAACCTTTATCAAATGGTTTTTAGGATACCTTAATGTCATTGCGATGGAATGTTGTTTACCTATACAGCAAGTTCATCTTTGGTTTCTTCTGTCACATTTTAAGGTTATTTAAAATGTTCATTTTAGAGGAGAGTGAAAAGAAACCAACACATTAGTTACCCTATTTTGTTTCCAGAATAGTGCTTGTGGAAAATGCGAGAGAGAAAATTACCGCCGCAGATGAAAATCGTTCTGATGGAATGATGTCAGAGGCTGCTGTGGTCTTCGCATGGCACTGTTACTGCTTTCATGCTAAAATAATCATGTCAGACTGCTGTCCTTATATGTTCATTAAGCAACTGGATAATAACTCCATACGAAATAAGACCACGGACTGTCACTGTTTACCAAGTGTTAATATCGTCCAACATGCGTCTCTTTCCTTTTTGGGCCAGTGAATATGTTTTTTTTGTGTCCCCTTGAGATCTTCTGAGGCTTCATATTCTCACCAATGGGTCTTACTTTGATGCTTTTTGTACATAACCTGTCTTTGCCTCCTTTGCAGGATTATTTGTTTGGAGGGTCAGCACAGCGTGAGGCAGGAAGAGGTTTGGAGCTCTGCGTGAAGTACAGTATCAGGCAGGATGCAGACACAGCATGGCTACTGTGCTTTGAGTGTGCCTTTGAATTTGACTTCAGTGAGAAGTGGCAAAAACAACATATTTTCACTGTGAAAGAGGAAGGAGGAGGGACACATTAACACTGTATCTGAACACTGGGGTTGTGCTCAGAGAAAAGTTGCCATAGAGAAGGCTTTGGAACATGTCCTAAGTGTAACAGGTTACAAGGGTCAGAGGTTAGAATCGAATCTGTATTTCCTGAAGTTCATTTTTTCTGTTAACAAATGTGCTGCTTAATCAACGAATGTCAAAGAATGGTGTGAACATTTTTTTGTTTGCATGTAAATGAAAGTATTTCACTTGGATACGGGTGTGGGTGTCATATTTCTTCTCTTTGTTTGGACTGTCTTCCTTTTTAGCCCTGGTTAAAGGGAAGCTAAACACGGGCACATGAGCGGTGATGTTATTGATTAAACAGTTACATTGGTGAGAATATTGCTTGCAGATGGCAGGAGGTTCCACTCTTAAGCAAACAAAGTTTCCCCTTGTTCTGGTTTGAAGTTCAGGCGAAAGTGGAAAGAGTCTAGTGCTAGAGCAGAAAAAGTCTGGAAAGCACAGCTGTATCCAAGCAAGACTTTCAGAGAAATGCCAGACATAAGCACAAGATCTAATGTGTAGCAGTTGTGGTGTGTGGGTAAATGGACAGAAAGAGTTGCGTGCATCTCAGGAATATTAATAAAGTCTGTTTCTGAATCATGGTGTTTGGACAGTATAACAAAGGCCACTGGGTCAGAGCATGGAAACCTTTCTCATGCTCATGTCTTTGGGAACGTGCATGAATAGATCTCTAAGGGTGAGAATTAGACTCCACTGAGCTGCTGAGTGTTGGTCTGTTTATGAAAATCGGGAAGATGAAAAGATGAAGCTCGTTTGTACTTTGCTGACATGACGCGATGGTTCCCTGTATTTAGGTGAGTGACAGTTTAACCTAGGGATGATTTCTGTGTCTTTGTTCTTTGCCTATGCTGTCTGTGCACATATCTGGTGCAGTGGCTAATAGATATTACTAAAGGATCTGAATGTGTTCCATGAGCAGATGTGAGCTTTATGCATAATTGATTAATTTCATTAAAATATGTGTGTTCTTTTTTGGACTGTTTCTCTCATTGTGTGGTAGGACTAATGCTTCAGAGCATTTTGACAGTCTACTGGGTTTAATAACGGTTATAAAAATGCATGTGTTGTTTGAAATCCTTTGCTTTAAATCACACTGTGACTGCTTCATCTCAGCCAGCCATTTGTGTTTGGTTTTCTTGATTATTTGGTTAAGAGAACCAAGGGAAATGCATTTGTATTATGTGTTGGGAAAATGCCAGTTTTTATACAGAGTGGTGATTCTTGTTCTCATCCCACTCCTTCAGTGTAAATGATCAAATTAACAAAGCTCTGTTTTTGGATATAGGCCTCAGAACGTAATAGCTACAAACACAATACAAACATACAGTGTTGGAACTTTGCTGTTGTTTTTTGCCAGGGACCTTCAGTTCTTCCCAATATTTCTCCAAATTGAAGACTAAAAAGCCATCATCACTATATGTCCGTGGTGCGCACCCCCCCCCCCCCAGCACCCCTCCCTAACTAACTCTCATTTTAACCAAACAACTTATTTTTACTGAAATTTTCCAGTTTGGTGTGATTTCTACCCAATCAGGGTTGGAATCCTCCACTGGCCTCAGACCAGCCCATGGACAGCCCCAGAGTAATGGCTTGGTACTGGCTTAGAACCACAATGCAGTGGTTGCTGCTCTCATAAATTACGGAAGTAGTCGCAGACTTGAGACTTGATTTGCTGTGCTCTGGCCTCGCTTTGGGAATCCCTGCAAGGCTTGTGTTAGCACGCCGTGTTTTCTCTTGTAATAGCATGTCAGAAGATCAAGCCTCTGTTCCATTCAGGGTGAATTCTGCCGGTGCCATGTATCATATAAGGCGTCTGTTGAAATTATTTACGACCAATGGAACCCTTAGGAAATGCCAGACCATGTGAAAGCCTATACATCGCTCGTTCCAGGCCTCAGTATTCATTATGTTTCAGAAAGCGTTTGTCAAGGAAGGCACCATTATGTTTCATTAAATATTCATCAAGCAAGACCTGTTTTACTGCTTGGAAAAGGAGAGCAAGAGAGAGAGGAGCATATGTCCCACTAAGTTAATCTACAGATTTTCTAAATAGGATTACAGGTTTCATAAAATGTAGATAAAATAGCCACCGCCCCTCTAAAGCTAGTTAACGAGGCCCTGTACTGGATTGGCTTTTCCCTTATGTCTAACTATTGACGTACACACTCATTTAAAAGTTCCTTTCATATCTCGTAATGGTCTTTATTGTAGCAGAGGGGAAATGTCGAACTGGACCGTGTAGACTTTCAGCACAAATGAGGTTAATAAATACAAGCCACAGGACAGGCAGGATTGCATTGAAAGTCACAGTCTAGTCATGAAGAAGACCTGCTCTGACTTGATGGCCCACAGAAGGTTTAAATGATTAATCTCCCTTTGGCAGTCATGCAGGTTGTTTGCAGTTTTTTTTTTTCATTTTAATTTGTTTTAATTTTCCCATAGCTGCGAATGAAAATTTGAAAGCTAATTACTTTGGTTTTACACAATGACAGACATCTCAGCGCTTTAATTTTAATCAAAAAATGTATGTCTGCAAAAGGTTTATATTACCCTCAATCAGAAAGGATAGCACTTTGTTACCAAATGTTAAGTCGGATCAGCCTGTGGTAACAGTATTGTGTGGAGATAAGTGACAAAAAAAGAGTAAATGTTTTTCCTGAAATCCCATGAGACAGACAAACAAAACAAGTGCTCTAACAGAAGCAGAAGTACAAAAAACAGACAAACGAGTGAGATGTTATGATGACAGGAGAGAGTTGTATTCAGCCCACTGGATAAGTAGGCAAAGCCGTGTTAAACCTGGATATGAAGACCCTCAGTTGTTAGCTGCAGCCAAGTAAATGTAAAAGGTTTGCTCACAGTCACAATGAATGAGATGTCTGTACCAGCTTTCAAACTTTCTGCCAGTGGTTATCCTCACAGCAGAAGTTGCAGTGACGTAACCCTGTATAAGAACATTAAAAAAACAAAAACAGAATCTGCTTGTGTTTTTCACCCATCGCATGCATTGTGGTTGGGTTTAATCTGGGGCCAAGTGATTTACAGTTCATTTCAGAGCACATTTACATACGTGATTCACAATCTAAACCTGCCCTTCTGCAGCAAAGAAAAAAAAACCAACTTTGCCAATGCTGTCAACAAATAAAACAAAATGGGGACAAGGCAGTGAACGGTGCCAAGATATCAAGGGCTCTGAATGCAGAAGCACTGAAGGCACTTCTCCACTGCAGTTGTTTCTGTGCAAAAGACAGGGCCAATCAATCTCCTAAAGACAAAGGAAGGGACAGAAAATGAATAGAGAATATTGCACTTTGTCTATTGCCAGTCATGCCCTTGAAAAGATCTCTTTTTTCTGGCTTTGTGCTTTGTGCTTGACATTGTGTGATGTTGCAGTTGTGTGTTTTCCTGCCACAAATGCAACATCACACAACGGGGGCACCACTCTCCTTTTCAGTGTGGAGTGCAATGCCAGTGTTAATTGAGGTGCTAAAATGGATTAGTCTTCCGAGGATGACTACTCTCAGCTATAGCTGTAGTGTTCTGAAGGGTGGTGGTGTAGTAGAATGGTTAGAGACCTAGGCTAGGGACCTAGGGTTGTTACACAAAGGCTGTGGGTTAATTTCCTAGCTGAGGCACTGGCACTGTACCCTTGAGGAAGGAATCTAAATTGCTTCAGTAAATAATCTAGCTGATTGTATATGAACATGTAACATGTAGACGTCTGAATAATAGTAAATGCGGAAATATAATGCGGAGTAAAAGAGGTAAATAACTCCATCTTTGTCTAAACAGGTTAAAACATTGTTTGGGCAATATTAGCTGTTGACTTTTGTGGGATTATAACTGCAAATAACATTACGCTGAGCTACATACATTTTTTATGTTTGCATAATTTACAGTCTTTTTTTGTTTGCATAATTTACAGTCTTCTCATTTTCAGACAGTTCTTTCTTAGTAGTTTCAAAGAAGGCTACATGCCAACCTGAAAATAATTAAAGAAGTTATTTTGCTGACCTTCGAAACAGCAGTGGAATTAAAATGCACATTTTCCAGATAGATGTTGTTTTCCGTACAGTAGGCACTTTCCTGATTCCTTGCATCATTCTGCTGGAGGAGAGAAAGATAATAACTTTAGCTGAACTCAGACTTTTGCCTTCAAACTTCAAACTAAAAAAAGAAAGGTAGCATAATTTTAGTATAGCAGCTGCCTCCTGTGTAGGTCTAATAATGGAATCAAGTGGGTCAGGATTATGCCACTTCAACCAGATAATATTAATAACAACACTGCCTCATATCTCCCTCTGCCTCCCTCTCCCTAGTTTCTCTGAGTGCTTATACACGCAATTTCATTTGGACATGTCTTAAATTATGTTGGGCCAGTCTGGAGTGTACCTTGTGTAAATTCCCTACTAACATCCTCATAATTATTTTTGTTATTCAGTGGATTTATCCATTGGATCGGTCATTCCTTGGTTTACCTTATTGAAGGGTCTTAGCAAAATGGAAAATTCGAAATAGGCTAAAGCATTCATTGGGTGGAAAACTAAAAATAGTAGTGTCTTTTGTACTGTAACAACATAGCTATAAATAAATAATCTGCAAACGTCTGTTTTAAAATCAGTTCTGGGTGTTTACTCCTTTCCAGTTAAAATGTTTGTCACAGATGTACCATAAGGATGCGATCAGTACTCTCCTCCGTGGCTGACGTTGTGTTCCTGGCTTAGTCATTCAGGAGAGACATTGTGGTTAATGAGCTGGGCTTGTATTCGGAAGCTCGGAGAATGTAAAGCGTAATGAAACGATGCCAGTGAAGATGGAATGTTCAGCAGGCCGGATTGGGCCTTTGCTGGATCACCGAAGCACACGCGTGTGTATTCCTCCACCCTCTAACACAACGGGACGCACTGTATCGGGGGTGTCGTGTTTAAACATGTTTAAAAAAAAGAAAAAATAAAGAAAAAAGAAATTTGCCGACAGTAGCAGCAAAAAAAAAAAAAAAACGAGAAAGGTACACTTCCACTTTCGTGTCTCTCGGTTCAGTGAACGCTTGCGACATGCAGCGCCCTTTGACTCACGCTCGGGTTTTTATCGTGTTTGACGGCTGTGTTCCTCGTGGGAAGGACGGTGTCCAAAGACATGAAGGGCGGGCGGGCGGGCGGGCGGGCGGGCGGGCGGGCGGGCGGGCGGGCGGCGGAAGGGCTGTGGCTTTGACTCAGCCGAGTCACGCCGAGAGCCTTCGGTCACTCGAAGCCCTTTTTTGCATTTTGCCCAGTTAAACGGCTCTTAAATAAACACTGAGCGGTCGCCTTCCTGCAGCGCGCCTCCCAGGTCGATAAAACGAGCTGAGGCGATGGCTGCAGTGATTTAGTCTGTAAGGAGAAACCTGCATTTATTTGAGTACAGAAGTGCAACTGAGGCCACCCTTTAATCAACCTATAATACCCTTCCTCCTTTCGTTTTTGGAGTGAAAGTCCGAGTTCGTGATCCTTTCTTCCTGACTCAGCAGTATGTATATGAGCAGTGGTTGCTCGGATGAATTCAAAAAGTGTGTAAGGCCTGAAAAATGTTCCCATTTAAATGTGTAGCTCAAATTTGAGGGCAAAGTGCCTGGTGGCTGGTGGTTAGATTCAATTGATGACTAGCATACAAAATGTGGCTTTTTTTTTCATTGCGGTGTATTTAAAAAATTTTTTTTTTTGCGTTCTCTCTTGGAAGCGACAGCTGTTTGCGGTGGCTATGATTACAGGGACGCGAGCTTTCTGTTTATCTGGGAACGCCAGACACACTTAACATCCCCGGGCTGACGGAGCCCTCTGTCAGCTGAACATATTTACACTGCGGTTACATAAGCAACGCAGCGCCAGCGCTGAGGTCATTCCCCCCCCTCGTGGAAATGTATTCAAATAACTGAACATTGCGGTCATCTAGTGGTTTCATGCAAAACAAGAGAAGTAGCTGGAGATACAAAAGAAGTAGCCGGAGATGGGATGTTCAGAATATCCTCAACCGTATAGATTTAAGAGCCAGAGGTTATGCGGGCCTGTGGTCTATGTAGGAGGTGATAGGGTGTGGTCTGTTTCTCATTTTATCAGATTTGGTTGTCATGGCAAAACGAATGAAACCACAGAGGTGAGGCATGTTCTTGGGAATGGGAAGGGCACGGCCCTTCAGAGTAAATTCAGGTTGCTTCTGAAGGCAGCGGCTCCATATTAGACGCGGTGCATTGGGACACACAGGCCTCTCCCATACTCCCGGTTAGACCATACAGCCATACTGTGAACGGGGCTGTGGGGGAGATGTTCATTGACATTATAATCTTCCCAAGGGCTTAGTAACATAGGGAGCAGGCTCATCAATGCACTGTAGCGTGTCCCAGCTCAGGCCTGTATTGTAAATGTAACGACCAGGATGAATGTGCTTCTTGTGCTTTTTTATGTCCCCCCTGACTGAAAGTGACACACGACCGCTGACACCAATTGAACGTCAGAAAGTGAGGGAGCTGAGCTGAGGTGACTGCAGAAATGAATAAGTAAGCAAAGTCCTCTTCCAATGACGCGATGCTAAATTCTCAGAGCACTTCTGCTTTCAGTATGTCACGCCATATATCGCAGACTTTTTTTTTAATAGTGTTCCCGAGAACGTGAAATTTACGAGCCGATGGAACGTTAGAGCTGAGGGCAGAATGTATAAATCCTGTCGCCTCTTGTCAGTGTTGTCTCATAACCTCTTTTGATCCACTGCTGTAAAAGTCACTTTGTCTGAACCGATGCCCTGCACTGCAAAGCAGAGGAAAATTAAAAACTCATTTAGTTTTTATTCTCACGTTCCGTCGTCAAGAGCAGAGCTGCCCAACCCTGTTCCTGCTGGGGATCTGTAGGTTTTAATTTCAACCTTAATTTGGCACACCTGATTCTACTAATTAGCAGCTGAATGAGAGCTGTAGCTGTTGGATGAGGTGTGCTTTGTTAGGGTTGGAGTGAAAACCTACAGGACGGTAGATCTCCAGGAACAGGGCTGGGCACTCCTGGTCAAGAGAGTTGCTTTGACAGGGGCCTGACAATTACACTGATTATCCCACCATCCTTAATTAAACATTCATATTCTCATTTATACTTTGTGTCCTATTCTGAAGACCCTATAGGGCTAAATATTAATGCTGCTACTAACAATTTCATATTGCTTAGAAAATTTTATGGCAATGGACAAAAAGAGAATCCTAATTTAATTCCCTGTATCTGCCTTCACACATCTCTTTTTCATCATTTAAGATGTAACCAAACTACCATACAAACATAAACCTGCGTATTTATATTTCTATCACTATAGCTGAGGTTAGAGGGTGATGTTAATGACTAGCCTAAAACAATGGGACTCTGTCTGGCAAATTTATACATAAATAAACGTGGCTGCGTCCGTCGCTGAGGGTGCAGAAACTGAGCTTACTCCTAGCTGTCCGGCTTCCTGTAACCGCCCCCTTTTAGATGTAGATAGTTTTACAGGATGTGCTCACTCAATACTCAAATTGTCATTAGCAACCGTGCCAGACGCCCCGTTCTTCCTGCTGGGCTGTACTTTCTCTCCTCTCTGGAGCAGAATGTTCTGTCTCTCGCGATATCGAGCAAACATCACACCTGTCATATTTATCTAAAGGAAAACTAATGATACGGTTGGTATTTATTGCTAATTTTTAAAAAAAAGAACATTTCATTAGTTTGACCTTGGCAGCATGTAGCTGACTGTAATGCTTGTTCATGTTTCCCAAAAGTTCAAGTAGTCAATGAAATCAACTATGTCCAAATTTTATGACATGCTTATTTACATGACTTACTTTAAAAGCTAAAAGCTCTCCACTGACAGAGCACTTTATTGTATGATATATTGGAATTTGAATTAAGCAAATCTGATCCATACCTTTGTGATGGTAGTAAATAATTAAGTAGTATAGTATAATAAATACATAATTTGTGCATAGACTTATTTGCGGTCTTCTACAGTAGAAATATTGAATGTGAATGCATTTAAAAATAATTTTATTCTAAACAAATTCTATTCTTACATAAAAAAGTTCAGAGACCCCTTAACTGGTAAATAGTAGGTTTATTTAATGTAATGATGAGGGATCGGTTTTACTATGAACAAGTTGCAAAACTGCAGACACTTTTTCTGTGAACATTTACGTGAGTTCAGAGGAAGGTAACGCAATGTTTGCTCCTGCCAAACCAAGCAACTGTGACCTTTAAATCGCCTCCAGATTTAGTCAGGTTGGGTTTTCACACAGTTGTCAGACGAGCCAGAGATCGCTTTGATTGCGGTCCAGAGCTTGCAAACCCCGGGGAAGATCCTTGTGCATGCCAGTCACAAATTGCTTTTTGAAGGACTTGCCAGTTCCTTTACTTAAGACAAGTGTCCTAATTGGCTCGCTACTTAATCTGGTTTTAATGCTTAATTTTCTTGATTCGTCACCAGTGACAGAAATTGGTGGGTTTTGCTATTTCAGAGAAGTTGGCTTTTCTCGTTGTACGTGTTGTTTTGGTGGTGTAATACATTGAACGTGCGCACGATGTACGGTTCAGCTCTCATGGCTGCTATAAGGTAGGAAAAATAAATATCTGTAGCCTAATAATTTATTACGCCTTGTTTATTTAGATGGATGTAAACCTGAATTCCTTCTTTGTTCAGGGACAAGGTGAAATAGCAGCATTTACCAGAAATAAAATGTGAAGTTAGGCTTCTGCTGTGAAATACTTGAAGCCTAGTTTAATAGTAAAATCGCATGTGTACTGATTGCATTGTTTTTGATACTGCCATTGCAAGTTATCTTAAAATGTAAATTCAAATGTAATACTACTACCATAAAATATTCATCCATATATAAATGTACAATACAGTGATTTCACTCAAATGTAAGCACTATTTACATGTTAAATACAATATATAAATGAATAATAAGTACTAGTAATATAAGTAAATTATGTATAGGTGTACAGGCATATCTAGTTTGTGAACTGCCAGAATGAATTGTATCAGCTGCTATGTCAGTGCAGTGTTCAGTGAATGTAAATATGAACTTCTTTTGACCTGCTGCATGGTGTGGTCGGTCTAGAACTGAGACTGGGCAACCTGTGTAACAGTAACTCATTGGCGACTGAGACTTGTGATTGAGGTCCATGGATGGCGCAGTCTATGTAGTAGGCACTTTGCAACACCCTGTGATTGATTCCTAATCCGGCTTCATTTGATATGGAGCTGGAGATCACGGCTGGAGCTGGGAATCAGTCTGTGGTTTTCAGTGTGTGGCCACTAGGGCTGCCGTTCCCATCTGAGAGGATTATCCTGGCAGAAGTGGCCGTGTCGTACGGAGAAAGGCCCAATGCCACATACGGGCCAGAGGGCATGTGTCTTTGCCCTGGAGTGGGTTCATTTGCATGCACTGCTGTGGTGTCTTATCTCTAAAGCTGGAGCATGTCCCGCTCTGAATTTTCTACAGCTGCATGACAGTGTTTGTGTGGTACTGCATGAGCAATTATCTTGCATGCATTGGATTGCCCATCGCACAGTGGGTCATATCTGAATCTGCGGGAGCCGCCAGTCTGAGTTTTCAGTGGTCATACGATAGAGACTGTGGCATTTAATCATAAATAAAAATTCAGAAAATTTGCAAATATTATCCCTAAAGACCAATACTATGACGAAATATGGATTCAGGCCCAACACATTGGCACACCATATTCCAAAGTCTTGCTGTGGTTTTTTGAGGTTTTTTCCACAGTAGTCACATGACAATGACCTCCAATCGGAACAGACCAGCGATGAACTGCAGTTGAAATATGGAGCTCGGGCTGTCCATGCTGCTGCTCGATAGCGGTTAACCGCGGCGGTCAGCGAGACCCTAGGCTTCGTTAGGCGGCGGAAGCGCGGCGCCGAGCGATGAACCCGCCCGCGCGGCAAGTGGGTCACCGCCGTGATGCGATGAGAAGAGACGCGGCGAGGCGTTCTCCCCGTGCAGCCCTGCCTCACACCGCCCGCATTACCCACCCCCGTGCAGACACAGACAAAACAAGAGCGCCGCCGAGTTCTGTTAGCCAGAGACCCGAAAATACAGCGTGTCTGTATGTGCCTGTCTGAAATGGTACAAAAATACAATGCTTTTAGCCAAAGGGGTTCTGAGTACCTCATAGTGAACCTGTTTAAGAGAGCACTGCGCTTGTTTCTGTGTAGTGAGAGAGATTTTGTGAATTAGTGATAGCGGATTGCTTGGTGGACTTGGGTCTATGTGGCTTACTTTAGCTTGTGAGGGCTATGAGTGTGGAACCATGTACCACAAACAACAGCACGGTTGGGTGCTGATAAACAGGACCCTGCGGTTGCCTTTGTCACTTAAAGTCATGTCAGACTGTGGCTGTCAGTGTGTGGGAGGAGGTGGGGTGGGGGTCCTCTCTTAATCCTCTATGTTCAAAGGAAAAGCACTCAAACAGTTTGCAGCTAATCTTCTGCCTGCTAAAGGGTACTGCTTTCCCTTATGCTGCACACCTCCGTTAACCGGGGAAAAAACCCAAAATTTTTACACTTAGAGTTGTGTAGCATAAAAAAATCATACAGAACCTATGGAAGGAATGCAGTAAATGTGTGGTTGAATCTCGATGGCTTTGCCTAGCAATAATCGTGTGATTTATCACCATACAGTTTACAAAAATGTTGAATTGGCCTGACCTTTGCGGTATGGAACTGAATGTACTGGCTGTTCATGTCAAACAAATGTTTGCACAAGTGGGCAATTAAGTCGTAACTGCTTCGCAATATAGTACCAATGGAATCTGATGAGTTAAAGGCCAATCTGGATGAGGGAATGTTTGCCTGTCCCCCCAGCATCCACCGCGTCTCCTCAGGAGCGGTGAGCTGGCCGGCGTTCTTAATACTTTTATTTGTGGCTGTGCCGCGAGGACCGCTTCCTAATTGGATTGGGAGCTGGCTGCTGGTCATGTGACCAGATGTACTCTAGTTAGATTAGCGGGTCACAAGAACGCCAAATGCGATTAACTGCGAGCGAGCAGCTTGCTTCAGCCTCCACCAAAATATTCACTACCGTGAAAAGTCAGGGAACTTATGAGTCAGAGGTTAGTGTACTCCTGACACTCTCTATTATTATCAATCAGTGATAAAGAAATGGCTGTGCCAGTCTATGCTAATTAACATTAATGCAATATGTACTAATACTATTATGTTACTAAATAATAGTGACCCCTGGTGGTAGTAATGGACTTATTTAAATGATCTAATTCATTGAAATGGTGATGAATAAACATGCAATGAGAAAATGTTAGATCTTACACAGCACATCAGACATGTGTGTTTTCTCTTTATCTGAAGAGGGAAAGGGGTCTAAAGGCAAGGCTGTGCTTCGGACCCTTTCCGAAAAGCATTCATCGTCATCATCATCATCATCATTGCACGGTGAGATATAAATCTTGACGTTCCTGCTCTTGAGGCCTGGGGATATCTTCTGTTCCTTGCTCTGGTGTCCGTTCTGCTGATTTCTTGACTGGAGGTAGCAGGTGTTGGGCATGGAGGAACTGCCACTGAAAGAAGGGGGGGAAGGGGGTGTGTAATCTGACCAAGTTCTCCTATGAGGCTTAACCACGAAAGGTGTGTGCAGGACCCACTGGAACACGTTACCTCTCCGCACGCGTGTGACTGGCCTGCGGAGGGACCCTCTCTTTACCTCAGTGGACACCCCTCCCACACCCCTCTTACCCCTCTTGCCCTCTTTCCCTCTGCTCTGGGGTGCTTTTCACAGGAGTCTCAGCTGGAAAGACATTTCCTATAAGAAGCAGGGTCTCGCTGTTCAGGAGAAGAGGCCTGCTTAGAAGCGTGGCCTCTCCTTTTTTGTGCGGTCTGCTTCGCAGACACAGAAACGTCTTTGCTAAGCGTGAACCCTGTTTCGGGTCCGAACCTCGCGTTGAACCCCTTTGCCGGAAAAGCGTGGGTTGAACGAGCATCCTGAAACGGCTGTGCTTGAAGCCGCTAACCCGCTCGCCGGCGTTCCTCACTTCCTTAGAAAAGCACATTAGGTACGGGCCCTCGCAGCCCCGCCGCGTGTGTGAAGCCCGTCTGCCCCTCCCGGGGCTCTCGGGCAGCCCTCATTCCTATTCGGCAGGCTTGTCAGATGAAAGGCTCGCACGGAGGAGAGGAGCTGTTTGAGCGGGCCACTCTCACTCCGAGATAACATGGAGGTCACAGAGAGGTATGCTGGGAATGTGACAACACCTCAGCCAGGCAACAGACGGGGGGGGGGACTCAGGGTCTGAAGTGTCACAAAAACGCTCAGCTCCGCTTATGGCTTTAGGAACCGTATTTATACCGTCCACATTTTCTCCTTTGTTGAACTCAGGAAACAGAGCTTGCTCGAAAGTGTAAGTCAGCAGTGTAGCCCGCACAGTGTAGGGCATTAACTCTCTACCTGCTCCCAAAGAGGCGTAGCTTTGAAAGGGAAAATGCCACCAGAAAGGCAGGAGAATGCAGTCATAGTGCAATTAGAGGTGCGAGCTGCAAGCTGTCATTATTGCAGTAATTCCAGGGTTGAGAAATGAAATTTAGGGAGTGTTGATCCAAGTAACAGAGGAATTTTACCGCTTGGACAGATGTCTTTAATTTAACTCTTCGTGGGAGGCATGCTGGGTAAAGGTGTTGGATATCATTGGTTAACAGAACGGAGAGCGACTTTCTGATTACTGGACCTTGAATGGCACAAATTGCCGTGGGCGTGTTAAGAGTGGAAATGTTGACTGAAGGACAGGAGCGTAAGCAGCGGAGCACTGCGCGTAAATGTCAGTCTGAACTGCTGCAGAGATTCGGAGCAGAAATGCTGCCGTAATCCAATGACACCGCGTGATGCTGCCTTCGGGGGCTCAATGGCCAAATGCTGTTGTTGAACAGTGAAAAAAGTTAATATGTGCTTAATGCTGAAAACTGGCTTTGGAACCGTGTTTGCTGTAAGAGCTGTCCTGGTCAGACTGACCTTATTTCATGTGATTTTTTGTTTTTGTTTCCACAGATCCGTCTTCAAATTACATCCGGCAACTGGAAAGCAAGGTCCGGATTTTGGAGGACGATAACAAGCTCCTGACGCAGGTAACAGAACGGACGGCACGCACACGATAACTGACAGCAGTGTTTCAGCCGATTGCAATTGCAGACAGTGAAGCGCCACCCTGTAGGGGTGCCAGCCACAGGCGGCACTGGCACGTCATGAGGGTTCGACTCCAGATGGTGGAATATGCCACTACACCACGGAGGAGTGCTTTAGCCACACATATTAACTGACAGTGATGGGGGAGTGCTTTAGCCACACATATTAACTGACAGTGATGGGGGAGTGCTTTAGCCACACATATTACTTGACAGTGATGGGGGAGTGCTTTAGCCACACATATTAACTGACAGTGATGGGGGAGTGCTTTAGCCACACATATTAACTGACAGTGACACAGGAGTGCTCCTGTTCTCGGAGGTGGAGTAAATGCAGGGTTGGAGAGGCATTGTGGTGACATCACTGCGGACTCTGTGGAGAGCGGCGTATTGGCACCTCGGACAGCTGGACAGGCCAATGGGCCTCTCTCCTGCTGGTGGATTGCAGAGACCCTCCTGAACCACTCCCGTGTGGACTTCCACTCCAGAACTTTCTGAGCCCCATTTAGTCCAGGCTTCACAGAGCTGGAGAGAGCTCTGCTGACATTTATATTTTAAAAACGGTCTCATCATAATAGACTTCATGAATGTGTATCACGTTCAATTGCTTTTAATTATGTCTCTGCTAAATTACTGTCTGTGTGTAGGTGGAAATCTGTCTTTCGACTTTTGTACCTAGCCTATATAATTGCAGAAGGGTTATTTAATTCTTTTCTTTGAAGTCTTGGCAAGATTGCCTGCCTGCATTAAAGTTATATAAAGCATGCATATTATCCAAAACAGCATCTCTTATCAATTTATTCAAAGATAGAAATTCCTCTTGCTGCCACATACCTAGATGCAGATTTAGATGCAGTTTAACTCTTCTTCTGTGTAAGTGTGGTAGCTGATGGCCTGATGGGGTCTGAGGACTTGATTTACTTCAGTCAGTAACTCCCCATGTAATCTCCTCATATAATCTCGGCATCTCCGTTTGTTAAAAGAGCGTTTACTCATCAGGGAACAGACTTTTTATTTCCAGCTTCATTATTCATCCACAGCTCAGATCGATATTTAAAATACTGCGGCTCATTTCCAGTGCTGTTGTATGAAACACCAGAGCCTTGTGTGCAGTAATATTCTTTTTCCATTCAGCATGTAATAACAAAGGGAGCAAGTTATTTTATGTATTTACGTGTGTGCTCTGGTCATACACTCTATGAAGAGGAAGTGGGAAGAAAGCTGTAGTTCGGGGCCATGCTGAAAAATCTCACTTTAAGCATCTTTTTTATAGCCTGTGAGCACTGTGTCTGAGTCAGTTACTTTCAAGGCTGTTTGTCTGTTTTTGAAATATATTTTGGGATTTCATGAGTCAGCTTTTTTTTTGCGCTGTCCTGAAATGGCACATTCTGTGTGTTTCTAGAACCTTCTTTCTTAGGTCTATAGTAACCCACTGAAATTGTGCCAGAGTGCACCTAAAACTGGAACCCACCACCTAACATACTTACTGAAATGCACAACCCTGGAGATTTCATGGTCCCACCTGTGGCTGAAGTGTGATTTACAGATGATGGGTCAAAGACCCATTGGGTGTGACCCCAGTTAGAATGAAAACCCCCACCCTGGTCACATGCCCAAACCGGTTGGGAAAACTTGGCACTTAGAGTGTGAAGTATAACTGTTAGTAACCCATTGTTTCTCCTCTCTTTCCCCTCTCAGCCACGTAGCCGCTATAGTTTACCAAAGATACTGACAAAGGTAACCCCCCGTGGTGCCATCCTAAAGCATTCTGGGAAAGGGATGTGTTGGTATCTCTTGGGTGCTGGGGCTTTCTTGTCTTTCTTATCTCCTTCTTTCCTTCCTTCCTGGCCTTGCTGCTTTGTTTGTCCTGGGTGAGGAGATTGCACTCTTTCTTCTTGGTCTCAGCCTGAAGGGTGGCGGTTAGCATGCTATTGTTCTCTAGAACTTTTTCTCCTTTTCTCTCAGCAACCCTTTAAGCTTGCGCTTGAAAGTGTCCGACGCGCTTTTGGCGAGCGGCGGGAATGAGCCGAGCGGGCTCTGCCATCCGCATGGAGGGAGCTGCTCGCCGATGCTCGTATGGCCGATGGGCGAGCTAAATAATTCACTCCTATGGTGGAGGTGGGATCTGCCTTCAATAATGTATGCTGGATAACATGGTGTGTGTACAGGAAACGGCTTCTGTCAATTTTTCATGAGTGTCGTTGTTTTTTGTCTTGGTTTTGTGTTCTCCGTGGAGGAAATGCTTGAAGAAGTAAGTGCTGCCGATTTTCTTCTGAAAAGAACACCGGCCATGAAGTGTGTATGTGTGAGAGAAAAATAGAGAGACGGGAGACCTGTACTGCATATTTTAGTAGATTTCTTTGGAAAAGTCATAGTCCACTGAAGTTGGAATGGCACTATGGACACCTGATATTTCCTCTGATATGAAAGCCATGCCCAGCCCACAGTGCAGTGGTTAAATAATAGTGAAATGTCTTCATAACTTTGAGGAGCCATCGCAGTAAAACTTAGGCAGCAGACCGTAGGGCAGTTAGCACTCCACTGCAGCCCAGGCACCCAACACTGCAGAAGAAAAGAGAGCCTCTTAGCAATGCGCGACACGCGCCTTTCATAAGTGGATACTCCCCCAAATCAGCACACTGGCGGCTCTGCTCTCCTTGACTGGCACAGAGGACGGACTTCAAAAACCTCTCATCCTCGGTGAAAAACTAACCGCTGATTGGCTGCCAGCCTCATGCTTCAAATCTTCCTTTTACTTTTAACCTCCGCAAATCTCAGGCCTGTCACTTGAGCTGCTGCTCACCTGGAGATGAACCCCAGTCACAGATCTCTGGGGGCGGTTCTGTGGTTGCCAGATTGAGGTGTACAAATACACGTCAAAGAGATTGCAGAAAAAGTCTTCATACCAAGCACTGTGTGTGAATGCTTTAGTATTATAATTCAATGATTGTGATGTTATTGTTGTCTGTTTTATATTGAGATTCCTTCACTACAGTACTTCATATCAGATATGAGCGTAACCTTCCACTGCCTGTCCCAGTGCAGCCGGGGGGAGTGGGGTGGGGGGTGAACAGTGATGAAGAAGTGCAGTCAAAAAGATTCCTTTCTGCTTCAGCTGCCTGTCTGTATCTTTGCATCGCACCGGGAAAAAGAAAAAAAAACTGTTTTCGTCTTTTGAGAACTCCACACGAACCCACGCACACACACACACACATACACACACACACACATATGCACAAACACATACACACACACGTGCACATACACATGCACATGCACAAACACATACATACACACATACATACACACGCACACACACGCGCACACATACACAAAAACACACATACACACAGTCACAGTAAACACATAAAACATTCACAAACACTCCCATACAGCACACACACACAAAGCTTGGCTCTCAAAAGAAATGAAACCTAATGTTAATATCTAGCTCAAGAACATCAACAAATCCCCTGTACACATCAGTAGAATCATGTCAGTTTTTTGTTGCAGCTGTGGAAGTCAGACACACCTTCCTCAGTAGACTTCTCTTAAAAGGGCGGGAGGCACCCTACTGTTCCTCTCCTGTGTTTTTGGACTGCCTCAGGCAAGTAATGTCTGTTTCAGAGCAACAACATGAGACCCTGAACACCTGACGGACCTTGGAAAAATCTAATTTAGCCGAATCACTGAGAGACAGGGGTGCAACACAAAGACCCTGAGTGTGGGGGTTTAGAGCACCTTTAATGTGAGGTGCTGGAGACAGTGACAGAAATCATCATTAGCAGGCCATTAATCGGTAAAGTTGCTAATGCGCATTTTGAGACCCACCAGGTCGTTGAGTTTAGTATGGCCCATTGAAATTGATCGCAGGTGACCTTTCCTCCATCTGGTCATATTAAATTTTCATTTGGAGAGAAGCTGTCCAATGGCGAATAAAGAAGGCCCGGCTCGCCAGCTAGACATAGCTGAAAGGTGGCTGAGATCATGTGCGCCATTAGACTGATTCCATAGGTCAGTGCGCGTGTCGGGCTCCTAATTATTTTTATGGCTTTGATTCAGCAGGTGACTCCCACGTACTAGCACGAGAGACTGTCTTTTTGGCCCCCTCCATCTCTCACTTTTTCCATTTTACTCCTGAAGGGGGGGGGGGGGGGGGTTAAGGCTTTCCCTTGAAAACGGACCCTGTGAACCCTGAGCTAAGCCAACAATGTGGATTAATGTAGCTCATGAGGTGACAGCGTAAATATGCTATCTGTAGTCTTGAAAGCAGAAATGTTAAAAGTGCACATTAGGGCGCATATGCTAGCAGTCGTCCGTTTGGATGATTTATCAAAATTCATTCTGTGAGTGAAATAAATGGGCTGTGAAGCTGGCTTTGGCTCATGATGAAAAATTGAGTTGGGAGCATCAGGTTCTGTGGCAACTTGGCCACTACCGCAAATCTGCTCCCTCCCCTGTCACACAGATTAGGAGAAATGGCTGAAGTGTACTCTCTTTACCAAGAGCCCTGGTGTGTGTGTGTGTGTGTGTGTGTGTGCCTGTGCGTGTGCCTGTATATGTGTGCGCACACATGCACCAGATTTTGGAATGGTCGAGTGAGAGTCGTAGGTTAGCAACAGCAGACAAAGGAAAGGTGAGGGCATCTCCCCTAAGCCTCCTCTAATCTGCTCTATTATGTGACCGTACGTGGGTAAATCCTGCTTCTTACCGGCTAATGGGGAACTGAAATGCGCTGCCTGTTGGGAAAGGCAGATAACGAGCAAGACTGAGAATGGTTTATCTGGGGAGAGGATTCATTGCTGGACGGGGAAGTCATGGTAAAATGCGTTTTTCACGAGCGAGACAGAAGACCGGGTTTTGTTTTTTTCCCCTCTCGTTTGTCAGGAGCAGAAAAGGCCTTGAAGTGCTTGTTTATTATCCATCGATGTACTTGGGCAAACATGCACATTTTAATTTCGCACCACTTCCAGCACTTACTGACTTGGCTCACGGGATGAGATAATTGCGTGTGACATTTGCGATAGCACAAGGGTCAGTGGAGTGTTAGCTGCCATAGCAGACCAATCAAAGTGTCCCACTCTATGGGGTTGCCGGGGGGGGGGGGGGGGGGGGGGGGGGTGATTTGGAGCTCTTTTGATACCTCTTTAGCAAAGTGGTGCACCTGTGAGCTTCCGCCCCAGGTCCTAGTGCCCCCCCCCTCCTTAGAACGGGCATCGGAGTCCTACGAGTAGCAGCTGTGGAGGCCTTGTGATGGAGCCTCCTCACCGTGGCCCATGCTCCCCACCCCCCCAGGGGAGCACTTCTCTCCCTGTAAAATGCACCACGTGCAATTTTATGGACTGTTACAGGATGGATGTTGCCTCCTTTGACTCCTCTGGAGTTCCCTTTGGAAAAAACAAGTAGAGAAATTGAATGCCTCTTGTGTGATTGGCTAATTGGAGAGGTCGTTTTCAGGGTCAGCGGAAACGCTGAACTCTCATAGGTTTATTGGCTGCCTCGGCGGATCGCCGCAGTCAGAGATTGGCCGACGGGGCCTCAGCCTCTGTGTCTCTGCTGAGGTGATTCTGCTGAGATCTTACCTACTTCTTCAATAAAGTACATTTCAAGGTTGCATTATAGGGAACATTCATCACAAGAAGGGCGATTAACACAGCCTGGCTGACTCTGGGCATTTTCAGAAAATGTTTACCTTTCAGTTTCTGCGAGAGTAACTCGTATATGTGCGTACGGGTATTGATTGTTCCACCTCTCCTATCTGTGAATTGTAAAAAAAAAAAAGTACAGTTGGTGCATTATTGAATTCCGATGTCACCTCTCTCACCTTGGGTGATGCCGTTTGTTAGTGCTGTTAAGGTCTGGTGCAGGACGTTCGATGGCGGGCCTCCTCTGAATTTTCCGCAACCGCCCCCCTCCCCCCCTCCCCCGTGTGTCTTTGCCTTCGCAGCAGGGTAACCCTGGCGACCTGAAGACCCTGCGCAAGGGCCTGTCCCTGTACCACTCCGAGTCCCAGCTGTCCTCCCTGCCGCAGTACCCGGACGCCCTGCAGAACGTACGTACCCCCACCCGCACCACCCACACGACTCGCACCACCCACACCACCCACACCACCCACACCACCTGCACCACCCACACTGTGGTCTGTTCAGACGTTAGCTCCAAATTCTAAACACTGAAAGTTCTGTCTCTCTTACCGCTGATGTATCTTATGAATGAATTGGTGAAGGGGATAGGCAAAGCTGGTGCCAGTGGATGTTATTCACTTGAGCACATTTCTTTGTAAATAGTTAGAATCTGTTTAAAAAAAAGCACTGAAAACTCTTGTTACCAACTGGAAAAGCCTAGCGAAATTTTGAAGATGGAGGGAAAGTAGGAGGTAGCCATCTGGATGCTGTTGAGAATCTGTGCCCTGTTAAACCTCTCTGCCTTTCTGTGCTGGGCTCTTTTCATTAGAATTAAAATCCCCTAGGGGAAAACAAAACACTCAACATACTGCGAGCTCCAAAATGTAATCTTCTGGATAGATCTTAATTTAGCAATTAGCAATTAGCTGTCACAGCAGCAGGCACTTGAGAGGATAAATTGGGAATTGCTTTAAAAAAAATTTTTTTTTTTTTAAACTTTCAAAGTGGATAGCAGTTCCCATTTCCTCCTACAGCCAATGGGGGAAAAGATGCCTCAAATATAATCTGCTCAGAGCTGACGATGTGCAGTGGCTCTGACTGACAGACCTCCCAGGGTCTTTCTGCCGTGGCTATCGGAAAGGTCAAACCAGAGATATGGGCTTTGGTCAAACCTTTGTGCTTTCCCATAATGCAGTTTGCCAAGGCAGTGCAGGGTCAAATGGCAGAGAGATGTTAGCTGAGGCCCTTAAATACATGTTAGCTGAACTGAGGCCCTTTAATATATATAAGCACACACACACTCCCTGCCACCTTACAAGCTCCAATCTGGCATGGCCCCTCTGGAATACGGCCTGTTTGTCAGGAGTGATTCACCGGTCTCCGGGGCGACCAGGTCCTGGCTGGGGCTGACTCACTCCCTACAGCACACGGAATGCTGGGATTTAGGATACGACGCTAAGGCTGCCGCTTAAAAAGGTTGGGAAAGGATTCATGGGAAGAGCTCTGGAACGAGGAAGAAATATCAGCACAAAGGAGCGTGGGGCTCCTATGCGCTGTGAATGCATTCACTTACTGTTACAGTGTAATTTTTCTCTCTCGTTGAAAAGCTGCAATTGGGTTTTGTAATTGGTTTTTGGTCTATATGACCACTCTAACACGTGGCAAATCTCAGAGTCAAAGCAAATTGTATAGTTAAATAAACTTTAATTAACTTACAAGTTTAACTCATGCTTTGATTTACATCGTCATTTTGGTGTGTGAAACAAGGACAATAAGGGAATAATGTAATTTGCACAGTATTAATTTTATTTATGTTTAATATTAGTTAAACAGTTTGGTACATTAGAGTTTGGTACATTAGTGAATAATTTTGGATTTGTTTTAGCTGATGCATTTGCTCCTGTCATTTAATTGCTGTGTTTGTAATAGGGTATTTGCTGTTTCTTAATTAGTGGCAGTAATTTGTGTTTTGGAAGGGTCCCAGTGAAATAGAAACATTTATGTGTGTAGTCTTGGAATTTCATTAAACGGTGTGTCGCGCTGCGCTGAAAATTTGCACCTTTTTAAATTGCTGCCAGGGGCAGTGTTTATACTGCTGTGTAGACAGCTAATTTTGGTTCTCCATTTCATTTAATGCTGGCTAGAGCGTGTGCGGAGAACTTCTTATGTGAAAATAAACAGAAATGAATTTCTTTGGCTGCAACTGTTATTTCTGCAATGCACAGAAATGTTTTTTTTTTCCTTAATTCTTATTCACGTAAGATCTGCACACTGTCAGATTTGAGGATTTCAGATTTGAAATGTGTTATAAATGATTTATCGCTGCATGTCATGTGCAGGGTTGACAGGAGGCCAGAGCTCAGTTGTGTTCTGTGTGTTTTTGGGCTCTTCACAATGAGCACATGCACGCTCCGAGCCATGTCATCTTCTCCTCAGCTGAATGTGTGCATCACTCCAGAAAGCCTACAGAGGCCGGGCGTTTGTTCTGTTTCAGCCCTTATCAAAGCTGAGAGAAGAAGTCTATATATTCAGATGGAAGGGCTGGTTGCAGGAGTTAAATACTGAGTGCTTTTTACAATGTTGTCCTCCTCCTTGTTTGGTTTTCCTCACAATTTGGAATGACCAGTCTTACCCTTCCAGTCACCATAATGCCACCTGTGCCCCTGTAGCAGGAGCGCAGTCTCTCCCTGGGTGCGCCTGGAACATTTCTGTGTGAAACCGATGCAGTGGTCTCCCAAATAACCCTGGCAGAGATTCAGCTGGCCTGGCCATATTGGGACAGTCCTGATTGTGCAGTGCTGCTATTGACTCCCAGTGATAATTGACCAATGACCTGGCCCATGTCCAGGTTCACACCTGCGACTGTAGGGCCCTGTTTGAACGAGCTGCTGGGAAAGCTAAAATTTGTCATCTTAAATTTAGGTAAATTTAGAAATTTCACTCATAACTACTGCACTTTCGAATGTCTTTGGAATATTTGTTACTTTGTGTTCCAGCTTCATAACTGCGCAATATCGGTTAGAGGAAATCATTTATACCAATCAGGCAGTAAACATTTATTGTTATATCCCAGCCTGAAAATGGAGGACATTATGAACAGGACCGCAGTGCGTGTGTGAGAACATTCAAACTTTCATCATACCAGTAACAATGAGGAACGCCGCTGGCTCATAAACAGAGGCTTCCTGATGCTGGAGACCTTTGAACTTTGTTTTTCGCGCTGGGAGGCGCTGCGGTATTGACTTTGGCTCTTCCAGCTCAGCAGCGCGTATCGCCCCTGGAGCAGGCCGGTTCCACCCGACTCCACCGGCCTCCAGCTCTCATTCACCGCCAGGGCACTTCCCTGAGAGGCCAAATTAAGCCAACATTTCACTCTTCAAAGAACATCCGCTGCATGATCTTTTATTCTTCCCCTCCATCGTCTGGCTGATCCCAGGCATGACTAGGCCTTTATTCCCCCCCCCCCCTCGAAACCCACCCACTCCCCTCGCTTCAGTCTTTCCCTTCTCTCTCCCTGGAGTGCTTCTCCTTCTCTCCGAAAGGTCATCGGCAGCCAAGCAAAGCGCCTCTCTGCGGTTTAGCTAATCAGCGAGCTGATTGGCTGTGACAGAGCCGGGGCCTACGCATCAGCGCGGAGGCGCACTTTTCAGGAGACGTCTCCGCGGGAGGGAGGAGCCCATTAGCGCAGGCCGCGTCTCGGCGACACGCGCTTTATTTCTCCCTGTCTTCCGTTCGGCGAGGCGGGCGGACCCAGCCCCTGCGGGACGGTGGGCGTACCTGAGCCGTCTTCTCACCGTGCCTCTGAACGTTCACGTCAGATCGGCCGATCGCGGATAACGCAGCCGCCCCTGCGTGTCGTGCGCCTGCATGTTGCCGCAGAGACGAGTCGTCGGGAGTTACCTGAGAGCGGGAGCGACAGGCGGGGATGCTGATGTTACCATTCAGCCCCCTTTTCGTCCCTCTTTCTCTCTCAGGTCTGACGGCAGAATTAGCACGATGATAATCCCACAGAACTCCGCTATAGGAGAAGGCCTGAGTCATACAGTATATCTTAATAAAGGACAGCTTTCAGCTGCAGTTTGAAGAGTTCTCATTCACGTGATGTTGCCTGCATTAATGCACAGCAGCATTAGCTGTTTAAAAGCACATTCACATTCACATGCTGGAAAACGTGCTGCCGTGTCTGAATGGGAAAGAATGGGAAATTAGATGCACCATACAGGGAGGGCATGGGCGGAGCCATAGAGAGCGTGGGCGGGGCCAGGGAGGGTGACATATCATATCCTGAAGCACTAACTCCCCTTAATTAGAGTCACACAAGTTAATCACACAGATGTTGACATGAGCAGCTTCACACACACTGTCTTACAACCTCGATGACCATGAACTCCCCCCCTCGCACCCCTCACCCCTCACCATCACCTCATCAAAGACCTCACGCTGCAATTTGGAATTCAGCTGCCCAGAGGCAATTTAAAAAATGAGGAGCGAGCTCTTGACGGGAGCCTGGATACGGAGGCGGGGGCGGGGGGTTGGAGTTTTGTGGTCTATGACCACGGTTAACCGCTCCCTTGTGGTCGCTGCAGCCAGTGAAAGGCCCTCACCTCGGAGCGGGTGGGAGTCATCGACCGCAGCACTCCAGGTTCTTTTGCCCTGTGGCCGAGGAGTTGGAGTGCGGGCAGTTAATTAAAACGGTTCATGCTTTTTATTCATCGCAGCGCTTTCCCCCCTCCTGCAGTGAGATGAAATTGCATTTGTGCAGTTATGACTCTCTATGGCTTACCCCCACCTCACAAACACTCTGAAGACCGTGAGAATTAATCTTACTGGAGATGTAGCCGGATGCCACCCCCCCCCCCCTTCCTGAATGTCGCTGTACCTCTAGTCTCTGGGGAGTATACCTCTCCTGTGGATAAGCTAGCCAGCGAGGGTAAAGGAACATGGGAGACGTAGTTCTTTGGCACATGGATTTGTGTACAGGGACTCTACTGAGGAGTGGTAATGGGGGTGGATCGCTGTGGGTCTAACACAGGGTTCAGTCCAGGTTCTCCCAGCGCTGTTTCCCGATGCTGAATTGGCCCATTGTGGAGTTCCGCTATGCTCCGGCCCCCTCGGAGATGATGATTAATAATGAGCCGAATTAAAGGAGTTTCTGACGGGACGGGCTTGGAGACGGGCCAGCGGCCTTGTTCTGCCTGTTGAATATGGGGGGGGGGGGGGGGGGGGGCAGCACTAATGACCGCCTTACCACATGATGAATGAGCGCTAACCCTGGCTCGCTGCCATATTTGTATTCTTGTGGTTTTGTTTGTCCGGTGTGGGCAATGTACGGACTCTACTCCTCTGCCTTTGAAATGGATTCTGTCCCCAGTCACATGGTGTGTTGAGTTTGAGCAGTCACATGGTGTTTCTCAGAGCGCTCACAGGAAATAGTGTATTTGCTGAAGATGTGTCCCCGTGAGCGAGGCGTCGCCGTAGCGCCACTTCCTTCTCACAGCTGAATGGCCCTGGCCTGGGTTAGATGGGTGTTTTCTGCGCATTGTTTGAAATGAGATGCTTTTCATGTCTGATGCCTGAACTTGTACCTGTCTGGATCCAGTGACCCTGGCAGGAGCCCAGGATTCTGTGGGATTCATTATCGGTGTCTTATGGTGCGCAAAACATTTCAAACTCTGCTAGTGTAATGTACAAGGGAAGGTTTATGTAGGAGGCATTTTAAGTATGCATAAATTTGTGCGTACATGCATTCTTTGTGTGTGTGTGTGTGTGTGAGAGAGAGAGAGACAAAGTGTATAGGTGTAGTTTTGTTTTTATGACTATGTTTGTATGTATGCATTTTTGTGTGTGTGCGTGTGGGTGTGCGTGTGTGTGCATGTGTGTGTGCATGTGTGTGTGCGCACGTGTGTGTTTTTGCACACTCAGGTCTTGTAACGTGTTATGCTCTTCTGTCAGCAGGGTTCTGCCAGAACAGCGAACAGCGACACCTCCCCTACAGTGGGTTACCCCCCTTCTGTGCAGAAACCAGAAGCCGTGGTTCACGCTATGAAGGTAACGTGTGCTTTACACTCTACAGCATGGGCAGTGCCCAGTATACACCCTCACTGAAGGGTTACAGAAAGACACCACCGACATTTCACTCTGGAGATGAAACAGCTGTCCTCAGTTGAGTTTACTTTATTCACACGTACATTTTTCATTTCTTGCTTGCTCTTTCACCAGGCGAGATGTTAGCAGTGAAAATGCAAGGGTCAGCATCTCCGGAGTGTTATTATTACACATGGTTCAAGCAAAATGAAAAGGAAATACAATGGAAGCCTTCTGCTGAGAAACCATTAACTTTGAATTTGAGTGAATTAGACCTTTGGACCAGCTCAAAGACATTGAAGTAACCTTTGTTTCCCCAACTCGCTGGTTCTACTGGTTGTTATACTCAAGAGTGCCACCATGTGGTGTACCAGAGAATTAGCTGCTCCTGCATTGATAATTATTCAGTTACTAAAGGCTTGCATTCCCAGCCAAACAACAGTCCATAATTTTGTATTAATTAGGTGACTCGTCCATTACATGAAATATGAACACCAATTAAACATTCATAATCAGAGATTGTGTCTAAATCCCATCCGTTATATAATAAATAACCGTTTTTGATTCTATATAATAATGTTACAAAACCTACCTTTGTCAAACAAACTTCAGGAAATCACCTAAATGGATGGTTCCTTTTTGACCCTTCCCCTAGCACACATAGACAGACAGACAAACAGACAGACACACACACACACAAAGAGCAATTATTCAGGGAAGAGTGGATTTAAATCTTTGTGATTGAATTTTCTGGTTGAATTACTAATACTAATATGTGATAGCTGTACAGATGATCATTATGCTTGTTAGAGGACTTGCTAGCCAGCCATGTTTTTTTAAGCAAATCATGCATGTAGGAGAACACAACATACTTCAGATGAATTTATAATTTAATCTCTTTTCTACTAGTTATGCAACCTTGTTATTTGAGCCATTAGTACACTGAGTACAGTGTGTACTATAATGTAACGGAGCCTGTTAGTGCTGTTTATATAATCACAGTACTGGTGTGGAAAGTCAATATAACTGTCACTACAGGCCTAATTTTAATCTTTGATTTGCATTTGGTGTGCTCTTCCTTTTGTTAGAATGTTAGAAGAAGAATGCTTCTGAAAACTCGTGTTGAGATGTGTTTTTTATTTGTCCATTTCATGTAGGTCCTTGAAGTTCATGAAAAACTAGACAAGCAAATACCAGAAGACTATGAGGAAGACCTCAGTGAAAAGGAGAAGGCGATCGTCCGGGAGATGTGTAATGTAAGGACAAGAGGACAAGATTCCAGAATATTCTCTATCTCTCTCTCCCACACACACACACACACACACAATCTTTTTTATAGAAACTTCCACAGAGCACTAATGAGAGGTTGAAATGAGCTGAAAGAAGTACACCCTCTGTGTTTGTTTGCCTGCTAAATTTGCAAAGTTGCCACAATTTCTAGGAAGGCAGTGTTTCAATTAGCAACACAACAGAGTGCCTCTTTTCACCGGACCTTAATTGGAAGGGATTTATTGTGAGTAGGACGTGGTTGTCGGTGCAATTAAAACAACGTAACGAGGAAAGCGCCTCGTTCCCATCCCGCTTGCATCGCAGAAACTCCATCCAAGTTATAAAAAGAGGCTCCTGATAACAGTGCAGGGCAAAAAAGCTGGCCCCTCTGCGGAGACAAGCGCAAGAGTGGAATCCGGGGTCCATACAATACAGCACTGTGTGCTGATCGGCGGATTCCGTCAGGCCCAGAGTGACAGCGGCCGCTACATGAAAGGCGGCGACGAGATAAAGACACAATGCGATGATTCTTCCCGTCGAACGCGGCGTCCGAGTTCAGGATTCAGAAAGGAGCCCTGTGCCCGTCCTTATGTGTCTTTCATATTTTAAACATGCCGGTCATTCGCCACTAATGAGCTACAGTAATTACGGAGTGTTGCCTAACTGGTGTTGTGTTTTTTTTTCCCCCATGCTCCTTTGTGTTCAGGTGGTGTGGCGCAAGCTGGGCGATGCGGCCGGGTCCAAGCCGTCCATCAGACAGCACCTCTCCGGGAACCAGTTCAAAGGACCTTTGTAGTCGCCTTTCTGGGGCTCAGCGCGAGGGACGGAATTTTTTTTCAGCTGCGTAACCTCGAAAATACGGCAATTCTCAACCAAAATCGATTTTTTTTCTCTGACTGCCTACTGATCACAAGACTCCACCTGCTCGACAAAAAAAAAGCTTGATCTTCCTGGACCACTTCAGCTACAGCATAAGAAACTTTTATTCGTCACTAGCCAACTTTTTGGTACCTCAAGTATTTAAGACTGGCAGCTAGTTTTATTTGCCACTCCAGGTATTGATTTTGGGTAAATACAGTGCTAAACTGTGTTTAACTTATTCCTTCAATTGCTTTTAACAGTTATCTTAGAAGATGGCACTGTGGACGTTATCAGGCCATTTGTGGTTTTTTCAGCATTGACTTTTCGGACAATCTATATGGACGTCGTTTAATGATCAGTTGTGTTTGTTCCAGGTTAAATAAAGTCAATGGCTATTGGTTCGTTTTTGAAACCTACTGTCAAATAGTCCCCTTTACTTGAGAAATAAGTTCATTATAAATGTAGGAATCACTTTTTAAGGAAATATAATGGAATGTAGTGATATGTAAAATACTTAAAAACCATAGCAATACTTTGCTGTCGCAGTTTTTTTCTAGAGTGGCCATTTGTGAGATAAGAATTTTCAGACAAGACAAATCCAAATTAATGTAGGCTATGTTCCCAGATTAAAATCTTGTCAACAAATGATGGTGATGTGCTGTGTGTGAAAGTAGACAGCAAGCTGTGCGCACAGTGAAATCACTATTTTGCTGTTCATATTTGACAATCGTATTAGTGGCACTGGGGAAACGGCTTTACCCTCACCCACCTGTGGCTGCATGGCGGAGGGATATCTGAATGAGGAAGGTGTTAATTCGGAGGCCTACGCACAGGGCTTAAGTCTACTCAGACTCTCGTATTTCTCTACTTTTAATGTGTTTTTTTCCCCCAAGAATTTGAACCTGTCATTTTTCAGAATAATATTTCTATTATCAGTCTGTTTAACCCTTAATGGTCTGCTCAGTCGAGCTGTATCATTTCTCTGTGATGTTTTTCCTTGCTGTGCCAGTTAAAGGGTTGAAACACTCCTTCGTCCAGAATCTTTATTCATGCCATTCATATGGTTATTGTACTTCTGGAGTTCTGATCACATAAATGTAAACGTTGCTGCCACTTTAAACCTATTTAGAAATGTATATTATTGGAATTCTAAATGTGGATGCAGCAAGTGACTCCGCAGTGTGATGGAGTGTGCTTGTGGCTGTTGACTTTTGTTGGAATGTGCGAACAAAATATGCAGGAGTCCTGTGAGGAAGGCTAAGTGAGCTGTTCCATGTTTGATTCTCCCATTCGCATTGTTTACCCATTGCTTCCTGAAAATGTGTACCCTGTTAATGGGCTTTTAATGCTGAGGTTTTAATGTATATATTAAAAATGACCACACGCAAATAGGGTCAGCTACGTGTACACTCACCTGAGTCTTCAAAATATCTAATTAAGGAAAAGTGACCTTTGTAAGCAGATAGACCATACAACTACTGACTTTTATATGTTATTTCATTTGGATACAAATCAGATATAAAGTAGAATATTTTCCTAATGTTATTCAAATGCACTGTGGATGAGATTTTGATGTTCAATTCAATGTTCTGTTGTATTTTATGTTTACCGGATACACGATAAACTGGAATCCTGACGTATACAGTGCTCTGTAAATACCACTTCCTCTAGAGTACCTGTAGCTAGCATGCCTTTATAACTTTTTTTCATAAGCTATATGTAGCTGGAATGGACTGGCATTTTAGCAAGTTAAACAAATGTTTTAAAAATCAAATATGAAATTAGGCCACTTTTAGATGATTTTGAAAAAAATAAAAATAAAGTACTGGCTTTGTAGTTCTAGTGTTTCTTTGACACATCGTCAACACAGATCACTGTTCAGATCAACTTCAGCAAATTCTGTTGGATTTCGGGCTAAACAAGGTTGCCACCTGCTGGTAAGTATTAAAAAGGACATGAAACGGTTCCCATCTAATTATTCAAACAGCAGTTCCTCACACCCCCGTCTTGGGGGACTGTGACAGTACTTAATTCACAACCAAGAGCTATTGTTTCTATGTGATTTGTATTACACACTTTCTTGCAAGATAAACAGTAGCATGTTATGTGAAAAGGCACATAGCCTTATTCAGGTTTATATCTTGAGCTAAACATCGTACTTGTGTGCCTTCATTGGCTAGTTTGAGATTGGCTTCCTGATAGGGTTGCTGGCAAGTAAGCATTTACATTTGGGTCAAGTGACAAATTCTTCAGTACTATGCACACTAAAATAATTAGCTGAAAAGGGCTGAGTAAACTCTGGGTATTTGTGGGGGAGGGACTGTCCACAAGACCGTTAAGCAGGCTGTTTCTTTATATCTGAGCAAAACAAGAAGCATCAAAGCTTGTCGAATCTAACCTGTACAAGTACGGGTCACACAAGTGCTGTGGCATTGAAATTCTCCAGAAAACAGCCCTGGTGTCTGCACTCTGACAACCAAATAATGATACATTTGTAAGTAGACGTTTTTAATGTTTTTTGCTTTGAGAAAAAATAAGTCACATACAGCAGACTTGGACCACACTTCACATTTTACATCAACTACTTTGTTTTCCTTATGGATAAGCCAGAAGCTCAGCTGGAACGGCTCTAAAAAACAGAAAGTGAGACGATGCCTCCTCTAACACTATTTACAAAGAGGCCTCTTGTGCTGAATGGTTCATTCATTCACATGACTTCACTCTTTATTCTCCACAACAGACCTCGGTCAACATTTGGACACGTGAAGTGCATTTTCCCCCCTCCAGCACAATCTCTTGAAATCTGCATAATCTAGTGACAGAAACAGTCAGGATGAATCAAATTAGAAATGTGTGAACGCTTTACGGTGCCTTAAAGGGTGACCCAATTTGTTTTGTCCCCCTTGGGAGTCCAACAGCGGAACAAGCCCAGTTTCTCAAAGCAACATACCGATAACTGTTCAAGAGAACAGGTACAGAAAGTCTTTGCAGAGGAACACCACACAGGTCTAGAGTTACATAGCACTTTCATTACTGTGCTAAATGGGAATTGTGCATGCCAAATTCATACATGACAACAGGGATGGAAAAAGCACTGCCAATGTAAAAAGAGTCATTCCAGGTTTCACAAAATGGCTGCCTCTAGCTGGTGGACTCCAGTACATATGCCAACTTGCTTCCAGTAAGACCAGAAACAGTTCAGACTGCTAGTCGTCACCTTTGTGATGTTCACTTGGATGATTACTGCAATCAGAAACAAAATATTCACAGTGGGACCTAAACTACTCAACACAAATAGATGGAATTGCAAACACCCAAAAAAGTGTATTACCTTCCATCACCCGTTCCAAAAAATATTTAATCTTGTCCTTTTTTCTCAAAAATTCTTTAATGTATTAAAGGCACTGTTAACATCTATATCTGACTGTAGGTGTAGCACCCTTTGCTTTTGGAATAAGCAGGTACATCCTCTCCTGTGCTGTTATCTCATCCAACCTCCACGGTTCATACCTGCCCCAGGGGGCAGGCCGGGGGGCAGGGGCGGGGGGACCTGCGGCTGGCCCCCGGGAGGGCCCGGCGGGGGCGGGTAGCTGGCAGGGGGCATGCCCATGCCCGGGGGCGGCACGCCGTGACCTGGGGGCATGTGCGTCGGGGGCGGGTAGCTGTGGTTGTAGCCGGGCGGCGGGTAGGCGGGGGAGGGGGGAGGGAGGTTGGGCGGGGGGTAAGAAGCAGAAGGCGGGGGGACGGGGGGTGGAGGGTTGGGCGGGTACACGTGGGGGTGGTACTGCATGGGCGGCACGTAGGAGGGGGGCATGCTGCTGTAGGAGGGGCCCTCGGTCTTCATCATGGTCTGCAGGCTCTGGTAGCCCTCCCCGGACATGTAGGAGCTGGAGGTGGGGATGCCCATGATGTAGCTGGAGGGCGGCGGGGGTGGGGGGCGGTGGGGCAGCGGCGGGGGCTGGTGCACGGGGGCCGCGTGGGGCGGAGGTGGCACCGGTCCCTTGGGCACCTCCGCGGCATCTCCCGGCCTCGACAGCTCCGCCTCTACGGGTGGGGCTGACACAGTGGGCGGGGGCTTGCGATCTGCGAGCAAAGATCATGTTACGGTCAAACGCATGCAAAAAAAAAAAAAAAAAAAAAAGGTTTCAGCTCTTCCACATGCAACACCCATCCGCTACATCAATCTTGCACCCAGACAGATCACAACACAAAGCTGTCTACTGTACTGGTTACTCTAAGAACTGTCTTAATGCGCTAAGGCAATAATCAGATTTGCCTGAAAGGTCAGTAGCCGTGCAATCCATTGTGCAGTTATGCAATGTATCACTCTGCAGTCCAACTCTGGGTCATATTTCTGAGTTTTAAAGGCAATGCGACCAGCTGCTGCTATAAAACACTGTGTGGATACTTCGTCAGAGAAGTAATTCTCTGGAAAATGACAATGCTGTACAGTAAGCACAGTTCTCGGAATACAGAGAATGGAAGAGAAAGGATTATAAGATATGGCTTCCAATGGGCATTTGCAAATTCATCAGCATGTTCACGGGATAAAGTATGAATTCAAAAAATAATAGTTTTCAAAAATACAAAGGAAGTTCAATTAGAGATAGTACAGCAAAATACCCTACATTCTTACAGGGGAGTTGGTAAACATATTATCAATTAAACTATTTACTATTAACGCAAATTCAGGAAGTAACAGGTATATTTGCACCAGGACTTGTTGCAAGGCAGTTTTACTTTTTAAAAGATCAGTGCATCATGTTCCCCGCTATAAGCAGTGTGGGTGAAAGGCATGGATTGATACATCTCCAGGGTAAACTCACCAGGAGGGGGCTGTGCTGGGGGAAGCGGGGGCATCGGACTCTCCAGACGAGGGATTTTGGAGCCAACTTGTTCTGCAAAAGTAAACAAACCAATCCCTACTTTAAAAAAAATGTATGAATACAAATCAATAACAAGAAAACAAATACAGATACTTCTTTAATTCACTGAACTGATTAACTGTCTATAATGGTAACATGACACCAATTTTACTGAAACGAAATGGTAATATTACCTGATGCCTTGGGTTCTTCTTTAGGAGAGGTGGCCTAGTGACAAAAATAACATCAGAAATAACAAACTCTGTTTGAGAACAGCTGGTATAAGAACCAAAGTCTTTCAGTGTGGCTGCATCTGTATCTCAGAGATTTCTTATGGTGGATGAGATTTCATGATTCTCCCACAGTAATAATAATTTTAAAAAACCTTAAAAATTTGAAGGCTTCTGTTGGCTTAATTTTTTGTATAGTGTCCTACATTTTTGTATAGCACGGAAAACCCCTCAGTTGCAGGTCACCACACTACCTTCATTTTCACTTGCAAGAGGCAAGACCTCAATATCAGGATTTAAGAAAAAGAGAGGTAAATTACTCAAATATTAATTAGCCAACAATTATAAAATACCCTTTCTGGCTAGCAAGCAAGCTAACTGGCGTTTAAAGGTCATCTTTGCTCCTTTTACAGTCCACAAACCTACAATCAGTCAAAACCATGCATGTGTAGAGATCACTAATCCTTATATTATAAGGATGCGCAGATCTAAATTAGCATGATCCCTAAATTGACTGGAATTATCTCAATATCACAGGATCTGTGCAGTCCCTGATGTGAACTGACAACTGAACATACAGCCTGAAAATCAGTCAGCGGTACTGAAAAAGCACATGGTCATGTGATCTGTGAGGAGCCATTACAAAAAGGGGGAGGAGCCACTTCGAACCAGACGATGCTGCTGTCCACTTACATGGGGCCGCTTCAGCTGGCGTGGAGGGCTGGTCTGTGGAGAGGTCTTCTTGGGGGCAGGGGGGAGGGGTGGGGCCTGGGCCTGCTGTTGGGCCAGGGCTATGGCCTGCAGCTGCTGCGGAGTGGGGATGGCCTTCTCTTTCTCTGACAGCTGGGGTTGCTGGGGGATCTGCTGTTTGCCCTGTGAGTACAGGTCCAGGATCTGGTGGCAGATGTCTATGGTACACAACAATGTGCCAGGTTACCCGACAGCAGACCTATGTGACTATCTATGAAAGCTTATCAGGCAATACAAGGAAAATACTTGAGAGAGTAAACCCATGGACACTTGCACTTAATAAAATAAAACCAAATACATACACCAATTTGGGAGGTGTTTGCATGCATGCATGGCTTTATTAGCTCAAATCTAAGTTCATATAATTAATTTTTTATCCAAGTACTAGTGTCACGAGCGTCTGAACACAAGCATATTTAATCTCCACATCTCGAAAGCTTTCAGCACCTTCCAGCAGCTCCACCGGGACGTCCTGGACAAACTGCTCCCACCAGCGGCGGGACGACTGTTTGGAGGTCCACTCCTGGATGTCGAACTTGCAGAGGCGCCCGGCAAGGTACATGACGGCTACGGCAATGATCTCTGACTCCCACTGCAGCGACAGCATGGTGCACAAGCTGTGCAGAGACAGAGATAGGTCTGAGCCTTATGCTGCAGGGACTTGGGATACGCATCGTTCTCAGGACAAAAAAAAAATCACACAGTGCATCGTGCACATCAGGTCAGAAAACCAGCCCAACAGTATCTCTCACATACCTGTCATTTACAAAAGTCCAAGCCATCTGCAACAGCTTCTGCACTTTATTCTTGTCACCTGAAAGAGATGAAGCCATGTTTATAAGAGGATTCCTACGAGTCGCTGTCCATAAATGACTATGAATTACATGACCGCACAAGTTAAAAAGTCACTATACAAACCTTTCAGCTGCTTGACATAGCGAAGGAGAAATTGGTATGGATGCTCCACTTGCAAATCAAACTTTATTGTCTGCAATAATATTCTTTCCAGCACCATGACCTCTTCCTGGTGTAATAAAGTGGCACAGAAAATACTTAATAGCACCACTTAAAAGCCAAATCCCCAAAGTAAAAATGATTTTTTTTAAATCTTAGAATTTCTTATGACCACATAACTGTCAAAGTGATGCAAATGTTATTTTAAAATTTTATTTATTTATTTACAACAGATGCAGTACCTCACCTTAGGGTCATCCCCAAACTGTGCAAACTGCACGTCATTCAATAAACTGCGAGCTGTTTTTATGATGTCTTTACATTTCTTCGGGGTCTCCTCCACTTTGCCAGCAAGGAACAGACAGCACGCCCCAGTGACCTGCAAGCAATATGCACCAGTTGAATTATTGACATTTACAAGCAAACACTCCCTGAATTTATTGGCAATAGAACTAGTTCATCCAGCTGCACTGACAATTAAATGTCAATAGAGTCTGCAAAGATTTAATCCTATACCATGAAACTTACATATCTGGGGAACTGCTTAAATGAGTGAAACATATAGAAACGATGGAAATAGACGATTCCAGTTGCCAAAGTGTCATAGTGCCTGAGAATGTGTTAAGGGCAAAAATGAAATTAACATGCTACCTCTTCTCTTACTACGTAACTATGTTGAAATAACTGCTAGCCACGTATAATTTTAACATACAGAGTTAACATGTTTATGTTATGTCAACAATTGAGAGCGATTTGAAGGCACACGAAGTGTAGGAAAATATGGACTACAAAATGTAGTCAAACTAATCGAAGAGCGAAAAAGTAAAGAGGATTCAAATGGGATCCGTGGAAAAGGATACAAGCCCAGGCGCGTCCCAACGTCAAAAATGAACCGGGCTCCCTCGCGCCTGTATCTGGCCTCAGTCGCAGGATCGAGACCCTCCGACTGAGAGGGCGTATGCGCCAAGTCCTTCTTGTCCCAATACCAACATGGCTTTATGTGGTCCAGGCTTGCAGTCGGATTACCAGGAGTTGAATTCTCCTTGTTTTCCTTCATTTATTGAAGTAGCCAGTCAATCAGCCAGCTAGCTAACAACTTCAAAAGTTGGATAACAGCCAGCCGTAAAATCACCTGTCTTGGCTAGGTAGGGGGAAATGATAAAACAGAGTTTCTTCCAAACATAAACAAAGTCAATTTATTACCCAAAGATACTCACGCAGTCATTTCTAGCACTACCTTAAAGGAGACTACAATGCAGGTCGTAAGTCATATACATATACAATGCATGCACTTCGAGAAATCGGTGTGAGGATTGGCAACAAGTTGTCTCTTACGACCTTACTGTTGATGGCGATAACCAACTACAACCCTTAACGTAGCAGTAATACAGTTAGCTAACCAGCGTGAATTCGTCTCATTTAACTTTGCACAACATTTTAATTAATCATCTAGTCAGCGATCTTACGTACGATTCCCGGTAAGAATTGCAGTAGCTTGTCCTACTGTATTGCTATAATTGGGTTTAGTTAACTAAGTTCGCCATCAATAAGTTAGCGCAGCTATCTGAACTTTTCGATACCTAGCACGAGTTAATTCAGTGTTAGTATGAAGGGATCTAAACATACCTTGTTCCAGACGATACCAATACAATTGTTCAAATATGATGATGATGAGACGGCGACAATTCTGATTATTCTTTTCCCGTGCTTTAATTTAAGAAAAACCGCTACTCCTTCTCACAGGGGGCTGCCATGTTTTATTTAACCAACATTCAAGCGTCATCTAACCTCGCCTCAAGCCTGTTGCTCTTTTTTAATCACCCGATTGGCGTATAGATTAACCAATAATAATGTTCGGATCACAGCCTTTTTAGGAAATGTTGTGTCCCCAAAGTAAACCGCCAATCATAGGACACAGAGGGTAGGCTTGGCTGAATGCTGTTGCGCAGTCAAACTTGTTGTGATTTGCAAAAGTCAAATGGACGTGTACAATTGACCTATAAAATCCAAAAGAGCTGAGCGAAAGTAGCAATTTAGACCAATCAACGTAAAGAAGATGCATACATATACATATTGTTGATTGAAGGGTTCTGTAAACCTATTGCAAAGCAAATTAACCGGGCCGTACCTTATTCTGCCAATGACAGATTAAATGCGACTCTGTACATATGACGATGGAAAGCCTAGATCTGCCAATTATTGCCACGGAAAACCGTATTGCGGGCGTGGTTTGGTAGTACTGAAGGAAGTTAGGCTGCATTCTCCGAGCTTGTGGGTGAAGAGGATTGAATTCCAGGCTGACAGGAGGAGCTGTTGCAGTCAATTCAATTCAATTGGAAGGTAGTTAGCATGCGAATAATACTGAATAACACTTCAACATAACACATACACACGCCTTTTTATAACTGTTGTTCTAGTATAAATTTATGTCAATTGCATTCTTTGTTGCAGCACAGCATAGTTTTAATGTCGCGTGCATAATTGCGAACTAGCTAGGTAGGGTAGCTAACGTTCGCAGTCAGGCTAGCCAGTTAGTTGACGTTCACCCAGCCAGCAGCAAGTCGCCCTCCGCCCAAAAGTTTATTGGCTAGAAAGCGAAATGCTTGGTCTACAAGATTGTCATATTCTTTCAAGTATTAAATCGCATTTCGCTTTCATAAATGGGTGACATCAAAATGAATGAGGATGACACTACCGTCCGCGCTAGTTTTCTGGCTAGCAAGCAAATCTGGCTGTCTAGTAGAATAGAAAGCTAAATTAGCTGGTTTCTCAGATTAGACGTGATTTTATTGCTTGCAAATTGCTCACCCCCGGGTAATCAGCTGCTGCGCAAGCAAATGTGCTTGGACGCATGTAACGTTAGTTTGTTTACAGTCGATAGTTAGCTGTTGCGACCTAGTCTAGCTAGCTAGCTAGCTTTCTGTATAGAATGTCTTATTTGGGATTGAGCTAACGTGTACTAATGCTATGTCGTTGACTTAATTAAGGAAGTAGTAGAAGGGTGGCACTAGCTGGATAAATGGATGTTTGCGATAGAAACGTTTAATTACGTTGATAGCTAGCTAGGTCCCCCCCCCCCCAACATACTAGTGCACGCGGTTGATGGTAGCGATATTGAAATTGACAAAGTTCATTGACCTATAGCTAGGAGCTGTAGTGAATTTATTGTCGGACAAGATATATTACCATTGCTTCTGAAGTTTGCTACGAGATGGCCAGCTAGCTAACATTAGTGTCGACTGTTCTATATGCTTTACTAGGGAGCTTGATCATTATTGGGGACAGATATTGCTGTTTTATTGTCGTCAGTATATCTAGCTAGCATCTGTAATACTGCTTGTTTATAGCCTGGTTTATTAGCCGTATGTCATACGTAGATTGCTGGCGATAAATCGCAAATAGAAATACTTCATTTGATAACTTTTCTTAAACGTAATAAAGTTAACAATTAAATATTTTTGATGGACCGGTAGGGTTTGTCCTCCATTTTGCCTTAGCTAACTAGAGCTTATTCAACCATTTGTGTCACTTAGCAAATGAGTGTTGGGCATGCTAACCACAAGTCAGAGTTTAGGATTACTTTTTGCCTCGCAGCCTAATGGTGCATACTTCGTTTCAGCGGTTGATGCATTGGCTGCTTCTTGGCAGCGTCTCAAAGAGCGTGTCGGTAAGGGTGAAGTATAGCCCTCCTTTGTGGACGAAGCTATTGAAACGACTGGAGGCTTGTGCGTCTGACTGGAGAGTGGCAGTCATTTTAGAAGAGAGGAACTTCATGTTTTGTTTGAAAAAAAGCGGCTTTTTTAAACACGAGCCTTGTTCTCATAAACGCACAGTGGTTTTGATAAAGGCTCTGAGTGTATGATTTATTTCTGGTCTCTTATATTTTGCTTTAGCTGTCACAGAATTGACCCATAACTTGTCATTTTGACGCGTCGGAAGAATTGTTAGGTTTACCATCTGTGGTCAATTTCATAGACACCCATGCAGCTGTCTTGGTAACATGTGTTAAAGCAATCAGGTAACAGGTCTGGAGACAGCACAACCTGAGCAGGAACTTAAGAGAAGCTGACACTTGTTGACTCAAATTGGAAGAATTTTCCCCACATACTTTACAATGTTTCATTCATAGAAAAGCTCCCATACTGCTTGTTTAGTGCTATCAACATTTATAAAATCATCAGCAGAATAAGTTCAAAATGGCATGTAAAAAGAGTGAAGTGTAGGTGTGAAGTTTGCTTATTGTTGAGCAACTCTATCCATCCCTTACTTTAGATTGTAGGCTATCCCTTTTCTGTTATTTGACTCTTGATCACCAGTCACAACATCACCGCAGGACTGTGTATGTGTGTATGGCAGGGTGCTTGTGATCAATTTAACCCTATTTCTTACAGAAGCATGAGTGGTTGAGGATATTGAGGGAAAGTTATCACTCAGAGATAACACTCGCTTATTTGATGAGTGATGCGTGATTATGAGTTATACTGGCATTGTCAGCCAATCTCTGCTGTCATTTTGAGATTTGAATACTTTATGTTAATGCTTTTTCTCATGTTTACTATCACCTACTGGATAAAAGCATTTGCTTTATGGATGAAGCCCATAGATTGAATAGGCTAGTGTATTGTTCAGCCTTTATTACCTGCATGTAATAAAACACAATTTAAACAGTGATATAATGATTGTGACTGTCTGCTGTTGCCATGGTAACTCAGTGCATTCTTTTATATAATTGAGGCATCCCTGATTTTTGCACTTGGGTTTGCATTGTAAGGTGCTCTGGATAAGAGTGTTTGCTAAATGCTAGTAAAGTAAAGTGCATTTGCAGAGCTTTCTTGATGGTGTGGGATGGTCAGTTTGCACAAAGTGCATGCTTTTGTGACCAGATTATGCCAAGAGTTGACAGTTTTGCATCTCAGAATTGCACTGTACAGCATTTAATCCTGATTACTGACCTACGCTGAATTTGAAAGGGCTGTTTCGGATATAACCTCGTAGCTACTGATGAGACCTGGTCATGAAGTATGTTTAAAATAGTCTGAATACAGTACTTTGTTTCTTGTGAAATTGTACAGATGCCCCATGATTTCATTATAATCAATTTCTGTTAAGGAAACTGGTTGAGTTCTTACAGCAAGTATTGTGTTTGGAGCACAGATTTTGGAGGAAAAGAAATTCAGTGATTCATGCAAGCCTGAAATTCTGCCAGTTCTGAGTTTCCTGTCATTTGACAGGAGTTGTGTATACACAGTGATTAGAGGCTGACTAAGGGGGTCTGTATTTCCAAGTATAGGCCTTTTAAACTGCTGTTGCACTGTGTAGTGCGCCCCCTAGTGAATACTGTGTATAATGTGTATAATGTTTGAGTTGATCTTGGAATACTGTAGTGTACATTTTTTAAGATTTTGCTCCTTTTTCATGCAGCAATCCTGATCACTGTCCAGCCCAAACATGGGAAAGAAGAGCAGAGTCAAGACCCAGAAATCGGGGACAGGGGCCACGGCAGTGGTGTCCCCCAAAGAGATGATGAACCTGATCTCTGAGCTGCTATCGAGTAAGCACTTTTCATGCAGTTTCAGTCGAGAACGGTTTGAGCGCCTGTTCTGTTATTCCATGCACATTGTGTAAGTTCCATATTAATAATAAATGCCACGTTATCATTGTGCTTTTGGATCGGTCTGAAACTTTCAACGGCGGCAGGTTATTTTGGAGTGGTGGCCCACTAGCGGTTGCTTTCCTTTGAGCCCTCTTCCTCTGGGACAGCGTCATATTTCCTGTAGCAGTGTGGACAGTTCTGCCGGAGGTGTATTTTTCTGGGCTCGGGAACTGTGGAAAATGTGGGGCAGCCTTGCTTGACACCCCACATCGCTTGATTATTATTATTATTTTTTTCCCTTTTCCCAGAATGCAGCAGTGCAGCCCCATCTCCAGGGAAGGAGTGGGAGGAGTACGTGCAGATCCGAGGCCTGGTGGAGAAGATTAGGAAAAAACAGAAAGGTGCACTGTATCTTCAGTAAAACGCACACGCTGCACCACTTATTGCTTGTGTAATACCTGCTCCACCGCCTGCTCCTTTTTTTTTACTTCACAAAGAGTTCACTGCATACCACATGGTGGAAATGACTATGATCTGTGTGTACTTTAAGCATTGCTATGAGCTACTGTACGGTACTTCCTGGGAGTAACCGGTAAGTTGAGAGAGGTGGGAGGCTGTTGGCTCATATTACCGCGCGTCACGTTCGCAGGTTTGTCTGTCACGTTCGACGGGACGAGAGAGGACTTCTTCCCGGAGCTGATGGCGTGGGCTGCAAAGAACGGGGCGTCGTGCGAGGGCTTCGAAATCGCGGACTTCGCGGAGGAGGGCTACGGCCTTAAGGCCTCCAGAGACATTAAGGTCTGTGTGCCTCTCTCAGCCACTGCCCTGTTGTGCAAGCGATCGTATGAAACGCATTGTCATCCTCCAGAGCCAGCCATGTGTACCACAGCTGAGGGCTAAAAGGAGCTCTGCTGGAGTGCTTTGACTGATATGAAGGAATAGCTGTGTCATCAGCTGGTAATACACATTTGTGGCAGGTTTTCATTTGGTCAATGTGAAAGTGTGGAAAGAGAACTGTAAATCAAGGGTTTATTTCTGCCTCAGAAGTGTGTGTGTGTGTGTGTGCGCGCACGTGCGTGTTTGTGTGTGCGTGCCTGCCTGTGTGTGCCTGCTTGTGTATGTATGTGTGCTTGTGTGTTTGTGTGTGTGTGTGCGCATGCATGTTTGTGTGTGCGTGCCTGCGTGTGTATGTATGTGCGCTTGTGTGTGTGTGTTTGCATGCACACATGCAGAGCCTGCCCTGAAGGATCTGTCCCTTTTCACAGGCAGATGAGTTATTTCTGTGGATCCCCAGGAAAATGCTGATGACCGTAGAATCCGCCAAGAACTCGGTCCTCGGTGAGTGCGCGTGAATAATAAGCAGCTGGAGTCGGCATGACCCCCCCACAGGTTTATTTTTACCCCCCCGGCTTTTCTTCCTCCGCTTGCGGGAGGTACTGTTATCTGTTTCTGTGAAGTCCGGCAGAACTGAAGAACCTTCCGGAGGGTTCCGCTCTCGCTCTTGAATTCAGGCCCAGGGCCCGGGCCCGGTCTCGGTGAATCAGGCGCAAGGGCCAGACAGAGCATCCGAGAGAGCTTTAGCAGCATAACAGGCTTTTAAAACGCGGCTGTATGTTGTTGCATGCTCGCCGTTAAGGCAAACGAAATGAGATTGAATTGACTTAAGAGGGTTAGACTGACTCCCCGTGCCGTCTCCCCAGGCCCGCTCTACAGCCAGGACCGGATCCTGCAGGCCATGGGCAACGTGACGCTGGCCTTCCACCTGCTGTGCGAGCGGGCCGACCCCGCCTCCTTCTGGCTGCCCTACATCCAGACGCTGCCCGGCGAGTACGACACGCCGCTCTACTACGAGGAGGACGAGGTGCAGCACCTGCAGTCCACTCAGGCCATCCAGGACGTCTTCAGCCAGTACAAGAACACCGCGCGCCAGTACGCCTACTTCTACAAAGTCATACAGGTGCGCCCGCTCGCTGCCCGTACCTCAGGACCGCCGCCGTGTCCCCCCCCCCTCCCCTGGAGGCCAATCGGGTCGCGCAGCCCTGGTCCGCGGTTCGGGGGATATCTACAGGGTGCGCGGACGGGTCACGATGCCCCTATGTGAGTTAATGCGAAATGGGCGCTAGTTGTGGCTAATGAAGCAGAGTAAACAGATTCTGATGATTCACTGGAGCATAATGCGGAACACAAGCTATTAGGACAGCTCATCTTTGCATGCAAAATGAAATCCATATGTGTGTGTGCGTGGGTGGCGTGGTGGTGCAGGCAATAGCACGGTCGCTTCACAGGGAGAAAATGGAGACTCAAAATTGCCCATAGGTATGAGAGTGTGAGTGAATGGCCTGTGGGCCTGGCCATGGATTGGCGACCTGTCCAGGGTGTATTCCTGCCTCCTGCCCAATGCATGCTGGGATAAGCTCCGGCTCCCCCTGTGATCGTGGCTGGGAATAAGCAGTTTAGAAAGTGGACGGTTTGGATGTGTGCAAGTTTGTTGTGTGTGTTTGTTTTGGAAGGCATGTGTACATGATGCTGAAATTGCAGTTGGATTCATGCAGAAGGGACTGAGAGTTTTAGGAGAGGTAACTTACACTTTTGAATGGTACCTCTGTACACACTAATATGAATATACTGGATGTCCAGTACACACACACACACACACACACACACGCGCATTATTTTTAACTTTGGGAATTGCACATTAAATTACACATCAGAATTAATGGTAAATTATTAATTTATAAAGTAATACATCATTTAGGCTTAGATAATATAATCTTTGGATCCTTGTGAGGTGTGTATTATTGCTACTGAATGCCCAGTTTGTATTTGTTGCTATTTTAAGTCATTCTTGATTGTTGCTAAGACATTTGAGATTTGCTGCTATGTGAAGCAATGCTTCATCCTGCTGTTTACAATAACGCATGCGGTTTGCTTTTTCAACAAATGCTCCAAATATCTTTCTTCTTCTCTGAATACTAGTGTTAGTAGTAAAGTTTAGTCGTGTTTCTGGAATATTCCAGCACTCATTTTAAGAATGAACCAAAAATAACAAAAATGAACATTCCAGAGTACTTTCCTTAACGTAGCCCGTATAAGATTTCCAGCGGGCGCAATGCTAAGTGGCACCATGCTGAACATGGGCTCACTTCTGAGGTATTATATATTATGCTATTTATCAATGAGTTGGTTAGCAGGTTGCCAGTGTTCTCCCAAACAGTCCTGTAAACATACACACGTACCATTCAGTTGAATTATTTTTTGTGTGTACAAGACGGTTTTTGAACAGTATTTGATATATGTTTGTATATCTGGGCAAGGCTTATAGTGAAGGCATATGAAGTCCATATCAGCGTTGAAACACAGTTCTGGCTGGGTTTCTAGCCCAGGTCTTCCAGTGGCCTTTGGCCAGAGGATCTACCAGTTGTTTTGCTCCAGTTAAAGAGGCGGCGTCTGTGGGATCTGGCATGTGCGTGTTGCCCCTCCAAGCAAACGGAGGATGGTGATCCAGTATGCATATTCGGATGGAAGTCTATCTCTCTGTACTGCGTGTACACGCATTAGGATCATACTCCCTTCATTAAATATGGACATCCTGTTTATTTGGCGGAATATTTATTTGCATATTTTTTCTTTCTTCATTTTTAATCCTCTGTGGATTAAGCAGTGCTGTTATTCACTTAACTGGATTGATTTGATACTTTGCCAGATCCCAGCATTTGACGTTTGTGCTTTTTTAAAGTAAACATGCGGTGGAATTTACTGACTGCAGAAATCTGCGGAAAGCGTGCTTTTCTTTTTCCAGTCATCCAGAGACATTTTGTACTTGGGCTGCTGCAGCAGGGAGTGTGCATGTTTGGCACAGTGACATCAGGGCCAGGGGCAGCAGCTACAGCAGGGAGTGTGCATGTTTGGCACAGTGACATCAGGGCCACAGGCAGCAGCTACAGCAGGGAGTGTGCATGTTTGGCACAGTGGCATCAGGGCCACAGGCAGCAGCTACAGCAGGGAGTGTGCATGTTTGGCACAGTGACATCAGGGCCACAGGCAGCAGCTACAGCAGGGAGTGTGCATGTTTGGCACACTGGCATCAGGGCCACAGGCAGCAGCTACAGCAGGGAGTGTGCATGTTTGGCACAGTGACATGAGGGCCACAGGCAGCAGCTGCAGCAGGGAGTGTGCATGTTTGGCACAGTGACATCAGGGCCACAGGCAGCAGCTGCAGCAGGGAGTGTGCATGTTTGGCACAGTGACATCAGGGCCAGGGGCAGCAGCTACAGCAGGGAGTGTGCATGTTTGGCACAGTGACATCAGGGCCAGGGGCAGCAGCTACAGCAGGGAGTGTGCATGTTTGGCACAGTGACATCAGGGCCAGGGGCAGCAGCTACAGCAGGGAGTGTGCATGTTTGGCACAGTGACATCAGGGCCAGGGGCAGCAGCTACAGCAGGGAGTGTGCATGTTTGGCACAGTGGCATCAGGGCCACAGGCAGCAGCTACAGCAGGGAGTGTGCATGTTTGGCACAGTGACATCAGGGCCACAGGCAGCAGCTACAGCAGGGAGTGTGCATGTTTGGCACAGTGACATCAGGGCCACAGGCAGCAGCTGCAGCAGGGAGTGTGCATGTTTGGCACAGTGACATCAGGGCCAGGGGCAGCAGCTACAGCAGGGAGTGTGCATGTTTGGCACAGTGACATCAGAGCCAGGGGCAGCAGCTACAGCAGGGAGTGTGCATGTTTGGCACAGTGACATCAGGGCCAGGGGCAGCAGCTACAGCAGGGAGTGTGCATGTTTGGCACAGTGACATCAGGGCCAGGGGCAGCAGCTACAGCAGGGAGTGTGCATGTTTGGCACAGTGGCATCAGGGCCACAGGCAGCAGCTACAGCAGGGAGTGTGCATGTTTGGCACACTGGCATCAGGGCCACAGGCAGCAGCTACAGCAGGGAGTGTGCATGTTTGGCACAGTGACATCAGGGCCAGGGGCAGCAGCTACAGCAGGGAGTGTGCATGTTTGGCACACTGGCATCAGGGCCACAGGCAGCAGCTACAGCAGGGAGTGTGCATGTTTGGCACAGTGACATCAGGGCCAGGGGCAGCAACCTTTGTGTCTTCTCGTGATCCCGGCCTCTGAAGCTGTGTGGACATTCACACCCTTTACTGTGCCGTTTCCCTGCTTTTCTTACCCACTGGTTATCCTCATTCAGTTAAAATGGCTGCTTTGGTGTTTGTCTTTAGTAGAAGTGGCTTAGGCTGGGCTGGATTGCGTAACGTACTGCGGTTTGGCATGGTCATCCTCCTACCTCTCTGCCTGCCGAGGCCGTGCTCTCTTACCCGCAGTTACCAGGGTGACTGTTCACACGTGGTCTTAACCACGTATTGCACTCACGCTTGTATTGGACTGTTGTTGCTTTTGCATGCTTTTGAATTAGAATTTACAGTAATTGTTTTACTCATGTGTAGGCATAGAAGGTAATAAATGATTAATTTGAATCTCTTATTAATTACCTATTTAGTTAAGATCATGGGCTGTTGATGCCCATCATCACTCTTTCTACATACTTTGAGGCAGGAGTCAAAGCTTTTACTGCAAAAACACCTTCCTAGCCACGCTGCCATGTTTATACTGTAGTTATATTATACAATGGTAGTAAATGTTTTGTAGAGTTGGAGTTCTATTTTTTAAAGGTGAACTATTTACTTATATTTACTTACATGCATACATTTTACTGCAATTATTTTTTTTGCACAGATGTTTAGCAGTTGCTACTCTTTGCTGTTAAACTTTGGGCTGGTGTCTGCTTTTCTGACTCTTATGCAACAGAACATTTATAATAAAATATAAAACCGTATGGCTGTTCAGAATGCCTCCCCCCCCCCCCCCCCGCCCAAGATACGGTGCTCATTGTTCTGTGTACTTTTTCTTTGGAACTTTAAAACATGGCCTACTTGCCATTCTGTTTCATGCACATTCTACCTGCGAGGCTACTGCATGTGTGGATTGGGGTCATGTGTTCAGTGATATATTCTGTATCGTTTTATACAGATTGCTTTGTAGGAGATGTCGTATTTATGTAGGCCTGCTTCTTATAATTTTGGCACAGGGTATTCCTGTTTCCACTACCAGTACATTATTCAATGCATGCTGAAGTTGCTCGTGCAGGGTGTAGTGTATCCTGTGGGTCATAATATTTGGTTTTTGTGAATATGTGACCGGGGTGAAAAAAAAGAAATGGAGGTGAGCATTAATTATTAAATTTTTTATCCTCCTTTATGATGCCCTAGCGACCTCTTTAATAATTCCTCCCTACAACTCCACTTCATTTGTTTCAACAAAGGAACAAAAGAAAATATTTCTCCCAAGTTATGTGTACAATCTTTGTTGCTGTTTGTTTCTTTCATTAAATAACTGTCAATTAGAAATACGAACATTTGAAATTACTGTCAAGATAAGGCATCAAATATTTATCAGAATGGTAAAATTGTTCTGTGATATTTAATAGTTAATGCATTTGTCATTTTTTTTCTGCAGATATATTGACATGTTTTTCATTAAATGTTTGTTCATTTTCAGCTCAAGGTGTTTAAGAAATTAGAATGTACTTTATTGATTTTTTCTCATCTCTCCTCCTGTCTGTTTTTAATCAAAGGGTATTTTTTTTAATTTGAAGAAGCTGTCATTTTAAATGGTCTGTAGTTTTGTATTTTAATTTCCTTGCGTTAGTCTTGACGATTAGATTAAGAGACCCTTCCTGTCAGCGTATCAGTTGCTTCTGCTCCTTTGTTTAGTCCTGCCAGCATAATAGATTCCATTATGGCCCGTATACAATTACCTTCCTCCAAACGCTGCTGTGGGAATCCGTGGCACCGTTTAAGTTTTTGGGTCTGCTTGGCCTTCTCTCGTTTCTCCCGTATTTCAATATAAACGATTCAATTCGGTCGAAATACTCGCAATCCCGCCTCGTGAAATTAATTACCGTTCGCCCGCTCGTCTGAACCGCCAACGCCGTTCGTGTCAGCATTTCAAGTCTGAAAACGTCCAGTAGGTGGCAGAAGTGAGCTACAGTTCGAAGGCAGTCATTTAATTGGAAAGGAAGCTTATAAGCGCCTCCCTTTTTAAGCATATTCTGACTTTGGTGTATTGAAATTCTCAGCAGTGTGCAGCTGCGCTGGGCAGAACTGGCTTTTGAGCCACGGGGGCAAAGGCCAGTTCTGGCTGGGTTTCTAGCCCAGGTCTTCCAGTGGCCTTTGGCCAGAGGATCTACCTGTTGTTTTGCTCCAGTTAAAGAGGCGGTGTCTGTGGGATCTGGCATGTGCGTGTTGCCCCTCCGAGCAAACGGAGGATGGTGATCCAGTATGCGTATTCGGGCGGAGCTCTCTTGAGCCAGCGGTGAACCGGGGTGGGGTAATTGGGGTTGTACAGCGGGCGGGGCGTGTGGGCGGGCGGGCGATTGGGCGAGCTGAAGGCCCTCTCTCCGCCCCTCTCCCGCTCCTCAGGTTGCGAGCCGGTGTCACTGTAAATGACTAGCGTCAATGTCAGGCTCTGTGAGCCGGCCGCAGATGACCGGACTGGAAAATGAGCCTGTCGCATTGGCTCTGAATTGAATTGACCTGATTGCACCCGCCGTCCACGGCGAGCTGGGGAGAGTGACAAAAGCCCGGGCGCCCCGCTCCTGGAGCCCGGCCCCCCCGCCTGGAGCCCGGCCCCCCCGCCCGGCGCGCCGCGTCCTCAAACGCGCGCAGTTCCGATGCCACCCCGCCCACCGCGATGGCGATGGTGGAGCTGTGATTGACACAGGCGACGGGGAGCTTTGGCAGAACGCCAGGGTGGGGTGGGGTGGGGTGGGGTGGGGGGGGTCTCTCCAGATGATCCTCTCGGTGACCCCTGGAGGGCAGCGTATGCAGTATAACCCTGGTGTGCTGTATCCGCTGCCAGTGATGAGTAATTATTTACCTCTCCACAGTGGAGTAACACCCCCCCCTTTTAAAAACATTAAAAAAATATGTATATCTGGCTTGATATTTTTTTGCCATGTTGTTGTGTTCAGTTTTATTTTGTTAAAGGACAGCTGACACTGGGCACACCTAGGCCTGTGCTTATAATCACTGGAAAAGCTAAAGCAAAATCAGTTAAAAGGGCAACTGGAAATGGGAAAATTAAAGCTGTACTGCCCAGGTGCCTGCAGTGTGGAGTAGCACAGCTGTCGGCTGCGCCTGTGTGTGCGGCTGAATGGCGCTTTGAGCGTTGGGGACGGCCTCCTGAAGGCTAGCAGCCAGTTAGCCATCTTTGCACAGGCTGGCTTTAGCTGGCCTTAGCTGTGCGTGGGGGCTTTGTTTTCTAACTGATTTACAGGAGCAGTCCCCCCTCTCAGCCCGCTGGCTGTGCCAGTGCGCATTCCAGCACACCAGTGAATTCCAGTGAATTACCTTCCACTTGTGATTCTAATGCAGCCAGAGCTCTGCACTGCTCTCTCTGTCATGAAACCACGGCAACCCCCTCCCCAGCCTGAAACCGCACCATGCCCCCCCAACCCCATTCTAAAAACACATCTGCCTTGACCACCCCCCCCCCCCCAAACCCATCCAAGAAAATGCACAAGCTCCACCCTGTCCAGCAGTTGCTCCTTAAACTAGAGATACCCATACCCCCCTCCTGAAACCCCACCAGAGCCGCCACCCTCTCCCATTTTCGCTCCTTAAACTACTCTGGGAATATTGTCCCTCTCCCCTCTCCATCAACTGCACCTGGGTTACTGTTTCTCCTCTTCTGAAGTGACACCAGCCTCCTCTCCCTCCCCCACTCCCTCCCCCACTCCCATCCCCTATTTTCTTCACTTGTCTGACCAGGAGGGAGGACTAATGTCTACCCCCGTGCCTGATGGACTCCATCTGTATCATTAATGCATATTCTGCAGTGCTTTTGGGATCATTACTATTATTCCTGGATATGCTATAGGAGGTTGGCAGTAGGTGGAAAATGGAGAAAACCTCCATGTGCAAAAGATGATTACAGCTGTCAGTGGGGAGATGTTTGAGAAGTTAAGGCGATTTGTATTATTTTGGCCTCCATCAGAATTCTGCTCATGAATTTTCACAGCGATGTATGGTTTTGTAAAAAAAAAAAAAAGACGTGTTGGATGTGATTCCTATGCATGCACAGTACTCTTAAAGGTACATCGTCCCCGTTATCGCCAATCGGACGTTTGATATGGAGTTAACGGCCCCGTTTCTGCCTCTCCGCTCGGAAGCGGTACGGCATCGCGCTCAACCCCTGGAATTCCGAGGCCCGGGTTTCCGCTCGCCAGCTCGGCCCCGACGCTTATCTTTTAATGGCTGTCAGTCAGCGCTGGCGAGCGCCGCCGTCTTCGTCCGCTACCGTTTTTCTGGTTGGGCTGAATGAGACCGGTCTTCCGGAGAATAATTATCCCTCTCAGTAGTATTTAAGGTTGCCTCTTGGCGAACTTTTTCCCCCGCGCCATGAGCCGGTGAGCGGGAGAGGCGGGCCAGCTGTAATTAAATGGCGTTTTTTTCTCTGGGTTAGGTGAGGCAGTGTGAGGCGCGCGGCTGGTAGCCCGTGTGGCGGCGCGGTGCGGCGCTATCCCTCACTCCGCTGTGCGTATGAATCAGCGTCAGAGCCGGACCGTCTCTATTACCCGCGCCGCGCCCATCTCTTCTTCCAGGAGGGGGAGAAATATGATGTGACCACTCACTTACCTTTAGCACCGCCGCAGCCCCCCGCGCGCCCAACCCCCAGTCAGGCGGCAGGGAGAAAAGGAGGCGAAATCAATTCACATCCGAGAGATTGATTCAAGCGGAGAAGCGAAGGGGACTGGGACGACCGGCCATCGGGAGCCGGATCTGAGGCGGGCTTTTTATTCGCCGCTCCGCTCGCCCCCTTGTCTTGCGGAAAGAGCGTGCGCGCTAAGCCTCCGTCTCGCAGTTTGCCGTTAAAGAGATGGATGTGGAATTGAATCGTTTCTCGCGTTTTTAGAGACCATCAAATGCGGCGGGTAGTTGGGCATAAGAGTCAGTTCCTTCAAAATATCCGTCACAACAGATTTATGTCGCGAAAATTAAATTAGCTCGACGCACTACAACTATTATAATGTTATATCCTTTTTTTGTCTCGTGCTCTCATCAAAAACAAGACAAGGTGTCGGGGAACAAAAATGTAAACTCATTGTTGGCAATAGGCTTCCGTTCGGTGGCTGGTGAGGACCACATAAACATCAATAAAACACGTTCACCAAAGCGTCTATATCACTCTCCGATGGATTTATGGTGCAGTCTATTTTTACGACTCATTTTGCATGTTCAAGAAGGGGCTTCTGGAAGCAGAATTAGATCCTGGCGTGTTTTTTTTCTTTCTCTCTCTCCACCGGAACGGGAGTTTTTCCTGACACGCGGTGCAAATGAGCCCTTGGAGGGAGAGAGTCTGTGGCTTTAAATGTAGATTTCTGTGGCACCAGTGGCTCTCTGTCTCCCAAATTGATGAAGCAGATTTATGACGGCTGCTGGGCACAACAAATTAAGTTGACAGTGATGTATGGGAGGCTAATGCCATGATGATCCCAGTGTAGCACCACTGGACGCTCCCTGCTTCACTACGCTCTTGTTAGGATCTGTTAGGCAGCCAGATAATGAAATTCCAGTGACTGATTTTTTTCCCCTCTTTCTCTCTCTCTCTCTTTCTTTTTCCCTTCTCTCTCTTCTTTCTCCTCTTTTCCTTTCTTTTTTTCGGTGCGTTTCTCTCCTCTGCACCTTCAATCCCCAGACTCACCCGAACGCCAGCAAACTGCCCTTGAAGGATGCCTTTACCTTCGATGACTACAGGTTGGTGGTGTGGGTGGGAGAGGCGAAGGAGGGAGAGAAAAAGGAAAAAAAAAAAAAACGCCGCTCGGTTAAAATTGCCTCTTTAAATTAAGAGCGTAGATCGTAACCATGATTTAGAACTGCCACCCAAAATGGGCTTTTGTACTCATTGTTCTTTCATTAGCATGGCATTATCTTTGAGGGAATTATTCATTGTGGGTCTCCTTTTATCTCCCGGTTGTTAAATCTGATGTAAGCTTCTGCAAAATGAGAATAAAATCAGCTTTTGTGACCACAGAGACGTTGTGCGTGTTCTCACCCCCCCAGCCCCCCGGCTCTGAATATGTTTATCAGACCTGGCTTTGGAGGCGCCAGGCTCAAGCACAGGCCCGTGTTATTCCGCAGCCTGACTCCTCCATCTCTCCCTCTGCTTCCCAGGTGGGCCGTGTCCTCCGTAATGACCCGGCAGAACCAGATCCCCACCGAGGACGGGAGCCGGGTCACCCTGGCCCTCATCCCGCTCTGGGACATGTGTAACCACACCAACGGGCTGGTGAGCCCCCCCCCCCCACCCCGCACACACTCACACCTTCGGGCTCTACAACGTAGTCTGTTCAGTTTGCTCAGGTGCCATCTACTGCTATAATCCACAGCGGGCTTAGTCTTAGTGGATAGATTTTATGAAATGGGATGTTTTAAGGGGATGTTTGATAAATTCTGTTTTGCTATCTTTGAATTTAATTATTGTTAACCACACTCAGTTCTCTGTTAACTCTTACAGACTCCTGGCCTGTGTTTAAAGAATTCATTTATTGTAAAAGTACATATATATATTCATGTATTTTTGTTGTGAGGTGCACTCTGATATGCAGTCAGATTAGCCTTCAGACGCACCTCTGCCTTAATGGTGGTGATGGAGCTCCGAGACAGAGAATTAGAGTGGAGAATGTATTCCGTCTCGTCCTAACAGTTTTTCATGCGATTACACACATCTCAAGTGGCCTTTGTTTGAATTGAATTTATACTTCATAGTGCTGGGTGTTTGATTGCAACAGAACAATATATCACCTCCAGTAGGCTTCTTACATATGCACACGGAGAGCTTTTGCATCACGAAGTGAAATTTTATTTTAAAACCGCGAATAAAATCAAAGGGCTAGTCATTAAGAAGTTTAATGAAATGGCGTCCTGTGTATTCCCCCTGGCTTCGGTTTAATGAAATGAGTTGCAACTTCTTCAGATATTTTTCTTTGTTTATTGCTGTAATACATCCGTATATCCCTCTCCAAGGAGAAATTATAAGCAAATCTATGGGTTTATTTCATTTTCTTAATTTCAGCTCATTTGTAAAGTTTTTGCTAACTCAATTTTGGGATTCATATATATGGATATGGCCCTTAATTACACGAGATGCTAAAACAATATTTTTTTCAGTCACTTTCAGTTTGTTAGGTTTATTGTGCATTGCTTCCCTGGAGGCTATGTCATAAAGGCAAAAACCCAAACAATGGAGCCTAAAGATATTTAGTTCAGAAGAGAAATTAGTCTGTTATGTGGTTCAGTGTGGCCGTTTAATTTCGTTTGATGTAAAATTTGCACAAAATTGATCTAAAGTAAGTCTAACTCTCTTTGCAATTTTGGAGTATGAGATTGGAGGATTCCTGAATAACACAGCAGTTTTTGAAAGCTAAGAGCAACGTATCGTACAAACAAAATCTGAGAAGCCACCTTGTATTTTTTTGTTTTGAAATCAACGTTTAAGCAATTTAAGCATAATTTAATTCCAACTTATATATTTGCCTTTTTTTCTCCCCAGATCACGACTGGTTACAACTTGGAAGATGACCGGTGCGAATGTGTGGCCCTGCAGGACTATAAAGAAAACGAGCAGGTCAGTGGCAGCTGTGTGGTGTTCTCTGTGTGAGGGCCGGTGTGCACTCCTTATACGGGCCCTCGCTGGAACCGCGGGGCCTGCCTTTCTCCCGAGCGTCTGCGCTCTCCTCGTGCGTGTGCGCGCGTGCGTCACTCCCCCGCCGCTCCTCTCCCCCCCGCCCCCCCTCACCTCTGAGCGCCTGATGCGTTTATCAGCGCGGGACATTACAGGAACCTGAGCGCGGTATCGCCGCAGAGCTGTTCGGATCCGGCCAGGGGAGAGCGGGTGCACGGGGCGGTACGCAGGCGGGTCAGCTAGTGGCCCGCTCTCCTGATTGAGAATCGCGTGATAAGATTCGGGCGGCTCGGACGGGAGGACTGCGTGGCTCCGGAGCGGGGGCTGTGCTCGGGATCGCCTCGTCCAGCTGCTCTATCCCTGATTCTTACTTTAGATCTCCTGCGTTTGGCCCAAACTCTCAAGCGCATTAAATTGCGTAATGGGGGAAATGTACTGTACTTACTCTTTTGACCCTGGAGTAAGTCTTCTTTCCATATTCCGAAAGGAGGTTTAGAATCAAGATTACTCTACCTGCCAGCCAACTGTATCCACTGTCATTAAATACATTCATGCATTAGATGATATTTTTAGTTTACAAGTATCTACATTTGGATATGTGGGTCTGTTTGCAAACACAACTGGCGATATTTCCTTTTGTGTTCTAATAAAATGGGGATTGGTCATTTAATCGATATTGTGACTGCATTTTCATGCATGTGTGGGTATGATCTGTAATGAACATTTTTTCGTCGTAAGATGGATTATAGTTCTTTTTATTGTAAGAAAAGAAAATGGAAGTGAGTGAACTTACTACAAAGTGTTACTTCACACCTTCCTTCTTCTCCAGTGAAATCTTCTTCAGTCCAGGACAGTGAGCTACACTAAACGGAGTCCTTTGGACTCATTTGTCTGACCTGTAGACAAAACACACTAGCATTTCCCATCTCATGTTCCTTTCTTTTTTCTCCTCCTTTTTAAAAATGTATTTGTGTGGTTCTAATTTAAATTCTTTGTCAGTGTTTTTCCTGTGTGCAGGGGGGCTGTTTTACAGTCTTTGCTCTGGGCTCTGTGCCTTTTCTCTGAGGTCACAGACACTCAAATAAAGGGAGCTCATAAGTCCTGTTCCCCTCCGTGCCATTGATGGGAAATTTAATTTAATAGTTGGCTAAAACCTGTTCCCTTGTTTCAGTGGAAAATGTACCATTTGTCAAAACTGCACTCGGGTTTTACATGGCAATTCCTTTGCCTGTCCCTCAGATATACATTTTCTACGGGACGCGGTCCAACGCCGAGTTTGTGATCCACAACGGCTTTTTCTTTGAGAGCAACGCCCACGACCGGGTGAAGATCAAGCTGGGGGTGAGCAAGAGCGAGCGGCTGTACGCCATGAAGGCCGAGGTCCTGGCGCGCGCTGGCATCCCCGCGTAAGTGCCGCACACGCACAACGGCTGGCTTATTTTGTCATTTGCATTGCTTATTGTCTCTTGTGAAAATGAATACTGAGTTCTCTTTTTACTGTATGCTGTATACGACAAGGAGCATGCATATGTATATACATACGTAGATATTTACACCATATGCACACACACACACACACACACACACACAGACATGTATGATAATTTCATTAAACTTAACTTTAAAGTATTGGCCTGGGACAGTTTTTCAAACTGCTGAAAGTTTCTGAAATCTTTCTGCAATAAATTCCCAGTGAAAACATTCTGTTAGTGAGAAAATAAAGCACAGTACACGGCCATTTGTAAAGTTTGTTCGAAGAAGGATCAATAAGAGTTTTTTTTATGGTGTACTGTAAGGTGGTGCATTCCTTCTGTGTGCCTACTGTAAAAGTCCCTCTGCTCTGCGGTGCGCTATACGGGTTAAATGTGTTTTCCGCGGCGCGTGCTTGGTGAAGCGATGGGCAGGGATAATTTCATTGCGGAGCTGCAAGAGTTCCATAATGCGTTTTCAGAGCAATAATGTCAGTCGTGTCCTGTGCGTCGCCGTCACCGTGATCAATACGCCGAGATTCAGGAAAATATTGCCCTCCAAAAACAATTATTTTCCTTCTTTTTTTTTCTCTCTTTTTTTTTAAAAGACAGTGTCACGGTGATGTCTCTCTTTCTCCCTCAAACAAAAAAAAGTTATCAACAGAAATGTGGCGGTGGAATCTTCCCAGTCATTAAGCGGTAAATTATAAATGATTGAGTGAGTTTAAAAATGCATCAGGTGCAGTGACCCCTCATCACTTCAGATCAATCAGTTGTCAGGCGAAGGGTGAGGGGTTGGGGGATGGGGGTGGGGTGGGGTGGGGGGGGAGGGGGCGGTGCCGGCACCTGAATGGCCGCAGTTGCCGTTGAAACGCTAATCAGGCTGCCGGGTCCAGAGGCGCTCAACCGCGCCTCTCAAACCACGACTTAATTTCGCCCCCGCGCCGGGGCTACCTCGTCCAGGACTGGCCGCGAGCCGGGGAACCCCGCCCATAAAACCCGAATGAACGGCGACGCCGAGAGTCCGTCGGCTGCTTAATGGGCATTAGACGGCGCCGTAATGGAAGGGTCTGATGCGGCTGGCTGACGGTGTCGAAATGGGTGTCCTGCAGGTCCAGCATCTTCGCCTTGCACTGCAGCGAGCCGCCCATCTCCGCCCAGCTCCTGGCCTTCCTCCGCGTGTTCTGCATGACTGAAGGTAAGGCCTCGTCCCGTCACCCTGTCGCCGCCGCCGCCGTCGTCCCCCCGCTGAGGAGCGGGGGCTGGCACGCACGCCCCGGCGGCTTCCCGAAGGGTCACCCGCTATAAAACGGAAGCCGTAATGACTCCAGTCCCGCTCCGAGCTGCGGAGAGCCCCCTTAGGTGTTTAATTGATCAAGGCAGTCCAACAGATGTGGCAAAGAAATGATTCCTGACGCCTGAAATATTTATAAACGTGTGTACAGGACATGTTTGTGTCATAAATTCTCTGAAGCACGACCGTGTCCTCTGGCAAGCGCTCCGAGGCTGCGATATATTATTCAGATTTTCTATGTTAATTTTTAAATGAGCGTAGCCCTGTAGTAGCCCCCTCTTACAGCTCGAGCCTCTTGCTTAGTGTGCGTGTAGCGCGGGGCTTTCTCAGCCCTGTTCCATCTCATTACCGGCTGTGCGATCGCATCGTTCCCCCGGCGCCGCCAGAGCGGCCTGCTTGCGTAATTACCGGAGATTAGGCCGTGGCCACTGAACCCGACGGGTGTTTCTCATGAGCTGACCTGGGCTTGCGTTCGCAGAGGAGCTGAAGGACTACCTCGTGGGCGACCACGCCATCAATAAGATCTTCACCCTGGGCAACACGGAGTTCCCCGTCAGCTGGGAGAACGAGATAAAGCTGTGGACCTTCCTGGAGACCAGGGCCGCCCTGCTCCTCAAGACCTACAAATCCACCTCTGAGGTGAGGCCCAGCCCTCCACTGTGGCCTTCTAGCGGGGTCTTCTGAAAAGCCACTATAGCCTCCCAGTAGGGTCTTCTGAAAAGCCCTTCTCAAGTGGTTCTTCAACTAAAATGCCTTTCATACCTTAAGTGTCGGTTTCACATTCTACTTTTCTAGTTTCTTTTCAGGTATTGGGGGGTTTGTGAAGTGTTTGCATATATATTGTCTATACCAAGTCCCTGATATGCTCCTGGTGTCTTGGAGGTTGTAGGTGGTTTGAGCAGGGTTGGGGCAAGAGCAGGTGGGCCTTCGCTTATGAGTAAAAGGGCTAGAAGTCCACACAGTTACAGTGCTACCTTGATATAATTTATTTATGTGCATAGGCACTTGGTCGTTTTGTTCCACAAAGATCTTCGTCTGGATCTTTTGGCCCTGCCCCTGCAGCGTAGTTTGAATGCGTCTGTGACATTGGGTAACTTTTTTTACCCAGGAGGACCGCCTGCTCCTGGAGAAGCCCGACCTCTCCTTCCACTCGCGCGTGGCCATCAAGCTGCGCCTGGCGGAGAAGGAGATCCTGGAGCGCGCGGCGTCCGGCGGCCGAGCCAAGCGGGAACACTTCCAGAAGCAGCTGGAGGAGGGGGCGCCGCTGCCCAAGTACGAGGAGAGCAGCATCTCCCTGCTGGAGAACTCCGACTCCGACTCCAAGCTGCCCATCATCCTGCAGAAGCTGGAGGAGGCGGAGAGCGCAGAGCGGGACCTGGGCATGGGCGCCGAGCTGGTGGAGGTGGAGGCCGAGCCGGAGGCCGGGGAGGGGCCCCGGGCCCCGCTGCTCAACGGGGAGGGGAAGGCGGTGCACGACGACAACGCGGACCCAGGTCCCGCCGGCCAAGAGACGGAGAGCGGCGGCAAGCTGGAGAACGGCGGCAAGCTGGAGAACGGCGACGCCGCCTCGCAAAGCGACGACGACCAAAGTGCCAGACGAACTGGAGACGAAGCCAAAGACGATGGTAACTAACCCGCCCCGGGCAGAGCTGCGGCCCTACGGTCCCCTCATTATTTATTTATTTTTTTTCGTCTCTCCGAGTGACTAAAAGAAAAAAAAAAAAACAAAAAAAAAAACCCACCACACAGAAAAGGAAAAAAAAAAAAAGTAACAAAAAAGGAACAAAAAGAATGGACTGAAAAGGAAGAACTTGCGGCGGTCTGTTTGTCTCGTGTGGCTTAGATACGTGTGCGCTGCAGACAGAGCCATTCAGCTTAGCGCTGCTCATACTGTATGCACTTAACCAAGCCCTCAGAGATGTGTGCGAGTCCGACATTTTATCTCCTTTTTTTCGTTTTTAACAAAGCCACACTGCTGTCTGTTGCGTTTGCATATAGGACAGAAATGCGGGATAATTCTAGGAACACATTTTACTCATAATCAAAGCTTTGTATTTCTAGTGAAGTAAACCTCTTTATTTGAAGATGAGCCTAAGGTAGACCTGAGCTTTGGAGGAACTGCTGGTGGGTCCTGCCCTGGTCCTCAACCGGCATCAATGCCTGAATCATCCTGGGGAACAACCTCGAACCATTCAGCAGGTTATTAAAAAGCAGCTGGTTACCGGTTTGGGTTTAACAAATGATTCGGTTAAATTATTCAGTCAGTTTTTACAGAGTTAGGCAACCTTTTACTTTAAAGCTTAAATTAACGTTTTTCCTTTTATCCCTGAGTAGAATTAAGAGTTTTTGGATGAATGTACCTGGAACAGAAACCTGCGTCTGTTTGTTTCCATGTCTCATACCTGGTCAGTGAATTTATTTTCAAACGACAATCTTTCCTTTTGTGTTGGTGTCAGTTCCTCTTTGTTGAGATGGTCACTGTTTTCATCTTGCACTGGTGAATGTGAAGGATTGATTTTTTTTTCTCCCCACTGTCCCCAGGCAAAATATTTGAAATTGATGTTTAAAAATGATCCTGTTATTTTGTATGAAAATATGTGCAGGTATTGATAAAAAGAAAGAAAAAAACTTGACAGGTAATGGAGTTACCGTAATTGCTAAACTGATTTGTGAATGTAATTCAGGATTTGAGGTATTGTATTACATAACATGTTTATATTAGCTATATAAAGGTCACTGATAAGCAACAGTGGCAGCACTGCTGTTACCCCTTGGTAAAAAAGTTGAGGTCTATGGACAAGTCGTTTTGGATATTAACAATGCAACTCTCAAGAGAAAAGAATTTTTCTGAATCACATTTCTTTGTGTTGTTACCAGTGTTACATTTTTCATTTGCAGATTTTGTTGTATCGGAAAGCCTTAACAATCTGGTATTCTGTGTTTTGTTTTCCACCTAACAAGAAATATAAATCACAATGCAGCCTTGGCTAAAGATGTGGGTGTAGTATATCTACTTCTCCACTGTAGTGCACCTTCACCTTTTAATCATATCCTGTCTGCACTGTTTTATTATTTTTATTTTATTTTTTTTAATTTGTCTTTGCCCACAGACAATACGCTGCTTTCTACTATGCTTCATTTTAAGATGGCTTTTGACCGTCAACCTTGCAACAATCTTGATGTAACTGCAGCTCTGTGTATACATTTATAGTCACTGGGAGCCTTGGAGCTTTAACAGTGCTCGAGTCTCATTGTTCAGGGCCCGAAGCGTCGCTATCGAGCCGCGACCGGTTTTCGGACGGATCGTTCCGCGTTCGGCCGCTTCGCGCGCGAGGCTCGCCGGAGTTCGGCGGGGAGGAGTCGCTTTGCGGAGGATATCTTCAGCGAGCGGGTGGCGCCCGCTCCTCCTTTCAAAAACGGGAGATTAAAGTTGGACTCATTTTCCACCCGATTCCTGCGCAGTGTGTTCTTTCCCTCGTGCTTCAGTGCCGCACTTTCGCTTTCGTTTTTTTGCGGTCCGTTGCAGGCCGTTCGGAAACGTAAGAAAACTGCTGCTTTATTTTCTTCCTCTTTGTTTGGGGGGGAAAAAAACTTTTATTTAATTTTTTTTTTCTCCTCCTCACCCCCTAGTCCCATTACAAATTTATAAAAGAAACATTATCTTGAATCATTTAATTCGGGGCAATTAAATTTTGAAATTCCACATTCATTATTCATCCGTTCCAAGATAAAACCCTTTAATTCTTGAATATATTATTGTAATGGGCAGTACTATGGGTAACAGTAAACTATTGCAGCCCTGTACATGTCCAGAATTGTTAGTATTATGCATGTCATGGTTGAAAGCAGGGGCATGTGCTTCGGCTAGGTCTGGGACACTTACACAAAAGTAATCTTGTGCATGAATAATGCACGGTTCCTCTATTAATATACAATAGCACTGGATACAGTTGAGTGGAGATCCCCTTGTTATGCACATATTTACCAGTGTCATCATGTGCCCTTTGCCTAAATAAGGAACCCTTTTTTGTTGTTGTCTGTAGACATAGTTTATTAAAACACTGACATGGACCCCATGTTCTTAAAATATGAGATTATCAGTGCTGCTGCTACCGTATTTGCAAGGTGAGCAATTCTGTGTTTTGATAGTCATCCAATTCCACCACATTGTGAAATGTGCATGTATTTACTACAAAAGGAATATTTAATGGGTTAGAAACAAAGAATTTTCCTGCCACACTTGGGTGAAACAGGTTACTGTGGGTGTGTGCGTGTGTGTGCGCACGTATGTTCGTGTGTGTGTGTGGTTGTGTGTGTGATTGTGTGTACGTGTGCGTGGTTGTGTGCGTGTGTGGTTGTGTGTGTGCGTTTGTGTGGTTGTGCGTGTGCGTGCGTGTGGTTGTGTGTGCGCGCGCGTGTGTGTGTGTGTGTGTGTGTGTGTGTGTGTGTGTGTGTGTGTGTGTGTGTGTGTGTGTGTGTGTGTGTGTGTGTGTGTGTGCACGCGAGGTGGGGGCACCTGATTCCGTCGGAACTCATCAGCACTGAACTTACCGCTCCTGGTTTTCGCTGATCTGAGGTCAGTGAGACCCATTCATTAGTGCCCCGTCTTATTGCCAAGCCAGCCAGTCATACTTAATCACCCGATCCTGGCTGAGTGAATGCAGGTGCATCTGGTGCAGAGTTGGGCTTTCAGGCCAACCATGCACCTGGCTAGCACGAGCATTCACACTGTTTCAGCAGCCAGCGACAAGGGCAGGACGTGTTCTGAAGGCTCGCACGGCGGATGCTCACGCAGGCCTATCTGAGAGCGAGAGAACAAAGGCACAAAGAGCCGGTATGGCTTTGTGCTGCAGCGGTGTGCAGAAAGGCCTGTAGGTCATGCATGCAGCTAGCAGAAGGAGAGCAGGCGTTTGCTTGAGGTTAACCTGGAGGCAAAATGAATGCACGTATTTTCTATTATGTGTGAAATTAGCCGGGTTCTCTGAGCAGTGTGTATTTTCTCTTTTTTTTTTTTTTCATGGTCCGACTTTCCAGTTCCTTTGATGAAGCGTGATGCGGCGCGTATGAATAGAACGCTACCTCTTCAGAATGCAACGGCGTCGCTTCTGTGCGGCTATCCGTTACCCAGAATTGCAGCCATTACGCAAGCCCGCTAACGGTCACATTCGTAAAGCTCACCACCACGCTCATTTCAGCAGCCTTAATGGCCCGGTTGGCTGTCTTCTGTGAGCCCTCCTGAAATGAGGGAACCCGTTTGCCTTCAAACACGTTTCCCCTTTCATCTCGTCACTTCTGAAGAGCCAGGGTTTTCCTTCAGCAGTCGTGAAGGTATTGTTGGCGGCGGCCGCCCATGGCCACGGTGCAGTCCTTGAGACGTGTGAGAAAGGGGACCTCAGAAGTGCTGCAATTTGGCCTCCGGGTAAGGATGCGGACTGACGTTGCCGCGGTCGTTTTTAAAATAAATTTGATGTCAGGAAGTGGGGCTGCTGCGGAGCCTCTGCTGAAGTCCCCCTAGCATGCGTGTTCTCTGGCCTGCAGGCTGCTGCAAGTGCCCGTAATGGAGGAGGCCATGTATTATTGAAGAGCCGGAGCAGGAGGACGGCAGGCTCCAGGGCCTGGCTTAGCGTGACCAGAGCAAGGCTCGCATGAGCCACCCGCTTCACGCACGTGACACGCGGCAGAGGCGACCGGAAAACGCCGGATTTCCGTGGAAAAGGTGCGAATGACTCGCTGCGGTGGAGTTGGGGGAAAAAAAACTCGGAAATGGGGGAGGGACTGGAAGCTAGGGCTTCCTGGAGCACCATGTGACCGAAGTGCTCCTCCGCTGTTTAAGATTTAAATAGATGAACAGATACCCACAACAGCAGCAGGATGGCTTTAGATGCATCATGTGTATGATCACCCACAGAGTAACAGAGCCCCTCTGAGCACGCTCAGTGAGCAGCAGTGTACGGCAACTAAGTGAATGTCAGCGCTGCTTTTAAAATGAAATATGAAGGCGATCTTAAGGGGGAACTTTTTGCCTCAGTATTACCCCAGTGCTATTTATTCTTCTGATTTGAGCAAATGTCACATTCTTTACCCCCGCCCCATCCCCCCTCGAATCTGGGACAGGAAAGTTTGAGTTTAAAAGGAAATGTATTTAAATGGAACATATTCCGTTAGCTCTCTGCTCACATCACCACACCTAGCTCAGTTTCAGGTAAAAATGTCTTTGAGGCTTTTTCCCGTTTAGTTACTCTGTCTAACCTAGAATTGTTTTGAAAAGTACAACAACAGCCATTATGCATCCACTTCAATGTGAACCTTTATTTACATTAAGAACCAAACGAGAGGCTATTCAGAATATATATTCAGGAGGAGCTTTCCTGATTTATGCTTATTCAGTTAAGATCATTCATTGTTCACAGTTGTTTGGCTTTTTCTTAATATCATTTTCTCACCTAGTAATTCTCAGAAAATAAATGGACTTAATGTTTTTCTCTGAAGTCCCACCAGCAATTACCACTTGATAAGTTTATTCTTTAACATACACCTGCTTATGCTGCTGTCCTTCCATCCTACTGCATTACACTGATAATTGCTGTTCCCAAAAATCTTGCCAAAGAACAGGACTCTATCCTCAGGCCACCTTAGTTTCCCTGCTACCTCGTCTGCAATACTCTCATTGTCAAGCCTATGAGGGAATATTACAATCAGTTGTATGTCACTCTGGATAAGAGCGTCTGCCAAGTGATTGCAGTGTAATGTAATGGAATATCTGGTGCTTGGGAGCTGTGTGGTTTATTCAAATTCCCATTGTTATCAGCCATTGTCATGAGATGAGACAGCTGGGGGAGGGGAGGACCGTGACCTTAGACTGCGGTCTGGAGCCACTTGCATGTTGAGTGGTCATTCACACGGTGGCTTCCTGCTTCTCCGGTTACAAATCACGCAAATGTACACATGTACACTACATACACATACCCCGTGTCTCATAACCATCCACTGACCAACTGGCTTGCTCTGTGTGTGTGTGTGCACGCACGTGTGCGTGTGTGTGACTGAGTGTGTGCTTTTTCTCTTTCCCTTTGTGTGTCTCCAACACACAGACACATCTACATTAAAGTATGCTGTGACTCCGTCGGATGAACTTAAAATTTCAAGCTCAACGGCAACTTTAATATGTTCTGCACCAAAGTGTTTTATGAACAGTACTGAACAAGTTGAAAACCAGAAACATTCCACATCCAGCGGCATTGGACTATCTTGCTCAAAAGTAGGAGTTCAGCCTGATTTCATATTCTTTTCAGCAAGCGTTATTCAATTTTTAATCATATTTTAGCCAGCTGGAAATAGTATTTTGCAACAGAGAAACTGCTCCATGTATAATTTATACCGAGTCTTGGCTAATGCACTGGGAATGTTTAGCAGCAGAAAAAAACAGGTGATGCAAAAGGACCTCTGGAGAACACTGGGGACATGCAGACATGTCCTGTAATCACATTTGTGAATATAAATATTAAGCTCATAAACAGCTGATAGTGTGGTACCCATAGTGCCCTGCTCTCTGCAGCTTTGTGTAAGCCCCAAAGAGATGTCCGCTGTATGCACCTACTGTAAAAAACAACGCAATCTGCAAGGAACACCAAGGCAAAAACGGCATCAAAGCCTCCCATTTTCCTAAACCCCAGATGCAGTCTGTGTGTGAATTCTCTCTCTTCCTCCATTACCGGAGCTGGATTCCGGATTGTGCCCTAGAAACAGGAGGGAGGGGAGGGGAGACGGAGGAGAGGTACGGGGGGGGGTTGTAAGAGCCAGAGTGACCGCTCTGGCACGGCCATCCCCACAGAGTTGTTAATTCTCCCCGCCCCGCGTCTCCGCGCCTCCCCGCGCCGGGAGAGAGGCACATCATTCTCTATTCTCCCAGGTCAGAGTGGGAACAATTAAGTGTGGAGGGCACAGAGAGCGCGCGCGGGCTGGCCGACAGTTGATGAATGTGCGGGCAGGCTGCAAGTGACAATATGCAGACAAGCGAGATCATTTGCAAATGGATGCAGGGAGACAGGAGGAGAGGGAGAGAGGCAAAGTCAGGGGCAGCGGAGAGGGAGATTTTAACCCTTTCCTGGCCTTCCAAGGAGAAAGGAAGACGGCTCCTACCTGTGCGGAGAGAGGCACAGGGAACCGCGGTCTGCTGGTATTGCTTGGAAGGGTATACGTACGCTTTGCTTGCAACAACGAGGGGAACACAAGAGACGGTTTGAATCAGAAAGTGAATTTATTCCCCGTGTCTATTTATGCACTTTCATGTTTCTTTAAGTCGTGGTTTTTGGACGGTTTTGTGCTTTGAGGCTGAGAGGGAAGAAATCCAGAAATCCCTGCTGGAATGATGCAGCCTGGGTAAATCACTGGTTAAATCTTGATCACTATCAAATGAAAGCCCATTAGTCTAATAGTGATGGAATAAGTAGGGGTGCTATCCAGTCAAGTCCCACATTAATCATGCCTTCTCATAATACATTCATCCAACGCTATCTATATTTAATGCTGAGAAGACACGCTCCAATATTTCACTAAACAGACCCTGTAAATAGACTCATGTAGGAGTGTCAATTTGTTCTCGCAATGAGCAGCAGAGTGAGTCCACTTTACACCGCTGAAAAAAGAAGTCTCACATATAAAATAATAATAATGAAAAAATTACTCAATGATCGGCCGCAGCAGACAGGACTTCATGAAGTCTTAGCTCATTAACCATTTCGACGGGCTCAGGCGAGGGCCCATCACACGCTATATTAGGCCACCTACTACAGTGTTTTTCTGTCACTTAACGAGGCCACTCATTAACCCCCTTTTGACAGTGAAAAGAGGTGAGCTCTTGGTGCTGTTTTTCTCGGGGCGTGTCGTGAGACCCAATCTGACGGCTCTTCTCTTAAATCCATTGTTTTAGACAAGCGAGAAAATTAGTTGTTGGAGCCAACGAGGGTGCGGATCCACCGCGTGGTTCCCATCCCGCGTTTGGGTCGGTACGCGAGACGGGACCGGCAGCGGTGGACGTCTTGGGGCGCCCCTCCCTCACCTGCCCGCCCACTAATTGACCTCCGAGTGGTAAAATGAGCCTTGGAAAGCGGCCCCCGAGCTTCGATTACAGATGTGACATGTGATCAATCACTGTGTTGATCCTAACACCCTTAACAAGACGTACCTAGGCTTTAAAGGACACTTCCATCCGTGTGTACGTTAGTTAATGTCTCGCGCGCATTTCAACGACCGTCCTTTCTTTGGAACAAACCACTGAACGGACTTTGGCCGTGGTCGACTGCGGACGAAGTTCAGTTTCTCTGTGTCTGCAGCTGCTCTCAAAGCAGCTCACTCTAATTTATTGCACGCTTCAGTTTTTTTATTTACGATATTTCCGCATGGTTTTCTTTGTATTCTTGCGGCTTAAATGCATCGAGTCTGACATCTGATCCAAATGTGTAAAATCATCATTGAGACATTGCAATTGGTACACCATTGTGAGGCATTCGCAATTATCTTGTTTATTTATTGTACACACAAAACAGGAATTGAATAATTTGTATAACCTTACTTTTGGCCCACTAAGATTATCGGAAGAAGAAATTTATAAAGCTGAAATCCAATTGAAACGAGACAAACTAATATGACATTTCATTTTTATAAATAATTACTGCCCCAAAACTCCCTGGCGGCCTTGCCTGAAAGAGATCAAACTTCTAATGCTCTTAAAATTGTCTGCCATCTTTTATTTATGACATTTTATATACTTTGTTGCCTCAGAATCCCTCGGAACTCTGCTTCATTGTATCTGATGCAGGCTTCCTGTAATAGAATTGCAATGTGTGGGAAGTGTGCAGAAGTGCTTTTACATTGTGGATTTTTTTAATAACACAAGTGTAATCTTCCTTTATATAGAAAATGAATTTTGTCCCTGGAGATCAATATTTGGACAGGGAAGAGCATGTAGCAACAAAGCAACACAATATGTGCAGCCCTGCTTTTCGTTCAAGTACAATCAATTGTGGGGAGAAATTTTTTTTTTTAAGGGAGCATTTTATATCGCAGACCAGCTCTGAAATGCCTCCAGAGGAAGATTTGCACATGAGAACTCTGACCTCTTTAGAGTGGACAAAAAACCCCCCAGAGGAAGCGTTTGTGGTGCAGGGTGGTTGTGGTTTGACTTCTTGCCGCAGAACATTTCAGAAAGACTCGCAGAGAGAGAGAGAGAGAGAGAGAGAGAGAGAGAGAGAAACGGTGGGCTTGATACCCAAGAGCTCGGAGGAGTCCAAGTCAAATCCGTTGAGCCATCAAAGCTGGAATGCGAAGGCGGGCTCCCAGCAGATCGGGGCAGTGAGGCTAGAGCAACGTTCTCTGAAGGGACAGTCATCTCCTCTACTGTTTGCACATGCCATCTGTCCAAAGACAGCATCTTAATTGGCGATGGAGCCTCAGCTTATGTCCACCATTGCACTGATTCTGTGGCGTAGGCACCAATGTAAAGCTAATAACAAGCGCTCTGTGTTCTCTGTGCCAGGTTTCCAGTATAGCGTTCCTCTGGCCTCTGCTTTCGGTCCAGCGTCAGTGTCGAAACTGGGCATCAGTCTCACTGTCTCAACCCCGTGTCTGCGCCATGATGTCCTTCCACTGCGCGGGGGGTGGTGGGGCGGGGGGGGGGGGGGAAGGAACGCGTGGGGTCAGCCTCCCCAGGACACCTCCCCGCCCCTCCCGCGCGTCCCTCCCCGTCCGGGACATTGGGCCTGACAGCCAGTCAGCCGGGCCGGCCGGAGAGCCACCTTGCCACTAGGCATCTCATCTCCTTCCCCGCTACGCGTCCACCTGAGCGGCCATCTCCTGTCACCCTGGGCCGGGGAGCGACACCAGGCTCCGCCCGGGCGGTCAATGGCTACCGTCCCCGTCCATCGCGGGGCCCCCCATTTCTAGGTCAGGCCGTGACGGAGATGTGGTCGGACACCGCGGCCTCTTCCACGGGTCGCCCGCTAAAAGTGCAGTTCACCGACGCCGTGTGAGGAATCAACCTTGATATGAGCTCATTCTGCTCTCTCTTGTTCTTTACGAAGGGGGAGACAGACGATGGCAGAGAGGCTTGCTTAAGCCAGGTCTTGTTGTTGAAGTGATCCAACTTATTTCACATTACGAGTTACTGGTTACAAGTGTCTGACTTTCCCCTTATCCCACCAAGTAATAAACAGCCACGCAGTAAAAAAAATATAATTACTCCTGCAGCCATAAAGGAATGTGTGCTGTTGGCAGGCGTAATTTAATTATTGCCATGATAGTAATTGTTGTGTGATTACATCAAACTTGTTTTAGTTCAGACCTTTTCACTAGAGCGCTCTGATAGGGGAGTAGAAATTCGCTATATTCCTGGTTGTATACAGCATAATGCATGTGTCAGCATCACAATGCTTATTGCTTCATTAAAGACTTATACTTTATAGGAATTAGGCTGGTGAACTGTACACAGATGCTATTTATGTATTATTCAGTGAACAATTAATATTTAATTGTGCTTTCATATTGGTCAAATTGCAATCCTTTATATATGAATGTGCTACCTCTCCTGTTATTAATTAGAGTGCTGTTGAAAAAACACATTGCTGGAGTAGTTGTCTCTGTCATAAAACAGATTGTCTTGGTGGAGTTTGGCAAGGCATTATGTTTTTTGGAATCCACATTGTCATTTGAATTTTGCAGTGGAATCAAGAAATGCATTTTTATTCAATATTTTCCATTTTGTATCAACTGAATATTCTAACTCCAGACAAAGCACTATAAAATGTCCCTCTGTATGTGTGTGTACCTGTGTGCAAGTGCGAGTGTTTCTGTATATACTAAAGCAGTTACTTCTTCCAGGAGACCAGACTCTTTTTAGAACTGACATTCTGGCCAAACATTTTCCATGTACTATTCATAAAACATCTGAATAAGCTGTATTGTACATGTGCATAAACAAATTAGTGGCCCTCTTAAAATATGCATAACTATTATGAATGCATTATTCTGTCACTTGCAGGAGATAAGCTGACACTTTGCAGATGCACACCTGGACATTATCATAACTTTAAAAGTATGTAAAGTACTTTTTTCTTCTTCTCAATGCCCCAAAGGCCAGTGCGTTAATGGCGAGCTGCATTTGGTCTGTTGAGCTGCCAGTTTTATAGCCCTATTCTTAAGCAGCCCTGGGTAGCCCTATCTGTCTGTGAGTTCTCGAAATGAGAATGGCTGACCAGAAGAGGGCAGTGACGGACAGTTAATGAGATGAAAAGCTTAATTAGTGACACATTCTGGCCTTCCTTGTAGTACAGTAGATCTGATCAGCTGTGCTTTTTTTTTTTTCTAAAGAGGAGAATTCTAGAATTCAGCATTAAGTCAAATAAAGTTATCTCCTGAATTTAAATCAGAGCCTTGCAAACTATGTACGCTCACTTTTAGATAGAAATATTCTTTCTTTCGAGAGTGGAGGACACACAAGCAAATTGAATGAATGTTACAGCACTGCCATTATTAATGCCAAAGAGAAATAGCAGCAATTTCACTTGACCGTGAAGGACTCTTTTGTTGAAATGTGGCAGAATACTTAATAGAGTATCAGTGCAAGTAGAATATATTGTGCCATTTATTTCCCAGTCAGAAAATGTCTAGCCTTATGAGCCTTGCGCAACTGAATCTGTGCATATGGTCGCATGGTTCTGCTCAAGCATGTGGTGCATTTAGACGGACAAAAAACCATTGATTTCAACGTCTGCCTAAGAATGAATGCAGGTGAACACGATTCAGCTCTAATGAATTTATCAGCCTCTACAATCTGACTATAATGAGAGAGGAGGCTCAGTATTACCAATGGGTCAAAGCTTATCCAGATACATAATAGCGCATTTCCTAATACTACCTCCTTTAGACTTACAACCTGCATGGCATGCAAGAAGTGATTAGGCTAGAAGTTCAATCAATGCAGACCGATAAATAGCTAACCGTCCTGCTATTTCTCGACTTGAGCTGCCTTTTGATTAGCATATTGGTATTAGCATTGTAAATATCTCTTCCCTCAGCGCAGGCAGTGTTAGGAGGTTATGCCAGAAATGGGATGGTACGGGGGGGGGGGGGGAAGCCTTTTTTTCAGATGCCCAGGAGTGACGGATTCCATAAAACGGCGCGTTCGGTGTGGAAGAATATTGTTGCTCTGGAAGGGAGACTCCGGATTCTGCCGCGCGCATGAGTCGGACGGATGACATTGAGGTGGGAGATAACGCTCAATGACGGAGTGCCCATTTGCGGCAGATCCGCCGGTGATGAATCGTGGGGCCAGCAGGAGCGGGGTTGGGAGCGTCGCAGGAGAAACATGGAACAAGCAGATAGGAGCTCAGGGGCCAGAGCCGGAGCTCTGTGTAAAAGGAGCAAGGTAGAGGCGGCGGCACTGGAAAGGAGGGGGAGGAGGAGGGGAAGGAGAGGGAGGGTTTAGATCCTGGAAGAGAAAAAGAACGAGGAGCTTACGATACGGAAAGGTGGGACTTAATCTGCTGTAGCGCTGATGGTGCCGGATGGCAAAGAATACTAGCGGAACTGCCATTTTCCAAAGGGGACTTCATTATTCACCATCAGAAACAGGGGTGTGTTTGAGATAGAGGGGCAGGGGACTTCCATCATAAACACTCCTGATCGCTGACCACGTGTCGTCGTGACCACGTAATCGTAAAAAAAATCAGCCCGAGGGTCACCCGCCCCCTTTAAAACTTGCCAAACACTTAAGCAAAAGGTTTCAAGCGTCGGCGTCGGCTGTCTGAGGTGAGGATGTAGGTTGAAGCTGGGGAATGTGTGCAGAGCACGCACGCTGCCCAGTGTCGTTCAACTCTTCTGCATATTTATGGTTTTCTCCGCAGGAGGAAGTCACAATTAAAATTATGTTGTTGAAAAACACTAATTTCATCTGCATCGCTGAGCAGCGTTGTTTGTTGCCTTGGAAGTATGGAAAGGCCTGGAAAGCAAATATTAGCCCCGCGTATAATTGCACCATAATAGCACACCTCAAGCAATTTCCAGCTGCTTCACACCAGCCAGTTGTGTGAGAACAAAGCCATGTAAGAAAACATCCCTCACCCATTTAGAGGCAGTTTATTGGTTTAGTTTAACGTCGTGTTTTTGGCCGCCCCACTCACACACGGTCCTATAAGTCACATGTCCCCTCAGGTGTGGTCCACAGCACGCCGCAACACGTTTACCCCACAGGCTTTCTTATCACTTTAAACTTCGGGTGACTTCCGTGTTGAGATGCTGGAGTGTGCGGACTGACCTATCCATCACGGTACATTTCCATAGAGCCGTTGCCCTCCACGGTCCCTCTGAGTTGTTAGCTCAAGGGCAAGCAGCCCGGAGGCTGAAGTGCTGCAACGTGCCCCATCTTTTCCTTCACACCAGCCCATAATTACCTTGATCGCATCACTTATCAGGCTTAATTGATCTAGAATAACCGAGCGGTCAAGGTATCAGGCATCTGGTGATTTGATGATTACAGTATTCCAGGAATAGTACAACGGTCCGCCTGCTCTTAAAGTGAACAAACATCCCTGCAATCACGATCTTGTCAAACCGCCGTCACAGATTCTCGTCATAAGACCTTGGATTCTCAAAGCAAGTCTGTGGCCATCGCTAATACCTCTTCCCAAGAGATAAAAAGAAATATGGCCATACCAGTGACCTGTTGGGGGTTTGCGTCTACAATGATTCTTTTGCTTATAATGTGTGTTGTCTAAAAATGACCGAAAGAAGGAGAAAACGGGAGAGAAAATCCAGCACAAACTGCCCCAAACGCCGTGCGAGTGGAGTGGTGCGCTCAGGAAGGAATAGATGGTGGCACAGACATTAAAGGCTACTCGCTCTGTGTAATGCGTGGGCCTCCAGCTAAGTTAAATGAAGTTATCACAGCTGTAGTGTTAACAGAGCTGCACGTAATGAGGAATGTTTCTTCTGCTCTGCAGAGGAATAGTGCCCAGGAGGCCTCCCCACTTCCTCCTACTTCCTGGGTAGAGCTGGGAGGATGTTCTCTCTGATCAGAAATGGAACCGTGGTGCAAAGAAACATCCATTCACAGCAGACCCGAAAACTTGCATTCACAACAGACCCAAAAATGCACTCGTCGCTGAAAATGAATGCACAATGCAATGGTCATTCTAGTGACAGCATGATAATTGGCATATGGTAATTATAATTGCCATTACCTGATCAAATTTCAATGGTTTTACACAAGTTATTACTAAATTTATTACTTGGTCTTTTTTTCTCCCCCGTTGTCATGCCGGAGAACTGGGAGACAGTGTGAAGGAATGACTAATTAGGTTCCAGTGGTGGTCTTTGTGTTGGCAGAGTGAGTCGAGCCAGTGCTCTTCATCGTGAGGGGACCAGCCGCCCCCCTGGGGTGCGGATCTCTCGTCACGGCACAGCACAAGGGGACTGAGGCGCGGGTGAGGAGCGGACAGCGATGGGGGGGTGGGGGTTGGGGGGTGGTTCAGCTCTGAGCCGCTCACATCTGGAGCAGACACTGTCAGAAGCCATCACAGGCAGCAGTGCCAGCCCCCTTCCCCGTTCCGCTCCCAGGTCCCCCGGCCCACCTGCCAGCCTGCCACAGTGTCCAGGGCTCCGGGACAGGGGTGACAGGTTCACCGCACTCCCTCCACGCCGGCCCAGGAGCGCCCGGGGGCGGCGTCACCGGCGAGGAGCCCCCATCCGCTCCTGTGATATCTCAGCGAGGACTCGTGCTTTGCCTCCCCCCCCCCCCCCCCCGCCCACCATCTGTCTGAGGCAAGAGCCCTCCCACCAGCCACACGGCTCCATGCACGTACCCTGCAGAGGACATTCACCCCAAAACCCAGCCAGGTGCCAGACCTGCCGCGGGTCACCCCCTCCCACAGGCTGCTGGAGCCCGAGCCCTCCAACTTTTTCTTTTTCCTCAACTCTCAACAGCCGACCCAGGGAAACAACTTTATGGGATGTTTTTAAACCTTGGGTGAAGATTTCACAGATAAGTTTCACAGATGCAGTAGACAAAACTTACCCGTGAGATCCATTGTGAACGCAATAGAAAAAAACGTAAAGATTAACTGAATTTTCCAGATATGTAGTTTCTTATATTGTATTTGACAAATTAGGGGCAAATGGAAATTGGACATCGGCTGGAGAGGATTGTACGGTATTGGAAATGACAAGGATTATTCTATTTGCATAATCAATTTCAATCTCCACCTTTTCGGCAGAATCTCAGAGGGGCTTCTCTAGCTGTGCCGTTCTGTTCCACAGTGTTCCCTATGAGTGAGCTAACTGCTGCATCCATGTCAAAGGCAAGCTGCAGAATAAAGGGAAACGCTCTCCTAAACAATAGTATGTGATTAGATATCTACCTACGGGACAGGAGCGCCCAGAGGACGGCGGCTGAAACGTACCTAATTGTTGTGAATATGTGCCTTTGGCAACATTAAACTTTCCCATTCGGTGCCAGATTTGTGGGCCGCGCGTCTCTCTCGGGAACGGTGGAAGTACGCCTGCATCTGACTGCCAAGCAAACGGGTTTAGTCACACTCCGCTGCCATTTTTCTTCTTAAACAATCACATTGCTCCCCGCGTTTGCTCGGCGGGTTCGTCAAAGTGCGAGCCCAGCCGCCCCGCCGGGGATCTCCGAGAGGGGGGTCCTAAAGAGATCTGTGGCGCCCCTGGCATCGGCAACCCAGTTTATTTCTCATTTCGGGGCAAGGGGAGCGACCCGGCGAACTGGCCTCTCCTCTGGCAGTTGATATTGACACGCAGCTGAAGCATGGCGCATCAGAATCCTTTATTCCACACATCTTTTATCGCTTGACAAAGCTTCATCTTTCTTTTTTTATTAAAAAGCAATTAGGGAACACATTCCTCCAGATTAAAGGGAGATTAATGCTTCTTTAAAGGAATGTGACTCACTTCAGGAGTGATTATTGTAAACAATATCAGTTAGCATACATTGGTGGTTCATTTTATTGGGCGATATGAGAAGTGGAAGTTCAAATTCTGACCCCAAATTTCTTATGTATTTAATCCCACTGGCCTTAGAATCAGAGCCTTTAGCTACAGCTGTACACAATCCTGAAATATCACACGTAAAAACATCTATATCCTAAAATTAACTCCTTACACCATTTCTGAACACATGCCTGTGGGTAGTTTATTTTTGCTGTTAACATTATAGTAACAATGAATTAACTATGTTTTATCGCCATTCATCTACATTATTATTTTTGCTAACATTTATACAAGAAGCCTTTTCTCTTGTCTATCCTTCATAATTTCCTTTCTCATCAAAGAGTGCTCCACTAACTAATTAAAAGACATATGGTTATAGGCTGTAATTGCATTCCATGCAGGTGAAAGACCTAGTTAATTCTGTATGAGATATGTAACTGCACTTCATAATGTAGTCCTTTATAATTATACTTTTATTCATAGATATCTTTGTTGTTAAATGCACATGTAATTAAGTTGAAACACATTACTGCTTTGAATTCCGACTAAATTATCTAAGTGCTCTGCGTTTTTAAAAATATAACTTCAATGCGTAATGCACATCTGATAATGACCAACATGTATATTAAGTACCAGCACCTCCTAATTGTAACAACATTAGTTATTCTGAAAATGCGGTCCTTTTGAAGAAGAAGAAAAAAAACTTACTGATTAAAAGCAGCACAAGTGAATAAGTCAATGCAAGTGTTAATTATGAACACAGCTGAGCTACTGAATGTGGTAACTGCTTCAAGATAAACCTATCATTTGCATTTTCACTTTTAAAAGGAATAATTTAAACTTTGATATTGTTAATTGCTCTTAGAGGCTTGTTCCCTCTCAAGCATTTATTCCCTCTTAAGCACGTGCAAGAATGTATTGAGTGAACTTTTTTTTTACACTTAAGGGTTCATTTGAATATTCAGCTTCAACACAGATGTGATGTGAACAAATCTTTCAATGTAAAAGTAACTTATGTATATGTATAGGTATGCCCACAGGCAGGCACAATGGCAATTCAAGAGTAGATTGACTTGAAAAATCTTGTAAAAACACACCTAGGTTGAGATGTTTTACTACAGTTCTGTATTATTTGAAAACAAAAACCCTGAAAACTGTTAGCATAATCTGAAAATTCAGTAGTAGAACAAGATAACTGCTCCTCCTTGGGAAGAAATTAGGAAACTCAAATGGATGAGTTTAAGGGAAATGCTTTTGTTGGCAGTCTGCAGAGTGTGGTTTAACTGACGGTAGCATATGGAGGTGTTGCTGAACGTAGCATCTCATTGGAAGGAAGTTAAGGAGACTGCCTGTGCTTTCTGCTCCCAGTGCAAGCTGCAGAACTGGGCCCTTAAGTCCCCGAAGCAGTATGCCTCTAATTTGCATATGACAGCTGTTAGCCAACAGAGGGTACTGTTGTATTACAAGTCAGAGGGATATCTCACAGGCCTGAGATGCTAACACCTCTAATTTAACTATTAAATTGATATCGCTGAGCGGTGTTCCAGGTTCAGCTGAAATCAGTAGTTCATAAACACCTCCCTGAAGCTTACCATAACTTGCTCTCCAAATCTCACCCCTTGTGTATATTGTATAGCTTTCAATTCTCACCACATTTCTATCAACTTGACATAAAAGCAAACTATAGCCAACAGAATTCAAAAAGTCAGATAACATGTATTGGCCATTTAGCAATGATTGAATTACTGGAATTTATAACATGTTCAACAACACATTAAGAGGATGTACCGTTTTTTAGCTAAGTTTGAAGACCATCTGTTTGAAAGATATGAAAGTGGGTGCTGACGTTCATTGTAACATTCACTCAGAATATACCTTCAGCTGCTATGTACTTTATCAGTGTTCTGAGTCAGGGAGAAAAGCCTCAGAAGGGAAGATACATGGAGCCTGGCTTGAAAATTAAAGGCTTTTGCATAACTTAACAAGAAAATAATCATTCATAACTACCACCAATGCATATGAAAATATACTTTGGCACAAAGCTTTAATTTGAATGAGTTCTTTTTTAAAGTTATCTTATTACAAGTTCTAATTTGCACAAACTCGTTCAATAATTGCAACTGGAAAAATGAAAAAGATTCAATATCTCAATGCAAAACATTATGCCGTCAAATTTATCACTGATACCTGAGGTTATTTGTAAGACTTTTTACTTTGTTGTTATATGCTTGTAAAATTTAGGTTTGAACAATCCCCTTATTATGCAAATACTTGTCAAAATCAAGATATTCATTAAGGGTAATTCTACGGAATTTTAATGTAATGTGTCATTTGGTTTTAAGTATTGAAACGAAGGATATTTTACCTGCATCCAATTAAACTCTGATTACAAAGCAGAGGCATTGCAGAAGGAAGGGTTTGTTTAGCATTAACATTAAACCAAACACCACATATATATGCAAATTAACAAGGGCATAAACAGGACATTCTAGCTGAGGCAAAGAATATGGATAACCTCACTTAACTGTCTATAAAAAAGATTTAAATTTTAAATAAAGAGGAAAAGACAGGAAAAATAAATAATATACAAGGGCTTGTACCTGCTGGCTACTTGACTAATGACCTAATCAAAACAGAAAGACAATGAGCCCGTTGTTAGCTGGGACTCCCATGCATGATATTCAGTCATTACTGTACATTATATATTATTACATGATATGTTATTCTGCCATATTTTATGATTAGATAGGAGCACATTTTTTGTATGAAACTATTAGAGCATATTAATATATTAATATCTTCCAAAATTATATATACTGTATATTCCATATGTTTTCCCTAAATTAAGACTTCAAGCTTCACTACTATTAATAATAATAATAATAATAATAATAATAATAATAATAATAATAATAATAATAATAATGATGATGATGATGATGACCACATGATGAAACCACACGATGAAAAACAATGACAATAAATAGTGTGGCACTTATAAATGTACAAATATCCACATTATCATTACACTTTGACTTATTTATTGCATTTATAAAAAGCAATTTACATATTAAACATTTTGCAGAAGTATGAATGTTAACTGAAGCTCTTCAACAGGAGTACACTTTCAAGAGTAAGGCCACATATCCCAGGACTCAAACCTGTGACCCTCCTGGCAAAATGTATGGTCATTAGCCCACTTCCCGAACAGCTACTGTAGACTGCTACCCTGTTGTGTATTCACCCATACTTCACCCATAATTAATAGAATTTATCTTTCAATCCTGTTACATTAAAGGTAAAATGCAATATTTGCATATGAACCATTATAGCCCTCCTATGAATGCTAAGAGGACAAAGCAGTTCAAATTCTCCTCCAAACAGACGTGGGTGTCCTGTTATACGTATAACAGATAAATCTTTTGGAAGAACATGCAATCCCCTTTTTATTCCATCTTTTTTTGTAAATTAGCTGGAGGAAGCTATTTATATCTCCCCACTGTTGCTGGTAGATGGAGGAAGCGCTTGGCTCAGAGAGTGTCAAGCTGGTACTGAAAGGCTGGTTTCCCGGCCAAAACTACCCTTGAAGAAAAGACTATTTATTGACGGAGAGGAGCGCACCGAAGGCAATATGGGAGAATGAACCGTATAAGAGTCCTATGAATCATTCAATGTAAAATGAATCGCAACAGTGGGCCACCTCAGCTTTCCGAGCATATTTCATGGCTTGCACAACATGGTGGTGTGCTGCATCAACAGCACTTTGCAAAGGCTAACTTTCCTGTCTCGACTGGCGCGCGGCAAGACAAAGAGGTGGGCCAGGGGATAGGATGGCCACGATTTCAACTCTCTCTTCTCCTGTGCGCGAGGAACGACTGCAACCGCTTGCAGTAATATTTATGCAATTGCATCAATTCCGAAGGGTACAATGTCTGAATGTGCAGATCTAAGGTCCATGCAACCTGGAGGAAAATTAAAGACTTTTTATGGGGCCTGCCTCTCTTTTTCTGGGGAAATGAAAAGATAAGAAATCATGCATGCGTTCTGTACAAGTTTTGACATTGACATGGAGCTCATTGACATAGACCTGTGTCATAACCAAAAGCACAAACCTATGATTTTGGATTTGTGACTGAATCAGTGGACTGTGCGCTGTTCGGGGTAAAGCCTCAGTCCCTGTTCTTTCATGTGCTTTCATACTTTCCTGTCTCCATTAGAAAGTGCTCCTGTGAGCAAAAGATGAAAGACATGACCAGGCCTGAGACTGAATATACAGTCTCGCTAAATGTTTCCAGACTCAGAAAATAGACACGTGACCCTATGCACAGAAATACTCATCTGATATTCACTAAGTCACTCGGTCCCCGGCATCATTTTTGGACATCTGAGAAGTTTCATAATCATACCTAAAAATGATTGTGTGATGCATAAAATAAGCCTTAACTCTAGCACCATTTACCATGAGCACCGCTGCTGCTAGAATTGTGACAGAGAAAGTGACAATGGGAATAATTAATGTCCAGATACAGTAAATGCAGCGGATGTGACCGCGTTCCTGTAAGAGGAGGTCAGGGGTGAGGCGGTTCATCTCAGTGACACAGGCTGGGATTGATCCTGGAGTCCACAGTAAGGGGGGGGTTTGAATGGAGCGAGAGGGTGACAGTCTATGGGCCTCGCTGACCAGCGACACACTCCACAGATTGCAGCAAGATGGATCACCACAGACATTGTTTCATCTGATAGAATCAATCAATGGGAGCGCAGCATGGCTCTGCACCCCTGCCCCGCTGCCCGCGGTAACCCAAACTCCGCCGTATCGATAGAGATGGAGGAGCTGCTCCACATCTGTCTGAAAGCAATATCCTACCAAGATGAAACCGGAAAGGATTTCTTTTTCGGTTGATGTTATTTTTTTTAATATAATTATTTTGAATATTTTATGGATGTTTGAATAATCTGCCACGGCAAATTATGCTTTTTCCTGTCGCACCACCACCCCACCCCCGTCAATTGACAGTATATGTAAATGGATTCAATGCCCCAGTAGATCTGTCAAGGATCATCACGTGACATTCAGACACCGCATCTCCAAGACCTACGCATCGTTTCTGGGACTACTGTTATTGGCAACCTTCTCCCTTCCAGGGCTGGAAAAGAAAACAGACAACTGCAACAGCCACACTATTATGGAGCCCCCCAATTACTGAGAATGTTATAAACACAGTACACAAGCTCATGGTGAGGAGAGTTGAGTTTGACATCGTGTCTTGCTTAAGTTACCCTTGGCGCTCATCGGTGACGAACGCACATATTTACATGAAGGCTATGGAGAACACACACACAGACACACAAAATAAATAAAATAGAATTTTAATAAAGTTAAATTAATTTTAATTAAAATATGCATTTAAGGCATTTTTGGTATGGAAAAAAATTATCATGAATTAACAAAATGTTTTCAAAGTCTGAAACCAGCAGCAATAAGCATCCCTGTTGGTAGAAATGCCCAATCATGTAGATTTTATATGCTTCAATAAATTTGTAAATCCCCATTTTGATCATAGCAGTCAGATATGATGCAGCCTGTGGCACTTAAATTTGGATGAAATATGAAAACATTCCAGTTTAAATATTTACTATTACACAGTTGTGTAATCAGGCTATAACCTAGTGCTCTCATTCTATGTCTCAATAATAATTTATTCTTAAACCTTTTTTATCAAGTCCAGACTGGTTCATGCAAAATATATTTTGCACACTCCAGTACATAATTTTCCCTTGATCTGTGCAAGTTGATAGGTAGGCCTATTGCACAACGGAAAACTAGTCAATTTTAAAACGTAACTTCTATCCCAGGCATTTGGAATCGTTATTCTTTACAAATAGGCCTATCCTCACGAGCTTGCTTCCAGTAGTGGATTTTCCCCCTTTCCTACAGCTGACCTTGTTTAAAACACCCTAATAATTCAGCAATATAAATGCATGCATGCAAGGCATAATACATGTGGGCTGTCTTGTGCCTTCTGAGTTTCATTTTCTCACGCGCCATACAAGACGTTTTAGAGCACGATATTGTTCCTTTCCACTAGTAAGTGAAATCAGGCGAAGCGTATTACATGTATTCAGCATGTTCATGCGACTCTGTCCTCGTCTCGAGACACTTATTTAAGCATCATATAATGTCTCGCGAATGTAGTGATCAGTCTTTACACACATGTAATCAAAATGTTTCATACTTAGGAGAAATATCAATGTCAAACAAGTAGTAGTGCGATTAACATCACATTGTAACCGTCCACAATTCAAGTTTCCTTGTGATAATGTCCGCACAAAATGGTTATTAATTATGACAAAATGCACCAGTTTAAATCATTTTAAACGAATGTCATGTATTATGCATCTAATTAGACAATTTGTAAGTGACCACGGATGTCACAATATTGAGTGCCGATTTTTTCAGGCGTAAAACAGGTGACCATTAAATGATCCGTTCAAGGACTATTGTTCCAATTTCATCGTATTCTTCGTATTTCATAACCAGGTTCTAGAGATTCCTCTTCCATTGAACGAGACTGTCCCCATAATGCAAGACAGCATCAACACAAAATAAAACAGCACCTTCTGCAATTTACAATGAATAATAAATCCAAGGCCAGTTGCGCGCGTTAAGGTTAACCACCAAACCCATTTAATGACCTTTTAAAAAAAATCTGCCTTTCAATTAAATAACAGTTAAAATTATTTAAAGGGCTTTCGATTCTGCATACATATCATATGAAACGCATATCAAAATGTGTGTATGAGGTGGGCTATTGTAAACTTCATACAAAAAATGTATTGTGTTGGGTCAATAATTAGTGCAAAGTATATCTTTTAGTGTTATTAAATCATTTGAACGAGCTCATTCAATATTAACGTAGATTATGATGCATAAATATGATCCCACTTCTAAGAACTGTATAGCAGTCGGCGAGTCGCTCTACTGTTCCCTGCGCGAGTCAGGCGCGCGATGTCCATGTGTACACTCTCACTCCGCACTGCTTTTCTGATGATCCGATAGTTGTAAAAGCCACCACTAGTCGCCCCCAGTGCTCTTGCAGTCTCTCGCAGTCTCCAATTTTTCTTTCTCACTGTAGACTTAACGTCACGTCCGCACTTGAACTTGAATTTTATCCCATTGTACAGAGGCAGACCCAGCCACAGAGAGACAGAGAGCTCCCGGAGAAGCAGGACTCCGCCATCTTCATAGTGAAAGAAAAGAAAAAAAGGCAGGTCTTGTTCTATTTTGAAAGGGGGTGGCAGTGTGTGTCCCCGGTCTCCTCAGTGCCGTACAAGGGGAGCCAGTGTAAAGAGTTGGAGAGAGTGAAAAGTATCTGGCATTCCATACTCTAGGGTAGTGCCAGTGTACAGAAAGAAGAGGTGCCCATCGCTTGGCAAACCCAAGTGCCGAGAGGACGTTGGATTCTTTTTTTCCATTTTATTGTGAATTGTTTTATTTTTTTCTTTAAGAAACAAGCAAAAGCAACATTAAACCCAACCAAACACCTGAACCACTGACTTGGCGAACAGTGGTGTTCACCGTACCCCAGCTGTCAAAGCACTGCACAGGGCATCGTGTTTTGATTGTCCAGAGAGATAAAGAGACACTCGGAGTGGTTTGCTCGTAACTGTCATTCAGAGGCGTGAAACATCAAGGATATTTCCAGCTTTTTGTGCCGGCCAGAGTCACTCGCCATGCACCTTTGCCAGATGGTGTGACTGAAAGAACATTGGAGGTGAAGCCGGGCTGCCTTAGGTCTGGTCATCGGGAAGACTTGAGTGGACTTCAAGGCTAAGTGCTAAGACTCACGGTTTTTTCGTTGCTTTTCCTTTTTCTTAGTTTTTTTTTTAAACAAGGGACCACTATAAAGTCTGACTAAACCGGCGATCCAAGCAACTGACCAGAAGCAGGTCCAAGGAAAAGTTACTGAAGGAAAAACGAACGAAGAAAAGGGGGAAGCGAACAGATCCTTCTGAGTGCAGGTCTCCGGGCGATGCGTGTGTAAATGCCAGGGCAATGTCCCGTCGCAAGCAGGGAAACCCACAACACTTGTCTCAAAGGGAAATAATAACACGTAAGTTGCAGTATTTATTAATGTTTATGCACACACATGCACCTGAACATTATAATTTTATTCTGCATTTAAGATTTCGATTGATTTCTGTGTTTCCTTAAACAAACTTAAACGACGAATGCAGAAGGCTAGTACGACACATGCAATAACATACATCGGAGATGTTCCTGATGTCTTTTTAAAAAGTGAGGGTGAACTAGCCTAGAGTTACATATACAGCATGTAGTTAGGCAAGTTACAATAAAATCAATAAGTATGCTAAAACTTGATATCAAGTCATGAGTAGCCTAACTAAGAATGCACACTTATGAGCCATGAATATGCTATATTCATAATTATGGCAACATGCAGTTTATTTAGCCTACTTTAAAAATAATTTCCCTGCCTCACTCTTTTGGAACAAGTCTTAATAAAATTAAGCATATATTTAGTAGTCACGATGGGGATGCAGTGTATTATTAAAGACTAAAATGAAAGTTTAACAACAACCAAAAATAATTTTTGTAGTAAATTGTCTGAACGCTTTGGGGTTTGTTAGGCCGTTGTTGCTTTATTATAAAATATGTGGGAGGAAATGACAACTTTCTCTTAAATAATGGAGGATAATACATTTACTTTACGCCATTAAAAATAAGTGTAACGTTAACAGGGTATGTAAGACTTTGATATGGATAATATAATGAAATTCACACGAGTAGCCTAAACGGACTTGCGCGTGCTTGCAGTGTGCTACTGGTGAATTAAGTGTCGGTGCACCATTCTGGGTTCAGGAGTGTAGACTATCCTCACTGCACACACATTTTAACACAATGCTCATTTAATTCCACTCACTCTGCAACACAACAGCATACGATAGTGACCCCGTGTAGATATCTCTGCATACATAAAACGTGAAGATAAAAAATAAAATAAAAATAATAATAAATAATAATAATAATAAAAAATAATTAAAAAAAATAGGATTATAACAATACTGAAGTCGGATACATTTTACATGTGGCGTATTTTCAAACGGAATAGACGTTTCTCTTTAGAAATATTAGTCTACAAAATGCAAGGAAACAACAAAAAATAGGTAGTGGAAAATAAAGCTTGCTCGGAAGCCCTTTAGGCTGAGAGCTTTCCTAAACATGATGCTGGTTCTCCGAATATGTATGTTTTGTTTTACGAGAAAATTAAAATAAATAAATATTATTGAGTTTTCTCCTCCCAAAGTAAATACACCATTCAGAAACCCCCAAGCATCGTGGTGAGACGCTGCCTGCCACCGACGGTACTGCTTACTCTTTTATTTTGAATTTAAACACCATTCAGCATCTGCATTGTAATCATTGTAAGATATTGAGGACAGAACCTATTTATAGAATATTATAGCAAAGGGTCCTGTTTTATCTGTAGGTGTTGGAACCCCTGCATGGAAACTATAGACTACCCCAAATAGGTTAAAATGTTTATTAATTGTTTTTACTTCTGTGTAATTGTGGGCCACTTTGTCATTACAGCATTACTTATTTTGGTCCTACATAGATACGTTAAATGTCGGATCTCGCTGTTTTGATATCCAGCTCTCAATTGCTTTAGCACAAACATTTCACTTAATTGCAGGTGTATAGGTAGGTGTAAAATGTCTGGAAACTAAAATAGACGTCTTATAATAATTGTTTCAGGGAAACTCAGTTTTACTTTCCAATTACGCATTCATTAAATGTATCTCATAACGATGTAAGCATTTGCTGGGAAAGCTTCTGAATGTTGTGTCTTACAGTGAAGTGTCTAGATTAAAGCTGTGCAATGAAAGGCATAGCTAGCACAGTGGAAGACAGGAAATTCAGACATTTTACGAGAAGAGCTTTATCTTTGTTGAAGTACTTAACTTAAAAAAATACCCAACACATCCATGTGAATAGCAATACTTTCTTTATTTAGTAGTACGTAATTCTGTTTTTACTGATGGCATTTTGACATAATGCTGCATACATTCATAAGCATGGTTCCAGCTAGTTTACCCAAAGAAATGTGACACTTTTTATGCAGTTGTGCTGTTGATTGCCTCTGAGCAGGGCACTTTTCCCTCTAGCTGTAAATCACATTTTAATCCGTCTTTTGAAGGCATAGGAGAAACAACTTTGAGAGAATCCAACTTTAAGTCAATTAAATCAATCCAGTATTTTCCAAGTGTTTTCCAGTGCTTAAATGCTGTCTTGTTGTGGTCTAATCCAGCTAATTCATAACAGAAGAGTATGATGTAATCCAGCTCAAATCTGGTTTGTGTTGTGTAGGGTTAGAACTGTGTATTCTGCACATTCTGTCCTACACACCATTCTTTCATTTACAGACTAATAATTTTTTGGTGTGCTTTTTAACGGGCTGGCACGTAACCTCTTATTCTGGACACACATTCATCTCCTGTGGGAACAGTTAACAATGATTTAATAACGGCTTTCTGCCTATTATCCAAACTATCATTTTATCCATTCATTTTTTTTGCTGTTGTTCTGATGCAAATAGATGCAAATGACACCATGGGCCAGCACACTTAGGGGCAATAAATAATGAGATTATTCTTACCAGGCCGTGTACGAGGACCTTTCCTGGTACCTGTTAGGTACTATGCATTACAAAACAAAATGGGAACACGCTTATGAGCATTTGTAAATTGCATCTGCAGAGTGGTCAATTTATTGCAATATCATAATTGTGGAGTGTGAATGAAATGGCTCCAGTGTGTTTAGCATTGTAACAATAACTAAAAAGGCCCGTTTTTGATTTTGTGACACAAGGACCTTATATTGTACGGCTGCGGTTATAGTCCATCAATTAATCACACAGACAATTGCGGTGACGATTAATCAGATTTAGTATTCCTGGGTTCTTTTAGAGGCGGGAGTTTTGTGTCCTGCCCCTCAGAATTTGATACCTAAAGAAGTTTCTGCTTGCCTCTCTGTGTTTCACCCATGCCAAAGCTCACTAAAGTCTAGCCCTATGTGATTTAGAGGGACAGATAGAGTGGGACTCCATGATGGCGAGATCATCTCTTTTCTAATGCCTATTTAACGAGGCTGCATGATCGTGCAGGGCCTGTGTCTAACTTGAGCTGCCCTTAGCCGGTATCTGAGGGTCTTTGAAGGAGGGCAGGCGGAAGAGCGAGAGCTAAGGGCTAGGTCGAAAATGTTGATACATGTAAAAACGTTTGCAGTGCACATAGTGCCTGTGATAAACCTTGTTAGTGAATATTGTTTTGCAAGAGGGCACTTTGAAGAGTCTGTGTACACATAGACACAATGGAGAGTTTAAAAATACGCTGAGCCCTTCAGGTTAACCCACGAGGCAGATAGGGAGCTTGAAAGCTGTGGCAGCAGAACCTTTAAAATAGAGTTATAAATTGATAAGCTCATATCTGTACTCTCAGTAAAAAATAAAAAATAAAAATAATAATAAATGTGTCCCATTTGATTATAAACATAGATTTGGCAGTTTTGGGGCTGCGTTGAGGAAAAGCTCACTCCAAAGTGATATGCCACTAAAAACATGGGTCCACAGGTGCATTCACACAGTCTACAGAGAGGTGAACCAGAATTTCTGCATGTTTCATCACTGATGTACAGAAGAAAGAGTGCTCTGTGTTCACTGTCAGATGCACACACACAAACTTACATGCACACATGCATAATACATATAAGCTGTCAACACACAGTCTACACATTGAAACCGTGGTCTTAAAGAAAAGGAATGTATTGTGAGTATGGCAAGAATTTTAGAAGTCTGTGGAAATGTTATATTGATATGGGTTCGTTTTACAGTCCCTTTGAATTCAGTAAAGAGGCTCTTAAATGCGCGTCGTTGTTTGAAACTCTGGGCAAGTGTATTGCAAAATGCTGTAGCTTCAAATGAAAATTTTCATCAAGATAAAAAAGCGTAGCCTCACCCTCCTCACTTTAGGTTTGTGGGAGGTCTTCAGAAAGCTGCAAAATGTGAGTGTACGTCAGCAAGCCAACATGTCGTCTGTGGTATTTAGATTTGCTAACCACTGGTCTGTCAGTGGAGTCAGTTGGAGCAAGTTTTCTTTCAAAGATTCAGTTACACAAGTTATATATATTGTGTGTGATCCCAGCACGAGAGGGCTTCAAACTTTGCTGTGGATGTATATCATATCATATTATTACACATAACTTTTGTTTCTGTGTATGGAGTTATACAGATATGTGAAACATAACCTAGAATTATATGTATAGACATGCGTATGCATATATCTTTGGAAGACGTGAAGGTTTTTGTTCAAATGATGCAATGCTTGTAGGGAAGAGGTGTATGAAAATGTGCACACACGATGAAATTGCAGGCTACTACCTGAGATGCATATTTCACATTTTGTTCAAAAATTCAGCGACCGACAGAGAGAGAGAGAGAGAGAGAGAGAGAGTGAGAGAGAGAAAGAGAGAGAGAGAGTGAGTGAGAGAGAGAGAGAGAGAGAGAAAGCGCGCGCACTGCTACTGTACTCTGCTTCTACACGCCACCTGAGCCACTCATTTGTTTTGTGAGAGACGAATTGTGCTCAGCCATTTTCTGTGTATGTCTGAATATCCGCTTTCTGACTTCTGGTGTAATGCAATCCACCTTCACCTTCAGTGATATGATTTTTTAAAATTTTGATTCTGAATAATATACACAGATTCTCAGAATATGTTTGTAAGCATTCCATTGAATTTTAAATGCAATCATTTTTTCTTTAAAATTAAGGTCTTTATTGTTACAGTTTTCATGACCTATATTTTATGCGTTAAACACTATTTATTAGAAAATCACCTTTAAGTCAGACAAAGTGGGCTCAAAAGAGTTTAATAAGATTTATCCTGTTAGCATGGTCAACACTGTTGTGAAGACACTGAAGCTTTGGTTTGAGACTATCTTCGTTTTTTATAGTAATTTGGCAATTTGTGTCAGTAAAATTATGTTTGCCTTTATGAACATTTAAATTTGGTCCTCTTTAAATTGTGGATTGCAGTTCTGCACAATGTGTACACTAATGCACACGTGTGTGTGTGTGTGTATGTGTGTGTGTGTGTGTGGTGTGTATGTTTGTGTGTGTGCGTGTGAGTGAGAGAAAGATTGTTTGTGTGTTTCTGTTTGCATGCACACATTGTCCAGAATAACTCGGTAATTACTACATTTCAATTACAGGTATTTCAAAGGACCAAATTTCAATTAAGAAAATTAAAGAATATAAATGTTTAAATTTTTTCATTAAATAATGTTATGTAATGACAAATGCATCAAGGTTGGAAGTTATTATCATGAAGTCTTCGCATTGCATGGGTTAAATTTGGACTTTTACACCTAATTAAAATTTTTGCACTTAAATATGTATCAAATACTATTTCATCATGTTCAAAGCAAGAGAAAGAAGCAAATGGTACAAAAGTCCCTTTTACACTTTGCCGAAAGCAGTATCATTTCCCTTCGTAATCCTGATGTCACCGGTAGTGCTAAAAAAGAGATAAACACAGGTCTTCAGTCCAGTGAATAATTTAAGACAATCGACTCAAAATACATGTCTCTATTTATTTTACTGATAAAAGGCATATTTTCCTGATGTCACACTAGAAATATTGCTGGACTAATGCTATCTGAAGTACAAAGACCTGTTGTGTCTTTCTCCTATAAATATTGTATTCCTACCTTGATTTGATTAGTTTACGACAATTTGCTTTCTTATCATTATGGGGGTTACCTCTTCACATGAGTTTATTTTAATCCTTCCCAATTCTTTGGTTTTGGAGGAATGGGCTCCCTTACTGCAAGTGTGCTGTGTTTGACCTGCTAGGGGGAGCTCTTAGCCTGTGAGTTAGGGTTGTATGCAGTTGTAAAAGTATACAAACATATTTCCTAAATCTTTGTTGTTATGGGGGTTGGGCAAAGTAACTTCTAAGCAGTAGGCTAGTTTTTGATGACTTTCTGGATCTGTGTTCCAGTTGATATTACTATTAACATACCGCTTAGATTAGAAGCATCTTCACCTTAGCGGCAGCTGGTCTTTCTGCATGCTTGGACTTTTTTCCCTCATGTCATTTATGACACTGAAGGTACAGCTTCAGCAGGCGATACAGACAGTCTCTCTTCTTAAAACTTTCTCATTGTTAAATCATACATTTTCACCCAGAAAAAAAAAGTCATCAGATCAAACTCATTCACAAGCATGAGCCACTATGTCCTTACCCTTGTACATTTTAGTAACGCCTCATTATTGGCACACATTTATACTGAACTGCTTTTTAAATCGAAATGCCTATCAAGTGTTCTAAAGTAGCTGTAAATATAATTATCAATGAAGTGCTAATGACTTGACTGTTTGAAGCCTCTGACAGTGTACCGTGTGTAGAATCAATGTAGATATTCACAGTAGATATGTTTGTGGAAAAGCCTGTTCACTTTGTGTGTGTAAAAAATATATAGTTGGACTTTAGATGACGGTGAAGTGTGACACGAGACAACATACTTTCCCCAAAAGCGGTTTGACAAATTTGTCTGCCTTTTTAGTTTGATTAATATGCACACCGCTTTTCCTTTGCGTCGTCGGGCCATTGCTTGCTCAGAAGGAATCTTCATTTTTGCCGTATTGTAAGAATTGCATGTCTGTTAATGTAAACACTTTTTTTTAACATTAATAGACGTGCAGACTACTGTTGGACAATAGCTATTTTAATTCTTTTTAACATTTAGAAAAAAAGAGAAACCAACTTGGAGGTTATGTTTGCAGGCATTCACACACCTCTGACCGTGTTTATGTTTTCTGTGACTTGGGTGGGAGTATATTTGTAATGTTAGCACTTAAATAATGCAGCATTATTTCAGTGATACAGTTCTTAGAAAAAGATAAGCTCAGCCGTGCATTTTGATTCACATTATAAATGAATACCTGATGTCGGAGCGGCCCTAACACCACGACCGAGCTTGTAGCGATGTGAGATTAAGGAGCTTGCTGTGTAACCCCTTTTCGTTCCGAGTGAAAATATTTGGTAATGTTTCCCTGATGAGATTTTCTGATAGAGGGTTAACACAGCTCATACTCCCTCCCACTGGATGTCTTTGTGTTAATCTCATTTTACCTGCAAGGAGACTCATTTTCCTCTTTTTTAATTACACTAAGGCACACTTGCAGTGGGTCGTCTTGGTGCTAGCAATTCCAGCACTGTGCTCTCTAGATGATCTCTGGTTTCATCCTGTTAACAGCTTCACTTACAATACAGGACTATATATATATATATATACTCTATATATATACATATATGTGTGTGTTTAATGTAAATAGGCAGATTTGACCCCTGTTCTGGCCTTGTGCATCTGCTTGTATTGTTCTGGGCCCCACATTACTTTCCCGGTGCATTGTGGTGCTGTTTAACCTGCGTAATTGCACTTGGTATTATCTCCATTTTGTATTGTCTCTGTGCCGCTTCAGCATTTCCAATAATTTCAAGCAGGCTACTAGCGAGGATTTGACATGAATACTAAAAGCATTTTCGATCACCGTAAAACGTTTCAGCAAATACAGCTTTGATTTTTTAATTTTTTAATTTTTTTTGAAGCAGTGGGCATTTATGTCCGATTATAATTTTTTTGTGGTTTTGCAGAAATGGAACCCCAAGTTAAAAATGTGGGGAGACGCAGGCTTAGTTTTCATCAGGTATTTATAGCATCGTTGTCTTCGATCTGAATGCGGCCTGGTCACGAGATTAGAAATAATGGTGGCTCAATTAATTATCTGATTAATTTCTCTGAATGCACTTCTCTGAGTCTGTTTTCGGAATTCTGCAAGCTGGAGTGAGTGTGAGAGAGTGTGGGAGCACTGTGGGAGGAAGGGAAGAGTCGAGTCTGCATGCTGCACAGCCTTTCTGATAGATGCTCCTGGTCGCTCCAGAGAGGGCACAAAGGGTGTTGCCATACAAGCTTCACAGCCTCATTACTCAAGCTTGTTTGTTTGTTGTGGACTATCTGAACGGGAGGATTTGTCCAAATGCCGCCTGTCAGCCCCCATTCCAAGTTGGGCTCCGAAACGCGGGCTGAATTTCCCCATCTTGATTTGGCGGGGCAGGGGGTCACTTTCATCTCTGACGGGGGTTCCCATTTGCCCTCCGGTGACAGTGAGGTTGGGGGTGGGAGGTGACGGGGTGGGTGCACGCTTGCCCTGGTTGCAGGCTCATCCGCAATGCCTCCAACTACACATATTGCTGTTTTGGGCTTCTGTGGGGCAAACACTGCCTTGGGAGAGGTCTTAAAGGAATTGCATAGACACGCAAGAAAACCCAAGCAAACTTTGCTGCTATACGTTGATGTGGCCCTTCTCTGCCTTCATTCAACATACGGACAGCTCGCAATTGGTTGGTTGGGTCATGTTTTTGTATCTGGAGAAACGCACGGTCACATTTTAAAACAAAATAAAAGCAGTTTAAATTGCATGTTTTCTAATTAGTCCCTCATGGCTGAACAGGAAGAAAAGGTTGAAGAGCATCAGAGTTGAAATGTTATCACTTTTAATCTGAACGAGCGGTTATCTTGTACGGAAAAAATGTTTGATAGTTTTACTACCTTAAAGATGGAGGGGGGTGGTCGCTAAACAAGATGATGAAATGGAACTCTGGATGGCTCGTAATGAGATGGTGAGGTGACATTCCTGCAGCATTATGACCGTGGCAAAAGCATGAATATTGATGTGATCCTAAGGCAATGTTATGTAACCCTGAGGGAATGTATTTTTGGGCAAAAAACTGAATTCTGAGACTGAATTCTGGCAAAAGTCTGTCCACAGGAATATTGGCCTTTTTGGCACTGAAAAGATACTTGCATTTTCAGAAATGTGTACACATCGTGACAGACGTGTTCTAAATTCAACTGTAAGGATTTATAAACGTGCTGTCTGTTGTTCATTTTTAGATACTGAAATGCCTTCATTTTGTGCTTTACACCAGCAACGGAAATCCTATTAAAGTGTGCGCTGAGTCATCTAGCCTTATTAGGTAATTAGGCCAAAGTGAGCAGACTTTCAAATCTGCCATTGCGATTGTACTCTGAAACACTGAATGCGAACATTTGGTTCATAAAAATTAATATAAAACTTTACCAATGAGAGAAACTGCAGATACCTGTTACCAAAAATAAAAAAATGCATGCATTTATTTATTATTATTTTTTTGATAGTTCTTGCAATCTCTGTGATGAAAAATATTTGTAAAACTTATATATGTAAAACTTTGGAAAGATTCCTCTTCCATTCTCTCTCAAGTTCTGCTGGGGAATGCTGCATAAAGACAAATAACATTTGACATTTCTGGCCACTGATAGAATTATATGAAGTATTTGTTGAGGGATCAGAGAAATGATGAGGCGTAACGTTACCTTGGTGACAGCATTGTTGCCAGGAGTGGGTGGGAAAGTGTGTGTGCGCGGTTGCCATATGGTGGCTCCTGGGCCTGGTGAAAGGAAATACGTGTTGAGGGACACGCTATGCCAAGATCATAATCATGGACAATTTGCACAAGTGCGCCGGGCAGTGATATAAATGGACACTCCGTGCAGCATCAGCCTTGTTTTCACGGATTAATTATGGGATGCAAACTGGTTGTGGGTGACTGCGATGCCTGCTATAGTGTAAAGCACTGGTCGCATGGATTCCTGATGTCTTCCCTTGAGTTGCATTGTCTCTGGCCAGTGTGCCTGTCTGCTCCCTGCATTGGCAAGTGGGAGCTGGACATTTAGGAGCAATTTTAAGAAGAATAGGGTTCATTGGTCCTCACGCAGGCTACTGCATTTGTGGGCATAAACCACAAAGGTTGCCATTTTCACCTGTAGTCCTGGAATCATCATGCAGTTTCAGAGTAGTTCTGAATGTCTCTATCTCCCATCCTACCTGAGAGCCCACATATATTGATGGATCACAATTGATGCGATTGTCAGTTAAGAACTGTTTTTTGCTTTCAATCACTGACCTGCATTTATGTAGTATCAATTGGAGGGACTGTACTATCGCCTGTGTTAACCAAAAAGGATGGACTTAAGGCTCTCTCGCGCTTTAAAAAGAGTTGGATATTGTTCTCACTGTGCAGGACAGCGCTTAGGCTATGAAGTGTATGTGTGTGCACAGTACACACATTAAACATCTGTGCTTCTTGCTTCTAACTGCATGTTTTGCAAGACTTTGAATAAAGCAAAACTGGGTAGATTCATTACAGCATTACATGAACATTCTTTGTTGTTTTCCTCTCGAAATAAAAATAAAGTTTTTTATGTCAGACATAATTTAATTCAGTTTTAGATTAGTTATTTAATGCCAACAGTTACATTTGCAATAGCTACTCTGTATGTATATCATTTTGTATTACAAGTTTGTTATATGTGACTTAAGTGGACACAATTGCTAGTTGCATCTCAGTGAACATTTGAAAAGTCAGTGAAAAGTTGATGAAACAGCATCTAGGCATTCAAGTGAAAACCCTTCCACATTTGCTTGAAAAGTGAAAGTTTTCTAGCCTACTAGGACGTAGCCAGGCTATATCTGAGTAAAACCTGCATTACATTGATGTTAACCTAGTCTGTTTATGTGTCTCAACCTAGATTTCCACCCCTCCAGATGTCTAGATGTCAGCTCTTGCTCACTGGGATACTGTGGCTAACTATTGAAACATGAAATGTAAAGTTAACATTGTTTTCTGTCGCCTACTACTAGACTGCGTTAGAACTTGTGAATGCACGTAATATTCACATGCAAAAACCACACGTTTTGACGTCAGCCATATTTGTGAATGTGAAAACCACTTGATCCACACCATGCCTCATGTTGCGTGTGACTGCTATAGGTTATATGCAGCTGTGATATCAGTAACATTATCTATGATATAAGATTATTATGCTTGGTAATTATCTCTGATTCATAAGAAAACAAAGAAACCAAAGCAAAATTGTGACATGTAAATGTATATTGCTGTGTGTAGTGTTTCATTTGACAGAAGGTGACAGTTCTGCATTTATAATTTACCTCACAGATAAATTGCAGAAGGTAGTGTAGCCTTGTTGTAATTTATCATCTAAAATTAGTTCTGATGTGAGTCCCCTGGGGAAGATAAACAGTGCTACCTGTACTGTGAAAAAGAAGGGAGTTTTTGGTTCAGGTTCGGTGTGTGCTCGTCTCTGCAGCGAAGGTATTTCCTTAGTACGCATGTACTTGGTTCCCAGGCAATATTTGTGTCACGGTTGTAGCTCACCACAGTCGCTTTTGCAGACTCTTCAAAAAATGCAGACTGAGCCCACAACAGCGGCGGAAGTCTGTTTTCTTCACTTCACTGACAAAAATAATGCTAATAACTTACCTAAAATCGCTTGGGTCACGGTGACAGTGATAAACAGTTTCAGGTAATAAGAAAGGTAAAGTGGCACTATTAATAATATGAGCAGAAAGACATCCAGCGCTCATTCAGATCTTGGGGCAGAGGATAAGCTGTCAAAAAAAAAAAAAAAAAGAAATCTGACAAAGATCCCTGCTGGGTCGAAATTTATGTGCAGCCTCACTCACTTTTTGGCGGCTATTGATGAAACTAAGAAGCTGCTAAGGATTGGAAACTTACAAAGCGCTGATTGTAATGACATGTTAAAACGTGCGGGTGAAATTCAAAATGGAGGCTGAAGGAGTCCACGGCAGAGTGGTGTGCTCTGCGGTTTGTGCTCTGGCCATTTGGAGTGTTTATCGAGGCGACACAATCAGCAGGAAGATCTGCAGGGTTTCATGTTTTGTGGTCATGCAAAGACCTCTTTCACCTAGTGCCACCTCTCTCTCTCCTTCTCTCTCTCACACCTTCTCTCTCTTGCTCTCTATATCTCTCTCTCTCTCTTTCTCTCGCTCTTTCTCCCTCAAAGTCATTGGTGCAGCATATTAATAATGCTGACTTTTGTGCTCGGTTCCAGCCACATGCATATTTATTAAAGCGCTGGTCGCTCCTAAAACTCTGGCCCTAGATGACGTGCAGGAGAACTTTGACAGGGATGTGGTCATCGGTGCGATCAGACAGACGCTTTATCTTCTGCGAGGGAAAGTTTCATATCTTGGAATCTGTTTCTGTCTTTTTAGTGCAGAAGTCGACACACAGACTGGCTGTGGAGTGCATTTGGTGGTTTGTACCCAGAAGGGATCTAGATACTGTTCTCTGGCTGATGTAATGTGATGAAAGCGGCCAGTAAGAGGGCACAAAGTCAAGGATGTCCTGTAGAGGTCTCAGGCGCCGGAATGTGTTTTTCACTTTGAGTAAGCCTTCATGAATGGTTATTATTAGTTCATATGACCTGATAAGCACGAAACATTAATGAATTTAAGTGCAGTGTCAGGTGCTGATGACGAGAGTGACGTTTTGCCCATGTCTTCCTCTCTCCCCGACAGCGGTAACCGACCATGTGGATGTGGGACTGGCGGTGGCCGAGGCCCATCCCTCGCTGGACGCCACCATCTCCGGCGCCCTGTCGGGCGGCTTGGGTGACCACGACCTGCTCACCTGCGGTCAGTGCCAGATGAACTTCCCCCTGGGGGACATTCTGATTTTTATCGAGCACAAGAAGAAGCAGTGCCAGGGCCTCATGGGCGGGCCCGGCTGCTATGACAAGATGGTGGACCGCAGCAGCCCTTCGCCGCCGCGCCCTGAGCTTAGGAAAGTGGTGGAACCGGTCGAAATCGGAATCCAGGTGACACCTGAGGAGGAGGACGAGAGACTGTTGACGCCCACAAAAGGAATTTGCCCCAAGCAAGAGAGCGTCCCGGCAGGTAGGTCTCCCTCGCTCGGGACTCTGGGAGAGAAAACCTTCTCCACAGTAACAGGCGAGGAGAAGCTCAGAAGCAGCCGGGTCAACATTTGAGGGCTAGCCCTACATGAAAGTGAAGCTTTGCAGCGTATCCCGTGCACAGGCACACAGAAACCAATCCTCCTGTGTGAAATTCACAGAAATAATACTCAGCAACCCCTCTGAGAACCAAACTGAAAACATGCATATATCGCTGAGATACAAGTTAAATACGCACATCCATAGTGAATCTTGCGGTTCTCTGTGAGAATCAAATGAGTGATTCGTAAAGTTTCTTTGAGATTCACAAGTGAATCATAAGCTTCTCTGTGAGATTCACATAAGTGACTCACAACACTCTTTTTGAAATTTGTACTAGTGACTAACAACCTTCCATATAAAATCTGTATAGGAGACACAGCTATCATGGTGAGATTCATGCTGCAGGTAATACACTGTCATCTTGGTGTGATTCACACCCAGACATGTAGCCAGCTGTATGAAATTTTCACGAATGACACACGTACCTCACAGCGAAATACATATCTAAGAACATACCTCTGTATACATGTTCACATGTTTAAGTCGCACGCAAGACACATGGTCACCTCTCCAAGATTCACACAAGTAACATGTGACCACACCTGTGAGATTCACACAAACAAAACACATCCACCTCAATGAGATTTGCACTAAGGATGCGCACCCACCTCAGTGGGACACACACTGCTTCCTGTAGAGAGTTTGATACTGCTCAACACAAACCTTCAAGAGAGATTGTTTTCCTTTAGCTGATTTCATTAGAGGAGTCTGCTGCTCGGAGTGAAACATCACATTTCAGACTCAAAGCCCTAAAACCCCCCGAAGGACTCTGGAGGTTGAAACAAATTGTGCAAAACGTGACAGAGAACTCACCCTACTTTCATGGAGAAATCCAGCCTGAGCCATCTGCTTAAAAGGTGAAAAGCTCATTAAAATTCAAATACTCAAAAAAAAAAAAAAAAAAAAGAAAGGGATTAAAAAGCTAGTTTCCTATTCAATAGGGTAAAGAGGCAGTTTAGTTTAGACCAGCTGCAGGGAAAGAACTCTCATACTGTAGTTATCTTGCAAAACAGTGCAGTCAAGTCCTTCACAGAAAAACCCAGAGGGATCTTGGGAAATGGGTCTCGTGAAATAATATTCAGGATTGGACAAAGTTACCAGGCGAAAGCAAGGGAATGGCAGATGAAACCAGCACACAGTCTTAATAACATTGTTTTGCATCAAGAATTCATATTTATGAGGTCTACCTGCGGCAGCGAAGGCAGTTTATTCTGTGGAAACACAATGCAACACATATTTGAACATCTTTAAAATCAGGATAAGATTTAATTACCCAATACAGCACATGCCACACACAAAATTACTAATTTCTACATAGGGAAAGCTCGCAGAAGGTGTTGCGATCTTTTGGATTTAAAATTTAGCAGAAGTATTTTTCTGTGTGGTTTAATGCATATAGTACACTCCTTACGTTCCTGTCCTTTTTGTATAAAAAGCCGACGCAATATTTACTCTAATTGTTAATACTGTGTAGTTTATATCTACAGAATATAAATTCTATAATAAAGTACAACTCTGACTTATAATTTGGTGCATTGTATAATATGAGCCAAATTCTTGCATTGACAAGACAGTTTCTATATTGCCAGACAGGGTCTTGAATTGATTTTGCACCTCCAGCTGATGTCCATTGTGTGCAGTGTATGCTACATATACTAATAAATCAGTTGAAAAAATCTTCAGTTATATGCAGAAAGGTCTGTGGCCATTAACATACAATGATCTGTACCTCTCCTGAGAAATTACTACTATTAAATGAAATACTGCTGTAACTATTTATACTGTGACTTCTACTGCTAATGACAGCAACGTTAAATAATAATAATAATAATAATAATAATAATAAGTATTTTTTTTCTGTTATTATTATTAGTAGTAGTCATAGAAATAGTAGTTGTAGTGGTAGCAGCAGTAGTAGTAGCAGCAGCAGCTGAAATAGTAGTAATGGTACTAGTAATAGCAGCAGCATGCGGTATTATTAATAGTGGTGGTAATAATAATACACCCCACAGTATGGTAGCATCATTATGCCAGACATCTAGCAGAAACCGTGAAACTGACATTGTAAAAAAATAATAAGGGCTTGGTAGGTAATGCAATCACAGCTAAGATTCTGGGGAATGGGAAAAGTTTCAGGGATGCTGCAAGTTAATGCATTAAGGAAGTGCAACAATACAACAAGGGAGAAAGTGTGAATTCTGCAGTTACAATCACGTCTCCTGGGTAGTCAAGATAATCTTTATGCCAGTTAAAAAATATTGTTGTTAGGAAAATTATTTTGTTAAATGAATATTACTAACATGTAATGTCTATGGTACAATGCTTGCATTGATAACATTCACAATATTATGACTATAATCACTACTACTACTACTACTACTGCTGCTGCTGCTGCCACTACTACTATTACTACTACTACTACTACTAATAATAATAATAATAATAATTCCTTAAATTCAGTATGTAGGTATGCATACATGTAATAAGCCCTTCAGCATTTGGTTTTAGAAATTTAAGAATTTCTTAATTTAACATAGAAATCTTTTTTTATAATAGTAAATAAGAATACTTTCTTTAAATTGCTATAAGAAAGTTTTATTTTTATGATTGTGTTCATGCATGCACTTTTGGCTTTCATGTCTAATTTGTAATTTAGCGATAATACAGTTAACAAAAAGCTGTACACTTATTTGTTCTTCAGTTACAAAATCATTTTATTATCAATTAAATAATAAGGAATGAATTTCGACTGGTCAAATGTACCTTTTATAAATGAGATTATAATTATTTTGTAATTTATGCATCTTTTATTTTCGATGATATAGACAGGAAATATTAGGAAGGAATTGACCCTTCAGGAGACACAACGTGATTAAGGTGCTTGTAGATTAAACTAAACATGCACTCATGGAGGTACGTTGACTAATTCCCCTACACCAGGTGAAAGTGTTATTTTATGCTGTAACCGTGAGCTTCCCTTTTAAAGACAGCTGTGAATGTCTTTCCATGGAATTATTATTTTTCTCACAATTGATCATATGTGACATGTGAAAAAATAAATATGGTGAGGAAGATTCGTTTTTAAGCTGGGAGAATAAGGACAGTACACAACTGCTATCCTTAAAAAGAATGCTCAGAATGTTTATAAATGTATGTAAACACCTGTCAGTCTGTAGTATGTTAAGACGCAAGGCCTACAGACAGGCCTGCACCGATTTGACAAAATCAAAAAGCTGGTTTTGAGTAGAACAATGTTACCTGAGTTATATATTGTATAAACAGAAATGGTTAAAACCTGTTAAAAAATGCAATCTCTTTGAACTCATTCCTTATGCACCCATGGCATGTAAGCAATGATTTGGAAAGCTTTAAACCAGTTTGCACTTAAAACTATATGCCTTCATTCCTCCATAATTCATTATCCAATAAGCTGGCAAGTGGTGAGTAATGTTGGACTTTCAAATAGGAAGGGGAGGGACCTGTGAATGTGCTCACTTCCTTGCACGAAATAGCCAAATGCAAATAGAATTAGTAAATAGGAATAGCAATTAGTTAAATCAAAAGAAATTACTAGAACCATGGAGATTGTGCAAATTGTTTAGCTGGAGGGTGGGGGTCTCGGCGATATCAGCACTATTTATTTTGCATTGACCACGGTGACTTATTTTGGTCCTGTGTGTCAACACTAAAAAAATCAACCATGTTATTAATGTCAGCTATGTGGAGGCAACCACTGTTTGCGTGATCCTGCTTTATACAATGCTTATGGGAAAACTGGATGCTGAGAATATCAGAAATTCTGCATTGAATTACATATATATTTTTATTTTCCTTTAGGGTATTTATGAAAAACAAAGCGCAGAGCCTTTGATCTTGAAAGTCTATATGAAGAAAGAAATGGCCAGAAGAAAAAGCCCTACACCTCGTTCTAGTATTTTATTCCCCTTTAGTGATAATTTCCCTGATTTTACTCGAGGAAAAGTCAATGTTATCTATGAGTATATAGGACAGCCATTGAAGATGAACCACTTGAGGGTTGAATTCAATATTTCTCCCTTAAATATCAGCAGGACACGGGCTTGCTCAGCACCGCATTATATTGCCACTTAGCCGTCTTAAGTTTCAGCAGAATTTAATTATATTTAATAGCCCTAATTAAATAAAATATGACATTCTGCATACCCCTAGGCAAGAGGAACAACTGCTGTGGGCAAAGAGAGCCATAGTGCTGGAAAGGCCCAGCAGAGCACTTTTTGAAGCACATCCAGGTTAAAATAGTGTTCCTTAATGGGAATGACAATGAAAATTACTGAGGCAAAGCGCTGAACAATATTCAATTGCATGCCATTAGTAATCAAAATGTTAAAAAGCATTTCCAATCAGTCACTTTTTTTTCCACATACATATTCACCACCCTTAATGTACCTGGTTGGCTCAGCTGGTTATTCTAATGAGTGCATTAAACATAATTCACTCTTTATCATATACAGATTGACAGCCAGAGGCGTATACATCAAATTTTATATTTGTGATTGCAGAAAGTGTAAATACAGGTGTTACTTGCTGAGATGTGGTTTCACAGTTCAAGGAAATTCAGGTTGATAACAGGAAACATTTTTTTTTTTTACAGTCAGGCCTTTGGTTGTCATCCTTTGGCTGTGTGATTAAAGGTTACTTATTTGCTGGGGACACAAATGAGGATATAACAGTGAGCAAATTCTTGTACAGGAAGGAAGTTATCGTCACTTGCAAGAACAGTACATACGATGAGTGCCGCTTGTGCTGTCTGCCACCATGTGTTTCATATCAATCACTCTCTGTTCCTGTCGGTGCACCCCGATATTTACTGTATATCACAGCAGCCAGGAGAAAAGGGGTTAAGCGCGAATGAACCTGCTGTGTTTGGTTAGGTCTGGCGTGGCGTGGAGGGGAAACAGGGGGAAGGCTTTTGTTGTCACACGAAGATTGGAGGGGAAGTGTCTCAAGCTGTTTTCTCTCTTTCTTTTAAACTAACAATGCTGCCCCGATTTGGATGAGTCCCAACACATCGCTTCTGCTGTGGAGAGCCACAGTGACCCATTGTTACTCCGACTGAAATGGAAAGTGCACGAGGCCCCCGTTTGGAGATGGGTCGTGTTTACTCCCAGTTTAAGAAGCCATCCGTGCATCATGGCACAGACAACAGCCATTGCAGACCATGACCGACCCAAAATTTAGCAGAATCTGAATTTGTTTTTTTAAAAGTAAATGCTTGAAAACGCTTGACAATCACATTTCCTCCTGCCTTCTTAATACACTTGTGACTGCTGTATACTAAACAATATGCCTCATCATCATACTGGTTAAGTTGCTACACACAATCTATCTCAATGTGTGCCTGTTGCCAACACACCCATGGCAGGCTCTTCCGGTTGTCTCTAAAACTAACCAGGCTTTTTGAATGGTTTACAGGGATAAGATGTGCAGAAAGAAGTTATTTTGACCCTTCACTCATACTGTCACACCGGTGAATATTTCATGAGACTGCTATATTTATTGCAATATTTACCTCAAACATGCTTTTGCCCCCTTGCTTCTCTGTGGGTTTGATCTCATACAGCAAATTCACATTTCCAACTACTGAACTGGGTACTGTGAATCACTGTTGTATAAGCATCGTATTTTGAGAACCGAATGCAACGGAACGTTTTTTTTTATCATCAATTAATCATCTAAGCAGTGGGCATCTTCATCCGGTTGCTTTTAATATGATATTGTTTAAATGAGCACAACCTGCCAGAGGAGGCTCTCTTTCTGTGAAAATCAATTGTGATATTTTTAGTAATCAAACTTTCTTTCACAAATATTTTGATAAAACATGGGGCACTCACTCACTGTCAGTAAGGGCTATGGGCTTTGCCCGATTCTGCAACAGAGGGTAATTGATGAAAATAACCTTCAAATCACATGATGGATGACTGGATAAATAATGGACATTATGACCTGTCCCAAGCTCTGTTATGTTGTTATACTGCCCCTCATTTGTGTAGGGACTATTGATTCTTTTTCTATTTGTCTTTGTATATTGGGGTATGATGCAGATTGTGTCTGCATTCAACGAGTCAATATTTCATAAAGGTCATTATTTCCTAACTAATGAATTGGCCAGAAGAAAGTACTGCTGCTTTTTGAAGCATTAGCATAACAAGTGATGCCATTCTGTGGTTATTGCATATTTCTCAGTGGGGGTGTTTTAGGAATTTGGGAGCATTTGGTAACATTTTTGACACTTCGGTGTCTACATTAGAGGGAAATTATTTATCAAATTAATTAAAAGGTAATTTCACAAATTGCAATCAATCCCACTCATTGTGTGTTTGTTTTTTTTTTTTCATTTGTGTAGCTCTTTTACACAAATGTATAAATTATCAGTATCTGTCACTTTGTACTCTTGGTGCACAATTATTATCCAACATCAGTATGTTTTCAGCATAAATTTTCATAAAATGATAATACAGTAATTGGAAATGTTCTGTGGTGGTAATGATTTATTTTCATTTTAACGGTATTAATAGTATTTTAGAATAATAATTAAATAATAACAGTATAATGTATGCTAATTATTGTAAAAGCAAACAGTGTTTTATATGCTATACTTTTTTTAGTAACTATAATATTTGTAGATTTAGATATGTGAACATCGCATTAATAAAAAGAAACCTGACCAGTTTTCTGCTAAAATACAAAAAAAAAGGTAAACAATCAAGTCTTGTGTTAATAATTTTATCATGTGGCATTTTTCTTTCAAATTTTTGTGCAACTGTCTGAGGAGCATTTTCGTGTAATCGTGCAAGATAACCTAAGTTCCTGTTTGGCTCCCACAACACAGCAACTGCCCAGCAGATATGACTTCCTGTTTCCAAGCTCTCTCTTCCTACCTGCTTTTGAGTTCTTGCCCAGAAAGATTTGTTTTGTCAGAAAAGTCTCCCGCATGCCAGCTGCCAGGTCTGACTGCCAGCCTCATTTCTGGATGGCGGACATGAGTGACGTTTTCCCTCCCTTTTTTATGCTTTGTATGAATTTATTTTCGAACTTTCGTTGGGGGGTTTCCTGAGGCTCTGCTAGTCTCTCTCTGTTTTTGGCAAGGTGCTTTTTTTTCACTGTATCTGCGCATTCACACCTAACCGTACGCACATGCACACAGGCATGCATTTGTGCACAATTGCATGCACAAACACTCACTCTCCAACAAAGGTAATTACCTTCTAAAAATATAGCTGTCTTGTGACAAAATAGATTACCATACAGGTCAATTCAAATACATTTCTAATAAAAAATTAAGGTTTCATACACACACTCACACTCACACACACACACACACACACACGCACACACGCACACATATCTTTATATATAGATCTAGATATAGATAGGTGCTTATAATGTACGCGTGGTGTCTGGTGTGTGTGTGTACTGTGTACTGTACTGCAGTAGGGAAATGAAGGCCAGAAAAGCGGTGATGTCTGTCCCTTGATAATACAGCAGACATCCCCCCGTGAGTGGAGACACACACAAGCCGTCTCACTCCCAGTTTGATTCCCTGCATTTTAGAAAACATCTCAATTGAGAGGCACGCTTCCATTCCAGACTCAACACATACAGGGAGAGCTCTTCAATAAATAATGATACAGTACAGGCAGTGAAATATTGAAAATGTGTCTCCATATTACTTCACATATGCTTTTTTCAATTAAAATTTACAAAGGCTGGGGGATGCTGTAAGGTTGAGACGGTGCCAGAATCGATGTGCTGAGATTATGTGGCGTAGGGAGTGTGCATCTGATTTAATGTGCTGTTTTGTAGCGATTACTCCTGCTGGTGTTCTTGTTTTTTGTTGTTTCAATAAAGCCAGGAGTGCTGGGATGTTGCAGGGGTTTTGAAGTGGTAATTGCTCACTTTTGTCTTGCTCCCTTTTCCACGGCGTTCACATTTTTTTTTTTTTTTGTTATTTAAGCTTTTGGCAAAGTTCCGATGAGAGTTTTTTTTATATGCATTTCAAATGAAATGTCACTCTGTACGATGGAGTCCTGATGCATATTTAATGGGCTTGTAAGTCTGCCAGGCTGGGTTGTGTGAGTGCATAGATGCTGGCACTTGCCGGTGAACGTGTGTGAAGAGGTGCTGTTTGTCCTCCTTGCCACATTGATTTCAACTGAATCGAGAATTCTGTACCTGTACAGGATGTGTGTCCTACTGAAATCATGTACCTATTTAATATGCACGATACTTCTAAGAAAGGAAACTATATACCATTTTAGTTTTATATTTTTATGCCCAGTTGAATGAAGTCAACTAGCTGGGTTGCTATCATTGAAATGACAACGGATCATTTTCATAATGGACGATATGATAAAATATTTAATTATGATACTTTTTTAGTGTATAATTTGGTGAGTGGCTTTCAGGCATTATTGCTTATTGCAGATGATCTTGGTGCCTTTTTGGGGTCATCCTTAAAGCATCTTTCACAGCAGACCTTTACCAAAAGTGGATGGGGGCAGGGTTCTCTCTTTCATGGGCAAGATCTTTCTGGCATCAGCGTCTTCATGGCATAGTTTAGTGTAATGTACAATATTTATTGTAATGTTCCAGCAGCTGTAGTGTTCACCAACCCAAGCCATTTCTCATAATACATGTGACTCCATGGGCTGTGTCCCATAGTACTTTTTCTTACGGTAGTGATTCACACTTGCCACCTCTTTCAATACTATTTACTAGTATCGTCTCAGCTAATCGGTAATGGATTGTGCAGCCTGTGTGGTGTATGTGAAGACAATCTCCAGCAGCGATTAGAATGCCTGACTCATAGTTGAAGGCCTCTTGGTGAGACATACATTTGCTGTGCTTAATCCACCACCACCACCCAATCCAGCAAAGCGGTACTTTTACGTGGTGTTTGAAATGATTTCAAAATCCTGATTCTTGAGCCAAGTCCAGCTATCGAAAGAAAGGAAATGAGAGAGAGAGAGAGAGGGAGAGAGAACAGTTTCACTCATTAACATGCCAAGGAAAAGGAAAGCTGCATCTATATACTTCTTAGCATCTTCAAATCCTTTTTATATTTTTGCCTCGTTGCTTTTTTTTTTTGTTAATCACTTTGCATGCAGTCATTTAAATATTAAAATTTTCTTTAATCATCAAAGGCAGCGGGCCTCATGCATATTCATATTTTCATCCCCCTCCACAGCATTACAGGTTCATTACCTTGCTCCAAAGCCAAACAGTCATTACCAACAGCCAGCTTTTTAATTGCTGATGCTTGGCCATCATCGCCTTACCACCAAGATTTTCAGTTTTATACATATATATATATATATATATATATATGTATATGTATATGTATATATATATATATGTATATGTGTATGTAGTATATAATGATATGTATGTACGTATGCATGTATACTGTATTTATGTATGTATGTTTATATATATATATATATATATATATATATATAAAATGATAAGAATTCTTCAAGTTTAAAATAACTTCACATACTTTACATACATTCTGTCTGCTTTGGGAAAAAAAGAAAAGGGGAGAAGGAGAGAGAGAAAAACCTGTTCTCTGGCTAGGGCGCTGAATATTTGTCAAGAGGCTTGACGAAAGTTTCATTTGCATAATGACTTTGTAGTTCTGCATTAATAAAATTTGCATATGAAGCCGTGTTAATTACTCCTGATCAGGCTTTTTTGCATTCATGCATGGTAATTTTCTGCGACTTGCGAGAATTGATGTCCTGGCGTCAGGGCTGTGATTGGTGGTGGCGGTGGCTGTTGTCGGGCGGAGGGGGGGGGGCAGAGGGGGGGAGGGCAGGGGGGATGTGGAGGAGGGGTGGAGGGTGGATGGTTAGAGGGGGAAGGGGTAGTGGGTGTTGCGAAGAGAGGAGGATGGCACATTTGTGTGTTTGTGCTAGCTTTTTATTGCACTGCTCTCTTACTGTTCTGTGCCATCTTTAATTGGTGAGAGAAAAGGGGAGCCGTTTCGGCACCATCCCATTTTGTGAAACATCACAAAGGAGTGAGACTAAAAAACCCTGCCATATGTTGACAGGCATCTCAGATCTATTGTTTACCTCTTCATTATTTATTTCAAAGCGAGGTATTATTTTCACCAATACAGTGAGAATGCGGTTTGTGTCTTCAGTATGCTACATGATTCTAATGGAGGGTACAAAATGAACAGTGCATAATTGGGTTTAGAGGCACTATTTCTTTGTTCATTTATCCAGGTTTTGTACTATTTACCTTATTCTTTCATGTTCTTTGTGTTTATTTTCTTCAGACATTATTTTATAATTAGATAATAATGTATGCCTGAGCTCAGAATAGTAAATTATATATTATTTTGTCATAAACTATGAGCTCAAATAATGCCTGTTATTTTTAAAGTTGCAAGAGTAGTGATGTAATATCTTCAAGAAAACGCATTTTTTTATTTTACAAGCAGTGCCATAAAGAATGTAGTCACAGGCCCTTAATCAAGGAAAGCATTGGCAGATAATTACTCAATACTCAATTTTATTTTAAGCTTTTCTCTATAGGTTGTGTGTTTTATATTTCCCATGAGGACTATCATATTGTTTTGCAGTTAAAGTTAAACCTTTCATTTTTGTTTATTTTTTGTTAGAAAAGCTGCTTACCCCAAAATTTTGCTTGGTACTCCAGGAGGTCAAGTATTAACTGAAGGAATTTTTCCCTTTACTTATGGTTTTGGAAAAAAGCCTCACACAGCTATGTGCATGTGGTTGTGTGTATGTGTGTGTGTGTGTGTGTGTGTGTGTGTGTGTGTGTGTGAATGTGACCGTGTGTGTGTGTGTGTGTGTTTGTGCATGTGTGTGTGAGCATGTGTGTGCGTGCATGTGTGTGTGTGTGTGTGTTTATGTGTTTAAATCTGGTGGTCCCCCAGTTGTTTAAAATAAAGGCAGAATTAAACACAGTGCTTTTATCAGCGTGGAGAGGCTGGGGCCAGTGCCAAAACAAAGATATGCAGTGCCCACAGACACTTAAAGCAGCAGCACTCCACTGCAGACCAGAGTGTGTTTGACAGATTTGGCACAAAATAGTTCTGCAAATTAAAAAAGGCTTGCACTGTTGTCCTTATTGTGATAATTGCACTGAAAAATACAGTTAAAAAAAAAAAAAAACTATGTGAAAATTGACATTTCAAAATCTGGTTGTCATCCTATTTTCATTTCAAAAGATGAATTTCATAGAAAGAAGCCCAGGCCTTCTGAACATGAAGGAACTGTACCATTCATAGGAGTTAATAAGCTGAATTAATATGATATATTGGAGGGAGAAAGTTAGCCCATAATGGAATCTTTATGCTCTTTTTCATTTTATTCTAATGTTAGCCTGAGCTTTATTGTGATTACTTGTTAAACAGGTTAAAAAACACTGATACCTGACAGCATTGTCCTAGTAACAATAGATTTATGCAAACTGAAGAATGGCTACTTCCCTATTCATTTGTAAAGTGAATGCAGCAACATTATCAAATGATATTTTATCTGTTAGCACTCTAGGAAAGATCAGGTTTCTGTTTTGTGCTGTAGCTGCAAACACATCAAATGCCCTGAACCCAAAATCCACATTTAACTTTTGAGCAGAAGCACACGGTGAACTGGTGTAATTAGATATTTATCAGTTTTCTTTTTCTGTAAGCTTTAAACTGATGTAAGCTTGATTGTGATCACTTGTGCAAATTTTACAGTCAAGGAAATATAGTGGAAATTTGTGCATAATATAATATATAATACAGATCGGCAGCCAGAGATGAGAGGTAACTGCTGCATCAGGGTTTTCTGATGCAAATGAATGTTAGCACCCTGGTGCCTGATGATGCCATTACGGCTTCTCTCACCCAGCTCAGAATTTTCTTTGGGGCCCCGTCAGTAAGCGAGGGTCAAATCTGTTGCCGAACCCCTCGCTCGGCGCGAAGTCAAACAGAGGGGGTGCTGTCGAAGCGTCCCGTCCCGCCCTGTTTGCACGTTTTTGCATTCGAAGGCTCGCCGCGGTGACACGTTGACGCGGTGACGACAGTTCGGCGACGAGCGGGGCAGGATGTGGCGCGGTGGCAGAGGGTGGCTGTCTTTCTCGGAGACAGCGCGCCGGTGTTTTCCGGGCTCGCCGCTGCCAGGGCCCGTGCCGTTTGGAACCTGTCCGATCCCATCGCTGCCGTCAGGTGGAAGAGGGTCTTGTTGAATGTGTCACCTCTTATAGATGAATGTGCACCCCGGGCTGCGAAATCTTCTAACCGCAAGGGGTTAAAATATCCCCTTAAGACTTCAAACAAGCCACATGGCGGTTTATGGTAGTCACATGCCAGGAGATTTGGTATTTTCCTACCACAGCAGGGAATAAAGTTGCCACTAAATTGGACTGTGAATGGCGCTAAAATGTCGGCATATGCTGATAGTTCGCTTTGTATTTGTTGATTCTTTTTTTTCTCATTAGCTGTCTATATAGTTAAGTATGCAGAGAAATAAGCATGGCATCCAACTATGCCACAAATATTCCGGTATTGAGGAATTTTAAAAGCTAACTGCATGGCTTTAATTGCGTTACGGTGGAAATTGAAAACAGTTACGGTTTATTATATGCAAACTCTGTCGAACGTCATTATGCAGGGAGCTCATTACACGTGAAACCATTCTTGATTTGATAATGTTTTTCCTTTTTTTTTTTCGTTGAACGAGCTAAAATGCAAATAATCATGTGGCAGGTTTGAACGTATGCCACCGCAACAATCAGAAATAGCACTTGTGCACCAGTGTAAACCGCTACAGTTATTATATTGATCTGAGGCTGTTTGCTTTTTACCAGTCATCTCCAGAAAAAGATTTGATTTATGTAGGGAACACACAAAGTCCCTGGAAGGTAATGCAAGCAAGAACCTCCTCAGAATCTAGGCTAAGCGGGCCTAGTCTGCAGATCATATGCATTGCCGTAAAGCAGCTTTGAGGGGAAGGATTGGTGGTGCAAACAGTTATGTTTGTGTAGAGCGCGGTGGACAGGATGGGATTATCAGGTTGGTACAGGTTCTGAGCGGCATCGCGAATTCCTTGGTCAGGCCTGCTTTTGACTTGTCCTCAGAAGGAATTAGTCGATCTTTCTGTTTACTCCTTAAATCCCACTGTCTAATGAGGCCTCTCAGCCCAAAGTATTTCTGACAAAAGGGTGTTGCCATTTAGCAGGAGAAATCACCACTTAACAAAAGCTAATTTTTCACTCGGTTAACTGGGGGGATTAAGGGCCGGTGATGGAATAATGTAAAATTTTGGAAGGGTGGGGGGGGGGGGGAGGATTTAAACAGCAATTACAAGGAACGGAGAGCTGTTTGTCGTCGGCAGAGGTGAGGATGTGGTCGGAATCGTTCTGACGGACCAGTGCACTTTGAAGATTGCGTGTAGCAATATGGACGCGGGCAGCTCAGCCTGACGAATTCGTGTTGATCCCCTTGTTTAGGGGTTTTAAATCTGCCCAATTTCACATGCTAACAGTCGCCGACAAGCTCCAGACTCCTCGCGGCTGCAGAGCGACGGCTTGCAGTTCTCGAAGCCGAGGCACGTCCTGCAATATTGATATTTGCTCTCCCTCAGTTTTTCGTTCTCTCTTTTTTCTTCCCCCCCCCCCCTTTTTTTTAAAGAAATGCTCTGCATGTGTAAAGGAGTGAATGCCAGTCCTGTGTGGATATGGCAGAACTATAATCACGGGTCTCTTGCGGTAATTGCTCTCGTCTGCGGAGTTCAGAAAATGCGCTCTGTCGAAGTGGGGGCTGGAGTTTCAGAGCAAGCCTGGCATGGCTGGAACAGCCCCTGGGACGGGCTGGAGAGCACGGTTAACCCTTTCGCCCAAGGTGCTGGCCACGGGCTGCGTCTTGTTTTGTTTGCTGAACCCCCATTTCTTAATGCCCCCCCCCCCCCCCCCCTTAAACGCTAAACCCGGAGGCGAATAGTATGGTACACAAATGCAGCTTTTAGAGGGTTGTTTTTTCCCTAATGGCAATATGCCATCAACGTATGCCTTATTTTTTTCCTGTTTGTTTTATATGGGGACATTCTGGGTGGCAGTGCAGTAAAACAGGAGCATGCTTTTGCTTTTTACTAAGAACCAGATTTTGGTCAAGTATTTTACGTCTGGGCCTGGTTTTTTCATGATTAACACTGGTTGGTCCACAGAACAGTTTTCCTCAGGCCTCGGGCCTACCAAAGCACATATGTGTTTCAGCGCACATTCAGATTGCCTGTAGTAATGCAACAATAAAAATAAATGGCAATCCTAACACAGCAATTAATGTAGCACAAAAGGAACGTTAGTATGAAATAAAATCTAAGTAAAAAACAAGAATTGTTTTTCTAAGAGCTAAATAAGATAAAACTTCCTTTATTTTTATTAATGTAGGCAACACATGTTACAACCTGTAGGGTGGATGCATTAGCCCATTGGTTTGTAAACTAATGCATTTGATAACTGACTGTAAACAATGCTGGAGCCTGGCCAACCACAGCCACTTACCGCTCTCCCTGTACGAATAACAGGAAAATGCATCACCGCAGAGGACCGAAAGCCGCAAGAGAAACCCTGGGCTTAATCCAGCGAAATTGCTGATCGGAGTTGAGCAGGAGGAGAGAACCTTGTAATTTTAATCTGGCATCTCTGTCGTCTGAACGAGGAGGTGTTTAGCACACCTGGCATTAGCAGAAGGTAGTAGCCCCCAGATAAAAGGCATAGCTTAAACCAAATTGAGGGTTTGAGCATTTTTGTGCGGTTGCACTTCCCCACCCTTAATTAAATTAAAGTTTTCATTTCATTCTGATCATATTATTTAAGCTGGCCTGTGGAATTTGCCAGGTTTGGCCACCCATGTTTTCACCTGTGTTACTGTTTTTTTAAGACATGTTTCCTACCTGGACGAACTGTGGGACGGTACTCTCATTTCATTTCATAAACTCTGTGTAGCTGTAGCTTTAGCTCTGGAGCTGAGGGAGTCCACATGCAAGGTTTTTCTGGATCAGTGGCCTGCTGTTTTCGAGAGGGATGCAATGTGGAAATCTTGCTGCTGGCAGAACTTTGGCCATTTGCCTAATTTGGAAGTGAGAGGTGCCATGCGAAATTAAATTAAAGGGACATCGCCGCATCATTTCATCTAATCACGGAATTTTCCGTCCGCTGTTGTGTGTAATCCGGCCTGCACGGGTACACGCGCGGCCCTGCTGGGGCGTGCCTCAGCCATTCTGAGCTGGTGCCCAACGTTCACCGGGGCTAAATGCAAGGTACGAGTCAAGTGCCCAAACGAACATTGCTAAGCTTAATAAGGTTGAACCGACACACAGCCAAGCACTGCTTTTAGATGGCAGAGTGACTTTAGCGGTGGGAATTTCGGACAGAGGCGAGAAACGGGAGCATGGACCCAGAGGCCGCCGCAAGCGGGGTCGTGGGATAGCCGGGTGACGGAGAAAGCAGGTGTAAAAATGCGCGCGTGAAAATCGTGCGTTAGCGATCATTACGGTGTCCGCGGTGCGCGGGAGGAGAGATTCCTGCCTGCTTTGTGCACGCATGTGGGCCTGGCCCTCATGGTGGGCCCCCATTCATCGCAGCCATGGTGCTGGGGGAGGGGGGGGTGCTTGGATGAGGGGGAAGGGGGGGCAGCACCAATCTGTCAACGAGGCCTCTGAAGAACTGCAATTTACAATATTGTTATTTTAAGAGGAGTGGGGAGAGGTGGGGGCGCGTAAAACAAAACAAAACAAAAAAAACAAGGTTGCACCATCAACATAATGCCGCCCGGCCTCGACAAGCGAAGGCTTGGCCATTTGCATAACGTTGCTCCCCGCAGTAACAATCGCCAGCTCCCACACATCTGAGGGACATTTTATAGCATACCCCCCCCCCACCCCCCCCCCTTTTTTTTTGAAGGCATGTTGAATGCCCCAGCTTTTTATAGTTACATTTAAAGGGGGTTGGATGCCTGGTGCAGCTGGGGCTCATTATGGTATATACTATCCAAAAATGCATGTGTAATTAATGCACATACAACCCGCCTGGCCTCTGCTGGTTTCCTGTAGGAGACCTTGAAGGACTTCTCTGAAGACAGCACGAGACTCTGCTTCAAGATCAATACCTGGCTTCAGGGATAACAGTCATTGTGTGGGACTGAAAATCCCAGTTAGCCATTCCTGCAGTCCTGAAATTTGGGAGGGGAGATCTGGGCAAATTACACCGTAATGAACTCAACCTTGCATCGAGAAAACCTTTCCTCATATATTTTTGTAAATTGTTCTTTCTTCTCTGCCACCTCCCCTGGTCAAAATACCGAGCCTGATCAGCCAAAGCTATTTCACCATGGCAGGGGGAAGCTGGAGTATCAAGCGTGCAGGACGGTGCAGAAGCAATGATTTAAATTCCCTGAAATGAAATGAAAAGCTTAGCTAATGCAATTTTTGAAGTCCGCCTTTTTTATTTTACTGAAGCAATGCCAAGAATCATAGCTCTCACTGACAGAGAGGTTTTTCCAGCTATTTTTCATTGTCTCTCTCCGCCCCTCGGCCTCTACATATTTCGTTAGATGAGGAGCTGTCGTCGTGTGAGACCACACCGCAATCTTTTGTTGTTTTGCCTTTCCTCTTATTGCTCCTACACCTTGTTTTCCTACGCTGTTGCTTAGATGCACGCTACACGTCGCTCGCTCCCGTGTCGTACCGTTCTGTCGTGCCGCATGGCACGTATAACGTGTGAAATTTATGGTTTTTTTTGCGCTTGTGATGCAGATGAATTCGGCGGAGAGCGCATCGGCGGGTCCACGGCGCAGGCGGCTCTGGCGCGCGGAACGATGGCGTATTTTCAGTTTTACGGTGCTCACCTCTTCCCTCGTCCTTTTCCGCGCGGACCGCGAAGCCTACCTCCGTAATCGCGAGGGAGCTGGAATGTCAGCGCTGTTTCTTTAAAGCCGGAGACGGTCTGTTATATTTTTGAAGTCCCTCTTTCTGTTCGGGGGGTGGGGTGGGAGGGGGGCAAGCACTGTTTCTTGCAAATGAAAACAGATTGGACTAGTTATGGGAGAGGGCCTGGTTTGAGTTATACTGGAGCCAGTCGTACTGTGTGTGTGCCATACCCCCCACCACCACCACCACCCTTTGCTGGGTTTACAGTCTTTGACATGTTTTTTCCAGCATTACTCTGGAGTGGACTTTTCTGAGCTTCAATTTTGAGAATTAAACAGAAGTAAAAAAAAAACTTTTTTAAAATATATGATCTTGATTAGGTTAGATTAGCTTGTTTAATTTTTTTTCAGTCATATTAAAATGCTTATGAAGAGGAGTATCCCCTTCACCCTGAAAATGAATTTTAGCTTGTTGATTGTATGGTTGTTACCAGAATAAATAGTAAATTTAAAATAAATCCGCAATTGATATAGTGGACAGAAGGCTGTTTAAAGCTTCTGCTAGCAAGAATTTGGAAGTCAATGTGATGCTATCCAGACACTGTTAAACTCCCTCAGGTAGAATAAGCCTTGTTCCTTTTATTTGCACTGGGCTGTGCTTAATCGTTGCAACCTATTCCGCAGATTAAAATCTACTTTATTCCGCTAATTAATTACAGATGCACCTTTCCAGTTTCCTGGATGTGTTCTGGCTGTGCTGTCCGCCGTTGTGTTTTTTTTTTCGTAGGCTGCAGATTGTTTTGTCGAGGGAATTTATTTTCTAAAATAACATTTGTGTGCGGAGAGCGCACTTTTGTCAACAAGGAACCAGAGGAAACACAGCGATTGTGTAATTAGTCCATTATTGCCGGCAGTTCCCCTTGTTTAGGAATAGCGAGCGGGCCCGGGCACAAAGGCTGGCACCATTATTGAGTGCATTTGGTACGCCTGATTACGTTTTACAGGTGCTTGTTAAAAGGACGGTTCACACTCCACAATGCCTGGTGACGGAACATTCTGGAACGGCGCGGGTGCGGGAGCGGGCGCGGGAGCGGGAGCGCGCGGCCGTCTGCTCGTTTTGGTATGGCGCTCCCCCCCCCCCCCCGAAGCAGGGGACCAAGGGCATTAGGATAAATGGTGTTACTGTCTCCTGTCAGATGCAACGTTCCTGCTATCAGCGCCTTATAAGGTCTGCTGGAACAGCGCGTCCCCTTCCTCATCTGGTCTGGATCTGTGCTGCAGGGCCGACCGGACCCCCTCACCTCGCTCCAGCCTGCCTGCGCTGTATAAACTCCGAGCCCTGAGCTTCTGACTGCCTGCACTAAGTAAACACACAAAAATAAAAAAAAACAAAAATCCACGCTGGCTTCAGCTACAGGTCTTCAGCTGGACGACCTCACTGAGCAACACTCACTAAAAAGTGATAAAGCCTGGTCTCTCACTTCTGAGTTTTATGATCTTCAATTTAGTGTTTTTCTTCACTGAAATGATATGGTTTGTTCCGACCTCTACTTTGTGTATTTTTTGAATTGTTTTGGAGGCACTGAAATATAATCCAAAGGTAATAATGGCACCCGGAATGTGTTGAATGTAGGCCTATTTTATTTTTAGGAATCTGACATCACTAATCTCTCCTCCCGGTTTGCTCTCCCACTCCTTCCTTGAATTTCCTCGAATCCGGCGTCTTCTCGGGTTTCAACTGACTGTGGTGTAAATGAGCTCATCCCGTTCCCCTCCTCTACTGTGGGAGGGTTCAGGGGTTGCGAGTCTTTTTTTTTGTGAACGAGGCAGTCAACGATGTGTTTTGACACTTGGAGGAGTCTAAAGGCTCCATGGCAGGTTGTGACAGGAAAGGTAGCTGGCTGATCCATCTGTCCTAGAACCCATCTGTTTGTGAAATGTTCCCGGCATAATTTTAGCTCATATTTGAAACATGCATCCGCTTTATTCAAATAGCCGCTATCTAATAGCGCTAACCCTACCCACATGGATGTTACTGCTACCGCTACTGCCTATACGAACACTTCAGGATGCAGCCCACACCACGGCTTAGCATGTCCTTCCGTGTGTACTTCAGGGAAAAATGTGATTTTTCTATGGCGGGTTTCAGTCTGTTTGCCACGCAGTGATGGAGGCTGTTCCCTGGCTGAGCTCGCCCTTGAAAGGCGCATCCTTGCACTGCTCCTTCAGGAGGGAGTGCCACGTCCGATTACATCACAGTTCAGGGGGATCCGGGTGAGATGGAGGGAACGTGCTCGGTGAAGATCCTCCCACTTTTGCTCTGGGTTCACTTTCTTTAGGAGGAGGCGATCATCCAAAAAAGTGTTTGCTTGTGTTCCCTTGCAAATTGGGCTTATAGCAGGTTTATTCAAGCTGCCTCGATTGTGGTACAGTGGCTAATTTTTTAAACTACATTTAAAAAATGGATTGTAAATAAATAGCACCAATTTCGAATGACTGCATGTTGTACAGAACTAGTTTTGTTAGCTGGCATTATACAAGATACCTTACAAGCACATTCAACCACTGAAGGAAATCTGTGGTGAGTCTGTGAGGTGTGACGTGTACAGGTGAGAGTTAGCAGGTGATCTGGGCTAACGCTAACCCGTGTGTAGCGGGATTAGTCCAACACCGAGAGGGGATTATCCCCTGCTGGGCATTTCCTGTCTCCCCAGGTTTTGAGTGGACCCAGGCATGGGATAAACCCGGTCTGGCATTCTGCTTCTAATCCCTCTAATTTGTTAACGTGACACATGCTTTCCCAAATGCTGCCTTTGCAGACGGTCTGGAGTAGCCAGCGCCTTGTGCTGGGCCCGTTTGCCTTGAACTGCCCGTTCCTGCGAGGTTGTCATGTAGAACTAAACAGAGCTACTGAAAGCTAGCTGGGGGTTGCTTATTATGATATTGAGCTTGACTCGCTCCAGCAGCTTTTCTTCTCACCTGAAAAAGAGGCTCACCGATTCCACCACTCACAACCGTGCTTTCAAAGGGAGTGGCCTTGGTCAGCTGAGAATATGTGTGGCCACACGCACTGACGCTTAAATAACACAAGATGTTATAAGAAGAGATGTCCTGCTCCACTGTAACTCTCTCGGACACACATTTCTGACACATTGGCTCCAAAACGTTTAAAAGTCTTGACTCCTGAAACCCCCAGGCCCATTTCAAGCGGTGCGTCGTTATTGGAGAAAATTGCTTAATTCCTTTCACAACGCTGCCACGTTACAGTTTGCTCTGCTTTGGCAATGGACTTAATTCATTATGATTTCACTAAGCTGTTCAATTTTAGTTTAAATTCAGAAAGGAAAAAAAAAATGCAGGATCCCCTCCCCCACCCTGCTAATCCTCTATTCTCTTAATCACACGTGAGAAGACGGGCGCAAACGGCGCCATGTGTACCAAGATTGCTTGTCATGTGTCCAAATGGGATGAGTGCCTTCGCGAAAAAAAGCCAAGCCTTTACACAGATTAGAATACAAATGTCAGTCCTCACACTCTTGCATTCTTACACTCAGAAACGAAAATAAATAATACCCCCAAAATTATGACACCGGATAGAACCTGCGCGATAATGTCATATGAATTCAGTTTTTTGTTGCTTGGTCCGTGGACATATTTTTGTAAAAACCGCCAGCCAGTTTGGTGCCGTTGACTTCAGACGCCTGTCTATTTTGTCCCCAAAATGAATATATTTTAAACCTCTCACATTTGTCAGTGTCATCCATTACGGTTGGACCACAGTGAAGAAAACAGAAAGCATGTGGATGGCTATGGTCTGGAAGTAGCCAGAAGTGGCCTATACATTTTGCATGGTCCATAGATTTTCTGTAGACATGCACATTATTTTCTTATTTAATTGTCTATTTTTAATTAAGCGTGCTTGCGTGTGGGCTTATTTTACAGTAGCATCACATTCAGAAGGCCATAAAAAGTTTACAGAATTAAAACGGCTATGTAAAAACAGTCAGGAATAAACAGCTTTTTTCTGCTTGATAGTGACGACTGTGCCTGTTATAAATTTGCTTCGATAATAAAGACTAGAAGGAAGAAAACAGGAGAAAATGCGTTCTGTTCCTCAGTGCCGGAGCTGTCCGGTGAAGGATTTGGACTGTCTGAGTAGGAGAATGCAAAGCAGATGCTGGCAATGGGAAACTGTGCACGCTGTCCATTCCAGGTCTCAACTAGTATGTCAAACAGGCTGTAAAAAACAGCTGCTTCCAGATTCCTTCGCCTCATTTACACTTAGTAAATCACCCAGGATCCCCTGCACGGCTCGCAGTCTCTCCGCAGTCACTGTCTGCGGTGCCGAGGATGCCTCTACACATGCCCAGAATGCACTGCGCCGTTAAGACTGCTTCATGCATTCGGAATATTAACCATGCGATGGCATGTCTTTCACATGTTACTCCCAGTGGCTACACTTTATAGACAAAGGACACACATGGTGCGTACAACTGTGACATAATTAATGCATTTAGGTATGTGCGTGTTTGTGTGTGTGTGTGTGGGTATCAGTGCATATGTATTGTGTGTTTGCAAATTAATGTTGACTTGTACTGTAATGGGTCATTTAATTCAGTGGTACGTATGTCACTAATAAAACAAGTTTATAAAAATATACATAAATAAACTGAGACATATACATACGTGCTAAACGAAAGTCAGATTCAAACAGGCACAAGGTTCTTCTTTCGGCTTTTCTCACAGTAGCTCAATACCTGATTTGCATGTAATTGTTGCCTCCGATTTGCTATTATAGTCATAAACAAGACATTAGCAATTCAAGGTGAGGAATTAGAAGCTTCTGGGACCTGCACATCACACACATGGTAATGAAGGCCCGGCTTAATAATGCAAGAAATGTCAGGAAACTTTCGACAAGTGCAGCGAACGGGAGAGAGGCTCCTTGTGGCTCCAGCCCGTGTCATCTTTGTTCTAAATGCAAATGGCTTGTCGTGACATTGACTCCGTAGTATGTACAGCATTCTAAACTTGAACCTTGGGAGCGGGCCGTCAATCCTCGGGGTGGCCGGTGTTCTGGGGCCTGCTGCGCGCATGCAAAGGCCTGCTCTTCCCTATGGGGCCTTGTAAATAATATGACCCTGGTATCGATTCGCTCCTTCATTTTCATCGGGCGTTTTTTAAGCTTTAGCCGCAAGATAAATCTCATCACCGGACAGCAAACCAGCGGAGAAAGAGGGAGAAAAATAGGATGTAGAAATCAGTATGGATTTTGGTTTGAAGGTAAAGGAAATTTAAGCTTGCTCTTAATAATTTAAGCACCTTAGTGTGAGAAATTCCGGTAGTTCAAAGGAGGTGGTTCTGGCTTAAGGAAGCAAGGTTCTAACACTCTGGAAATTCCAAGGTTATCTGAGTAAGCTCTGGTTAACAGGATGTCCAGTTTTGAAGTGGGATTTGCAGTCCCTTGCCATCACTTCCCCCCTCCCTATTTCACTGATCATCAGAGTGAAAAGCTGAAGCCACCAGAAATAGCTTTAAAGGTTATTATATTAATTGAGTATATCAGACTGAAGGAGTGGATGGAAATTGCACAAATAGACTGGATCTGTCTCAGTCCTGAGACCCCTTGAATGGACAAACAGAATAGGCCACATGCATGATCTGGTAAGCTCCCATATAAGACAAGGTTTTACTAAGGGTCTGCAAAACAAATACTGATCATGGCAACCGATCAGAATATCAGATTAATTTTAATTGAGCAAGAATAAATGACTGTAATAAAATCTGTTCCTCTTTGAATGATCTTTATTAGGTGGCCTTTATTAGGTTATTATTCAACGAACCTTCGAATCAGATGTAACAAATATCCATATGTAGTGGACAGGAAAACTATGCTGTGGAAGGTGGTCCACCAGTAAATTTATAGGATGCTTAGTTGGTGAGGTTTGGAACAAAACCAAATGTAATTTCAGAATCAAATGTTACCCATAATGCACTCTGAAGTGAATTTCATAACCTGGTGAATTCTTTTCTGAACATTAAAATATTGTACACTGAAATACATGTGGGAAATGTTCTTTGGATGACCAGAAGTGAAATGAAATGCTTTAGGTTCTGATATGACTTCACAAATCCTGCTCTGAGTAGCCATAGTTGAGTGTAGCAAGATAGATGATTCGGAACCACTTTGCAATATGCAAAGATCTGTTTTTTTAAACAATTAGTGCTGCAGTTTTTTTTTTTTCAAACTTCCTCCTAAGCATAACAAATAGGGCCTGGTGACTTTGCAATAACGCAACCCTGGCATACATTTGTCTTATTTGGAGAAGCGCGGAGGGGGGAAAGGAATGTTATAATTTGATCGCCTCAACACTTGTGACATTAATCGTAAACCGTCTGGCTATTGGCACTTCCCCTGTAATTGAACAAGCAGAGGTAAACCTGCTTCCCTCACAGAGCAGTGCAGCCTACCATAATAGCCATGATTTAATTTAGCTATTTAACCTGTAATTCCAGCAATATTTATTGAAGAGCGAGGGGAGAAAATTGGGCCATTAGGCGCGGAGGATGAATACATTGAGATGAAAATGAACACTCCTAACTGGTAGTTGACCTTCGCATTTTGTAGCAGTTTTTATTAGCGCAGGCCACAGTAATTACTGCAAATTGAATCATAGTGAAAACTGAAATCATTCCATAATGAGCATTTTTATTCGTTATTGCACTTTCCAGCTATGCTCTGAAGTATGACGTCTCACCGCTCGGCTCAATAGGCTCCTGGTTGCTGTCTGCGGCTGGGCTCCATGCTAAATTAACAGCCGCGGCTATTTATTTTGATGCATTTGGTGGATGGTGTCAAAACCGCCTCCCCGCTCCGCCACGTCATACAGAGGCCATCATTATAAAACGCGTCTCCTTCTCCATTATCGCTTGCGCATTTTTTTTTTAGACCGACATGATTATCATTATTATTATTATTATTATTTGTTTATTTTTTTTGTCTGTTTGGGATGTAGATGGAATGCATTCCTGGCTATCCTTAAACAGCCACCATTCCTTTCTCAGATGGTTCCTTTTTTTTTTTTTTTTTTTTTTAGGGGTGCCAATTTATTTGCAGCCATTGTCTTTTAACGACATATGGCACATCCTGTAAGACGTGGCGAGATGCAAATTCGGGGGAGTCTGACTTTAAATTAGGCAGCGACAGTGACATGAGCCTTTTGAAGAGCGTACATCACAGTATTCCGGGGAGAAACAGCGGGGAGCCCCACAATGCCGAGCGCTTTTCACCACCCACCTATTCCTTACAGTACAATAGCATTCATCATCCTGGTCTCGGGCCTACTGTATGCACACGGCGCTCAATTACATTTTCATCTCACTGCCCATGCTCCTCAAAAAGAAATATAGGTAAATTAGGGACCGTCTGAAAATCCTCGAATAATAAAAACAAATGACTCCTGCATTTGTGTTACACCCCCCCCCCCCCCTTATAGCACAAAAACATGGTCGTGTGTACATTTGCTATTGGTGGACAAAGCGCACACGGTATCCTTGCGCAGACAGTGGCGCGCACGTGCGCAGACGTGCGCGTAGCCGTCGCGGATGAGCGTGCGGACGGGGTTCGGTGTGCGCGTGGGCATCCCCCGCCTGTGCGTCGCCTCACGGCGAGGCGCGTAATAATCTTTATTAATCCACCAGATTCAGATAGACAAGTATTTGCCTGACAATTACAGATGCGTTTGACGCGCTCATCTGCTTGAATAGAGCGGGAGCGATTGTTCACGGTCAACTGCGCGGTTCTCGCGGTAAGATATGAATTGCGATTGAGGCTGCAGCCAACGCACCTCACACGGGGCCCCCTCATAGCAAACAGCAGCTCGAGTTGTAATTAATAGGACATACGTCTTTCTGTATATCTTACTGGAGAAGATCTAACTTAATTCTGAAACGGTGCGTCCACATGAATAATCATTCAACAGAGCAGCCATCTCAAAATCGTAGTGTGTAGTCCCTCTAAATTATCATCAAGGGCAGAGTGTACTTAATCAACATTAAATGCCCAAGAATGCATCAGGCGAGGCTTAGCTGAATATACAGTAATAATATGAAGCTATTGCTCGATGAAGGGGCCAATGATGCATTGGCTTACTTTTACGCCTTTGTCAAGAAGAAATGGATCTGCATTCGTTTTTTTAATGGTTCAGGATTATCTGTGAAAAATTCAATAATATTTCTTTTAATGTAAGCTGCAACCTTTAAATGGATTTCATTTGAAGAGTGCAACAAATCTTTTTTGTCTCATTGAACTGGAACTAGTTCGACTATACATAAATAAATTGCTATACTTTATGTGATTTATCCGTTGCAATATATGGTCTTTATGTACATATGTAGCACACTCACATGCATAAATATATGCGTTTCATTATTATAATTTTTACATATAATTATTTATTTATTTGTATATATTTTATTATAAGTCTGGTTCACAAGAATTGCTGAATAAAATATGTCAGTATGACAATTATAGTCTTCTCATCTTGTGAAATTAACATTCCATTTGGACCTTTGTATAATATATGATAGCGTTATGTAGCATAATATGATAGTTACTGAGATATTGTACTGTTGATAAACAGAGTTCAAGAAAAAGAGTTCAAGTGGAAATAACCTTCCCTTGAGATATTTTCTCATCAGTCTCTCATCACTGGTGGAATGTCCTCCTGATTGTGTTTGATAAAGACCCTATGTGTAAATGACAGTAAATTACTATTTTACTAAATTAAGAATGAGTATTTATGTACAGTTTAATATTCAAGTTATGTAGGATGTATTGAAAATATAATACATAATACTAAATACATCTCAAACATGTATATCTGAACCTTGGAAAACATTTTGCTTTTGTACATAATTAAATGGTATTCCATAAAAGAAACAGAAAAGAAGCAGGCTTATTTAGTCCCAATAGCTAGCAGAACTACTTCAGTTAATCAGCAATTACACAGCATTGTCAAACATGCATTGTGCATGTCATGTACGTCAACATTTTCATTATGCATTTTTATATTTTATCATTGTTTAAAATGACAAAATATATTCTGTTAGAAATCATTACTATTTAATTTCTTTATCTTCTTCTCCAAGAAAAAAAGGAATTTCCAAAAAGTTTCTAACAGTGAAAATGACAGAATAAATTTGGAAATCTTTTCAATCCAAAACACTTTTGTGCAAGAAGCTGTTTTTACAGTAGGAAGACAGTATTTTCTGCTTGGAGGAAAACATGGACTCCCATACTGTACATTACAAAGAGCCAGAGATGGACTCCCATTAGATCGAGTGTGCTACCGTACACTAGTGATTTTTTTTTCTCCCTCTCTTTTTCCCCCCTTCTCTCTGTAAGCCATCCAAGAGCTCTCCTGCCAAGGCTCTGTGTGAACCACAGCCAAACAAAACACAGGCAGTCTTCCAGCCCAAAGCGGCACGCTTCCACTAATAGAGAGAGAAAGGCTTCCAGACCTAACACGCTACTTACAGGACGGCAGAATTCTTTACGCTAGATAATAGCTTAATGACAGCCTAAATGAAGTCCCCATAGTAAAAACCAATGTCAGCAAATGAGCACCTCATTAAGGGATGCAATATCCTTTTTTCCCTTCGATTTAGAACCAGGCTTTATTGTGTGGAAATCAGAATTCCAAGAGATTTTTGGCCCCTTTTGTCCCCATGATTACAATTCAGTTCAGCTGCTTTCTCTGCGCATCTTTTGCTTTTAAGACAACAAAAAAACAAAAGAAACTGTGGCTTATAATGACAATAACTGTCAATCTGCCAAATAAATAAAAATAAGAAAATGCCTTTCTTGCGCACACCAACAACCAAAATGATACGGAGTAATGATTCTGGGGTGTTATTTTAATCTTATGAATGAACAAATAACAATCGAGTCCCAACAGTGGCACAAATATGACTGTAGTTATTTTGGAAGATGATTTGAGAACAAACGCACTATTCATATTTTTTCTTCTGCATTGCTTTTTACTGACAGACAAAGATAAAAACATGATTATTGGTGAAATCTGTCAAAATGCCTATTTAAATTTTTGAAAAAAAAAGAGAAAAGACTTGCTTTGTTTGTTTGAGCCATGTGCGCAAATAAAACAGGCAGACAAATCATGGCATGAATGATTTACCTCAGTGCACAGTGCGCCATTGTAGTTTGCCAAAGTGATGGCGGATTGGTTATTCCTGTTGAAAGAGTCCAATCTCTTTGCTAAGTGATTAGCATGAAGACACATTTAAAGACTTTTGTGCTGTCTCGTCTAATGTGCCGTTGCAGCCTGGAATCGTATGCACGGTGTTTGACATCGCCTGTTTTGAAACCTAAGATCATTATTAGCAATAATTTCTGCTTAATTGAATCAAGTCCTTCATGGCGTGCAGTCGTGCCATAGATGACACAGGCACAGTGGCATTTTCAATTTTCCTCATCCAAACAGCTGGTTCACACTGTGAATATTTTGTCTAGGAAAACACAATCATGATTCTTCTTTCTTTTTCAAAATATTGCTTACTGGCATCTGATACTAATTCAATGACTTAAAAGTTGATTGTAATACGTTAATATTTTCAGATAAAAAATCTCACTTTTAGCACAGAATATCTTCATCAAAATGCATGAAAATTGATATTCATAAAGTGAGCAAAGTAAAAACTATAGACTTTGTGTTGGTGTGTCAACAGTGGATGTTTACCTATTTGTGTGCATGCATGTGAGCGTGTGCGTGTGAGTGTGCATGGGTGTGTGTGTTTGTGTGGGTTTGTGTGTGTGTTTGCGTGTGTGTGTCCATGCGTGTGTGTGTGTGGTGCGAATGTGTGTGTGTGCGTGTGTGTATGTGCGTGTGTGTGTGTGTGTGTGTGTCCGTGCATGTGTGTGTGTGTGTGTGTGTGTGTATGTTTTTGTATGTGTATGCATATGTGTGTGTGTGGGAGTGTGCGTACTTGTTTCCCTGTGCGTGTGTGTGTCTGTGCGTGTGTGTGTCTGTGCGTGTGTGTGTGTGTGTGTGTGTGTGTGTGTGTGTACATGGTGCAAAACCACAGAGCTCCTCGCTGCCACACTGCTGTGCAGGGAGCCATCCACCACAGCAGTAGCTACACTGGAAGAAGTGCCGCAGGTTTTTCTCCCTCACTCTTTCTCTTTTTCTCTCTCCATTTCTTTCTCTCTCTCTCTCTCTCTCTCTCTCTCCCTTTTTTCATATGGAAATGTGAAATAATGGGGTGATTAAATAGAGCTGTATATTAAAGTACAGCTGACATTAGAATTAGCATAATGTGCTCTCGCCTCGGGCTGCATACTTTATTTGCCATCTGCGTCGGACTCCAATCCCCCCGGGAGGGCAGACGCTGAACAGTTCTCAATAAACTCACGCCTGAGTCCCTTTATCGTGAGGAGAAATACCATTTCAGGCAGCGAGCATTGATTCGTCTTAATTGTGGGGCAAAAATGAACATTCGGCCCCCCGATGACTTTTGTTGGTCTGTGAGAAGTTCAGCTAGTACAGTACGTTTTCACGCCCCGGCAGTTAAACCAGAAACAAGAGCAGGAGACAGAGAGCGAGAAAAGGGGTGGGGGGGGGAGAGAGACGAGTAGAATCAGCCTAGTAAATGTGCTGTTGTTATTTTCTTGGGCCCTGTGTGTGTGTGTTTTTTTTTCATGGGGCATTAGTCCTTTGAAAGCCTTGGCCATAAAACAAAAAGGGGGAGGGGGCCAGCCGACTATAGCCCTCTGAAGGCCTGGTACACACAAAGGGCAGGCATTGTCTAAGAGCGTATGCTCTGTCCACTGTAATTAAGCCAAAGGGTTTCCAGGACAAAGTCTCACTGCAGATGTGAACAGCTGTTTCACCCCTTCTCTTTTATAGACATCCACACAAAATGATCATTTAGCAGTGAATGCACTTACCAAGAGACTTCTTACATGCATTTGTTAAGTAGCTCAGTGTTGACAGTCTTGATTTTGTAAGTTGTCTGCATAATGTAATAGATTAAACCTCTCTCTGCATGGACACCCAGATAGAGGTTTGTGTGACTGAAATATTAAAGACTGTGCTAGACATGTTGGCTCTAACAACCTTCATTTCACTGTAGCGCTTGAATGTGGCTGCAGATTATGTATGCTAAAGCACCACCCTGCAGTTTGACCAACTTTTTCTTTGGTAAATGTGTGATGTAATATTAGAATCACTATTTCTTCAATATTAGAATACATTGGAGTTTCATGTATCACAAAATTCTGCTGTACATGTGTTGTTGTGTAACATTTACAACTGGAAGACAGTTAGTTGGAAGACCCGTGTATCATGTAATTCAGGTATGCAATTATGCATGCCTTAAAGATGACGGTGTTTCTCACGCAAATTGATATACAGAGAGCACATGTTTGAAAGAAAACAGCCTACTGCAATTTTGCATATGTGAGTACTGTAATACATTCAACGCGTTGTGTAACATTTTGTGCACTAGCCTATCAGCATTATGTTGTATCGTAATGTATTAATCAAATAATGTATAGTATAACTATTCTCCCCTTCATCCATACTGGAACCTTCTTTAAGTACATGATGACTGTCCATGGAAAGGATTGAGCCAGTCCACTCAAGTCATCCAGTTCATGCCTCAGATTCCTGACAATAGCCACTGTTAAAAAAAGCAGCTGTCCGTCAGAGCGCTCTGTTCCAGCCTCCCGCGTACCTTACGCACACCCGTAGTCACGTCGCTCAGGGGGCGCGTGCAAATGCCTAACCAAATCAAATACCAAAACAATTACCACAGCATATGTTTTCCTTAGTCTTCCAAATTGCCGCATTAGGTCAGAACAGCGAGCTTTCATTTAATAAATAAATGAAACTCGTTTTCCAAGTGCACAATTACCATTTCCAGTGTGTTTTTTAAAATAACAATCCCCCAGGAACATCGTAGACTCTGCTTAGCATCCTTTTCTAGTGAATACACTGTATATCGCTGCTTGTTTGTGCCACAGCTGTAACGAGTCCCCTTTGCATTGCAGAACCTGTGTAACATTGAAGCAGCATCATCAATTAGTCATGTATACTTAAAGGTACAGACCTTTAGAAGTAAAGCGCATATATTCATGCCTTTTTACTGGAAAGCGGTGGAGTTTGATCATAGATAAGATTTTGTGTACACCCTCGCACCTCCCATAGATCTCCGCAAGAGTGAAAATGAAGACAAACATATGGTTAGAATCCCAGTTTTTCTTGTTGTGCTTACTATTTCGATAAACACTGGCCTTGTCTAGAGAGAAAAATTTTGTCTACTTTTTTCCCTGGCAAAAGTAAAATGAATAAAAAAAATCTCAAAAACTTTCATATATTTTCCACAAAACCTTGATTTCTGTTCAGAATTGATTTACCCCATCCCAAAACAGAACTGCTTCTCTACAATCCCTCTCAGCCAATGAGTACCCAGTCAATATTTGAGCCCCCGCCGTACTCCATATAATTATTTCAACCAGCTATCTCCTTACACAATTAAATGAAAGAGATGGGTAAAGGGGTTGTGCTACTCTTGGGATTCTAATAATAAAATGAGCGGAATAGCTTTGCAGGGGGAAAAAAAATCTCCCTGAATAATCCACAAAGGAAGAAAAAAAAGCTGTGCACTATAGCCATCTGCAGTAATTGATTAATTTTGTGAGGCTGAAGTGACACGGAATGCCTGCAGGCCCTGTTTTAAATACCAGTGACTTAAATACTAAATAACAACCTTAGACCAGCAATAATTTACTCACAGCCTTTTCCACCTTATTTTTTATTTCTTTTTTTCCCATTCTTTATTAGAAACCATTTATCTTAATGCTCGCCATTTTCTATCTGTTTTTTTATTTGTTTCCTGGAGGGGGAGAAAAAAAGAGAAGCTTTTACTCGCTCCTGATAGCAATGCCTTGAATCGCAGTTTAGGCAGAATTTTCTTTATGCAAGCTCGGCGCTTGGCGTCACAGATTTGGTCAGGATTAAGCTGACTCCATTGGGAGAGCCGGGAAGGCGGACTTGCCCGGTGTTTGGCTTGTAAAATAACTCAGTGATCTGTAAAGATGGTGATTAAAAAGTTCTTGAATCGTGCATGCGGTGTCCCTGCGATGTTAGCCCACCCTTACAGACTGCCGAAATGTGCGCGCTGAGAACACGTAAAGCACGTCCTATCCATGTGACAGCACCGTGAGTAAAATAGTGCCCGGGCCCGAAGTATTAGGCAAATTCAGAGCTGCGGTAAATGACTGAGCGGTGGACAAAGGGCTGCGGTGTTCCCGGTGATAAAAGCTTGTAAGAAATACGGTAACATATTTAATGGTATTGAATATATTGGTATCTCATAATGCAAGAACAGTAGACTTTGACGCACGGCTCATTAATTCACGCTGCGCATAAACCCACTGCTTTACCCTTTAATCATCCCCGCTTTCTCTGCACACCCTTTACAATTTTGCACTTTGTACTGATGTGCGATGGTTTTTGAGTCCGAAGATGATAGGCTTTTATTTGCGGTGACACATTTTGTAGGTGAATTTGGAATTTTAAAAAAGTGTGTTTCCTCGAATAAATATGCCGATGAAATTATTTAATTTAATTTTTTTTTTTAAAACACTCGTGCTTGCTGTTGCTAAATAGATTGTGGTGCTTATGTTTTTCTGCAGGTAGAGACGAACCTTCTAGTTACATATGCACAACTTGCAAGCAGCCGTTTACCAGCGCCTGGTTCCTCCTCCAGCATGCCCAAAACACACATGGGATCCGTATCTACCTGGAGACCAACCCCTCCAGCAGCTCGCTGACGCCCCGAATCACCATCCCTCCCCCGATGGGACCCGAGTCCATACCCCAGTCCACTCTCACCAACTTCCTGGGGGACAACAACCCTTTCCATCTCCTTCGAATGACTGGACCCCTCCTCCGAGAGCCGCCGGGGTTCGTGGAGAACCGGCTGCCCAGCACCCCACCCTTCGTCAGCCCGCCACCCCGCCACCACCTGGACCCCCACCGCCTGGACCGCCTTAGTGCCGAGGAAATGGGTTTAATCTCCCAGCATCCCAGTGCCTTCGAGAGAGTGATGCGCCTGACGCCCATGGCAATAGAGTCCCAGTCGATGGATTTTTCCCGCCGACTCCGGGAGCTGGCCGGGAACAACTCCACTCCCCCGCTGTCTCCGAGTCGCGCCAACCCTATGCACCGTCTCCTCAACCCCAACCCCTTCCAGCCCAGCCCCAAGTCTCCCTTTCTCAGCACCCCCCCGCTGCCGCCCATGCCGCCCAACAGCACCACCCCTCCCCAGCCCCAGGCCAAGAGCAAGTCCTGTGAATTCTGCGGGAAAACCTTCAAGTTTCAGAGCAACTTGGTGGTGCACCGGCGGAGCCACACGGGCGAGAAGCCCTACAAATGCCAGCTGTGTGACCACGCCTGCTCCCAAGCCAGCAAGCTGAAGAGGCACATGAAGACGCACATGCACAAGTCCGGCTCCATGACCGGCCGGTCCGACGACGGCCTGTCTGCCACCAGCTCTCCGGAGCCGGGGACCAGCGACATCATGGGGGAAGGAATGAAAAACAGAGACGGGGATTTCAGGGGCGAAGGCATGGGACCAGACAATGAGGAAGAGGAGGAGGAAGAGGAGGAAGAGGAACTGGAGAACGAGAGCAGGCCGGAGTCAAACTTCAGCATGGACTCTGAGTTCAGCCGCAATCGGGAGAACGGCTCCAAACCGCCACCCGACGAGAAGTCACTCTCCTTAGGCAAGATTGTAGAAAATGTAGGTCTAAGCACTATACAGCAGTACAATAACTTGATAGTTGACAATCGGAAAAGGCTCCCCTACTCCAAGAGGAGCTCAGACGGGCAGCGGGACACGGGGGACGATGACTCTGTGGTGGGAGAGATGGAGCCGGTGCAGCAGGCGACTGTAAACGGAAGGAATTGTGGCTCAGGTGACTCTTTCTCAGGCCTGTTCCCTCGAAAGCCCACCCCCATCACCAGCCCCAGTTTGTCCAACTCCTCAGCTAAGAGGATCAAGATCGAGAAAGACCTGGAGATGCCTCCTGCTCCCCTTATCCCGTCTGAGAACGTTTATTCCCAGTGGCTGGTCGGCTATGCAGCGTCGCGGCACTTCATCAAAGACCCCTTCCTGGGGTTCACCGATTCCAGACAATCTCCCTTCGCCACGTCCTCTGAGCACTCCTCGGAGAACGGCAGCCTTCGCTTCTCCACTCCGCCCGGGGACATGCTGGACGGGGGGCTCTCGGGCCGCAGCGGGACGGCCAGCGGCGGCAGCACCCCCCACCTGGGAGGTGGTCCCGGGCCGGGCCGGCCCAGCTCCAAGGACAGCCGGAGGAGCGACACCTGCGAGTTCTGCGGGAAGGTCTTCAAGAACTGCAGCAACCTGACGGTCCACCGGCGCAGCCACACGGGAGAGCGCCCCTACAAGTGCGAGCTGTGCAACTACGCCTGCGCCCAGAGCAGCAAGCTCACCCGCCACATGAAGACACACGGCCAGCTCGGTAAGGAAGTGTACCGCTGCGACATTTGCCAAATGCCCTTCAGCGTGTACAGTACCCTTGAGAAACACATGAAAAAGTGGCATGGAGAACATTTGATGACGAACGAGGTAAAAATTGAACAAGCAGAGAGAAGCTAAACCAGTTCCCTAATCCTCCTCGCCACTTCTCGAATAAAGTGGGTAGCTGGATATTCTTTTTCCTAAATATTGATTTTGGGTTAATTTTATGTTTTGCCTAAGAAACTGCCACCTGAGAAAAAAAAAACAGCAAAAAAGAAAGAAAATACAGTAACAGGAAATTAAAATTAAAGCCGGCCTAAACTGCCTCATTTGGCATTGCATTTTTAAACAATCTATCAGAGGATGAATTAAGCAGTAACTTACTTGGAGCCTTTTAACTGTGCAATAATTTCTGTATTTATTGGATTTTTGTAATATTTTGGCATGTGCAGGTACATTTTTATTTCTTCATTTTCTTTGTTTTATTTTTAATTTTAATGGCTGGGATTTTAGTTCTTAAACCCAGAGGATATCCTGAGATTTTTTTAGTGAAACAATACAATTGTTATAAAATAATCTTTAGGCCGCTGCTTCTAGACAATTGTATATTTAAGCTACTCGTGTAATTTCTTGAAGAGAAGCCGAATTTAATCTTCAAATTTAAAAGCGAAGCTAAAAAAAGCTATTTTTTGGTTGTTATACGTAATAGGCTAAGAGCGGACAACAATCCTTTAACATTGTAGCGTGTACTGATTTTAAATGTATCAATCTAATTGGGTATGTAGCACTGAATGTCACTTGTGACAGTAAAAGCAAAGGTGATTTGAGGGTTCTCAAATCCCCTAGAATACATAAATTATGGAGATACAACTGTAAAGAGATCATTACAAAGGCAGCTGCTTCTAGGTACCAAGTACCAAAACAGACAACGCTATCAATAAACTTTACTAGTGTATTGCCATACTGGTTCCCTAATTGGAGTATGTTCAAACTGTTTACACTGAGACAAACTAACCCTACTCCTTCTCAATTAATTTAACAGGTACATGCTAAATCAATGCAAATATTTCCATTATGACATTTTGAATTATGTTGAATCATGCCGTTTGAGTCTAAAAATAAAACTGGCCATATAACCTGTGTGGAACGTTAAACATCTCAGGATCAGATGAATGGCCTGCCATTTTATTTAAGTGAGATTCATTCTTTTGGTATCTTTCAGCAGAGTAGTTTAACAAAGTTTGATCATGCCAAGAAGTAATCCCCCATATTTCTTTATTTCTGTACACTGCCAGGTACATGTAACTTCTAATTGAGTGACTTAAGAGCATACACTAAATTGATAAAATCTTGCTGTTAATTCAAAAAAGTGGGCAATCTTGAAGCAAGAAAACCAGGTGAAAGGACTGGAAGCATATCTATTAATGCATCAACCAGTCACTTATTAGTCACTTAAGAAAAATATCCAAATCAGGACATTCTGACAGTACAGTATTTCTTCATTTATTTTATTTTTGACAGCATCCTGATATTTACGATTACCATTTGTAATCTGTTCATGTCATGGATTACCTTGTATTATTTCTGGGTGGGGATGGATCATTTTCTCAGACAGCCATAGTGAATTCAACCATTGTGGATGTCACCTCACTAACCAGACACATTGGTATAAAAAAAAAAAAAACTTGATTAAACTCAAATGAAAGATACTCTTTGCATTCAGATATCATGTTTGTAATATCACTTGAATATAGCTTTCCCTATGCATTTTTTAGATTTGTCTATAGATCATTTAAAAATGAATTTATATTGTACAGTAAAACCTGATTAATTAGTGTGCCATAGTCAAAAATGTTTATACTATTCAATTTTCTGGTTAACCTGGTTTCTTCCCATCTGAACATAAGCAATGCCAATTACTGTATGCAGATCAGTTAAATGCACAGTATCAGTGTCTGTAGAAATCTGTTGAGCATGTACTAAAACAGTAAGACTATTTTTCTTTCTTTCTTTCATTTAGGACTTCCTGTGATGTGTAGTTGAACAGTCTAAGAAGTAGCAACTTTGTCACATAAAGAATGCACAGCTGATTTTTTTATTTTTATTTTTTGGTCATTTTTGTTTGTTCGTTTCTTTGTTTTATTCGGTCTTCAGCAAGCACCACCTATGCCTAAATCCCAACTCTGCATTATTTTGAATAATGCATTGCATTCGCCTGAGTTCAAGTATCCCAAACTGTAGCATAGAGGGAAAATATTAATGAAAAAATTGAAAAATGACATAGTTCTACTCAGCTGACCCGCACTTTATAATTTGTTTTTACACACACAAAAAAAGAAATAGGGAAGAAACGGCTTCTGAGCAAGAAATTACATTTAATGGATTGACCTGGCCTTGCAAAAGGGTTATAGTACAAGGGAGCATCTGAGATTCAAGTGCCAGTGTTGCTAGGCATGGCATTCACAATGCTGGCACTATAAAAAATAATAATTTATTGGGACAGTTTTTGTACTGCCATTCAATTTGACATGAGTGTGCCTTGAATACTGATCTTCCTATTTATTGTCTCTTGAGACAAATGAAACTCTTTTGTGAAGCAAATGGAGTGAAAAAAGAAAGGTATCAATTACTCAACATAGTTCTAATTTGCGTGTAAGATTCCATTAGAATATCAGAAATAATTTCTAAAAGGAAATGAACGAGGCATTTAGATTTTAAAAAAGTACCCAGCACAACATTTATGTGTCTGTGTGTGTATATATGTATGCATATGTACATATAAAGGCACAAACATATATATTGAATTCTTCACTTCAGGACAAGACTGCGTCCCTCGATAGAAAAATCGCCGGAGTGGATTGTTATGCCACAGATAGTCAAGGAAGAGACTGGACAAAAATCAGGAACAGCAGAAACTTAAAAAAAAAAAAGAATTTAGTGCACTCTGTCTTAAAAATACGTTTACAGTATTGAAACAAGTACAAGGGTAAAATAATATTTGTGTGTATGTGTGTTTTAAACAAACAAGTATTTTTTTTTTTCCAAATTTGCTTATAAAGTTTCTCTGAATGCCATAGTGGCTATGTGTATATTGGTTTTTTGGTGACGGGGTTTTAGTATATAAATATATATAAATATATATTACATTTTTCTTGTTTACTGTAAAAGTATACCAGTATTTGTAATATTGGAGAATGCCTGGGCATTTTACAAAAATAGAAAAAAAAGTTTTTTTTTTAATTTTTATTTTGCAGTTCAATTTGAATTGTGGGTCTATTAAAATGTTTTTGTCACTGTAACTGTAAAAGTCTTGAGTTTTAGTAAAACGTTCATTCTGCCTTGGGTGTAAAAAATAAAAATAAATGAATAAAAAAAACCGAACTGTAAAGAAATCTTGGGGGGCAATGGGGCCAGCTACATGTAGAGAAAATCCCTGGTAGAAAATATTGCATATTGTTATTGCTTTGCAGGAAGATACTGACATTCCTGACCTGTACCTATTTTTCTTCTTCTGGAATGGATATTCTTAATGGCTGGTTTAAATACTTGTGTAGGCACTTGCTGTCTTTTTACTGGAGCTTGTATTTTTTAACTTGTATGCGCATCCTTTGTGAGAAAAGGTACTGTGGGTACCTCATGTCATTTTCTTTTTGGAGGGGTGGGGTGGGGTTAGGGTAAATCAATGAAAAAAAACATTCAAGATACAACACACAAGCTGCCACAATATATTTTTTTAATTTGGCAGGATAAAATAGTGCAAAAAAAAAAAAAAAAAAAATTCTGAAGAATTTGTATTCTTAAAAGGAGTCATATTGTACAGAAGGGGTTAAAAGGCTGTCTGACAGCCTTTTTATCTACAAAAAATACAAAGGTAAATGTTTTGTTTACTATTATATTGGTTGTAAATATTTTTTATGATGACCCTGTTCTTATTTTGGTTTACTTTTTTTTTTTTTTGTTTATACGTGTTCTGGTTGGCCCTGACAGCGCTCTCTGCTTTCTGGGCCACCTCTGACCTTTTCTCTTCATTTAAAGAGTGTGAAGCCTCATTTTTTACTGCCACCTGCCCTTGAGTTTTCTCAGCATGAAATGCGTAGAGCACAAATACAAGCTGTTCCAACTCTCTCATTTTCACTCCGTTGTGCTGTCTCATTTGCCTGTGAATCTGTCTCGTTCCGTCGTGACATGCAAGTGTCCGAAAACCGGGGGGCCTTCAGAGTGAACGGGGTTCCCGGTCAGTGGAGAACCCGGCTGGCTGGAATGCGCTATGCACTATTCAAAAAGACACAGCCATGGATCAGTAATGGTAGAGGCAAGTAAATGTGAGTGGGGGTTTATTGGGGGGGGGGGGGGGGGAGAGGGGGTGGGTTCATGTTGTGGCATCAGCACAGAAAATTGTGAGGACTCTGGGAAATTTGGTGAAGTGTAGAAGTGTTGAATGTGTCTGGGAATTCTGGCCTTTTTTTTCTTTTTTTTTTCTCGGTGTGCTCTGATTACAGCGCAACAGAAGCTGGATCAGATCAAAGTGCAGTTAGCCACTAACCATAGGGTACAATTAGAGGTGCTTACTGCTGCCGAAACTGACCACATTCATATGGATACATATCAATCTGTCCTACACACTGCCCTGTAATTTCCAGTACATTCAGTCAGACATCTTGGCCTCCATTTCTTTTCCTGGAGGGACCCTCATAACTGTGTTAAAACAGACAAATAAATAAATAAATAAATAAATAAATACATAAATAAAACTTGTCGCTCACAAGTGGTGCTTGGAGAAGTGCAGAGATGTGTCATGTTGACTGCACTGCTTGTTCGTCCTTGAGCACTGCAGTTCTCTATCAAGCAGAACAGAACTGCTGATGATTTTCTCCTCTGTAAATCTGCCTTCATTCAACATGACCCTTTGTTTTTTTTTGTACTAATTTGGCATTTTGTTTTATATTTCATGGGGAGGTTCAAACTTCAGGAGCTATTGCCCTTCTGTCAGAATGACAGGAAACGTGCTTTGCTGCTGTTCACCCTTCAGTTGACAGTCCATAATTATGATTTTTTTTAAAAAACAATGTTTGTATTTAAAACTTATACAGGGTTGGGATGAGAACACAAATCTGTAATTTTTGATATGTCCTAATGTTCGCAAAATGGGGCTGGGGTGGCAGGGAGGGGGGTGGGCCTTTCAGTAGGGATGTTATGCTGTGTGTGATGTCACTTTATTTAAATACATGAATTGATACGGCGTGTGTTGTCTATGATGTCATTCCAAGCTGCAGACAGTCAGCATCCTCAGGCCTCGTTCCGCCAACATTGATTCACAATAGTAAAACATTGCATTCAGACTTCACCGGATGTGTCTATTTTCTTTATTCACGCAGGGCCTTGCTTCACCTGCCACAAAACATGTACTGTACATTCATTCCATTTTCGACCTGATAAATTGTGAATTTTTTCTACAAGGCTGTTTAGCCAAATATAGCCAAAAAATAATGACACAAAACTCTTGCACAACAAAGCTTTCATTCAATTCACTCAGATAGTGTATTTCGGTGCTTGGCCAACCCCATGCATTCAATCAAAGAGAGCGAGAGAGAGAGAGAGAAATATATATATATATATATGTATATATATATATAATTGCACACTTAAACTCATTTTAACATCCATGCTTGGGTATTAATTCTCTACATGCGGGGCTAATTTCACTGGCAATTTTGCAATACGATATTCTGATCCATGTGACAGTGTCTATTCACGTTGTGCTCGGGGGATGTGCGGGCCTCCTAGGGGCCTGTTGAGGTTGGCTAAGCTGACTGACGGGTGAAGCTGCAGGTGTCTGATCAGCGCTGCCGCTGGACTGCGAATTAGCGCTCTCCCTGCACACTTCCATCATTAAGACCCACTGATAGTGTACTTTCTGCGGTATTAAACACCTCTGCCATCTCAAGACTACTGAGCAAACTAGCCGGAAAGCCCCGAGGAGCTACTTGAGCTGAATTTAAGGGCATTCTAACTTCACATAACGTGCCTACACAGAATTTGATACGAGGAAACAAACAAGTCTAAATGCTGATTCAATGACTATATATATATATATATATATATATATATATATAGATATCATGAAAACCCAAGGTGTAACAATGATGTGGGTAGGCTCATTAATCACCAGAGAGATAACAGGACATACATGCATAAGGATGACACTCTTCTTATGAAAGTATGCGTGTAGCACATTTTATTACTTTTCAAGATGAACTGAACTGAGTTTGATCGGTTTCATTTACTGCAGTATCACTGGGCCAGAAATGGCAATGTCAGTTTGATTCATACATAAAACCAATTTAGAGCAGGTTGCTTTGCACATAACATGAATCTTACAATCACGAGCAAAATGCTTTTCTTTCAAACACTTGACACAATGCACACAGTTTTGAAGGATACAAATATTATTGCCTCATCCACTGTAAATACACGTGCCATTAAAATTGCAGTTTTGAGATTTGAGGTGCCACATCAACAAAGCATAACCTCTGCAAAGAAGAAATAAGCAAGTAAATTAACATGAACATAATCCTAACGACCGCCATTTGCCAGCATGTCTGCTACATAAAGTGCAGGTGGTTCAGACAATACTCCCACCTCCTCGGGACTTGAATTTAAAGTGTTCCTAATTAAACAAACTGCTTACATCACAAACGTCAACTGTTTCTTCAAATACATTTTTAGCTGTAGGGAGATAACATTCCATCCCAAAGCTGATGTTATCGCTTCAGAGATAAAAATCCCGGTATCGAGTGGTATACATTTCGCCGCATTTCATGCTTTCTAAACTTAAAATTCAAAGTAGTAAATACAGTCAGGGCCATTATGTGGGTTGCCTTGCCTGTGGGATTTTTCCTCATTTTTCTCATTTTGATTTAATTCTCTTTTTTAATACTGAAAAACCCAGGCCCACAATTAGCCCTGGCGAGACAGAATTGAGTCGGACCCGGGTGAGTCTCGATTTGGCATCAGTTTCAAGGCAATTGGGTAATTAAGCCTATCCCTGACTGGCCTGCTCTTTGAAGTGCCCTGTAGGGGGGATTATCCCTAGTGAGGAAGGGGGGAGAAAGAAAGAGAAAGAGGGAGGGAGAGAGAGAGAGAGTGAGAGAGACAGAGAGAGGGAGAGAGAGAGCAAGAGAGCACGAAGTGCAAAGTTGTGAGGTGCTGAACCAGCCTCTGGATTCTGGCAGGATATCTTAGAAGAAAGTGGCCATTCAGGATTCAGGAGTGGATTTCAGCATTGCAGTGTGACTGGCTACAGGATGTCCAAAACAGGAAATGCTCAAAACTCTAATCAAGTACCGTGTAAGCGAGTCATGCAAAATCATAAAATCACCCACCCTTCATAGTCTATATTTTAAACCTTTGTGTTGTACTGTACATCAGGACACAATTCATGTTACCAGCAGAAAAAAAAAGCTATGCATTCCTATGGTACACATAGCAGGTTAAAATTTTATTGCATTGCAGTGTTCTTTTTTTTAGTTTTACCAACCAACATACGTTCAAAAATTCAATTCAAATTATTCAATTAATTAGTTTTTTTTATGCCCACCCCCACTCCCCTCCCCTCCTCTCCCCCGACTCCCACACTATTCCCCACTATTCCCTGAAAGAAGCAGGCACTGAAAGGAAAGAGCGCGGGGAACACACAAAAAAAAACAGCAGCGCGCGGACGAACGCGCGCACGTCCGCGGTGTTAACATGAGCGACAGGGTCGAGCCTGGCAGGGCCGATACCGCGCGGAGACTCCGCGCTCCGCGTCCGACGCGGCCTCGCCCGGTCTGTCACCAAGCCAGCGCGGATAAAATCCAGCGCGGCGCGGCTGACACCGCGAGATTGCACAGTCAGACAGCGCCGTGAAGAAGAATGGACCAATTTCTGCAGGTCAGTGTCTGAGACGGAGTCGTGCGAAAAAGAACTGGGGCGGGGGAGGGGTGTGTCGGGGAAAGGGGAGGAGTGCCAAAATCCCTCCTAAAAAAAAAATACAAGCGCAGTTTGTTTAGGCAGAGCTAACAATCACGCCCAGCAGCGGAGTCACCAGTTAAGAAGATATCTGATGCCATAAAAGAAAACTAAAGCACTAAGGAGGTTCCCCAACATGTCCTGCTTTTCAATTAGCGTGGCCTACATATCTAAGAAACACCCTGACAACTGAGGCGGAGGAGTTGGTCTCTGAGTCAAATACCTTCAAGAGTTTGTCTGGATTGAACAATGCAGCACTGCTACTATCTTCATAATGGCTGCGGTTTCTATTTTCAAAACATCAATACAAACTCTGAAGGAGCTTGCGGATGAGTATGAATGCACCGAAGCACAGCCTTTCACACAACCGCACCTGGTTCTTGCCAATATATAAATCACACAGGATTAAAAGGCACACATGGGTTATTCAAAAGGTACGGAATTATTTCAACTCAGCCTGTCAGAATTTGCAGGGCCAGTCTCATTAAAGGCAACTTCAAATGACTAAAGCCACGGTCTTCATCTTAAAGCCAGGGTGTTGACAGGTACAGTAGGTCTTAAGGCTTCAAGATCAACATGGCTATTCTCCCTGACAAAATCCCCAAAGGGCTTTAAATGATGGCTCAGGAATTTGCCATCGGACTGGCAGAGGGTCATGATTTCCTATGGCTGAGAGCAATGCGTAAATAACAGACAGCATTCAGGGAGTGGAAAGGGGTTTTTTTTTTTTCCCTGCCTACCTTCTGAACACTCAAAAGAAGGGGCTACACTTAATTATGGTAACAGAACAAAAGTCTCAATGGAGAATCTTTCAGTGAGGGTGTCATGGCAAATCACAGGATTCCCTAGACTTCCGTCGTAATTATTACCATTATTATTCACCAGGCTTGTCCTTATCCAATTGATTGGTATGGCTGTTTCATGCGTATCTCCAGCCAGTGGTATCACACTCTCCTTTCACACATTTTTTTCCCAACAATGTTCAAAGCATGACAAATGTCGACAAAAGTAATTAAAGTCTTATTAGGAAAACTGTATCCTTCCAAAAAAAGAACAAACTCACTGCATCGCAAAAATGTGAAGTGCGTAGAAATATATATTTGTGCTTGACTGAAGAGATCACAGCTGAAGTTTGTGGTGACTTTTCTGATGATGAAAGTCTTTTACATTACAAAAAGTATGTTGCACAATGTTAAAATATGGAGTATGAGTAGACATAACCACACCCAACAGGTCATTTTTCACAAGTCCATTACAAACTAAAACTCTTTTCCCTAAATAATATCTGCTTCCAAGTAAACACATTAAATAAATAACAAATAAAAATAAATCTCTGAAATGCTTCTCTTTATACAGATTTGTAAATAATAAAATTAAAAGTATGAATTGCATTAATTTTGAGAGGTGGGACTAATTTTTATTCATTTATTTATTTTTTACAAATTTACTGCAATCATTCAATTTATTACTGTCATCATCATTACCATTATGATCATAGAATTATTTATTATTGCAATGCTTTTTTCTTGCTAGAAACAAAGACATCTCCCACCAACAAAGATAAGTAATCATATTGTGTTTATCATCCAGACAGTTCCCTGGCTCCTCCAGTTAATATCATGCTTTGTTTTTAACTAAATTACATTTTTAAAAAACGTAAAAAAGAACGAAGCCTCTTTAATTATTTCATTTCTGCATTTCCGAAGCTACAAACAGCAGCAGTCGCTCAAACATCACATTTATGTGATTTTTTTTTTTCTCAGCTAAGTGACAAAGGGGTGAGTTCTTTAAAAAACTGCACTCAGAAGCGAACCGAGAGCAATCCTGAGGTGCGTGCCGTCTTTTTGATATTCAGATTCGCCTGCCTACACGGAGCATTATGACACATTTGGATGATCGCATTGTGGGATTAAGAGGCTGCCTTGTCATTTTCAACAACAATACCACGATTTAGGAATGCTATTTCTCACACTGCGCCTCGCATTAACGCCCGGCCTAAAGATTTACATAAATCTTTGTCTTAAGATGAAAGAAAGGTTTGAGACAATGAAGTTAAGCTTTAGAAATGGGGAAAAGTAGGGGGGGGGGTGGTTGGGAGAAAGTTTTATTCTAAATCATCCACTGTACTGTTGATACAAAGATACATTATGCCCCCTTTTTCTGTTCTCTGTCGTAAAAAAAAATGAACAAGAAAAATAAGCATTAGCGCTACAGTACGGGAGAGAATGCAGTGGAAAGCGCTTCATTCATCGCTGATTTAGAGGTGCATTTTTACTGGATTGCTGGGCTCCTTAATCATGTTGCCTGTAGCAGTCATTTTGAAAACTGACCTAGATTGTTGCGCCTCCTCTCCCTGATTGGATTTATTCTACATGATTGTGAATCTGTTTATATTAAGCCAAGAGATGGGATCGGAATCTGACCACTGAAGGCAATTAAAAACAGAGGACGTGGCAATTCTGAAATGGACGTTTCTGCTAAGCAGGTTAAGGCATTAAGAAACTTCATAGTATTATTACCCACTTTTTCTGTACTTAATGCACATGAGTGAAATTACTTATTGTGTTTTAATACTACAGTTAAGCAGATGAGCTGACTCTATACCGTTAACTCTTACTTTTAAAGTGCAGACAGGTTTTTTGTTTTTTTTAGAATCCGCACTTTGATTACAAATCTAAAATTGTGCAGCACAGAGCCAAATCAAGAAAAAAAGGCTTTGTCCCAAACATTTTTTTTTTTACAGTTTTATCTATTTATGCATTTAAGTACACATTTCAATTCAAGTGCTGCTGTCCAGTTTATATCATTTTTGTAAAATTTCTCTCCCTTGCTAGGTTATTTAGCCAGTCCTTGATCATTTGTATGGCAGGGCTTTCTAAGAAAAATCAAATGAGGAATACTTCAGTGGTGTGTAAATCTTTTTAATTTGTCATTGGCTGTGACTCAGAACACAAGGTGTAAAAACACTTCTATTACAGAATTGATAAGATCTTTTGTGTTTGTCCCAGGGCTAACCTAGTTAAGGTCCAAGGGCGTGGAGGCAACCTCTCTATTAAACACTGTCCAGAAATATACATAATTTAAAAAAAGAAAAAAAAGTTATGACCTTTAAAGTCAGTAAACAATCACAATGCATTTGTTACACACGCTGCATATTTCCGTACTGTATCTGTGAATTTTCTTTTCATGGCATATGCAATATTAGGCCAGAGCTGAATCCATATGTCAGGCATATGCCTGGATTGTCTCCTGCTGGTGAGATCAGGAGCCACTGAGCACAGCCATAGCAACACTTTGGTGATTATAATTCCAATAGAAAGGTCGTTATTTATTGCTTTCCCCCTACGCTGCGGAGCAACGCGCTGATCCTCCAGTCGGCAGTAATAAAATAAACAAATGACAGTGGCCAACATCCCACCTTGAACTACTGAAAAGGTTATTTACATCTCTGAAACTTATAATCAGTCTGCGCTAGATCATTTAGGCCTGACAGGTCCTGCAAGCAGACATCAGATAACAAAAAAAAAAGAAGAAAAAAAAAGAGACAGGCTCTCTTCCCCTGCGTTACAGCGCTCAGGGATGTTTTTGTGCATTCTGTTGTGATCAGTTCCTGGGGTCTGGAGTCCTCAGGAACATGACATTGTAATCTTGGCCATGTTTTATTTATGGACCTTACTGAAGCAGATAACGGCTGTTTTAACAAACAAAGATGATTGCTTCAGGGGCCTTTCACTCGTCCTGAGGTAATTAAGACAAAGTAGCTCCCTGGGCCGGAGGTGGGGTTTAAGCAACCAGGCAGCTATTATTTCGTTAAAAAAAAAGAAAAGAAAGAAAAGGTTTGCAGGAGACTAGTAAAAAAAAAAAAAAAAAAAAAAAAAGGTCCGATTCAAAAGGTCTTTTGTCATATTTTATCTTAGCTTGAGCGTGCAGCCATCGCTGACTGGTATGAGTGCCGGATCTATTCAAACAGAAAACACAGAGGCTGTCCGGAAAGGAATCCGAGCGAGATCAGGGGGTGATGTGTGCATGGGGGTCGCCGCGCCGCACACGTTCGCTGCATAGCGGCCGAATTCCGGGTGATGCGGGCGATAAATGGCGCAGATAAGCGGAGACTACCTCCACCGCTCTGGAAGTGAAAGCAAAGCGGCAAAAAACGCGCTTCGCGTTGGCCTGCCCGCGCAACACAAACAATGAAAGGGGCTATCTGTTTATTAGAGGCCTCATGCACGGACATGTTTATTTGTAAACTGAGCAGACAATATGAAAGCTGCGCTGTACAAAGGCCTGAGACTGCCAGCTGGCTGACTGTGGGTATTTAGCCCCCCCTACCCCCGATGCCAGCCCCCTAGCAGACTCAGGCACACACACGCACGCACACACGCACTCGCATACGCACACAGTATATACACACACACACACACACACAAATGCACAAATACACATACAGACACAAACACTCCCCCCAAACTGAACCAGTGCAGGGTTAGCAGGAACAGTCTGAGTGCTCGTAGCACTCCTGTGACCCTGTCGTCTGTGCCCCAGCCTCTGTCCACTTGTCTCCCCAGACGGCACGCGCAGGACATGGGTAGCCTCGGGTCTCCCCACTGCTAAGGCACCGCTATCCAGCAGCGCCAACACCCTGAGCGGGAACCTATTTTCTCTCTGCCTCTCGGAGGGGGACGGGGGACGGGGGGACGGGGGGGGGTTGCACCAACCAGCTTCCAGCCCCCTAGTGAGAAAACAAATTGGTCTCTGTTCCTGTTCACATCAATTGATGTTCTATTAGGACCAGATGGCCTTGATGGGCATAAACCTGTCTTGCAGAAAATACATACAACACGCAAATCTCTATTAATTTTCTTTCTTTTTTTAATTTTCGAAGAAAATTGCGACATTAGCTGATGACAATCTCCCGAAAAGAGTGATTACATTTTTTTCTTTTATTTCCCTTTCTACTTCTTCACTCTGATTTTCACACACTCTAGTACCTAAGACACGGCACTCTTCGGGTTAATGTACATCTACGCACACAATGAAAATCCGGGTTTGTGTTACACGTCTTCAGTTCAGTAGCTGTATTTAAAAGAGGCCAGACCCGTAATTTCAAAATAATATTCCAGGTAAATGAGATCTGAAGAAGGATAGCAGCACTCAAGGCTGCCTCGGCATGTGACGGAATGACTTCATAAAGCTGAGCACTGTGAAATGATGCTAGACTGCATCTCCAGTGTGACACGCCAAATCTCATGTGTTCCATTTGCTGCAGGACATATTGCATTTCAACCTCTTTGTGCCTGCAAATGCCTTGATGCACTGCATGTCACCATCATGCTGCCATTTGTGTTCACACTATTATGTATCAGACTTCATTTCTGACCTTGCGCCAGCAAAAATGCAAGCCTTAACAATTTTGGGGTGATACTTTTACTAGACAGTCTTTAGGGTATATAGGCAGTGTTTCCCCTTCATGTTTTTTTTCTTTTTTCTGGTATAGTGGCTCATGCAAAGCTAATGTTACTTTTGACTCTAAACAATTAGCATATGAGAAACAAGAGCTCAAAACATAACAGGACCCACTTGCTTGTGAGCTTAAAGTAGGCAGTATAGTCCAAATGACGTGCAAACCTTTTGAAAACGAACCACGGGCAAACACATTGGGGAACACCGTGGCCACTCTGTGTCCTTCGTTTTATGTCACTCCAAGCCGCTTACGTCCTAGCATTACAGCATCGATTTGTGCACCCACAGAAACGTAATTCCATAAATATTATGAAACCATATGATGCAAAACTATTTTTGTTGAGATAAAGGAAGCAACTGAGTCAATTTCAACAGTTGTAGGCCTATTTCTACATTATAGCGTTTTGTTATGTGGACTAAGGGTGAAATGTATCAAAGTATATTACAGACACAAGTTTGACTCTGCATAATATAGATACAACCAACCATGTTATATTTGAATGGATCAATTGCAGACAGAGGGAGATCTTGCAAACAGCTTATACTGGGGGTATGCACATACCTCGATGTTCAAATTGAAAACACCACCTCTTTTTGTTGATCTCTTGATCGATAACGGTCATTTCAAACAAAAAGTTTGATTTCATTCATGCTACAGCGAGAATGCTAGTGACAGGTTCAGTTAGCTTTAATCTAGCTAGCTGGGCAGAAACAAATACAAACTATATAGCCGATGATAATCTATACATACAAATTTACATATGTATGTCCACATGCCATAGGGTTAAAGCTAATGTTACTTTTGACTCCAAATAATTAGCATATGTGAAACGCAATCTAAAAGCCATAACAGGATTCACTCTTTAGTGAACATAATGATTTCTACAGCTAGAATGCTAGTGACAAGTTTAGCTAGCTTTAAATTAACTAGCCGAACTGAAACAAATACTAAATATAAAACCATTGTTCATCTTAACATAAAATATATATAAATGATTATTTGGCCAAGTACCATAGACGTAAAACTAATGTAACTCATATCTCTAAATAGTTATGTATTATGAAACAAAAGCTTAGAACCGTATCTAACATGATTCACTCCCTAGCGAACATGCCAGCTTTCGTGCAGTGGTTAGCGCAGCCACCTCTCCTTGGAGAGACGTTTGGGACTTGCCAGAATGGGACGTGTTTATGCACACAACGACACATTTTCAAAAATTTTGAAAAAATATGTAAACAGAAGTGATGTCTACATTATTCTAATTGTTCTTGAGACAACCGGTTGATCGTTAATGTGCTAATTTTTAAACCTTTGTGTACATAACCTTGTGATGTCACAGAAAACAATCCAAGCTCATATCAGTTAGAGGCAGTTACAGTAAATTAACAGATCAATAGCTAGCTAGCTAGCTACCTAGATAACAGACAGGAAAATAGATAGTCCAGCTGGATGTCAACAACAAAATAAATTTGATAGAATTTTGGCTTGGCTATCCTTCGTTCCCATTTGAGTTCAGCCTGCATTGTCAGTAGCAGATGTTGCTAGGGAACAGCGTGATGGAATGATGAGGAGAAGCTATTGACCAAAGCTAGCTTGAATTCAGCAAAAAGCTGAAAATAAATGGGAGTCAATGGGCATTTGGAGGCTGAATTGGTGCAAATAAAATATATCTATCTCTAGTACAGATTATCTCTGTATATTATATATTAAAATGCATATCTGTCTATAAATCTGTAGTACATCCAATCACAATTTCACAAAATGGATATGGCCACTGACATCATACATGACCCTGCCTCATTTCATGTATTATCTTTCAGCCATATTTATTTAAGCACAACATTTATAATTGCTCAAATGTGTTTAACACTGTAACTAAGCAAGGGATCTTTGTCAAGGGGGGAAACAACCTTGGTGGTACATAGCCTAGAACTGAGAAATTATAAAATCCATACCATAATGTATGGAATTTATTTAATTGTATACTTATTACTAGAACAGCCTACTCTACCTACTTGTTGAGAATGGCGAGAACTATAAAAGTTAAACTTCTTAAAACAACAAATAGATGTGAATTTCTTCGACTTAAAGTAGTTTTCTTCCATAAAAGTAAACATAATCATGTGTTTGCCAATGACTTCTTCAATAAGGTCTTAAGATGATAAACATAATAAGGTCTTAAAATGATAAACACGATTTAATGAGACTCCGAATTACAGATTAATTAGTCAGTGTCCACGAGGTTTACGCTGTCTATTCCATGGAAATGTATTGGCCTGATTCCAAAGGGTGTTTTGAGAAACACATTGCATTTCATAGGAATTGAAAGTCTCTTTTGTCCCGAGGTCCACTTTGTTTGACCTTTACATAAACTGCCCACACTGTGCTTCAGGCAGTTCCACAGGTCTGCAAACATCCAAACCTGCATTTCACTTTCAGTATATTTGAGCAAAAAGAAAGGGAGTTTGCAACTGAGCATTTTGTCTCAAATGCATTTTAGCACCCTACAACTGCATCGAGTTTGCCTTGAAGTGCAGATCTGTAAATCGTCACCGCCCTGCAGCTGACAGACTGCACAACTGAGAGGAATCTGAGAATCCCTTCCTTGGAATCAGTTTCAATGCAGGGTTTCAAGGTTCCCCAAGCTGTAATTATGACAAGTCGCACAAATGTGATACTGTACAGATCCCATCCTCAAACATGCTTGTGTCACCACAAACATAAAACACTATTATCGCTATTACACCAATGCAAAAATTGCAGTCCTGTAAAGCTTTTGTATAGTTGGTTATTGAGTAAAATGGCTCTCTTGTATTTTGCGAATGGTTTGTCTTTTTTGAACTTGAGTGAGTCAGTTATGCTTCACTCCCAACTCGGGAGCTCGAGAAAGTCTGCAAAGCAGAAGTGACAGAAATGAGAGGACTGGGTAAAACCACACCCTCAGCGAACAGGGTGTTTTCAGGGTTTGTGGTTCAGGCTCCACACAGATCTCAGTCACCAGGCTGGCTCTCCCCACTGCCTGTATCCAGTTACTAATTGTTGTCTAAGTGGTCAACGTCTCTGACCAGCTCACAATAAAAGTATTCTAAACGAGCAAACTGAGACAGATTGCAAATCAAGAAAATGCACAGTGCTTACATCCTAGAATGACACTGAACTGAAAAATGAAAGATCATAATTATTAAGCAATTGCTACTGGATTTATTTATTTATTTATTGCTTGAACATTTCATTGGAGAATGGATGAAATTCAGAAATATGTCTTTTGAGTATTTGTTTTTAGTAGATGATGAAAGGCAATTTATGACTGCACAGTTGTAATGTTGGGCAGTTCATTACACCACCAGAGAACAAAGGAAGGAAAAATCAAGATTTCGAAACAAAAGAACAAAGGAAGAGTGATTCTTCCATAAGATTTTCTCTGTGGACCAAAGGGAATGGAGAAAAAAACGATAGACTGAACATAAAAGCATCAGAACTGTTCACATTGTTGTAAACAAGAGCAAGGGTTTGATAAGAATTCAAGCAACAACAGGGATCAAATGAAGAGACCTGTGCAATGGAGTATAATAAATGGGGTTGTGTTTGAAGACAAGCTGAGTAGCAGAATTTTGTATTAGGTGGCAATAACACATTTCCATACTATATATCAATAATCATTCTCATCTCACTATTTAGTGTTTTCTGAACATTCTAATCACTGGGTCCACTGGCTCGGCATTAGCTACTTGCTAACATGCTCATGCCACTGTGAATTTGTGGCCTGAACTTAGCCAGCTCAGTCATCTGTATTAAAGTGTTCTTACCTTTGACAAATACTTCAGTCTTCTATTCATAGACATAATTTGACAATCACTAAAATGATCACTAAAATTATTTGAAATACAGGAATGATTGAAGGATTTAACCCAGGCATTTTTTTCCATTAAAATGAATAAGGTTTAAAACCTAGAGCTCATGCTCCTCGTAATCCATTGTGAGTTATTATGTTACCATTTTAGCAACACTAAATGCATTTGTTGGTATACAAACTTGCATATAGTGGTGTTTCCCCCCAGATGGTATTATGTGGGCAGACCATGATATGATTGGTTGATACTATATACTGTAGTTACCAACATTTTCTTCTACTCTATCTGGCTCCCTCATGAATATTCATAATATAGGATTGTCGCATTTGCTACTTAGTTCCCCACATGAATATTCATAACATGGGACTGTTGCTCAGTAATGGTTTTGATCCTTTGATTTTGCAAAGATGTTAGTACATGGATGCGATCTCCTTCGTGTTGGTTATTAATTTACTTCATTTATGACCTAAAGCATTGTGAATGTTGGGTTTGTTCTGCAGAACTGGGCAAAAATGTATTTATTTATTTAAAATATTGGTACCCTTATGTTGAATACAGTTACATGCATATTGCTGAATTTTGGTGCTCTTCTGATTTTAAAAAGAAGTTAAAAAAAAATCAGCTCTGTGAGCAGACATAACACCCCACACAAAGCATATTCCACAACAAAGACCATGATAAATATATAATATATTGGCAATGGCATATCAAGTAACCATATTACTGCCAGGGATTTCACAACACAACGGGTTCATGCACCCGTCACTCCAGCACAAATGCATTTATTTTAAAAAATCTGATAACTTAAAATCCAACTGAGAGCTGGCTAACTAGTCTATCCTAAATATGACAGCTGGTGAAAATTCACATTTTATAGCACCGCTCAGTTGCACTAAGTAATTATAAACAGGGAGCCATTTTACGAATAAACAAGGCCAGATATTGCTTAGTACCATGCACTTGAGTAAAATTACAAAATAATACAAAACAAATCTTTGTAACTAGAGCGCCATGCAATGACGCAGCAGTCTGCTAAAACCTGTGCTTCCTCACAGATTATCTAACTACTGTCTCTGACTTCCCTCAACAATTACACCGTTCTGTATTACCATATTATGAATATACATGAAGGGGGCCAGCTACTCCAAAACAACAAGCTGGCACCGGTTCCTCCAAGGTGCAACCAGTAATGATGATCTGCCAACACAGTATCCCAGAAATACCGGCTGCTGGCAGACTACGCACTGCACAAATTATTGTTTTTTTTTTTTTCAATGCAAAATTCCTTTCTCCCATTCAATAGCTAATTCAGCACTTTCTTGAATGCTTTAAACTTTCAGAAATGTTAGTAGGCCAGCAAGTTCATTGACTCCTTATGTCAGAGATAGATATGCGGTTACAACCTTCTCTTTAAAGAAGTCAGTGAAAATAAAATTAAATAAAATTAATTCAAAATAATCTCCTTTTGACCACAGACCATACCTACAAAACGTCTGCAGTCCTGTAATGTGTGCAGTTAATGCTGATCCACTCATTTAATCAATAAACTGTTCAATTAAATACATTCAATCTTTGTTCCTCTCAGTCTCAGAATATAATGTGCAGCAGGTGTATGCCTAAAGTATCATATGATATCAGTTGAGAGATAAAACAAATGAAAGGATGTTTAATGTTAACAATGCCTGCCTTTGCAAAAACAAACATTTTTTGGATTTATGCGTCCACCAATGTAGCCGATTCCCCATTGATACTTAAATATACCAACATTCAATGGACAATATTTTACCCTTTATCAGGTGGAGACTGATGCTTGACTGATACATTGATGTGGCTCTTAAAGACCATCGGTGAGAACAATGCAAAGTATCTGGAGAAAGTTTAATGAATACATTTATGGATACTAAAGTTAGTGGAGGTTCAAACGACATGCAAAAGGGAGCACCTCTTTATGAGTACAGCTAGAATGAGTAGATAGAGGGAAGTTTCCCATGCAAAAGAGGGGCAAAAATCCATCCTGGAGAGGACGTTCAACAGGAAAACAGGATGCCCGTAGAGGAGTGCGATCACAGTGTGGCATTTAGCAACAGTGCTGGAGACAGGCTCCTTTGAAGAATATTTGACCTGAAGGGCATCGCGTGATAATAGATCAACCATGGCAGTGACAGGCATGAAGACATATTTTGAAGTTGATATCTCTGGGAAATGCAGGTTCATTAATCAGAGCAAAAAAAAAGGTGCATGTTAAAAAAAACAGACACATTTCTCAAAATGTGAACGGAAGAATCTTTGCGCGGCGTGGATTGTACATTTTATTGTGTCTCTTATGCACTGTTTGGTTGGCCATTTGGAGCTGTAACTGGTGAAATGTCAACCATTGTTCCTTGCAATTTATATGGTGAATTGTGTGATTTCTTGTAAAATGAGGTTTGGTGCAGAGAAGATACAAAAAAGGCATTAATTGAACTGGAGCAAATCCTTGAAAAAACTGAATTCAGCACTAGGCTCTTCTTGCCCTGAGGAATTCTTGCACAGATGTCAGTATGGTCTGGGTGAACTTGACCACGGTTTCCTTTTGGTAGAGGAAATGAGTGTAATTGGTCAGACCGTGAAGCTCTTTGTGAGACGGACATGTGTGTTCTCATGGGACACGTGCTTGGCTGGGCACAGAGGGGTTAAAGGCAGACATTCGTCTGAGCTGCTCTGACCTGTTCCGAGGGTTTGCATACCTTGCAGTGCCAGCCACCTAGCCCCAGGGCCAGCGAGGAGTGAAACCTTAGATCTCGCGCTCGCAATTGAAAAGGCCTGGCATTGCTTTTGTTATTGTCCTCAGCCTGTGGTCACTGCCAAGTCTTTCAGATCCGAGACTGCACCTCCTCCAAATACCTCCCCCTCGCCGCCACCACACCCCCCCCTCACTCCCAGAGAAAAGTGGAGCCCTTTTACATTTTAATGTGACCTTAGATGGGGCTTTAGAAAAGGAGAGAGAGAGAGTGAGAGAGCAAGGGAGAGACAGAGAGAGAGACAGAGAGAAAGAGAGAGAGAGTGGAGGGGGGGGAGCTCCACCACATCTGACTACTCTTGAACAGGGTTCAGACTAATAGTGTGGAGCTGTTCACCTCCTCTTCCATTGCCAAAAGAGATGATGAAAGTGTCTTGGGGTATGGGGGGGGGGGGGGGGGGGTGTCGAAGAGGTTGGTGGCGGGGGTGGGTTGTGTCTTTCCATCTCCCGATTAACTGTGATAAGCAAAACACTTTCCTTGCCAGGCTGAATCTAAAAAACATGTCCCTATATGTATATATTTTGTTTAATGATAAAAATCTTTTGCTTTCATTGTCTGAACTGTGAATTATCATTGCTTATATATTTTTTTTCTTCATCGCTTGCATATGTGTCTGTGAGATAAGCTGACCTTTTGGAAATCTCAGTCCAAGATCAGATGGAATAGTTATTGCAATATTCCCATGCAGCAAGATTAAATGAAAGGGCAGTTTGTGAGTCTGTTGTGGTATTTGTACATACTGTTCATACTATCAAAGGGAGAGGTCTGGCTTTTTTGTTCAGCACTCTCCGTGCCATTTTGTCTGGTCACAACCACATTCCAGCAGAACAAGACCAGACAGCGATACCTTGATTTAATAGAGACTTTCATTTTTGAAGGTAAAATATTTCATAGACAGGTTGGAGAAAGAGTATTTTCTCTAAAATGTAAACCTACTCCACTTTTAACAAGAGAAAAAATACCTTCTAGTATTACACAGGTACAATAAGCAAAATGTCAACGCTTTGTAAATCTCTTTCTTTTGAATGTATACCTCAGTGTGTGTGTGTGTGTGTGTGGGGGGGGGGGGGGGTATTTAGATCTAATGTCAAATGTGAAGCAATTCTACTCTGAAATATTTCTATTTGAGGAATACTGTAGATCAAATTGTGCATTGTTCCTTACCTGTGCTCACACTGGTGCATTCCATCCGTGGAAACGACAAGGAGGAAAACACAATAGTCCCTCGCAACATTAAAAATGATTTACATCTGTTTACATACCAGGCCTTCGAGGGGTTAAATTAAAATGTGTGATATTCACGAGTGGTCAGAGGCCTGAGCAAATCTAAGCCGTCCTAGTCATTATATTTAAAATAGGCCTTGGAGGGGTCAAACCAGCTGAGATATTGGAACTAAGGTGTACTCAAGCGTGCCATTAGTCTTCATAATAAAACACATCTCATGTCTGCAACCGCTTCTATTAATATTCACTCCCCACGACCCGCTGTTGTGTTTTCCCTTAGTCAGACTGTCCCAGAACACCCGAACTGAAAATCTGCCACTGATAATTAGAGTGATATATAGGCTTGTGCTTTTTTCCTTGAAGGGTGAATCTACCTTGGAGTCATTATAATGGCTGAAATTGGACACATGCTTGTCCCTGTAAAATGTTTCGTTTTCTTATTTGATTTGAACTATAATTATGTCATAAAAGCAAACAAGCCGTGAAACCGTACTGCACCACTGGAATCTGCTTTCATCTAGTGTGGACTAGTTTAATTATAACCTTCTTGATAACGGATCCTTCGTTGTCTCTCCTGTTGTCTTGGAATGCGAGTGGGGATTGCTGGTTTAAAGGAATCGTATTCGGGTTGGCACGGTAATAGAAGTATAAAAAGTTGTTAATGTTGCTGTGTAATTTTCAGTCTGGTTATGTTTCCTAAAATTAATCCTCTAGGATTCAGGATATCCATAACCCTCCATATTTTGTAAATCAATTTAGACTCTGAGGCAGATCAGATATAATCAGTTCTGATGATATCACAGATGGAACGCTTATGTCTGAAAAAAACCTTTCGCAATGGTAGACTTGCTGATGCGGATATCAGTGTTCAACTAACCTCTTGTAATTGGGAAGATACATTTATTTATGTATTATTTGGAGAGCCCAAATAATTATTTGTAATTACATTGGTTTATTAATCATACATCAGAAAACAGAGTCAGATCTAACAGGCAGATCTTGAATATCTATTTCAGAAAGCATGGTAAAAAATATTCTGAAATGAATGGACTTTATGAATACCCGGATCCAAGGTTGACAATTTCCAAGGAAGTCACAGTGCTTTCAGATTGTAATAGTTTTATTATTTAAAACCTCACAATATCAACAAGAATGTGTTTATTGCTAACCTTCGACAAAATTTATAAAAAGACAGGAAAAAAAATCATCATGCGGTGTTTGACATCATCTGATGTTTAACGGCAACAAAAAACTTTTGCCTTTAATAAAGTTTGCAAGCTGTGGCCTGCACCTGTTCTTCCTAATATCAGAATATGAAAGGAACAAATCCAGCTAGTTTAGCATCTGAGGAAAGAAGTCCTTTCTCACTAAGTGCTCTGATCTGAGAAACAGAGGAGAGACCAAGGAAATATGACAAAACATTTTCAGGTATATTTATCCTCCAGAGACCTGTCACAAAAAAGTTTAAGAATTTAAATTTTTTGTCATAATAAAGAACATGTTGCGGTGAAAATATTTTCAAAAATATTATCTATTTTATTTTTATTGAATGTCCCTAGTAGCGTAGGTTTCAGTATAGTATAAAATATGCATATTGAGATTAAGACCAGAGACTCATGTCCCACACAGGGGACAAAAATGAATTGCCAGGTCTTAGTATTGATAAAAAATCACAATGTATGCACATTGTTCTGTGTGTAGATAGTACTAATTTGAAGTAGGACACTCTGACTGTGCTGGCAGTGTGAATTATGTGCAAAACCATGTTCTAGAGAAGGAGTAGCAGTGTAAATAATACATTTGTTCCACTTTCTCCGTGAACGGGGAAGGCTTTGTGGGGAGAACGTCGACGAAACCTCCTGCAGGATGCGTTTACCGCTTCTCACGCCGTTTCTTCAGTGCGAAGACGTTATCAGCACTTTTTATACGCAATTAATTGTTTGTTCATCCTGTCTGGGACATCATCTGGCGAGGAACGGACTGTGTTTCAGATTTAAGTGGTCTTCACCGTGAGACGGATGAAGGGTTCGGTCGGTTCTGTAGTCGTTGTGCTGATGACTACATAATCCATAGTCACATTACATATTCAGTGCTTTTTCCCACTCCAGTGGCAGAACACCCAAAGCAAAACAAGGCCATTGAAAGGTGTCTGCCATAGTTTAGCGCAAACGTCCTAAAAAAATCATAAACACTCAAAATGCCCCAAAAATCATGAACATGCTTTAATTAATATTAAGGGATGGCATGTTGTAAATTATGTATTAAATGCAGTGTGTCTGGGAATTTCTCAGTAAAAACACAGGCTGGCAAACAGTCACATTCTTTTAGATCAGGACTGTAAGAAAGGATCACGGTTTGGCCTTATTTCATTTGTCTACAGTGCTCTTGGGTGAAGAAGGAAAATGAAGTGAAGGCAAAGTGTCGGTTTCACATGTATGGTTCATTACTCTTTAACACACTGAGTGCATAGCTGGATAATTTGCATGGTTGTATTTTGAGCTACTTTACCATGTATGTGTTCAGGATTGGACTTAACAATACCCTATTTGAAACTGTGGCAATTCCTTTCAAGTCCCTCATGCAAATAACTACATTGAAGTAATCACAAATGCTACCCTATGTGAAGCTGTGCTTCCTCCCGACATATATACACGAAGAATGGTAAATGGTACACAGTGTAAGTGAGAAGATGAGTGGAGACATGTTTAACTAAATTGAAAATAATTTTGTGCTATAAGATTTTTGTGCTTTTATGTTTTGCTCTTTGTCATGGAATCAATGATACATAAATAATGTGCACTGCAAAAACCAAAAAATAAGTCGAAGGTTAACAAGCATAGTCTTATATTCAGACTTAAAATTCTACGAGGTGAGACATTTCAAGATTTGCCAATAAAGTCAGACAATTTCATTTGTCAAGTAAAAAACAACTTAAAAAGTGTTTATTTTCTACTTTAATGAAAGAAATAAGATTTCTCTAAGAAGTCTCATTACAAGACTAAAACACTCAGACTTTTTTTTTGCATTGCACCACTAAAGTGCTCATTTGAATATAATTGATAAATTCGTTAAGCAGAATGTTGGAGCTCTTAAATTGATTTTTCCCAAGGAAAGCATACACTAATCCTATGAAATAACAAGCATCCCTTGTTAACAAGTACATACAGCTATCCTGGCCATGGTGATTATAATGCTTAAATAGCCTCCCAAATTTACAAGTCTCCAATGATTAATGTGCTCATGACAATGCATACCTTCAGTGGTGTGTTATTCTGTATTTTCCCATACAGTACTTTAAGGGATCCTCAAATGAAATATCAGCATGTCAGACTTGATAAAGCACTCATTAAGTGTGGAACGTGCACGTCCGGGTATTTAAAAAAGGATAAAGACGAGGCGCGGGATTCGGAGAGGCGCGGAACATAGCGTGCTAGCGAGGGACGTCTGTCCTGAGCGGCGCCTCGCGTGCTTTCTCGAATGAAAGGCTGCGAGAGAATCGGGAGGAGAAAGAGGAGGAGGAGGAGGAGGAGGGGAGGAGGTGTAAAGAAAAGAATACGGGGGCCGTCTGTGCACCGACCCCTCGAATTCCCAGGCAGGGTTTGATGTTGGAAAAGAAGGAAATGTAAGGGGGTGGGGGGCTGACCATAAGGGTCTCCATACGGCCAACTCTTTTGTGTGAGAGAGACCGGGGTCCTTCATCATCTCTTCACCTGCGTTATGACAGATGGATGGAGTGGGGCCTGCACCCGCCTTAATTGCCCTTTTCCTGCTTTGTAGTGCAGTGGTCCTCAGGTTCAGAAGGCCTCCTCTAATTAAAGTGCTTTGAGTGAGAGAGCCGGGCATCTGGCCGCTGCCATTTCCATTCTTGCTCAGAAAATGGAGCGGGGAGACAATGATAGCCAATTATCTAATTTATTAAAAAAAGAGGCTTTTACGAGCAATCATTGCTGCAGATTGGAGGTTGTCTGCTGGGCCTGCTTAGCTCAAGCATGGAGCCGGGTAACGTACGACAAGGGTCTCAGCTCGCGGTCAGAAAATACACTTTCCACGGGAAAAAAAGAAAGAGAAAAAAAACGGCGTATAAATGCTGCCCGTTTTCCGCGACTGTCAGCAAGACTGCCCTGCTGAAAAGAGGAACCGCAACTGAGCAATGCCTACCTACACATGACAGACATTTTTACCATTCAGTGCATTGTGCCCCACTCATATTGCACTCCAGGTGAATGCTAAGAATTGCATTCAGGTGGACACAATAGGCATGGAATGCAGGTAAAAAAAAAAGATAAATATCAACAAGGAGAGTTCACTTGGTGATGGTGCCACATGCTCATTGGTATGAAGAGATCATTGCGTTCAAAAGCCACGATGAAGAGGTTTCGCAAGAACAGACGTTACCGTGTGGACCGCCACGATGTTCTGCTTCAGTAGGGCCTAAATATTTTCTCTGATTCATAATTATGTATTAAAATCTACTGCCAGAGCTCCATGGGCCAAGAATTACAGTAAAACCTGTCACGTAATTTGTGAAGCACACAAATTCCTTCTGGCTTTTTTGTGAGAAAATATGCTAGAAGAGTATAAGAGACAATGCAAGGACCCATTCATGGCATTCAAAATAAGAACAAGGATAATAACAAGAAAATAAGTATAATAGTCTTATTTTATTAAAAGTAATTGAACATTTCTGCTTACTCCTATCATGAACAGGGCAATGTTAATCTCATTTAAAGGGATAGTGTACCCTGGTCTAATTCAGAAAAGTCCAACAATGATTAATATTCACTCACACACACACACGCGCCGCTCTAAATATAGCTCTGAACGCTCATACTAAAATTTATTTTAGCTTGAAAACTCTGGAGAAAGTGCAACACTGTTGGTTTTTCCTGTGTAAATCGTCCACAATGATGACAAAAAAGACACCAGCAGTCAATCAATAAATTAGCAGGACAAACTATACTGAGTGGAACAGGGTCAGATGGGTATGAAAATGGGAATGAATTATATGATGAAGACCAGACTGAGTCCAATAGTGCACTAACAAGGTGTATGGTAATTTGCTTAATAGCACATCGTGTGGCGGAGCATGGAGCAGAGGCGGATGTCACTTTGTGGAGATGAGATCCTGTGACCTCGTGATAAATTGACATTCAGCCCGATGGGCAAAAAAAAAAAAAAAGGCTTGTCCATTCCAGTCTTGCAGAGAGCAATTGTCCTAATGGACAAGGGCTGCTCTCTAAGTTCCTGTAAGGCCAAGTGTGATCTGCACAATGGTTCTGCATGCGCTTGGGCTGGACTGAACCTACAGGCACACCACCAAGGCTACTGTGATGGCCACTTGACAAGAAGACAGGCGATGTAATAAATAATGGGACTGAATTTTCTAAATTAGTTATCCGTTAATGATTTCTTTTTTTAATTTTATGTTGCTTTCTGATTGTTCCTCTTCACAATAGCAGAGAAGGAGAGATACAGACTGTGGAGAGCGGATTCTGTTGTGTGGTTCTGATGCTGGGCTTAAAAAACCATACAGGCTTCTCTAACTGTTCAGGCATTTATAAAACCGTGTCAACAATTGTCACAATGGATTTTGGGCAGGATGTTGGTCTGGTTATATGAGGGTAAGGAGGCTGAATACTGGATAGATCCTGCTATAACCTCGAGCCAAGGAACTTTGGAACCAGCCCCTCCACTAAAGACCAAGCAGTATGATTTGATTCCGGGAGGGTGTTGCAAGTATAACATGAATGCAATGTAAATCAACTCCAGTAACGCCAAATACTAAGCTTTCACATATCTGTCAGATGTAATGCATAGAAATGCTCTATTCGAGACAAGCAGGTAAACATTCACAAACAAAAATGTATTGTATTGAGTGAAACATAAGCAAGGACACATGGAACACTTTTGCTCCCTCCAATGCAATTTCCTGTAAGTTGGCATCACCATTGGCTATGTCATTTTCTGTTCCAATCAGGCTTCTACAAGGACTTTTCATGTTTCCTTGAACACAGTTTCCTTGAACACAATTCATGCGTGTTCAGTTTCAGCAAATGAAATGAAAAGTACTGTGCGCAGCATTTTACTTTAATTACATCATAATCTCTATTAAAATAAAATAATTCATTTCATGGTTAATGCTAAAATCTTGGAATAAAAAAAACCCCACCTATTTGCATAAAATATATAATTCCACATTTAAGTACAACACATAATTACAATGCAATTTTGTCTTACTTTGGAGGGACTGTAGGGCTGCTCATCCTGTTGAAATGCTAGTTCTCAGTGAGGTGATGCGCATGGCCTGCTTTCAGATCCTGACTGTGCCACACTGGCTGGTAGCCCCACAGGGTGGTATGAAGATGATTTTATTTTAGCCCAAGGAGAGAGGGTTTCAGTTGGCAGGATACCTCCCGCTTAATTCCTCATTTCCAAATCTGCTGGTTGATATTGCATCTAAAGTCTGCCTGTGCTGAGTGCACAAGTGTAGTCCTCTGATTCCACGACTGGCAGCATGTGCTCAGGAAGAGAACATATGCCATTCTGCCCTCTCCCGAATTCATGGATGACATGGGGTCGGGAGGGGATGGGGTCGGGTCAAATGGAGACGAGCATTCCAAATGGGGCGAGAAGGAATTTGAAATTCGATTTTAATAAAAAATAAACATAAAAATCTGTTTGGAGACAACAAAGCCTGATCATTGACCTTGGTGTCATAAGAATGTACCCTTGTTACAGTGTTTTGCACATTAAGTTATGGTCTATTAAAAAGTTAATTAATATTAATGATAAATAAATTTGACAAAAGACACAAGAATAACTTTATTTCGAACTATGAAATGAAATACTATAAAGAAGTGTTATTCAACTACATCGAGGTAGATAAATAATAAATAAAATAAAATAAAAAAATAAATATCCCCATATGGGGAGGGGGGGGGGGGGGGGGACTAAAAAAACAACTGATTGATGTCCATGAGGGGACGTCTCTAATGGAGCCTGCTTGACAGTGATTGTGAAAGCCCATTTAACAACTGATGTTTTGTTATGATTGGACTTGTCATTCTTCTTTTACTGATTAAAAAGAGAGGGGGGAAAACTAAATGCGCTTCACGTCCTTTGTGCATTTTTTTTTGCCTCAGCAAAAGCGATGGGTGCATATTATTTTGTCAATCCCGAGGAAACTGTGACATTCAGGGGGACGTCAAGACAAGCTCTGCCCTTTTCTCCCTCAGAAAAGTGACTTTACCGAGAAGTTTGTTTGAAAGGTCCCTTTTTTTAATGGCAGGTCCAAGAAAGATCATGAGCTGTTATGTGCAGATGTTGTCTTTTGTCAGTGTTTAAAACCGTCATAAACACTGACGACTGTACGTACTTTGCACCCTAAAATATTGAATTATGCCCCCATAATACTTCATAATATTTCAAATGAGCTTTACTTGCAGTTCACAAATTCTTATGATATCATGCTTCATGACAGAAGATGCCTGTCATGCTGTCATGATCATTGCTACACAGTTGTCATATGCTGTTTGGCACATTTGAGACGTGTCATGGAAAAAAAAGAGATGTTAGCTTCATTTGAAAATTGAATACTTTGTTTGTGAACAACAGATCAAATCCTCAGTTTGCACAATCACAGAGTTTTTATGGTGCCAAAGATTCTTCTTCTTCTTTTTCTTTTTATTATTATTAGGATTGTCTGTATTGGACAATGTCGAGCGATTCTGCAATGCTGATGGTATTGAACAGTTCATTAGACGAGAGGCCAGCGAGGAATATGTGTCCACACAGGGGAGGATCTGATAGGTGACCAGACATTGCTGCATGGCAGGATGCAGCAGGTGTGTAAGCTCTGATAATTGATTGACAGTGAAGAGCCATGACCTGGATTGTCAGGTAGTCTCCCAGAGGGGTGTACAGAATAGTGTACTGCATACCCAAAGTGATTTATTTTCATACGGCATCACAGCCTGGAGGGGACTATCGTGCCATACTAGGGCTACTTGCCATAGGAAAATGCATATTCTTCATTTGCACATCCACGTATCACACGGTCTCCCATTTTAACTGGACCATAAAATAAAAAGTACACAGTACCTGGCTTAGCAAGATTGTCTGGTCACGTCTAGTTGAAATTAAAATGGTATCTAGCAACCCAGTCTTTTTAATGTTGACTAATTTGCCAAATCTAGTGAATTACAAAAAACTAACCTGATGGATTTGCTAAGTGTTGATAAAATGGCACATTGGGAATATAGTCTTTGGTTATTTCTGTTGCATGTTCAAATTTTAAGCTATGTAGATGACTGACAGGGGCCCTCCATAAATTGTACTGCAATTTTGATTTAATTTGTAATCTGTTCATGGGGCCCAAAATCCCTGGCAGTGCCCCTGTGTATGTGTGTGTTTAGTGTGATGTAAGTCTGGCTTTAATTTCAAGGGCTTTCAAATTTGCTGTGCTGGAGTTGTGGAATAACGTGTACCATCAGTGGCCCTATTATACCAACCACGTGTTGGATGGAGCTACTGGATGTGTACACCATCCTTTGTTTGAACAATATATTAGAAGCAGTAACAGTAAACAGTGAGGGAATGACAGGTTTGTGTGTGTGTGTGTGTGCGCGTACATGTACATGTGTGTATGTATGTGCGTGTGTGTTCATGCGTGTGTGCGTGCGTGCATGTGTGCGTGTGCATGCGTGTGTGTGTGTGTGCGTGTCTATGTGTGTGCGTGTGTGTGCATATGTATGGTGCGTATGTATGTGTGTGCGTGTGTGTATGTGTGCATGTGTGTGTGTGTGCGTGTGTATTTGTGCGTGTGTGTGCGTGCGTGTACGCCTGCGTGCGTGAGTGTGTATGCGCACGTGTGTGTGCGCGTGCGTGCGTGCGTGCGTGTGTGTCTTCAGGCCTGTCATGTGTAGTCTGCAGAGATTAGCTCTACAGGGGATGTCCTTGTTATCGGGCAGCACTTTTGTTCCCTGCCAGTGCTTGCAGACTCCCATTCACACAGACACAGGCGCACATTTGCGATAGCGCCTTACATATTTCTCTTTATTAATTTACAAATGCACAAACTGATCAATCAGACCCTTTAGAAAGCACCTGAGGCTATTTTCAGAAGAATGATCAGAAATATTAATTTTAGTTATTCTACATGTTTACGTACCTCATTTGATCAAGGAATTTTTGGTCATTTTTGATTTTTTGGGAACAAAAAATATTTGAAAATCCAACAAAATCTGACAGGTGGATGTACTGTATTAAAAAAGGTCAAGTCAATACTAAAAGAGCTATTGATAAATGGTTGATGCTGTGCATCTACCCAAATACTTCTGGGTTCTATATTATAATTTAACCATCTGAGGTGGTTAAATCTCAGAGGTCGTCTTTTAAGATAAGAGCTGCGATTTATTTACTTTTTTACACAATGATTTGCAACTCTCAGACGGCGGAACTCAGAATAATTCCAGGAACAACATTATTTTATACAGTCAGGTTTTATTAGGCTTAGTTACAGCTACATACTCAGGGATGTGAATCCGGAGACAAGCGGACAGTGACTGCTCTACCTGGCTTTTACTGCCGGGCGCTCAGTGGCTGCGTTTCGTTCAAAGACGGCCGCGCAGCGGTTCTGCACGCCAATAAAATAATTATAAAAGTGATTAACTGGGACTCCTAATTAAAGATCAATGGGGTGTCTTTTTAAAGTGATTTGTTAAATGGATTAGTGGGTAGACCCTGTCCATAAACGGCATTGAGCAATGTCACGGCAAACAGATGTAATTTCGATCACCCCTGTTATGCCTTAAATGCATATTATCATCAACGGAGGGTAAAAAAAAAGAACTAAACTACGCATTATTCCGAATGCACTAGGGCAACAGGCAAGAGAAGAAAAAAAGAAAGCTTCCAAAGGAGAGTTACGTCTTAAAATGCTGTCAGAGAGCGAATGCTTCGTCTTTGTAACGTAATCATCATTTGTTGGGGGGGGCGGGGGGGGGGGGATGTTAAATTATGCCAGTCAATACTTGTTAGTTGGGCCCGGTAATACATTATGCAGGGTTTCGTTTTACAGTTAAGGCTAGGAATGTTTAAACTGCACATGTCATTTTAATGTACTGTTTTAATCATGGCAGGGGATGTTAAGGGCTCAGGCGAGCACATTTGTGATACATTTCTCGATATTTCAGAGATTTGTGTGGGGCACTAAGCCACAGAGAGTCCTCTTTTATTATTATTATTATTCTTGGTATCAAACGTGCCGGGGTGATATTCATCCCATACTTTGTGGCCACCACAGGGCACATTTATATTTTCTTTTTAAAATTAAAAAGACAAATGCCATACGTGAGGCAATAAAAGGCTTTGATGTGAAATGATTCTTGTACACTTTTTTTTATCCTGTTATAAAACCTTTGTGTGGTGGCCTGGGTTCAGCCTGTGCAAAGGGGGCTGAAGGAAAGACAGACGAGGAAGAAGTTGGATGTTAATACCGAGATTGGCCAGAGATTACACCGAGGTTCAGGGAGATTCAGTCATAAGATTTAAGTCTCAGCTTTCTTCACTGGTAACCATGCCAACTACATTTGAAAACCACTGAATTGCTCTGCATTCCAAAAGAGGGGACCGGCAAAAGCCAAAATGATCACCTATTGCCAAAAAACATGCTAAGCTTCTCATCAGTTTTCAAACTTTCGATGCGCATGTGACAAAATGCACTACTCAGAGAGGATTTTGATCTGAAACTCATTTTCATATATATATATTGTTCTCCAGCCTCTGACATTTTGATATTAAAATATACTGAACTGGAGTATTCAAAATTACTGTTTTGTTTAACAGCTGAACCCAAATCTCCTAGGGAAAAAAGGAGGGAAAAAAGGAGGGAAAGAAGTTTCTGTACCCGAATGATCAAAGCTGTTATGCCTTTTCAGTTAGAACTGACCAGAATAAATGCAAAACAGAGAGCTGCACTGCACAATATCTGTACAAGAATGCATATTTAAAATCCACAAAAAAAAATACACTGCTACTAAGTCAGATATATGTCGTACCACTGATGCAAGAGACAACATTTTCGCATTGGTGAAGGGGTACGCCTGACCATTACGGTTATGTAGAGAGAGGGCCCCCCAAACGAGGGGGGTATCCACACAAATAGCAAAGCCCATCCAGGTCTTTTTTTCATTTTCTCTTTTCATTTCTCTTTTTGAGGGGAAAAACAAAACAAAACAAAAACAAAATTGTGGTGGAGGTGGCTTGCCAGGGTATTATTTTACATAGGCCTGTGTTCGGCTGACAAGGGGTCTGCACTCTCCTTTTCTCCTCCATCAAAAAGCCAGGCAACAGATGTCAGGCTTTAGAATTTTTCCGCAGAACGTGACCTCCGGGGTCAGGGCCTATACATGCTACCGCGGCCTCAAGCTGTGCTCGAGCGCTGTCTGTGTGGAGGGTTTCCCTGGGCAGGCGGGCCACAGCGGCCAGCGATCCCAGGGTGGCTCCGCTCTGGATGCGACTCGAGCGACTCCGTCCCTCCGCACATCTTTCCGACGCTCGCCCGCGGTCTCGACGTGCGGCGGTTCCCCCCGCCCCCCCCCCCCCCTTCTTGGGGCAGCGGCACGAAAAACGGTTTTCCTCCGCGGAAAAGGAACATCAATAGGGGGGAATTAGCAGAACTGAGACAGAGGTTGAGGGAGAATTAATGAACTTTCAGTTACACTTCTTATCCCTATATTGACAGCAGGTCCTTGGGGGGTGGAGGTGGTAGTGGGGGGATCGGGGGTTGTCAGTAAAGGGGGAGAACTGTTTCTGAAAGAGAAAGAGTTCCCTCATAAGGTCTTTGGTTCAAGACCGGTTGTAAGGGCAGTCGTAGAACAAGGCACTAACTTAAACATTTTGAAAATGAAGCTAATAAAATAAATCTATAAATGACCAACTGCACGCTGCTCCCAACCTTGTTTTGTAAAGCACCATTATATGAAGAAGCTAATCATAACATAGCATCCGGGCTAAGGAACCTGGGAGCTGAACGTGATTGACTTCCATGCTCATGAGGTGTTAGGAAAGGTTGTGGGGAACGTTTCTCTTACTGGATATGGACTGATTTACTACATTTGCTGAACTGTGCTGAACCTGAATGGTTTTCATTCTACTGAAGGGATTGTATATTTTCTCTGCAGTTTAAAATGACAGGGATTCTCTTCAAATAACCTCAAAGCAATACATACATTTTATATACTGCTGTTATAGTTTTTTGTACAGTTAACACATAATTTATTGACTTAAATGTGATATTTCATGCATATACGGTATATATATCACACACGCACGCACACGCACACACACACACACACATATATACATTTGTGAAATGCCATTACAAACATCAAAGGAAATCAAATTGAGTCTTAATTAAAATACAAACATGATTTTTTTTATTAATTCAGCGTAAGTGATCTGTTTAATACCAAGCACAGCAATCTCACTTCACTTTTAATTAATTTAATCGTGATCCTGCGGGAATCCTGGTCAGGTTATTGTGCTTAACACACTGTATTGTTATTTTACTTTTTGCTTAATCTTCATTCCTCGGTCCATTATAAATTTTACCTGATACCTGATATGAGTGGGGAAGCAGTCATGTCAGTCTCCTAAACTTCAAAGTCTGTTCAATCAGAATCTTTTGTTGCAGTTTCAATTGTGGGACACAGAAAATAATTTTCTCTTTATGCTTGTAAAGAGAAATAAATTCCCTGACCTCCTTTTAATTAAAAAGAAAAATACAGTGAAGTAAAGAAATGCTTTACATGTGTTGTGTGATCCCTTACCCATTGCCACATATTAAGACTTTTTAAATGAATAAATTAATGTGCGCTGGATCGAGGTAGCCAAATCCTCCTTTGTGATTAAGAGGACTCCATCAGATTTGCTGGCTTTTTGTTGAGGCTTGTTGCAAAGAATTGAAATGGCTTTCTTTGGATTTCTTGCTCCCCCACCTCCTCCACCCCCTTTCAACACCCCTTTCCTTTTCCTTATTCATCATTTGTGAGGGGCGGTTGGAGAGGGGGGGTTTGGTTCCCCCAAATAACAGCAGTCTCTCTTGGTGTAGTCTGCGCTCTGAAGTTTAACAGGTTCTGCTAAATGACAATAAGGAAAAGTTTATACGTACACACATACACACTTACAGCACACTTAGACTTATAATGCATCATTCATAATTGATCTACCGTCTTAGTGGATTATATAATTACATACATTTGCTTTTGTTTTTATAGTTCTCTGGGTTGGTGCGTAAATCAGTTGATTTAAACTAAGTGCTACAATTGTGATATGCTACTGTCATTGTAAATATGTCACTGTAAATGTGAAAGGAGATTTTATAATCTATGTACGAACTTGTAGAAAGTATAAACAAACGTGTGAACAAAGGCTGTCTTCAATGTAACACGTGATACACGTGGATACACATCAAACAAAAAAAAAAACAACAACAACAACACAGAAGCGACTTCCCCCGTTTTGTCTCTTCCCTCGTCTCCATGACTGACAGACGTCACCGACGAATTAAGGTGGGCACCGCTCTTGCGCGTTAACGAAACTGTTGAAAGCCCTCCTCGGCAAATCCAATTACGCACGGGAGAGGGACGCGAGCGATTACCTGTTCCGGTGTTGCCGTGGCGCCGGCAGTTCCGGCGGTTTGCGGTGGGGGCCTCAGACCAACCGCCGCAGAGCAGCCCGCGCGGGCGGAGCTGTCAACTTTGCTGGGTGGTTGTCAGTCAGCCGCTGCCCCCGCTGCGGAATGCGCCCCATCCTGCATTAACATCCCGCTGGGATAATTCTTTCTTATCCTGCTTATTTCCCCTGCCATGGAGAAGGGCTGCCACCGCATAGCTGCGCTTCATCTTCTTAATTGAGTCATTTATTCTATTTAAATGTGACGCTCTTTTGAGATGTACGTGGGGAGGGCTGGGGGTTGCAGCGGTGATGGTGCTGGTGGTGGTGGTGATGGTGGCAGTGGGGGTGGTGATGATGGGGGTGGGGGGTGTTGGGGGTTGAGGGTGCTTGTGGTACCTGGGGCAGACAGAAGAGGGTGCAGTCAGTCGTGGAGGGCACGCAGGGGAGACAGTGCCCTTATGCAGTAGCCGGGGGGTCGCTCTTATTAGCTTGCGGGGACGGGAGCTGACGGGAGCCGGTCCTTACGCGCCAAGGTGAAAGCGATGTCCGGCTAATTATACATCAACACAGAGACATTTCGCTTTAGCAGCTCTGCCCGTGATGAGCTGACAGAAGCAAGTTAAGGATTCCATTTAGAAGAAGAAGAAGAAAAAGTGGGGAGAAAAAAAAAGAAAAGAAGTGTCTTTGGTCATAATGCCTAATCCTCCGCTGTGTTGTTCAGCCCTCTTTTTCGTGTGAAATTTCGCCCGCCGCTCGGAGAGAGGCGCCCCGGTAAGCCTCAGCGTAGCGGAGGCGACGGCAGCGAAAAAATTTCTGCTTCAACAGTTTACCTTTTGTTATGCGTCTAAGATGCAGAATTATTCAAATCCCTCTGCCGGTGCCTTTGTATCCGCGGCTACGGCGCGAATGAAAGCGAGGCTCGGAGCCGGCTACCCCTGGAGGAGCGCGGGGAGAGTTGAATCAGACTACACAGCGCCACCTTGAAGCGGGAGCCGTTTGTCCCGCGCCCGGCCCGGCCCGGGCTGGCCGGCGGGCATGGGCTCGGCACCGCGCGGGGGCCCCGAGGAAGAGGCGCCGCGGCTCGACTTCCCTCGCTGACGCGGCGTCGCTCCACTCCTTCCTGACTCCGCATACCAAATCAAGAGGCCGCGCTCTGTTCCAAGGGCTGCTTTTACAGCCGCTAATAGGACGTGCGCTGTGTCCCTGGACTTGCTGGTACTGTAGGCTTGTTGTCGTCGTGGCTGGAATCATGGTGCGAAATTTGACTGGGATCTGCCCGTAATCTGAACAGTCAGATCGACTCGGTGGCGGGTCTGACTCTTGGCAGTTGTTTTTAAACGAGAGGGAAGGTTAAACAGCGTTCTCCCGTAAAGCGTGTGTCTCTTGGCGTTCTAGAAGCCAGTACCCCCGGATCAGGAGCTGATAAGGAAGGGAAAGGACCGCAGAGTCTGCCGGCCTTTTGGCCTCGGCCACCCGCAGCAGCTCGAAAAAAAAAAATCAAAAAAAAAAAATCACTCAGGCTTGCTTGCCATGCGTTAGCTATCAGATCCGTATCTTGGCCCTTTGTCTCTGCATATCGGTAAACAGAGCGTGAATGCGTTTGGACAGCCAGAACCAGATGATCGGGTCAAAGGGGCCCAGATCACCAGATTGGATGATTCTGGGCCAACGTGAGCCCACTGCTCCTCGGGTACCTTGAACTCCCAACCTGCTGTCATGACAATAAGAGCTACATCCCAGCAACAGCCCGTACCAGGCGCCAGGCAGGGGAACAATGGAGTCTAAAGCTGGAAGCAAGAGGGTTATGTTTCTCAGAGGTTATCGTGCTGGTTATCTTCCAGTTCTTAACATAATTACACATAATCGCCCTGCCTGCGTAGAGCACAGTGCAGGGATGGATGGCAAGGATAAACACATGGTGTTTATGCCGGACTATTCATAATGCTGTCTTTTTCTTGAAAATTGCTCCTGACACGTATATGCCCTTAAAGCCAGGAGGTGTTACTGATGCTGCTGGAAATGTAGGCTAGAGTTCAGTGGCACAGAAGAGCTTGCCCCTGACGTCCAACCCCGGCTCTCAGCAGGACTGCATATGGCAGCGTCCGCGGCCATCTCCAGAGATTTGGCCTGGAAAGAGGCGACTCTTAATGGTTGTGTAAAGGGCAGCAAATAGCTGGAGTTGACAGTGAATGCCCTGGGAGGAAGGGGAAAAAAAAAAATCTGAAGAGTGCCCAAAGAACGTTATGGCTAATGACACAGAGAGTTTCCGCTCTGGGAGATAAGGCACTCCATTAATTAGGCAGGGAGCTGATGTCATCGCGCCTTTCTTGTGGCGAGAGTCGAAAACTGGTGGGGATATTCCTCCTCCGGCATTATCAGTGGAGGACAAGGTGCTGGCCACTTCAGAATTAGCGTCGGAGTGATTTGTGTTCTCCGAGTTTAATGAGGTTTATTTCTTTATTTATTTACCGCGAGTTGCCCCCATATGCTGCCGGAGAGCAAGGTCTGTGTGGCTGTGGTCTGAGAAGGAACATTACTGAACAGAGAGCACCTGAATGTAAAAAAAATAAAATAAAAATCTTTAGCAGTGGATTGAAGCTGGGCTGGGAGACATCTTGTCACCGCAGGAATGGTATGCATGAATCCTTTGCGTATTGCTCCAGGTGAATCATTCGGTAATTTGTGCATTTAACCTTTTCAAACCAGCCATATCTAATGTGGAGCACCGTACACTTGAACATTAACGCCATAAAAAAAGGATCTGGACCATGATGCAATGTGAGCTTTTGAAAGGCGAAAATGGCTGACCTCGCCTCCCATTTAATAGTCACCACTCCCAATTGGAGGGGTCAATGGTAATTCCACCCACTTTTACATACCCAGCGTGAACAATGGCCTCCGCTCTCGCTCTCAGGCACCTCCGAGCTCTGCAAGTCCCTGGCCTCTCTGTCACTCTCTCTGTGCATCAAGGTCTCATATCCATTCTCCACTTACGCACTTATTCCCTCCTCTTGGCCTCTCCAAGCCATGACTGCCAGAATTAGGGAGCAATTAATGTCAGCGCTGATGGCAGTGGTTATGTTAAACTGACTTCTGTCTCCCAAATTTAAGCACATTTATTCCATTATTCATTAACTTAGGGGGCTAAAATTACTGTCAGATGAAGAAATCACTGTCAGGTAAAATGGCTGGGCTGTCCAGACTGTGGCTCAGGCTTGGTCTTATTCTCTACCCAACCACTCCTTCCTCTGCAGAAATAGACATGCGTTGGTTCATGTACTGGATTAAACTGTGAAAATTCACATACTCTAAATTACAGTGTATACGTTCAACAATGATGCAAATCATGTATTATGTTCTCCTCTTCTGGACATCAGTGGACTGTGACATCTGACCCTTTCCAAGTGTCCTAGAGGAGTGGCCAGTTCCCTCTGTGATTAAACTTGCTTCTATTGTCAGAAGTCCCGTAGAGACATTTTAGAATACAGTATGTTTGTACACAGGTTTTCAGAATTGATTTGTTAATAGTGAGATTTAAGCTGCTATAGAAACAATACCTAATTAATCACAAAGAAAAAAAATGTGGATTGAATTAAATGCTACCATGAAACTAAGCTTTCCTATACATTTCCGAAACTTTTTACACGTTCAGTCCATACACTTTTAATTTACAGTTCATTCATGGGCTGTTTTTATGCCATTTGCAAAACATACCCTGTGGGTCTAATGGCAACAGCCAGATAACAGATGACTGTAGCATAAGTCTGGAGGTTGTACTTGTTTTCAAACCTATATTCATATCCCTGAACATGAAGCTCTGTACCATGAGCAGCGCTCGTTCTGAAATAATGCAGTCCAACTTGGTTTGGATGTCAGCACTGAGGGCTCCTGTGGGTATTGTTTGGCTGCCGTTGTGTCCACTTTGTACGCATTTCGTGGCCAAATTTTACAAGCGCTGCTTAACAGAAAAGGGGAAAAAAAAGGGAGAAAAACGGATTTAATTACTCGCGGATAAAACAACGAACGAAGCCATTGTGGTTTTGTTTTTTCTCTCCTGTCTACCTCATCCCCCACCCCCCCCACCCCTTTCCTTTATTTCTGGCTTTCAGGGGCTCTGGGTCGCACACGCTTGCGGCTGACCAAGGCCAAGACGGTAACGCCAAGCTCAGACACAAACCAATCGCGCTCGGGCAAATCAGAATAGCAAATCCATTAAAAAGAGGGGAACTATAGAGAGGTGCTGAGCTGGAAGCCACTCATTAAGGTGAAATGTGCCAAGGTCTGTGTGCACAAAAGGCTCTAATGCGCCCGTCGCCAAGCCCTCTTTGTGTGCTCCCGATGTCACTCCTTATGATGCAGAGCGCACTTGTGCTGAGGTCTGGGAGATCTCTCTGTTCCGACCAGGAAGGTTTTATATTCTTTTTGTCTTGCCTTTTAGTGTAATTCTTCCAGATTGCTACAGCAGGGGGCAGCCTGGCATCCGCGTGAATTCCTGGCGATGGTGGCGGCTGCTGGCTTCTTCGAATGCCCGCTTTTTAGTGCATGTGTGTGTGTGCGCGTGTATATGTGTGTGCCTGTGAGTGTGTGTGTGTTTTTTGTCTTCTCTTGGACAAGGCTCATGCCAGCCGAGAAAGCTCAGGAATACCTTATGGAACCTACTTCAAAATAGTACAGTTCTAAACCCTATCAAATGAACACATATCTGGGCAGGATGCAGTTTGGTAAGGATGAGAGTGGGGATTTGCAGAACAATGCCTTGTAAGTGTTGGGAAAAGGGAGTGCTCGCATTCCTGGCAGCAGCCACACATGCATTGTAAATACACTTTAATTTTTGCCCCGGCTTATTGATGGAAATATGGTTTTCATATTTAGAATGGGAAAAATATAATAATAATAATAATAATATGACATGCACTTTTGCGTAAGATGGCAAGCTCCATCTACACCGCACACTTGTTACCATGCTAGAAATTCCCAGTTTTAGCAAAAATGCAAGACATGTAGTGTAATTTTTTTTAGAAGGGAGAAAATACATATATTTTTGTGTATGTGTTCACACACACACACACATACACACACACACGAACACACAGGTTTGAATTACTGTATATTACCAATGTATGAGAAATGTGTAGTACACTGGGTAACTGCATTTTGGTGGTTTGTCTGTGATGCTGAGATCACTGGAGTGAGGGAGAGAAATTGTAAAGAGGGACACATTTAATATTAATCAGGCTTACCTCCTTACACTGTCTGGGCTAATTTGAGTCGTGGGAGCAGCGGAGAAAAGGAGAAAAGAAGATCATGTCATTGTACATCCTGTGTGTGTGTGTGTGTGTGTGTGTGTGGCAGGAAACTCAGGGAGCATGTGACATTGTCACTGTACGCTTCATGCTCGCTTAAGCAATAAGGCACAGGAAGGTGGGAGTTTATCATCCATTTTGTCCCCAAGTGATTGTGGCAGGGAGAAAAAATGTAAAAGAGTTTTCTTTGATGACACAAATTAGTGACAGACTGACTTTCCTTGCCTTAATATGGGGAATAGATTAGGGACGATGCAACGTTTGAAGCCCCAGCAGAAATATTGTATTCATGAATCATATTGTTTTAGGAAATTGTTGCCACAAGTGCAAACGCAAATAAAGTGAAATGTTTTAGAGAGCTGCCTTTTCTGTTGGATAAATGCATTAGTTCTCAACCGTCTGCACGTGCCCACAGGTTACCGGTTATCATGAAAGAGGTATGAACCTCCTGTGATTGGTGCTCGCTCTTCTGTAGTACTATGTGACCTGCATTGACGGAAATAGCTTGGCTTGTGGCGAGTGCATCGGAGGAGTGTGTGCACTTTTGCTGCAGAGCTCCTTGCGTAGTGTGTGGGTGACACAGTGGCATAGCGTATATAGATGCAGATACTGTACCTTTCTAATTGGGAAGAATAATGTGGGGGGGGAGGGACAAGTGTTAAAAAGTACAATCTATTCCATTATCTCTGCTTATTAATAATAATAATAATAATAATACTGCTGCTGTTGCTACTACTACTACTACTACTACTACTACTACTACTAATAATAATAGTAATAATAAGCATTGCAGGGATATTATCGGCATAAATTATGCAAGACAGGTGAGCAGATTGGGTGTTGAGCTAGGTGGTCACTTCTGACTGGGCAAAATTCCATGCTTTCTTTACCCTGTCCCCATCCGCATATTTCAGATGAATGGAGTTCTCTATCTCAAGCTGAAATCTGTTACTGTCACATTGATTCATGAAATAGGTCAAAATGGTGCATGCCGGTACCTCTGGATCTGGTGAGTTCTAGTTTCTCAGTGGCAGTTGGACTGTGTTCAGTTACAACGCCGCTTTACTTTGGGTTGGTTAGACAGGAGGGGGAGGGTAAGCAGGTGTTGTAAGGCTTGAAATAAGTATGTCAGTGGGGCGTATCATAGTCAAAGCTGAGATAAAATACTCCAACCTCATCATTACATCCAAAATTCCCTTTAAAAGTGTTTTTTTTTCTCCATCACATTATGAATATTTCATGCTGTGATATCTGGGCCAATTAGGTGTCATATCACCCTATCTGAGTGCACTTTATCGTGTTTCATTTTCTTCTCATCTTCAGCAGCCTTAAGCTGCATTTAGGAATGTATGTTTACTCATGATTTGTACAAACAGAAAATAGCCATGTTGCAATTCTCCTTTAACAGGATTATTAAGATAATGGTCAACAAAACAGCTACTTACTTAACGTACTACAGTAATGTAGTACTTAGTAATTAATCTAGTTCTGTAACTCATTAGGTCATATGATATAAACAGAGCATGATTAGCCATGGTTTAAATTTGTCACTAGGAGGAACAAATTATACAGGTCAAAACTGAAATGCAGTACATGTTTGTAAGTATATAGCTATTAAATAAACATATTTTTTTCACTCACACAAGCAGTGCCTATTGAGAATGATCGATCATTGATTATGTTAATATTTTCAAATATTTGTATTATATATTTTATTAGGAGAGCATCTTTCTAGAAGAGCAGTTTATTTTCACACACACACGCACACACGCACACAAACACACACACACACACAGACAAACAAAAGAGTTGGGGCAACAATAAATGAAATTAAACACTAACTGACTAACTAACCTAACAAACAATCAAACTAACTTACTAAATAAATAATGTCCAAGGTGCAGTCCACATCACTAGTCAGAATAAGGTGAAATGGAAGTGATTTTCCTTGGGTCAGTTAGGCTGCTTATTATCTTTGTGACTTATTCTAAGATGAATGATTGGTGTATTGTTAAATTTACGCACTCCATTGTAGCTAGCCATTATGTTTTATGTTAACTTCTTTTATGTTCGATAGCTAGCTATTATATACTATGCTTAATTTTATATCTTTCTATGGATTGTACCTCCATCGTTACTGCTATTCTGCCACTAATAACTGAGAGATATCAGTTGTAAATTTGAAGTTTGAGGAGGCCTTCAGAATTATGTTACTAGCTAACTGAAAATCGGCATAGGTCAGATTCTTATAATTGTATTAATACAATAGCATTTTCTATTGAGAGATTGATTACAACGACCAAAATACAGTGAGAAAATATTGATAAGTGCAAGTTTTAGTACTTGATATGGAATATAATATAATATAATATAAAGTTATGCAATGGTACTGGTTTGGATCAGGACAGCTATTGAATGGTGTACTGTACATGACAGAGTCTTAAGTGCATGCTTTTGCACTTAAGCCTTAGGTGACACCATTTCATAGTTAAAAACCAAAAATTTCTGTCATTCACATTTTTTTTACTTAATTTCATATCTTTATTAATATCTGTAGAAAGAGATCATTCCTGTTTCGGCTTTGTATGGAATCTAAAGAAGAGAGATGCAGTTTGGGTGGAACAGCATACAACTTTATAGGGAAAGCATTGTGTGAATGGGTGCTTTATGTTAGATTTTTAACATTGATGCAAAGGCAGACATGGATCACAACAAAGGATGTAATAATTGTTTCATAGAATAATGTGAAGAAAAGGAAATAAAGCACCTTATATTACTTCACTTACAATGCTTAAACTCAGCGCTACTCGTAGGACAATTTATAGAGAGTCGTAGCACCAGTATGCACTTTTGCATAAGTGCATGCAATTAAAACAACATAGTTAAATTAGTTCTGAAAATGTAATTAAAGCATTTATCTGGAGCAACTAATACGCACATTAATGGATCTAAAAATATTATTTAAACTGCAAAATCCTCACAGAAGTGCTCTATTTCTGTGTGGAGCATCATCGTGGGAATAGCCTGGCATGCTTTAATTAAAAACAATTATTAAAACTTGCATGAATATGGCTAATTTGTTGTGAAAGTTGTTTGTGTTTTAATCATGAGAATTTTTGCGCAGCGTCTGCGCAATGTAATTCCTCATCTCTCGGACAAATAAACTGGAAGTTGAAAAAAGGAGGAAATGATCTCCCTTTTTTGCTATTGCTTATTGAAAAAAATATTTTTGATGCAGACAGTTGAAAATGAGAATAAGAATATCCATCATTAATAACAAACAAAGCGAAGAGCTCTCCTTTTAGGGGGAAATTCTACTTTTGTCTGTCAGATAAAAGAAAACTTGATAGGAGCTTCCAGTGAAAACTGCTTTGAGTGGCTGCAAAGTCATATATTCGGAGTGCCACACACACACACATACACACACACACACACGTGCACACACACACATACACACACACAAACAAGCACACGTAAGTACACATACATGCGCTGAGGGATCTTAACGCTTTCTGACGCGGGCGATGGTGGTGAGGGGCGTACTGGTACAGGACTCACGTGTAAAGACTGACTGCGCCATCGGAAACAGTAGTAGGAGAAGGTGTCGGTTTTAATTATCTTCTCCTCTCTTGCACAGGGCAGTACCATCTGGCGTCACAAAATATGACTTTAATAAAGAGAGAATTTCCAGCGCATAATTTAATGGTAATGGCCGGACATTTATGCTACAGTCTTACATTAATGTTCTTTAAATGCATGCTAAGTCAGGGGCAGGGGAATCTGTGTGTCTCTATAATGTACTGTGACACGTCTGAACCAAAGGGAATTTCCTTCAGATTTGCCCCCTTCTTAATAACGGTCCCTCTTTTATATTCCGTTAATATTTTAAGAGATTATTTGCTCCAGGTTTTATCCTATTTGCAAAGCCACCTATTCAGGACGACTAAATTTAAAAAGTCAAATTTGACATTGTGTATTCAAGTATAACGCAAGAATAACTCATTTGTGGCATTCACACATTGAGGACCTTTACACGCCACATTTTTGGAAAAAAAAACATTTGTTGCCTAGTTTAAACTTTAGCCTGAAAACTAATACTATGCATGGAAAAACATAACGCAGGCAGTCATGACAAAATAGATTTTGTTTTATTTTAAAATGCAGAAGGCACAAAATTATCAGTCATTGAGAAACTGGTGCTGTTGTATGTTACTGAATTTATTCAGTTCTTCCTCACACTTGTTTTCGCATACTGTTGCGAGCTCTTAATCACAGAAACAAATATGAAATGGAGATCCAAACTCTGCAATCAGATCTCTGCTTTCACACCGACACCCCCCCCCCACCCACCCACCCCCCTCCCACATCCCCAACAACATGGCACATTCTTACAGTAACCACCACGCTTTACCGTACACTTAACATATTTTGCATTTCCTTTTTATCTGTATTTATTGAGATTTTATTGCTATTCATAAAGGCGAGCATATTTCCCGATTTTTTTTTTATTTCTCCCCATTGCTTTATGGTTGAGCATTGGTGCAATTTCCGATACTCAAGTTTTATTTCCTGACAATCACATTAGCATGCCATTATGTGGGCTGACGATTTTTCTTCATGTGATTCCGAGGTCCTTTCATTGGGAGCTGCAGAGGAGGAACGCCGAGACAAAGGCCACCAGCTGGAAGTACTTCTCAACTTTTCCAAGGCAGGGCTCGGGGTATACAGACACTATGGGTATCAGAGAGCTCGGATCACTCATTTGATTAGTAGTTGTTTCCCGAAAAGCTGAGTATTTTCTCTCTCGAGGTCCTGATTTAATTTAATTTCCCACATTTTTCTCGCAAATCCTCAGTGCTAATGATCACATAAATTTGCATAGGTCAATGTGGGAGATGAAAATAACACGCACAGATTAGTGGTAATACGGAAGGTATTAATAACTTTATATATATTTTGTTGCCCTATGCAGGCAAAAACTGTTAGGGGGGAAACTATTAGCAAAGTATACGAATGCATTTAAAATTTATACTGCTCTGTTATGGGGTAACATTTCTTCCGTGATTACCCTTAATGTCAATACACAGGCAAGAATTGTGATGTTTAAAGCAAGGCCATTCTGCTTTTAATTTTACCTTTTGTACCATAAATCGCCTGTTGCTTAGGAACATGACACATATGAAGGAGCAATGTAATATGTAGGGGAAAAAACATGCAATGTGATCTAACTTTCTGGCTTAACTCTAACTTAACTCCAGTCCATATGATGAAATATATGCAATGTCACTGCAGGCCAGTGACACAACAGGAGGAAAATTTGTTCTGTGTTTCAATATGAGGAAAATACAATGATCTGTTGAAACATCAAAGAAAATGTACATTTAGTAGAGTGGTTTGGACTGAACACTCCATACCCCACATCTCATATGAAAAAAAAACTGGGGTGATTCATTTCTCCAATTTTATCTTTAAAAAAAAGATAAGCTATTCACACCTTTTCTCAGTTTGTTATTCCATCACTTATACATCCTTTAATTCAGGAAAGTGAGTGCATGTCTTGTAGGCAACCACACCGCTCGTTAGCTGTGCCAATGTAGCTATTGTGCCAACCAATGGCTGCACTTCTTGCACAGCTGGTACAGGCCAGCTGCCGGTACCCAAGTGACCAGTACCAGCTACCAGAGGAGCCGCTAATGCGCAGTGTGGGTGGGGGAAATCCAACCGAATCCCTTCTTCCCTGAGCATTGCTATGGCTAATTATACACCGCTCCAGGAGACTCCTGACCACAGTTGGAGCAAAATGTTGTTTTCCTGACCTCTTCCTGCCCAAATTGGAATCACCAGCTATTCCTCTCGAGATATGCCACGTGCGTCCATGAAAGGAACACTGTACCTCGAGATCAGATGTTCCTTTGGTGCACTCACCTACAAATCTGCGAATATTTTCCACATTATAGGCCAAACAGTTCAAACAGAAAGTGAGAGTCAGAGGAGAGGGGTATCTTTCACTCATCTACAAATCTGTGACTTTTTTCCAGGCTACGGACTGAACAGATCTACAGGAGAGTACGTACTGATCTGAGGAGTGATGTATCTCTCATTTCTTGCTAGTTGCCAATGGCCCTGGCATGCTGTCGGATGGAGCTAATGCAGGGGAATCTGAAAGGAAACCTGTCCAAGTTAAAGCACCACAATGCTAGCCCGATGAAGCCAATTGAATCCGTTGGCCCAGCATACACTTCTTACTCAATATGGATAGTTACTTGCCCATATCAACTATTTCGGTTTAGGTTAGACATAGAAAAAGTAGCTTGTATTCATGCTGGACAGATTATTGCTATATTGCACACCTCAGATCAAACCAGGTTCAATTTTTAATTAATTTCTTTTCACTGGGGAAATACACAAAGAACGCATTTATGCTTTGCAGTATACCAAATAATCACAATTAAAATACCTGACCTTTATCATGCATAGTATATTGTAAATAAAGCTACTTTAAACACAGATTGTTGGCCACTATGAGAGTGTGACTGAACACATATTTCCTAAAAGCACGGAAGACATCTGTGGCCTGGCAAACTGTTCGAAGAGATTGTTTCCGCTTAATAACAAAGTGCCAAGTGATAAATGCAGTGAAAATAAAGTCTCATTGTAGGTATCTGAAATAATGTGTATAAATGTGTATCAGGTTTAAAATTGAAGCTATTCACTTTCACATTGTCACAGATGGTCAATACAACATGATCATGCTTACCCTAATCAATACAGTCCAACAATAAAGCACTTCCAATGCGTAAAAGATACCTAAGGATCTCACAGAAATCCCACCTGACCTGATACTCTATGTGCACATATCAGGCTCTAATGAGACCAGTCTCTCTGTGGCTGTTGTGACTGCTCACCTTCTACTCTTCTAAGACGCTAACGCTAGCATGTTCAGACAGGCATGGCTGCCTCTTGCACAGCCACATTTTCCTGTGAGAGCTTGAGTCGGAGGAATGCAGGGTTTCTGTACAGACAGTGCACCAACGCCACATCCAGAGGATATCGCTTTAACTTAACTGATGAAAGCAATACCCCCAGCTCATGGCATTAACTTGTTTATCTTTTACTCAAGCAAAAAAAAAAAAAAAAAACTTTCAAGCTCCATTGCTCATTCTGTGCAAGAGAGATAGAAGGAGAGACACAAAAAACAAAAGGCAGCCACTGAAATTTGCATGGTGCTCAATTATACATTAGCGAACATCACTTGGCAATCTGTTCATATCAATTTAATTGGATTTTAATACTGCCTCTGATCTTGTTTTCTAATTAACAGCAGCGGCTGGCAATAAAGCAGAACCATGCACCCAGCAACACCTTTGATCCTGGCCATATGGAGTTCCTTAGAGCTCATTGGAAAAAAAAAAAAAAAAAAAAATCAGTCACCTAAATATGGGCCCATGACAAGCCCAGCGGAAAGGGGTAGGGGGAGCATATATTGGGGGTGGGTTGGGGGGGGAGGTTGTGGTGGGGGTGCAGAGGAGGGGGGCCAATTGCGACCCCCCAGATGGCCAGATATAGCTCCTGCTAGCGCCTTCATTGATTAATTTCTCCCCTGATTGGTTGTGATTACTGATAAATAAAACATGATCTCGGAATCGGATGCAAATCAGCTTCCAAGCTTTAGGGAAATGTTGATTGCTTTTTCAAATCTGTTTATTTCTCCCCTTGTTGCCCTCAACTTTCTATTTGATGAGGGACCATAAATGCATTTTTTTCCCCTCTTGCTTGCTTCGGGAGACGGAATTTAAACCCTGATGTTCGCAAAGCACAGGGCAAGGGAGGAGAGAGCAAGTGAAGCCCAACTGGCTGAGCTCTCATTCTATCCAGCCTGACCTGGTGCTGCCCCTAGAGGAATGTAGCCCATATTACAAAAACAAGGATGATACTGACCTCAGTTTAAATATATAGTTGCCTAAACAAATAAGAAACATGCTCTTAATTGTCCATTTTCCACCTCAATACATTATATTCACAGGCAAGTTTCATATCTTTAAATTACATGTTATATAATGAACCTCAACTATAGGTGTTCATAACTGATATTTTAATCATATTTTTCCCTAACAATAAAATGAAATGTGTTCATGAAACACAAATATTCCATGAACAGCTAATTAATGTTAATAGTTTTGAATTAGTTGTCGAGTGTAATATATGTGTGACAGGCATAGTGCTTTAAGCATCAGTGTTAACATATCATGCTATATTCTTCACAGAATGTGAGACACCTAAATGAAAGCATAATTTCCCCCTAAACTACCACCTCCTATAAAGTTGACTACGCCGTATGCGGGCAGTCATGTGTGCTAATCCTCCAGAACTTGCTGCATTTGCTTTCCAGATCATAATTAATTTGCCTTCTCCTTTTTACACCCTCTCCTTTCCGTTTTGACAGGCCCTACCTACACTTTAGCTTTTTCCCGCTAATTGAAACTGCATTGCTCCACCACCACCTTATGAACGTCAGTCAGTACTAATATTCAAACCCGTAGCCCTTCATAATGGCAGAAGGCAAGAGAGACCACTTCAGCACCACCTCACTACTTAGGTCCTTAATTGTTATTAATGCTCCTGATCAGAACCTGCTCCAGCTGCGGGAGGGTGGTGGGTGGTGTGTGAGGGGTGGGGTGGGGGGTGGGGGGGTGGGGGGGAGGTACAAGCCAGAACTGCACTCATCTTTTTTTAATTTTGTAAACCAGACAATTGAGAAGAAAAAAAAGCAGAAGAAGAGAGAAAAACGGCCTATTAAAATCTGCTGTGCGTCAGGCGGTCCGCGGAGGAATTAGTGAGCATGGCTGATTCACTGTCCCCAGGAAGCGGGGGTGTTAATTTGGAAATCTACGACTGGTATGTGGAGAATGCTAATTTGTAATTAGGAAGATTAACCAAATCTGGGGAATAGAAGAGATTATTGACTTATATAATAAAATCAACAATGCGGCCCTGGTTAAATAATCATCTCTTGCAATCATGAACTGAAGGCCATCACTGCTGGGCAGGTTCCTGAGGCCACGGCAGACTGGAGGTGGAGGCTGTGGTCTCTCCATCCTTTCCATCCATCCATTCAGAGAAAGCGAGGCTGCTTGCATGTGAAAAACTACCTCCTGATGGAACTGGGATTTTCTCACAGTGTGAGGGCTGTTCTCCCTGGATTCACGACTCATATGTTGGGGGCTTGGAGAAATTAAGATATTTACAGTGTATTTGTATTGTATTGAAGAAAGGACTAAATGAATGGTGCCCATCCCACTAAACTGCATTTACAAATCAGAGAACATATACATATATACACACATATGTATTGTATATTAAAGTACATACCCTACACCCTTTGATTTACTTTACTTTACCTATACAGCGACACAGAATTGAATTTGTGCAAAAAAATAGTTGCTTCCTGTCTTTCACACGACTTTACTAACAAGTGACCCCTATACTTGATTTATGGTTGAATGCCCAACATCACAGCATCATTGGATGGTTATGTATTCTAATCTGAAGAACGTCTCAACACCATACCCCCCCAAAACAAAACAACAACTCACAGCCGATTCAGCTTCAGTTTTGTTTAACGAGGAGATTAATTTTATGTGAGAAAGCCTTCAGCTTGAATTTTCAGTTGTTAACATGATTTTTTGACTACCAAAGTCAGAGACAATTAAAATCAATCTTCAACTGCTGCTCATTGTCTGTAATTTGAGGGCTGTTTTTCTTTTGAATAATTCTTCCTGTTTGTATCTCGCAGAATGATGTCAAATCGCAGACAAGAGGTCAAGAGAAGCAGGTTTGGTCAGAACTGTGTTCATGAATTGTTGTGTCTCTTAAAGCTATCTATGGGCCCATGTCTATACAATGAAGAATCCTATACCAATCCAAATTTGTAATGGATTTACAGACACGGAATGATGCAGATTCACAAAGCATTTAATTTCATAATGGAGTCAGTAGTCTCTTGGGTTTGCCAACCGCAATTTTAAATGATTTATGAGTTATATACAGTTTTCCCAAATGCATTTACTTCATCTTTATCTTCAGATTCTACCATCCTCAGTTAAATGCATTTTTACTCAATCAAATTGTGCATGCTAGTTTTCTTGTCCCTAGCATGCATGCATTTTGTGTCCACTCTGTCCACATGCATTTCTGTGTGGAAGGGGACAGTCAGAACAAGATGCGTGCAAACACACGGGATGAAATATTACAGTTACGGAGTTACAATAATTCCATAAGGACGCATGGCCTGATGTGATTTCAAACTTGAAAACTTGGCTAGGTGTTTTATACTTTTATCTTGGTTATCACGCTAAACTTCGAATAAGTCCGAGTTCCTGGCCTTTCCCACTGAGGGCCAGCACAAACTGACGAAGAATTTACTTCACATTGGCCGCACACAATCAATACCATGATAATAAATGTAAGATTGTGAGTTTGTTTTCACACTGTGCCCTGGAGGATCTACATGCCAGACACAGTACACACATATAAACAAAAAGTGTTACGGCAACTGGACATTCCAGATTTACGTAAAAAATAAATGTGTTAAAAAAGTTGTTACTTTAATAATAAAAAAACATCTATTCTGTGTTTAAAAATAGTTTGCATCTCCGAATAACCACAAATTCACCACATACATGCAATAATGAAATGCGCCCTAATTCAGGATCACTGAATTCAGAACTCCTGTGACTGAAAAAGGACTACTACACATATGTAAATACCTATTTGAAATTAAATTATTTTTGAATAATACTGGAACGATCATGCCTGTAGGATAAGGTGATTCTGCTTGGAAGAATATTGCAGAAGGATATTCTGCTGTACCAGGAGACCTAGCCATTTGATTATGGGGTAATACTGTTGTGACGTGGAGGGACAAACCAGTTTGACATATCCATCGAGTATGATTTTCACCTATTCAAATATCTCCTGTTTGCCAGGTCCAAATATGCTATAATCTCAATGAATTTACACATTTTTGTTAATAGATATGAGTTCTCTATAAGTTTCTTTGGTTGACCAAAAAATGACAATAAAAAGCACAAATCAAAAAGCATCAAGAAAGTTATTTCTCATTTTTATTTAAAAAACTGAAATGAAAATGGAAAGCTTCTAATTAACCGATTCATTACATCATTTTCCTCCAACCTGGTATGACAGCATAAGGTCAAACTGGAAAGGTTTGTCCCATATCACTGTGCTGACACTGCAGCACTTCTGAGATTTCAGGTAACAATGCTTCCCACTCCACCTCCATTGCACCCAAATATCTTTTCATATAATGAATGAGAATTAAATGCAGAACATAAAAATCTATAATATAGTTCATTGTAATACCTTTATGGTGTAATACCAGTGGGTCATGCAATTGAACCTTAATGGAGTCAAAAATGAATTAACGTATTTGACATATTTTATAACATGCATCATGTACTTATGTGCACGACTGAGCATTAAGTTCTGTCTTGTAAAGTGAGGGCCTGGTGGTGCAGTTGAAGATGCCTTTGTATTAGCAAGACCTATTCATTAGCTTGAACGAACAAATACATAATTCTCTCAGATTAGTTTTGTTCATGAGACAGAAATCTGATCAATAGCTGATACAGCCCTGCTACTGACAACGTGTATCGAATAACCTTATTATGGTATATTAAGAAATAATTATGATAGAAATTGAGGTAGGGATACCAAAAAAAATGTACCCGCCAAACTGCACACCGGATGTGGTTAATCTTATACTATATTTGACTAAAGCAATGTCAAAAAATATAATGCTAACCTTTGTTTTAAGATCCTGCTGATTCTGGGTAGCATGTCCAGCTAATGCATTATTCCTTGGTACCGTTGCTCACTCTGTAGCCTCAGCTCTTGAGCTTGAGAAATGGAGTGAGAAGTTTCATTTGGGGTAGCTAGCCACAGCATTGACCAGGGAGAGTGGGTTTCAGTTTGGAGGCCATTCCTCTGCACAAAAGTGCCCAGATTGGCCAATCAGCTGCATATGCAGTGCAGTCCTCTGGCACTATGTGCAGCTTGTTTAAGGAACTAATGCATGGCTGTGCACGTACAGTATGTACTGTACAGAGCATTAAATCATGTTTTGAAAACTAGATAACTAGGCCTACTGCTGTGGAAAACAAATTATGCTTTATAAGATCCAACAAAATACATACTCAATGGAACCAACCACAGGCACAGTTGAATAAAACGTACGCGTCCACCTCCCTGTCAATCAGAATTATGTTAAAATGCTTTAGTGTTATTCAGTTTCTATATGTACATCTACTTAGTGTTTCTTTGGATTAATAACAAAGTGTTTATTTATGAAGCTATACAAACAGTTTTGACGGAACATTACATATCACTGGGCTCGATAATTGTCTCGTATTTTACTCACAATGACGGAGTTCATGTCAATTATTTATTTAGTTAGTAACCTGGGATTTTATATGCTTGCTTCTTGCTGTATTTGAAGAATCAACATGTATTGGCTAGATAAACCACAATAAAGTGTTTGTGTATCAGACATTTCTTATATTTTGTTATTCCTCCAGAAATCTCTTCCCTCTGATTCAGCAAACAAGAGCTTGGTAATACACAACCAACAAGCACCCAGCTGTGGCAGCACTTCTAATATTTAGTCTTGTGCTGAGAAATATTATTTTCAGAGGGTTTCACCATCATCCTTTTTTTGTCCAAGCTCATGTGTTACTCAATTTCCCTATGCAAAGTTTACATTTATTTATCCATTATTATCCCAGCTCTGCAAGCTTTTATGCAAAGTCAATTAGGGGATATATTTCTGCGTACAGGAGATGGGTCTCTGGGAAAAAATGGACCCTGAATATTGTTGAGAATCCTGGGATTGTGTCAAATATACCCTGGCCCTTTTAGCCAGACTATTTTGAAGACTTCATCTTGGAGACAATGCATAAATCTACATCTAAATCTTCAATTTTCCTTTAAAATGTCATACTTTCAGGTATTTCCACATGAAATGCCATAAAATAGTGTATTTCACATGATGGATGCTACCATTCTGTTTAGTCAACATCACAGAAAATACACTCTATGGTCACCAACACACATATTGTAAGCAATGTGTACATAAAGAAAAAATAAATCTATCAAAAAAAATACAAAAAATCATATAGAGAAAATATATTAAGACCTTAAATTACCTTTCCACCATAAGGTTGTCTTAAAATGTACCTTTTAAAACTTTTTTTTCAGTACTTTTGGTGATCCCTGGATTTGATCACCAAAAACTGTGGAGAAAACTGCAAGTACTTTAATTTAATTGTAAAGCTAAGAGCATGTGGTGATTGCATTCAGGTGTTACTGGTGTCAGTTTTATTAACTGTAGTAGCATTGCATCAGCTCCTTGGTCTGTGAATATATTGATCACCTCTGAAGAAGTTTAGACCATTGCAAAGCAAGTACTGACTCAGGCCAATGTTACATGCTTATGAAGATCGTATATGTATGTTGGAGCTGGAGTCTGTCAGTTGCTGAAAGTCATAATACATTGCCAGCAATGTCTAACTTAGGCCTTTAAAGTAAACATAATCTGTAAATGATAGCCTAGCCTATGATGTGGGACATCAAGAGTTCAGCAAAATAAAAAAAATAAATGAACAATAAAATCTTCTGGGGGTCTACACTAAATATCACTGAATATTACTGCTTTTTGTCGTGGTTGGAACCAATGCAGTCTGTACATCTGTGACACATACTTTGCTTGTGGTTACAAATAACTTTCTTGTGAGATTCTTTGCCATTCCTCTTAAACAGCCTGGATGTTCATGAGTTTAATCACCTCTTAAACTTGCCACATGTCCTCCCAGATCATTCCATACGTTTGCACTGCTGGTCAAGTCTGGTCGGTACTGTCTTTACGGTAACTTTGATGTTCTTATCTAGCAAAAAAAGCTGCTGTGTACCTGTACATCCAGAGGATGCTGTTTGTGTGGATGGACTATTGACATGTACTGTAGGGATCGGGCTCACAGGATCGTTTGATAGTCTGGTCTTAGCACTTCATCTATATAATGGCGATCACAGAAAGTGAGTTGAAGTGAAGTGATCACAATTAGACAATTTGATCTGTTGTACGCAATAATTTGAGTATTGTTTTATATGTCTGTCCTGCAGTCATTCTTGTTCATTATGGTGGTACAATGGTTTTTTCAATTTATGTAACCAGCAGATGATCTATTATGAAGCAGTGGTCTGGATCTTCAAGTTTATGTGTAAAAACTAAACCATAATTGCATTACAAATTTTTAAAAAGATTCAGTATAAACTAGGTGGACACTGCGTGTATTTATTTTTGCATGGGGTATGAGGTTCAGCACTCACTGAAGCATCTCAAATATTGCGTAAGGATGTACAGCATTTATTACGTCTTTCTGTAAATGTGTCACCTGGGGAAAGCATTCAATATCGGCTAGAATCATTTCTCTGAAACAATCTGACACACGCGCACACGCGCACGCACGCACACACACAAATATGGCTCAACATTGGATCAAGGGGATGGACATGTATCTACAGTACTGCCTTGACTTTCTTTTTTTACTGTCACCCAACAATAGTAACAAAAAAGGAAGCTTATATTTTGTAAACCTTGACATTTTGCATTTTAACAAATAAGGGTAATCTTGTTTTCAATGTCTCAACAAGACCCTTGCACATAAAAATCATTGAGCTAGGTGCATCGTGATAATGAAGCTGCACAGGCAAGCCCTTTAGATTTTTATCACTACTTGCACCTGGAGGAAGGTTATTTGAATTAAATGTTTGTCCTTCGGGGATAATTGTTTCAAATAATATGTATTATCTTAAAGAGCTTTTTGTTGGCTTTTATTCATAAGCACACTTTTTCTCTCAACCATTTAATTGCACATTTTGTGCTAATATCTGAAAATCCATTAAAATGATTGAAGTGACAAAACCTCATGAATATGTTCAAAGAAGGCAATGTCCCTTGCTGTTCTTTCCTCCATTGCAAGTATAAAAAAACAACACATTTTCTTTGGGAAATAACTTTGACGGAACTATTGCAGTTTTAATTTTCATGTCTTTTTATTAAAAGCATTATGATTTTTAAAGCCAGAATGGTTTTTGCCCTCTAGTGATAAATCACATCAATAAGACAGACAGATATGAAACAGGAAAAGATAGAGTCAGAGACAGTTAAGAAGAAAGGATATCTTTAACACTAAAGAGACAAGAAAGAATGTGTCTGTGAGGTGGGTCATTTGATTAAAGGTCTATTGTATTCACAAATACCTCATTAAAAGGGATTTAAGAGGTGATTTAAGTTTTGGGGTGATTTAAGACCTTATCTGTACAAATGTGAATGCAGTTCACCTGCGAGGTACTCTTAAATTAAGTGTTGTATATGACATTTCAGTTTGACAATGCAATGCATTATAATGTGAATATTCCAAGAAAGTGATTAAAATCTGAATCATTATTAGGCAAATTCTTTAGTCTTAACAGTCCCTGCAGTTTTCTTGCTAATTCTTCGCCGTGGCTTCGCTATTTGTATGCACCAGATAAATAAGAAACAAGAAATTGGGAGATGTCCAACATTTAAGAGTCGTCTCTTACTATGTACCTTGTGAGCCTAGCCATCCAATGATTGCCTATTTCCACAGTCCTATGAATGAAGTAGTAGTCTTTTGTAGTCTGAGTTTCCTGCCAAGGTTTGAGAATTAGCTGGACAAAGCAAAGCAGAGTGGAAATAGCATGTACAATTACAAGCAAGAAAAATGTGCATGTTACCAATGTCCCACACAAGACATCATGATCCTATTGGGATCAAGGTCCCCCGGTATAAATGCCTTGGTTCTGTATACCTAATGGTACTAGCATGTATTTTCTGGATGTCGCCTAACCTGTAGTTTAAATTCAGTTACAATGTTTGAAATGTCTCAAAGACAATGTTCCCTGGGCATGCTATCCCATTCTTTAATTATTCTTTGGTATGGCTATTTGGTGTGTAATTAAAGTCACTGTAAGGACAGCCTTGCTGTAATTAAAATTTAATCCAGGCCAGATTGACAGATATGAGCCAGTTGAAGATGATGAGCCTAAACCTAATACTTAGGGGCTAATGGTGAGCTGCCTTTTATCAAAGTGTCAAAGAACCCTCTAGAGGTAAATCACAGTGTATTATATATTCTGTTTATGAAGCTACCGCAAGTACATAAAAGAATGTAACAAAGGCTAACAATCTTTTTTCTCTTTCCATTTTTCAAAGGGAATCGGCCAAATTTATGTCGAGCTATGGCGGTTGGGGCTGGTTTACATTTTTTCATCTATCAGAAGATGATGAGCAAGCAATCCCCTCAGTGACCGTCCAACTCATCTCCCTGCCCCCAGACTTCTCTGTGGTCAGGAAACTGGGCCAGGGGTCTGCAGCTTATTAACTTCAAGGCTGAAGTCATTAAAGTCTCACGTCCTTTCATTTGCACTGCCCTGACCAGAAAAAAAGAAAGTTTTTTGGAGGAAGTGAGTAGAGAGTGACTCTCATTGCTGCTCTAGGGATCCATCTTTTTCACCTGTGTCAATGTCAATTTCATTCAGCAGTCGTACATACAGTACCAATGTAGGGGTACACTTAATATATAACTGAGATTTGCTTTCTTTCAAATGAAATACACTGAGCATTACTTATTAGTTGAAAATCTTTTTCTGTTAAAAATATTTGCTAACTTTAGGAGAAATGTCATATTCAAGTACTCTGTACCCCATGTAATTGGGGGTATTGTCAGGATCAAATTCCAAGTGGTTTGACCGTCACATTAATGAGGATATAATTTAACATACAAATGGCTAATGTAACATATTACTCCTTCCTTTCATTATTAAATGCAGAGCATTTTGGCTAGTATTAGCTTGAAAACACCACCCTACTGAACGACTTAAATGACTTAACCACTGGCGTGTGCGTGTGCGTGTGCGCATGTGTGTGAATCTGCATATGTTCCCTCACGTGTTCATGACCTCAAAGACAAAAAATGTAACAACCTTCCGTACCCAGTAGACAGTGACTTTTGATGGTAGAGCGGCGCTGCTCTTTTATATTGGCATGATTGACTGGTCCCCTAAGAGGACGGACAGCCCTGATTGGTGTCGAAGTGTGAGCCTAAAACGTGCAGATACACAGGGGTCAGGGCGGGCGAGGGCCGGAGTGGGCGTGGCCAGAGCAGGGGCCGGGAGACGTGCCTCCGACAGCCCCGACAGCCGCTCGGAGCTCAGGGCGCCTGACGCAGGATGCTTTTCTCATCAGACCTCCCTCCCTAATCCTCCAGGCCCATTTGAAAAACCGTCCACACCTCTTCCATTTGGGAAAGGCAAGTGCTGTTTGTTAGAAGATGCTGCTACTTTTCTTTTTTTATCAATGAATGTGCCGCTCTTGACACTAAAGACTTAACATCAAATGAGCTTGGAAATCCATTTTCACACTTTTATTGCCCATTCCAGAGGCTTCATTTCAAAGGCAAGGAACTGGAATTCAGAGACATAAAATTCCCTTTGTTCTCCTGCCCTGTAGCCCTCAGTGCCCGTGCGGACGCTACTATAGGGAGACGTGGAGATCAAAAAAACACTCAAAAAGCGCTGTTACCTGGCCCCCGATGATGCCCCCTGGCATCTGCAATTAAATCGGCTAGGTTGGAAATTTCCTTGTAACGTCAATCAAAATAATTTACTTTAGCACAGCTGCTTTCTTAAAGGCACACCATTGGTTTTCTGGGGCTGTCCACTTATTCAAAGCTCGTTATTCAAATCATGTTAAAGAGGAAGCGCTGGCAACCAAGGAGCTTATCACCCTGCTTGCAGTTGTCTTCAAAAATAAACTGGGGAAAAAAAAAAGAATTGAGTCTCTGTGTTATTTAAATAACACGCTGGACACTTTCAATTTCAGGGAACATATGAGGGCGATTTTAATGCAGTAAGTGGGAGAGAGCACCATGCCCTGGTCGCCTTGACTGCATTTAGTTAAAAGAGATGCATTTAAATCAGGAAAGGTAGAAATTAAGTGAAGTTACAGTGACCAAAGATGCAGCATGAAAGCAAAAATACAAATTATGTACAAAAGCCAGAATCACTATTATTAAGGAAAATTGTTTGAGAGTGATTTTCTGTCTCTCTAAAGCCCACATTAATTTAAGGGTCCTCTATTCTTCACCATAGATCCTGTAACCAGAAAAAATACACGTTTGTGGTGAGTATTTATTCAATAGCATTTTGTGTACAGTAGCTATGCATTGACCAAAAGGAAAGCTTTTTTGTTCGTGATTTTATAAATCAATTGAAATTCAACTTTTCTATCAAGGTAATAAGTGACAGACCCTCAGAACCATTATTGATCATGCAATTATACAGTAGCCTCTATCAATACATGATCCTTAGTCTTCTGATTGTACGTAGGCCTTACATTGGTATGCATTAGGCAGAGGAAAACCATGTTAAGGGCCTGTAGACAAAATATAGTATGGTATACTCTTATGATTTCCAGCATGTGCTTTTCAGGAATCAATTCATGTAATGTAACTGGTCAAGTAGGTGCACCTAAATGTTTGAAAATGTTTATATTCCTACCATGCTCACAAACTACTATTGACAACAAAACATTGTTTGTGATAAAAGTACATTTTTTATTTTTGTTGCACTGTATGTCAGTATAAAACACATGAGGATTACAAGTATCTCTACGGAATTCAGAATGTTTTGATGTGCGCGTGGGGGATAAAAGTAGCTTTCAAATACATCCTTCTGACCAGTGCCTGTTCTGTCAAATGTTCAAAGTCAGTCAATCAAATTTGATTTGATATATCCCTTTCAACAAAAGCAATTTTACGTTGTGCTTCACAAAGGATATATACTAGAAGCAACATAAGTTATAGTGGATGTAACATCAATAGAAGATGCTTTGGCAACATCGTCATCTAGAGTAAAACATCAATAGACGAGACAGTGATCTGAGATAAAACCATGCTTTATCTATGGCAGAAACATGTTCTAATGAAACATTTGAAGGTTAGATATGGTACGGTAGACAAACTCACCAGATTCTCAAGTCATACAGGGTCATGTTGGCTTGATGGGGCAATATGTTTGGCCACACGCAGGTACTACATACTCATGCCCTGCATTTTTGGGGAAATATTTGAGGTAATGATACTAATCTCACTGGAATGGTTGTCCTAGAAGAGCCTTAGGCTGCTCAGAAGAACAGTAGATGCAGTCACCTTAGACCTGAGTGTTACTGTCAGACAAATTCTGGCATGATAAATGATGTTATGATGAAATGATTGCAGTCCTTGTGTTGTGCATATACTGTACCCATATAGACAGTGGCAAGATTTTCAGTGTCACGTGAGCATGGCTCAGTGTCACTATTGCATTCAGTGCTCATCCAGTTTCAGGGCAACAATTTAATTGTGCATTCGAAGGAATGGTATAACTTATTATACCATTTGTATAGCATAAAAAGTATAAAATTCTATATTTGCATACACAGACATGGATTGAATGGATTGAAATGGATAATATTGATTTTGTAATGAGTTTGATCTGTGTTCCACCTAACATTACCAGTTCAATTTATATGTCAGAAAGGAGTCACTTTTCCTATCCAGAAAAAAAACAGATTTTACCCTTGAGCAAGATAATTAATTAACCTGAATTGCCTTTGCTGCACAACTGGTTAACAATAGAATTCATTCAATGTGCTAGTAAATGAGTTCCCATCAAATGTAGTCCTTTTAACTGTATTCTTTTCATTACATATCTGAATGCAAAAATAAATATTTAAACAACCATAAAATATACAAATTGGGATGGGAAAAAAAACCATAAAGCCTTTTGTGATGTGAACCTCAACTAAGTTAAGGTTTTCCTACAGAAGTTTTTCATTCATAAATCACCTTTCACAGACCTCAAAATAATGTGTTCAAACAGTGCCAGGCAGGTTTTGTCAGATGGCATATCCAGCTAAAGCACCTAGTCTCTGCACTGCTACACCCGGTGGTCTGGGATTAAACACAGACCGTACCCGTGTGGCAGGCTTTCCCGAGAGACAATCCACGTTAATACTGCAGAGAGAAGCAGGGTTTCAGTTTGTAGGATTTTACCCACTTCACTGCTCAAGAGTGACTCCTCTGGTTAATTGAGTACCTGCAGGTTGCCAGTGCCAACTGCATAATACTGTCCAGTAGTAGTAGTAGTAGTAGGACTGAAACAATAACCACCATTTCACCAGACCACGGGTTCGTGCACCTTACCCTCATTACCGCAGTTTTTAAAAATACCCCTCAAGACAGTCTATCCAAGACTGATTGTATTGATCCTATAATGTTGCCTGGTTTTATACCTTTTACTGTAAGGCGAATAATGATAAAAATAATATTATTAGCATTATTTGTGTGCTGAAGTAATTTGGGCACTTCAGTTATTTAAAATGGCGCTATCCCAACCCGAGGCTGTAGACATTTTTTTGACATTTTTTGAATACATTGCTAAAACCGCCAACAATTTAAAAAGTAACGATTAGAGCACACATGAAACAAAAGTAGCATGTGATGGGTAAAGATCAAGATGTTGGCTGGCTTGCCTCCAGTAAGAAATTTTGAAATCATGTCATGAACATGTCATGCTGTCTAACAGACCAGGCTATACAGTATGCCTGAAATGTGAATAGCAGTGGTACGAACAACATTATGTTGAATGAACAAGAGTAATGTTATAGACCATCTGACCCATATAATGATGTTCGTTTGTTCATTTGTAAACATGTTTAGCAGGATTTCAAGAACGATAAGAAAAAAATTGTCTTGCAGTGGCAAAATTTTAATTAAGATTTTCTTCTTGTTTAATCAACATAGAGCTGCCCCCTGTAAGTCGACGAGGCAAATCATCTGTCAGAGACCCCTCAGTCGACCCGGATTACTTGAGTCGAGCGGTAGTTTTTATTATTATATTTAAAAAAAAAAAAGGAAATCTATGTTCATTACAAAAACAGTATAAAACGTACTGGAATCTTACATAAAATTCACATGGGTTACATATAAACTAGGGAATTGTAAATAATGGGAATTATAAATATGTTTTTTATATTTTTGCAAATACTACATGCAGCGTGCTAGAAAAATTACACATGACAACTTGTGCTGGTGTGGTAAACTGGCTGGAGAGGTTCACTTCTCCCAAGTAATGTGGACAAACTTGTATTCCTCTCCCACAACATGTCAAGGCTGAATAAGAACGCTGCATAACATGGGAAAGTAGTAAGACCACTCCTCTACTGTAGTAAATATCGGGTAATCACTTGTTTTGAGGCCTATTTATTGTTGTCCGGGATATTAAAATCTTAAATTGAATTTATTTATTCATTTGAACTTGTTTTGATTTAGCTTGATTTATTTTTTATTACATTTATATGTTTTTTGTGGCCAACCTAATTCGGTGAAAATCTATCACAAGACTGCACATTATTCTCCCGTTCCCGACTAATATCTGTTTGATTGAAACAGCTGTGTCAGTTGATGTCACCAAGTTTGGGGTGTAAGATTTGGGGTACTGGGAGCCAAATGCAGGATTCTTTCGTAGTGACATTTAGGGGAGGTTGTTTTTCAGTTAGTTCCAGAAGTGTACTATAAATTGCAATGCATAATTGTCTCTTTCTTTTTCTGAATCTTCCAAACTACATGATATATCCACACATATATTTTTTTTCACTGCTGGACAGCACTGTATCATTACTTGATTTATGTGCTTCTTGCGAAGTCCTTTTTTTTCCCTGAGAAACTATGTGTGCATTCATACATGTGTGTCAATCACTGTGGAATCCGCATATCTGAAGCCTTCATCACTGACTGACATTAACTCCCTCATGAATATTATTTTATGAAGTTAAGGCCTGGTAACACAGTTTTCACACTGGGGCTAAAACAAACCCAGAAACCCAAGCTGTATTACAAGTATCCCTCTGTGTTATAGAAGTCTCCGACTCAAAAAAAAAAAAAAAAAAAAAAAAAAACAGCAAAGAGGAGTGCCTATAATTCATGGGAACATTTTTGTCTTGTGGGCAAATAGCCCTGGGAAACTGAAAATGATGACCAAAATATTTTTTGACATGTTAATTAAATGTCAAACCACAATGGTGAATTCAATGCAGATGGTATACTTTCAAAGAAGGTAAAAATATTGAAAACATTCTTTAAAACAAGCACATGACAGAGTATGGTTTCTGTAGAAAGAAAGAAGCCCACTAACAGTTTCCTTCTTGGGTGAGTCAGTGCACAAAAGGGACAGTCTCCACTGGCAGACGAAACTAAAATCTGTCATTCAGTTGAAACTGCTATTTAAATTTGTAACATAGACCAAAGGCGTGACATACAGATTTTCAATAATCAAGATAAAATAATGTCTCATACAGTGATTTGAAAGTTTCAAACTGAGGAAATAGTTTCCCCATAAATCCATATTTTGCGTTGAGCGTAAAAACCGGCCTTTTATTGAAAATGGAGAAAAAAAAAATGTTAGCATGGACGTCATTGTCTGAAAGCTCCAACACCCACGAGGTTTGCATTATGTGCAATAGCTGTATTTTGGCACTTATTTCAAGTCAAACCTACACTATGAGTTTTGCAGATTGGCATTCACAAGATTTAGGGTCCGCACATGACCTCGCCCACTGTACTTACCCCAAGGCAATTCTGGCATGTACTTCAAAACCACAGGACAAGTTATATCAGCTGTAAAACCTGTCCTGACCCAAAAAAGCATTGACTTCCATGAAATAGTTGTGCTATCACGGAGTTGAATGCAGTAAGTGGTACACAATTATAGATCCTCAGGTATTTTCAGATGTATAGAATTTCAAACCTCAGACCCGTGAACCGTAATGGAAAATGATGTGTGAACAGAAGGATTCAATTTAGTAATTAATGTAGATGCCCCGAGAATGCTACATGACTTTGCCTTTCTTTAGGGGAATGGAAAGGGTCATAGGCAGACCCTATAACAGGCAGGACCTTAATTTGATTACATCAGAGGACTCCAGTGAAAATCAATAAAAAAAGAATGGGAAAAAAGAGGAAAGCCCCAGAGCATGCCATGTCCTTCAAGAGAAATGTGGGGTCAATACATTTAATGTGTATCGATAATCACATGCATAAAATAGCTCTCCCAAGGAGAGAGCCGCTTAGCTGTAATGGAATGGAATGTAAAGATGGAAAGGCGGGGAACGAACTGCCAAGCGCATGGAAGGGGCTTCTCACGCGCTGTGTCAGGTTATTTTGCCAGATGAAGCGACGTGACTCAACCCTTCTTCTGCTTGGGGGAATAGAACACACACGTTCTCACCAGGAGGGCGGGGTTTGAGAGTAGCGGTGATGTCATGATGCAGAATCTCATTTTGAGACAGAATTGGGTTCAGTTGCTTATCTGGCGGAGCTGCCAATAAGTTGCGGGTGGAGGGAGGCTGGGTGAGCTCGGAGTTCTGGGTTTGCAGAGATAGGGAGCGCGGTGGGGTGTTTTGCGTCCTTCTCCGGGTGATTTTTGCAGCTCTCAGAGGACAGCGAGAATGCTGGTTCCAAGTCTGGCTGATAGATTTGTTACATTTGGAATCCAACAGTGCAGCATAAACGAAAGGGTGTTAATTGGTCTGCATCTATCATCTACTGCTCTTGTGCTGGTTTGGTTCCAGCCCTGTAAAACAAAAGTGACAAAATAGCGTTGTGTATCTGAAATGTGCGAGACTCGCCAAGAGCTGATCTCTGTGGGCTTTTAAAAGTTAATGGAAAAGAGCTGGAACTGTTTGTTTCTCATTAGGGAAGAGTTTATATTATAAATATTTTTATTTCTAATTTCAAAAGATGATGTATTCTAAATGGAGTATGGGTGCTTTGTGTTTCACCGAAGACTTCTGCGCAAGATTCATCCAACACAATATAAATGAAGATAGCAGACTTCAGGCAGCTGTTACAGAATTGTTGGACTGGGTTTCAGGGACAAGGGGAAATGAAGCTGGGAAATTTGCCACATGATAGCCACAAATTGTTTCATTTATTTTTTTTGTATCAACATATTTAGAACATGCATAGCCAATATTTGTTTTGTAATTGTGTGTCTCACTTAGTTTGCATTACTGCCGGTAGAGGTGAAGTGTGACATGAGGTATGGTGTGCTACTGCTGACCTAATGAACAGGTGTGTGAATGTGCACATGCATATATACCTATGTGTGTGAGTGTGTGTACGTGTGTGTGTGTGTTTTCCTATTCCTTCTATACCATAGTCTTCCATGCCAGGTACAGCATAAAACAAACATTTATCACTGTAGTCTGGTGGCCATACCAACAATAATATAAAAATTACACATTACAGTAATTGTTATTACACAGGCCAGTTTAAAATTCAAGAGATTTAATCCAAATCAATTTATTTTTCTTGTACTTTTCAATAATAAACAGTGTGTTCCAGAAACCCACTTCACATTACTCGGTTAATTCATTTTAATTCATGTTTTGAGAGACAATCAACATCAAGAGTCCATCAAAAAACACATCAATTCACCCCTTTGTATTTATTTATTTATTTATTTATTTATTTGTTATTTCAATTCGTTTTTTCACATATTTGTATCAGTAAACTGTGAATCAGATTTGACATTAGAACAATCAATTAGCCAAGAAACACTATCCTGCTGTCATTAAAATATAAGATGCTTCTGCTATACAGTATGTATTCTGTAAGTCAGTTTTTTTCTTGTGTGGATCACTTTAAAAATGTAGATTTATTATTTGCGTTCCTCCAGTGTCAGCACTAGCCACACTTTAAGGTGTCCTAGAGTCAACGGTGAGCCATTATCTCCTGTGACTGTGCCAGGCTTCATAATCAAAGCCTTCAGGATAATAAGCAGATTAAATCCAAGTTGCAACCCAGAATGCCTTGATGCGACCAGAAGGGCAGAGTTGCTCAACCATGTCGCTAATTAATGAAAAAAAAAACATGGCCTCAATTATTAGCATAAAAGAGATCTGATCTATTTTTTTTACAAGAACATAATCAAAAGCATTTAAGGCTTCATGTTGCGCCAATCACACATCAATCTGTGGGCCGTTTTATTCTTTCTGTGGGCAGCACATTACCAGTAATAACATTTCTGGTGTAATCATGCATATATATTTCTTATTCCTTCAACGGGGATGGAGTTGTAGGAGCTAATGTATTCCAAGTCAGACCAACTGCCGCTCGCAAAGGGAAAAAAAGACTTGGTTGAGTAACCGTAATAATTGGAAAATTATTTTGATAGCCTGAAACAATCTAATATATTACAGAATTTTATTAAAATAATATCAAATCAAATTAACTGCTATTCCATAATGAATTAGGTAACAAGGTAGGCAGATATTAATCGGCCTTCCCTCCCCCAGGCCAGCCGAGACAGGGAGAGGGGGGTTGCGGGGTTATTAAGTTAGCTCTTGCGGCTTGTTAGAAGTCAGAAGAAGGCAGTAAGAGAAATCCTTGAGGAGATATCTTTTTTAATGTGCATGAATTCTTTTTGTGCTTTTTTGAGACTGATCTGTTTACCTGTGATTCTGCATCAGCAGTTATACAGGGAGCACTAACTACACCAGTGAGAAAGAGACTCTGCAATTGGCTGATGTGATTGACCACGCCCCGTATGAGGCGGAGCCACATGCTAGACATGCTGAGCCGATACTTCACTGCATGATGCAGCTCTCCTTCTCCGAGTGCAGCATAGCTGGTTTTGGGGCTTGGACGTACACATTTGGATTGTTTATCCCTAATGAGGGCCATGTCTCTGCCTTTGAAATCGTAATCAGATGCTTTGCTCGGTTGTGCCAGACCTGTTTAATGTGACAGCCTCTTGCCAGATCCCCCTTAGCCCTGTGAAGCTCCTGTAATATCTGCATGCCAATCAATTACACCTAACGTACGCTTGCTCAATTAAATAACGAGTTGCAGTGCTTTACACATTGCTTAATGGAATTCTCTCTCACCAAATGATATGGTAATTGACAGAATCACGCATGGTTCAAAATGACCTGTATCTCTAAGAAGACTGCAGTGTGGAACCATGGTTGTGTGTGTATGTGTGCGTGTGTGTGTGTGTGTGGGTGTGTGTGGGAGGCGGGGGGTTTGGAGGGGGTGGTGGATGATTAGATGATCTCAACCAGAACATTCTGAATATACTGTAGTCCTAAACGTGTTTTTTTTTAGATTAAATTGTAAAATTGCTATTCTGTGGCCAGAACACCTGTTTGACGGTGAGTGAGTACCCTGATCCCAACACAGCTAATAGATATGGCTTACCATAGTCCAAGGATGGAGGTTTTGTCGATTTAGGATCACTTTACCTGGATTTGGCTGTGCGCCGTTTGTGGATTAGCATTCATGGCCTGTGGCACACAGGGGTATTTGCCCCCCAACCCAACGATAATGGGGGTCCATTCAGAAAAGAGGTAAAACTACTTATCTAAAACATTGCAGGTGTTTGGAAAGTCAATTGCTCAGAAATATTCACAACTTGTGGGATTTTAGTGCTCTAAAATGCTCCTGTTGAGCCTTCTTAAAACCGGCAGATATGAGTCCTACTTTGAACAGATTACAAAACCCCTGATGAGACCTCATATCTCACTCCTCTGTCGCCACGAACATTGTTGCATTCCGGCACAGTGCCGGAAACTTTCAGCTGTACCGAAGACATTCAGAAATACTCTAAGTTTTTTTTTCTGGTTTTTTTTTTTTTTTTTTTTTTTTTTCGGGGGGCCTCTCGGAATGGAAGTGTGTTTTTCGCCTGATACTGGAGCAGTGAATCCCCCTTCTTCCGAGAGAATAAAGACGTGAATCGTGGAGGAAATATAGTTTCCGTTTGGCAGGAAAAGCAACACCCCTGACACCTATGCTCCCCTCCCCACCTGACTGGGGAAAAAAAATCATTTTTTATTTTTAATTAGTAATTATTTTGGAGGTTTTATGGCTTTATTTTAGCTGTCACAGTTAGCGGGGAGAGAAGGATTAGGAACCTCAGGGGGAAGACAAGGGAGATGAAGCACAAGCAGAGGGAGGACAGCTCATTTTTGATCCAAGGGGGGCTTTGCAGGCCAGGGGGGTGACAGCTGCACTGTCTTTAGCCCGGATTTGAATTTGAATTCTATCTAACGATGCAGCTATGTGCGGACTTGGCAGGGCAGTCTGGTAATCTTCTTGACACAAATGCCTGGGCTTTTCTTATGTGCCCTCACAGAGATTTGAGTAATTAAAGTTAAATTGAAGGAATAAAAAATATCCTTCTTGTACTAAGGCTGTCTTGCTAATGCCAAGTGTGAATAGTCAGGGTTGTCCTTAGAACTATAATCCCAAATGCTATTTCTCCTGTAACTGGGCTGCCAAGTTCCAGAAGCTCTAAAGACAGTGATAAGCAAGGCCATGGTGCTTTCATCTCACAGGCATCTAAAAGGAAAGGAAAAAAAGAGAAAGAAAATTCAAAGTGGAATTCATTAACCATTGATGAACATCATATACATTGGGATGGACCTGGTGAGTTCTATTCAGGGTCTCTAGTACCTAAGACATTCCCAGTGAAGGCTAAACTTTTCCACAGATCCAGGGAAAGTCATACTTATTTTGGATTTTTTTTGACTGGTGTAGGAAAATCAGTTAACACCTTTGTCTTATATTTTCATGAATATGTGTGTGTGTGTGTGTGTGTGCGCGCGCGTGCGTGTGTGCTTTTTACAGTGTGGGCTCTGCCCCTTCTTATAGAACCCTACCTCCTCGAGCTGAGATTTCAACACAGATTAAGTGATACAGCAGGAAAACAAGGGAGAGAACTGAGCAAATAAAACAAGAATTAAGTTCTCAGATGGCCACCTGTTTGATGATAACAGGAAGTAAACTGCCAAAACTTCCACCTGTGAGTGGAAAAGGGGCACATTGAATTTGTCCAAATAGAGCAGCAATGGCAATTTGTAAGGAGGGGGGAGGTGTATTTGATAGTTGTTGAGAAAAGAATGGGTCAGCACTGTAGTTTGTCTTGTCTTTCTTTTAAAGCTGGTTTACTCTGCAGACTTCTGTGAGTCCTGATACCTGAGGCGTAATACCTCTAAATGACTGAAGCGGCCTTTTGTAACCGGAGAGATGAGAGGAGGGTGGGCGGCCGACGAGACTGCAATCACCGCCTCTCTGTGGTGCTCTGTGTCATAGCCAAAGAAGCAGGAAGGGGGAAGGGAGAGATAGAGAGAGAAAGAGAGAGAGAGTGTGGGAGAGATAGAGAGAGAGAGAGAGCAGATGAGAAAGAGAGAGAGAGAGTGTGGGAGAGAAGGAGAGAAGGAGAGAGAGAGAGTGAGAGAGTGATAGAGAGAGAAAGCGAGATAGAGAAAGTGAGAGTGAGCGGAAGAGGGAAAGGGAGAGTGTGGGAGAGAGGGGGAGAGAGAGAAAGAGAGGGAGAAAGAGAGAGAGTGATAGAGAGAGAGAGAGAGACGAGGCCCCCTGCTTTACCTGCTCCGCCGCTGCAGACGCGGCGGCAGCCAGGAGGCTCCACAGGCAGCCGAGCGTGACAGGCCCACATCAAAGCTGGAGCGTCACACCTTGATCCTGCCTCCCTACCTGCCAGGACACACCTGACGGAGCGGCCACCCCCGCTTTCAAAGAGGGGCCGAGGAGACGCGAGACACAAATAAACGTCTAGACACTTTCTCTCCCGGTGACCTAATGGTTTGGAATCTTTTTGTCTCCCCTCCTCAGTCTTGTTCAAACTGTCATTACAGATTCGAGGGAACAAGAAGCATTCATTTGTATCATTGGAACAATTGAATGCCAAAGGAGGGGTGTGGGGGTGTGGGGGGGGGGGGGGGACTGTGATAGATGAAACGTAATAATTTAAAGGCTGTCATCTCTCCCTGGGTTCTGGGTATTAAGAGATGATTACAAAGGTGGTTTTAGGGAGAAAAAAAAAAAAACACATGTCCTTTCTTTCAGTGTGTAAATAACAATACATGGAAATTCAAACGCATCAGGTTAAACAAAGCCCTGTGAGGACAGCTTTCATTGAATCAGACATAGATTTTTTTTATTTTTTTCCCCAAATTGACTCAGGTCTATTGTGTTCTCTTTTATATTTTATTGACCCCTTAAATGTGTTGCATTTAGATTTACATTAGAATATTCCTCCTACCTTTGAAAGGAAACAAAACAAGGCTGAAATGTTGGGGAGACAATGTTTTTTAAAATTTTGGGATGGGGGAGAGTCATGTTTTGTTCAGAAAATGAAATTCTGAACGCTCCTCTAGATTTTTGTGTTTACATGTTGCTTGAAATTATGCAAATGCCAAGGATGGCAAGTATGTGCTTTCAGTTTTCACAACCCACCGTGATTCCAAAGGCATGCTGTGCTAAAGGGCTGTATTTTGTGTGCAATTGATTACTTAGTCCATGTCCCACACAAAAATCTTCAGGAACAGAATTAAAGATGGTCTGCTCAGAAAGTTTTCCTCATATTTTAGTGTGTTTACTTCATAACGGCAGCCATTTATATTTACTATTTCCTGGGCAGTGTTTGCATCAATGCCTTTGCTATTTGTGTGGATATATCCACTGTCTGGATCACACTGTTTTTATACATACCTGTCTCGGGTAATTAATTATGTTTTTACTATCCTTTAATTTTGCCTCCAGCCATTCTCAATTTTTTTCCCGTCTTAGCACCTCCCACCACCCAGTACTCGGAGACGGTTTTAATTGCCGTTTTAAAACCACAAAAAAAGAACCAGGTTCACTATAAACACATGCCACACCTAACAAGGGAATAGTTTCACCTTTGAAAAGATGGCCACACCATAATTAAAGGGAAAGTGTTTCACACTGTAATCTAACTTTATATTGCTGACTGTTTTTAAAATGATGCTCACACAGGCATGATAGTCAGACAGTCCTGGCCAAGATGATAAGCAAAGAACTTAATAAAGATATTCATTTTCCCCTGTAATAACATTCATGTAGTAAAACTCAAATTGAACAGCACACAACTTGCCAACAATTCAATGTATTGTTTCAAGAAGGGATTTCATTGTTCTTCATATTTTCATGTTGCAGTCCATTTCTAAACATTATAGCATATTTTTTTAGTGAACTAAAATTCTTGCATTTTTGCAACATACCGTAGCATACGCAGCCTTTACACGACTGATGGATAAATATGTGGCACGTAAAGCCAAACACATTTCTTGGATTTATTTTGTTCAGAGCTTAACCCCAGATGACCTTTGGTTTTTTGTCTCTCTTTTCTTCCTGGTGGTTCCTGGGAGATTTGGACACGGGAAAGCGGTAATGAATGTGTGTAAGTCGCCGCCTTTGCCTGGCTGCGCTGGGTCGGCGAGATCCTGTATGACAAGCGAAAGCGCGGTGTGAAGGTGGAGGGCAAGGGAACATGAATGGCTCGTCTCTGCTGGGATTGGCGCAGGCGGGTTCTCATGAAAAACCTGCCCGGATTAGAGGCGAGCTCCTCTGCTCTGAGGATTAGCTGATCCGCCACACTCAGGTAACCCTTTTTAAATGGGGCTTTGGCAAAATAATGGGAGACATGACTAAAGAGAGAATCTGCCTTTACTAAAGGAAAGTTAAGGTCACGCTTTGAGCGTCACGTGTGAGGGCCTGCTGAAGACGCATCAAATGCGTAACCTTGGCCGTCGGTGACCAGAGGAGCTACCTTTGGTGAACATATGAATGTTCCTCTCTGATAAGGAGATATGATTTATGGAGGCTTAAGAGAGACTGAGAAACTCCATCTCCGCATATCACCTTTTCTAAATACTTTTACACAGCATTCAGAAATGTCTGTTTTTGCCTTTTATACAGCCTTATGAAGTGGTCCGTTTTAGTTTCTCAATATTCTTTCATACAGAGTTATGAAGTGGCCTGTTCTCAGCTTCTTTTACATTTTTATAAAGTTATCAAGCGATGCCAAAGCTGGTTTAAAGCATATCAATAAATATGCAGGGCCGTTTATTGGGTACACTGCAATTAATTTATTCATGGAGTCATACTGGTGTTTTGCATATTAGTTGATAAAAAAAATGTTGGCCTATCCTGCTGGCCCCATCCCTCACATGTACCTGCATGTACTGGCAGTGTCTGTTTTAGCTGTACAGAAGTCGGCATGAATAGGGGAAGGGCAGTAGTGCAGAGGCCCAGGCCTGGAGGCACCTGCGCGGGGCGGGGGGTGGGGGCAGGGCAAGGGGGGGGGGGGGGTGCGCGCGGTGGCTGAGGGCTGAGAAAGGGTTGGCTTGCCTACGGGGTGAGACCGAGTTATCAGTGGGAGCCATGAGTGTCCCCTCACTCCAGGGACCTCAGACAACAACAAGAGCGCTTTGCTGCATGGCTGCACACTGGCACAGGAGAGCTGCCACAGGCTTAATCTCTGTACACCTCCTGATCCACCTCCTCACTCAACACTTCAACTGTTATTGCTGTTCATTTATCATAACACTGCACCAGGGCTCCATGCTAACTTCTTTCCAGGTTACCCCGTCGCCCTCTCCCCGCCCCCGCCCTCCAGATTTTTAGTTGACCCAGGGTGAGACTCATTCTAAGTTTCAAACTGGAGAAACCAGTCCGAAAGCTCATGGAAACGCTGTAAACACCTCTAGGCTGTCCATCAACAATCATGTGATAGATATTAATAAGAAACTAGGACATCCTCCCATAGTACTTTTTTTTCCAGAGCTGCCAAGTTATATTTTGAAGTTAGCTTATGGTTAGACTCATATTTGCAATGAAGGACCACAAAGTAGAACATATTTTCAAATCATGACATGTTCAAATCAACTACAACTATTTCATTATAGTAGTGCCAAAACACAGTAAGAGATTTTCATCAATATTTCAAAGATTTCTAGTAAATGTTCCGACTCTAAAATTTCCTTACTCCAAAATATAGTTTTTACGTATTCCTTGACTAATCAAATTGTAAATTATTTTTGTCCAAATTCTAATATGCAGACATGGATGATCTTTATGGTCCTGGGGATTTTAAGGTGCGTGGAAATCAATTCTCATAAGTATGTGTGCATGCATGCATGTGTGTGCACGTGCATGCGTGTGTGTTCTTTTCTAAATTTCAAGTTTCTTAGCGAGACTTCAAGTCTCTAGATTTCTGTGACAAGCAATTTGCTGCTTTGCTATAAGCTGGCAGGATTGTGTGATTCCTTTGAAAGTGATCAGCACTAGTTAGGTACACAGGTTGAATTGGATACTTTTTTCAAATTATAAGGTAAATGCAGACTGTGAGAAGGAAAATAAGCACTGTTGCTAACAGGCAATTTTGTGACAGGGAAAACGTTGGCTTAGGGGCTAAAATTTTCATCAGTGAAGATCGTGTTGGAATTAGTTCGGCATTGTTGTTGAAGCTAATGAGGTTTTGTATAAAGCATATACTTTACTTAATCTATCCTAGGATGGCTTTAAAATCAGAGGTGTTTGTGTACTATTCAGGGATTGTGTCATTACAGTCTTTGTGCTTGCTTCTTTTTTCTTTTTGGGAGGGGAAGTTTGGAGCCTTCTCACCAAAGTTGTAGTTCACTCTAAAGTACTGTTCACACAGGATTACCATCACCAGGGTTCTCAAGTTTTAGTACACTCTAAGATGTTGAATGAACCATTGACATAGAACTGCTACGACCAGATCTTGTGAGTCAGCAGAATGTTTCAGGTAGGACTTCATGTAACATCACAACTATGGCGTACCAAAAATCTGTTTTCCCTGCATGTGATTAACGTTGTTGGGCCTCACCAAGAATGTGTTTTGTGAGTCTAGTAGGTCATTGCAAAATGATCTTAGAATATTTTTTGATTTGGCAGTTTTGATACTATAAAAATAGGATTCTTCACATTTTAAGGCGATATTACATGAATGTCAATGGGAACTGTAGGCAAACATGATGAGAAATTCAATTTCACTGCTTTGTAAATTTTAGTTATGAAAGCACACAACATAAACATATTGTCACAAGGCAATTCTGGACTATGAGTGATTGAAAGAAAATAAATAAGTAATGTAGCAGACCACATTTTACTGAAGTCTGAAGTATAAAAATCACCAAGGAGCTAATCGAGTCATCTGTCCCCTAACATATACTGACTTCTCTGACCTGCCTCGCTTTGTCTCACTACCACAAATATTCCGTTCAGCAGACACACGTCTCAGCTGATCCCAGTCTTTTTGCAAGGCTCTAATACAAACAATGGCAGTTTTTTTAGAGAGGCCACAAACACAAGGTGTGTTTTCCACTGGTTACCACGGTTGTCTGGCACCTGATAAGATTTACTTGTCATTATCCTCTTTACCTCTCGCTACAGTCAGATGGTGAAAAATCCCCAAAATTTTAATCCCTGTGCATCACTACAAACAGGCTTGGGTAAATTAAACGGATTCTTGTAGTCTTTGATTCTTGAGATGCAACAACAGATTAATTCTCCCTTTACAACTAAAAGTTGTTTTGTTGTGACAAAACTGTATTTTAAAAAATGTAAAACAAAATGTCTGTAGCAATAAATCATCACCTTAATTGTAACCGATTATGTTACAATGATGTCACAAAGCAATTTTTAATTCTGTTCTGAAGACAGTGTGTTCAATGAAGGAACATACAGCAAAGTATGCAAGGTATGTATAAATGATTTAAAAAGAAGTAAAAGTCCACCACCCAGGTGGGATGAGTTGTTACAAGCAGCAAAGCTGAGCTTCCTGTGCAAAACTAGGTAACAGAGGTAATATCAAAAGTGGGCTTGATTACCTACTCTTTCAGTCCAATATTTTGGGGAAATTGCCATGGTCTTCTGTTTAACTGTTTGATTTTAGTCTGTTCCAAGGCCCACGGTGACTAGGGGCTCTCCCCTGCACTTCAAACTTTCCTTCTGTATTTCTTCTTCTATTCATCCTCTCTGCTCTGGTCTATCTACCCATCTCTAGCACCCATCTGTATCCTCTCATCCATTGTACCTCATTGCTTTATGAGTTCTCCACCTCTATTTTCTACAACCTGCACTGCCTTGAGTGGCATTCTACGGACTACCTGCATTGGTAAAGTAAGTACTCTCACAAAAGTGCCATTTTCCAATACAACTGTTGAGATACCATTCCTCGAGTATTTTACTCGAAACAGTACTTCATTTCAATGGGCAGTACTTCCATCTCTTGTAACCCAGAGCCTGTATGTTTGGTTTAATTACAGTGTTTGGAATTAAAAGGGGAGGAAAAACTGCTTATAAAACAGATTAAATTTTTAAAATTCATGCCGTGAACAGGAATGCACATCAAGGCAATGATAATAATATATATTTTTTTACGCATTACACTGGTTATAAGGAAAAATGACTATTTCAGTTTCTTACAAGCAAAAAATAAATATGCTAGCAAAAAAAAAAAAAAAAAAGAAGAAGAAAAAATGGCTTCTTTTTCAGGGAGGGACACACAGGGTCAAACTTCAATTCTTTTTGAATGCTCAACAGCAATCTCTGCTTCCTGTGCTCCCCTCCCTGATGCCCCCCGCCCACGTGCTATGATGTGAGATCTGTTGTGGCTGCTGCTCACATTGGGGGGGCCTTTATGCCCAGCTGGGGCATTTTACAGGTGGTTACCCCTCTTCCAATGAAAAAATCCTAAGGATATAAATCCATTCTCTAACTCCTGGGCTGCAGCATACCAGTAGTGGACCTTCTATGCACTTCACATATAGAGCAGTAATGAAAGCTAAGCTTCCTATACCCATACACAAGGGGCGGGTAAAGACAACGCTATCTGTATCTGTATTTGTATCAGTTAAACCAACAAGAGTATCTGTATTTGGAACAAGGGGGATAAACTGTTGACCAGGGGGACTGCATTCTCTGAATGTCTACCAGATATCATTGAGATCAGAAAAGAAAAGACTTGCACAATTGCTTGATGCTCAAAATAAATAAATAAATAAATAAATAAATAAATAAATAAATAAATGTTTCGACTAAAGACGGTCCTCTTGTTAAAAATAACAAAAGGTGCCATAAATGAGTGCACTAAAAATGTACAGCAGGTTTAAACTGATTTGCAATTGGTGATTTTAACAATGGTGAGTAATACAGAATTTCAGTGTGAGAACAGTATTAGGTTAGAATTATTATTATTATTATTATTATTATTATTATTATTAGAAATAACCTAATGTACTGCATAGTCAATGGCTAGTGCATCACTTAAAAAGTTTCAAATACCTTCTTAGTGCCATTTAAAAACAGGAGCGGGAGTATGTCTTAAAGGGTGAATGTGTAGGAAACTGTATTGTTCTCCTTGACTTCCATTTAAACACTGACATCTGTCCCTCAATCAATATGATCTAAATCTGGGCATAAATAAAGCACTTTGTGTGTGCTTTATGTGTGTCTTGTGCCATTGGCTCAGAAAACATTGTTACCTTGAGCTATTGAAAAACAATACATTTACCTGCAAATTTTCAATAACAAATGACCCCGCTCTGTTTATAACTAGTCTTTAAATTAAGTAAACTCCAGCATGCAGGGTTAATAAATTCGCCGGGAGACTGTTTTCTCTGGCCACAGAATTTACTGCGGCCGTAATAACTGTCATGGCAAATGCCTGGTAAAGCGCCGGACAAGGGACCAACAGAAGGGAGTATTTATCACATTATTGACTTTCTGACTGCAGTGTCGTGAACTCTTTTGTCATAAACTGGAGCACTCAGAGCAACCGTAGCGATCGATAAGAGGGAAAACTGCTGTCAGGTTCTCTCCGAGAGAGCATTTCTTTTGTTACAGCCACTTAGAGAGCTGATAAATGCTTTGTGGTGGATAGGATCCGGGTGCCGTCTTAAGGCTTGGGGCTACTTCAGAATGCTTTTTTTCCCCTTCATTTGAGACGTATAAAAGGACATATGGGACCACCCGCTGGATCGTACAGGAATTGTTTGAATCCGGTCAACATACTTTAACTTTATCATATTTAAATCATGGCCGCTAAATATCTTTGCATTTAATTGAATTAATAGCATTTATTCCCATTGTTTGGGTTTTCACAATTATGTACATCTTACGTCTTGTGGCAGACTTAAAACACACACACACTCATGCATACGCATGCGTGCACACACACACACACACACACACACATACACACACAGTATATTATTCCTGTCAATTTGCATACCATGATATAGTGCTAAATCACAGCATTGACACCCTGCTAATACAATATACAGTAAAATTACAAAGAATTGAGGCAATTAAAACCAAATAAAACAACAAAGAAAGGACTTAATTTGATCTATCAGGAATCCCACAGCCATTGGTTGCACTGATTGTATGGGCAGACACTTTTTCCTTTAATTATGCGAGTGGGTAATAAAGCAACCGGAGAAAGCAGCATTTGTATGGTTTAGCAGGAATGCTTTCTGTGTTGAAGCACTTCGACATTGGCTGAAGCTCCAGTCCATCTGGGCAGACGAATGGCGAATCAATAGTCTCCGTATTGACTGGTGGACTGATAAGTGGGGCATGTAAAGCAGGCTGCAGGTGATTGATGGGGGTGGGGGGGTGTCGAACAGGCCCAGTAAGCAGACAGAGCATCTGACCATGACCCTCAGCTCTGTCATACATCACGGGGTCAAAGGTAAGTCAAGTTTACTCCCACAGGGAGCTCCAGCCTTCAGAATGCTCTCAGGGTTAACACAACCTCTGACCCCTGTCATCAGCAGGCTGGAACCTCAGAATTTACTGGGAGGGAAAGACCCTCATAGTCCATTGCTTTCCCAAAGATGTGGCGTACACACATGATAACTGATTTAATTTCCAAAATTCTGTCACTGAATCACAACTTCTCATCACTTGTGCCATACAAAAGAAGGGTGAGGATGAAGGAAATCTGACAATTCTGTCTCCAAGGTTGCCCACGTTTCTAACATGGCCTCAACACTACCCCTCACGGGGAAAGTTCAACAAGAGGCACGCTTCCAGGACGCCTGACCATAGAGGATCGTGTTTTAGACTCGCTTTTCTGGACTCTTGATACACCAGCAACTGGTCTGTAACAAATGTGCAGCAGTCAGGGCAAGTGCAAATGGCACGTCCAGCCTGTGTAAGCAGTGGAGAGCTGTCAGGGGAAGGTGCAGCAACAGGACGGGGCACCGATTGATGTCAACCAATGAACACCACCACACCAACACTCTCTCTGGGAGTCCAGCCACAGGCCTCTGGGTGCTCATGAACCCTCATGACATAATGGCAGTGTGAGGTTATGAGGAGTTCATCCCAGTTTAGATATCTTTGAATCGCCCTGGACACACTGTAGCTCTGCAGGCCTGGAGAGCACCATTTCTCAGGCAATGCTAAAGAACTGACACGTATTTGAGACTGCCCATAGTCCTGTACACAAGAAGAGATTGATAACTGAATGCAACTATTCAGTGTACAGATTTAATTTTACAGATTCACTGTGGATTCAAGTTACCTTTCAAATTCCTATGGTCAACGCAATCTTCATTGAAATTATCTTTGACTATTGACGTACCATATAAAATGTTAAAACTTTCCACGGTCTGGCCATTGGATGAATGTGTACTATGTATGGACTGCAGCTGCTGTCTGGTTTTGGATGGACAGATGATTGCGGTGGCCTTACAAAAGTGGTAAGTCAGAAATAGTTTACCGGGTATGACCCCTGATCACAAATCACCCATTACAGCTGGAAAAAGAGGAGAGCAGAAATGTCATAAATTATGATAATGGTGCTTTAGGTGACTTTGAACTTCACAGAATATCATTTCAGCCCTAAATTCTTGCAGATTAGCAGACTTCTGAACTCATTAGTCTTTTGTTCAGATGACACTGATATTAAGTAATGTCTAGATTTATATGATGTGCATAAAATGTCACATATTGTTCTTTTTTTTACCAAACAAAGTTTGAAAAGAAAGAAAACTGAAAAGTAACTGAAATAAAATTATATAAAAAAAATTTGATTTATAGATTTTGGCACAGAATTATGTAAAGCATGTAAAGCACACTACAGTTATACAATGGTATCATTTTAAAACAAGACTAAAGTTAAGCTTTTACTAAAACTACAGGAAATCTGGCAATAATAATAAGCTGTTAGACAGAAAGGATTTTTATAAGACAAAAGCCAAAAGGCATAACTGACGATGGAAGAGTACAGTAAGGAAGGAAGACCTTGTAAAAAAGGAGGTCAAGTCCATGGTGCACGTGTTCATTCTTGAAGCCAGTGAGGAATGTTAAAGACTGTAGTAGAGATGATTCCTGCCCCAAGGGTGAGTTAGAGGGTGATCTAGGCTCAAGGTTAAAGTTCACAGGCATCCAGACAGAGGCCCGCAAAGGCCGGTTTACAAACTGTCTACAAGGAGAGCTGGATATCAGGCATAGAGCAAGGCTTTAATGAGGGGGGTGGAAGAAATCCCCAAGGTGCTATGTCTGGATGTGAGGCAGCCCCACAAAGCACTCAAAAAGCTTGGGCTCACCACTAACTTTTTTCTGAATGAGTAGTATTTAAATCAATGTACAAACTGTCAAATTCTTTGGTATTTCCAAGATGTGCATTATTGAGTCAAAGCATACCTTCAATACAACACATAACCTGGCTCTTGTCTGAGTTTTGAGTATTAGGGCATTTAACCCATAAACCCATAAGTGAAAAAATAGCACCTTGCAATCAATGGTAGGACTCCATTGACAAGAATATCTGGCATACCAAACCAGGTCTAGGCTTAAATCCAACTTTTGGCATGTAGTCTCAGGTTTTGATTGAATCCAGTGGGAAACAAATAAATAAATAACTAGGAGGCCCAGCAGCCCAGGCTACTTTCATAGCGGTGTTTTGGTTTCCAGAGCATTGTTGAATTATTCTGAATCCTCTCTTGTCCCAGAGGTCAAGGCATTCTGAAGTCTGGGAAGAGTGCCTAATGCTCCTAAAGCATTGTTTTCTCAAGAGGTAGTGGTAGACCAGTGATGAATAGATGACAGATGCATTCATTTACTACAAGTCTGGCCTTTGTATGTGTGTGTGTGTCTGCGTGTGTGTGTGTATGTGTGTGTGTGTCTATGTGTGTGTGTGTGTGTGTTTGCGTGCATGTGCATTTGCGTTTGTGTGTTTATGTACACTGTTTTCCTGTGTATCACAGTAAATACGCACCCCCCTACAAACAATGCACCTTCTTTCTGGGTGAGTTTTGACATTCAGCTCAAAGGTAATAACCCTCATGAATATGCACGAAGGTCTCACCTTGAATTATGGGAATCTGTCTTGGCAGATTTTGGCAACTGCACGTGTGAGTGAAGCAAAAGTATATTCCACAATAATTTTGCTATTATTTACCAGCTATGATTGAGGTGTAATGCCCTGCTCTCTCTTGAGTATGTAGATTTTGCACAACTAATACCTTAGTCCAGTTTGCATACTTCACCTACAGTATTATCAGAGCTCCCTTGTACTGCATTTTTAAAAGCAGTACGGAAATGTTCAAGCAATTAGAAGCTAAATCTCCTTCCCACTGACATTGTATAATTGTTGGCATATATTTGGATGCCAAGAAGAAACTGCACAAATAAATAGCTAAATAAATAAATAAATAAATAGTAATGCAGAATTCATGCTATTATTTGTATTTTCATGTTTTAAATTAAGGCACTGGGGGCAGTCTACTTACAGAAACACTGACTTTCATGCATCACACTACTCCAAGGTCACTCTATGGAGTCCACTCTCCTTTCCACTGCTGAGAGTACACTAAACTTTTGGGTTCTAAAGAAGGACTTATAATACTGTATGATTTGTATTTCAGTAACTGGATGCATTTGATTTCTCAATCACATCTCAAAGGAGACTGCATATCAGCCTATCACCTATATCCTTGCAGTATATGAATGGATAACATTTGCTTTTATTTCCATTAATTTATGGTAGAACCTCCACCATAACCCACCCTTCTCCCAAATGAGCTTCCGCACTGGGGCTGCACAAGTCTACACAAACAAGTCCCCACAGACCTCAGCAGAAGCACAGAATAGAACTGTCCTCAACTCTACCATGGCCTGAAAACAAAACTGCCTGAAGAACTTGCGTCTTTCCTGAAAAGTCACAAAACAATACGCATATGAGAATAGTAACAATCACTATATGGGAATAGTCGAAAACACTGGGTATATGAGCACAGTCAGAAACACTGTTTATATGAGACTATATAAAGTAAGTGTGCTGCACCGCTCTCATATTAATATATTATCATATAGAGATGTTTCATGCTAAATTGAAGAGAGTGCTCGTTCAACTGTGTTTCCAAACAGGCCAGGCTGATTCGGGGTTGTGTTTTGAATCGAGCATGCACTTCACTGTTGTGGTTAGGCTATGGATTTAACTCCAAGAGTTTGCTAAAATTCACACTGACAAAAAGCTGACACATGAGGCATCTCCTCACAGAAGCTGTAGTTATCTATGCTGAGAAAAGTACCCAATTCCCATGCATAGAGACTAATTAAACGTTCACAGGGAGTTTAACTGTCCTCCCGCACACTCACTAAACCCCTGTAGAAGCCACAGCTGGGCTTAGTCTCAAATATACCGTTCTCATGACACCAATGTAATGTGTTCGGCCAGAGCAGGGACCCAAACAGAAAATTCTGAAACCAAAAGGCACTCCTGACAAATCTACACTAATCAAACCTTTTCTCGTACTGTATGTATCAAACATAGAGTTCCATAAATATTCTTGATAAAAGTTAGCAAGCCAGAGGGTACATTGGTTACTCATTAATTAGGTATGAGGTTAACAGTTTACATGCATGTAATTACAGAGTTAGCACTACGGAGTATTTGATTCTACCAGGAATGTGTCATCTCACTCAAGAATACAAAGGCAACGTGATTTACTTTTGCTTAGCTGGGTAAATCAAGCTGGGTGGGGGGGGGGGGGGGGTGCACAGATGCACAGAAAGATTGTCAACCAAATCCTGCAGAGACAATAGAGGTAAAACAATTCCGCTGCTCCAACCTTGCCACATGTTGCTCATAAATGACTTGCAGCCACAAAGCAAAGTGCTTTGCACATTCACGACTAGTTTGGAGCGAGGTTATTTATGACCGTGCGCCTCTGTTTAAACCAATTAGGCAGCAAATTGCAACGCAGGGGTTAATGTTCATCACTCTGTCAGAGCTGATTTAAGCACGCAGCATGTTCTCACAGCACCTTGACGACAAGTTCTACTGTTTTAACTACCGTGTCATGAATCTCATAGTTCATCACAATTGACAAGAACTTAATAGACATGTGATATATTTGTCTTATTATTCAATTAATATTAGGTACCTTTTCAGGTACTTTAAAGGCTGTTGTATTGTATAGGATGCCATATACAATTGTTTCACATATGAAAAAAAAAAAAAAAATTATGTAGTTTGTGGAACTCTCATCAGAAAACAAGTGATATTTCAGACATCTGGCTTCAGTACCTGGCTTATGATAAAATATTTGTCCCGATTCCCGTTGACAAAGTGCCACAGGCTTCGTTCAAAATCAATTGTTATACAAAGCAAACTAAGCCATTTAGTTTTTGTTACTGAGTGGGAAGCCAAATCTTGTATAATTTAATGAAGGCTGAAGATCACACCATTATATGGATGGCACAGTTTGTGGTCCCAGGATCAATTAAAACAACTGCTGTTTCAAAAAAAAAAAATTTTCTTCTACAAGATGACTCAAATGTCTAGTATGGTTTGTAAATCCTTTATACAGTTGCAGTTTTCACAGGAGTAACAGAAATATTTTGTTCAAGGCTACCAAAGCAGTTTACACACAGACACAAGGGTTCATCATGCTGTAACTATATACATAAAATACCAAACAATACTTTTTTGGTTCGGTACATCTATTATATTAAATGAACTGAAAGGTGATGTTATATACATATAAAAAAGGTTGGGTCTGATGAGCAATTATCCATAAGAAACATGACTTGGTCTGCAATTAAAAACTTTGTAGAGATAAAGATTAGTGACATTAGGTTGTACAGCCCTGGTGGGCATTGAGGATGTCTAAGACACAATTAGATGGTCCTAGGCTCTTGCATATGCATTCAGTGTCAGGCTGACCCTAAGTCTGGCTTATCCAGCCAAGCAGAGCTCCTTTATTGACCAGGGTCAGAGAGTTATTGCCATGGCAACTAGAATGTCTGCAGGGGTCTGATGACATCATACAAGACCTGACCTTGACCACACACAGATCACTGAAAACAGAGGAGAAAGAAAAAAAGAGCTACCCTAACTTGCATCACGCTTACTGGCCTACTCTCTTAAATGATAGAGGTAAGCATAGCCGTGAGGGGCTTTGGGTAAGCACTCAACCATGTTAAACAGCAAATATTTCATATGCCTCCCGCAACCCAAGGGACCCATAATAGAAACCTGTCAGCCAACTTAAAATTTCATCTGATCCCATTAATTACTGTCAAATTCTTTGTCAAACTCTGGTTGATGGCAGTCGAGCTCTTCCCGCCATTTTTGTGAGATAAGGTGTCAGCTATCTCTTTGGGAGGTTAATAGACCAACCAAGTAATCCTTTCCCTTCTTTAGTAGGTTTTTTGTATTTGCATTCGGTAAGCTGATATGGTCATTCACTTGAAAGTGTGACTGCATTCCTAATGAATTTCTACTCAGCCTTTTCCCTGGAGGATGGCCCGGAAGCATTCAGGCTCCTTCATCATCTCTTTTCAAATACTTGCTTTCCAAACTTTATCCCAATACTGTGGTTTCTTCTGTTCTTAACAACAAAGAGTGTATGAGGAAATTGCTGCTACATGATCATGTTTATGGATGTGTATATAAATAAAAACAGACTTTTTTCTTTTTGGAAACCTTTATTAATTCAATTGGGCTATTGTAAATATGCTTAAGGGGCCCTAGAGGCAAGTAATCAATGGGACTCCATGTTCGTCCACAGTGAAAAGGTCAGTGCCATGGCAACGGGGAGCCCAGTTCAGCAATGGTCTCCCGCACTGGCAGTGACCGGCCCCTTCACATCCTCCCAGACAGCTTTGGGTCACGAAGAGGTCAAGTTTAGGTCTGGCATTTTCTGCCAGCATAGCAGACATGCAGTTGATGACCTTGTTATCCTCCAAGATTTTTATTTTACTTCATTTTCCGTTACTGACATAAAATATACATATGGATTTCACTGCATTTATTTGTAGCTATAGATAAGACTAGTTTCTGCCTTTACCTGTGTGGATTTCAAATAACATATAATATCAAATAATATTTCTCACATATTTGCCTGGTATTTTTGTATATGGCAGAAGTATGGATTTAATCAAAAAATGTTAACACTGCACTCACACAAGGTTAAGGCAAGACATTATCAGTGGTCCGTTGACTTGAAAAACAAATAACCAAGAGAACGAAAAAGTAGTCTGCACTCTGAGATATATATTTATTAGTACAGGAGCAAGAATAAATAAAGGGAACATTTCAGCCAAAGGCCTGTGTCAGCTCAATCTTCTCCAATGGAGGTATTTCCGAGTTCGGCCTATCCCTAAGGAATACAGATTTGGGTACGGAATTCCTTTCAGGGATGTCCAGTCAGTGTCGCACCACAGCAAATTACCCAGGGAATAAGAGGAGACATCAGACAGCCGCACAGGTGGGTGAACCTGAAGGAACAGAGTGAACAGAGGAAACTGAGTGACCAGGCCATCTGTGCTCAGTCCTTTGAGACAGAAGTGGACGATGCCTCCTGTACTCCAATGTGCTCCAGAGCGTAGTGATTTATGGCAATGGGTGAGGCACACGCACAGAACCACTATAGTTAGTTTGTGTCGGGCTCACACTACCCACACTACATTCAAAGTTTCGCATTAATAGTTCTGAGTCATATGTAGTGAAAAAGTAAGGGACATTATACAGTTTAAATAACTGATACATTTGGAAGCAGTTTTGTTTATTGTTAAAAACTCATTCCATTTTATGATTTCACATACTTCATATTGCTTAATAATTTATTGTTTTTGTTCGGTTCATGGGTACATACGAGGACACATATGGAGCTGTTTAAAGGAGGCATGTAAAGAAGCATGCTGCTTTTATAGTCTGAATAGTCTGTCACCATGGTAACAGAGAACATGAATGTTGACTGGACGCTGACCTCTGGACCATGTGACTTCAATATTGAAATACCTCGTGTCCCTTTCCTCCAAAAGCGTCCTGCATCAGGCTATTATACAGCCTTGTTTCTTGGCCACAAAGGCAGTAGCCTAAAACATCATTGTTAGATTCCAACAAGTACTAAGAAAATATGAAATTAACACATTTAAAACAGTGTTTTTTATGATAAAACTTCCCAGAGCTCTGTTGCTGGCAAAAGCACCACTTTAAGCAGAAATTAGAATCAATAAATAAAAAATAGAGATACAAAAGGAGAAATTAGTTCACCCTTTAAAGGGAAATAAACTGACAAAATATTCAATTAGCACATTTGAACAAAACCAAATAAATCAGAATTCCTGCATCAAAGCTCAATCATTTGACTGTAATGCTTATTTAAGTAAAGCACTGGTACTAACGGACATGTATTGACATATACTGTGTTTTGTTTCAGGATTGTTTCTACTAGTATAAATTTCACTTGTTATTAGTAAATTACCAGTTAAGCATTTGAGGTTTTTATGTTTTCCGGGTCATATTTGGATTTTTATTTTATTGTATTGGACTAACTATGTCTGCTTACATCAAAGTTGTATGAAGCGAGTATGAGGAAGCTGCATCTAAGGGTTCAAGGTCTGCAATCTTGGATGGTGCTTCTTTGAGTTCCAATGATGCCATTGTCCTCTAGGCTCTAAATGTTGTGTGTGAAGTAACAGGGTGGGCTAAGAGATGGACGTCCATCAAGACACAACGTGGAAAATCTTTCAGAAGTCATTATCCTGGTGGGGGATCTCATCATAGGCTGTAAGTTAAGCTACCTAAACATACACAGAAAGGGATGACGATGTTAAGTCAGGAATGTATTGCAGTGATCACTCAAAAAGCAAAGTGGTTCCAGCAAAGGTAGTTTTTTAGTTCAGAGATAATGCAAAATGCTTTGTTGGACAGAGAAAGCCCTTAATATCTGTTTGCCTTTGATGCTAAAGTATCATGGAGACTGTACTGAACGTATAATAACCTTATCTTTACGCACAATCTCATATTAAAGAAAGATTAAATGTGTCATATTATGCATATAAGAATCACTTGCATGCTTGTCACTTTAGATAAATTAAGTCAGAGACATTGAAACAAACCACAACTCAACAAATGAGCACAACTGCTGCTAGTAGTTTGGAAATAGTCAAATGGAGAGAAATGGGAATGAAGTATTTTGAGTGCACTGTCAATAACACAAACAATCTGAGCTACAATTTCATTATTTGGAGTATAATCAGTGTCTTGCTTGAAGGATGACTTCTCTCCCTTTTTGCACTTAATCAACTGAGTTGACCTTTGCAGACGGCCCCTTGCTGAGTGATTAAAACCAAGTCACAACACCAATGAGTGTGAAAAAAGCAGCCAGATGGAGAATAAAAGTGAAATAGTTTTCACCCTTTTTCCCTCTGGTCATTTTCAGCCTGAAAGTGTAACCTATAGATTCTGCATGATCACATACTTTAATCTGTTTTATGAGTTTTATGATTAGCCGTAGATCCGTTTATACATGAATGAAAAAAAACAAGCAAGAGGGGGAAAAAAAAAAACTGTTAACAGAGACAAACCATCTAGTCGAGTGTGTCTCCTCACTCAAGCCAGCAGTAATTCACACATCATTCTGGCTAAACCTTAAAATAATCCCCAGTGACTTTTTCTGGCCCCAGTCCAGAGAGCTCTTAACAAAAACGTCTTTGGTCGATGAGTACCTCAGAAGGATTGTCTTGGAGGTGAAAGATTTATAATGTGAATGGTACAGACTTCCTCGTAAATCACCGCAAATGCTTTCAGGTAGCAAGGTCGGCATTTATGTAAATGAAGGTGAGACCAGGAAAGTGTACACATTGAGAACTGTCAAGATGGCCCCTGGAGTTCTCACTGAATCCGGCCAGGGTAGAGAAACGATGACCGAACTCAAACTCAGTTAGCAGTGCTGATCGCGCTACACCACGTTCACTCACAAAGACATTTCATCCACCTGCTTGTGTGGCTTGTAAACAGTTTTTTTTATGTGATGAGTCATTACAATGAGGCATTGTGCCTTGTTTTGGCAGTTGACGTTTGCGGACAGGCTCACTGGAAACACCTCTCTCAGGACAGGCGATGTTAAGATTCCTCCCGTGTGTCTGCGAGCTATCCCCGGGCAAGTAGCTTTGTCTCCTTGTGTTTCGGCCCTGCCCTCTCGCAGAACCTGATACAGCTGCGGCAGACGGCTGCCCTCCTTAGGAAAGTATGCAGAAGCTCAAAAGATTTCTTCACGTGTTTATGACAAAATGAGGGCTTCACCCCTGTGCTCTTCCCGCCATTGTGTCTAAGGCAAGGAGTCCATGCTTTCTTTGTGACTGTTCATTGTGCGGGGTGATCTTTAGATGCGTATGCCATTCGTGGTTTACTATGTCAAACCTGCTCATAATAGATGTGTAAGAAGGCTGGCCAGAAAAGAAAACCTTACTGTCCCAATAGAACTTGTGCAAAAATGTAGAGAGCAAGAGACACCCACACCTTTATTTGCCTTTTGTCTTTGCACAGTAGATTGTTCACTTTCAGTGAATTTTCAATTTCATTACTACCTGATGCATGCAATGTTGCTGGCATGAGACCCGTTCTGTAGGTTGCCATATATTCAATGGTAGTCAATTCAGCTTACTGATCTAGGCAAGTGTTGAAAATGTGTAAATACCTTGTCTAAAGCCAGGTTGTCATTGGCTGTAAAATGGCCTTTGTCATACTGTGTCAAATTAACACATTTACATTATTTTAATATAATACGCATTATATATAGCATAAGGAATTGTAGCATTTTTGGGAAAAAAAATGTAAGTGGATATGTTGTAAGTGCTTGCCTTATATGTGATGTAAATTTGTGCGCAAACATAGCTCCCCCCATCCCCACCACAAACACACACAAAACACACAAGACAAATAGTCACCCCTAAAGTGGATTTACATTCAATAACCAGAAAAGGATCAGTGCAAAGTAGTATATCCCATTGCTTGTGGAGGGACACTTTATTTAATGACCCCTAATATAATGACTAATTTGCTCAGAGCAATATGAAATTACCTGTAGTCTACAGGTGAAGCAGAGTGACAGAAACCCACAGCCACCTCGAAAGCCAGCAAACCGTCAGCCGGCTGAGTTTGCAGAGTTATGGAAATATTTGAAAATGATGTCGTAGCCGCTTAACCTATATTTCACTGAGAGAACTTGCTAATTATATTGCTTTAATGAAGACCGCTGACAGAGAGGTGTGCCGTTAGACCTCCACAGGACAGACAATGGGCTTAAACGTCACTGTGTCCTAAGAGGTTAATGCCACATGTCTCTGCTGAATCGGGAGACGTCTAATTTGTCGGCCTCCGCTGAAATTCAGTCACTTACACCCATTTACCAGCAATTGCTGTCAACCCTTTGTGAACAAGGCTCAAAATTTTTCACAGGTCCCTGGGTCCCGAATAGCTGCTTAAAAGGCTTTAATTAAAGAGTGCTGTGTGTAAATGACAAACTCCAGTTATGACACACGAACAGAACAAAAAAGGTTTTAAAACCTCAAAAGGTGGGTATTGGTGGCTCCTTATGGATTTTTTTTTTTTTTACCTTAAAGGAGCAACTTAATTATCTGTGATTATTGCTTTAAACAAATACAAACACTGTGTTGAGACCTGCAGTTTGTGTGCATTCTTTGAGTATGTGTCAGCATTCTGGTGACTGACCATACACACGTCAGAGGTGAAGGAAAAAAAAAAATATATATATATAGTTAACTCACCTATTAAAGCACTTTTTTTTTGCTCCAGAGAAGATGTCCATCATGCAACTTCTATTAGAAATAACTAAATAATCAAACACTCCTAAGGCCAGGGGATTGTGAGTATAGCTCTTTTTTCAACTTATTACAGTAACACCTTCGTAATCATCCTTTGCAGCCACACATATTTTAGTACAGTCACTTTTGGAATCTTTATTTGCACACATTGAGGCCATATTTCGAAACTTGAGGTCATTCATATATGTTCAACAAACCTGCCTGTAGGACATTAGGGCATTAATTGATGCAGCTGGCCAACTTTATTACCATGGATTGAATTTTTCCTTCTTTAATTGCTTAGCAGACAGATGCCAAACTTTTTCTTTGCTAAGGGCAGAGTTGGGCAGAATGGACTCAGACGTTGGCTTCTGTTAACAAACATGGGAGCACACATAGAAAAAACATATTCTCCATATTATCTCCTTCACAGTCAAATCTGATATTGCCTTGTGCTGGAGCATTGCTGGGGCAAGTTTGGACTAGATACCCAGCTGCAGACCACACGAGCGATGAGAACCTTCCCGGTCACTGTTTGGAATAAAGCCGGGTACGGCTTTAAATCCCTATGGAGAGAAACTAGTTCTTCTGACCACAAGAAGAAACTTGTTTGTAAAAAGTCTTTTCTGGACACTTGCCAGACCACTGAGGAAGGATATCTTTTAGCAGTAGAGAAGAGAAAAAAAAAAAAAAAAAGCCCTGAGACGAACACTAATCCACTAATTAAAACAACAAAAGCAAGCCTAGAACCGGAGCCAGATACTAACAGCCGATCACGAGTTAACTAGCGTAGGCTAGTTAGTGAGTAACCATCGCGATCAGAGTGCAGATTCGGGCCCTGCGGGGAGGGGCGGGCTGGCGGGGCGGGAGCGGTGCGGGGTGCCAGGGGTTGCGGGGACCGGATCGAGGGATCCGGGCAGCTGGCTGAAATGGCAGCCTCGCTGCTGTGTGCTGTCTCACTTCAAACGCCACATGCTCACAATATGCGTAAAACCGTCGCGCTGCGTGTCCAGGAATGACGCCGTCCTCCGGGGCGGCGGAGGAGCGTTAACCCTGCGGTGTCCGCGGAGGCTGCTGCCGCAACGCTGCGGGACCGCATCACCGAACGCTGTTGCGCTTATTCATCTGCCGCCTGTTATTTCCCCCCCCCCCCCCCGCATCATTGTCACTTAACATCCCTCGCTGTGTGTGCGCTTAGAATAAAAATTATAACTGTTTGGTCAGATTGCTACAGGAATCATGTCCTTGATATGCCATCAATCACACCTATCAGAGAGGGAAAAATAATGAGTTTTATATGTGGTGCACATATAGTTCCTTGTATTGTCAGCACAGTTTCTAGAGGTATTTGGTGAGAAAAAAAAAAAGCTAAAATAAATTTAACCCCAGTGACATTTTGATCTGCTCTCCTACATGTTCAGCATTTATATGGAATATTGTTTAGTACCTTTTTCATTACTGTGACTCTTACACATACAAGATAATGACACCTGGAAAACGGTATGCAATGAAAGCACGTGCTGTCGATGGATCTGTTCTGGCTGCCCGGCCACTAGCACAAACGTTTGGATCTCCTGGATAAATGCAGCACGACGGAATCTGGAGCCCATCCAGATAAGAGAGTGTGTATGTGTGTGTGTGTGTTTGTGTGTGTATACCGTATGTATGTGTGTGTGTGTGCGCCTTTCCTCAGCTCAACGTTAGGAACCAAATCGCTGCCCTTGCCTCCCCCTTGTGGCACAATGCACCTTCATTATCCTAAAGAGGGAGTCGAAGCGCTTTCCATGTCATAATGAGGATGTACGGCAATAAAAAGGAATCACCTTAATATCCTCTCCGGTGAGGAGTGTACTTTTATATTTGAAGGGCCAGATTCAAACTCATTCATCGCTGGATACTGTAAAGCAACATACTGTACTAAATAAAGCCGGAAGAAAAAAAGATGGATAGACAGATAAAGAGAGGTAGAGTGAATGCATCCACTGTAAAAGGGAGGAGGGACGGAACAAAAACATATTAAATGATATTTAAATGAGCGTTGTAAAATATATATATTTTTTCCATCACACAGATTCCTCGGGGTCCCTGACAGCAAGTAATGTTAAATTTAAAACATATTTTCTAAACGAAGTTCCCTGAACCTTGTCAACTAGAGTTGTTAAACATCTGAGGCTGTGCAATAATGAGAGAAACAAAAATGAGAATATTAATCCTTGGGAGAGGAAGGGGGAAGTGGTCTTTACTGCAGGCTGGAGACTAAGTATAAGGGTCACAGACCTCAGCTGCAAAAAATGAGTGGATTTAACCAGGAGAGTAAACAGATGTAAATTCTAAGATGGCAGCTGCTGGCAGCTGTCCAAAGGGCAAATGTTTTTTTCCCTAAAGGTTGAGATTAATTTGCCTGTTATGTCTCTCTCTCTCTCTCTCTCTCTCTCACTCTCTCTCTTTCTCTCTCTCCAATTTTCCTACATGCATAATGGGCACAGCCACATGGACTCGTGCACACATAGAGAAATATTCACTATTGCACGTGTGTATATATGTCTATGCCTAGTAAAACTAGTTCTGCATTAAATGGCAGAATGGATGTCATTTAAAATGAAAAAAAAAATGTTTTCAAGACTTAAGCTTAGATAATTGGCTGATCCCAATGTTTGGTAGCATTTGAAATAGATAACAATTATATAAAATATTAATTAGAATTATATTTAATATCATACAACTATGACCTTCAATACAGTAAATACATGCCAATGTCTAAGCATGCAAAAAACATGTTCTTATGTACAGTTAAAATATCAAAAATTCATTCATGAAAATTTTTTTGTTCGATATTCTTTGATATTTGATATTAAAATATCCGATGGCATTAAAACACAGAAAAGGAGCATTAGGAAAGGAATACTTTCTCTTCAGGCGAGTGCATACAAATTAATCGTCTCAGTTCCGTAAGTCGCGAGTTACACTCATTAAGAAATGGACATGGATTAGCAATGCTAACTCCTGCTGCAGAGGCAGGGGAGGATGCGGAGAAATGCCGGGGAAGAGGAGCTCTAATTAGATCTGTCTATCTGCACACATCCATCTTTTCCCGCTCAAATCACAATGGCCTAATTCTTAATAAATTGCTTTTTATTATTCTATCATTCAGGTTATTGCATATGAAATAATGATCCAGTCATGATCCAGCGAACCTAATTGATTTTTAAAGGGGATGGTGGTCCTCAGCGGAAGTAAGCGATTCTCTCCCTCTACCCATTTCTGATGGATTATTAATTCTGTTTTGTTTGTTTTTCGAAACTCTAAATTTCCAAGAAAGCTCAACAGTCAGAGTAGCACCCACACCTTTATTATGTGAAGGGACCATTATTTATCCTCCTATTAAAGAAAAAAAGCAAAATAAATGGTATTGAATTTGTGGAAGCCATAAGCCTGCACATGTTTTCTGATCCAATGACTCTCCTACATATAGGTCCTAATACCTGTCCGGGGGGACCTGTGCAGTGAAAATACAAAACCAGACTTAATGCACGCACTACACAGTCATAACACCAAAGCACCGAATTCAAAGAGGTCAGATGACCAGACTCTCAGTGCCTTCATTATAGGTGGGTCACACTGGCCTTGTGGGTAACGCTGTCCACAAAACATCAGATATCAAATGGATTTTGAAATGGCATTTCCTAAAAGTGTGCTGTGTTTCATGCCAGATCTTTCAAAACGCTTCTTAATTGGTGCAGACATATCCTTGTCTGGGAGCCTGGAGAAGATCCATTGTAAGGCTTAAATAATAACTTCTCAAATATCACTGCGAAATATTCCACTGATTCCCCCTAAAATGGGGAATATAAATGTTTCATTTTGCTGAATGGCAGGTTAAGTGAGGCAGCGATAATGCCCTGACAGTAATGATAACTTTAATTTCCTTTTCTATTTCAGAGATTTATGTAAAGAAATTAAATTCCACTGAGCTTCCAGGGCTTAACAATTATTATATAGCGATGAGGGGAAAACTGTTTTCTCGGTCACACAACATAAACGGAGTAGGTTAAGCTCTAAAGAAAAAAAAAAAAGTACAGCCTAATAAACACAAAAGAAATTAATACATATGCAAAAAGCCACAGAGGCTGAATAATGATATCGCATATCAATAAAACAGCATTAGACATTTTGACTAGAGGGAGCTGACTGTGGCATCAAGGAATTTCCTAATAGTTTTACCAGTTTTACAAACACATTTTTTCACAGACTGAAGAATGCATTACAAAATGGCGTTCAATAAAGATCTTTGTTTTATACAGAAACCTCTGTAACTTTTTTTTGTTTGTTTTGCAGTATCTACATTGGTCAAATACAAAGAAAAATATAGCAAGATCAACACAAATTACATTCCTCACGTTATCTGTGCCATATCTGTAATTTTTGATGAATTGGTAGATTACTCTTGGCATGTAGGTCTTTCTTTGGCCATGCTCTCTCTTCTTGGGTTAAGTAAACATCGCAAGCAGTGTGGTGTGTCTCAAAGCAGAATAAATGAACCATAAAACACAAATGCAACGGCATCATTTATTGAAGCCATGCCTTATCATTACTGGGCTCAAACGCATACACCATTGAAGTTTGACAGTGATAAAATAATCTGTATTTGCAGCAGCTGGGAATGAGTGCATGAGGACCACCAGTTTCGCTAAAGCCAGACCACCAAAATATATTTTCACTGAGGCTCACAGGATCACTTTAGTAGTAACGATGTAATTGCTCAGGGACTCAAAGGCTAATAAGGTTTCTAAATGGAGCTTTTTTGTTTGTTTTTGTTTGACTCGCAGTTAAGGAAAATGCAGCCTGCTTCAGCGATGAAATAGTATCATTTTACTTTATTCAACCAGCTTAATGGTGTACCTACCAACATGTACAGCATAATATGCATGAATCCCATGGAACTTGTCTTAAGGTACATATTCCCATTTGAAGAAATCCTTAGAGGGTGCTTCCCTCCCCTTGTTGGGGAATCTTCAAATAGTGACTAATTTTGCATTATCCAGAATTAAATGGTCAAGAAAATGGTACTGTTGCACTATGACGGTCTCTGTTTTCTCAGCCACATTTAATGCGTTTTAGAGCACAGTCCTTAGTTGTCTTTGATTACACTCTGCCTAGATTGTGTTGAAACAATGCAAGTTTGCATTGTGGAAATTAATAAGGCTGTGGCATTTAGTGTTAGACTTCCTTTAAAACAATAAAGAGAATAAATAAAGGGACCCTTCACTCACAGGAAAATGTCCCTCTTAATATTCATTAACACTGAACGGTAGGGAGTCTATGAAAAATGTTCGCCGACATGGATATGGTCCTGAAATATTCAGGAGATGATGTATCATAGTCTCTGAGGGCATGTGACAGAGGCAGTTTGGTTTTTGTATTGGAACTTTACAACAGATATATCCTTCTTTGTCTCAATCACAGGAATGACAAAATCAGTTCATTTACTGACTGGTCTGACTGTTTAATTCTGAAAGTATAAGAAGGGCTCACAACCAGTATAGTACTTGACCTGAATAGCTTCACCAGTTGTGAGGAGCCCTTGTACTAATTTTCTTATTTACATTAACTGATTACAACCTTTATGACATTTTAAAAGCTACAAGTAATAAACATCATCTGGCACACAACCTTTGACAGTAAATATTGTATCAAATTTAAATATTGTATAGTAAAGTTATCCACATGGGCACAATTCAAATTCACTGAACAACTAGCATATAACCCAAATTGGCCAGGACACTGAAGTGGTGGAGAGAGATAATTTATAGATTATTGTGCCTGTGGATTGCACCTATTTGGTAACTAATGACATCACACACAAAAAAAAAAGAAGAAAAGAAGAGGAGAACAATAACACCATCTAAGTATACATGTGATACTGAGAAACTGTAATGAGCTGCAGCAGAACCCCAATTGTCACAATTTCATCAACACGTACAAGTTGTTAATAGATATGTTTCAGAGTAATGCCTACAGTTTTTAATTTGTAGGCATTTAAAATATTTTTTTTCCACAAAGAAGAAACTAGCATGTCAGTAACAAAGAGTATTTGCATGAAGGTGCATACAAATAAGTCTTGGCTTGCCCATTATTCTTTATGGCATTAATGCATATTTTCATGGTATGTAGTTGAAATGACTAATAATCAGCAAAAGCCTTTACATAGTTCTATTTTTAAGTTTAATGCATACGTTTTGATAAATCAACACTACTGTGATTTTCTACTGCATTATTTTGGGCTGCTTCTTTGTATGTTTGGCTCCCACTGTCCAGTTTTGCTATTTTTCTGTGAAACCACAGTTACGGCCTGTGAAAAGACAACTATTTGCGTTTGCAAAGAGACCACAAATGGAAGGATTAAGCAGAGCTTGGAAACCGCAATTTAACAACCTCAACCACAGCTGACCCTCCCCTTCAAAGCTATCTCCTGAAACCCCATGGCCAGCTATGATCATCCACAGGAAGTTCCAGGGGTGTGAAGTGCTGCTACTCTTATCTTTGGTCTCACTCTGAGAGAGATTACAAAGCACTAGGCTTTCCAGTAGCTGGATTAAGTAATAAACCAAAGTAACGTTTTTTGAGTGCTTTGGGTGAGGATCTTCTTTGTGATGATTTGCAACGGAAACTGTGTCTTAACAGTACACACTCAAAGATTCCAGTTGATTATACAGATTGATGTACTTTGAGGCCAGAATCTCTATGACATGTGACAGTATTCAAATGACTGGCACAGTAAATAATTATAAATTGACTGAGTTATGGTTAGTCAGATGGTATGCTAGTAATTCACAAAACAGTGATCTTCTTTATTGTGTGAGAAACACTTCTAATTCACACTAAAGACAATTCTTGGGAAGATTTTGACCTTTAAAAACAGACTGTACCTCTCTGTATTAAGAGGCATACACACTGATTCACTCTGAGGCTCATTTGTGGTTTGAGGCCCTTCGAGAGATCAAACCATTTTCAACTGAAATGTCTCCAAACATGTTAAACACCTAGTTTTATCTAACCGACTCCATAATATATGTCATTGGCAGTCTCTACAGTCATCACAAGCCCCACCACCCTCCCCAGCCACCCCCACACTACCCTCACCCCAAAGCTCCGCCTCTGCCCTTCACCTCACACCTGCTCTTACCACGAACAGGACGTTAACCACCAGCACTGCTGATACTAATCAAGCCAAAGTTAAAGCTGAAAACAACAGACAGAACAAAGAAAGTATTACATAAAAGGTCATAAGCTTGAAGAATGGAGAACAATCCGTTGGCCAAATGAGCCTAGCAAGGAAACACTCAGCATTTAAATAATTCACTTTTACAGGGCCCTTCCTCTTCTACTTAGAGAAAAAAGAAGATTGTGTGCAAGCTCTAGTTTCCTATTCTCACCCATGTCTGAAATTAATTTATAAATTGCACAATGCCATTTTATAATTTAAAAATAAATTAGATTTTCCATTTATTATTATTATTATTATTATTATTATTATTATTATTATTATTATTATTATAACTTTGCTATAAAAAGATTGAAATTCACTTTTATATGTAGCATAGCTTAAAACTTTTATAGAAAGGAGAGAATATGTCACATGAATTTGAATGACAAAAGAACAAAAGCTTAATGGAAGAAAGAGATTCTGAATTGCAGGAACCTTAAATATGCATAGTTTGTGAGATATTTGCGAGACACTCTGTGTCATGACAATATGATCAAGCTGTCTGGGTATTTTAAATGGCGATTTGAAAGCTACAGACGCTAATCAATAAGTGCCCTCGGGGTTGAAAAGACATCCTGAGGACAGCTTACAGGGACATTAAAGATCAACACTTTCTCTGCAATTCATATGCTTCATCTTCCACTTTCTGCAGGGACACATTGTTCTTGCTAATATATTTTCATTCATTTTAAACTGTTTGCCTTACACATTAAAAGAATAATCTAATTTTATCTAGACTGATATCCTGTGCCACTGTCCACACATTATTCAAGAGCGGCAGCAAAATGCTTTGTGCTATTAACACTTCCACATCTCACATTTAAATGTGTATAACTGCTCACTTAAACCAGTTTTCTGTGCAAATTGTCAATGTTTGAAAGCAAACAAACGTGCTTGTCGATTGCACACATTATTTCCGAATGTCTCTCAGTTTTGTAAATGTATTAACACCCTGAAGGTTAATGAGGGGGGTTAGTTTAAATAATTGAACTCCCTAAACTGTGCCATGATAGGCTGTGACAGTCCTTAAGTCTACAAAGCCGAGAGATGATTGGGTGAAATGGTTAAAGTATACAATGTATGATGTTGATTTAAATATGTATGGGGCGGTCAACTTATGCTCTAATTGGCACCATGTGCTTAACTGTAATCGCATTGTGGTTTCATTATGGCAATGTCTTGAGAATCCTTTCTGCTGAATATTTAATAAATTTATATTTATAAAAGAAAAAGGGTTTTATTAAGATCGGGGCCCATGGCTGAAGAGAAGAAGGAGGTAGGACTCAATTTGCTAAATCTGGACCATTTATGGATCCCAGTGCCCCAGTGACAGGTTCTGTTGCTTGTACTGTCTTGGGTATCTTGGATTTCTCTCAGATCCAGACAGCCTCAGATGATGCCATCTTGCGTGAAAAAGGCAAGCTGCTTTCGGGGGCTAAATCGTGTGAGAATGCAATAGTTCTTCAGGGTTGGATGGAGAAGTTTGGGCACTCAATAATGCCAACTGAATCCCCCCCCCCACCCCCCCCCCCCCCCCACCCAAAAGAAAAAAAGAAAAAAAGCAGTCTGTAAGATGGACACAGTTGAAAAGGAGATTGTGCTTTCTTTCAGGAGGAACCGGAATACTTGGGCAGGCTTGATGTGCGAAATCACGTAAGCCCATCTGATGTAGTGAGCGGCTTCCTGCCGACACATTGCACCTACCTGCTTGTACAATCTCAGAGATGGTGCCGTGCAAAATTAAAGACTACTCCGTCGCGCAAGAGAGGAGGGGGCCTGGATTGCAGGGAGCCTTGAATTCCTATTAAAGGTGTATGACCGCAAGGATTTTGTCTGAGTTTTTTTTTTTAATTCCCTTTGGAAGGAAAATAATTTTACATTTAACAAATTTGGTAGCATGTTATCAGATGCTTACATCACATATCAATCATTATTATTATGCAAAGGCAAAAAAAAGGCAGACCAGGCAGTGTCATGTTAAAATTGTCCTTTAAAAAAAAAACCGTGTGACCTTTCAGGCAATGCAAATGGCCAGCCGTCCTTCAGGCAGGTCGTATCTGATGCTGTTCGATTCAGGTCACCTCACACACAGGTACTTGTCCCGGGCTCCTTGTCGCGGGGCCCACTTGTGATGTCAGAGCCACACAAACAGGCCGCCGCGCAGCAGCCGGAGCAGCCAGCCCCGCGCCGCACAGGAGAGGCTGCTCCGCGTACATTCAAAATAAATGCATGCACTCAGGAGGACTCAGCAGCAGAACCCCCACCCCCCCACCCCCCTGCCAGTTCTTTCTTTTGGGGACCAAACACCGGGGAGAGATATATAAAAAAACATGCAGAGGAGCCACTGAGGTGACAGAGGAGAGGGAAAAGTGAAAGGCGTTGGGAGCATAAAACAGGATTTTTTTCCCCCCATTCAGCACACGGCAAGAAAGTGATTGTCATCCAATTAGAGGCGCGAGAGCAGGTTTGATTAATCTGGTGAGAGCGAGGGGGCTCCGCCGGAGTGACCCAGTCGGGGGACGCGCAGGTATCGCCGCGGCCCCCCTGGGGGGTTCGGCTGCCCGCGCATTCGTCTCTGCCTGCACACCCGCATTTCCGCGCCGAAGCTCGCTGCTCTGAATTATTGCATCTAATTTTGAGAGCCGAGGCAGTGTGTGCGTGTGCGTTCCTCTGTGTGTGCGCGCGCCGGCTGTGTGTGAGATCGACCCCGGAAAATACGACGAAGGGGAAACAAATATTGCACAAGTGTTCCGCGGGCTGCAATTTTGCCCTGGCTGGGAGGGGAAGCAAACGTGCACAACTACACGGTGTGTATTTGAAAGAGAAATTCTGTATTTTGTGTATTTGCAAAGTTTCATATATATATCAGGGACTACAGACAACACAATATCTGGATGATGTTATATCATAGCATATCCAGCAAACGTCCAATGATCACTAACACAAATAACACAGCAATACAAAAGAAACAAAAAAGAAACATGTTTATCGAAATAAATTTGATCTCTGTAGTGCATTATTGAACAAAGGATATGCAAGATATGAAAGGCCACTGTCATTACATTTGTCATAACACAAATAACCACATGTCAGTAGTTATAAGCTGGTAATAATGTTACATATTAATACAATACATAGGCTTATGAAAATGGTTATGGCCATTATTTTGAATTGGTAAAGGAGCTTCTCCTCCAGATAACTTGTCACTGTTGCCACCACAGATGAATGAACATATACAGTATATATATTTTTTAACCTATGATATTTCTGGACACTCTGTACAGACATGATAGTTGTATGCTATGCATACATTCAGCATCCTATTCAAAGGGCAGTGTCATACCACAAGCATACTGCATTCTTCGAACTGGAAAAAAAGGACCCAACAGCCTCCTTATCAGCTGTGTCTGACTTGCCAGTAAAGTGATCGAAACCTGTTTGAATAGGAAACGATGATCAGTAAAATCACCCACGAAAATATTTATTTTCTTATTCATTCTTCCCGGAGAATATCCATATGGCTATTCTTCTTTCGGGTTCTCTCATCACCTAATAACCGAGCAGAGGTGTCTGCATGCGCGACAAGAGGTCCCAAACAGAACGCGCTGGCTAGGCATCGTGTAGAGAGCCCAGTAAGTGCCTGATAAGTTGTTGGTCTCTTCTCAAATTGTTTCCCCTTAGTTCTCCATATGTAGCGACCGTTCCTGATGAATCTAAGCAGAAAATCAGAGGTTGGAAAAAAGACAGGGCTGACATTGATTGATGTCTGAGCGCTCTCCCTGATTCGCTGATTAAACCCATCAATCTATATGCAGAAGAGGTGTCTGATGCAAATAGAACCAATCAGCCCGAACAAAATGGTTTTGTCAGGATGTTATGGAAATAAGAGGAGTGCAAAAGGTAGTAGTGGAGGAGCCGCGGGTCTGATATTGGGAAGCTACAGAGGTGTGATGTTCCAAATTATCGTGATTACATGCTTGTGTTCCCTCTTTGGTCCTCCTAAGACAACCATATTATTCTGCTATTCTTTGAGGTCATATTGCCAAGTCTCAATTGGTGGCCAATTATATTTTATAGTATAGAATATTTTATGTTCTGTTCTATTAACACTAAAGCATTACACACATAAACCTTTACTCTGGAAATAATTTGGTACATTATGATTGAATAGTAAATAAGGGATAGTCTACTGTATACATACATACAAACAGCAAAAAACAAAAACACACACACACAAAGAGAGAGAAAGCATAAAAATATTAGAAGACTTTTATTGAATGAAACTGCATGAGGGGTCCACTTGAACATCCTTGTGTCATTTCCCAATGTACATAGAATTGTCAGTACAGGAGGTGTGCTTCTTCACGGAACTGATTGCTTACATCATAGCCTCCCTAAGGGGAAGAAACAATAGCCAGAGCTCACAGGTCCAGTTAATGGCACTTAAATAAGAATCCTCCAAGGCCTGGGTCAAACACAACCACAAACATAGAGCATAACCATTATTAAAAATACATAATATTCCTTTATTTTAATTTAGTCAATGGTATTAAAGCAATAACTCCACTGGTGTACAATAGAATAGATCTGGTTTTCATATTTCCAAGCCCTCCCCTGCATCTAGAACATCAACCATTTCAATATCTCTATGCATCTTGCAGAAATAATTCCCCTGGAAAACCACACTTACCCGTTTTATTCTTCCTCCCTTCGCTGTGTCTGTCGGGGAACCTGGGCTCCCTCCACAAAGTGTGGCACACTCCTTCTCCCTTAAGCCAATTCTGATTTGAATCAGTTTAATTAAGTAACAAATTCTGTTGGCATAGTAACAGCCCAGCTAATTTATCATGGGAAATAGTCTGTGAGACTGACAGGTTGCTAAGCAACAGCCAATGGCGACGCAAAGGCAGCCAATGACAAATTGCACGGGATGCAGATGTTATGATGGGCTGTGCGTTTGACTGGCATCCACACGGGAGTGTGGCGGAGAGGGAGTGGGGTGGACAGGCACCTCAGGAAAGACCGTATCACTGGGACACTGCACAATTCAGACCCAAGGTTCCGAATCACACACTACAGGGTAATTGTTCATTCACTACCACAGACAACACAAATAAATCTGGTCCTTTTTTTCTGTAATGACCTATGGAGAGTTTTGTATCATTCTCCATTGTATTTATTCAAATCTCCTCAGAATAAGGTATTCCCGAATAGACACCAAACACAAAGGGTTTGCTGCCAGAAGGGGTTACCAAGGAGATGTAAATATTCCTGCTTGTTAATCAATGTCCATGTTTGACGTAAGATCTTGGACAGTTTGGCTGCTCTGCTATTTGACATTCTACAGCTTGAAATAGCCATTACTAGGCCTTTCACGACTAATGCCACATACGTACAATTTGTGCTCCTTTGTTGATATTGTACAAAGAAGCTGTCGATGTACATGAGGTTTTGGCACTGATAATACACATGAAATTCACTCTCTGTTTTACAGCCCTTTCAGGACTTAGGCAGTATGAGAAAGGATATGGGCCATTGTTGCTAGCAGATAAATAAATAGTTAAACCATTTTAGTCAGTATTACATCTCAGACAGCATTTTGCTTGTTCCTTTTGTGGGTGTTTGTTTAGGAGCATATTGTATCATATTTGTAGTGGCTACGTGGTTTTCACTTCATATTTTAAGTTCTCGGCTGATAGTCTCTGACAGGAATTAGTACACTAAGTAGGGATAATTTAATAATGTCTGTGACTGAAGGTTCATGGCCCATTTTGCTTGCTAACCAGGCTCAACATTGAGAAATGGCATTGACACAGCTGTAACTACATATACACCCCGTCGTTACAAATAAAAGCTCTTCATAATTTTAATTTGAATGAATAAAAGGAGCAAGTGAAATTATTTGCCATCAATTGACTTTCCCTGTAAAATCTTGCAGATGTCCTTCTCAGCTTGTTTTCCAGCACTTTTGTACTAATTAAATATTGCAGTTAGATCACCTTTAGCATTAAAAAGCTATGAAGTGCACCAAACACATTTCCTTTTGTACACCTGAAGTATTCCCAAACATTTTCTAAAACCATGTCAGAGGCAAAGTCGTCTGGCAGTGCTTATTGATTATAAATTTGAACAATTCAGAATTTGTTGAAAAGACTCAAGGATGTTTGGAGAAGCCCTTTTCTCCTGCATTTATTTTTAATAGCAGTTAAATGACTGCCACATATAAGGAACACGCACACACACAAAAGGCAGAGTTGCCTGTCAGAATATAACATTTATTCATGTAGCATCGTCCTAAGCACTGCCTCGCATTTTAATTCACAATCATAATGTCTTGCACTGACACAGACCACTCCTGCTATCCAGCCATACATGTAACTCACAAACCATAGCGGGTTTAATATTAAAATGTAAATGTAACACAAAGGGCCATACTTTCACAAGCAATATTCCATATTATTATTCGCTTCCCTCTTCACAATGATCTGTATGCAGAATGTCCACCATTTAATCACACGGTATATTTAATATGAACATTTATTAATACATGTTCAGGACATGTGTGCCTTCAGTGGAGATGCCTCCATCTCCCTCCATCGCACACCATATTTGTAATGGACGCTTGAAAATGATGTGCAATTTCAGTCAAAAAATGCTCTTGCTGGACATGGAAGACATTAGATGAAACTTATTCATCATATTTAAATTATAATAATCAATTTTCTGTCCCGCTAACTGCTGTGTTCCTTAAAATGATGTCAGTGATGGGGAACATTTGTTTCTGCACTATAATGTCTATGAAATTTATATTTTCCATAAGTACCCATAAAACCTTCAAGGCATGACTGAAGGGAACTTTGAAACTCAGCCTTGCGCCTGAAGGAAGAGAGACATGCACAGATATATAAATATATAGATAGGCAAAGTTTCAACTAAATTGTTATGAGCAGAATATTTCAGCAATCAAAACACCTCAGATGTGCTCCAGAGAATGGTGCTGAATTCTTCACAGAGAGCAGTAAGACAAGAAATGATCACAGTTTTATCCAATAGTACGGAAACCACAAGCTCTTTTTGGTGCCACTGAATAGACAATGGTGCCATTTCAATATGGAGGGGGGAGGGGGCGGAGGGGGGGGGGGGGGGTGGTACAGGGGTGGGGGCTGCATTTTAAAGTAAGGCGGCAAGAACACACAATTCTGTGGAAAGTTATAATTAACAAATAAATAAAATGAGCGCAGGGGCGACGGGAGGCAGCAGCCATGTCTCTCATCCGCAGAGCGAGATGCAAATTCCCAGATGCTGCCCCACCATAGGTGAAATAAGATTGTCACTCTAATGCCTCCGCGAGATCCTGATGAGCTCTGAAATAAATATGCAAAAAACCCGACCAAGGAAAAAAGAGGCAATCAAGGGGAGCCGTGGCTCCGGCTGGACTATAAATCTTTGTCTGTTTCAATCGCAGCTCTGGCCGAAACAGTGTAAAATTCGAGCAGGGATGTCATCAATTTCTGTTAGCTCCTCTGTCCCTCTTTGTGTCGGCGGCCGCCGTGATGGATTGATTTTGTCACTTGTGCTCAGTTCACAGTATGTTAACACGGAAGGGCAGAGTTGGGTTATGGAGAAAGGGTTATTAGAGTCCTAGATGTGACCGGACTCTCTCTTTCTCTCTCTCTCTCTCTCTCTCTCCGTCACTGGGATGGGAATGGTTGGCTCTGATGGAAAATGAAACAGAAAAAAAGCACAAATGTAAAAAAAAAAAAAAGGAAAAAAAATCCAGTTCCTGGGGAGTTTAAGGAAAAATTACTCCAATATAAATACTGCAAAGGAGCCCCTGTGCTTTAAGCAACCAACCCAAAGGGGGGGAAAAAACAGCTGCAGAAGTTTAAAGGAGAAATGAGAACACGAAAGTCACGAGTCACGAAACACTAACATTTTTTTTATATTTGTATCTTTGTACTTTACAGATGATACTAGTGACTGTGACTGCAACATATTTTTGTTACAGTATTATCTAAGCAGATAACCATCAAGAGTACCTAACAGTATTTTATAGAGCTCATCTTTATTAATTGCATGATGTGGATACATAGCTACTGTCATCCTATCTAGATGTGATAAACGTGGAAGGCAGTATACAGATAAATCCCTTTGGGACACCAAAAGAGGACACTGAATTAATCCCATGAACATCCAATTATCTAAGAGGGTGACTAGGCCCATGTTGGCCATGGCCTTCTTTGTAAACCTTACCAAGAAGAGAGGTATGTGGTAGGTATGTGTTTCAGGACTCATGCACTGCACATAGTTTGTGGAAATCTACAACATCTTCTAAAGCAGTATACTTAGCGTCTTTTATTTAGCATAATTCATGAGACCACAATGAAGACGTAAATGATGTGACTTAGTAGCAAGTGATGTTAGCCATCAGGATTCTGTGATGATACAGCTCTTGATAAGACCAATATTACTTTTGCCCTGTTTAACTAGTATAAAAGGGTCAGCCACTTAGCATTCCCCACATTCGTGACATACTATAAATACATTTTCCAGCATGTAGGTAGTGACATGACAATGTAAAGATACTAGTATTTGTTATAGACTATAGAGAAAAATGCTATTTAATCCAAGTTCAGAGTGAGAAGAAACATCATGGATAAGGTAATTATGCCATTACTGGAACATACACACATATCCACTAACCACTTGGTTTTACAGTACCTCCTGTGTTATGTACATTCTGTGTATATACATAAACAGTACATAGTTCATAGTTGCATATGAATGTAATCAAAGCCATCAAAGTGAAAAAAGAACAGCCTGATTAATACAGTGCAAATGGTTTGCCAAATATATAGCTGTATGTGTGAAGGCATTCCATAAACAGTGTCTGTAATTCCGATGTTCAAAAATCCAAATGCAATCGATGCAGCATATGTTCATCACCTTTTGTGAAACGAGTAATCCTATTACACTGTCTCATTCACTGATTCAGCTACCAGAAGAAATCTTCTCCCTCTCTCTCTCTCTCTCTCTCTCTCTCTCTCTCTCTCTCTCTCTCTCTCTCTCTCTCTCTCTCTCTCTCTCTCTCTCTCTCTCTCTCTCTCTCTCTCTCTCTCTCTCTCTCTCTCTCTCTCTCTCTCTCTCTCTCTCTCTCACTCCCTCCCTCCCTCCCTCCCATGCAGAGCATCACTTACTTCAGCCGGATTGCTAGGGTTTGGACGCCCGCACTGCGGCCTCTTGGAGATGCCTTGGCTGCACTTTTGTTTTTAATAAATGTCTGGCCCAGGAGCAGGGCCCGTACACACATTTTTCAGAGACTGCAGCAATGTAGCTCCCTGACTGAACCTTTCCACAGCTGAAAAATTGAGCTGGGCTGGTGAGGACAGGAGGAGTCCACCGTAGTAATAGAAAAAAAGAGAAGAAAAGTTAAAAGTGGAGTTGATGTATTTTTTTCACTTGTGCTCCCAAAACGGTATCCCTGCTCGTAATTCAAAGGCAGGGTTTTGCAAGGCTTTTCTGTGACTGTGTCATATAGCATGAGGAACCACCCTGAATAAGCCAACATTTTTGTGTTTTTAGTTTTAAGGGCATTTATGTGATAGCCAGGTTAATTGCTTAAAATACATTTTTATTTTTCTGGGTGAATTTGGGCTTTATGTTCAACAATGTGCATGTATTATTTAACATAAAGTAGAACATTACATAGACAACATAGAGCACAAGGTGACATTGCCCTCTGAAGGTTATTTCAAGCTAGGTGCAGAACAAAAACAAATAATCCCACTACAGGACCAACTACTACCACCTCGCTGAGTATGTTAATACTACTACAACCACTATTATGGTGATTGCTACTAGTTATTCTACAAAGAGGAAATTACATCAACTACAATATATATTCAGAATTATTTTTCATAATTTACCACATTTGTAATTATTACAGTTCTGCAACAAGCATTGCTTTAGACACAGAGTGCTTCAGAGTGCATAGTTACCAGAGAGCACTGATTTAAGAACGCCCAGAGTGGATTCATTGGGACCCTTATCAGGTCAGGGTTTAACTACTCAGTGGGAAGAATGAGGAGGAGGAAGAGGAGGAGGAAGAGGAATAAATCCTGGGGATGAAGCTTTTTTCACCCGGTCTTCCTCCTCCCCATATACACTGGATCCTTGCCTGCACTCCATCCTCGATGCCCATTAGGTGAGAAAAATCCTGGCAGATAATTTGTTTAGTAAATGAAACAGATGTCTTTTCAGATTTTTTGGAGTGTGTTCCCGGGAGATTTTCCTCCCTCGGTCTGGGGGTCAGGCGGAATACACCCGAGGGGTAGTTGGAGGGAAGAGAAATAACAAGGCACAGTAAGTGCCTGGGGACCACAAACATCATTCACATCTACCATAATCATCAAGGCGATGCTCGGATGCCTCTGTAATTTACATAATACCATCCTGACACTTTTACTCCAGCTATCCATCACTGGCAGGATGAGGCCTTCTCGTTTCTGTCTCTTTTCTCCCCCTGATTGTGTCTTGTGTTTATCTGCCCAAGCACAAAAGATTGATTCCCCACTGTTTCTCTCCCTTATGTTCGGCAGATATGAATTTTCGCAAAATGATGAAGCACCAAGTCAGCTAATAATAAACAGAAAACACATATTCGAAAGGACTATCTTTTTTGTCTGTCTTAGTTTAGGTTATGTGAGGAAACAAATGTCAGGTTAAGGGACTGAAGATCCTCTGTGGAAAGCTAAATTAAAAATGCAATTCTTTTGCTGTCGGCTCTTTAAAATTTCATCATTTGCTGGTAAGAAAAGGAAAAAAGGGAAAAGGAAGGAAACAATAACATGCATTCAGTTCAGAGCTCTGGCCCTGGTTTACAGTGGGTACTTGTCATATTTTATCGTCAATATACGTATGTATGTGTGTGTGTATATATATATATATATATATATATATATATATATATATATATGTGTGTGTGTGTGTGTGCAGATATAGATATGTATATACACACACATACACAATTAAATGCAAACGTACTGGGACAGTGGCACCATTATGTTATTTTTCCCCAGAACTGCACCACATCGAATGAGAAATAAAATACTGAATATGAGTGCAAACTGTCAGCTTTAATCTGAGGGCATTTACATCCATATTGTGCGATCCGTATAGGAATTACAGACATTTTTTAATGCACATTCCCCCATTTAAAAGTAATAGGACAACAGGCTGCTCAGCTGTGTGTCTTTGCATAATTATGCCCAAGAAGCTAACAAGAGGTCTAGAGTTCATTCTAGATGTGGAATTTGCATTTGGAGTAAAGTAGGCCATCATGAAGCTGAAAAATCAGAATGAATCTAAAAAGCTCAAAAAAACCTAAAAAATACATTAAAAAAAGTGATGGAGAAACAAAGGAACTGATCATGATCCAAAGCACCCCCTCATCCGTGAAACATGGTGGAGGTTGTGTTATGGCTTGAGCATGTACCACTGCCACTAGAACAAGCTCACTTTTCTTCATTGATGACGTGACTGCTGATGACAGCAGCAGGATGAAATCTGAAGCATACTGAAAAATATTTTCTTCTCAGATCTAACTAAATTCCTCAAAACCCAACGCAGTGGGACAATGAGCCCAAACATATTACTAAAGCGACAAGGAGAACAAATTTTCTTGACTGGCCAAGTCAATCACCCATAAATAATCTCATTTAAAAGGATATAAAGTATATTCTGTAGTGAGCCACATTACACTACTTTTGTAAATTACTCATGCAATGTATCCTTAAATGTGTCACAGTTGTAGTCGTTGCAGATGCTAGACGAATGTTTCAAAACTAAAGGTATTTTGCACGTAGAAACTACACAGACCACGTTTCAAAATCATAAGGGTTTACCAGTGCACACAGACCAACTGTTGGTTTGGAATGGCTGCTGCTAATTAAATACTTTCAATGTTCAAATATTATAATGCAGTCAAGGAATTAACTATTTGAATGAGAAGTTTTCCAGGAACAGGATAATGACTTCCTAAATGTTGCTGCAAAATAACTTTATAGTATACTGGGGAAACAGCTGTTCCAGCTTTTTAAGAGCTTTGGCTATCAAGAAATTAGTTTTTTTATTGACTTTTTTTTCTTATATAATCCACCATGCCCATAATGGTGAAAAGTTTCATTTAAGTAGAATGTTTAAAAAAACTGCATTCATATACAAAAAGAAGTACACAATCATCCATCCATCCATCCATTATCTATACCAGCTTATCCTGAGCAGGGTCGCGGGGGCTGCTGGAGCCTATCCCAGCATGCATTGGGCGAGAGGCAGGAACACACCCTGGACAGGCCGCCAATCTTTCGTATACTGCTGTAGCCGTGTTGTTTTATTTATGCACATAACCAATGTGCATTAATAGTTCAAACTCCAAGTTTCCAATGTAACTGCCCACAGTAAAACAGGGAAATATACTATCTAAACATAATCACATAGAGATTTTTAAATGAAACAATATTTCTTATAACATAACTTCACAACTATTCCTAATGTGGGAAAAGTTTTAAGCAAAGTTGGTTGGTTTGGTTATTTTACATTTGGTATGTAGTATTTTCTGAGAGAATAAAGGGAAACCCAGGCTCTACACAAGAGGCTGAAAAGATGTAGCATGAGGATCTCTGTAAACTATTACACACATGGAATGAATATGGAGTTTTAGTGTTACTTGTTAATTTATGCATCCTAACCCATGTTTAAATTTAACATCCTTCCAAGAATTCCCTTGATGTCACTTCACTTGAGACTACGGTTGCCAGACATCCGGTGTTCGGCCAGAATGTCCGGTTTTCAAATAATGTCTGGTTTGTGGTGCCGATCAGGGAATGTAATGTCTGGTGCGAATAACTTACGGTGGAAATACTGATAGGTTTTAATGAATATGCGTGTGTGACTCTGATTTGACATTGCTTCTGCGGGAGTTTACCACTGGTTTCACATCTGTTCCAAGGGGTTCCCACCTGGTCTTATATCGGTTCCCCCCTCCAATCTTATGTCGGTTCCGAGGGGGGAAACCCTCCCCTAGTCTGGCAGCTCCCGGCTTTGCTCACTATCACGCTTTCAGCTGGGCGTGTCTGGTTTTGACAAATTCTAAATCTGCCAACCCTATCTGAGACTGATCTAAACCAGCACATTCTTCACTTCCAACATTTCACCAGGTGCTCTTCAACCCCCTAGTCTTCCAGCCCTCTATTTTCTTCATCTCTGTAAATCCTCTCATCACCTCCGTAGCTCCCATTACTACCAACTACTGCTAAAACATTTAAACTGCAGCACCCTCCAGTGTTAAAACTTACTGAATATCCAAAGGTCAAATCAAATGGCCCACGTGACACTGCTTTATACATCTCATACGCAACTGCAACACAATGACTCTTTTATATGCTACATAGAATTAATTGGTTAAGACATTCAGCATAGTGCAGTGATTAGCAGTACAAACCATACTGAACCTGGACCAACTCTGCACTGACTGTAGAGTCAGGCAGGACCATCCATAACTGACCACAGCACAGCCCAGAGAGGGAGGATTTCAATAGCAACCCTTACCCTAATGTTGGAGGCTGAGGCCACCCTTCCCAAACTGATGGAGAATGCTGCAGCAATGAAGGAAAACAAAATGTTTACCACGTTGCTAGACCAAGGAAGTTTTCAAATCAGTTACATCATAGCTTTCATATCTACAGTAGCTAGCGTGCAAGCTAACAAGTGAATGCCTCTCTTCTTGTTCACGTTAGCCTAGAAGTACATCAAGCTGACTACTGACTCAGCCTACTGCCTGTAAGTATAAATGAGAATTTTAGCTTAATTTGGAATTGACAACAGACAGTCCTCTTGCTGAGTCTGCACGAGACGAATCAAATGTTGCTTTGGGGCTGCTGCATTGCATTTCATGAAATACTGTCATTAAAAAAAAAAATAGTAATAATAGTAATTTAGCATTGAAAACATTGGACTTTGTGACTATTCTGTTGGGATGGTAGGTATGCCATCACACCAAGTTACATCATGGCGAGTAGCATGCCCCATACCTATACAGCACCAAGAGTATGGCACTTTTCAGTGTTTCTGATGTGACACATAAAGTTTACCATATTCTCTTCAGGTGGTAAGATGAAAAATCACAGGCCCAAGTTACTTTGAATAATTTAGGAAACAATGGGTAGCCTTGCTTTGGAATACTGCTTAATTTGTGTGAGCTAAGATAGCCAGTATTGTTTCTTGTAACTTGGCCTAATTTTGATATCAGTATTTGTAATGGCAGGCCTAGTAGTTTGAATTAATGACTTTTAAACAGTGCTTTGCATGAGTGAGTAACTTGCCAGTTTTGTAGGTTGATGTTGTTCTTCAGATATTATATTGTTGGCCAATGACACAAAGGTTCCAATGAAGCCAAGCTCCTGTTTCTATTACTCAAAACAATACTTTGATGATGGGAATGCACTGTGTTATGCTTCCCTGTTTCTGATTGACTCCTGACAAGTTTCCGGGATTTTACATATAGAATCCTGACAGATGGGTCCCATAATCTCCTGTTTGTCTCCAAATATCCTATTACATTTACCAATTGGGTTTTGACAGCTAATACCATGGAATACTAATAAGAATCTGGAGCCTTGCATAGTGCGCATTGCCAACTTTATGTTATAAATTTAAATTTGCCAGATTTAGTCTGGGTTTAAGGCCTAAATCCCAGCATGTTGCTGTTTTTATCTGGTCTCTTATGTAATCAGCACACCAGGAGTATGTGGTCCATTTGTATCTGTTGAATACCATTACCTACTGTATAACTTACTTGCCCTAGCAGTTAGCTGCACCAGATGTGCATGTTTCCTTACTAGGAACCTACATGTAAGTTTCTTATGACAGTAATAAATATAAAAACAAATATAGCACATCACGACAAGAAAAAGGAAACAAATGATTTGCATTCCAATTAAAAAAGCTACAAAGAACACAAAAGTACATCAAAATAAATTCTGCAAACTCCATGTTAAACCTCATCCTCAGCCACTTTCCACAGCAGATGATGGATGTTGAGAACACCCAAGAGAAAAATACACACACACTCACATTGTTGCATTTTACACCTCATATTTTACCTGTTCCTTCGTATCTTATGTATTATGAATAAGCTGGGGAAAAATATACAGCTTGCTTTGCATTTTTTTGGCAGTCTCAGTCCTCAAAGTTTCCTTTACGATAACGAAAAACCATTAGCTGCTGTCAAACCCAGAAGAAGAGAGATTATTTTTTTTATTGAAATAAGATTAAAATGATAACTTTGACTGCGGCTTCCACCTGATAAAATATTTCAGCTCATAAGCGAGGTGTGGGCATAGGGATTAAAGGCGGTGGAAGGGGGAGAGGGAGAGAGGAAGAAATTCATAATGTATAATAAAACAAAAGGTGTCATGGGAAATAACATTGATATTAAAATTAGAATAAGACGCGATCTATATGAAAAATGCAGATTTAAAAATGTAAATGCTGATGGGGAAAAGGCAGATTTAAAGATATGGTATCGGCTTATAGCGAGACTCTTTGTTATGTCAGTAAATGCTATGATAGTGGGTGACCTTTATTTGGGCTTCTGTGTTGATAAGTGGTTGCCTATGGGTAATTTGTCTGAAAACATCTTTTAATCCGAATGCACAGAAAGAAAATGTGTGCATTGCATTGTGCTCTGTCACTGAGAGGAGGCAGAGTACTAACATGTTTCCTGATGTGAACGACTTTCTTTAGTAATCATTTAGCATCCCCTCCCCCAAAACATGTGTGACCAAAGTCCAAGTCATTATGCTTGAATTAATAACTATCTTGACATGCTGATTTGAAGTGTTATATTTTACATTTTTTAAAATATGATACAACATGCTTGTTTTGCTGTAGTTGCAGTCTCTTTCTGGGTTGTCATGAAATATAATATGCATTAAGTATGCATTTTAAGTATGTTTCCACCAGTTAATCAAAATGGACATAATTAGTCTGAGAAAACAGTAACTGCATACAATTTTGTTCTTACTTTCTTTAATGGATACATGAATTAAAACTGTTAGGCAAAACATTTTTTTTTTCATTCAGATGCATTTCATGTCATATATGTCATCTTATACAAAGCCACACATGCTAAGATGTATAGGAAGGTGAGTCTCATTGCTAATATGAGGATGTAAGCAACTTTCACAGTTGACCAAATGTCTAGATTTATCATCATTAAATTCCAAATGTGACAAAGTAAATAAGATTGCAAAGCAAGGAGATTTTGCTAACATGATACTATGATTTCTGTTCTATTTCCTTTTTTAACCAAACTCAGTACACTTGCAATCTGACACAACCAGGAAGCAGCTTGGCAAGCAAGCCCCCAAATACTCTCAAAAAGACATCAAAATCAAAGTAAAAGGCAGAATGTATTCCCAGTTTCAGAGACAGGACATGAGCAGACATATCAGAAGGTTTTAGGCGGAGAGGACATTTAAAGCAACACGTCACCTGCTGTTCCAGAGGGGAGTGTAACCAATGTCATGTGTGGATGTGACCAAGCCCCTTTTTTCACGCTTGTTATTTACACAACATCCACGGGAGAAAAGGGGGCTCACGCAGACTCCCTGGGGGAGAATGGCTGGATCAGTGACTGCTGAATATATCACCGGTGACTGCACCACACAAAATGCGTAAACCTGGCATTGTGTGCTCTGCCAGTCCGCTAACGTGCTAAACGAGAATTCCGAGGTCTTCGGTCATTCTCCTCCTTGTCACTACCAGCTTCAGATGCATCTCAATTTCGACTGAACGTCGTTAAGAATATTTAACTCACAAGGGCAACCACACAGTACATAAACCTGGCATTCTGTGTTCTGCCAGTCTGCTAACTTGTTAAAAGAGAGTTTTCAGGCATTTGGTCATTCTGATTTGTCACTTCTAGTGTCAGATGCATCTAAATTTTGATTGAAAATTGTTAAGCACTGCATTTGCCATATGTATCGGTATCACAGTTGAAACAGACAACATTGTGCTTAATAGCTATGGAACTTTTTCGTTTTATGTTTAACACACACACACACACACACACACACACGCTTGTATTGCTATACTTGTGAGGAGTTCCCATTGATTTACATTCATTCCGTAACCTCTAACCCTAACCCCAACCACTACATGTCTAACCTTAACCCTAACCTTAACCGAATTGTAACCCTAACCCTAAGTCCTAACCCTAAAACAGCCTCTTGAACTTGTGGGGACCAGCAAAAGGTTCCCACCTTGTGTAATTGTCCTCATCTTTCTATCCTTGTGGGGACATTTGGTTCTCACAAAGATAGTAATACATGCCCACACACGCACACACACACTCACACACTGTTTTAGGAAAATATTACATTAGGGTTGACACAGTATAGGTTCTAAAGCTGGCAACAGGCAAAGACTGTCTCTTGCCCTATGCACTTGGTCCTAGCTGGATTTTTAGTATTTGTCAGTATACACACAGCTGATTTAATAGCATTTTCCTTAAAGATGACTTGGGCATTTAGTATATTTGAGACAAATGCAGTTTATTATAGCAAATTTGTGTTTATAGTAACCCAAGTATTATTTCACCCAAACTCATTTGCCCAAACTGATTTAGCTTATGTCTGCGTAAATACATTGCTTCCTATCTTCACCTATTTTAAAATACTTTTGTACTGAGGGGTATTGATTGTAAATTAAGTTAAATCCCATTTCTACCAAAAATGCATTCTCTTTCATATCTGATTTTGAGATTATTTACCGAATTTGACTATTTTGAATATTTGTCTCTTCACCAGAATTTTCTATATATGCGAGCACTTAGCAGAAACTGTAAGAACATGGAGCTGCACATATATTTTTGAACAGATCATTCAACATTTGTGTGTTCTTTTTCCCCCGATAAGCTGGCTGCTTTTCATAGCACAGGCAGAGGGGGCCTTACGCGTGGCCTTCAGGACTACAAAAACAACACAACAGTACACACGAACAGTTAGTGTTTGCCTGAACACCTTTTTTTTACATCGACACCTTGGGTATTTCTTTGGTTTTTCAAGTCCGCCATTTTCTGAAAAATGGGAAAGAATTAAAAACAAGGCAGGCTGTTCATAGGCTTGTAAGCCAGCAAGTTTGTGAAGCATTTCCGTGCTCCCACTCATGTTGTTCTTGACCTTTACCGCTTTCATTCTTCCCCGGATATGTAACTGTCCCTCACCATGAGCCACGGCACTTAAGAAACAGTAAATGAGGAGAAATTCAGCGCAGTTAGTACCTGCAAGCGCAGATCAGTGCTCAATAGTACATACATTTTTTTTTTTGGATCACAGCAAGCCTTGGCATAGAAATGGGCAGTATTACATTCAGTCTCTTGTAAGGTTACATATTTTCTCATAAAAAGACAGTAGTACAGTCACATGTTTTTAAAGTTATTGTTCTCCCCAGTACGAAAATCAAATTTCCCTTCTCAACATAGCTAATTGGAGTCATTGTCAGCCTTTCATTGCACCTGGTTTTTGCTTCCAGGTATCATCTATAGGCTGCAATCTGAAAAATGATTAAAACCAGTGCAGGGTGTGCAACCAACCAAAATGACGAAAACCTGCCTTTTAAACCATTTTTGTCCCACACCACCATATCCCACTGTTCCGATTGACGTACAGCATTTGTTTAACATTCCTTGTGAAAGGAGGGTGCAGAAAACGTCTGAAACAGGGGCTACTGTACATGCAAACACAGACAGACAAACAGACAAACACTACTTAAATGAATCAGATTAAGGGTATTATTCCTACAATACATCAACGATGTATAACGACATTACACAGACACGTGTGTGTGTGTGTATATGTGTCTGTGTGTACAACTGATAAAACTAATGAATATAATTATTACATATTATATTAGTCAAAAGAAAATAACTGTTTTCTTAAAATGTGAATTAAATGAGTATTTTTTTCATGAAATAGCCAATGAGATATTCATGACATTAAACTCCATAAGCGGAAACGGAAAAACCCCTACTGTGGGGAAGATTGGGAAACCTTTGGGGGGATATAGCAAAGGCAAGTTTAACTTAATTATATTGGCATGAAACAGTATTATCTTCACCCAATTTAAAAAATATATATATTTTAATAATGTTGTTAATGCATTTTTACATTCCCCTGGAAGTAAAAGCAAATGTTCTGCTTTCCTACTGAACACAGGCATAATAGGGATCACATTCATTGTACATTGCCGTTCTTTTTGGGGAGGGGGATGGGGGTGGAATATCGCTCCTTCCAGTAAACAGTTTTGAGTGATAAAGTTGTCACATAATTAGTCTAATCTGACCACACTATAAAGTCATAAATTAATTAATTTCATTTATAAAAATAGTGTCATTTCCATGCCAAGACAATTTTTGTGATGACCTTGTGTGCAAAAGAGGCTGGGAAATTTACTCAAAGCAATTAAAGTGCACACTTATCAATTATATCTAATATTAACAAGCAATAATTACAGTATTAATAAATTCTTTAGTCTCAAATGGTTTCTGAGCACTGGCAAGTGATCTTAGGAGAGTTATTCTGCAATACTGGCAGGTTGAAAATAATGACTCAATAACTGCTGAATGGTGATGCCAAAGCTCCTATAAATGTCTATAATTTACTGCTAATGCACTGAACAACAGACCCAGAGCAACACACACTCTATGGAATGTCTTTCTTTTCATTTATGTTATAATTTGCCTCAATTGCAACATCAATGGGTGCTAAAAGTCATTGTCTACTGTGATAATGCTAAAGCAGTATGAAAAGCAGCAAACCATTTTTTTATTTATTAATTTTTTTGTTGAAGGCGTACATCTAGGCCTTGGATTTCATGCTGTTTGGATAAGTCCATCACTGCCTGCATCTCTTTTCATTAAATATAAACCTTATTGAGATTACATACTTATCCCACTGCTCCAATCCCAGTAACTATTTGGCACTCTTTGCTCATAATGATAAATTATAACTCAGAGAGCAGGCATCACCTTAAGAAAAAAATTTGAACTTGGACAAAAAGGAAATGGTTTGTAAGCTGCAGTCAGGTAGAGAGTGGCCTCGCACTTCTCTACTAAAACCTAATTGTTAATTCATGCTTTATTTACTAGCACAATGCACCAAGAATTCACTAAAAATGCTTTGTATGCAAAGGTGTATGGTTAGACCATGGTGATTTCCAGTTTTTTGAGTCAGTTACATTTTGTTAGTTGACATTTCACTAAAAATAGATAATAGCTCTGTGCATTTATTCAAAAGCTGGAGATATGTTTGAAATGTATTATGTAGATTTATTCATTCAGTTTTTCTACAGAAGCTAAATAGTAACATGGTAACTGTGTAGAGTAGTTTTTTTTTAATTCGTTGAAAAGTCATTTGGGTTCTGAGGGTACGACTTTACTGTTTGATTTTAAGCTGTTTCTTCATTTCAAATTGACTTATGGAATTGATCAACATTTTCTTATTTTTGGAAACAGAATTAATTAAGCCAGGGGACCATGTTATTTTCTACTTTGAATTCCGCCAGTTGAGCTGTTGTTGCAGCTACTCTGTCAGAGGACTGTGCAGCTGACATGGATAACTCAGGCAGATTACAACCAGTTGAGCATCATCCCGAGGATCTCCTGGCCACAGCTGGACCCCCAACAGCCGTGCTCTGCACAAATGCTTCAGCCAGATGTCTCACAAGGGAACTCATTTTTGATGTGGTTGGAAGAACTACTGTAGAATAAAAAAGCACATTTAATGACAATATTGTTATTGATCATAGACCTATAGCCAATACACTTACTGTGTACAAATATGTGCAAAAATTAGTGCTGTAAAATATGAGATACTTTAAGTATTTTGTGCTTTGATTTACACGCCCTGCTCCTCACACAAATATTTCTAAACATATTTTTTTATGTCATTTTTAAATTGATTTTTAAAAAATGAAAATACTTTTGTGAAACAATTTGCGATGAAACACTGATGATTCCAACACAACACTGAAGTGTCTACTTTTTGAGTGTCCTTTTAAGTTACATATGTTTTATTCTACAATACATTACCATTTTAAAACATTCCCTTTGGTTCAATTTCCATAGTAGTTGTAACAGATGTACTAACAGTGGTAGTTTGCACAGCATGTGTTGGATCACATTCTGTATTTAGCAGCTTTTGAAATTAATTGATACTTGTTTTTACCATTGTACAAAATTGTGATGGATGCCATGTAGAAGTCTATCTTTGAGAGCACCACATAACATATGACACATCTTATTTCAGTTATAGCCTTTGGGTTCTACAGTCTCTTTTCATGTCATTTCAAACTGAAAAACTTTATTTTTTTCATTTACCATTATACATGGGACCTAACACTTTCACAGAGGAGTCCTTGAATTTATTTCAATCCTAAAATGTAATGAGTTCTGTAAGCACCCAGCATCCCGAAATAACAGATGCATCTTGTTGAAAGACTAGAACTGTTTCCAGGTGTTAGTAAGCAGGTACAGAAGGCATTATATTATTTATTAAGGATATACTGCAATTAAGTGGTATGTATGGCTTACGGTTAGGCCTGTAACCACTCATACAACTGAATATGCCCTATGTAGCAAAGCTGGTTACTTGCTCGGTTATAATAGTAGAACGGAATTTAAGCATGGTTAAAAGTGCAGTTGCCTAAGTGCCATACCACATACTGTTACACTGACACCCTTGTTAGGAATGGGTGGTGAGTCTGCTCACCCCTTTAATGACACAAGAGAGCGTGTCCTTTTTCTTGATCGAGTAAAGGAAATAGCATTGCCCACATGATGTAAGAATAAGATAAATAAAAATACAGAAAACGTTTCTGGTCAGCCGTTCCAGTTGTGCGGCTACAAAGCTCAGAGGAAGAAAAAGTACAAGAGTAGAGCAGAGCTTTTCAGAAAAAGAAAAAAAAAATCTTTGATATGAGACTCCCTGAGGGGGTTTCCTGCTACTAAAGAATGTTAGAAGTTCAAGTTCCAGCCACTAGCCTCTGAAAGCTGACCTCGCCTTGCAGATGTCCTCTGTGACCAGCAATTGAAGGGCAATCAGCAGTTCGACAGGCAGGCTTGCTTGTTTAGCTGGGAATCCTATCCAATGTGGAAGTGGAAGGAAGAGTACATTCATTTATATTCATTGTGATGTATGCAATTCAATTATCACTTTTTACACTATATATATTTTTTTCAAATGACTCACAAATTTGAAGAAAAAAAAAGCAAAAATGTAAGCAGTTGTTTTCAGCAAAATAGGAGTTTCACCTTTTTTATCCTTTGTACAGATTTGAATAGGCATGAACTGCTGTGCTTTTTGTTCGTTTGAAAGAATAAAGAGCATCAATTTTTGGCTGTCCAGGTGCTTAAATTGTAGGCATTTTTACTGTGAGGTTAGGGCTTAGCAATGGAACACAAGCAGTCCCAGAGAGCATTGGTTAAGGGAGCTGCACTTCACCAGTCTTCACAATGTTTGTGATGGGTAACGGGGCATTGTTCCCCAATACATTTCAGCCATTGAACCGAAGCCTGTGTTTTATGTACAACTGTACTCACACTACAGCCTTCTCACCAGGTAACTTTTTTTTGTGTCGGAGACAATGGCATCGAGGCTGTTATGGTCCCTTGGAGCTCGTTGGAGAAGTGCTCCTAAATGGCCCTTTCTTGTGAAAAAGGGAATCTATTTTTTCCCCATTAGCACTGGCATTAAAAGCCATTATTTTCCTTAACTGCACTCTCGACTCCGACGTCACTAGTCATTACTGTTATTTTTCACATTGTAACTTGAAAGGACACATGGATGTTTGAAAGTGTCTGCGCTTGTTTGCTTGCTCTGAAAAGGCTCCTGTTTTCCCCCAGATTTGGCACCATAATGAAAGCCATTGTGCTGGCAGATCGTCTGAGCGCAGAACAAGCGCCCCAATCTCGGCACACTTGACCCAAAATGCAGTGGATTATTATAATTTTGCTGAGACTTAATTGTATACCGCGAATATCGTATATGAATATTCATAAAAGCCGAACCACTGAGCATGTGCGAATCGCCAAGCGACGTGCCTTCTTGAGTCTGACTGCGGCAGCGTCCGGATGCGATCCTGCATCCCAATTACGGTTCGCCATTAACCTATTACAGTTTACGCAAATGGCAGGTGCGCAGAAAGATGTGTGCTCGGTGGAGAATGGTGAGCGATGTTTCCAGAAACTCGTGTGTGGCGGAACACCTGTGACAGCAGCTCGATCCATGTATTGACGCATCAATTGGAGCCCCCCCCCCCCTTCCCGAAGGCTTCTGCAGCCGGATTGCACAAAGAGATCAGTGAGCACCACGCCAGGGTGATGCCGTACCATAGGGGGTCCCCTGGGTGCTCGGCATCCGGTAAACAGGCCCGTGCCGCCCCGCCCACCGCCCCCCCCCCCCCCCACGCCGCCCCTCCCGCTCTCGCCCAGCGGAGGGAGTCTGCAGGTCTCTGCCGTCCCCGGACTGCCGAGACAGAACCGGGTGACATCTGTGAACCCTGGTGCCACCGCCAGACCAGTCTCAGCATTGACACATCAGATGAAGAGGTGAGGAGGACGAGGAGGAGGAGGAAGCTAGCCAGGCGTCCAACATGCCTTGGTGTTTCTCACTTGGTTATCACCTCGCGCTGAGCAGGGTTCCGGCAATGTGCAGAGACACTCGCGGAGCAAGGCTCTGTGCAGAGTTTTCAGACTTGTGACTAGCTTACACTGGGGGGAAAGCAAGCCTGTTTTTTTATGTTTTTTTTTTGTTTTTTTTTCTTGTTGAGGATATAACTGAATCATCAACAGCATTCACACAGTTATGTGACTGGGTGGCTTTTTCCCTAAGCCGTGAAAACACATTGATTAAGCGTGGGCACAGTAAAACGTTTAAACCATTGTCACAAGCAGTGGTCTTTTCATCAACTCAACACAAATCAACGTGACACGATAATGTTTTGATGCTGCACTAATCCTATAGTATTACCTTACGTCAAACAATTTTATTTTTCTTCTGCTACTGGAAAAGCAGAAGAAAAAAACACCTCAGCTTCACAAGCACCTACACCCCTAGACAGAGTTTGTTTAACACCCCTTGATCGTGGTGTTGCTGTTTTGTCATCCTGCTCATAATCCCTCAAATGTTGGTTTGTAGTTTTTGGTGAGTTACTCTTTTTTGATTCCATTTCCTCTGTTGTATGGCCTTGAGCCAGCCAAACAGGGTGTCCCATTGGCTCCTGTACAGAGGTGCTTAGACAAAACAACCAAACACATAGGAATTTAAACACACTCTCCTTTGGGAGGTCCCGACACGGATCAAGTGTACTTATTGTTAAAAGCCCAGGTCCGATTTCTTTGGGAGGCAGGAAAACTGTCTATCCGTAGTGTCCTTAACCCCTTGTGAACTAGCCCTGCATCCTGTAATTTAAGAAATAGGTAATCACTGTGTAATTTTGCTCTTTCTATCAAATGGTGAATTTTTACTTAGCGTTGGTATTCTGAGAAAACAACCATGCATCTTTGAAAAGGGAAGTACTCAAGGTTAAGTGCTCTGTATCACCATTGAATAATAATAATAACAACAACAATAATAATAATAATAATAATAATAATAATAATAATAATAATCTATTGTAACAGGCTCAGATGTGTCTGGTTTCAGATCCTCACGTCCCATGGGGCAGTGCTTCCATAGTGCGTCTCACAGGGCGGATAGAACATGATACAGTGCAGAGAAACAAAGTGTGAGTCAGAGCTCATTGTTTCACACTACACTGTGACTGGAAGTCATTTTCCAACAGCTCCGCAGACTCGGTGCATGCACCGAGGACTGCTTTCCCCTCTGCCAGCTAAAATAAAGCGTCCCATTGTTACCCATGCTGCACCACTCCAAATCCGAACACGAGAGGCGCGGTAGTGACATAACGCAAACTGCTCTTAGTACACAAGCGATTACTGTCTGTTCGGAGGAGATGCCGCTTCCTCCAACCAATGCAAGGGATTGCTGCCAGCACGGAGACACACATTTACATAGTGAGGCCTTGGAGAGCGCCCGTCGTCAGCACAATGCTTGGATGGGCATTCGGAGTCTAATGCAGCCCACTCTTTCCCTGCTCTCACCATCCAGGAAGAACATCCTGGATTATTATTTTTTTTCATAATGGAAAGAACAGCAAAGTTATTGCGCGATGCAATCAAAAAAATGAGGAGGGATTAACGGAGCTTGGCCCAGAATTTCACACTTTATGCCCATATATATACATATATATATATATATATATATATATATAGTATGTGTGTGTGTGTGTGTGTGTGTGTGTGTCCTCCCAATTTTTGTAGTTCTTGGTTGCATTTTCTCACGTTAAATTGGACTACTTAACGTGTACTGTAATTCTGGCCAGAGAAGTGATGGGCAGTATGCTTGAGGGAATATCACACTGTCTTAGTCATTTGGGACCCTGGCAAATCGTGTCTTTCATATATATGTATTATTATCATTTCACCAGAGTGGCACCATCTTGAGTGGGGATGTGCGAGCTAACCAGATGGGGTCTATTCACACCACTTTGAGACACCAAGAGTTTGGTGGCACCCTGCAGCCACTTCTTGTTATCTTTTGTCACCAATCAAGTGTGGCAAATTTTTCCTCCTATGAGTGAATTTTCATGTTTAGAGTCCATGTGTTTCCCAAGGTCCATCTGTAAAATCGGAACAATTTTGAATAACGACATATCACCTCTTATGATACTGATGGTGATGCAGATGGTAATTACTTTTTTTAATGTTCACAAACATACCAAATAATTAAATATCTTTATATCAGACTCTTTGTATTAATTTCTTTTACCAAATATTGTTGTGGAAAACAATACAATAAGCATTGAAATCGACTTGGAAGGAGGCCATGGTTACCTGCTAGGGAGTTAGCAGAAAGTACAATAATATACATTTCCCCTATCACAGACAGAAATAAGACGGTGAGTGCATTATGTGTATTTGGTCTGAGTGTAACAACTTTTTTGGGTTCACAATCAAATCAATATTAAGACTGCGTGAACAGATTTGGAAAGGTCAGTCACTGAAAAGGTCTAACATGGCTCAATATGGCTGTTACATTCTCCTGTCTTACATTGCGTTACCTCAGCCTATCACTTGCGAAAAGGGATTTTGGTTGGCTGGCAAACATTTTGTTCTCCATTGAGATTCTGTGGCGACATGCTCCACCATATTTCCTTTTTATATATGCATTTATTTTCATTATTTTTTTCCCATTACACTTGTAATGTCTCATTATCCACATGAGGCTGTTTCTGAGGGTGCCCCTGTATGGAATAGGGGCACATATCTAGGAATGGGTGTTTTTCACCTGTAGGTATGAGCAGGATTAACCTCATCCTATGATGGTAGCAGATGGATGAGACAAAAGCTGAGGGTGGAATGTACAGTACATGTATGGTATCTCCGTCATCAGGTTTTTTTCTGAACACTAAAATAACAGGAACATAATAACAAAAAATAAAATAAAATAAATGAATCACAGAATTATTAGATGTGTTTAAAATCAACGATAATGTGCGCTTGAGCTGGGTGCAGAGGACATGGCCTGGGCAGAATGGGATGGGGTGGGAGGGGAAACACTCCTGTGGAGATTATCTAATGCCATCTTGGCCTTGATATTCAATTATTCAAAGCCTGCCTCATCACTCTCATTATAAATATTTCATCCCTCGGCAACTGTGAAAGCTCTTGTCTTCCACTACAACTGGGAAACAAGTCATAAAGGAGAGAGATTGTTGGGGGGGGGGGGGGTGATGGGGGTGCAGAGGACGGCTAGCATGCCCGTGTTTTGCTTGTATGTGAAAGGTAGGAAGGCCACCTTGGCATTCTTCATCTCTAATCAGAACTGGGGTTTTAAAAAAAAATGCATCTGAGCACTAATTTATTTGTCCTATTCAGAAGGTTTCAAAGCCTGTTTTATCCTGGATGGTAGAACTAATAGCATGGTCTGAATATTTCAAATGCGAAAAGAAAAAGCCCTCCAAGACGTCAGAATTGCAACCCTGGGCCCTTCCTGCTTTTGACAAAAGATAGAAGAGCTGGCAGGCTCTTGGCCTATCAATAATGGATGAGTGTAGAATGGTGTCCACTTTTGCCAGGGGAAATGGGGCCAAGGGGGTAGGTGGGGGGTGGTACAGGGATTCTGTGTATGTGCCTGTATGTGTGCGTGTGTGCATGCATATGTGTGTGCATGCATGGGTGTGTACGTGTATGCACGTGTGTACACGTACACGTGCGTGCTTTGCCAGGCTTCCTCTGCGATTTTTTGCAATGGCGATAAAAGCAATCTGATCCGAATACTGCCATTTTTGTGCCTGACACTTCAACCTGGAAAAAAAAAGTCAGGAGAGGGCACCGCAAAAGTGCCGGCAATTGTTTTTCTTTTTCTCTCAGAAGCATTATTGTTTTGGCCTTGGTCGATGGCTGCGATTATCGGCAATAATGATACCCTGGGAGCGCAGATATTCAACTGGAAAAACATTTTCCTCTTTCAACTAAACAGGAAAAGTGAAGCATGTCAAATCCTTTCAAGTAATCTTTATTGAACTGGAGCTCTGCGGAGAGAGGAAGGCAGTAATTTAATCTGGTGTATTTGAACTGGCCTCTGTGGTCCACTCACGGCTCCTTTCATTCCTGTGTCTGCTTTTAGTAGCCAGCATTTGCATGTTTCTACCTGAAGAGTGGAATTGCTGAGATTAAGGGGGAGTGCAGATGGAGCAGAGCTGAGCCCCCTCTCCCCCCCCCCCCCCCCCCCCAGAAAAAAAAAAAAACAGCCCGGAGACACAAAGATGAGAAACGTCTTGGCTCAGTAGATGGAGATGAAGGAATTGTCGAAAAATGTATCCTCCCACTCTTTTGAATAGGTGTCAGTTCTAAGTACACTTGCGATTCAGTCATATCAGAATATTAGACAATGGCACAAACGCCGCGAGGATCTGAGAATCATTGAAGTTATTACCAAGGAACCCATGCATACAGCTTTAATGGCAGGAGAATGCTGTTTCAGAAACAACATTATAAACCCTTTTAAAAAGAATTATTACTACCCCTACGAGGTAATATTTTTAGTTGGTGCCTGCGATGGAAATTCTGGGATAAACAGCTCATCTCCGTCTTGCTGTGTTGTTACTGTTTGCGAATATTTCATGAATTTGTCCTTTGGGAAGAAATCTCCCCCCCTTCAGGAGACATGTGACCCTTTTGCACGAGCACTGGTTCGTAAATTCGTACTGACGACGTGTGCAAGTATTTATTTACTGTGTGTTTACAATCCATCTGCACCCTTCACACTGGCACTCTTAGACAGCGCTTGCATGCTTATGGACAATTTACATAAGTACAAACACACCTTTTTTTCCCACTGTCGCTAACTCAATCCCTCTTGCACACATCGGGATTAATTAAAGTGCACTAGAATGATGCTCTTTGGAAGATATGAGGAGAAATTGTATACCCTGTGTCCATAGCCCGTTAAATAAGACACATATGACAATGTGCGGTCTGGATGGGCTGTGGTATGGGGTGAGGGCTAACTCAATTAGGGGGCATGTCATGGGAGTGCCAATGGTGCTAAAGATGGTTATTATGTATTTTTGGGGGTACTGGAGAGTCCTTCTTTACCTGTTCCTCAGAAATTCTCACATGTTCCTGCACTGATACACTACCAATCCCTAGCTCCTCCCATTTCGCCAGGATGAACTTGTTTTCAGTCTTTTGATGTCCACTGAACTCCAATGGGTGTAAAATGTTCAGCCAACTCAAGCCACCATGGCCCTCAGTCTGCATTAACTCATAGTTCTTCTACTGCACATGCATGCAGTTCACTCTGCTGAATGGTACAATGTGAACCTGTCTTGTGTAATCTCATAATCAAAGGTCAAAAGCGTCATCCTTTGGTAGATGAACAACTTACCAGCTGTTTTGATGTACAGTACCTACTGACACTAATTTTGTTTTCCAAATGTGCTGTGGCATGTGCCAAGCGCCACAGTGCCAGAGATGGTAGCCTTGGCAGCAACTAGGAGATACCTGATGTGCAGTTGGGCCTTCTCCCAGTGGCTTGGGTCACTGCCACTGATGCTATACTTTGGGGATGTTGATAATTGTGTATACATCCATGCAGGCACATAAACACACAAAATATGACTTTCAATGTCACCTGGACCCAGTACAAAATAAAAAAAATAAAAAAATAAAAAAACATGGGCAATAATATAATAAATCTGCACTTTGCAATGTGCTTCTGAATACTGGCAACAACGGTTCTGTCATGATTCTTAACTACAATTATCTGAGGATCACTAATGGTAATTAGCATAAATATTGTTAGTGTTGATGTTACTGTCATCCTTCCTGGTTTGTGTGTGTGTGTATATATATATATATATATATATATATATATGTGTGTGTGTGTGTGTGTGTGTGTGTGTGCCATGCTTTTAAATGTAATTTCACTTGAGCATGGACCTTCTTTTAGGTTAATACATGCGAATAAATGAAATAAAGCCCCACTGGCAAACACCACATGTCAGAATGGTGACTTTTTTTTTCCGAGCAGCTATGATTACTTTTCTGCATTAATAAAATGAATCTCCTCAAGTGTATTACCATTAGGTCTTGTAACTGGGAGTGTGTGACAACATACGATACATAAAAAAGAAAATATTTTCATTTTGCCATTGTTTGTTTTTCCTATGCTTGTATATTTATTTATTTCTTTTATTATTATTTTTTACATGTTTAATAAGGGGAAGACTGTTTTTAAGCCACTGGATATTGCAACAATAAACATGTTTGGTGTCAAAAGAATGAATCGGGTTTTTCGAACCCCTTAGGATTTGAATCGGCAGACTTTAATTGTTACATTATAACTGTGCCGCAGGCTATCTCTTTGATTTAATCAAATAAAATGTGTGTTTGTAAAAGTTGAGTAGTATGAAAATGTGTGTTTTAATTTAGGGAAACAAATGTCTGCTATGAAAAAGTGAAGGTAATTACTGCAGAAATGGGCACTGGAAGGACTAGTTAAAAGTGAAAAATCCTAGTTTTAATTAAAAAAAAAAAAAAGTCAGAAACTAAAAGAATGGCAAATTTAAAAAAAAATGTTCTTTAAAAGTATATAGTTGCATTAATTAAATATTTACTTTTTTATTGTGCATACAGTATAATTGAGGTAAACATATTGGACAATGATGATGTTCATGATTATTAGTATTATTATTATCTCTAGTAGTTATAGCCACAGGGTTACTGCCATGTCTAGCAATACAGAGCAGTATGGCTATTTACACAGCTCTGGTAGCCAAACCTATTTTGACGTGTAATTTGTTGGACGGTTCAATTACACTTTTCAAAGTGGAGGATAAATATGAAGTGGTGCAACACAGGGTAGAAACGGGCCAATAAAAACCCTCTCCTTGATTGCCATTAGTGGTGCTTGGCAGCCGTCCTGGCGCTATCTACTTCAGAGGGATGGCTGTGCAGTTGCAGGGAAGCAGAATCCTAATTTGCACATATGGAAATGCTTTTTCTCGCCGTTCCACCGCCTCTGTTGTGGCCAGATGGAATTAGAGAGCGTTCAGAAGCCGTGAAGGCAAACACATCAAAAAGAGAGAAAAAGGCTGGAGTTTTCTGTGAGAGACCAGGGGGCTGGAGATAAATACAAATAAAAAAGTGGCCTCCCCAAGATTGCATTAAAGATACAACACTCCTTTTTTTTTACACCTTCTGTTGAACTGGACTGTTTTTGTCCCCCACAAGTCATTGACTGTTTGTTTAATAAAGAGATGAGAATTCCACTGTAAAATAAAATATTGTTTTATTTTATAGGTTTTTGTATTCATTCAGTTAAAAATGATTTTTGCATCCTTTAGAAATGACAGACTGTTATTATGACAATGATACTTATGGCTCTAAATTTTATTGCTTGCTCAGTCAAATCAATAAATTGCACCATTTCAAATTCAAATTTGTTATGCACTCTGAAAATAAATTTCTTGATTATTATGGGGAAATATCCCTGAATGCATATTTTATAGGTTAATTTAGTTTCCCACTGAAAAAAACAAAAACAAATGTTTCTCAATAAGGTGCAGTTGAGTTAGTTCACAATAATTTTACATGACTGACAGCAATTAAAGCATAAACTCTCCAGTTAATGGATAGGATGCTTCTGACAAGTGACACTTCTGAGGAACCAGGCCCAAAACTTGGGCAATTCAGGCCAAAACTAGATCTCATAAAGTTGGGCTCTAGTGAATTGTGTTGTTACCTCTTCCACTGGTGCTTTGCGCATTTAGTTCCCTCTGAACTTAGACTGAGCCTCACAAGTGAGAGAAGTCTGGGACCTGGAAACTTGGGATGTTGATGTAAGCAATGCTAATTGAGGCCTCTAACCGTGAGGCATGGAGTCAAACCCCCATGTCACCGGTTTCACCATGATCCGTGAGGTTCAAAGAGACCCAGCAACCACACATAGAGGTTCCTAACAGAAAATCCAACTGATTCAACAAGGGAGTGCTTGAAATGTACTTGTTAAAAAAAAGCTTTTTTTGTGGGAGAAAGAACCCTCTTGTGTAGGAAGTCTTCCCAAGTCTAAATATGATGATGAAAGTTAAGCCATGGCTTTGTTAGTTGTAACAGACATCCATCAACCGACACAAAACCCATGCAGAATAATAAAATAAATAATAAATAAATCCCTTAGGAAATATACACATGCATTTTTTCTTAAGTAGTTTTTTTCCCCTCTGCATTTTCTTTAGCTTGTTTCATCACAAATGGAGGGCCTGCGGTGGAAGAGCCTCAAATCACAGATACAAACTCAAACTAGCAGCAATATATTCAACCTACTTAAAATGAAAAAAATCCTTGTAATATGCATTTGTGTGCATGTGTGTGTGTGTGTGCGTGCGTGGGTGCGTGCGTGCGTGCGTGCGTGCGTGTGTGTATGTGTGTGTGTAGGTAGGTGTGTAGGTGATGATTCAAATTTATGGCCATGGCATTCTGAGGTCATTATCAGTTCATTAATGTGACAGTGCTTGTCTGTAAAACCACACATATCTATCCAATGAGGGTGTAGAAGAGAGGTGGCCTTCAGTAATATTCCTGAATAATAAAACTTTCACGCTTCCATAGGGAAAGAAATGGCTTTGGATCTTTGGGGTAACACTGCGGACCCTGCTGTAGCAATGGCAGCACTGCCCCAGTTCTCCCCGCAGCTGCTTTTATTTATCATTAAATTCACTCCAAATCTTCGTGCTTCACTTCTCCCGCCAGCGCCATAATTAACTTTTCAGCTTGTGGTATAGGTCTGTTTTTATGTCTTTCTCAGAAGCCACCAACAGACTAAACTATTTCAATGAAAATTAGAAAAGAAAAATAGAATGCATTATAAATATTTATTTAACACTTTCCTCTCCAGCTATTCATTAGAAGGGCAGTGGCTGGGGTCTGATCTTTTCTACAGAATGAGGTGCTTATGTGGCTGACATTATTACTACATACTGTATGCTTCACATGAGGTGTATTTCAGAAAAAAAAAATGCATCTAACCCTCATTTGGCACCTGAAAAATATCTACAGTGCGAAGACTACAGGGTGATGAATACCGTGAATAAAAATAAGTTTTTGTCCAGTGAGTTTTGTCTTTGCTTTGCTTGCACATGTGCGGTAGCCTCTTCTCTCTGAAACGTGGTCCTTTGCTTTTCCTTTTGCTTTGACAATACCATATGACCAAAGACCTGAATATTAATGCTTGCTACACAGGGCTCATTGCGCTACAGTCTTCGACTTGTTGAAATGCGTTCTTGCTCTGCACCTGAAACTGCAAGACATGGTTTTGCTTTACAAATGCATTTCATCCCCGTGATGTGTGATTGCTGATAGTGTTTCAAAACTGCATTAAAATGTGGACGGAAGCCAATATTTGAAACCGAATACTGTGTAAACGATTGATAAAGCCAATGTTTTATCAGATACTGCAGAGTGGAAACTTGACTCAGGCTGAATAGCTGGCACTTATGTTAGGCATTGTATGCGGAAGCTCTTTTTCTCCTGATAAAAGGCCAAGTATTGTTTCCATATATTAGAAAATAAAATGAAACTTGCATTGAGCTAAGTTAAAATTTTGTCATATGGATAAAGGATTGAAAACAAAAATCAGTGCAGTAATGGATACTTTTCTAGCTCATTCCAATATTTCCAATGCGTGTTTCCTAAACTTTTAATTTCTTTCAACGTGCTGAATGGGTCTGCCTTTCCCCCACAATTTAAGTATATTTCTTTATCAGTCTCCTACATTTCTGAAACCTGGATTTTCAAACATGTAATTCAGCCGTCCAGTGGCTATGTAGAAGCTGATACAACCAATTTATAAAGTCACCTGTGGAGCAGAAATTATGGAAATAATAATTTCTGTTTTTTTTTTTACAACCGTCTTAAGTTTGTCTTTGTGTATCCTGCTGCCTGAACTAATGTCTTTTTTCCCCTGTTATTATTTTCCTGTTATTTTAGATTAAAGCTTGTATTGTACAGGGCACTATATAAAAGGAATACATGTTTACTATAATTCGTCTTCAGCCTCTACAATTAAATGCATTTACATTTGTCTAACACATCACAGACATTGTGAAGTTACAGCTCGTTTGAAACTAACTTTCCCTATCCAATAATTTTCCCTTTTTCCCTCCTCTTACCTAAATGATACGCACACACACACACACACACACACACACACACACACATATATATATATATATATATATATATATATATACACACACACACACACACAGGACAAATATTGCAAATTTGATTACAGATCACATAATCCTGAAATAAAACACAAAGCAAGTACGAAATAAATGATATCATAATTGCATGGTTTAATGGTAATCTCACTTCTTTGCATACACTTATTTGTTTTTGAATGCATTTCAAAACTAAATATTTTACTGCTGCCTTCAGAGAAATTTAGGAGGATAATCCAAGGCTAGGATCCATGAAGTCCTAACAGTATAACAGAGTTAACTCATAAAACCACATAGAAAATATACATTTGAGCATAAACTTTTAAGTAGACCATAATCAGAAATTCAAAGGGAATTATAATGTGCAGAGCTCATATTCAATGTGGTATTCTGGCTGATTGCAAATAGATTTGAAAAAATAAATGCAAAAAAAAAAACAAAACAAACAAACAAACAAACAAAAAAAAAAACCTAACAAACATGAAAATACTTCAGTTCAGCCTCCTCACAAATAAATAAATAAATGTGTGTGTGTGTGTGTGTGTGTGCATGTGTGTGTGTATAGTATTTGGTGTACATTCAACATTAGTTCCCACATTCAGCATTAGTTTGCACATACTCTCACCTCTACAGTGCTTTGATCAATAAACTTCTGGAGACAATATATAGAAATTATTCATCGTCCTCATGCATACCACATGTCTAAAAATAAGCAATATTTATTTACATGATATATATCATATAATACTTTATACATAATATATACTATTACATAATTCTTTACAGATAGGAAATTAATTCTGGCCATTTACTCAGAACAGCATTGCAACAGATACTGAGATGAAACTAATGTTGACAATGGTGGAACAGCCACTGACAGTGAGAATTTAGTTTAAAAAGATAATGGAATAAGATGTATTATATTAACCTGCATTTAAAACAAAACAATAGAAAAAGGTGGTTAAAGCTACAACATAAATACATGGTCTTTTAGGTTAAAAAACAACAACAACAAAAAGAGCACCAACTGTCAGCCTCTGTTTTGGTTTAAAAACTGGGGCACTTATTCTCACTGAACCATAATTATAAAGCATGACTAATTCAGCAGGGTCACAAATTGACACCATAATCATACTTTCTGTAATTACATTTTCCTTTTCCTCTAAAACGACATTTAACTTCCTTTTGAACGTTCATTAAACTGGTCTATTTAAGTTAAATGGAGAGGCATTCTCAGTGCATGTTATAAAATAGGGGAAAATCTAACTCCTGATTCTTTAAAATAGTTAACAAGCCCATATATATATATATATATATATATACAGACTAAATTAATTAAGTTAGACATAGTATTTGTTGATCACAAGAGGGAAATTATATTCCCACATTAATGACAGGAATATGGGTTTTAAATTTTTTTTTTACCATTGTCTCTGAATTCTTCATTTGTATTCTCAGTGTTTTATACCCTTTTCTATAGCTTTCTCCTTTTCTATAGCTGTTTTATGGGCATTTCAGTTCGGGCCGGCAGATTCCCAAGAAGTTCTTGTAAGGTGGTGTGTAAGGTTAATTGGAAAATGAAGTTGATAAAGTAATTAATGCATTTGTCAGCACTCTCTTTCTTCTTTTCCAAAGTGACTCTGCACTGAACTGGGTTCTTGCATCCAAGACTGCAAAAGATTGCACATAGATACAGTTCCTCAAATCATCGACTTACTGTATGTTTTTTATGATGTCACTATAGAGAGAGGGAGAGAGAGAGAGAGAGAGAGAGAGAGAGATAATATTACATTACTGGTTCACAATTATGTGAGTAAACCATTAAATGTACAATATATCACTTTGATTTAGATATGGTTCTGCATTGTGAATCATTCAAAAATGTATGTATTCAAACATTGACAGAAAGTTGACATTATTCTGGTTATCCATGTACATATTTTAAAGCAAAATATTTCATTTTCAGCTCAGGGAAGACATAGTTTTCGACTTTACCATATTTGCACTCAGATGCGATACGGATGAAAGGACGGATAGTGTTAATTCCTAACTGTGCTGGGACTCATAATACACACTCCCCAAAGGTCCAGATTAATTATGAATGAAAGATGCAGTCTAACCCTCTTCACATAAGGGAGAAGCTCTCCGTACAGCATGAAATATATATACGGCTTAACTCCTTTATTAATAACATATTTAGGAAAGGATTATTGATTCTTATAATGGACAACAGGGAAGAGTGCGGCTTCCAGCTCGTTATCTCGGTGCTCCTAAACGAAGCCCGCGTCCGAGGAAATGCAGCCTTCAGAAAAAAATTATAAATAAATAAATAAAAAAGACTGAGGTAACGTATTTGCGGCTGCTCAAGCTCAGAAAGTTAGCGCTCGGTTGACCTACTTGGCTCTTTCCTTCCCGCCTTGCTTCAACCATTTTTGTCGTGGCATATTTATGTTTTCTCTTCCAGATGACATTGAGCTCAGAGACATTGTTTGCATCGCCCTGCCCACACCCCCCCCCCACCCCCCTCCCTCCAGCCCCCCCCCCCCCCCCCCCCCCCCCTCGCCCCACACACAGCCCCCTTGCAGCATCCCTCCGGGTGGGCGTAAGTGGCGTTCAGAAGTTGCAAAAGCAGGTGTTGCTGAAGTGAAGCGTGCCGCACACAGCGAGCCGCACTCTCTCAGGATCCCGGGATGCTGCCTCCTCTGGAAAGCAGACTCAGGGAGAAAAAAAAAAAAAAGAAAGAAAAGAAAAGAAAAAAAAACCCTGCGCTTTTATGGAAATCAGCACGTCCGTCTCTCAGCTTTTGTCACCTCTTGATTTCTTCTGCAAATATTTGCTCTCCATCTCTGTTGTGATTGCGGGATTTTGGGCTTTCAGAGCCCTTTATTTTTTAACACTCTGCTTTCTAATACCAGCAGAAAATGGTTCACTGGAGAAAGCAGAGGTACATAAAATAATATTGATATAAATTGATAGCTCAAGAAAATAATAAATACTTAACCTTACAGTCAGGGTGTGCACACCCTGTAAATTTGAGGTGTCTTGCCGTAATGTTAAAATGCTGTTCGAAAGAAACAATAATATTCCTTACAAACAGTAAATTGAATAGATTTTCATATTAACGTTTAATTTTGTTGTGATTTTGTATCAATATTACATGTTCGTTTGCAACATTTGTTTTCGAATGTGCAATACATTCTAACTGACCTTTTAAGCATGTGCAGATTGCAAGGTTTTGTCTCACTGATTTGCAATTCCACAGCCTCTGCAGCTTTGGGTTAGAACCGGACCTTCCATGCCGGCACTTTCAAGAGGCAGTCCCTGGGGATGGATCTAAACTTGGGCGAGATCGCAAGCTGTTCTGCATCACTACGGTAACACCTGCTTTTACACGTTCCGTCTGCCACTCAGCCAGGCCCAGTGGGGGGGCAAGGACCAGGAAAACATTTGTACCTACAATGTTCCTGATTAGCATGTCACTGGGGGAAAAAAAATAGGATGAGGAAAAGAGAGGAAGGAACTATCAGTCATTGGCCTTGGTGGTAACTCGGTGACAGGTCCTGAACAAAGTGACACAGTTCAATGCCGCCCAGGCAGCATTCACGTCAACGTGCTAATGCTTCATTAGCTTAAGCTTGATTAAACAATACGGTTACCTAGGTGAAGAAAGAAATGCAGAGACTTTGCCTGATTAACCTGTGACAATTTAACTCTTAATATGTATGAGAGAGTTACACATACAATACTTTCTCTGAAGTATGTGAGAAAGACTGGGTAGTTCTGCAGTTCACAATGTGGGTGCTTTCCTTTCTTAAAATGGTCATAATTGGAGTTTTCTAATAGTAGAATGTATGTATGAATTAATTAATGAATCAATCAATAAATCAATCAACATTTGGTCATCATTCAGAGGAAGCTCCCAATTTTAGAAGAACTCAAAGTGATTGTATTCAGATTGTATATGCTTTGTTGGAGTACAGGTAAATTCAGGAAAAAAACAAAAAAAACTGGACACATTTTTTGCCTTTATATGTTGGTATTTTACTGGAATAACTTGAATAATTAGAATATGATGTATATTAATGATGTATATTTATGTGTTTCACATTTGTATTTTAAGTGGTAAATCAAAATAAATAAATAAATAACCCATACTTGGGTATCAGTACCTGTACAACTATGTGCAGCATTCCACTATGAAAATATATATTTCTTCATAGATTAAAAGAACTCCACAAACAGGAAAACGCTGACATTCATTACTGGCATATATATATATGGGTCTAATTTGAAATACACTGTAATAAATCCGTCTGCTCAATGCATGTATATCAAGATAAAGGTCTGAGGAATGAGTGGGTGCCATATGGAATTATTAGTTGTTTTTTTCCATCTTTACTCCTGAGGAACCGCTAGCAATTTGAGTTCAGAAATGGTGGCACATTCAGAGATGGAGGAGCACTGTTATTTTTTACGTTAAAACAGGAAAACTCACGGCGTTTGTTGCCTTGAAGGTCTCAGGGTTGCTCCCAGGTGTGGGAAACCATTGGTGTAAGTACGCAGAACCCTATTTATTAGGGAATGCTATTAATAAAAAGACACAGCCCGAAACAGAAGCGCCTGTGAGCAGCGAGCCTCACAGAACTGGCAGCCTGTAAAGGAGTGAAGGATCTACGTCTTACCCAACATCAGTTGGACATACAAGACTGATCTAGTCATTAAAGTAAGGAATTCTCCCAAGACAGTAAACATTGCTGCATATTAGCATTCAGAGTAGGTAGGTTTGGGTGTTTTCCTCCCGCTCATTGTCTGTACCACTGTAGAGATTTCATTGTAAGTAGCAAAGTTCATGTGCAAAGACTGAAGGGAAAGATTATGCATGAATACGTGGCTTTATGAACAGCGCGGCTGAGAGGCGAGGAGCATGTGACCGCCTTTCGCTTACAAATTGCGAGGGCTTTTTTTCCTCCTTCTTCCTGAATGCTTCGAAAAGTACTCAGATCATATGCAAAGCGTTTTATGCTAATGTATGTGTACACACTTGCACTGTGCTTTTAGGCCAGCCTGCATAAACCACATCACAAGCTTCTTACAATCTATGCACCTGCGTCGACACTGCGCGCACTTTTTTTTTCAGTTGGTAATTTCTTTGTAAAAGAATACAGACAGACTTTAATTCCAGCGCAGTGGCAAAAGCATTCAGGCCTACCTGTGTTGTGCAAAGACTCACATGCAGGTCCTCAGTTCAGTTCAAACCGACTGACCATTGGAGCAGATCATTTCATAATTCTCCACTTCAGGCATGTGTATCTTTCAATGGCTCATTTTGGAAATGTTGCTCATTCAAAATGGACATTCTGGAAGATAATTAATTACACAACAAAATGACTGTGGAAACAACGTTCAAGACAATCTAGGTTTTCTCGTGCGTTGAGTAGAAATAAACTAAAATGCATTTCATGTGATGGAGGTAACTGCTATGAAAAAAAGGGAAACTATTTTAATATCTTGAGTTTCTATTTGCTACTATTATGATCACAACTGACACAGAGTGTTTATTTCTCACTGTGAGATCATATTCCTCTCAGTGATGAGAACTTAAGGTTTGTGATGCTACCCAATGGTGGATGCAACTTTCCAGAGCATCTAATGAGTATTCTGATGGGTTCACCTCAGGTGAGCTGGACTGTCACTCCACCACTACATCTGAATTTCATACCTGAAAAAAAAGAGAGACTCGTGTGGCATGCAGCCATGTGTTGTCACACATAAATAGGAGGAAATTATTTTGCACAAAGCGAGGTGTGACATAGGGGAGCAATAACATCGCCTCTTCAGTGTTTAACAGGGAATTAGTCATTAATAAACATTGACTGGGATCTACACCCATTGCATGTAATGCCATGGCATTTCCTCTTCTGCAGTGGTTTACTGTGGGAACACAATACAGACAGCACCTCGCCCAGCATCTGTGGTGCCCTGTCCAAAATACTCTTCTGCAGTATTATTCTAAAGCTGATACTAATGCACATTGTCCCCAGTATTTCAAACCTCTGATCTGAGGTTAATGCACATGCAAATACCAACATTCCATGAGCAGAGCCACAAATCCATGTCCATGGATCCAAACAATTGTTTCACATTCTGTGTGAAATATAACCTCATTAAAGGTAATATGATGATTCCTACTATTTTTTTCTAGGGAAATGCGGTGGCCAAACGAATGGCATACTTAATGTATGTTTGAACACTATACAAGATTTGCTAAGACTAGCAACTGGCAGCTATGCATTTATTTAGACCATCATGGGTTTGCTTTATGAGTCTTAGTTCTTGTAGTGAGGTTTAGTGGAAGTGCTGTAGATGTCCCTCAGCAAGAGTGAATTCATTCTAAACGCTATAGCCAGCACATTTGGTTGTTTGATTTTAAATTGGTTATATCTGGCTGGTTTCTTCAGTAACATTTCAGCAACAGACTGCAATAAAATCAAAACAAATATATTTTCCTGTTTGAGGTTTTGATGTGATGCAATTAAAGAACAAGTAATTTACAGTATACTGTAAGAGGACATATTTCATTAAAAAAGTAAAACAAGCCCTCAAAGTGACGCACTGTTCCACAATTTAAAGTTTTCCAAGAGGAATGGTAGGCAGATGTGCGAATTGCCCCATATGCCTTTACAAACTGTTTAGGATCCGTTTAGTCAAGCTACTGGTATATTTTCTAAATGTTATTACTTGAAACGTCCCCATAGTTGGCGGCAGCCAAAACTGAAGATTCACTGTAGAAAACTACCATAGACAATGGTGGTATAAATGTGAGACTTTGTAACTATTGAACACACTGCTTTGCTTCCCACTAGTCTATTCTTTTGCCACACTTTTATTTGGTCTGAAAGGTCCTTTTGAGCGTCCCACTGTGGCCTGGTGACATTAATGCATCATTATGAAAAGTTAACGTCAGATGATAGAACGGCCAGTCACCCTCTCTGCTGGCTGGCTCCTTCCTGCAGCACATGTGGACATGAGGGATCGACCGCGCCGTGGGACGGCTGAGCCGGGAGGATTTCTCAACCTCCCCGCCTTCCGCCGCGCCTCCGCGAAACACGCGGGGCAGCCTCTGGTGACTCACGCCACCGCTGAAGCCTTTCTCGTTCTTTCGACCTTCCTCACTTCCACCAGACTCTCGGAAGTACATCTCTTCCACCATGTTGAAGGGGCTATTTTGGCAACCAAGTTCTAACTGCTTGCACCAAGAATTACAAAATGAATTTCGCACAAGGCGTTAAACAGAGAAAGGTGGCAAGAATGTTCTGCCGAGGCTGGTTGAAGCAGTTCATTCTACCAGTAGTCCCTGAACTTCCTAGGGCTCAACCACCACTATAAGTACACAGACAGACGAAGCCTCTTCCGCTTCCTGTCAGAGGCCACCTTCCTTCAGTGGAACTGTCCCATGTCGTAGAGAGAAGGGTGAGGGTAGAGCTTTGGTCTCCATCTTACAGAAACCCAATGATTGAGCTGAATAAACTGTGAGCACATAGAGTGTATTATGCCTGTGGGTTTGAACTAAGATCACTGAGACATAAGGCTTAAAGATGGGCTGAGAGTGGAGCGAAATTTTGGTACTGCGAGCCTGACCCTTGAGTTAATTAGAGCATAGTTTCATTGCAGTGTCTTGAATTAATTAAAAAAAACATTTGATCCTCCGGCTCCCCTGCCTGCCCCCCCCCATCCCTCCGTGGCCTTTAAGTTCTGGGGTAGAGAGAGAATCAAATAATTTATGTCACTTGTTTGTTGCTTTTCACGCCAGCGATCTGTTGACCGTTGGTGAAAAGCAGATTCATATTCCCTCGATATGAAAGTAACCCCTCTTCTGGAGGCCAGAGTGCGGGAAAATGATCCCTGTCCATCAGATATGCTCTTTCTTCGAGAAGGGCGTGTTGAGTTGTCAGGGATGGGTGGGAGTGGGGGAAGAGGAGAGGAGGGGGGGTGGGGGTGGGACTGTGGAGTGGGAGTGAGGATCTTTCAGAACACCAAGGCCTTAAGGCAATTAAAAAGCTCCATGGCAGACTAAATGGGGCTGTGTGTTTGCACATATCAGATACATGCGCTCCACATCATTCATTCTGCATGCCGTTAATCCCCTGAAAATAAACACATTTTACATGTTGTAAAGTGATACACAAAATGCACTCAAATTAATTTTTCATGCAATAGAAAACATGTGCACAGTAACGCACGCCTTACAAAAGATCAAAACACAGAGCGAAGGGAGGATTGCGCTTTCACAGTTATTAACTAGCGCAGACCCTCGTAATTGTGAGAAGAATATTCTGTGCAGGAGCTTTTCTCTCCTTTTAATCTTTGTTCAAATGCACATTCAATTTAATACTGGGAGTAAATAAAAATACACATAGTCTAATACAGAGGGAGAAAGTAAACCCATGATCACCTCTTTCCCTTTCTATAAAATTATGATGCTGTGACTTCTCACCCCTAAAATATTTCTATATATGTTGTAGGTATGTACTTTTTTCATAAAATATTTATGAGATGGGCACTTGTTTTTTTCACATTTCTTATGCATGTCACGTATGCAGAACAAATTTGCACAATACAAATTTTGGCTTGCTGTTTTGTATTTTAAATTTGTGTAGGCACAGGGTAGCAGTGATGGGGACAGTTTTCATTGGAGGGTGGCATTTTATCATCTAATAAATGCTGAGGACCTCTTAGGGGGCTAATGAGGACATTTTTTACTGATCAATAAATCATGAGTTATTGATTTTTTAAGCCCTCTGTTCTTTGAAAGTCAGTAACTCCCTGGGAAGGTGTATCCAAGACGCCAGGTGCAAGCATGGCATAAACAGCTGCTTTTGACCGGAGGATGACTGACTCGCGATGTACTGCAGGATGCAAGTGGACAATCAAATGCCTTTCAAATGCCTTTGTGGCTCTCTCAGTTTAGGGAATGAGCAAGCCGGCAAATAGAAGATGTCCCCTCCATATTTTCTATTTCCTATCCTGTGTATATTCTGTATAATGCGATGCAGAAAATGTAAGGCAGAATTAAAATTTTTTTTTAAAGGAATTCAAGGTAAATGTGCATTGAGCCAGAGCACTCTTTTTGAAGTACAATAGCCTCCACATTCATGCAATAGTTGGTAAAGTAAGACTTTTGGTTAACAATCCCTATTTAGGTCACATTATTATATTATTATATAGCAGGCCTTCATAGATACAGTCACCTGCTATATAATGGCCTCATACAGAAGCCAGCAGATGGAAGGCTGGACTGAAATATTTAGTCAACAAAGGTTCCCTGGATCACTCCGTTCTGGTCTCTTTTTCCAAGACTAGTCCAAACATGTGTTCTTATTTATGATATCTTTGTAAAGCCCTTCATTGTTCTGTTACCTACTGGGGCACTGTGTGAAGTCACTTCAAAACAATTTCATAATTTTTTCTTTTTTTCATTTGGTATTCAGATATGATGGTAACAAAAGAGGCGTGACACCATTAAATCCTTCAGCGGAAATGACAACAGATGGAGGTTTCTCGCTAACTTCCTGGAATACTGAAAGAACAGCTCTTCCCTCTCAGATTTGCGAAGATTATTCATCTTTCCGATAAAGTCCCCACAAAACTGCGACGAGGTTCATACTCTTCTTCCTGTCATGGCGGCTCAATGAAGTTCAGGTAACGCCATGCCTTCACCTGAGGTTCTCACAGGATGAGCCTACAGTACACAGAGTTATTTCCTTTGACACGCATATCTCATGCCCTATTAACAGGCATGTTAATTCAGTCTTGTAATTTCTCAGTTAATATGACTTAATTAGACTATTGTGTAACTGAAAGGGTATTACACAAAGCCCCCTCCAACACAGATGATTTCCACTACTCAGCTACATTCAAGAGTGTATGCTGCTTTGCTGTGTACTGTACCTGAAGGGTGAGCTGGGATTTGTGTGTATATTAAAAAATGCTCACTGACTGTCAGATTATTTAGTGGAAACTGAAGAAATCTTCAACATATTCTATACTCTATTACAGGTATTTTTTCTAATTATATTAGGAGGTAATCCTGTGAACATATGTTAATCTATGTGTACTATCTTCACACTAAAATTAAAGAAAAAAAAGCACACTAAATCAGCCTAAGTCATGAGAGAGAGGGAAAAAATATGTTATTTTGGCTAAAACTTTTATATTCAAAGGAGTGTTCCATTTCATTCTGTGACCTTTTAACTGAATATAAAAGTGGAACAATTTGCAACATTATGAATGGCTCCTCTACTGTACAGTCAGTGCCAATGAGGCCCTAACAGAATGCATTAGCAGAACATAGCTGATAAAAGTAATAGCATTTCTCCTTTTTAAACAAAGTAATATTTAAATAATTTGTGATAAGGAGCATTATCTAAAGTACACCATAATGGCGTGTTGAAATTATCAAGAAATTGCACTGCATGTCTTACCTGTTAGCGGTATTCACATATATCCAGAAAGGATCTATGAAATGTTAACATACTGATAAAATTATTTACTCCCTAGGTTTGCCAATAACGCTCTAAATATCACATTGTTGGATTACTTACTAATTGTTTAACAAGATATCTTCCATTAATTGGTCGGCAAGCTGCAGACAGTAAAATAATGCCAGTGTTATTTCAACTCTAACAGTACATATGAGTCCAGTTGGGACCATATGCACTCTGTAAGAACTGATTTAACACTGAATATTTCACTGTGTGCGGTAAATTAAACAAACTCAGTTAAGTTGCACAAAAGACCCCTGACTTCAGTTTCACATGAAAAGTTTGTGAGGATGTGGTTGTAAATACAAATGGGCCTGGTATATGGGTATATGTAACACATTAAGAAAATATTTGTTCACATTGTCTCCTGAATTAAAGTGCTTCTGCGAGTGGAACACCATGTTGACTTGAAGTGGCCTCAGGTTCTGTCTGTGTTAGAACTTAGTGAAGAGACATTCAAATGCATTTTTTACAATTCACTAAAAGAGTTTGTTTTATCAAATGCAGAAATTGCTGATATGTCAACACAAACAACATCAATACCCACAGCACTTGAAAGAGAAATAAATATTTGAAGCATCATAGTATGCATGATGCTACATTGATAATATCTGCATTAAGTGCAAAGTGGTTTGTGTGTTGTTATTGCACAGAGCCTCTGTACACAATCGCTGATTTCAACATTAACGATAATTTGTTTATATTATCAGCATTGCACAATCAGTTCACTGAGTGCAATATAACACACAGGAAACATGGAGGAAACTTGCATCACTCTCTTGCAAAAGGCCATTCAGATGAATGAACTGTGAAAAAGACATTGAGAAATAAATACATTTTAGGAACTGTTATTCAAGGACGAACATGTATCATCTTTTACTTATTTAAAACTTTCAACAAGATAAGGAAAGTTGCTAGTTCATTGCCAAGTTTACACAAGTCTTCTTGTGCAATGGCCTCAACTTTAAATGGCCACTCTGTATTGTATACATTTCATAAATAAATATGAAATGCAGAGAATGGTGGCTTCTAGGTACGCTGTGGCAGGGTAATTAAGATGGTGTGGTAGAAGCAGACATCTGCTCCCAGACAGATATAGTTTCACTGATGCTATCTATAGTCACCATCCTTCAGAGAGATAAAGAGTGCCAGGGTACAGCTGGGGGAGGAAGTGGCACACTATGGAGGCACCGATCACAAACAGGGGCGTTCGGCCCCTGTGGTCACACTCGCAGAGAGCGAGGCAGCGAACAGCCGAGAAGAGAGAGAGAGGGGGTAAAGGCACAGGTGATAGGAAGGGAATACTTAGTGCAGACATGGACACTTGTTAGAAAGCAGATAGCTGAGAGGAGGGAGGGAGGGAGGGAGAGAGAGAGAGAGAGAGAGAGAGAGAGAGAGAGAGAGAGAGAGACAATGAGAGAGAGAGAGCGGAGGGGGGGTTGTTTCACTTATAAGGTAACTTACTCTGTTTTCACATAAAATAAAGCCACAGTTCTTGCAATCACAGAAGCCTGTTAGGATCTGGATAAAGATTACATAAGTAATATGGGCAGAATTAATTAAACAAAAATTCAAGGTAGAAGAGGCACCATGTCTCTGACAATCCAGCCATGTAAAACCTCTCAAACAGATGCAATAGGATGGCTACCATAATCTGAGGAGATTAGGACACATGTACAGGTATTTGAGAGTGTAACACCAAGACAGTTCTTATGCTGAATGCAATCATTTAACTGTACTTCTGACAGAGTTTTTGTTACTTTACATACTGTAACATACTTGAATTTGGAATTCTCAAAGAAATGTAGGCACCACTTTGGCTTTTCCTAACCTTGTGCAGGTGGTATGCACATTTAAAAAGCTTCATTTTAAAATATAAAAAATACATATAGTAAAACACATAAAGTAAGAGGATGAATAGATAGTAACTTGTTCTAGTCAGCAAAGAGGAAATGTGTGTGTAATCTTGTCACTGAAGTGCCACGTTGTGCTATAAAAAAGATTTGCTTTGGAAAGTTTGAGAAGTTTTGTGCGGTAAACTATATATTTAAAATGTGCAGTATTTCAGAATAGAAACCCACGAAAGGATCAATGAAGTGATATATAAAATCAAATTAGCCTGATAATAAAATTATACTGGAAAAATATTGCAAAACATAGAAAAGTATTGCTGTTGAAGTTTAATGCTGATAAAAATGAAAGTGAAAAACAAATGGGCATTGAATGGTTTGCATATTAAATTAAGTATATTGTCAGTTTTCTACAGTACTGTAATTATTAAAAATGCTCAAAATAATTTCTATTCCTTGTAATTTTAGAAAGGTTGCCTTATCTTTAACAGGCCTACAAATGTGTTTGGAAAAGTTTCCAATTAGTGTTTCTGTTTTGACTGCTTTAAATAAAGGTTGTTTGGTTTTATTTGCATTCAAATTTAGTCGAAAAGTCAAATTTCTAATCTTGACTGCAATTCAAGCAGTATGACAAATAGGAGCACTGCTGAATGGCAAATGTGTTAATATTCTTGACTTATTTCAGTCACATTAAAGAGGACAATGAATAAGAAAAAGTGTTTTGCCCTTGGTGAAATATGCACATTATGTAACAAGGATCCCATTGAAAGCAACACCAGCACTCCTGATTACAAATGTAAGGACACCTTTTAGCATTTAACATGCACAATCCTCGGTGATTAAAATTAGACGAGTTATGAAATTACAGAAGCATGCCTTATTCAGAGATTATCCCCTCATTGATAGTCAACCTGCAACGCTGCGGGGCTCACTCAGTGAAAATAGCCGGAAGTTCAGACTTTTGGAGTTGATCTCCCGGAGGAGAAGCCGCTCTGCCCCGGGGTGGGTAAACGCCAGCGCAAGTTAGTTTGTGTCGGCACTCTGTGTTTATTGAGCAGGGTGGAGATTAAATATTCACTATTCGGAGAGCATTGCTGGAGGCCTCACATTGTTCTAATCACAATTTTATGCGCTTTAGCCCCACAGCAGTTCAGAAATGAACAAAGTCACTTGGTTACAAAAAAAAAAAGAAAAGAAAAAAAAAATGAAACAATGAAAAGCAAAACAATAATATGAAATAAAATTAATTATAATCCAGCCAGCATATTACTTTAATTAAAATTTGATAGTTAAGAAACGGTGTCAGATGCTTTTTTTTTTAAAGAATTGCATTTAAACATGATTAAAACCACAGTCTATTTCTGTTGGTCGGCATTAAATACTTTATTGTGATATATGTAAAGGACATTTCCTTGGATGTACTTTTTCTGGTATTGACTTTTTTCTGAGCAGTGCTGTCCCAAAACTAAATGATTTTTGCAGCATGTCAGATAATAGATATCTGCAACCAATATATAATTGAGGACTATATATTACACTTTATGGGCAATTTAAAGTATAGCTACACTGCAATGTGTTACAGGTAGATGTAGCAGGCCATGGTCTCTACCTTAAAATGATAAATAGATAGTCTTGCTCATGTACACACATAGTTTTATCCTCCATAATGGGGAAAAATAGTTATTTCCCAAGGGCAACGGATTCAATCCTCTTGAGTGAAGCCATTTTAGAATTTCTGTGGTGGATTTACACAGCACACGTTAGATTGACCACACGTATGGACAGGTAACAACTATTAAGGTATAAATTCCAGTGTTTCCTTTTTTCTCCCCTTCTGAATAGATATTTTAAACTTAGTACGGAGACTGTAGTTTAAGCTTTAATGACAGGCTTTCTCCAGACTGTTAAGTCAAGGAACTGCATGGGAAGAAATAGATATAGAGTGAGATGAAAAGGATTTTTTTAAGGGATTGGGTAGAATTAAAATGTGAAAAAATCAAAATAAAAAATGCAACGGCATAGCTTAGGCTCTATATTTCTAAAGGGACTCTAAAGGAAGATAATATTTAAGAGGATATTTTCCCTTCTTCCTTGCCCTCGAACAACATTCAGAGCTTTGCATGTGATTACATTCCTCTATGTTTCTTGGGAAAAAAGCAGTCATTATGGACATACTACTACTACTACTACTACTACTAATAACAACAACAACAGTACTACTACTACTATTACAAATAATAATAATACTAGTAATACAACAATTTTGGTGATTTTGCAACCTCTGAAAGTAAGTTCAGGACTGGGATAGAAATAAAGTTAAGCAACCTGTACATGTATACATATAACCTGTATAATTACAGAAGATGGCATCCAGTTATTTACTGTACATGTTTCTTGGTTGAGAGCACTAGGTGGTGTCCCATTAGAAACACTGGCATGCACACAGGCTTTAAAAAGGTACATTCAGGTGCTTTTAAAAGCACAGATTAAAAGCTTAGCCAATAGAGCTGTAACTTGCCACACACAGACAGTGAGCTGGCAGGATTTGTCAATTTAGCAACAACCAGCAGGCCCACACATAAGGTGGGGAAACAAGGAAGCTTTCAGTGGGACCTGTACCCAGGTTAGCTCACCTCCCCACTGGTCCACAATCACGGCCCCACGTGCATGCTAGCCACGTAAGGGCAAAGAGTATGCATTGGGATTACAAAGGTTCTACAACAACTTGCCTACTCCACAAATCAGGCCTGCTTAAAAGTGTCTGCCATTCAGAAATTAAATTTTCACAACAGTACAGAAAATTTGTCAATAAAGTACTCATTGTTGGGGCAGAATTATTCCAACCGTTTTTTTTAGAGATCATGATTAAGTGTGATCTACACCAAGTCGTGCCTTTATTAGGTACACCTATCTAGTACCTGGTTAGACCCCATTTGTGCCACCAGAACAGGCCTGGATTCTATGTGGCTTGGATTCAACATGGTTCCGGAAACATTCCCAAAGGGTTTTGGTCCGTGCCGACTCAATAGCATCCCGCAGTTCCTGCACAGTTTTCACCCACACATTCATGCTGTGAACCGTTCCATTCCACCTCATCCCAAAGGTGATCTATTGGATTGAGATCTGGGGACTGTGAAGGCCATTGGAGTAAAGTGAAGTTACTGCCATGTCCTTGGAAACAGCTTGAGATGATGTGGGTTTTGTGACATGATGTATTATCCTGCTGGAAGTATCTCTTTGAAAAAGGGGATACTGTGGCCATAAAGGGATGCACATGGTCAGCAACGGCACTTAGGTATATGCAGTGGCAATCAAATCATGCTTAATTGGTATTAAGAGACTTAATCCGTGCTAAGAAAACATTCCCCACACCATTACATCACCATCACCAGTCTGCACCGTTGACCCAGAATGGATCATTCATGCTGTTTATTCCAAAATCTGACCCTGCCATCTGCATGTTTCAGCAGAAATCAAGATTAGCCAGACTAGGCTACATTTTTCCAATCTTCAATCATTCTCTTTTGGTGATCACATAGACTCATCTGCCTGTTCTGAGCTGACAGGAATGGAACCCAGTGTGGCCTTCTGCTGCTATAGCCCATTGGCTTCAAGGAACAACACATTGTGGGTTCAGAGATGCCCTTCTGCACAACACTGTTGTAGCCAGCTGTTCCCTGAGCATTTGTGGCCCTTCTGTTAGCTTGAAGGAGTCTTCTCCACTGGCCTCTCTGATTAACAATGTGTTTTCGCCCACAGAACTGCCGCTCACTGGATGTTTTTTGTTTATTGCACCATTTTCTGTAAACTATGAGAGAGACTGTACTAAGTGAAAATCCCAGGTGGACAGCTGTTTCTCAGATAACATGTCTTGCCCATTCTAATGTTTGGTCAAATAACATCTAACCCTCTTTACCATGTCTTGTGTTGTACCTACAGGATTCGCTGTTTCACTGAGATCAGTGGGCACAAGCCCAAACTTCGATGGAATCTAGACGTCTACAGGGGAAATCTAGGTTGAGAGATATTTGGATATAAACAGAACAGGTTAGTTCAGTTTAGCTCTGGTTTCACTCAGATATATAACCTGGGTAAATCCTAGCCAGCTATACGGCTAGAAAACTTCACTTTCGACCTATCCCATTGAGCTTTTTTTTGTTCTCACTGGGATAGGTCCAAACATTCTAACACATTGAAGATCAGAAGTCCCCTTGAATGTAGATTGGCTCAACATACAGATCCAGATACATGAAGTACACCCTTTCCAGCACTGGGAAAGGTAGAGACACCTATCCCACTTGTGTCTTCCCAGCTACACATAAGTATTTATATTCAGAGATTTCGTATGTTGAAATTACATTCAAATGCAAAACTGAGGGTGTTATTAAATTCTGTGGTGAACTGTAAAATGTTCCATTGAAACTGTCCTCTGGAATATTCCTTCAGCAAGAAATTTGTCCCCATGTGCTGCGAATGGGTGACTGGACAGTCAGTCAAGCTACAGTCGGCGAGGAAAGGAATTAGCCAAGGAGCTACCAACAGAGACAATGGCCCCAGATATGTCGTCTCCTTTGGCCCCCGTGTTCAGAACAAAGAGAGGACTTGTCGAGTCACACAGCATGCTCTAATCATATCCTCAATTAACAGCACAGTGAAAAGATAAGATGCCCTTTCCTTAAAAAAAAAATGTTAAACATTTATGAACAGATAGAATTCAAATCACACCTGCGAGCCTCCAGGGGTGGCCGGTACATTATGAGCAGGAGCTGGGCAGTTAGGGAGTGTAAGTGCTCTCCTCTGGACGCTGCCTGGCGTCCCCTTCCTGTCCTGCAGAGAGCCCCCTTGTGCGCGTCTAATTATCTTCTTAAATTTATATCTGTAACCGCAGGCGGCCTCATGGGATTAGCCAGAGTGTGTTTTGCAAATTGAAAAGATGATTGCTGTTAGGAAACTGAAATCTCTCTCTTTTTGTGTGCCACCACACACAGTATCGAACTATTAATTTCCATTCACAGGAAAATATGAAGTCATTTTTATTACAAATATAATGGAGACAGAAAACAAGGGACACGACAACAGCGACAGCGTGACACAAACATACAAAAAAATGAGGGTAAGGCTTTTGTTCTGCGTTTCCAGTTAAAGCGGGAGATTTCCAAGGTCAGCTCAGAAAGCTGAAAGCTGTCCTGTCTGCTGCCTCTGAAATAAAGGTTTTTTTTTGACAAAGCAATATTTAAAATGACTATGAGCAATTATTGTTTCACAAAATCTATTGGTAAAGACATTAGTTGTGAAATCAATATCTTATGCAATAAGATATAATTATAATTTTTCATTATTGCCTATATCAAGCATTATTACTGCATATTGTCAGTGTCCTTGGAGTCCATTACTTTCTTGTTTTGATTTAATTATTATTTTCTTCCTCTCCAAGTGAATCTTAAAATTTCAAAATGGGTAGAAATGAGAGAAATTTCACATTGTGCATAGGTTTATATTAAATGGCCATAAAGCCCTTGGAAAACAACCCATTTTGCCACCAATTGACTTTGTGTTCAGTCAGTAGCAGGGCTGGCCCTAGGAGTTTGGTGGCCCTACACAAATCTGTTCGAGTTGGGGGCGGGCTTGTTGGGTCGCTGTTGAATTCTGTCGAGCGGGGGGTTGGGGGGAGTGGGGTGGGGATGGGGGGGTGGGGGGGTGGAGAGTTTGTTCTGTTGCCATTCCATTTAAAATTTATGCCGCTAGTTCCGCGATAGGGGATGAATAACGTAATTACAAAAATAACGTTATTTACCTTGCATAAATTGGACCCCCCCCCCCCCCCTAGCGGTTGTGGCCCTAAACAACCGCATAGAGCGTTTATGTCACGGGCCGGCCCTGGTCAGTAGATATAGACTTGGTTTTTGTTTTAAAAAAATAGGAACATCCGTAATAATGCGGTGCATGTAGTTTCCATCTGTCTTTTACTATTGGCTTAACGCTGAGACATTAACTAGCCATTAGAGTCACTGCCATTAGCCAATGGGCAGTATTTCAAAGTGCAATACTCACTATGATGCATTATAAGGAAGACAATGTCACCACACCCTTACTCAGCAAACCCATCACGTTAAGATTAATGGGGGCAGAAAGATTACAATGTATGGGTTCTGAGTAACTGATCTACCTCCCCGAACAATGCAAAGTGGGACAAGAGTTCCATGGAGTAGAAGAGCCAGTAGGATATTTGATTAGGATAATCAGTAAGGCTCATTAAACAATAGAGACATTACCAATCATATACAAATAGGTACTTTCCAAGGTGGAGACTCAGGGCCTGTTCATCAAGTACAGTATACATGTGACACTGGATCTTCTGCACTCAGAAATATGTGGATATTAATCAGTTCCCCAAAACTGCATACTCAGAATCTGAGGGTGCAAACACCCCAAACATTGTGAAAAAATCACCATGAGAATTCAAACTGTAGAATATGGAATATGTGGGTAGCATAGCACACATAGCTGCTCTATATACCTTTATAGTATGCAGTGGGGGGGGGGGGGGGGTATAGAGTAAATTCCATTAAGCCACTGCACTGCTGGTGGAAGAGGAAGATGGAAAGAAAGGCCAGACTGCTTTAATGTCAAATGAATTACCACTACTATCAAGGGTGAGAGCTTGGTTCTCCAAACAGGCTTGCAAAAATAGCGCACTTGTACGGCAGACACTAAAATGATCCACCGGAGTACATGCTTTCGCACACAAACCAGGTGCAGCAGGTTCACATGATGGGCCTCGCCTGCAGGATGGAATGCAGGCAAGTCCATGGATGCAGTCTTCATAAATAACCTTTTAAGGTTAGTATATCCAGGGGCTCAACATTGCCTGGGACAGAGCTGTCAATGCCATAATCTAATTGCTAGGTCAGGAATTCAGTGGGACGGTTAGTGGCCTTAGGCCTCGCAAGTGGGTAAGGCTTGCCAAGTGGGTGGATGTGCTACAGGACTGGGAAAGCAATACAGGTATGTCAGCATGTGCAGTCCTCTACAATCTTCTAGGTGTGTTTGTGTGTGTGTGTGTGTGTGGGGGGGGGGGGGAATGCAAGAGGGACGATTCGATCTGAAATGCCAGGCACGGGCCCTGTCACCCTCTACAGGCAAGAAGAATAGTGTAGTGATAGTGAGTTGGCGTGTGATACTTACAATTTTCAAATGGCCCCATCCAACAAGCCTATAAGTGTGTAGACATTGCAACATGGTGGGACATTTGTCACCCATTACTGTTTATATGATAGGTGGAGGCAGCTCTTTTTTGGATAAACTGGAACAATATGGGCATTAATTACGCTCTCTGTTAAGCCATGTACATTAAATGTGGAATGAATGAAAAATATTACTTCATCAAACGGACAGCAGACATGTTTTGTTCAATATTCTTGTATGAAATTACATTGTGGAACTGAAGAACTCCCAAAGCTAGGTGAGCATGTGTTAAATTTTAGCTAGCTAGCTTGCAATCAAATGAGATTGCAAATTGATTGATTTTAATAGTAAAGTATTTACCAACTTATCCAACTATTGATAATTTTGGCTTGCTGGCTTAGGGCATTTAAAATATATTTAGCATGATAACTAGAAAATTTGCTGTATTTTCCGGAATCAATGATGCCCGGGGCACAGTCACAGTCAATGGCGCGGCGCGTGGCACAATGGGTGTGGCTTGTGATTGTTGGTATTTTCGAGATGAGAGGTGAGCCTGTGGTGCACGTGGAAACAGGGCGGGGTTATACTGAATATATTATATGTGTGTGGTGCAGCTGCATTTGTTAATAGCCAAGTAAATGACCTCTTTTAATTCCCTTTAGGAGCTATGTATATTGCACAGAGCGTGCTGTCAATTTCCATAGTCAACGGCTGCAGTGGAAGATGAGGATAATGATATACACATCAGATGTTTCTTACAAGACATTCTTTTGTGGGTGGTGTTGAGTTAGGCTGGCACTTTTTATCACTTTTTATAAATCTCATAATTAAGATAAATTAATTAGCATTTGTTCAAATTTTCTTCCTTAAGAATTAAAAAATTGGCTAAATGTTTTTTTACGGAAACATTAGAATGCACTTTTTTTTATTCAGACAGGGGGAAATCAGATATAGATATAGGATTAAAATGCGGAAAGTCCAATGGCGGGGAATTGAGTGCTTGACCGCACTGGAGATTTGTATATGGGGTAAGATTCCACTGTCCTACAGTGGCACATGGTCTTCTGATTGCTCATTCTTGCCTTGCATAAATATCATTTGACACACACAATTACAACAGCTCTCTGCAATGTCTGGCTGAGGATTTTATTATTTGATCACTCAGTTAGAATAAGGCTCCACAAGGAACCAGCTAAGGTTTTGCTATAAAAAGTCTTAGATATACCAAACTTGGCATTCCTTGCAGTGGTGAATAATTCGGACTGTATGTGCAGATACAATAATATTTATAATGACATACTGTAAGCTCTTGAATTATCTTTGATAATTTCCATGAGTCGTTCTAACAAGCTGTAATGCAATTGAGTTGTCCATTCTCCTAATAGAATATCATGAATTTCAATTCATTTCTTGTGCTGACTAAATTAAAATGGAATTGCAGAACCTTGCAAACTACAGAAACATACAGCTACACATGCTGTTTCATAAGACTGAGAACAGCTCACAAAGCTATCCATACATACAGCAGATCGAAATCTAGACTGAACTAATTTGTTCCTTACATTTTGAAAAATCATCAAAATGATGTCAAATGAAAAAAAAAAATCATAATAAGCTTAAAATATTTCCCTGCTAAGATGTAATTGCTAGTTTCCTAATATTATTAACTGGTTGTTTCCTAAAGTTGTCACAGCAGATTCCCATAACTTTATGTAAGTGGTGTGTTTTGGGAGCTGATGTTTATGTACAACCTGTAACCCATTCCAACTCCCATTACATTGCAATAAATGTTTATAGAGACATTGCACGTGTTCATCATATGTTATTGCATCTTTATATGGATGTATAAAATTCAGGATTTCCCTGTTGGTAATATTAAATTGCTATTAAAATTCAGTGTCATATTGTCCCCCTTTAGAGAACTGGGTTATTTCCGATTAAGTATTCTGTGTGTGTGTGTGTGTCTGTGTGTGTGTTTTTCGGAACTTTGTTAAAGCTCTTTCTTTGACACTGTGTGGCTCTAACACAAGCAAAGCTGAAATCAAAACATAACCTAGCAACAAATTTGGAATGGAACCAAATACTATTACAGATTATTTGCTTTGTTCTCGCCCCCTCCTCAATTGAACACCAGGCCCAATGGATATCAGTTAATAACTAATAGTTCATGGTTTTGGTTGGATACAGACAAGTAGAATTTCATAATGGAGTTATTTAACTTTTAATTGGATATGAAAATCAAGGCAAATTTCTTACCAACATAACAAGCAAAAATAAATGAATAAAATATTGTTGCAACAAAATATTTCAATGATGAGCTTGTTGGGACTGTGGGATGGCAGTTTTGGTACTCCTGTTTATCTTTTTGGAGCTCTGGCACAGGACGTAGCCAGCCAACACATTCTTTTCTATTTAAATATGGAACTCAATGGGATTATTATGTTCATAGATTTCTTTCTTCATGTTCAGGGGTTTCTTTAATGGATCTGTTCGGCTCCTTTTGGGGGAAAAAATAATTTTGCGAAGTCTACTTTAAAACAGTAAACTAAGGACTTATGTTGGGTGTATTTTGCATAGTCTGTTTCCATGACACAATCGCACAACTAAATCTACAACATCACTGTATAGAACTAAAGCATTTAACAGCAAATTAAGATTCAAATTAAGATTCTATTTTGGGTATCCAATTGACTCAATCAGGCTTCTCACTGTGAGTATCGACTAGACACTTTAGCCACAGGTTCGAGCCTGGGTTATGGCAGCCAGCTGTTCTACAACTCTAAATGAGGCTAATTCTAACCTATACAGTAGTTATATATGCCGTGTATGGTGTATGATAAAGATTGCAGGTCAGTTGATTAGAAGAATGCATGCACTGCAGCTACATAGCACATCAAGATTTATTATTCGATGTAAGTTATTTCAGAACTTATTTGGTCATTTTTTTTCCTTGTGAAAACTGAAGAAAAGATTGATTGCTTTACAGCAGTAAAGTTTGAAGGGAAATCCCACTGCAGCCTTTGCAATCAATCTGAGATCACCTTGTACAAACACTGGTCCAGTTCTATGGTGTGCACTGTGGTGCAAAACATGCTTCAGCACCTGTCAGAATGAACAAGCTTTCACAAGCGAATACATGGAGGTTTTCCAAGAAGCTCTGTACTCTACTCTGCCCAAGTCTTTTTCAGTCTGGTACATGTTATTTTGCACACACACATCCCACAGCATTATGCAAACCATTCACATTGTAATTGAAGCTACACAGTAAAATAATAAGTATTCTGATTTTGACAATTATAAGAACATTGCTTCCTGTAGTATCATGAACTCTAAAAAATCAGCTTGGCAAATCAACTTGGGAGGACTGTCTTAATGGACATGTTATTTATTGAACTTAAATGAGTATGCATTCTTTGAGCTCGGTTCATTTTTAATTGTTGTAGAATTTTTTTTAAAAAGTATATATTATCTATTTTCCCAGATTTTTCTAACTTATCAAATTTCCAGTATGTCTCACAGCATGGCTGAGTTTTGAGTAGACAATCCTGCAGTTTTAAAGTCTTGCAAAGAGTCATCTAAACCCCAGCTTTTCTTCATCGGGGGCCCAGTTTCTGGGGGGAGGGACCCAGTGCGTCTTCATTTCCTTTATATCGGTGTCACTCATTGCACTTTTCCAATGTTGTTGAATGGGCTTTTATTTTGGGACTGTACGCCATATGTTGTGCTTTTACAGCAGTTCACTGCTGACTGTACCGGCTTAAGCCTTTTAGGTGTAGCTATTATTTGGCCCAAAAGCTCAGGCTCAAAAACAACCACTGTAGAAATATTCAAGTTAGAATCTTTGGGAGGCCAAGCAACAAAATGGTGGTCTTCATACAATGAGCTATTCTTTCATCAAAGGCTAAAGTCCATGGGGGAAATAAAAACAATCCCCCGGTATATCCACTGTTTTAAGATATGTTGAGCAGTTTAACTACTTGCCCACCTCCCATGATCATCCCCCTCCTCCCATCTTAACAATAATATTCCCTTCTGTTTAGGCGTGTACCAATATTGGTTCACATGGGTTACTCTCCTCTTTTTAATTAACTTAAGAAAAAAAAAAAATCACATTAAGCTGAATCTAATTAACGGCATGTATATTAGAAGCAGGGCACCATCAAAATTGTATCTAAATTAATCAGGTTTTGATTTAAGATATTAAATTCAAATTAATCATGTAAAAATGGAAATGATCCTTGACGCCGCTCCAGCTGTGAACTGGCTCACTCTCTCTCTCTCTCTCTTTCTATGTGTACCACTTTCAGGATGTCTTGAGGGGACATTATGGGGATTCGCGCCTGTGTTATTTCAATTACACTTATTTGATAGGACAGATGTATAAGAATATTCGGCAATTAGAGGAAATGGGGGCCAGTGCGTTGTAATGGATGAAAAATGAGTGTCAAATGGCATAAACGTTCCACAATCGGTCTTTGATTTGACACGATATTTTTGGAATTACAACTTTAGACACAATACGATAATGAAATGCAGTGTGATGTTTCGTGTTCAATGAGAGTGGGTATTCAATGGCAATGGCGTATACTTCATATGCCTTGCATGACTCCCGTGCATTACCGTGTGTTCCTGTATGTCAAGTTTCGCAGAGAGGCCCATTCAGATCATCCCAGTCTCCAGTGAAACTAGTCTAGTTGTCAGATGCAGTGTAAAATTCAAGCTGACTTAATACAGTGATTAGCATTTGGTTCTGTTTTTTTTCTCTCTCTCTCTTTTTTGGGCTGGATGATGAAATCTTCTGATGTCTCGGTTAAAGCATCAACTGCCATAAAAAACTAAAAACAAAATAGCTTTGTCAGAATTTCCAATAAGCTACCGTTTCAGTTTCGACACCAAGAATAAAACAGTTAAAAACACAGCAGAAGAAATTCCTCTCCATGACACTAAAATTGTTCACAATCATATTATTTAAATAACAACAATAATTATTTAAAATATAATTAAGATATATAACAATATCATAACTGGACATAAGGCCATGAGGCAGGCTTAGGGTTATGTACATCTTATATTGATCAATTCTTGCTTATATTGATCAAGATAAGATGTACATAACCCTTAGCCTGTTCTCTTAGTATGTATGTTGGCCTTATGTACATAATTTCATAAGCTATGACTACACTTTAATATTAAATATTCAAGTGAAGACATGGAAATTAACCCGATGGGTATATATTTTCATTCTATGACTGCAAAGGCGAATTCCTCCAATATTTATCAGCCGCACATAGTCTTCATTTTTGGCAAAGGAGTATAGGGAATCAAAATTTAAGAAAGACAGATGAAGGAACAAATGATGAAAAAGGGGAAAAAATGGAGGGATGAACAAATGATATAGCGCATTCTGCTTTAACCCGCTCTAGTCCCTTTGTGGTGATTAGCAGATTCCCACCGGGCGGGTGAGTTAGCAGAAGCAAAGACTCTCTAATGAGCTCAGCTCTTGCTCCGTCCCATAGAGTACCCAGTGGCTGCACGGGTCCCCGGAGAGCAGTGTGGCGCACCTGTTCTCCTCCGTAATCAGCGCATATCTGCACTTTGTGTCCAAGCACACGGAGCACCTCTGATCGGGGACGCGCGCGCCTGCTGGGAACGCATCGTCTCCTCCCTCTTCCTCCCCTCCTCGTTTTAGACGGCGTCCTTTTTTTTATTTACAAGTTTCCGCCGGAATTCTAGAGGGCCGTTTCTTCCTTCCTCGTAGCCGCAGTCATCACGTTTGCGCATTTTCCAATTCATCAAACGATGGTGCAATTTGATAAAATGACAATGGGGCTTTTTGAGGGATGAATGCTCCTTTGTGGTAAACAATAGTGGTACATCCTACCTTCATGTGAGTAACTGTCTTATTTCCTGGCTTGCATGCGACAAAGGGTGCCTTTGTTCAGATATGTTCCCTTAGCGCCGATAAGCATTCCAAGAACATTACTTTCATCATTAGTTAAAGCCAACCTTAAAAAAGAAAAAAAAAAAAAAAAACTTAGTTGCTAAATAAATTAATAAATCAAAAAAGCGCTTGTATGTGAGCCATATGCATTCGGCGTAAACGATCGACTGAAACATAGGAATATATGGATGAAAAGACAAAAATAAACGTTGGCAGATGGAGGGGGCATCGACAAAGGCCCTGTGTCAGGCAGACGTTCTCTCTGTGCGCAATTCCCACCTCACTGTTTGACAAAAGGTCTACCTGCGTTCACGGCGCACATGCTCAGTCTCTGGAGGAAGAGCCCGCTCTGGGGGAAACGCGGCGCTGCGGAGCAACCAGGCAAGTGGGAGCAGGCATTTCTCCAGATTATTATCCGGCGGTAGTCTGATAACAAATAAACAAACGGCTGGCTGGTCTCCCGAGTGCGGGTCGGCCGGATCACATAACGGCCTGCCCGCCCCCGTCCCCACGCCACCCCCGCCACCCCCGCCCTCCGCCGCGCTTTCAGAAAAGCCTGTATAACAACTCCACCTGCAACCACCGTTCCCAAGGGACCCCCCCACCCCCCCGCCCTCCAGCACACACACACACATCCGTGACATGATGCCGAAGGAAACTGACTTTTTTTTTTCCACCTGTCCGTGGAATACATTCACCTCCGTGACACGCTCGCTCGCATTTTGTACACTGGACATTTATCCTGATGTGGAAATAGCGTGTTCCTCATATGGAATTTGATGTGAGGAATTCTGCCGTACAGTCAGATAAAGGGAAAGTGACTAAAGGTAACTCTGGGGAGGCATAAAGCTAAAACTACGGTGAAAAGGAAACTGGTGGAAATGACCACCCACTGAGTACATTAGGGCAGCACTGTACCCTGGGAATGTTTCTTTTTTTGGGTCAGCATATCTAAGTACAGTGTGCTTGACCCGAGGTTGTGCATTCTTGCCTAAATAATTAAATGAACTATTTTCAAATTTGTTTGTTTCTGTTATTTTTAGCTGCGATGTCGTTTTTGCCAATAACATAAATCGGGGCCGAAACCTTTGGTCTCGCCCGCATCCTCTCCGTAAGAGCGCGGGTGCGCGGGTGAAGCGGGGGTGAGAGGTAAATCCGATAAAAGGGCAAGCGTTGTGAAAGAGCTGTCCATCAGGCTTGGCGTAAACATGACAGCGTGGTGCAATAATCTGGGGAAGTGCCCCACAGAGCCTGACATCTTTCTGTTGTTTTTCTCCTCCCGCCGCGGGGGGTGTTTGGACCACGTTGCGCGACCCAGCAGCCCGGGGAAGGCCCGGGGAGGGATCCTGGGCCACAGGTGAGGCCTCAGCGCAATCTGCCCAACGCCCAGCAGGCCAATCAAGCCTTCCCTGCACGCGGAAACCTGCAGCCGGCCCCCATGCGGACCCGTGTCCCTCTGAAACCTCACCAGATCCGTGTCACCACCACTTTTAATTACCTCTGCGCTCGTCATTAATTCATGGGCTCTCTTCTTTTTTTTTTTTTTTTTATGCCCCGCAGGCCAGAGAGCCGTCTCTCCAAAACAACAACAGCAGAGTCGCCGCGGTTTCCAGGGACGGCGGGGCCGGCGCGGGGGGCTCTGCGCGGCGCCAGCGTTTACTGGCGCTAACATATTGCGGCGGGGGCTCGGGGGTCAGCGTTCGGGGCGACGCGTCCTCCTCCCGGTGAGAGCCGCCGGCAAACGAGTCCCCCAGGTCCAGCCACGGTCACCTTGCCGTATGGCCCGAGAGCGCCATCGGAGCGCTCCGTCCTCCAGGAAACACCTTCAATTGATTTGAAGCCCTGAGGTACAGTTTGCGGACCAAATGACCATAATGACCGTGGAGATTACGTCCGAAGCACCAGAGACCGAGCTTCCTTTAGCGAGAAAGAGCTACGTGCGGCTACTGTGTTTCGTCTTCGCGATGTCACACTTTCGCACAACATATTGTTAAAGGCCTTAAATTCAGGGAGGCTTCGCGTCTGCACAAAGGCATTTCACACCTTTTTGTTGTTTCGAGCCATTTTGTTCTCCTGAAGATCTATGGCAGAATGTTCTTGGATGTACTTCAGTTCCTCTATTTGCAATAAACATTATGGCAATATTATTTTTGTATTGTCAATTTTTTTATCTTCACTTATTTATTTATTTGTTTATTCATTTACTTTAAATATTAATCCTTTTTAGCCACTTCCTTCCATCAGCATCAATACTGTACCAATATCTTAGAACAATTTATGCTCTCAATTAAATGCGACATATAATGTCATTAAAACATATAAACATGACGTACACTCAACACTCAAATCTATAAATAAAACTACATAAAGGTTACACAATCCAGGACCCTTTAAGCCTCTGTAAGGAGGATCCTTCAGGTGTTGTTATAAAAGCAAAAAAAAAAAAAAAGCGTTATTGTTCTCCGTTTTTACCAGCAAAGAGAGTCTCCCATCCGCCGCGGAAACGTGGCCTCCCTCCAACACGCAGGTCCCAGGGAGCAGGAAGTTAATACTGTGACAGATGTGCGCCTCGGTCCTGCCTCCCGGCCACGCCGAGGCAGCCAGCGCTCCTCGGCTCCCGCTCCTCCTCCGGAGGCCGGCGAGCGGCGGCGCGCGGCAAGCGGAGCGCTGGGGAGGGTCCCCAGAGCCCGGCCGCGCGGCGGTGTCGCTCCCCCCCCCCCCCCCACCCCCCACCCCCCGCCCCCCACACCCTCGTCCACGGCGTCACGTGACTCTCGAGATTGACAGGCTCCCCAAAGAGTGAGAGCTGGAACAGATGGAATATGAATGGTTCACTCGCGTATGAAAAAAGGTGTCTGGGCGCAAAAAAAATAAAGAAATAAATAAAATAAATAAAGTATAGTTGGGGGACCCTCAGTCTCGAGTTTAGTACGATCATATTTCTTGTGTTTTTCCCCTCTCTTGTACAAAATGTAAGTCAGCTGAAGGTGTGTTTGCTGTTTGATTCTGGAAGCTGATATGTGGATTTTTGTGAAATGTCTGGACTTCAGGAGCCCCCATACAAAGACTAAAACCTGCTCAATAGAATGGGAAGGGCCAGAATTTTGGTCTCTTGCCCAGTAATTCGAGAAGTTGTCGCACAAAGTACATTTCAAACAAATAACTTGCGGTCAGACATTCAACCACAGTGACTATTAGGCCTCATAAGCAAGGCAGTTAAGATCTAACTTTCTTCTTCATTCATATTGTCACATTGTCATCACACTCTTTCACAGTTTGACCAGGATATCTAGTCATCTAGTCGCTGATAACTGCCAGCAAGCCACACAAGGACTTCAAAGGAGCCAGTAATTGCCTTAACTTGAGACGACATGCACATTACCCTATTCAATGATTTTATTGATGCTTATCACCGTTTTCCACTGCTGGAGTTTTTTTTTTATTTTTTTTATTTTTTTTTTAAGGCAATCATGGATTTGATACATGTTCCCCAGCTTTCCTAAATAGCTGCACATTTTCACATACTGCAATTAAAAAGATTATACTTAACATGATTAGCGTTATGAACAAGCTGCATCTGTTTTTGAATTTGAGTATTAATTTTAAAATCTTAATCAGGAAATTATGAAGAATCTCCCATATGACATGAGTCCTGGAAGATGTTCAAAGTATGTCGCAGCATTCAGAGCCAAATGGTGCTCCTTTTCATCTTTCTATATGCCGATGTACAGATTGATTTTTAACTTTAATAATTTGCTAATCATTCTGCACGAATTGCACTGTTTCATAGCTTTGCATTGGCTTAAAAAAACTGGACAGACAGATAAACAGAAATAAATGAGATGTTGTTTTTTTGAGCCGGCTGCTTCTTCTACATCCGCTTGCCACACAGGGGCTGTTTTTGAATTTGTGATCAAAAGTGGTATGTGAGACCACCACAAAATTGCAAGCTTCCAACATCTAAACATCTGCTGTCATTTCGGTGTGAATAATTTATGTGTTGATTCAACTGCTTATTTATTCCTCTCCCTTGCTTATACATGTTTGTATTTTCTGTTAAAAAAGTAAAATGCAGCAAACAAACAAAAATATATACATATTTACAGTTAGCAGGAAAGAAATTGAGTGGTCAGTCTGAAATATTTTGATATTAAACTAATGGCTTGCAGTTTACCTCAGTAAGTGTTTGATGCAAATACTTCCAACAAGAATGCATTGGTGATCAGTTAATCACTTTAATTTGTTATAGATTAAAGTAATTTGAAGTTAAAGAGTTCTCCATAAAAAAGTAATAATACAATAAAATGAATAAATAAATAAATAAATAAATTCATAAAAACATTGTATGTACATTTTAAAGTATGCATTTTAACAAATGTAAATATGATTATAAAACACTTTTAACATTGATTTTCACATTTTTTAAATCATCACTATGCTAAATGTTTTTCCATAATATGCAAATCAAAATATGCATCACTCTTCTGAGAGATTATCTAAGTTATTTCTCTAATGGGGAAATAGCTGGCATGAAATGCTATTTCAAGCCTTATTCAGCACAGCAAGGGAAACCATTAGAAACAGCACCAATACGCTAAGACACTTGTACTCCTTGAAAATTGTCTCATAAAAAGTTAAAGGTATGATACATAGACAATAACATCTGAGAAAGTGGCATTCTTTGCCCCCACCCCTGTTTTCACATAATTGGCTATTTAAAGTTCTTTGAGAGTCACTAAAACTGTCTTCAGACTAAGAATCACCTTCACTTTGCATTTATCGGTCCAAGAATACTACATTTAAAACATTTTAGTACACATTTTTTACTATAAGTAGTGTTCAAATCCTCTCTATTCCAAGACCGGTATGTTTTTATATCTTAGCAAATGCCGGAACATTAAATAAGGAAAATGGCTGTGCGAACACAGATCAGTTGAGGTAATACGTAGGAACCTCTGGTGCTTTTGTTTCACATAATGTTTTCTGTCTTTATCAAACTTTTTACCGATGCATTTATATATTTATTTGGAAATATAGGGTGAATGGGTGTGACAGAAGAGGCAACCAACAGCAGCAGGTGATGTCACAAGGGAGGGGACCACTAGACCTTTACTAATGAGAACACAGTAAAATCCATTGTTATTGCTTGTTAATCTCCCCCTCCCATTTTTAGTGTGCTTAATATCATTTGTGATGCGCTAACAAACTTTCACTCGTGCTTCGCCCCCTTGGGGGAGCGCCACAATTTCTGATAACAGACGCCCCAACATTTAATATGATTGATAGGGCTCTCTTCTCCTCTTTCAGCTCTCGATTTATCTTGAGTAGCCAGAGTCGGGTGCAGGCGGCTGTCGGGGGTCCCTTGGCATCTATTTGCTTTTAACCGCTAAGTCATTACGACCTAATACATGTAGATTGTGTTGGGAGGGAATGATGTGTAATGAAATGAGCGAAAAAATTAGTGGAGTGTTATGGAGGAAAGCAGATGTTCAGCTGGAATTATTACTAGCAGAGATGATTAGTAGGAAAATGCTTTGTGATGGGGTTTTAGCTCCTAGGCTGAGAAAACAGGAATTCCATTTTAGCCTATATATATATATATATACACACACACATACATAAAAATTCTGGGGAGAGACTAGTGCCCTCACAAAAACTGTAGACAGGGAAGAGATCACTTGTGCTGAAAGCACAAACTTCCATGGAATTCAATGCGTTCTGTGATTTTAAGTGACCATTCATGATGGTATTTCTGAATTTCATAAACAATCATAACTATTCAGTGTATGTTTAGACTATCGCTTCTATAGCCAAACCAGATTCATGCTCTTAGTCTGTGTAAAATTTACATCAGGACACGAGGATTGCTCCTGGTACTTTGTTGGTCCTTGGGCACAGCCAAATATCAGTGGAAGGGTCAACACTATCAAATCTCAAGATACCATTTAAATTGTTTGCTTAAAAAGTTCACAGAGTACTTTTGCGCAAGCAACAGAGAAACTTCCCTTATTTTGCTTTAAAATCATGAGGAGTTGGTCTCTGCTTGCAAAGAGTACTAGTTTACACATAAGCCGCGATCACATTATGGCTTCTCACCACAAAGATTCTCCCTTTTCTGTCAATTACATACAGCTAGACGGTACAAAAAGAGGGAAATTTAAGCACCTCCAACAACTTCCTGTAATTGCAATTTATTGAGAGGGAAACAGAAGATAAAGATTTTGAAATTATAAGCTATTATGCACCAGAGAGAGAGAGAGGGAGAGAGTCAGGGGGGGACTTGGCTTCATAAAATACAGCTGACAAGCTCAAGCAAATTACCCCAAGACCATTACAAAAAATCACTTAATTGCCAACCATTCTGTCAGGTCAATTGACTCTAATTGAAAAAATAACAAAAAGCATATTATGCCACGAGAAGCAGGCGCGGAAAATGAGGTGAGCGTTCAGGAAGAAGCAATGATTTGAAATTCCAACCATCAAATGGTACTGGTACTGGTTTCCTCTTGTCCCTTTCAAACATATGATTTGTTTTATGCTTTTCTTTTCACAGGGATAATTGCGGGAAAATCACCACGTTTCTGAAGTATGGAAATTATTCTTTGAAAATAAAACACACCCTAGGTCTGGACATTTATTGATTTTGAAGGTACTCTTGATGAAGTTTGATTATTATTATTATTATTATTATTATTATTATTATTAATAATAATAAAACACTGTAATGAAGTTTCAATGTGGGGTAAAGTGTGCATAAAGTAAGCATGTACTAGCTTTGTCACAGAGATTTTACACATTAGCCACCACAGGATCTGAGAGAATGAGGCCTGATTGAAATCACGGCCTAGTCTGACTACTCTTCTCTGATATGTGACACATAATAAATAAGGATCTGCTGATTAGTAGATTAAAAGTGATTAATAGCCGGGCTGATTATCGAATCAAGCGCTAGCTGGAATAATCAGTTAATTGATCATTTCTGTAAAGGAGCCTTCATGCTTGCTGCAACGGTCTGTCGAGAGCACTAGAACTCCTGTTTATTTACATTGTCAGGGGAGAAACAACAAAGATGAATGTCTCACTTTTAGCACGCCTGCGACAGCACGCTATCTCTAAATAATAACAATATGCTTAGCTTCAAGAGGCTCATAAAAAAAGTTTTTAAAAATTACCTAAGGAATATTACAAGATCCATCATATGCAAATGATATCCCCCATCTCCGGCATAAGTTCACATTTCTTAATGCATATAACTGGAAGGTAGGGTATAATATCTTCCATAGAAATCACACATTCCCTTGATTCCCAGACAATTCAAAACTTATAGTTAGCCTGATATAAACTGATTCCTGAATGTTCATAAAGATGAACCACCATACTTCTCCGTGTTGTCAAGGGGTGTCCACAAACCTGCATTCATTTCCACATTTGGGTCTTTCTGCATATTTTACAGCATTGCAGAGACCTTCTTTTGAGCCTGAATGCATATTAACACTTTTCTTTGGATAACTTGTATTCTTCTTATCCAGCGTATACAAATTTACAAAGGATATATTACATAATTTTTCCACCTCGTAAGAATATTTGCATGCTAATGTCTCATATTAATCGAAAGCCTTTCATCTAAGGGTCTCAAAGTGCTTTAGAGTCCAGGAGGGAGCTTACCTCAGCATCCAACAATGTCCGACACCCACCATTTTGTGCTCAGATGCTCACCCCACACCAGTAGTAGTGGGCAAGTAATGGCAGTTTATTAGAGAGAAGGATGACTGGAGAATTGGGTTTAAAGAACAACCATTACCATTACATGCAATAGGATCTTTAACAACTACTGAGTGAAGGTCTTAAAAAATGAAGACTTTGGACCTTTCAGACTTTTAAAACCTTTGGAAATAAACTCTCATGTGCAGGGCACATACAACAGTGCCCATTATACTGCCCTTGGGCTTTGATTATTTCCTCTTAGCCCTAAGGGAAGAATTCCTATCCTGGCTCTGTAGAAAGATGATTGTTAGAATATATTTTCTGTCAAACTATTGACCCAACCATTTTTAATTTTTTGTCCTCCATCCATATAGTTATAGAAAGAGGCAGAATGATATTTGCTTGTATCAGTATTGCATTTCAAAATATAGGTGAATTTAACAACAATACTTGTGTCCAAATTCACATTATATTACTTCAAAATAAATAGATTAAGGTTTCATGTTAAAATAATGCCTTTACCATAACCTACACATGCTTATTCTCTTTTGAGTCTGGAGAGAGTTTATATTGTATTTTGTATTTATATGTCTTGAATATCACTGTCCTTTGGAAAACATAACAAAGTTTAGTAATGGTAACAAAAAACAAAAATAAAAAAAAATAAAAAAATAAAATAAATAAATAAGCAGTGGTTCAGCAGGGGCAAATATTCAGTCTTCCCTCGTCACTGGAGCTAGTAGACAGGGTCATCCAAATCTGGAAGGAATTTATCCAGCATTCAGTACGTGGGTTTAGAGTCACAAAATAACATTTTATGCATATGCCCAATATAATTTTGCTTTGTTTGCACAAACTTTTTTGCTCTCAACAAAAAACCCCAAAAAACATAATAGGCCCTTGCATTTTCATCACCATTATTACTACCAATAATTGATAAAAAAAAAAAAAAATCATAAGTTTTGGTAAAGGGAACTGGACAGTTACTGAAATTAGGTTAAATCTAAAATATCAATTTTAAGATAAACTAAAGAGAAATATTTTATTTCTGTGTGGACTGAAACAACAGAAAGTATAATACACCTGGTAAATACAATAAAAAAATAATTTAAAAAAATAATAATAATACTAAACAGAAAATGAAAGCCTTGTGCTGGTAGGAAATGGATTGGATTAAAGGCAAGATTATTGGATTATAGAAGCTGGCACCAGGTCAAAACAACTACAGTTCTGCTGAACCACTTTTCTCAGTGACTTCAGTGAAACACAACTTTCAGAAGGCATGTCTTATCTGCTATTGTTTCCAGGAAAGCACCTGAGCACATCCTGTGTGCTCTAAATAATGTCTTCTATAGGTGGCCACACCTTACGCACAGTTTACAAGGGTTCATGCAGGTATGTTCAGTCATTCATTCATTCATTCAGTCTGTGAGCCTGCCCCTTATGTATTACTCTCTGTTTATTAACGAGAAAATAGATGGGTATAATTAAAATGAGCTATACTGTATATACTGTGAATCTCGTGCAATGTTCCAGACTGATTCTGCAATGTAAAATTTTAATTTGAAGCTTTCTTTTGAAAAAGATGATCAGATTTGGAATCAGATTGCTTAAAGTGCCGGGCTGTTTGATAGGTTGTGGAGAGCAGGACGGAAGATCTCCATCTTATCACCGCATCTGCAGTTCTTCTTTTTTTTCGTTCCATCAGCGCCTGATGATATGCTTGTAGCTACGGTTCCATTGTGATGCACTGTATTCCCACTCTCTACATATGCTTGACTATTAAAAGGAAGCCACTGAAGCCATTGTACTTGCAGGCACCTTTGGGAATCAAATATGAACAAAGGACACGAACAGACTCCTGAAGGAATACTATGGGTGTGGGGGAGCGTACTGAAGGGGGTGAGGGGGTGGGGGGGGATGCGGTGGGGACATCCTCAGTTCAAAGTCTACACTTCCCTCTGTCTTGTAACGGTGTGGGGTGTGGGGTTCTGATGCTGGCAGTCCCCCCCCCTCCCCCCCAAAAAAAAAGAAAAAATAGAAAAAACATATGCTGAGAAGAAGCATGGCTTTTTATTACTGTTATTATTATAATATTTTTTTACTATAATTTTACGTGGTGTCGCTCTCTAGGCTTGTGTACTACAGCATGTTGATGAAAACTTGTATCAGGAAGATAACACTAGTAGGTATTGGATGAAAAAAAGGAGGGGGGAGGGTCTTAAACCATCTTGAGCTTTGGGCTCCATGTCATCTATAAATTGTTACAATGTCACAAAAGGAGCAAGCGCTGCCTGCTCTGTGTGTTCCTTGCCACGTACAAGCCCTGGAAGAGGGCTATTAACATTTGAAGAGAGAGGAGAAAAAAAAACCCTAATTGGTGCACTGGTGATACTACAGGGTTGATATTCTGTGAAAATCCTGGAGACTGAGGGCCATTAATTAACCTTAGTGCAGTGATTACTACTTACATTAAAGAAGAATACATTAAAGATGGCAGGGGCCTTTTTCTCTCACTTCAGAGGGGCTTGCCGATCGCCCTGCCCCCGTGAGCTGCGATATGTTAACTGGGAAGCAACTAATTAGATGTCAAAAATTCATAAGGCCCCTCTTTAATATTGCATATCTATCCCGGGCTGTCACTTCAAAACAACGGATTGCATAAACAGAGAGACCGCAACACAAAAACCCAGCAGGAACGTTGAAGGGGATGAAGAAGAAGAGGAAGAGAGGAGGGAGGGAAAAAAGAGAGGGGAGGGAAAGGGGGGGGGGGAAGGAGGAAACAATCAAAGAAAGTTCCTTGATAAACCCCAGAGAACGGCACCTGTGGAAATGTAATCTTACAAATTCTGAAAGAGGGGGAAGAAGAAGAAGGAAAAAAAAAACGCTCATCTTAATATGATTGTGGGCAGAGGAGAGGAGCACAGAGGCAAGGCGCTCTGAGGCCTGGGGGCGGGGGAGGGGGGTAGTGGCGGTGGGGCGTTGGTGGTGGGGAGGTGGGGTGGGTGGGGGGGGGGGTGGGGACGGGAGTGAGGAGACTGACTTATCAAAGGCACTGGCAGGTAAATAGTCATTTACTATGCATGCACAATGAACGTTACACAGTGCCTTGACACGAGCGGCAGGGCGATAATGAAAGGCAGTGCTATTGTGGCATCCGTCAGGGGACTTTTTTTAATATCGCTCCCCTCTCTCAAGTGAAGGAGAGCTGATGCTTCTTGGCGGCAGCCTCCTGTTGTAAGTCACTTTGCATAAGATGTGAAGGAACTGAAGTGTGATGCATTATCTGAGCTTCGGCTGCTCAAAATTACTTTTTTCTCCTTTTCTTTTTCTCTTCCAGAAAAGAAAACTGTTAGGATTTGCGGCTTATGTTTACTAACCGTTTTACTCCTCCCACTAGAAGAAAAAAAAGAGAAAGTTTTCATTTTTTTCTAAAGATATTCTGATTCCTGTTGTTTTGAAGATGGGAACATTTCTGTATTGTTTGTTTATGTTATGGTTGTTGCTTTTTATAGCTAATATGTTCCTATCCTACTTCTGGAGCTATACCATGTTCCTGGATCACTAATTATAAATAATAAATAAATCAGCATGTAAGTGGTCACAGAAAAACAAAATTATGTTTTGTCGATACATTGCTAGTCGGAAGTTTAATTTAGTGTGAATTTTATGCCACTAATGATAGTTAGCCTACATGATAGTTACATGATCAATCCAAAGAAAAATCCAATCGCCCCTAGCATGTCTGCAGAAAAAAAATAATAAAGGAAGAAATCACTAAACTAAAAGATGTAAAACAATATCATCAATTAAAAGTAATTTGTGAAGGAAGAACTGTGAAGAAATGTTCTTGACAGGAATTTTAAAAATGTCCTGTCAATGTGTGATTATTCTTCCTTTTCACAGAGCTTTTGAATGTGCATTGGCCATACAAAGGAGGGAAACTGGAATTAAGGTAATGGAATTTTTCAAGCTTGTCAAGTTGCTGAATCTTGCTTTTGAGGTTAAAAACATTAATCTTGAAAGAGAGATCCCATGAGAACTGTCAGGTATGTTCATATCATTGGTCTAAGCCAAGTTATGAGAGGTAGACTTGTTATATATTCCACATTTTTTCCTAAAGGAATATCCGCAACTGCTCAGCCAGTCAATCCTACTTCCTGAATTTAGTGATTGTAATGATGTCATAATCTTAGGCTGCATATATATATATATATATATATATATATATATATATATATATAATATGCGACACTGAAACTAATTTTAATTTGAATCTTTTATAGCACGGTAACCTACACTACAGATCAGAACCAAGACAGTTAAATCCAACCAATTGTGTCATGCATACCTGTATTCATTCCAGTTTGAATTAAGTGACATGTTCTCATTCTTGGTCATTGAAGCAAAAAATTAGCCCGCTACCCTAGCTAAAGGTCAGAATACAGGGGAAAAAAAGAAAGAGAAAAGGGTCACATTTCTAAAACCCTGCATGTCAGTGGCATGCTTCTACAAAAAAAAAAAAAAAAAAAAAAAAGAAAAAGCAATACTGCTTCTAATGGTAATAATGTGTTATATATTCACAGGCACATCTTATTATTAATCATCAAAGTCACAGTTTCCTCTGAATTTCTGTTTTATTATTTACAAAACAATCATTCCCTAAAAAAGACTAGATTAATCTTTGGCTTATACCTTAATATTGCATTCGTGCCAGGACTGACTGAATCAAATAGGATGCTCTTGGCCGTGATGCTAAGTCTGTCTTCTCACCTGTCCGTTTTGATCACCATGGATGATCAGGCCTGGCCTGTGGAAATGGAACAGCAGCTGAAACTTCAGAAGCAGTTTGGCCTGCCCTGCCAATGCCTCCGTACAGTACAGCCTACTCAGCAACCCTTCTACTGGTCTGGAAAAAAAACATGCACAGATGTGCCAAGGAAGGACTTTGTATTCAATCTAACCCTGTGCGCTTTGTCCTTAGCCGTGGGTAACAATCAAGCATGTCTTCCGTTGGACAGGTTACTGTTTTACATTACTTGCAGAAACAGAGAGATTCAAATGTGTGATGCATGTTTAACATTATTACCCGTATCTAATGACGTATCACATTGCTGTGAGACTACACAGAGGCCAGGGAATCAAGGTAGTTACTGAATCAGATTTGAAGCAGTTTGATGTCCAAGCATAACCCCTGGAAAAGATGTTTTGACATTACCACCATGTTATGACTGTAATGTTAAGTGTCAATCAGACAAGCGATCAATAAAATGATCAAAGACCACGAGTGGCTTATGTACCGCTATGTTAAAACTGTTTTCAAAGCATAATTAAATTCAAATTCCCGCAAACCTCAATGACAGGTTTACCACAATGGCATGAAATTATTGTTTTACACCAGTTGAAGTTTGCATAGACAATATGACTCTGTGTGCATGTTAGTATTATACCCATTAGGTGTCTAATGGATAACTGGCCATTGCCTAATCTGTGCCTACGGTATATTGTTGTGATGAATGATTGAATGACTAAGTCAATAATAATATAATGTCATATAAGAGCCTCAGCCAAATATGTTTATGCCATTGTTAATGGTGGTCCCAAAAACATTTCTCTATTTTGTTAATGTTCATGATTGTTGTTGTTGTTCTTCTTCTTCTTTTTCTTCTTCTTCTTCTTCTTCTTCTTCTTCTTCTTCTTCTTCTTCTTCTTCTTATTATTATTATTGAATCACTTCTCATCTGAAGTATTAGGGGACAAATGATACCTGGCTGGTGGGATAGAGAAGCACATTTCATGTTTTTTGTCACTGCTTGTTTTATCATAAGTCACACAAAGAAACATTAGACCCCACCAGATTCCATCTTAGATTGTGTCATGCTTATCTCCAACCTGACTACATTTGCACCTTATCTATCTATCTACCAATCGATCTATCGACAGATATGCATCTCAATCAAGGTATTGCTCATAGACTTGCATGGAGACTGTACACATGCTTTCACATGGTCGGTTAACAATCTGCGGCATAGCATATGCATTATGGGATAAAAGAATCCAACATATTCTAGTGCCTACTTATTATGCAGCATATGTCCATTTTATGGCCTTCATTCTTGTCATTTCCACTTCAGGAGAACATGGAAGAATCCCTGCACTTAACATATAAAAGTAACATCTCTGAGGCATACTGCATTAATACAGCAGCTTCTAACCAGGAATACATTCAAAAGAGTTCAATGATTGATCAAGGCTGGTTGAGAAGGGTATCGCATGTCCTTTCCAAATAATAATGCTATTTGAAATAGATTGACTACAGTATAATGGTTTGCAAAAACTAAAATAGTATGTAATCTCATATTGTTTCATCATTAAATTAAATCTTTTAAACAGTAATTAATGGCTGCCTCGCTTCAATGTGAGTCGCATTTGGATTGTTTATGAGGAATAGCAAGTTATGAATTGATAATTTCCCGTTTACATGGACAATAAATAAATAAATAAATAAATAAATAAACCAACTAAATAACATCTATTTTATCCCCCTACACTTTTTTTTCAGTTAGTTTCAAAATGAGTTTTTTATTTTGTATTTTCTTTAAGAGTAGTGATAGTGTAAATATGGCCCACACATTTACATAAAGCAAATGTTGGCTCATTCTAATCAGGTTTGACCCAAGAAAAATAAAAATGGGAGCTTACTTTTGAAGTGATTATTGTCTTGTATCTGTTTTGACTAATTTTCATGGCTGATGTTTATTATTATTATTATTATTATTATTATTATTATATTACATTTTTAATAAAAGATCACTCATCATCAGCTTATTTATAAGGTCTAATGTTGTAACATACAGTACCAACACACAAATGAACTACCGTAATATAAATTATTGATAATTCTGGGTGTTACAAAGAAATGTGATTGCACAAATTTTAGCCACTCTTGGACAGTGATCTGTTACAGATCAACGTGTGGACATTTTAAGTCTTCAAACAATGGGTCTTACTTAAGTTGCCATTTTATGTAATTCAGGGCCATGATTATGAATTCAAGGTAAGATTTCTGTCCTCCCTATATGTGCATCTCACTAGCCACCAACAACGGAAGTTTCTTCCAGTGTTCGATCTATATGTAAAATTAAAACTTTTTAAAGTATCTGTCTTCACCAATCACCTTACATTCTTTAAACTCAGATTCAGAGTAACAACACTGGGAACTTTGAAAATATTCTTCTCAGTAAACTTCTGACATATATAAATAAATAAATGTGTTTCGTCATGGTTAAGTAGACATGGCTGTCCATATTTGTTTATTTGGGAGATAATCAATCCTTCTGAGCATAAACTGTTATCTCTCCCTCTGGAAAACTGGAAAGATAACAGAGATGCTAAACTTTCCATTTGAAAGCATGATTAGCAGTTGAATCTCACTCTGTCACTCCAGTTACCTCTTAGTTCCTGTGACCACAGTTATCTGTGTGCTGTTTATGCATGCGCTTCTGAGGTCGGGGACTAAAAGCAAATTGCATGCCATACAGTCAAATCGTCCCCTATCTCTGGCAGATTGGGAAAAGGAATTAAAACTTCTGAAATATTAGCCATCTGTAAAGCTTAGAGGGCATAGGAAAGCTAACAATCCAGTGACATTACACAAATGAGAAGCTGTCTATGAACAGCAATGATCACTAGCACACGTATGGCATATATAACTATTAGGCGTATTTTCACTGTACACTTATCAATCAGAAATGCATTAAGATTTTTTAATAGAATTATTAAATATGAAATATCGCAAACAATTTGTTCATGTAGTTTTAACCAGCAATTTTATTAACCTGTATACATTTTAATTATGACCAAAAAGGATACTACTTCATGCTGCAAATAGACAAGCAATGTACGACTAGTAAATTAGGAAATTTTGTTCTTTATGGATGCAGAGTGTGTCGTAATTGAAAGGAAAGCAGCTAAACTCCCAAACTAGAACATGATGACCTATTTAGAATCATTGCAATGAAAACATTCCACACAATGGTCTAATGATACTTGCGGGGTGAAAAGACGGAGATAGATCCGGTGAGGACAAATGATAAACAGCATGTTTTAATGCCATCAATTTGACATAGAACCTCTGATATTGGGGATTTGAATAAGATTTTATCAGAACAAATCCCATTTAATCATCACCTGGTTCTCCCACACATGGTCCCTTCCCATTCCCTTAATGCTGGGAGATTTTTAAGCAGAAAATAAAATAACTCCCCACTCAAAGTGATTTGATGTCTATCTTTCTCTTGGCACACCCAAACGTCCAAGACCCTTATTCTCATTAGGGGAACCAATGCAAGCTTCACCCTCAAATGCTCGATCTCATTATGAGCCACTCACAGTATAATGAACAACAGTGTGTACACTTGGGCTGAATAGCTAAATAATTCAGTAAACTGTCAACTTCCTGGGCCGGATTATTGTATGGATTTAGATCAAGGGGAGTCATAGGGGCACTGAAGAGTCGCTCAGTGTGCTGGTGACACCGTAACATGGCGCTCGGTATCCAGGAGTTGCCCGCCAAACTCCCCCCAGCACCCCACAACCCCCCCCCCCCCGCCCCCCACCACCTCCCCATTGAGTGCCATCTTCGCTTCTCCCCACCTGTCAAGGTGTAAGAGAAGGGATACTGCCTCCATTTCATTATCAACCTCTCACTCGGAGATTTCAAACAGGTTTAAACTAATGAGGGAACGTTTAAAAGCTCCAGGATGCCAATGGGCTGATGTATGTCTGCAAGTGCGAAAAACAAGAAATACACACACACACACACACACACACATATGCGCATGCGTGCATGAACTCACACACACACACACACACACACACTCACACACATGAAGCCCAGGATTGTCAGTGCAGGTGAACAAAGTGAATAGGATATGTGACTGACAATAAAGATTTCTTTTAACATCAGTGAAAGGAGGCTCTAGAGACAGGCAGACGGGACAGATGCAGAACTTCGCATTACTCTGAGGGCGACGGATGTTTCACTGAGACCTGGAGATGCCAGCTTTAATGATGAGCCCAGGAAGTTGCAGGCAGGCAAGATGCCAGCCTCAAATCTATTATTTCAGTCTGCTTTAAAGAGGATCTTTAATAGACACCCTAAATTTCGGCTGGTGTCACGGTGTGCTTAAAGTTTAATTCTCTTTCCATTTCGTTCCCTATTAACAGGCCACATGAATAGTGAAAACAACACATTATTATTTTATGTTATAAAAACATTTTTTCTTAAGAAATAACCTGAATGCATTTTTATTTTGCTTACACTGAATGCTGGTCAGAGGAGGGAAAAAGGTATGGTCTTTCATAAGACAGTCATTTTGCTCACTACTATCAGATGGTATTCCTAATAGATTCTCATGATACATATATACTAAAAGCAGTAGATTTGGCCAATATTTTTCAATACAATGATATGTATATATATATATATATATAAATTTGGGGAAAACCTTAAAATAGATAGATAAACATGAAAGGTAAACATAAAGTTCTTTTGCATTTTTGAGTATGAGTCATTTCTCAGTTATCTTGTGTGTGTGCATGCATACAGTACATGCAGGCATGCATGTGTGTGTGTGTGTGCGTGTGTGTGTGTGTGTGTGTGTGTTTGTGTATTTCAGCAAGTGTGTATGAGTGTAAAGTCATTTGCTACATGTAATAACCATGTCACGGTAATCAGAGAAAATGTACAAATGACTATTTTATCTAGGGATCCAAATCTGCCTGCTTGTCCTTCTCAGGGGTTCTAGGTTGTAACAATCATTTTGGCATATCATCAAAAGAGGGTTACAATTGTAAAGGGAAAACATTCCCGGTATTTAGATTACAGCATTAGATTTTGTTTTCTGTTAGCAGTGCAACAGTGATGCAGACATCTACATTTGCCTTCCAGAACTCATATGGCTGCTCTGTGCCTTTCTCTGTATAATTAGTAATTAACACATTCTTTTGTGTAGACTTTTTTTATATATTTATTACGAATGGCTTGCCAAATCTTACATTCCACAGCCTGGTTGAGATTAATTTAACAGAGAAAATAATATTCAGAAACCAGGCCAGGCCCCTCCAGTAATAATAGGACTTTAAAACAAATATATTGCAAAGGCCACATGATAAGATCCCTTAGTAGCTCCAATCAGCTTGACAGCAGATTTGATAAAAATAGAGTGAGCTCAAGTGCAGTGCAATGATAAATTCACAGAGAAACATGAATAGCAATTCATAATACTCACTGAAGCCCATGCAAGCATCTCATCTGCATGCTTTCAGCCAACATATATTAAGAACATTTGCAAGGCTCTCAATGCAAAACCCTTGGCCACAGTATACAGCATCCATATTCAGAACCTACGTTCGCAGTGAAAAAATATATATATTAACACCACCTTACAATAAAATATAAAATATATGGAATGTATCTATGGATGCATGCTATTTTCATATCCAACTGTTTGTGTAGTATGGGCCCACCTTATTCAAAGATATTTAATATACTTTACATATACTTTACAATATTTTACATACTATCCATTTAGACAGCTGAGTATTTTACTGCAGTGATCAAGTTAAAATACATTTCTCTAGGGAGGAGTCATGCCCAACTTGAGATCTGGACCTTTTGGTTATGAGTCCATTTCCAAACCACTGTTCCACACTGTCACCCATTTAAAATAAAATAAAATAAAATATATAAATAAAATAAAGCAGTCCCTTCCCATGTTGAAAATCTAATCAAAATGAGATATATTAAAAACCATATTGGGTGATATAAAATCATAAAAAAATTAATGTTCTTGTACAGATCAATTATTATGTCAAAACTTCATAATTTTAAGGACATTTTTTTATACATGTGCTGACACTACATCACAGGGATGTCTTCATGATCTGTTCCAAACGAGCAATCAGTTTTCCAAAGACACATTTAAAATCAATATATTCCTCTGTCCACCATATTTGATTTTATTTTTCCATGAAAAGACAAAGACATTATGACATTACATTTGATAAGGACTCAAACCCTCCACCTAATACATGAAGATAAAAAGTAGAATTTTATATTTCTTGATGATTGAATCACTGATGTTGGAAAACAAACAGGCACCAAATGTGTTACAGATGGTCACGAGGTATGTCAGAAATCTGTGCCAGTTTTTGTTTCTTGCATTTGACAATGTCCTTTAGCAGAAAATGTGACTTGCAGGAGAGCTGTTCCAGTGTCTGATGTAGAGGAAAATGAAGTGAGATCTGACCAACAGTGACACACATATGATTACTATCTTTAATATCTGGCTTAGTGATTTTTTTTTTCCTCCGGTAAATTCATAATCAGAAGGGGTGGGAGATTATTTTCATAAATTTTAGTATTACTTTATTTCAAGGTTTGCTGCTCCACAGCTGCCATTAAACCTTGGCAACATACCCCGTCTTTCAAATATATAATTTTTATTGCATTTGCATTCATTCAAGCACTCACTACATTACAAGCTGACATGCAGCAGGTGAAGCAGAGCTGTAGGTATGCGTTTGAGCAAAATGATTCATTTTGTGACAGTTAACCATACTTTATGACAGCGTAAAGACCAGAAAAATTTTAATCATTTAATGCACTAGAACAAAATGTTCCTATGTTATTATTGGGAAGACAATGAATTAATGCTGGTGATGATGATGATGATGATGATGATGATGATTATTATTATCATTATTATTATTAGTTAAATAAGCAAAGTGGTGGTTCAATCCCATACAGTTAATTTAATTTTTGAAAGACCAAAATAATAGGCATTTGGATCCATGCAGACACTGTTCAATGACTGAGACCACTTTGCCAGCATTTTTTCATCTCGTAAAATATCCTTACTGCAGAAGCTACTTGCTCAGTGGATGAGTCGAGGGTTGAGTCAGTGAGTGACTAAGGGACACTGCCATATGCACTCCTGTTTTCTCCATTTGCAGCCGGAAAAACAATCATACTGAACTAATCAGAAAACTCTCGCTGTGCAAATGCAGTTATGGTAGGTACTCATTTTCACCTTCACTTTGTATTGACTTGACTCACCCTTTAAATTGAATAGCAAAAAAAAAGCAGTTGAGGAGGTGGGGGCGAGGGGATGTTTTCTTTTTTTTTTGTGTAGGGGGGGTTCTACATGTGTGCTGGTATGTAACCGCAGCCAAGCGTCCCCGTTCTAAAAAGGATTCCTTCTTTAAACATTTAATTATTAGCGTCTGTTGTGAGGAGTTATGAGGGGTTATGTCTAATTTTACGGTTCCGAGTTTCGCGGCGTAACCGAATTATGGGGCCTGTGAATGTGCGCCATTACCGTGGATTTATATCGCAAAGTGCCCGCATTCCAGAGCTGCCAGGTAAGCGCGGGATTACAGGCAGTCTCCTGCGAGGTGTGAGGTGGGAGGCATGGCCTCGGGTAACACACCGTCACACACAAAGAACACTGCCTTGTATTCAGAACACGGGGCTTAATTGCTATAAACACATAAATCATAGAGTGTTTTTTCTTTTTTTCTTTTTTGCTGCGAATACGAAAGCTCACATATTAATAGTAACGATCATACCAGCAGCACATGAGACCCATTATCAATCAATTGGTGCAATCAATTATTACCTCCATAAGAAGTCTATTTCATGCGGCGTCCATTGAGCAGCAAGATTGCAGTCATTTTCTATGCCACATTCATTATTATAGAGACCCTTATTCAATTAAAGGGAATAATATGGCTGGTTCTGACCCCCAGAGAGACAAGTACAAATCTGATAGTTTTCTCACCTTTTAAAGAAGTTTCATCAATGCAAAGCCTGCAAGGCTTTCTTCACAACTTTAAACACACTCCAAGGAATGGAAGGGTAGGTGTGAAGGTTAGGAATGCTGCTCTGGGTGGTGTCCTGTGGACAGGATGGAGAGGGTCGACTCATGATTAACAGTACTGTTAATGCTCTCACCTTCCTCAGAACACTATTCTGGCACATGTGATAAAACAGGTGTTTCATTTTGAAATGAAGAGGGTGTGAAAGTTCATAAGTATGCTAATGGGACCTAGTTTTGAGTTATTGCAGCAAATTAAGCCTTAACTTCAGGAGATGCACAAAAAAATGTGTTGATAAAAATGATCAAATTATTACAGAGAGGAGAGCATGAAATGAATTACTTAGTGGGGCTGCACCTAAAGTATGCTGATAGTCCATAAAATACCTTTGCATTGACCGACATGCATTTAAATGTACTACATTAGCACATTTAAACTAATGTTTAATATGAGAAGTTAATAGGCTTAGTTTTGACTTGCTCTTTAATTAATTTCAGAGTTTAAGGGAAATTGAAACATTAACTAATTTTAAGTTCCATTCTAATTAGGCAAGCATTTATCATTTGAGAGACAATGATCTCTCTCCCTCCTTCTTTCTTGCTCTCTCTCTCTGCTGGGGTAATCCTTTATATCTGAAGAGGGATAATATAAACCAATAGGTATATATCACACACAGTTCAAAAAGTATATTTTTACAATATATTTGTATAGAAACCTGGGACTTTGCACACATGTGATCGTTGTCATTACATGTTTTAATAACCCTGATTTGCTTTACAGTATTTTGAAAATGTGATGTAATTTTGCATTTTGAAAAAGTGGCCAACAAGTTAAACACCAGCCATCCACTTATGGTTACATAACAAGTTGTACAAATCTTGTGTTTTGGACAAATTGCTGGTAATTTATCTTGCAATTGTAGGGGTATGGGTTCATCATAAGAATCAAAATTATAAAAAGAAAAAATGTTTAAAAAAAAGGGTACAAATTACACCTGATTCCACAGAAGGGAAGATCTTGGCTCCTATATTATACAAAAATCACACACATTGGCTTTTGTAATCTCTGCTATTTAACCTTACGATTTCAAAATCAATCATCTTTACATATGTGCATGCTTGTCCTTTATCAATTGAGTAATTTGCAGTCAATGCAATGTCTCCATTGTTCAAACTTCATCTTTACATTACATTACATTACAGGCATTTAGCAGACGCTCTTATCCAGAGCGACTTACACAACTTTTTTACACAGCATTTTACATTGTATCCATTTATACAGCTGGATATATACTGAAGCAATTTCGGTTAAGTACCTTGCTCAAGGGTACAACGGCAGCGTCCTACCCGGGAATCGAACCAGCGACCTTTCGGTTATAAGTCTAGTTCCTTACCCACTGTGCTACACTCCGTCTTGAGCGTATACAACTATTTCTATGTTTTCCTTGTCTCAGACCCTCCTCGTTCATTGCCTATGATGCCGATGAGATGTTGATGAACTGCTTGATGGGTAATATCAGGTTGTTAGGTTGTAAGATTTTGCCAAGTGTGATTGAATTATAAAAAGTTTTTATGTAAAAACTCAAGAAATAAATAAAACTATATTGGACAGATATTTCTACTGCAAATAACCAACAGATTTAAGTTTGTGATTTTTTCTGTTATATTTATGATATGCAGAAAGAAATGTATACATTTATTTAAAAATAAATCAGATTTTGTTATTTACACTTTTACACTCATTACTCCCACATATTGGCAGTAAATATGGACAAAGGAAAAAAAAAAAACTTGTGAAACTTCACAGTCATTAAATAGTGGTATGCAATTAATATTCAGGACATATATTTCTTCTGTCAAATGTCTCTGTATTTAAAAATAAAGAAATAAATAAATAATCTGCCCTGGGAAATTATTATGAAATGAATGTCACATGTGTTTGTACCTTACCCTTACAATAATAATAATAATAATACATATTTTCATTGCAAATATATAAAGAATCATTTGTGTTGGATGTGAAGAAAAAACTGTTGGAATACCACTTCTAGGTATTGATAAATCCCGGTGAGCAAAAACCAAACACAAACAAAGCCGCACTTAAAAGGAGTTAAAGCGTGCGGCTCGTTGTGTGTTTGTGCATTCCTGTGCGGAGAGTGAGAACACAGGCTGCAGGATTACCGGTAGACTGAGAGGAGGCCTGCCACTGTGGCCAAGCCCTGCAGTTGAGCTGCTTGTCTGGAGACCCAAGTGGGAGATTATGATTTATGGAAGAACTCACCTAGAAGGGACAATTTCTGCCGTCTGCATCTGAAGCCAGGCTCAAGCAGAAAGGCTGCTGCGGAACACTGGGAGGTCTGGGGACTCGGCCTTGTTTGTGGGGTGTGGGGTGCAGGCCTGTCATCGCAGGAGATTTATGAACTTCAATAAGGATCTCTGCATTTGGTGCCAAGTTAAGTCACTGCATAATTAAAACCTTTCTGTGGAATCTTTTAGAAGTAGACCATGAGAAATGCTTAGCGCGGTGTTGGAGACGCATACTTCTCACCACACACATAAACGCACATAAACACACACGCAAGCACGCATGCACACACGCACACGCATACTCATTCACTCTCCATTTAACTCAGGCAAATGCACACACACAGATTGATACATGCAAGCAAACAGACAGCTACTAACATAACAAACACACAACCACTAAAACAACACACACACACACACACACACACACACAAACAGAAACAGAGTCACACGTGTACACATGTGCCCCTCCCATGCGTTCTCAATTATTTATGACCTCACATTCACAAATTAAAACAAATAGGTGCCTACTAATTATTACCCATCCAAATGTTTTGTAGGTTACACAAAGGGCACCACACATGAGGGATAAACATGTTCTTCCCCACAGAGGAAACACACAGCATCACTAACAATACTGTATTGCTTCCAAGTCTGCATATGCCACTATGCAGAGTTGGATTGCACATATTTTCTGACCCCATCGGCTTTCCTCCGAGGCTTCCTCTAGGAGACTGGAGTGCATGTTAGCTTTGCACCAGCTATTTAAATGTACCAATGACATCAGTCTCCTCTGGCACTGAGTGCCTCCCTGCATCGCCTGTGGCAAGGCCTGGGCTCTCCTGCCTTCTAATTGGCCCTCATATTCTTTTGTTCTTATTCAAGCAAACCTCGAATAAAGCTTGGAAATCTTCCTGTGTCAACTTGAAGTAACCAGGCTCACTTAAACATAAAATATCACATCCCTTTAAAATAGGCCTTCAGATTCCCCAACCTAAATTACATGGAAACCAGGGAATAAGATTTTGTCACTGAAGTTTGCCATTCAAACAGTTTATACTACATACAATTACTTTCCTTGCTCTGTCAAACGCTCCGTGTAGTCACATATCAATGAACTGTCCCTTTAAATAACTTTCAACAAGTCGTAGGGCCAGTCTATAAACAAAACTTTGTAAATGGCTTGGAGTGAAGAATTTCAGCAGATTTTTTTTGTTACGAATGATGAGAAAAGTACTTAACTCATTTTCTATTTAACTTCTGATATTTTAAAAATCTGCATTTTGTTTGACAATGACAGCTCAATTATAGAGGCTGCATGTTTTACTTCCACCAACAGATATAATCTGAATATTGCACTTAATATTTCAAATTTTAACTATTTCCCCCAGTGGCTCAGTAACTGAACAAGTCTATTGTTCATTATATACCATGTACAAATATGTTATTTTTTTGTTAGATCATTCATTTAGCACTTGAGTTTTCATTTAATTCAGTAAGCATCTGGCAAATCTGAACAAAACTTCTATTTTCTTTATAACATCATTACAGAAGTATAGCAGCATAGGGACAATGGCTATAGATTAAAAACATATTCGTGAAAGCCAAAAGCTCTCCTGCACAAAGTATCTTTGATTTCATTATCATTTTAATTTCCTGTCTTATATCCAAGATTATACTGTAAACCCTTGCCTGAAGAAATTTTTACAAAAAAACTTTTTCAAAAAAAATAACTTTTACAAAAAAATAAATGCAGTGTGCATTCTATAGCACTGACCAAAAACAAGATTCAGTTAATTAGTAACTTTCTTCTGTATATTACTACTGATTTTGTGAAATCCCACAGACAACGACGACAGTGAAGGGAATCATTATCCTTTTCAGTGAGCATTTTCATTTGTATTTTCATCATACTCTGTTACCATCTGAATGTGTAATGTTGCAGTACATTAAAACAACATTGCCCTTTTCTGTGCATATTTCTATGTTGTGAAAATATTTGTGCACAATCAACGTTTCCAATCGGAATGAGACATTTCAGATCCTCTGATGCGTCACATTTATGATGCACTTAACTGCATAAAAGTACTCAATGGATATGCCACACTGTGCATAAAAAGGCCTTTCCCTTGTGTTAAGTAAGTTAAGGTGTCAGTCTTGCTAATCCTTGATGATTATAACTACATGTAAGGACAATAGCGGTTTTAGAGTATTAAAGAGAAATTGGACAGAGAACATAATAAAGTGAATAATGAAAAACGATGTCCTTCGGATCAAGAACTTTGCTTTATCTGACTTGCCATCAGGACAGAGGAATATCATGAGACTGGAGCCTTTGTTTATAACACTTGAGAACTCTTTGAAATGACTTATGAATCACATCGCAGACATATCTTTTCCTTTTCGAATGAGATTACAGAAAGAGAAACATGTCTTCTGCTTTCGGGTTTTATGACACTTGTAAGATTACTGAAGACAAAATGTAAAGAAGAGGAAACAAAAACTTGGCTATTCTTAGATTTAAGGGATTTAATGGATTGAATCTCAGCCAGGGAGTAAATGACAACATATATATATATATATATATATATATATATATATATATATATACTGTATATATATATATATATATATATATATATATATATATATATATATATATATACTGTATATATTTCATATGTTTTATATATAAACCACCAAAGATGATTCATATATAGAAAGCATTCTGCATTTTATTAATGTTTTACAAGAATTTAGAATGTGAATACTGACAATTATCATTTCTGAGACACTTCATCAGCCTCATCTGAAATATTTTAGGTATTGCTTAGCGTATTTATTTATTTTTTATTTATTTATTTATTTATTTTTACCACAGAAGCTGTTTGAGGTTAAATATTGTAAGTGCAAAGTCTTTTAGCCAAAGGCATATGCTAAAAGATTTATAGAAAGAAACTCTGCCAGGGGTGAGATTCTCAATTTGCTCAGAACAGCATCTTTTAAAACGGAAACAGCCTTCAAAATATGTTTACATATAAGTCTGTCAGGATGATAAAACCTGGGTAAGCTTAAATATGCAGTAACATGTATCAGGGATAAAATGGGCCTATCATGCATATTGTAACAATTTTACATTTAAAGGCGGTTATGCTTGTTTTGGTTAAGGCAATCTGTTTATTTCCATCTGCAGCAAAGGAGAAAATGATACAGAAAATGGCAAGGCCTTGAGAAAATAAAGCAGCAAAAAAGTAAAATCTCTCCTCAGAGAGTCATTTATATATATATGCCCCAGATAGCTATACTTTATTTGACTTTGCTCTGTGCTTGCTCCCACAGAAACCTATCAAACTGGCGTTTTAGCAGCTATGCAAAGACAAATCCTGTACGTAGGGTTCAAATGTTGCAAGGATCCTGGACACAAATCCACGTTTTGACAATCAGTGATCAGTGCTCTGAACACAATGTGTAGAGGGCCCTCACAACCCCTCATTTTGGAAAGAGCAAGTTCAGATCCAAACTGTTCTGATGGATAAATGTCTGAATGTGGTCATCATACAGTATTAACTCTCTCTTATACAGTCTATTAAACATACCAACAGCCTTATGAAACTCCCTTCACAATGAGAGCCTGTTAAAGGTGTTCAGCAGGTAACTCAGGCTGCAAAGGGCATGCAATTGAGCTTTTTTTTTTATTTGCGGGAGGGGGGTGGGGGGTGGGGTGGGTGGGCATGGGGGTCTCGCGTGAACATGTCGGAGTCGGCCTTAATGTTTACTTCCTCAGAGTGACACTTTGTTTGTCGAGATGCAGCCTGCTTATTATATATTTAAAAGACCTTTTGAAATGATTATGAGCTCTTCGCTCCACAAGCTTGAGAGAAGGGAAAAGAAAGCTCCTCTAGAACAAAACAAAAGAACAAACGCTTGCCTTCATTGAAGAGAACCAAGATAATAAGAAAGCACATTTTTTTATGCCATCAGTTTCTTTCTTTTCCTTTTTTTGTTTTGTTTTGTTGGAAAAATTGGAACTCAAAGAATATTTGAAGTCTGAAAAACATATACGGTTTAGCAATATAGTAGACTGCCAGATAGGGTGTCAGATATAAATGCATTTGATGTTCTTTGTGGAAAACATTGGGGGCTATATATTTAGTAATAATAATGAATTATAAACACAGTGAAAAGTGGCTCTATCCAGGACTGTGTGTGTTCTTTGTGATGTGTTTCGCTGGCTGATATGTTCCTTGGTGATCAGAGTGAATTGCTAAGGATGTTTCAGTTAAGCCAGAGGAGTTTAAAACTGGGTCTTCATCCTTACTTTAAACAAGGTTAGAGAGGGCACCAAGGAAGTGTATTTAAATGTACCACGACAGCATCTAAAAACAAACAGATCAGAAGGCAATTCTGAGCACATGTCAATTTTTGAGCAAGTTCAGAATTGGTCCTTGCCTTGTCTTCTATTTCAACTCCATTTCACTGTGGAATTACTGTATTCTTCTACTTATATCTTATTTTATAACTGATCAAAGTAACAATAATGTTTAAGTTTCATATTTGTGTAAATGTGTTCTTGGTAATTGTGTAAACTTTAGGAAGATAAAGATTAAGACATTTATAAATAATGCCAAGATGACAGCTTTCTATTGTCTTCTAAAAAAAAAAACCCAGTGTGGATAAGTTATGATAATATCAATTCAATTGTTATCTTCATGGCTGGAAAATTGCCACTTTGTCACATACTGTAAGTGTCATGTGTTTGAGAAATGAGAAAAGCTGCAGTAAAGTCATTATTTGAGATTTATACAGCTACCCAAAGAGAGGAAATGTATTCTATGCCATCTAAAATTGTTTCTGATTGTGGCTGTTCATTGGTAGTAGCAAAAGGAAACAAACCAGATCATGATAAGGAATGCTTCACTCTGGAAATGACAGCATTGCATCCTGTCAATTTCTGGCCACTGCTTTTTTCATCCAGGCTAGGTGGTTCAGCATTTAAAAATAAAACTGACCATTATCCTTTTCATTGGAAGGCTAAAATCAAATTCAATTGATAAGTGTAATTTTTCAGAGCAAATGCAAATCAAACATGTACAGTTTAAAGAGAAAATGCATATGAGAATTATGCCTATATGTCTTACTGTAACATACTGTACGCATATGCATATTTTTTTTAAAGAATGAACACTGAGGGCAACCAAGCACCCTCAGACAGGCAATGGGGAAGAGACATTATTCTGGCTAGTATTTTAATATTTACAATGATGGAAATGAAGTACTACAGTGTGATATTTCATAGCTATCCTAGAGGCAATTTTGGTTTTATTATTGAATACAACTAGAAAGAGACCTAGGCAGCTAAAATATTAGCTGAATTAATATCTCCATTTCATAATGTAATTCAAATCAATGTAGAAGTGAGAGGAGCTTTCCACAGATTGCCCTCATGTAGACACAGAAATAACATTTTCTCTGTCCAAGAGAGAAAACAAGATGATAGTTATCACTTTATTTTGTCAGGTACTGTTCTATCTGGGCAAGAAGTTGTAGAAAAGCTGTCCTTCAAGGCTGCGGTAAGATATAAAAGCATAGTAACAAATATTTGCAGGTAAAGAGAGCATACAGCAGCCTCCTGTAGCCATCCAATTAGAAGATGCATGATTTAATTATTTCATTTATGTGCATTGTTCAGAGGAACATAACAAAATGTACCCCTGAAACCATGTGGCATACCTACTTTCACAATGGTAACTTTTAATTTGTTAATACATTATGCCATACAAAAGCAAATAAATAAATAAATAAATAAATAAATACAAGATTTATAAAAAGGCAGACAGAATGTATTCCAATGCCATCTTTGATTTGCGTGATGTTTCACAGTGTCATGAGATACTGAAGGAATGAAGTCATCTTAGGAAGGGCACCCAAAATATTATGTTTGACAATGCAGGCAATGGTTCAGAGATTTCCATTAGCCAACTGGGTGTTATTTGTTGTGTTGAAAATGTTCCAAAAAATAGCATTGCAATCAATTTCATCAAGGGGCAACTGGAGTCATGTATTAGTATCTATCTCCTATAAGCACAAACTTAGCAGTCTTCCAGACAAAACAGAACGAAACCCACCGGCTGGGTGTCAGTTATCTCTGAAACTCTCCACCCTGGGGCTACTTGTCGACTGCAGCGCCAACTTAGTGCCAGTGCTGCACAGCCAGTGATGCTCATACCTCTCGGCAGCCTTTGGCTTTGGTGCGTGATTCTCATCACTTGGCAGAAGCTAGGCATACAGAGTATTTCCATATTACAGTAGCTGTACTGTTATATGTACTGTACACTGTACATGGAAGCATATTTTTTGTTTTATTTATTTATTTATTTATTTTAGGGGACCTTTATTTAATGGAGAAAAATCAATATAAGTCCACATATTTATGTATACACTCTCATTTAATGAAGGTGACAAATTGGAGGCAGGGTTCAATGTCTTCAGGGATGATTCTGAAGAGTTTTGTTGACAAGGACTGAATCTATCTAACTGACAGAAGAGTTGTACTGGTATTTTTGGGAGCAGAGAGAGAGAGAGAAGCAAAATTGTGTTTTTGCAAATGTAATTGTTTCTTTTGCACTTTTATATCCAACCTTTTAAAATAATATTTCGAAATTTTAGGAAATATTTAAAAAAAAATGAATGCCTCCATGTTTACATTTTTTTTTTTTTAAAGGAGAGTCCTTTCATCTATTCCATCTCATGTCTTCCCATGCATTTTCCGTATTGAAAACTTCAAGAAGGAGCCTTTGCATTGACTACAAAACGATACAAAGCAGCGCTAGACCAGATGCCCCACAATTCACCGCGGCCCTGGCAATAATTCAGGGCAGGACTAAACAGCTGGCTGGCTGACAGCAGAGCTGCCAAGAGCTGGCAACAAGAGACTCGCAGGGAAGCAGCAGGCTGCTAACCCCTTTCACATTTTTAATTAGATCCACACACCCATGTCTTTGAGCCATCGTAAATATACAGATGACATGCAGGGCATCGTTTGTTTAGAAATATTTGCTTACAAAATAGTTTCTAAAATTTCTTATTACATTAAGCTTGCTGAATTTTGTAGAAAAAACACCACAGCTTGTAGCTGTATACCTGGAATAATTTAGAGGAAACAGCTTTTCAAATTAAGCGTTTAAAATTTTGAATTACATTAGAATACACCAGCCAGTGACAGGCAATAAACAAAAAGGGCTGAACTATATGAATGATATCAGTAATAACACTAATGTTTTTATCAATATGTTCATTTTTATTTAATATTACTTCAAAGGAATCCCCTTTTTTCCTTAGGAAGATAAGGCTTGATACTGTGGTGTTATCATAGTAAAGGAAGCAGCTTCAATACGGCCTCTTCACAGAGACTAAAGCACAGTGATGCTCATGCCAGTCACTTTCTACTTCTCTTGCTATTGTTTTCTGATTTTGAGATATAATGTAAGCTTAGGTGTTTAATACAATGGGAAACCTACAGGATCTAGTCTACCTCTTAGAATTTACTTTACAAAGACAGGGTCAGGGAGTTCAGTTTTTGTGCTTGATTATATATTCCTTTTGTTACAAAAAATATACATATATATTTTTGGGTATACCATTTATAGTGGTATATTCTTTGGCTTTTCTTTTGCTATTCTTTGGCTTAGCAAAGAATGGAATCCATGAGTTAGCATACTTTACCCATTCACTAAGCTACACTGCCTACAGATAAGCATCATTAAGCAAATGAATTAGCTCTCACTAGTTGGACATCAACTGGTATACTTTGGTACAGTATGTCTACACAAGATTGTTTTACATGACCTCTACTGTAAATGTCTCAGGTTTGCAGGACCTGCATTGCTGTGATTACACAGAAAGCAGAAACCAGCAAAATTCAATACATCACAATAGCTACCTCCACTGGTTACATCAGTCATTATCTACTGTATGTACATTTCCTATAGAATTCATAGTCTCAAAACTGATTACTGGCGTAATCTAAGCAGTTTCAACCTTCAGAGCACGAAGTGAAGCTGCATCTGAACGTTCAACCTCAAAAGTCAGAAGAGTCGCACTTGTACAGTAGCCACATGACATAGTTGGGATAAGTGGCTTTACATTGATTTGCTACATTTGAAACTGGGGAAAAAATAATGAAATCAGCTGAAGCTTTCCGTACTTTCCCAGACATTTAAAGCTACTGAAGGTTGACCTCTAAATCTGGACCTGTGAAATCTTATCTATCTCTGAGTTGTAATTTAAAAGTATGCTTGCAAACAGATCTCTGTGTGCTAGCTAGCTCAAAGGCTATTGCTAAGGGATCACGAACCAGACGAGCAGGACGGAGATGACCAGGCACGACACAAGCAGGACTCTGCCATTGAGAGAGTGTTCTCAGTGCCATTGGTAGGGGCGCCAGAGAACACAGAAGTGGCCGTTCCCATGGCGAGCCAGCGTCATGGAGAGGAGACACTGCAGCAACAATAGTGAGAGTATTCACTAGGCAGAGGGCACCATGTGCAAAGAGGATTACTGTGGCATTAACAATCAGAGACGCCTTGCCATCTGGTCAATGCTGGGAAAAGAAAGAGTAAATGAGTTTGTAAAACAAATAACCAAATAACTTTCATCCTCAGCTAGAATGGGATTAATTCATGTAGGAATATAAGTGCCGGCAATTAAAGAAATGGCTTTCTACCAGAATAAAGGGACATTTTTGTATATGTTGCACATAGAATAGCATAAACACATTAGTTGTTTCTAGCAACTACTGCCTTTACCTGCACATGCAATAAATAAATAAATAACCACTGGCTATTAAGAAAGAGATGGTTTCATTAATTAATCAATATTGAACAAAAGGTGGGTGTTCTGTCAGTTGTGGCTGTCTAAGTAAAGAAAGTGGGAAGAAAATGATTACTGAATGTGCTTCTAATTGACCAGGAGTAGCTTCCCAGTGTAAGGTCCATTACTGGAATATTGCCCTTTGTGTGCAAGATAATTATTTGCTTTTGCTCTCGCTCACTTTCTTTTTCATTCTCCTGCTCTCTCTTTCAAGTGCAACAATGGTGTCCAAACTGACAAGTCTACTGCTTGCGCAAGCCAATAGGTGAGCGAGTCAAATTCTTTAATCATATTTTGCGGTACAGCGCGAGCATGACATAAGTGCAGACCCCAGCCGCAGTGTGCATTACTAATCACAAAGCATTCAAGTGGAAAAAAAAATACACATTCAACATGGTGTAGGGTTCAGAATAAATGCTCCTAGTAATCAGGATCTACCTCCAACACAACACTGTTACACAATTACTGTCATGTGGCTCATAATTTTCCCCACAGATGAATGCCCCATAACACTAGCATGAAGCCTGCGTTCTAAATAAAACAGACCTAATTACAACCGTTCTCTGACCAAACCAGGCCTGGGAACCAAGGAAGTTCCTCCAGGCTGGGTTGTCACAGGTTCCAGTATTTTGCATTTGATATCCGCATGCAATGTTCACACCTGCCTAAACTCTCATAAACAAAAGTTATGTATTTATTTATAACGACTTGCTTTAAAATGTGTATAATGCTAATTTAAATGGCATATTCTTCTAATGTTTAGCCATATTATCAACATAAAACTGGAGGCTTTTTTAACCTACAGTAGCAAGACGATGTCCTTTATCTCTGCAGGACTAAAAATATCTGCAATGTTACTGACATTTAAAAAGACCAGATATTCAATAACATATTTATGATGCCAATGGCGTTTTCCCTCCATGAATTATTGAGCCCCCCCCCCCCCCCCCCCCCCCCCCCAGTCATCTCTAATCCCAGGGATAATTAATTACTTAGACAAGGTGCTGATATTAGGCTGCTTTGGTTGTAGTTTTTGTTTTGCTTTTAGTAGTCTACGACAAGCCAGGAAAGGAACTGAAAGGAAACTAGAGAATGGCGTTTGGATGAAGACGGGTGGGAGTGGCTGTGGAGAGTGGGGTTGAGGGCAGCCCGGTTCGGGTATATGTGGGTATGTGTGGTGATATTCTGCATTTTCCGCTCCTGACAGGCACAAATGACTCCACACCGAGAGATCCATCGTAACAAACAGCGCGGGATCAGGAGTGAAATATGGGCCATCTGTGGCCGGCCCGTACAGGAGAGCCCCGACCCACGAACGGGAGGTCAGCTGGCATGTCTGCCCAGGTTTGTCAGATTGCACTGATATCGCTGGATGGACGGTGACTCCATGCTGAGGAGCATCTGGACCTGGGGGAGGCTTAGGCCTTTTTTAATCAGGGCAATAGGGAGCATCATCAGCTCACGCATTTCCGTTCCGTTATAAACGGAGCTGGGTTTCACACCGCCTTACAGGTTTACTCTGACCTAAGTAAATTAAAACTTACATAGCTTGTAAATCGCATTTCTGTTGTCGTACAGTGCAAATATACAAAATTTTAAGAATTGTCAAAAAATGCTGGATCACTTCTGACTATTTAAGTCCAGAAGCTATATCTATAATATGTTTTTACCAATAGCAAAAGGACATTATACACACACACACACACACACAAACACCCTCTGGAGTTCTCCTTTGACCACCTTTTGTTGCCATTCAATGTGGGAGGGCCTATATGACTCACCTCATTGTCTTCACCAGATCACCAGGCCTGAAAGGACAAGGCTGCTGTAAGATTTGTAAAGAGGACTGGCAGAAAATAAGCGTAAGAAAACAAATGCTGATGTAACCTAGCCATTTTTAATGGAGGGGTTTGTTTATTTGACTGGAAAGGGATCTGTTGGCTTTTCTTGCAGCCACTCCTCTCTCTGGGATTGGTGTTGGTTCACAGGGGCTTGTCGTGGCGAGGACAGGCCTCTAAGGCCTTTGGCACCAGGCCCAGGCAACAAGGGCCACTGGAGAGATGGGGAGCTGAGAGCAGACAGAGCTCCAGGGCAGGTGTTAAAATACGGTTCCTGGCTCTTTGGTGGTTATCACTGCAAAACAAGCCGGTCTGCTACAGTCGCAGCAACATACTCGCTTGCTGCTGTGAGACAGGCTTTTGTTTGCAAGTCCTCTGTGCTTTGACTAAGAAAGTTAGTGTCCAAACTTGCTTTAACTTTTCCCCATTCTTGTATGAACATGCAAAAAGAAAATAGGCATCTACAATTGATTGGGTCTAAAAAGTATACATCTGAAGTTAGGAAAATATCAAGACCTGCTAGCCAGAACAATAATAACACAATTCTGCTCATATGCTAATATTATCCACCGATGATACTGTTTAATGATTGTCATCTGAAGGTGAATCACAATTGTTGCGTTACAGTTAGGCTACCATTGCTTTTTAATTTCCTTTTTGAAATAATAGTGTTTGTCTCAGTTTGGTTGTACTTTACTTGCATGTGTATTTTTAATTATGTCTCTGAATCAAATTTATTGCTTAGTCATTTAAATTAATTTTCAACATTCCTAGTAAATATTACACTGACAGAAAAAAAGAAAGAAAAAAGAAAAGTTTTTGGCAATATTCACAACGGTGGTTATTTCTCTCGATAGCTACAAATACTTTCTTGGTCAGGTGAACTATAGATACTGTCTAAATGTTCCCGCTGTTTCTGTCGTGCAAATTTCTTATTCTGTCCATCATGTCTCTTTCATGGTGGGATAACAGAACGAGCACACAAATCACTTCACCTGTGACCCACTCGCCGTCTCCCCTATGGCTAATACTATGTTAAATCTGTTCCGTGGTTGGCGACTTGAGCCATAACCTTCTCAATCTACAGCTCGCGCCACCCCTTTGATTCAGACACGGTCTTTATCCGTGATCCCCATTCCCCAGTTTTCCTGATCTTTCCCGCCACTAAGACACTTATGTTCCATCACTTGATCTTAAAGTCAATTTAAACCTTTTAACACTGGTCTGGCTCCTTGCTAATCGTATTTCATTAATATTAAAAGCGGAAATCTGCTGGAGGTGTCTTATCTTTGAAGCAAGATAATCATCTTAACTGCAGCCATTATGATTTTAATTATCAAACTTTGATTTTTGACTTTGTACAGTAGGTTATCTTTGGTCCCAGAACAGCCTGGGCATTTCAGGTCTGCTAGAGGGGATTATACATTTAGATCTTTAAGATGGAGGCCTCATTGGAATAAAGGCCTGCACCTTAGCGGAGGTTATTAAAGCCCTCTGATGTTTTGAAATTCAAAGTCTCTAAACTCCAACTACACACCAGTTTGATTGACTGACACCCAAAACCCAAACATGGCTGTTTTAATTATAGGTACACATTACTTTTTTTTACAATGAAAATTATACTATGTTAAACCAAACTGTGGCATTTGTGTTGATGGAGCATGCCACAACATGCCCTATCCTTAAGGTGTTTGAAGGGATCCCATTATCACAAAAAAGGTCTCATCTTTGGACATACACGGGGCTCTCCAAAAGTATTTTGGGAAAGCACTGAGATTAAATGGAGCCCTGTAATTTCCTTAATTTTCCATTAAATGCATTCCTCAGTGGATATGAAACAGCATGGTGATCCAAGGGGATCAACAAGTTATTCCGATATCTTGATATCTTGATATTTAATTGATTGCTTGGTAGTGTAGAAGCCATGAAACAAACTTATCAAAAACAGATGAATCTATATTTTAAAAGCATATCCTATTTTATGTTTCTATTTTCTCATACTAGGATGTACACAGCAATACATTGTTTTACCTTTTCATGTTATCCAGGGATATTACAGACAATTCTATTCATCCTACAATCAATGCAAAACAATCAAATAAAAAAGAGGACTTCACAGCTTTGGATGAAAGACAATAGTCTTTTGCTTTTTAAAGGTGTGTAAAATGTAATTGTTTTTGTCTCTTCTCACTGAATCAATGCAGTTTTGTGTATACAAGCTGCCAGGAGGAAATATAAACAAATAAAAAATGGAAATACAGCATATGGTCTTAGAGAAAAAGCTGATGTTTGCTTACTTTTTTGATCACAGGAAACAGTGTTCTCCAGATTTTTCCCAGGAATGCTTCCTACACACTTCAAGAGGGCATTGCGATAACTAAAAAAAAATAAAAATAAATAATAAAAAAACAGGTGTCCAGGCTTCCAGCAGCCATTGATACTGTCTATTGAAGCTGTTTACATTTTCCACTTAATCTGGTATTTAAATAAATAAATACATTTCAGTTCAAGTATCAATAATCCATACAGTGTGCATTGTTCCAGAATGTGGAAAAATACATTTTTCTAGACAAAATGAAAAAAGAAAAACTGTGCTATCAGTTGTACTAGACATAATATCTAAATTAATTTACATGACCCACATTTTGAGATGTAATAATGAGACAAAGAGGGAGTTGATTTCAAGGGTGGTTGATACAGCAACACACACAGCTTCAGTGCCAAACTCTGGTTGCCAGATTTAAATTAGATTTGCATCCCTGTCTATCACACACCAATAGAGGGATTAACCCGTCACTACACTTAGGCGGGGTCTAATGGTGAGTCTCTGATTTCTCGGTGTTCCTGACCTCTGATGTAAAACGTACGTAAGCCCCATTCCCTGCAGCTGAAGGTACTGAAAAGCTGTGGGGATTTACTTCAGTTATGTATTCATTTTGTGAGCTTTGCTACTTGCCTGATGTAAAACACAGGGACATGTTTTCCATGCACGGGCCCTGCTGCTGCAAAGCGCACGGCTTTGTTTTGTTCCCGTTATCGCTTTGAAATGGCGAGGCAGCGACAAAATAACCGTGCAAGCCGAGAGCCCCAAAGAAGCCAGGAAGGAGTCGAGCTGTGCGCCCTATTAAAAAAAGAAAAAAAGAAAGCAGGTCTCCCTGGCACTGGCTTTTAATATGAAGCGCCTATAATAACGTCTGGAAAAATTAACTTTAAATCCACTTCTTTTTATGTTTGCCCACATGCTGAACAGGCCTCTTACTTTTTTATTGCCAGCTTGTTAAGTGTCTTTTGGCAGAGGGAGTGCCTGGACTGCGGCCACACTTGAGCTCCTCTCGAACAAACTCGTCCCCGGAGACTCTGTGCCATCCCCGCAGCATGTTGGTGCCCGAGAGCCTTCGGAGGCGGGTATCACCTGCATCGGATCCAGTCCGCACTGCCACCCGGGCACACGGGCCAGCTGTCTCCGAAGTCAGGTCAAGATGAACACGTTACATGGCTCTATCTTTCCCCCGCCACCTCCCCCCCCCCCCACACTCTTAACCAGCTCTCAGTGCTTTAAGAGGGAGTGCCTTCTGAGCACACTCTTTGACATTAATTACCCACAGAAATCTTACAGCTTTTTAAATGCAGGGGAAAATCTGCCAGTCAGTTGCCTGAACACAAACAACTGATACGCAGGAAACAATATTTTGACTGTGTTTGGTTTGGTTGGAATGCTATCAGCATATTAAATTCAATACTTACTAAACAGCCCTGATTGCTTCCGGTGCAAAGATTTGTAGTTTTTTTCTTTTTTTGTGTGCATAATTCAAAAAGCAAAATATATATCCTGTGTGGTGCAAACATGCCCAGCTGTCACAATAAACCAATCCAAACCACAGCCTTCATTGTGATTAGGTTGCAAGTATTGGCAAGGGGCACCCTCCTAATAGTCATTTAGCTGATTCAAATGAGGAGATATTGGGAGAAAGTAGATATTGGAGAGCTTTCATACAGATTGCCAGCATTGGGGAAAGGCTTGCTTCCATTTCCAAAATTAGACTAAAATTACTCCAAATCATTTGGGAGTGCGGGGAGTGCAGCCCCCTTTTTTGGATGCATTTACACTGCTCACAATCGCTTTGTTGGCTGCATCAAAAAGATGCTCTTGCCAAGGATTAGTTGTATAAATTGCTTAATTGATCCATTCACTTCTTAACAAACTGTTTGATTAAAAGCAAAGCAGCATGACATCAAGGTGGATGTATTGTTAAAGTGGACTTGTATATGAAAAGTTATGCTATAATGTGCACGAAAAAGCTTTTCTTTCTTTATTGTGTGATGTAAACAAAATGGTAAAATAATAATAATAATAATAATAATAATAATAATACACTAATTTGAAATGTATACTATTTAAGATAAGGCAACCAACAACCTGTATGATGTGTATTTCATAGCAAGTCTTTTTTATTTTTATGTATTAAATTATTTAAATGTGAAATAAACACCACTGTTATAAATTCTGTCATCAATTAAGTCTCTTCGTTCTCCCCCTCTAAGACACCCCATGACTGAGTACTGTCGATATTAAGTCACTTAATCATCCTCATGAATTGTTAGCATATTAAGCTACATTAATCCTCACATAAACATTGGCTCCATAATATTATTACAGTGAAGAATGCTCCTTCTAGAAACCAAACATTATTGAATCTCACAATAATAGTAGGAGACGAAAAAAAACAACTGATTCATGCACTTTGTTCACAGTGGCAAAGAGGAATGCCAGCAATCTGCATCTGTAAACACATAAACACACTGAAATTATTAAGCCATCAGAGTCAAGTTATCTCCCCCAGCACATTACATTTAACCCAGTCCATGTTTATAATCCATGATTTTAAAAGTTTCTGCAGTTCCTTAATGACTACTGTAAAATGTGTCAGAAGAAAGGAGTACAAGGAAAATACCTTCATTTAAAAGTCTAGTTATCAATTACACAACTGCATGAAGGGAATGTTAAAATAATAACAATGCATGCCAATAGTGGAAGTGAAAAGTGTCTGTACAGAAACTATTACCCGGTACAATTAATTCTGAGAGCTCTGGGTCAATAGACAGTATGGGATTTATTAGTGGAAAATCTATCATTCTCATGTCCCTTCTTCCTAGTTTCCAAAGACCAGATGACATAGTTTCATGTTCACCTGTGACTATACGCCTCATAAATGCCCAAATGCCATGTTCCCTGACTCACAAGTGTCTCAAAGGTGACCTTACTCAATTACAATTCCCTCTTAAACTGACATAACAACTTCTGTATGCAATTACAGTATGAAAAAAGATCCTCATTTTAAATTAGCCACTTTTTTTGCGGGGGGGGGGGGGGGGGGGGGGGGGGAGGAGAGGGGATCATTGGTTCAAAAGTCATCCATTTTATTATGTGAGATAACTGCTGGGAGAACATCAATGTTTCATTCTTTAAATGGCACATGAGAAAATAAGTTGTTGAAATAATAATTGAACTTCCGAGTACTGATCAAAAACATGTACTATGTTTTGTCTGTTTGTGGTGTGGAGTCAAATCAGGTCATATTAGGAGAAAAAAAGGTCAATGCAAATTATGCCAACATCTGAATGCACAGTACGTCAAATCAATATGGGAAAACTTGCTCTGACACGTTCATGTTTTATGACACTGCCTATCTGTTCCTTTGATGTGTTTATACTTTTTTATAATACATTTGCCACCTGCTATGAAGAGGTTTTGGGTTTCAGTGATATTCTTTTAGTTTGAAACTCCTGCCTACCCTGTTGTCTAACTTTTCAGCACGTCACTCTTTTTTTCTTTTCTTTTTTTTTTTTTGCAATTGTTGCTGTTTTTAATTAGTATTTTTCCTGCTGTTCTGCATCAGTACCTGGAAGGCTTTAAAAGGAAGTTCCAGTTCCTGGTCATGGCATTGTACTCGCAGACCTCCCACCGCCAGGCTGATCACATTGGAGAAGAGGATACCCCGCTGTGATGAATTCCTGGTGACAACACTGCAGCTCTCCCTGATCTGGTTCCCATTATCCCTGCGGCCTGCCGGGCCTTCGTGGGGCAGCAATTGACTGCGAGTGCTCAGGCTTCCTTTATGCGAGGGAATCAGCAGCATTCCAGACTTTCTCCCAACCATGTCCCTTTGGGAATGCCGCAGTACGCTATCGCTAACATGTGAGTTTCAGCGCTGTATGGAAAGTTGCTCCCTTGCTCTGCTATTGATTGTTCAAGTCCAGAACATGCACTATTGATATTCCTATCAAGACGTACCGTCCCTCTGTTCTTTTAGTTTCTATCAGGAGGTTCTCAACCAATTGTCATTTTGAATATACTGTAACAAAACCTATGTGCGTAACACACTATAGTAATGACATAGCAATGAGATAATTGTGCTAAATGTGGTGCTATCCCAAAATGATCACTGAAAATGGGCAATGCGCATTCAATAAGAGAACATATTTGCAGAATAACTACATGGTTGATAAAAATATAAGAGATGTGGCAGTCATCCAGGTCGTATAACATCTAACTAAGTTCCTAGAGCAAAAAGCTTTAATGCTCCAAAGAGCCAGAACTCTTTTGGCCATTAGCGAAACCTCACGGAAATGTGTGGACATTATTAACGTGCTGACATCACCAGCTCCGGGCATCACCTGATCAGCAATCCCTCCGAAATGTTCTCCAGCAGGCATCAGAGTTCACAGCTGAGGACCTCCTGTATGGCAACTGTGTTATACATTGCGACTTGAGTTGGAATCGCTGCGGGACCAGACAGCCACCATGGTTGCTATGGTGCTTACACTTCTTTTTGTGGAAGGTCAAGGTCCAGTATTTTGAGAGCTTTGTCCCTCCGAGCTCTTATCCGTTTCTGTCAGTGTCCACTGACGACTTGCTCTGGAGCAAGTACCCAAAGCCATGCTCCATGACTGCCACCTGATACATGAGCCCTGAAACAACAACAACAACAAAAAGAATTGCTGAAACTAAAGGCTCTTAACAAATAGCCACACCACACATTGACTTTATCCTGGTCACTACTAACCAGTAGCATAATCAACAGCTGCCCTTGTTTTTGTTTGCTTTATGTACTGAGAGGCACATTATGAGTGTAGTCTCATTGTGATTTCTTTGACAGCAGATGTTATAGAGTTTATCTAAAAAATGATTTTATCACACATTTGATGGGCATGGTTATTAATGTGCACCTTTTCTTGTGGGTAAATGGTTTAGCATGGCCTAGAAAACAGCAAAAGCTCAAACCCATTCCACATATGAAGCTGAATTAATTAAATGTATAATTAGCATTTAGCCTGCAAATCTGTGGTAAAACACCAATTTGATTTTGAGTAGGCCTACCTCTGTTACTTGGAAGTACATGGAATTTATATAATTGCCAACACAGTTGTCTTAAAGCAGTTAGGTTCAGTTATGGAACTCCATTACACTCACAAATCATGCAAAATCTCCAGTGTGTATCAAAGCTTTTAACCCATTCAATTTACAGGGAGAATATAGCCAGGCCAGCTCAGATTATCTGCACACAGTCAAGACATGCAAGTGTACGTGCAGAATGCAAAATGACAATCACAATCACATCACATAAATCATGAATTTTCCTCAGAGATGCAGTGGCTGCAGTAGCTCTGAATCTATCTGTGAAGGACAAGTTATTTAAAGAGGTGTGTATGCAATTCCGTCAGAAAGGCGTGCACCGTGACAGAGCAGATGTAAACAATCAAAAACATACTTGGCTTCTGCTCAAAATTTAAACATGGATGAACAAGAACAGTTTGGAGGGTAAGGTCAGTGTGCAAAATTACTCCCCATTCTCTTATATTTTACAAATGCGTTTCTGAAAGTGCTTTCAAGTTTTGAAAGGTGGTGTTTGCTAGAGCGGGATTGGTCAGTGAGCGAGGTAGAACATTTTCTCAGTGTCAGTTTTGCCCCGGGAATAGGTGGGGTCAATCCAATAAAATAAGCTTTGTTCATGAATCATTTGGCATGGAACAAAATCAAGATGTTTGCCTGACACTGGCAAGATTTTATATTTGTCCTGCCAACAGCCAACTTCTGTAAAACTGACTCTTGAATTCCACTGTTGGTGCTTCTGGGCATTTCATATTGCCTAACTATATGAAATACTGTACATATTATTTTGATCTTTCACACGGTCTCCTGTCATGCAATTGAACATTGACAGTACATCCCTGTAGCTTATAGTGTGCACCTGGTACAAATATATAATTTAATCTGAATCAGGGTCATCAGGGTATGTGAAATATATCCTAATTCGTTTTCAAACGGGCATAAAAACAAATTATATATATATATATATATATGAAACACCATAAATAAATAAATAAATAAATAAATAAATAAATAAATAAATAAACCAGCATCTTTAGAACTGCTCAGAATGTCCCAAAAGGTTCACCGATACAGCCAGTTAAAACACATTTAACCTGATGTAGTTTACAAACAAACCCTCAAAAAATATAAATATTGACTGATGGTGTCACAGATGCTAGTACTGTTCTTTACTATTAAACTGCTGGGCTGCATTTTAAAATGGAAAATAAATAGTACTGCATTTATTTGCATCATAAACACAGAAAAAAATGTATACAGTATATGTGTAATTAGCTGTTGGTAGACACAAGTGAGTAGTATAAAAAGGTGCCATGTACCTTTAAAAACACGTACGCATATATGTACACACACACACACGCACACAGGCACACACACTTGCATTGCCACATAAACACAAACTGCACAAAGCGTAAAGAAGGAGCGTAAACTCCCATTAATATCAGCCTCATTGAAATGCTGAGACAGTTTCTTGGCTGCTGCTTCAGCATGCTTGACAGTCGTGGTCACCCCATACCAGACCTCACCTATACTCGGGGCGAAGATAAATCCTGTGTGATTGATTGGAGTAGCTTTATACTCATTCATTAGCCAAGGCCCTGTCAAACAAGCCCTGGCAGGTACCTTCATGTACGCAGACTTTTCATCCTGGTGTGGTCTGGGGCTCCAAGTCTGGAGCTTATTAATGACATTTTAGACATTAATATTGCAGGGATTAGGGATATCCTATCTCCTTTGTTCTTCTGACAAACCCAATACTCTATTAAAGAAATAGTGTATTTTTTTCCCCTCTCCCTTCCCATAAAGACAGCCCTTTTAATGCAGTTTGCGCAGTGTGAAAAGTAGCCATCATCATGTGTAATCTATTATTACTTTTTATCTCTGTCTCAACAGTAACATTTATGGCCTTTCTCATCCCCTTGTTAATGCAGCTGGAAATCCTGGAGCAGATGAGCCCCAGAGAGAGCTCCAGTCCTGTGGGAGGACCCCGGGCCCGCCGCTCCCAGGGCGGTGTGGCAGACTTATCCCGGATCAGTCCCGGATCCCTTTTACCTCTCATATTCTCATTTTTGCCCCCGCTGTCGGACAACAATTTGATTCGGTGGCATTTGGAATTCCGCAAGTCGGACCGTGTCGGAGGGAGCTGTCTGATCCCCGGCCCTCTGAGGAAGAGGAAGGCCATTTGATTGAGGAAACAACCCCCGGGTCTTGTGTTGACATTTTTCAAACTCACGGGAGTTGTAGTGAGCCCTGATCTAATGGTCTGTGTATGCAAGACGGGGCACAAGGCTTGCATCCATCCTTGGTGCTACCATGCAACTGCCTGTCTGTGAGTGAGCCCAACCTTTATTGAGAGTCACTGTTATGGTAGAGTTTTTCATTATGCATGCTTCCAGCCTTAGCACAATGCTAGCTGAACATTTAGACAAAGGCAAAAAGGCTTTATGCATAAGAAAATGATTTTTTCTTTTTTTTTTGGAAATTTAGGTTATCCTGAATTTTTTCTTTGCTTTGAAGCATAATGGGACACAAGCACTGGACAGGGGTTGAAGGCTGCACACGCACGCCTCTTGGTCATGAAGCCAATCTGCAAGTCTCTTCTGCAGAGCTCAGCAAAGCTCAGCTGACAACACAACGTCTCTCTTGAGGAAAGACAGGACTGATGTAGCTGCAAGTTCCCCCGATGGCAGCCACTTGCCAATGCTCTGTTTATTAGCAGAAACTCCTCGACTTTGCAGCCAAAGATTAGTGGCAGTTTTCCAGGTATTCTTCCTTCATCTCCATATGGAAACAGTACTCTTTATCCAAGAACCCCTTCCACCACCATCTCCCCCTTTCCAGTTTGCCATTCTCTTTATAGATTACTGGCATAGCAACTTCAAAATGACTTAAGATCCCAGTGCTCGTGGTGACACAAGCACGCCTGCTTGTAACTCGGTGTGATTTCTCAAGGCTGGGAGCATTTTCTGCTGTATGCGGCACGTGGAAATTCATTTCTTATGAAAATCACAAGGGAAAACGAGCTAAAAAAGATGCATCTCTGTGTTTGGAGAGAGGACTGCTATTGTGCGGAAGACCAGGACACAAGTCCGAGCCCCTTGAAAGAGTCAAAGAGACAACTAAAACAGCAGCTCAGCTGAAAATAGCCTTACCTCGCAATGCATTGGGAGGCCTAGAGTGACAGCACTACGTTAGGCTGAGAGGTCTTCATCAGAAGAGTGAAGGCTCTGTTCCTCCATACTATTCACTCCATAATAGCACCAACTTGCAATGCATTTTGTGTATGTGCAATATGTAGTCTAAAGGTCCTATTTATTCATTCATTCATTCTGTTTAATTAGTCTATGCATTTATTTTTCATCTAGAGTACTCACCCAACGATAAATTAAATTTTTTTTTTTTTTTTTTTACTTTTTTTTCTGGATATGTGGAAGGTTTACTTCAAATTTTATAATAAAAGTACAGCTGGGTCTTAATATTTTATTTTGAATATGCTTTTACCAATACATACATATACACATACTCTAGACAGGGTATAAATTAAATGTTATTAGTAAGCAGTAACCACGAGCTGTTGCTGTAATGGTTAAGGCTGACTGCAGTTATAATTGTAGTAAATATTTAATAAGTTATTCTAGCCTAACATATAACTGCAACATCAACTGGACAGTGTGGTCTATTCTGGCATCCTTCCACCTCCCCCCCAAGGGGTCAATGGGTTAAGGATGCTTTCTACCTGCACTGCACTGCTGCATGCTGGGAGCGCAGCCTCCTGTGTGTGGTATAACTTCAGAGCAATCTGAGCATATTAAATATGCAGCATTATAAAAAGAGGCTTTCACTGGAGCCACAAAATGTCTGAAGGCCAGCAGCAATAAATAACTCATTCACTCGAACCCCAGGCCTATTAATTACCTGGGATGTGCTCTGCCTCCACTACCTGTGTGTGAAGTTGCTAATGTCTCCCCTTTGACCAGAGCCGAATCCTCTAACGTTTCCATCGGGACGCTCTCTAATTAATCCTCTGTTACTGTTGTAATTGTGCCTTCCTGGGGGAGGGCCGGTATGCTCAGAAATATTATTTCATACTTACATTGTAAACAACAGACCGTCCCTAGGGGGTGATGGGACTGCAGTAGCCACCTGATAAGTAGTACCTGCTTAATACGACTACCTATGACTCGGAATTAGTGATGGACGACGTGCCATTTACTGCAGCGAGTCGTGGTAGTTAATCTTGCAGTCGTAGTCATTTTCAGATCAGAAGGGCCTCCTTCGTGAATACCGGCAGACATATTTTAAATTGACACACTGTAAGCAAACAAAAGAATACAAGTTTTTTTTTTTTTTAACCTTTTTTTTGTGCCATTGTGTATGCCTCGGTAAAGGGAAATAACAGGAGCAGCTGAAGTTAACAGAAAAAATGCAGCAGTTTTCCTTACATTTCTTTTGTGCCTACATAATGTAGCAGCAAGGTGACAGGGATATGTTGTTTTCTTTCAAAAAAGAAAAAAAAATCAGCTGTGGAGGATTACAGCACTGGGAGACCTCATCGTGTTTACTACTCTGCTCTGTATGCTTCCTTTACAGATGAGTGGGCAGCGCACACACAAAGGAAAAGGAGCTGGCTAGAGTTGAACTAGAACTACAGTGAAAGCCCTCAGCATGTATTGGCCGTTTAGTTTGTACAATTGTGGCAACTAGGTAGAGGGATTCGTTTTGGTAACAGCAAAGCTAATTCTCACAAGTTCAAAACAGAGGAAATATTGTGGCTTGGTGTTTGCTTCCCTGACACAGACTTCCTGAAAGATATGATAAAGAAAATGAATGCTGCGTCCAGCCTCCATGAACTGCAGATCGATTCGGTTCTGCTGTCTTATGAGTTTTATCGATGGCAGCCGGATCAAACCACACAAATTGTCCTCTAGCACTTTCTTGAAGGCACACAGGGAGAGCATTTCTCTGCGATCCGTAATCACTCATTATTTTTATGTTTTCTGTCTATTAGATACAATAATGCTTGAATATGACGTGCTGTTGCAGCCATTGCATTTTATGGAGACCTTGGTACATGTCTTCTTCCAATAAGGAACAAACCGCCCTGTTAGGTTTCCTTAGATCCCCATGTACTTTACACTCTGATCCACCTCTACATTTATTGCTGTCCATCTATGAGTGACCTTCACAATAAACGGCTCTGAAATAGGATTGTATGTCATATCGGCACAAAGAATTACCCACACAAACATGAATGTGGACACGCACACACACACACACGCACACGCACACGCACACACACACACACACACACTCACAGACAAAGGACATATTGTAATCTTGACTACAATATTTCTCAGCCTTTAAGATGCTTGGATAACCAAAACACAATATTTTACCAGCTGGGAATATTGTATATTATGTCTCAAATGCCACATTGCCTGGTCCTGTTGACAGGCAATTATATAATACAAAGAAAAGTGAAAGATGTATGCCCATGCTATTCATGGCAGTCCACTTCATAGGGTGAAATGGACAGCTCAGGCAAGACCCGATCTCAAACAGGAGGTCTCACTCATATATTATCTCCCTTTCCTGTAATACATAAGGAAGCTGATATATATATACAAAGCACAATAATGTAAGTTTATTTTCAGTATTAAACACAGATTTTAAGGGTTATGGTTTTTGGTATGTGCCTGGCATATTTTTCCATCAAATTAATTTACATTAAGTTTCAGACTACAGTTGGCCAGTTGAGAGTAAAATGGAGAGAATTGCAGAAGACAAAAATCCCAGCAAGGACAAGGTGTGACTCGTTCACTGTAACAGAGTGCAATGGGAGCAGCAGCTGTGGGTATTTGGCCATCTGACTGCACACAAGATGGCTGCAGAGCTATTGCCTGGCGGATGCAGGGCGGCCGCCGGCCGGGGTTCGAGTGTCTCGCAGCTGGCAGGCAGCGGGCCAGAGAGGCAGTGGTGTGGAGGACGCCGAGCCATCTCCTGTGGGTATTATCTGCCCCTGTGTGCTCAGCTTCGTCAGGCTGTCGCCTGCATAGCCTCAGGCAGCGTGGCTACGACCATGTTGTCTGTTAGGCCTTATGCTCTCTCAAGTATAAACCAAAAGCTACATCTGCGCTGGCCACTTATCGATGAAATGTAAACAAGGGAGCGGAGAAAAATATGATACGTTAACACAAAAAAGTGTAAAATGTTAGAGAGTGAGAGAAAATTCTGAATTCCTGTAATGGAGATGTTCAGTATGTTTGAGGGGCTAATTGTCCATGGGCAATGTGCCTCTTAAAGGGAGACATTCTATTCATGAAAGATGACAGACTGACCCTAAGTGACAGCGAGATGACATTTTCAGCAAAGGTGTTGGAGAATTACCAGTAGGAGGTATCCGAGGGCTCTTTGTGCGGACACATGCAGTGTGCTAACGTGCACAAATGGGATCGCTCAACGTCGTACGCAGCCACAAGTTTCACGTGTGCCATTTAGCACTCAGAATGGCTGCGTTGTGTTAGGATATGGCATTAGTGTGCGATTCAGGAGAGGGGCAAAACCACTACAGCTGCTGACAGGAAACAGAGATGGCCCTTGCTAGCCGCGCGGGTACGCCGAGGCTCTTCAAAAATACGAACCTCTTGGCAAACAGCTTGGTGGAAACTATGCAAACCCAGACAAGAACAAGGGGTGGCTATACAATCTTTGTGTATCTCCCCCCCACCAAAGCCCCAGCTCCCGCCCCCCTCCAATTACATTCGCTTGACTGTAAGGAAACTGTTAGAGAGTGGCTGTTCTCACAGTCTAAAGACTTGGCCGGTAACAAGCATCTGTCCCACTCACCCAGTCTGCCTCTCCTCTTTCCAGGGGGAGGAGGTGAGGGGGCCTTGCCAGCCACACAAAGGGGGGAGTGGTTGCCCCTTTAGTGCATCTGCGCCAAGACGCAGTGTGAATCCACAGGGGTGTGCATGTAGGGAGGCGGAGGAAGTGCAATCATCACTGGGATGCTAGTCAAAGCAATGGATCTCACCTATTAAGTTTGAAGGTAGGGGGTTGCACGTTGTAATTGATATCATTTCCTTGTTATAATTATGGAACACATCAAACATGACACGGTATAGATTGATGTCATCATTTGCGTTTTGTGTGAAGGGGAAAGGGCTGAAGTGGGAAACAGCCCCCACACCCCTCCTCACCCACCCCCCCTCCAGACAGAAACACACCCTCCAGCCCTGCAGTTGGGAATCTTTAGGTTAGATGAATAAATCTGACGGGCTCTCATCACCATGTTATGATGATTTGGCGAGGGTGACTATCGCTGATATGAAACACTACAGTACAAACCAGCAAGCTGTCAAGATGTAGGAAACAGGTTCAGCCTTGGTCAGAATTAACCAAAGTGTGAGGTGGCCATCAGATGAGATGGCAAGTGTCATTCATGCATGCTTAACACATGGGATGCCCATGAACTACAGCTGAATATGACTCAAGACAGCCAGCCTTTTACAAAATGATAGTAATAATAATAATAATAATAATAATACTAATAATAATAATAATAATAATTATTATTATTATTATAAACATTTTTCAGAAGTCATAAATGGATAAGTTAATGTCTAATGTTTCTTAATTTTTTTGAGCCTAACTTTGAAAATTTTAGTGCAGAGAGGAAACATAACCCTGCCCCTCACATCTTGAACATTGCACTTCATCCTCCAAAAGGAGGAGGAGCCGTTGATATGCAGTAGCCTCAGAGATGCAACCATTGATAGGAAACTTGCTCCAGGGCTCCTCTAATCTTTCCAGACCATCCAATTAGCGTTTGTCCGATTAAAAGCTGCCCCCATGTTTTTAGTTTGCAGTCACCTGGGCCTGGCGGACAGCTGTGGATGATGAATTGTTCATTTGTTCTTGCAGCGCCGGGGGCCCCCAGGCCATTACACAAGCAACATATGCACTGTAATTTTAAGCAGGGCCAGGGCGGCCCATCTCAGATTCAGATCAGAGCCAGCTCCTGATTTGATCTGCGGGGGTCAGTCTGGGTCAGGCGGGAGGCCCTGGAAGCCGGAGGATGAATCTAGAACCCAGGCGGAGGAGGGCTCGGCCTCCCCCGCAAACTCCGCCCCCTCCGTCTCGCGGCCCCTTTTGTGATGGGCCCATTACCATAAGACAAATAATCATAAAAGCCATTCATTAATAATTAGGGTCATATGAAGAATTTGGATCACCGAGGTCAGCCTTGAAAAACAGGGTAGCTCCAGAATCAAAGCTCAAACACACACTGCAGAAGGGTTTCCTGTTCAGTTTATTCTGTGTGTTTCAATGTATAAATGTAAGAAATATAAATGCAAGTGCTACATATTGAGAATGGATAAGCATGTGAAATGGTTTGTAATACCTCCAAATATATAATATAGTTTGTGGGTGCTGGTGCAGTCTATCTTTATGTAGTGAACAGAAGTCTTTCCAAATCATGCTGGATTTATCAACTGTAATCGATCCCTGTGTCTTTGAACATGACTTTCTTACAACTAACTGGAGCAGATGGGCTTATAATCCAGTCCTCAACACAAAAGACCCTTTGATCTTTCCAGAAGATTCTTAGTATTCTTTGTCCCATTTTTTTTTTCATTTTTTTGTGCATGAACAGCATATTGTAATCAACTAATGCATTTATTTTCAAAATATTCACAGGAATGATTATTTAAACTAGTCATTGACAAGCTCATATAAAATTTAAAAAAAAGAAATAATAATGCATATTTTACCATATAAAAAAAAAACAATTGACAGTCACTGTGTCTGAACAGCAGAGCAAGCAATTCTGTTGTTTTTGAATTACAAAATGACGTGAAGTCATAAATAAGGATGAAATAATATGACAATTAAGGTTTCAGAATTTCTAGACAGGAGGGTCAGACAAAGTGACCAGACAGGCAGATAGCACAGGAAGTTGTCTAATGATTGCTTATGCACACAGGCCTGACCTTTGGCCTGCATCAATCTCACTGGGTTTTCAGATTTCAAACTTTTTCCAGCTAGTTAGAAATCTGAAATTGGTAATTATTTTAGTTATTTTTATAGGCAACATTTCTATTTACACTCTATTCAAGGAAAGATAAAGTGTAGTAAAGTATGAAATTGTGTCCTTAATGATGAAGCATTGCTAATTTAAAAGTAGGGATGTTTTCAGTGCAGTTAGAATGGATTTTTCTTAGTCTTCTGCTGATGAACTGTGGGGCCTGTGGGCTTTGAAAGAGTTACTGGCTTGAAGGTATGTGTATCAGAGGAGCATGTATGCTTCACCTGCAATGCCCCTTGCATGGGTGTGGGTGGCATAATAGTGACATCAGATGCATCACATCAAATTCCAAGTTAAGGATAAGAAAAGGGGGAAAAAGTTAAAAAAAAAAAATATATATATATATAAACAATAATCATATAAAAATAATCATGTGAAGGAAATTTCACTGTCGGTTTCAATACGGTACATATTGCTTGACTGTTTGCTGGTTTGGGCAACCTCTTGAGGGGTGAATTAGAGAGAGGAGAGCTCCCATGTCGTTCACTCTTACACTGAAAGCTGTTGAGTTTTGGCTCACTTGGTAGGTTGAGTTCCTTTGAGTCGTTACAAGGAAGATTAATTCCTTGCGTGTTTGTAAATACAATTTGTTCACCCCAGCCTGCTGGCCCCAGCCGACCTCCTAAGGTTTCGGACTCATATGCCAACATCTGCCAGAGACCAGAAAGCAAGGCACCAGAGAATCGAGGAGAGAATGGGATCGCTTTCAACAGAATTTTATCACAGCCCTGGCAAGCCGGAGGATACTGTACATCACACATGTATGGAAGGATGTGTGCGTGTGTGTGTGTGTGTGTGTTTGAGAGGCAGTGCGCGAGCAGGCAAGGGAGAGAGAGAGGGAAAGAGAGAGAGAGAGAGAGAGAAATAGTCAGACAAAGACTGTGTGTCCGTGTGTGTGTGTTGGGGGTTATGTATTAAAAAATGTGAGACTGTATGGCTGTATACCAATATTATATGCATGTGTATGTGCAGATTTATTCAGTGTTCCCAAATTACAAGCTCACTAATATAATACTACATTAGTGTGGTGATAATTCAAGATCATTCAAATTTGTTTACTTTAAAATATTTTAAATATATGTTAACTGATGCTGCCACAAAACGTAGGTAGTACCGCTAAAAATAGAGGAGATAACATAAATGCATTATTCTATTGCCCTCACTCAAGTGTATAATAATTTTAATAAAACTTTTTACAGGTTCAGAGTTGAAACATGCTTTAATTACATTCAACAATGTAGAATTACCAGACCTCATTGTTCAAGTTGGAGTTGCTGAGAACAGTCTTGAAGTGGCTAATAACTATATATATATATATATATATATATATATATGTGAACCAAAAAAAAAAACTTGGGAGAAAAATAAAAAAACCTCCCATGTCTGATCTGCAGGAGCAGTTGTCAGGAGGCTAGGGTGAAGGCCAATCCAGCTAGAGAAGAGGTTGGATTAAAGTCTTTGAGATATGGATCTCCGGCTCTCTACCTCTGAGTATCAGGCTTAAGTATCATATCCGTGGACAGACAGATCAATACATGCTTTTTCTCCCCCTACATCTTCAAGGAGATTTCAGGAGTGCTTTCATTGTGTCCTCTTCTGTGCCCTTATGACACGATGGGAGCAGGATCATTTAGACACCAGTTCGATCCCAGCACTCTTGATGGACTGCTAAGCACTGCACACTGGGTATTTTGCGATGATCCTGAATACAAATACAGTATTTCATAACTCCACAGAGCAATCACAGCACTTTGGATGTTATTACAGGAATAACTAGTTTTTTTTTCACAATTAGCTATTAATTTACCATCCATGAGGTATGCTGACTTGTCCATTAGCAATTCACTCTGTTGAGACAAGGGTTTTTATTTTCGGCGTGTAATTTTACTGCAACCAATGCAAGATGACATGCATTTTAACATTCATTTAATCGCAGGCACAAATGCTTTTGGCACAGGTGCGCAGGAAATGTGAATAGTGCATAAAATATGCATTGCAACTCGAGTGATCGCACCATACAAAATGCACAATCCTAATGAAACATCGAGACAACAACACAGCAGTTTATTTATTTATTTTTGTATTTGATTTACTTATTTATTCGTTCAGGAGCGGGACTGAGCAAAAGACTGAGCTATGAGAAGTTGCCAGTTTTTCACACACCAAATCACCCCTCAAAAAAAAAAAAAAAAAGAAAAAAAGAGAAGACAATCTGCGCAAAATCTATGGCAGCATGTTTCTGATAGAACTGGGCATTTAGGACGACCTTTTGTAATGCCAAAGGCCTTTTTGATCACAGATTGAGACACAACATGAATCAAAACAATCGATTGGCCCTTAAGTCCAATGGAAGCACATGAGAGAAAAACAACATGATTCATTCCACTCTTTTGTCCCCCAACTAAAACCTGTGATATTTCTGATAATGTTCCCATTTATTTAACCATACACATGGACCATATTGAAATGATACATTAGTGATTATTAATAATAATAATAATAATAATAATAATAATAATAATAATACTTAAATCTTGAAACATATAAAAAGACTTATTCAAATAAATTTGAGATTGGTAGATCAGTAATGATTTTAATGTGAACTATTTGTCAAATGCTAAAATGGTGGTGGAGTTTCAGAAACAACTTCCTCATGTTATTTTAATTGAAGTCACTGAAAAGGATATCCTTGTGAGAGGATTTATAAAAATGTCAATGGCTTTCCTAGATCTTAGAACACTGTAGCAATATAATCAATGGTCATATTGCATTTCAATCAATCCTTTTAAACTGTTAGAAAGTTCCTTTTAAAAATACCTCCAGGTGGGTCACTGTTCAGATTAGATGCCATGCTCCAACAATACTCATCTGCTACTGTAGAAAATGCTGGTACATGTAATATTGCCCTAAAACCATATGAAAATATACTCCTAACCTAACTGAAACAAAATGGCCCTTTGGGCTATAATATAAAGCACAATTAAGCATATATGCTGGCTACTTCTTTATTTAAAAACAAAGGGTAGTTTCGAATGAATCAACACTGATCGAGTGATGTAATTTGAGATGTATTCTGCTCAAACCCAAACAGAGCTGATAACAGCTGCTTTAAATAGACACAATTAGGGAAAGGCTTTTACTGCCATATTGTATCACAATGCTTTCATTAGTTTGTCATTTTGAATTTCCAGCGACGATCGCCAAGAGATTATTGCTGACACATTCCTGTAAACTGTAAAGATGCAATGGTCTCCTTTCCAGTGCTGCCAGTATGTCCTGGCAAGTTAGATGTACGCATGGTGCCAGAAATTAAATATGGGTGTCCCAGCGTCTGGGCAAGGGCTTAACTAACATTGCAAAAAGAGAGAAACCTAAACTGTATGTGCTGGAGGCTGAAAAGGAAAATATCGTAATAGACGGGAAAGAAAGAAATCTGCGAGACAGTTGAACAAATTCCATATTCAGTGACTGTTATATGCAAATGAGCGGATCAAAACAACAGCAAAGCAAATTTGCTTGCCACTGTGATAAATAAACACTAATAAGGGAAAAAGACATACTTTTTTCAGATTAGTGTAAGTCCATTTAAAATACTGTGGTCTGTAAGTTATTTAAAGCACACAAACCCAGCAGTACATGTGTATTAAATCTGAATATATAAAATCAAACCTAAAGTAATAGCAAACTAATGCAAAGAGAATAACAACTTTGAACCAGTTTATCAGTAGTACTTTTTAAACAAACAAACACAAATATATAAATAAACAAATAAATAAATAAATAAACACACAGCAGGTGAGTAATAACTTATTTATAAGTTCCTCTAAACCTAGGCATAAACTATTCAATTCTTGCAAATCATTGCATCATTGCAAATATTTTCAAAGCATTATAGTGTCATTTTCATTCCACCCCACAATGTCCAGTGTATTTACTAGTATATTTCTGAAGAATACCTTAGTATTCATACACACACACATAAGATTAATGGAAGGGTTGTTTACGGATGCAAGCTGATTTTGATTATCGAATCCAGACAAGACTCTGGACAATCTGGAGGCAGTGGTGGAGAGGAGGATGAGGGACAAAATGAAGATCATCCCAGACAACCCCTCTCATCCCCTCTATGATGAGCTGTGGCAGATGGGGAGCACCTTCAGCCATAGGCTGATCCCTCCCAGGTGCAAAATGGAGCGGTTCAGGCGCTCCTTTGTGCCAACAGCCATTAGGCTGTACAACATTGCCTGAGACCACCCCCCCCCCCCCCTTACCACTTCTCCCTTTACATTGAAATACTTATTTATTCTCCTTTACATGTTTCACTTGTTTATTATCATTACTATATTGTGTATACTATGTATACTTGGCTTTTTCTGCTTCTTTTTGTATTCACTCTCTGCTGCTGTAACACCCGAATTTCCCCCCATGGGGATTAATAAAGTGTTATCTTATTTTATCTTATCTTAAAAAACCATTAGTGAATTAAGAGAGTGAATGTAGTCAAAGAAGGCTAAACAGAGCTTTGAATCATCTCTCAGAAATGCAAATCTCTTTCATAAATGGGAGCACAGCTACAGTATGAACCATTTAAAATAGGATCCGGGACAAGCTGTGTGCACTTTAAAATCTATCAGGTTGTGTTCCTAATGAAATGAAAGCATTTAACAGAGCTATATGTGGTATTTTATTACAAAATAAGGCACAAAATATTAAAACACCTACATCACAGCAAGCTGCGTAACACGTGTTGTTAATTCAATGCAACTGTTTTTCCTCTTTCTTCTGAGTTGTCTATACATTCCAACATATTGCCCCCATCTGAAAGCAGTTTGATACTAAAAATATTAACTTTATCCTGGGACTCCTGAATGATACAGTGTATTCAGCTAAAATATTGCTCAACATTACTTTACTTATGGTCCAAAGGTGAATGAAGGAAGGCAATTCACAGGGCATGCAGTGTTCTTAATCAAAATTCTTCTTGGACACAAAGTTATCATTTCTGTCATTTGACATTTTCCATCTAGAAAGTGAAATTGTCCCATAATATCAGCTCACTCTTATGAGCCTCCCTTTCAAGCACACACGCCCACTCTCCCACTGATGAATATTTACACAAAAGTCAGTATGTCTCCACCATGCCCATACCTCTATTTCCATTTTTTAAATTAAAAGCACAACATAGCTGAAAGAAATGTCCACTGGCCAACAGCTTTAAGGTGGTTGTCCCAATATTGTAACTTAAAAATATAAAAAATGTAAATATAGCTGCAATTATAGGGTCCATGCACAAGCAAGCAGTCACAATGGGAGGGAAATAAATGTACATTTGAAAAGTTGAATGCAAAGATATAATGTCTGGGGCCTTGTAAATTGAAGGCCTTTATGTGGCACTTTTCCCACACTCAAAGCACTTTTACAGGGATGAGGAGGAAAGTCTCCTCAACCACCATCAATGTGCAGCACCCAGCTGGGTGATGCACAGCAGCCATTTTGCGCCAGAACGCTCACCACACATCAGCTTTGGGGGAGCGGGAGAGAATGAGTTTTAGCCAATTATAGAGGGGGATGATTAGGTTTGAGAGGCAGTTTGGGAATTTAGCCAGGACACTGGGGAAAGCACCAACACTTTGCAATAAGCAATCTCAAGGGTTATTTCTATAACTCTGATTTACAGTATGTACAGAGATCTATGTATTTCAAATAAGACAACATATTTTATGCTCCTTCTTTCGGCTTGTATGCATTTATTTACACTAAAATTTGGTCAAACACCATAAATGTTTGTAGACTTGGTGACAACAGGAATTTATATGCTGTACAAATTGAAGCTTTGAGGCTGATAAGTTGATCTTGGAGTTGGAAAACTGTTTTGTTCCATTGACTACAAGGCTACAAGCGCTCTATGTGACAAGTACACCAAAGACAAGGTATGGCTAGGAACAATGGATAATGATCATGTGATTGAACAAGGAAGACGTTTTGTCACTCCCCAAACATGCTGTACAGTAGATCAGTACATTTGCTTTACAACCAATATATTTTATAACATTTTATCACAGGTAAGTATACAACCTGGAAAAAAAAATGAAATGTTACATACACCATTGTTGCAGACACCGTTTATTGCAACATATTTAACCTCAGCAATACTTTTATAATGAAACCATACAACATGGCAATACTTCAAATCCCAATATCTAAAGGTATTTAACAATTCTTAAATTAGCAACATAAATTTGCAATCGTGCTTAATCAAATATAAAACAGCTACCTGTCACATACTAACCTTATGGTGCACGGCATTGCAATTGCGGTTTGCAACTTCATCGTTGTACCTTATTTCAAAAACATAACACATGATCATTGGCAGTGTACTATCCTCTTTAATAGAAAAATGATGGCCACATAGGATATAGATATTGGCCTGTGGGTTGTCTTGTATTGCTACAGAAATGTTTTTAGTAATCCTTTGAGTAATAATGACCATTCATGTACTGGACACTAATAAGCATGAGCTAAAATAATAATACAATTATTATTATTATAAGCAAGACTGTTAATGTCACTTGTACTCTCAAATTTCACTCAAGATTTTTTGTTGAGAAAAAAAACAAAAGAAAAAACACCATCAGTTGTGAGATTCTAAACTCTGAGTGTGAAACATGATCCTGACAGGTGATTTCTGTTTTGTGTCAGGTTCCCAAAATATGATAACACCCACAAACTGCATTTATAGTAGTCATTTTAGTTTATAGAGAGAGAGAGAGAGATAGAGAGAGAGAGAGAGAGAGAGAGAGAGAGAGAGAGACTAGTTTAGCGAGAGACCAGTAATAAACCATTACATCCATTGGATTGCAGAAATAAAATTGATACATATGTTTTTGAAAGCTGAGCAGGTCAGTCATCAGTTATTTGGTCTCATTACCTTTCTCAAAAGTAAAAGAACAAACATGTCCAGGGTATGCTAATCTCTGCCAGTTGTCCCACAAACAAAAACCCACCATGCCTGAGAACGCCAGGGAGCAACTGACAAACCATCATCAAACCTCAACTGCTTTCAGACTTTTTCCTTTAACACCACACTGTGCACACTTGCATAAGTGTGCTTCTTTTTTCTTTGGGGGGAGGGGATTTCAGGCAAAGTCTCTACGGAGAGGAGGATATTGAACACATCTGCGCTCACATACTTCAAACTTATCAGGCCTTGCCATCTCACTGGTCGTTAACCTCAGATATGGGCCAGGTTGCCGCTCTGTAAGCTTCTCGTTATGCAGAGCTTAGAGCTTATTACACAATTAGGCAGGGCCCAAAACCCATAGGATAGGTAATAGCTGCGTTTTCACTTCATTGAAACCCAGGAGCCATTCAGCAAAACAAACCTCAGGCCGCCCCTCCGCCTTCCTTGAGGACAGCCCTATCTGTGTTTATCAGCAAATTGTCTGACAAGTCTAGCAGATTCCAGTTAAGCAATTCTTGCTAGTTGTTGTAACAACAACTCCCATCCCCCCCACCCCCGCCGCCCCCAATCTGCAACTTAGAACGGCAAGTATTGCAGCTGAGAGGCCCCTGAAACTGCTACTATGAATATGGAAACCAGACTTCACCAGTTTCTGACAGTTTGGAAATGGCTGTTCTGAAGCCAACATCAAAAGTAGATTAAGAGGTTCCTAGAGTGCATAAACCATCAGCATACAGCATCATACAAAGGGAATTCTGGCCAAATACTGCTCAATCCATTAGCTTTCGAGGTACTAAAAAATAAATTTGAAACATTGTTACCATTAAAAGCCAAAGTTTAGTGCATTGATGAGCTCCAGCATTACTGGAAGCAAATGTTATCACTTGAGAATATGTTTTCAGCCAAAACATGGTTTTAAAATTAACACTAGGTAATTGTATTTTGTATAATTTTTACATTATAGCTCCATGGCCCCTCATATAAACAAATAAATTATTGGCGCAAGACCATACTTTTGGCCAGGGAATAAAACCAGAGCACCTGCTAATCACACTTCATAAAGGTTGTAGGTTGAAACCAAATTTCATTTAAATGAAATTTCATTTAAATGAGTTCACTTAAATGCTAAGCACCACAAATCCCCATCTTATCTGTGCAGTTTATGTCACACTCTGAACTGAAGACAGTGTACGGCGTCATATTCAGTTTGTTAATGGAGAGGGCATATCCACCTCCCAGCAGTAAGGTGGCGCTACTAACTGCAGGGGTCTGCACTGTGATAGTTAAATCAGAGATTATCTTCTGTTAATGCTATCTGGAAATGGTGTGGTAATCCGGTGCAGCAAACTCATATATGTCCATTCTCCTTCTGTTTTCAGGTAATGTAATATTCACTCCTGCAATAGGTTAGTGTGTAGCGGTAATAGAAAGTAGAAAGTGATATGTTGATATGTTTTAATATGCGGTTTAATTGCAACATGAGCGTCAGTGAGATTGTGGCGCGAATACACTGTGTATCTGAACGGGGTCGCCGTCCATTTTGGAAAATATTCGGTGATGATGGCTAAATGTTCCATTTCGGAATGTAAGATGAAATAATCGGGTATGGATTGTGAAATATTTAGAGCATTAAGCGCCGTTTTGCGAAAGGAACCGGGAGACGGGAAACAGAATGGCCTCGAAAGTGTACAAAGCGTGCGTAGCTTGATAGCCACAGCAGCCGACCAAGTTATTTTACGATATGCTCAGTTACCTGCTGTGAGTAAGTTCAGACATGAATAAGTTATACCGGGTACGACGACGTTCCAAAGCCGATGCATCCTGTGTTTATTGAAGGCGGATTCGCGACTTTATTAGTACATCCTGCCTGAGCGAAAGCGAATCTGAAACAATAATTCCCAGCACTAACTCGGAAAGGGAACGTGGGAGTATCAGTAGCTGAGCTAATACTCGGCAACTTAATGCATTAAAGAGCACGGATCTGGTATTAAAAGGGACATGTGAAACAGTTAGCTTAAACACAGGAAAATGCACGGAACTGTATTACCCAGTTTCGTGGGGAAATGAGGTTCGTTAAATATTGCTAGTGGAGTGCAAATAATTGTTTGTCCACTAGGTGGGAATATTCAGTTAAATGTAGAGCTATAGAGATTAATAAGCCTAAAAATCTTTGTTAATTAGTTTTAGTGACTGTGTGAGATTGCTGGTCTTTTTGGAATTGTGAAATGTGATACTGATATATGGAATTGATACTCTGTAAAGAAATATGTTTATTTTGGTAATTGAAACAGGCACAAGGTAACTGAACCGTAAAGGGTAAAGTGTTTTCTTTATTTTTGCGACACTGTGAAAGTAAAATCAGAGATTATCTTCTGTTAATGCTATCTGGAAATGGTGTGGTAATCCGGTGCAGCAAACTCATATATGTCCATTCTCCTTCTGTTTTCAGAATTAATAAAAACTTTAAATGTGATACAGTGGCGGGTTTATTCCAGTCAGACCTGTAACATTTACTTTAAAGAGGTTCTAGCTACAATTAATATGTCAATGAATTTGTATGGGAAATAAATAAAAAAAAATCACACCTGATGCTGCTGAGTGGCTTAGCTGGGTAAGGCACCACTGTAGATCTAATGTGTGGAGGGGCAACTACATAACAACCGTGAGTTCAGTAGGCAGGGATCTGCATCTCAGATGAGGATAATGATATACTCATCAGATGTTTTGCACAAGATGTTCTTTTGCGGGAAGTGTAGAGTTGGGCCATCACTTTTTTCAAAAACTGAGTTTGAACGAATCTCTTAAATAAGAGAAGTTAGTTTGAATTTGTTCAACTTTTCTTTCATTAGAATTAGAACATTGCCTAAAAATTCATTATGGGCCAGTTTTAATTTCACATCAGATCTGTAGCTAATTACAGTAGCTTAAATGCTTTATGACTAAGAAATAGTGACAAGAGTATCTTGAAGTTTTATTAAACAAAATAAAATCAGGAGATCACGCAATGCCAGTGATTCTGTTCGCAAACATAAAATCACTTGGTGTTGCTCACATGAAAGAAAGAAAAATTATATTGCACAAATTCATCATTAATTCACAACTATGGCATGGCTTAACTGAGCAGAAGGGGGTTGGATAAGTGGTGGTTTCATCATGTTTTAAATGCACTTATTTTGATTACTGGTTCCAAATCAGCATAGGTTTGACTTGTATTACTTACTCATAGACATTGCCAAAGAATGAAACAGCAAGTCTATCCCCATGCGGCATGACTGTAACATCTACATATAGAAGGTAAATAGGATGTAAATAGAACATATATACAGAAGGGTATAGAAGAGGGGGAGGCCTGGTTTCCACCTCACACATGCTTAGCAATTGGAGAACAAATTAAGCCTACAGAAAATCTAAATTGGCCAAAAAAGGTTTCTTTACTCTTCCATATTGACCTGATTACATAGACAAAATAAGTGGCCTTTTCCAGTTATGGCAGCAACTACGGTTCTGCAACTCGGCCAAACAAGACTGAAACTGGAAACTTAGCAGTCAATCTGATACTGATGGAATGCGATATTCATGGTCATTAGCCAGACATTTAGAGGTAGGAGAAGGGTACAGAGCCTCACTTTTTCTGTTATTGTGTTCTATAGCTAATCCATTTTGTTTCACAGTATGGCTCTGTAACTGAAATTGAATAAATATTGCAAGACCAAAGAGACAGACTGGTGGAGGTGCACACTTATACTGATTTTTTGTTTCTCATGTTCACAGACAGAGACTCAGTGGGTGATAACAATATCACAGCGCTGATACAAGCCCCACCCCTCCCCCTCCAACAGTAGAATGACCAAAAAATGTATGAAATTAATAATAGTGATGCATACAAAACAAAAACACCAATGTTGTTGGAGTTAAAATGAAATAATACAAATAAAGTTCAATTTTCTTTGACATTTCAGTAACTGATACCTTCAGACATTTCATCAAAATTCGGGAGAAGCTACACCATGATTATAGCAATACAAATGCAACTTTTGCAAATGACCAATATTGTCTTGTGCTTCTATCTACATTACCAACTGACATAACCCCCAAATGCAATCAATCAGCTTCAGAACAAATACGTTTCTGTATTAAATTAGCATCATTCCTAATTTTTAATTGTAAGTAAACACAAATGTTACACTTTTGCTTAACAAACTCAATTTATAATTTTTGCATGTAGCCTAATTGATAGTCAAAGTTAAGGACAAATGCTGTCTAAATCTGAGATTGAATAAAACGCTCAACTGATTTTCTTGAAGTATAAATTCAATGACACTGAATGTGTACTTAAGAAATTCAAATTGCATTAATGCAAAACATGAATTAGTTCATTTGATTTCTCCAAAATGGATCTGTGAAGATCCTTCAGTCTGCATTTGTGGACTGTCCTCTTCAATTCAAACCACAAATTTTCAATCAGGTCCAAGTCTGGAGTCTGAGATCATCATAAAATCATTTTAAAAAACTGCAATTTTCTGGTCAGTTACAATTTCTTGGTATGCTTTGGACCATTGTCTCGCTGAAAGATCCTTCTGCAGGGCTATGTTTCTGCTTGGGGGTACCCCTCCCAATGTACGGTATTTAGTTTAATATATATGGCAGAACATTAGTGCCAGTTCAGGATAATTGATATCACAAATCAAGAGGACTATACCAATTAACTGCCAGAGAACACAATCAATGCAAGAACATGTTTCTAACTGATATTACATAATAGGCTATCTTTATCAAATGCTTTCAATTGTGATTGTGATTATAATAATACACACGTGAACACTTGGTGGTGAGAGAGAGAGAGAGAGAGAGAGAGAGAGAGAGAGAGAGAGAGAGAGAGGAAGTGAGTAAACTAGGATTACAGATTACAAAAAAAAAAAAAAAAACAAAAAAAAAACAGTCGCACATTGTTATGAAAATAAACCAGGGCTGCCGTGGTACACTGCAACACAGACCATGTGCATTTTATCAGACTTGAACAAACTGTGGCTGTAAACATTCCGACGCCAGTTAAATTGTAGGTTTGTTTGAAGATTTTCTCTCTCGCTCTCTTTTCATTCATACAGATATATATATATATATATATATATGTATTAAAGAAAGCGGGACAAGATTTCCCCTTATGCCAACAAAGAAACTGATGCAGACTGTAAGTGTGTGGGGAAAAAAATGAAGTCAGTTGTACAAACGTGGTGGTAGCGTATGGCACCCATTATCTCGTTGATTAAAAGCAAGTTCCTTCCCCACCCCCTCTCTCTTGCCTGTTCCATAGACCACAGATATTTCTAGGGTTCCTGCCTCCTGTATGTTCATACTGCATGTACACATGCAGCTGTTGTAGTCAGGGAATTCTGGAGAAAACGTATGGAGGATAAAGAAAAACTGAAGAAAAAATGGTAGAGAGAGATAGAAAAAATGAGGTTGATGTACAGCGTTTTGTGTTAAAAAAAAAAAGGATTCGTTTAACTCTTTGATAACCTCTACTCGAAGGATCAAAAATAGTTTCTGTCCAGAAGGCTGTGGGTGTTCAGTGTCTCTGCTGGAGAATACGGTGATGTCAGCCCCTTTCTTTTGCGGCTGTTCTTTTTTTTTTTTTTTTTTTGCATCTCTCTCACTCTCAAATGTAAAAGGCTTTTTTTTTTTTCTCCAAGCAGTTTCACACGTTTCCTTTTCAATGTCACATACTGTGCTTGAGATGCTCATCTTGCAAATTCACTGCACCATCGCAACCCGACAAGAAACACGAAGAGTACGTGGTGATCTCTCGGTACAGCCTCACGGGTTGCTAAATAGATGCTTGCACAATTTGTGTTTGCATGTTATTTTCTCATTTTCTCCTTAACACCTTTTAGGAAAGAGGTTGAACTTGCTTCTCTTTGGGGCACCGTCACATTGCTTGGAGTGACAGGAGGTCTTTGCCCAGGAGGTAAATGCAAGTGCTGATCTGACATTAGTCAACAACAACAACGTGTCTCAGAGGGTATCAGCGTGTTTATACCAGCTCTTCCCCTAAAACAGCCGCCAGCTGCAGGCTCAAATAAACACGTCGGACCTAAACCACAAAAAAACTGTTGAAGTTGCCTGCTGCACCCAGCTTTCCATCAGAACCCCTGAAACGCTACCAAAATGCTAACAAAAATCCTGCCACTGAATATGGGTGGATGACCACAGAAACAGATGAACAGGCTTGGATTTTTATTAGTGAGTCTCCTTAAACAGGGATTTAGCCCCAACAGTACAGTCATAGCCGCGGGAACATGTTTTGAGTAGGGACTGCTGCACGGTCGACTCGACCGACACCCTCGCCCCCCCTATTACCACCCTCCTTTCCTTTTCTGCTCCACTTGTCATGCAAAACTGTCACCAGAACACAACATTAGCTAGATAGCTAGCTGACTGCATACGGTGACTGTAACCATAGGCGATTTTAGAGAAATCAGTCAGGGGTGGCCAAGTCTGAAGTCAGATCATCACGACGAAAAATATCAGCATAACAGCGCAGTAAAGGGTCGAGGCTCCATGCAACATTGTAAATCACATCTTGACAGCCCTATGTCAGCCAAACGGTATAACAATATGAAAACGGCATAGTTAAGAATGTACTTTAATAATCAGAATGAACACACTGGCATAGCGTCGAGTCATCACCCATGACAATGCACACACAACGTTGCTGTAGACCGCACAATAACAGCAATATCGAGGGCACCAGTGCATGTCACTGTCAGCGTAGCTACTACCATGTACAATATTATCGCAGGTCTAAAATATGACTAAATGGAAATAACACAAAGCCAAGGAATAACAAAACATCCAAGCAAGCAAAATAATAAATCAACCTTAGCCCTACCTTTAGATAGTAAACTGGAGCTTCCTTCTTGGTTGCTTCATACTTATGAATTACTTTTGATGTTGATCGTATATGGGCCTTTTCAATCTGAAGGATTGCCAGGTTTGAGACGCGTGTCTGTCATTGTAGTCATTGCAGAATCATTGCAGCTAGTGTTGGCTGTGCTGCTATCCTCTGTGCTTGAAGTAGCATCGACGATGGCATTGTATTGTTGCTAATTCTTTGGACCGAAGTAGATGTAACGTTACTCACAACAGCTGCTACTGCATCACTGGCAGGGGTTCCCGGTTATACCTTTTTGTTTTGTTTTTTATAAATAAATGTTCCATGAATTTTGGGCATTTTGCCATCATGTATAAAGCCGCTTTTCCACCACATGGTACCGGCTCGACTCGACTCACTTTTCGTACCAGGTACTTCGTTTCCACTGCAGATAGTACCCCCGTCAATGTAGCTGGTTGTCATGAAGCGACGCCGCATGAAACTGCTGTGACGTCATCTTCAACGCGACACACAGGAACAATGGAGGATATCAAAGGGATGGTGTTCTTGATTCTCGGTATGTGGCTGTTTGTCACAGCAAGGAGACAAATTTTGTTTCAGAAGAGGTTGAAGGCAGCAAGACAAAAGACTGCTGAAAAAAAACAGGAGAGTTTGGGAAATCCTACATCGAGAGCTCAGACGACGCAAAAGGATAAGTGACCACTCTGACCAATCAGTGGTCTGCAGTGTTTTCAAGTCGCCTTTTGGTATCGCCTCAGCTCGCTTGGAACCTCGACGGAGGTGATACCAAAAAAGTACCAGGTACCAGGTACATCGGGCAAGAGTTTGGTTTTCCAACTCTTGCCCGATGGAAAACCAAAAAAGTTGAGTAGAGTCGAGTCGAGTTGAGCCGGTATCATGCGGTGAAAAAGCGTCTTTAGAGTAAGTAACGTTAGCTAAACTGCGTGCGTACCACCCATGCGTAGCACCCATGGATGTTGAAGATAGCACCATGGATGAATTACAGAAGCTTAGCACAGGTCCGCTGTATCAGCAGCAAGCTCGCGTGAATTGTTTTGCGAGAGTTCAAGAGGTCAAAATTCAACAACACAGTTCCTAGCCACGCTTGTTCTGTCCAATGTAAACAAAGATTCTGACGTTAAATAAATACTATTCTAAATTACTTCTTAAAAAAGAACAAAAATAAGCTTTAAAATTCGGATTATATTATTATTATATAACTAACTAACTGCTTCCGACGCCCTGGTTGTGGTTGCAGATGTCGTCGATCTGTCCCAGAGATCCTCCTGGGCTAGTAACGACTTGTTCTGTGTCACAGCTGATGATGAGCCAGTTGGGGTAGTAGTTTCAGTGCTAGTCGTAGTTGCAAGTTTTTTTGATTTGGGCTTACTGAAAAAATCAGAAATTCATTTCTGAGTCTGACTAGACTGAGCCTGAGCCATGGTGTTGAACTTGAGGTTCCTTCACCTTGATGCTAGCCATAGCCAATGACCGGAAACAATCACGCTTGCCGCTTGCGATAATAATAAAAATAAAATAAACCCTCAGCACCCCTACTTCCCGTGGCTAGGAGTACAGTATTTTTAAAAAAGCCACTTTGATTGATTGGATATATTTTCATCAGAAAATGTATCAGGAAGTCCAAGCAGGAACAAGTAACAATCTAAAAAAAAAAATTAAAAAGGGGAAAGGCAGAGCACATGGCAATTTGGCATGTTACCATAGGTCAAGAAATATCCTACAATCATTAGAATAGCGAAATACATACCATAATTCAAATCACAACTTGGATGGTATAGACCTCTCTCAAAAGCAAAAATAACCCCCCCCCCCCCCTTGCTTAATGGTCCAAGCAAATGTGTTGTAATTTAGCTCTACATGACTGTATCTAAATATGTGGAAAGCAAGAAATAGACCATGTTAGCAAGACACAAATAACATGCTTTCATAAGTTCTAATTGGACAACTCCAAGCCATGGTAAATATTATTGTATCAGATATGCATCAGTCTAAGGACAGTTGTAAAACCATACCACACAGGCCTATAACAAAAGCAAAAGACAAAATAATCATAAAACTTACCCACCATATGCATCTTTTGACCCTTTTATTTTAGGAAAATATAACTGACACCATGGGTTCAGAGTGGTACACTACACAGATAAGAACTACAAAATCTTGCAAATGACTTTTGATGTTCCTCCAAGCCTTCCACACAAGCCGCATGGCAGCGTTCTTCAATGAAATCCCTGGATTAACTAATGGAGCAATACATTATTAGATATTTGCAAAGGCAGAAAGGCTTGCCTTTGGCTGCAACAGGAAAGACCATCAACCACTTGTGCAGAGATTAGCAAGTTATAAAAAACATTCATGTTCATGAAGAAAGCCAGCAGGGATTCAATTTCACCAGGCTATCAAGGGTCACATTAGCCCAGATGGACTCCAGAATGTGAAAAAGTCCTCCAGAATCACTGGCAGAACTGATCACTCAGATGTCAACTGAACCTCCTTGATATAGTTGATTCCGACAGAGGAATTAAATGAGGTTAGCATTAAAGTAGTCCTTGGACATTAAACAGTCACCTGGATAACACTGTGCTAACTTAGTAAAAAATCATGAATCGAAGAAAAGCAGACTACAAATTCAACTGTTAGCACCAGTATTTCTCAATAATTCAAAATCAAACGGTAGTCAACAACAGCATTGGGTTGTGAAGCCAATTGCTGTCAAGAGCAGCATCACTGAAAGCAACAAGAGGCAGTAAATCCATAGGAATATATTGCCTCCAGCTTTCTTTTAGCGATCTCTGTAGTTGTGGTGAAAGAACTTTCCTTTAATGGTCACCAACAGCATGAAGCCCACAACTTTGGAGAAGAACTGGACATATCCTTCTCAAACCAAGAAACCCTTTTGCTGACCCATAATGAGAGGCTATTCCAGTCAGGGAATATATCTGAAACATATATCTGATCTTCAAATTCATGCAGTCTTAGCCACTCTAATCTGACATAATTTTGCATTTCCAAAACTGCAATTGCTTACAAACCATCCATCAGAAAATAATAATCTGTGTTACCTCTTCTATGCCAAAGAATTCTCAGCTAATCATTTTTCTGCAATTGTAACATATTTATCATTTAATTTATAATACAATTGAACTATAAATGCATACTGTTAGTTGGCATTATGATCATTATTTGAAGCAACAGCGCGGCTTCTTATATTTAGTTCCTTTAATAATCTCCTGTCTTAAAGTAGGTATTAAGATGGTAACATTATTTAGGTGCAAACACAAAGTGATCAGCAACCTAAGGCATCCTCTCATTATATGAAAACAGACCAATCTATTGATTTACCAACATGAAAATTGATGAAGCGATTGCTTTAAGAGGCCTGCGCTTAAACACACAAGTACAAATTAAGTAAGGGAAGCCATGTCTGTCCATTTTGTGCGATTTAGTAGTCCAGTTGCAACATGCACACACACACACACACATAAATACTCAAAGTGCATGTAATTATAACCCAAATGTAAAGCAAATTCATGAAATGCCATGCCATCATAAACATGAAATTTGCAGTTTCAGCTTTCAAAGCATAACATTTTGTTTGACTATAAGTACAGAAACCTGCATTTAGAAACACTCTCATAGCACACTGTGTTAGACTTGGAATCCCTTATCCCAGATGCTTTGAATTTCAATTTTCTTTTTTTTTGGGCTGATTCCAAACTATGATACCAAAACTGAAACAGGTTTAATCCAAATCAAAATCAACAGGGTAACCACAAAGAATTACAGAGCAGGCTAGCCTTGACCTAAATTCTAATGACCAGGGCTTTGATTGAAAAACACAGCACTTGAGAACATCAGCGCCTTGTATCCATTGAAATAATAAGCTGACCCAAACCATCCACTCTCTTTGAGCTATGGCCAACCATCTGAATCCACTTTATCACAAATGAGGGCTTATTTTTTCAAAGCGTCTCTCATTTGTGCAAAGTCTGCGCCCTTACTTGTGAACCAAAGCAACGGTGCCATCGAAGACCATTAGATTACCCGTCTGGTTTGACTATTCTTTGGTGGGTCAGAAACTTTCCGACTCAGGCAAGTTTCAGGAAAATATGTGCATGGGTGGGGAGTGCAAGGCAAAAACGCGGCAAAAAGCCCACTTCAACATCCAACGTCTGAGTATCAAATATTTTTCCACACACTTTATTAAACCCCTTAAGATACAAATGATACGTGGTTGTTTCTAAAGCCAGCACATACAGTACCTCTGCCAAATGGTGATTGCTAACTTAAACCTTAAACCTGTTTTCAGTAAAATCACTATTCATAAGTTTCAGTACACAAAGAGGTTTGATGTTTCCCTCCTTCTGTATTGTTGTTTGCTCTCATATGCAAAGGGAATTATAGACTTGTGTAAATTAAGACAATGCTCTGCATACACTAGCTGCATTAATATGAATGAACCAAATGACAGACATACTGTACAGAGTGTGTCCGCATCCATATTTTAACTGTTGAAATCCCAAGTCTGTTTTCTTTTCACTTAAACAAATAGACAATGTTCCTGTTGCTTAAATGCATCTATTTCACATACGTAAACATCTGCTCTGAATAAAAACAGTGGTGAAGGTTACAGCTAAACTTAGAGAAGACATGGAAGTTGACAGATTTTCAGCTGCATAACCAGTGAAAAGAAACAAATCATGTAATATCAGTCAAGCACATGCATGCCATGACTGAGAAGACGAAGAAGGTGAAGAAGAAGATGATGAAGGATTCATATTAATAATAATTGTGTGTGTGTGTGTGTTTAACCTCTGAAATGTGCATCTTCTGTAGGAAGAATTTTATTAATATTGGCGAAACAGATCTTAGCGATCAAGGATTTTAATGGTCCAAGTGTTTCAGCTAATTATATAACCCAGGTCTAATGTGCATGTGTGTGTGTGTGTGTGTGTCTGCAGAGTGCAGTAGGTGATTTATTGACCAAGTGTCAGGCTACTTACTGAAATGTTAATGTGTTTAATGGGTGTACTGGGGAGATTAGCAACATTCATGAGCATCAGGTCAGTGTGGAAAGTACAACATCTATGGGACCAGGGAAACTGGGTTTTGAGTGCAAACGGGTTCGAATTTTGTAAGAGCCCATAGAGGCCGGAAGTGTCGCAGGCAGGGAGAGAGCGTGGAGAGAAACGTGTTGCAGGGCACTCTGCAAGCTCAGCATGTCCTCTGATGTGGTCTGGCATCTAGTTCACAAAGTCAACCAGATCTGCACATTGTACTCATATATCTCAAGATGAGGCCCTGGGAGAAGATGAGTATTAAAAAAAAAAATTAAGTAATAATTACTAACGCCATTGTTGCCAGAAATCCATGTTTTGAGCAATTTATGTTTGTCATACTGCTGATGTAGCCGATTCATACTGATTAATGGTGAATAAGCTTCAGAACAACTGATTTGAAAATCGACTGCCAATAATAAACATTTCCTTCCATCTTTAGGAGTGGGTTGCTATACAAAATAAATAAATAATTTTCTGTGGAAATATGCTAATAATTGCTGATGCAGTGATATTCAAGGGCTGTCAGTTTATATTCGATTCTGGCACAAGCTTCTTGAGTGACAAGGACAAGTATGCAAGTTGTGAGTGACACAGTAACATTTGCAATTCTTAGCAACCCGCAATTGTCGTTTCGCTGTAATCATAATAAAGGTAGTTGTCTAAATCATGGTGACCAATCGGTAACATTCTTTGGTGATCTGTGTAAAAAAAAAACTCACTGCCCAATTAGTGACCGCTTTGGAGCGCCAAAGTAAGAGACGTGTCCGCTGTGTGGGTTTTAAGAGGTTAGCGGTTTTTGGGTGGGTTTCACGGGTCGTTCTCGCCGCTGCTCTGCTAACAGAGACTTATTGTGAAGACAAATGGAAGGCACTAACCCAGTCTTCAATCCTGGGCACTGCATTCTGGCGATACCTGCTGATCCCTGACAGCTCTGCACAAAGATCAAAGGACATTCATCCCTCTTCATCCACACAACCTTGTGCTGGGGATGCAACCGGGAGAGGAACACAAATATGGGTGCGAAAAATCAAAAGGAGAATTCCCAAATCGCTGTTGGTACACTGTATGCTGCACAAGCAGGAAGACGATATACTGCTCCAGTTGGAGAGGCACAGCTTTAAGGATATAGATGCTCAGGTCCCTCCCCCCTACCTCATATCCATTATTTTATTTTATTGAGGTCTCTCTCTCTCTCTCTCTGTCTCACACACACACACACACACACACACACACATACTGTATTTATAATGATTACTTTTTAATCTCTATATGGTATGGTTCATTCAGGTTTTCTGATCACACTGCCTAATTTAATTGATTGATATACAAATGCAAAGATAAAACCAGGGTTCCTTCGTATGCACCATCTGTGCCAAGTCAAAGACTCAAAGCAACTCTCATACAGCCTGACAGTCATGGTAATAGAAACTAACACAAAATGTGTTCACCACTCATGCATCCCTGCCTATCGCTTTGGCTTTAACTACAATCCCCATGTACTTCCTTGGTATAGTTACACATGCATGTATATGCAATCACATATGTGTGTGCATGTATGTGAATGAGTGTGTGTCATGTGTGTGCATGTGTGTGTGCGTGTGTATGGGGTGCTGTTCAGGAAAAAAAGTATATTTAGTATACGTATATATTAGTTCGCTTGACAATATGTAAGGAATAATGGGCTATGTAAGGGATTATCCCCGACAAGGTGGTCGGCTATTGAGAAATAATGACTGCCACGTAGGCGAAAAATGGGGGTTACTTCTGTGAAGGTCATTATTTCCGGATAGCTGACCGCCTCCGAGGGGATTAACCCATTTCTTACATGGCTATTTACCTTATACAACGGCTACCAACAATGATAATATATTAGTCACTTTTACCTTGATTGATTTTTAACGACTTAATCAGTTGAAATTGAAGTATTCTTCCGTGGCCCTTTGATCATATTGTTTTAGCACTGTCAAGCAAAACTCTCGTTGTTTGTGCTCACTGTCACTCTCCTAACACTGCCAGTGTCATTGACATTAATTTCCTCCACGGCATCAGATCCAGCCTCACACCTCTTGTAACATCGCTAACACTAGGTCAGTTTTCACTTTGCAATTGTAAATCTGACTGAATATACTGTATAGCTAGCATAAGAAATGAAGTACTAACTATTGGATTTACAAGGCTACACAAGCACCTATGGTGGCAGATTTCTTGATTTGCTGCATCAGTGACAAACCAATGTATACATAAATGACAAATCGATTGATGCATCAGTGACAAACCACTGTATATGGGTAAGAGACCAATGTGTCAATGGCAAACCAATAAGCCAATATAGTGTCGAGCAAACCAATATATACATACTTTAAATGAATTATTTTTTTCCTGAACTGCACCCCATATGTGTGTCACAAGTATAATACCAGCAGAAAGTATTAATTGTTCAATTCTTTCTTTGCTACATGCCCCTAACATAAAGTTTACCCATGTAACAGTCATCTCATTGAATACATTTTGTATAGATATGAAAATAATTTTCAATATATTGCAAAAAATTGTCCTAATCATCAATTATAATTGATATCTAAAGTATGTTGAAATCTCTGACCAGGGTGTGGTTCACTTTTTCAATTCAGAGTAAAGTGCACTCATCCTTTGGGACAGGAATTAAGTTTTTGACTGAACAGAGAAGTCAAACAGGCAGTTTTAGGAATAACAAAGACAGAGATGGATGATTTGAGTTCACACATACATTAAAGAGAAATCCACTGATACAAGAAGGAGATTAGAAGAGTCAGAAGTGATCAGATGTAATTGGTTATTTCACCTCAAGCACCTGAGATGGACTTATCCCTATAAGCTTCTGTATATTTTTAAATTGACTAGCACTGAAGAGAGTGAAACTTTTCAGCCTTTGAAATATCAACCCGAGAAAGTGGGAAAAAAAAAAAAAAAAAAAAAAACTCTCCTAAGAACCACGAAAAAGGACAATGAAAGAAGTGGTACATGCCACATAATTCTGGAAAATAATCAGCATTACATCAGTATTGCTAAAGATTAAAACATGGTATTCACTACTTCCACACCAGACTTTTTGCTGGACTGAAGGGAACACAGAGGAATGTTTAATTGTTAATCCACAATAGCACAAGTTCATAGAGAGAATGATCTGAATTACGGTATCAGTGAAGATTTAATGAAAGAGTGTTGTGTGCTTAATTTAATCAATATTAGAATATCTGCCAATTAGCGCCATTATTTTACTTGCATGCGGAAATCAGGACCCTCCTAATTTATCAGTCCTCCATCTTTCTTACTGGTTGCATTACAAATGTGATAACAATGGTTCATTTTTTGATTTTCCCATTTTAAATTATAGGGAGAGTCTAGATTCTAATTAAGCTCCAATGGATGTGTTGATGAGGTTTAACTAGCAAAATTAATTAAAAGTTTTGTAAAGATTAGAATCATGACGTTTTGAGTATTTAATCAAAATACATTTTGCAATTAATTAAAACCTCATTTGCATATATATGTTAATTTGAGAAAATAATTATAATCACATCTGCAGACAAAACTTCATATCTAGAGTCTCATGTACATATGTTTGTACATGTGTTTTTCACCTTGTCCTATACTTTCCACAAGTTCAGTATAAAGGCAGTCTCCTCGTTTAAAAAAAAAAAAAAAAGTAGATTGTGTGTTCTAAATAATAATCTAATTTGCTCCGAATGTCTAGTTGTAGATTCTTTCCAGATTTTCATGCTTATCTTCCAAGCCTCTAAATTGAAGAGAATGTACAGTGCATTTGTAAAAAAAATGTCCTTTATTTAAGTGGTAATTGTGACTCATATTTAAAGTCATTTCCCTGCCATGTTGCCAATAACAAACATTGAACACAGTTGAACTAAAAAGCTTGCAGCTTGTGACGGTATGTTTTATATTCAGTTGATGGTGCTTCTTCTCTTTTGTCTCTGTGCAAAGGGATATGCAGTTCATTAAAACCAACAGCAAACAGAGGTATGTCAGGTGTTACTGCAGCAAGTGGATGCTATTTTATCAGAATAAATCAGTGAATATTGTTTAATTCTTCCTTAGCTGTTTTACTCCTGGCTTTCTCAAGGGACTCGGGCACTGGTTGGATCCATTAAAATGCTCAATGGATTTCTGCGCAAATTCTCAAGAAAAGTGTTTATTTCACTTTTACATTGAATATAACAGAGAGTGAGTGTGCACAGGCAATGATGTTTGAAATTAATGTATTCTTGCAATCTGACTAAATATAGTTTTCATTAATTTTGGAACAAAAGTATTAACATTCATTAGCACTGATTTTCCTGGTTTAAGATGACCCATTGAAGACACACCAGTGCTCTTTTTCGTCTTAGTAATGTTCCAAACAGTTAATTTTGGTTGGCCTAAGGTTTAGCTGATGTTGCAGACAGTTTTTTTCTTATTTCTCAGCCTCGTAATGGCTTCCTTGACTTTCATTGGCACAACGCTGGTCCTAACTACAGAGGCAATCAAAAAGCTAGAATCAAAATAGATACTGAAAGGTCTCTTTTACCTGCACTATGGAAGCAATTGAACATGCTTGACTATAATACACCTGTGACACCATTTGTCCCAAACGTTATGACGCCCTGAAATGGAAGGACTACATGTAAAAGGTGCTGTTATTTCTACATGGTAAAACCAAAGTGTATCTCTCAGTCAAGATCATCACCTAGGATCAGATTAGCATTTATAAGGAAGGGTTTGGTCAATATGCAGATCTTTCAGCCTCAGAGCAAATGCCAGAGTGCAAACTACATAACATTGTCAACTACCTAACATTGGTCTGGCTGAAAACTCTGAGACCCTGGTGCACAGTTTGAGGTTAGGAGGACACAGATGCGTTCAGTTTTTGGTGTCAGCACGAGTGACACAGAACTTCTTGTTCGCAGCGTGATGTCAGATTGCACTCTTAAGCACTTTGCTATTACAGGGGTTCAGTTCAGCACCCCTGCTCCCACACAGTGGAAAGAGAGAAAGAGACTGCAGGGAGGGAAACAAACAATAGATGAGCTAAGAGAGGAGGCGAAGAGAGCACCAGTCTCTTAAACCCAGGGTCCAGCTGTTAGGCTTCAGCATGCACATCTGTTCAGTAGTGGCTACTGTGCTCAGTGGAGAGTGAACAGGATCGAGGGTCCCCAGTGGCTCTGAGATGTTTTAACGAAATTGACAGAATACCAGGGGAGGAGCGGTATCATTCTATAGCATAGTATTGTGTAATTCCTGCTGGATTGAAACTTAATTGGTGCAGGAATCGTGTCCTAGGCAAGATAATAGCAGCATTTGTGAATGAGCTATTACCTAATGAAATCTGAAGAATGCCTGGCTCCACTGAGAAAGAACTGGCTTTGTACTTTTTTATCTTCCTTCAATAACAATATGAATAGCATATTTAAGAGCAGATCTTCATTTTATGAACACAAGAAATTTGAAAAATGTCAAAGATTCTATCAATTATTTCAACACTAAATATATATATATATACTACATTTCCAAAAGTATGTGGACACCTGAACATCACAGCCATAGTTGAACATCTCATTCCAAAACCATGGCCATTAATATGGAGTTGCTGCTGTAACAGCCTCCACTCTTCAGGGAAGGCTTTCCAGTATTTTATGGAACATGGCTGCAGGGATTCACTTCCATTCTGCCACATGAGCATTAGTGAGGTTGGGCACTGATGTTGGCCATAGGGCCTTGCTCGCAGTCGGCATTCCAGTTCACCCAAAGGTGTTTGATGGGGTAGAGGTCAGGGCTCTGTGCAGGCCAGTCAAGTTCTTCCTCACCAAACTCAGAAAACCATTTCTTTATGGACCTTGTTTTTTTCATGGGATCTCTGTCATGTTGAAACAGGAAAGGGCCTTTCCCAAAATGTTGCTACAAAGTTGGAAGTGCACAATTTTAAAGAATGTCATTGTATGCTGTAGCATTACGATTTCCCTTCACTGGAACTAAGAAGCCTTGCCCAAACCATGACATACAGTCCCAGACCATTATTCCTCCTCCACCAAACTTTACAGTTGGCATTATTCGGGCCAGTACAGCTGGCATTCTACATTCCGCCGAACCCAGATTCTTCCATCAGACTGCCAGATAGTGAAGCATGATTCATCACTTTGGAGAACGCTTTTCCACTGTTCGAATGGCAGTGTGCTTTACACCACTCCAGCCGACACTTGGCATTGCGCATGGTGATCCTAGGCTTGTCTATGGCTGCTCAGCCATGGAAAACCATTTCATGAAGCTCTTGACGAACAGTTCTGGTGCTGACATTTTTTCCAAAGGTAGTTTTGAACACTGTAGTGAGTGTTAAAACCGAGGACAGATGATTTTTACATGCTACATGCTTCAGCACTCGCCGGTCCCGTTCTGTGAGCTTGTGTGGCCTACCACTTTGCGGCTGAGCTGTTGCTGCTCCTATATGTATCCACATCACAATAACAGCACTTACAGTTGACTGGGGAAGAAATTAGACAAACTGACTTATTGGAAGGCATCCTATGACAGTGCCATGTTGAAAGTCACTGAACTCTTCGGTACAACCCATTCTACTGCCAGTGTATGTCAATGGAGATTGCATGGCTGTATGCTTGATTTTATGCACTTTTTAGCAATGAGTGTGGCTGAAATATCCAAAACCATTCATTATAAGGGGTGTCCACATACTTTTGGAAATGTATTGTATATATCCAGAAATGTAGCCATATAAACACATGCATGTACACACACACACACGCACTCACACGTACACACGCACACGTACACACACAGATACGCATGCAAGCACACACACTTATAAATACTGATACATATGCATACATCAGATTTTTTTTAATTTAGTTTGATGATACTAAATATATGTGGAGCTATTATTCTTTCTTGATTGTTTGTCTTAAAAGGAAACACATTTACACCTGTTAACAATCCACCGGGTGCAATGTTTCCAGTAGACATTTAAGCGTGTAAGATGAAAAGCATTCAGTTACGCCTATAAAGAGAAACTTCTGTCCTCTTCCACATGAAACCACAAAAATACATGCTTGCTTAAAAAAAAAAAATTATAAGAAAAAAAAAAGAAAAATACACAACATTTGTAAGTAGAGTGTATTCAACACAGGCTGCACTTTCGATATGAGTGAATAGCCCCCCCCCCCCCACCCCACCCCACCCCCACCCCCCAGCCCACGCCCACCCCATCCCATCGCACTGGCTGTCGCCACAAACACTTTTCATAATTATGAGGGGAGATTTTAACGTCTCTTCTCAGACCTCAGACGGCCGTTCGCCGCACACAGATTCAGGCTATCGGAGCACCGCCCCCCTCACTCTGTGAGGAGAGAAGCGGCTGTGAAAAGTTTGTCCACTTTGTCAATGTCATCATACTGCCCTCTTTTGTCAGTACGAGTCTAGCAATGGAACGAGAGCATTTTTTCTCCCCCCCGTTTCCGACGAGAGTCTTTCATTTAAACTACCATTTAATGCTTGAATGGATGAATTCCTGTGTTTATCCCAACATGGGATTGTTTCAGCCTATCTTATTTATTTATTTGTTAATATGTCCATAGGGGGAGTGGGGTTAGGAGGAGAAATAAGAGAGAGAAAAAGATACTGAGAGAGCTTGGGAAAGAAAAACCCCATTGATGAATGCACATATGTGGATGCAACATATATATTTCCTTAATTTAAACATATGCTTTTATGACATACTGTATTCTACTAGCTTCCATCTTTTAAAATGACAGATTCTGTGTTTTACAAAATTACAATTAGGCCAATTAATCTAATAATACATGTAAATGACATTTAACTTGTACCTTTTTTTTTTTTTTTTTAGGAAAGCTTAATTAAACATAATGTTTTTAAATGATATCTTTATCTATTGTTAATATGACCGCTAAGGATAATATTTTAAAGTGAATTAACATACCCTACAGTGCTCAAGGTTGACAGAGCCGGACATATTATTGGAAAAGCTTTTGAGAAATTATTTTTTAAAAATAAAAAAATAAAAAAGAAAACATTATCAGGATACATAATAGTTTATTTCAGTTCTACACCTGATGATTGTACACAGATCCAGCTGCTTAGCATTAGTAGCACGTGAACATGATCTGAATGTATCATCTGCAAACACCATCACTCCCATCCCCCCATTTTCTCAATAATTTCAGGAAGATTGACCGCTTCTGTTCTCCTCAAATCTCATCTGCTTCTAATCCACAGTATAAGCCACCACTTTAGAGGTCTGCCTAACTGAAATGCTGTCGCTCAGGTGACACGAGGAGAGGCTAGTGAGTGGAGGTGGGGCACGCCCAGCCAACTGAAGCCCTCCCTCACTGGGTGATGCTGGTCAGTGCCTGACATTGGCAATGGCATCCCAGCTAACACATTATAGCATTGTCGCTACATGGCAGTAGCAATGTGAGAATGTTTTGTGTTAGCTGGGATGGTCCAGATTCGACCGGGGCCATAAGGGGCATAACTGTGCACTATAGTGCCATAGATGAGCTAGATGAGCCACATGGGAGATTGATTCCGAAGAGATTCAAATAAACGAACCACTTGGTAAATGGCATAATCATAATACTTCTGCAGATTCATTTAAAGAGGGCCCATAGCTTAATATTCCTTTGACCTCTTGACCCTTCATTTTAGGATTTGTTCCTTGGCATCCTGTCCATCATATTTATTTTCCTGCTATGCCATTTAAATTCTTTGTTTATATGAACTTATTACTGACATCAGTGCTGCTACTATCATGTCACACTTCCTTCTCCCTGTGACCAAAGACATAGTTCTATAAATGACTTATTATTAAGCCAATACAACTTACAGATGGTGAGCAGTTTAATACATACACCTTAAAAAACGCTGAATTAAGTACAACTTTCCCTTTCAATGAGGTACGGCAAAATAAATTAATTTCTTTCTTGCAGATATGGGGAACTCTACAGACAACGGACGCTTATGTCACTTTAGGTTTTCAAAACCGTGAAAATGACAAAGGAAGCAAGTTTCACATTCTAATCTTAAATATAGACGTGCTCTCATATATTGTAATTTGAAACAATTCTTTTCTCTCATTGTAATGACAAATGCAGTGTTTCTTTATCTGTTAAAGTTATGACATTTTGTGAAATGCCTGTGAAATTTCTCTCTTCCACAATGTCACAGAAATCAGACACATAAAAGCATGTGGTTATGACTAAATTAGCACAGAAGATTTTGGTGAGAGGTGTGTGATCTCTGTTGAAAAGACACATTAATGATTAGGCTTCCTGTCCTGTCCATGGTAGAGAGAAAGTGTACTCAGGCAATTCATAGATGGGAGCTCCCCCTGTGGACTCAAGAGGAACACAAAAACAAGCCAAATGTCAGTTTTACAAACAGAGAGAAATGAATGCAGTGCTCTTACAGTATAGCAAGCAGAGAGCAAACAGCAGTTTAAAGGAACACACATTCATTTCAATGTTAGCATTTTATATATTCATCAATATGCAAGTTGCCAATGGCAGTTTATTTCTTCTCTTCAATTGTCACTAATAAATATTACTTTTATTTCTGACTTTCCTTGACATTATTATTCACAGGGCCCAAAGGTGTATTATCACAGCCAATTTAATGATCTAATCTGGCGGGTGAACCGTGTGAAAGGATTACAGAGGTATATAGATTTAGAATGCATTTTATCTGTTTCATGCCATGCTTTGGTGGGGGAAAGAGAAAGGTACTGAGGAACGTGAACGGATGCTGCTGAAAATCATGATGCATTTGATTGGGCCAGTAAGCAGGCAATGTTTTTTCCGTCTGTTTTGGAGAGCAAACAGTCCAAAACAGACAACCGATATTTCCTGTTTTGTCATGTTTTCTCAGGCCTCTGAGTAATTCCCACTAGAAAGCCTATGGTCATGGCACTACTCTATTGCCCACTAATTGAGCATTTTACTGCTAAGTACAAAATAGGAAAGATAAAATCCCCAGTGAGACAACCCCATGCAGGATCCCCATGCTGACTTCCGTCTAAGGATATATTAGCATTGCCGTTAGCTGCGAAGGTTCATTTAATGTCAAAATTCTCAAACTGCTGGACATTTGTGCTTGTAATGTTCAACAGTCCCAAAATGACATTACATACAATATTTCAAACTCAGATCTGTTATCCATTTATAAATAAAGCACTATTAATTATTACTATTACTATGAGGTGACCATTGGATTAAAAACAAAATTCAAATCAATATCCGTTTTCAAGTAAATATTTACCCGAGGTCAAAGGTCTCCAGATACTGTGCAGACTGGTGGAATTCAGATGAATTAGTTAGAGTCTAATATATATATATATATATATATATATATATATATATATACATACATATATCATCATCATCATCATCAAACATCAAAGGAATCATTCTGTCTGATATACTGTCCATCACTGGAAGCTAGAAATTTCAGAAGAATTTTGGAGAGTTCTGTAATTCTGTTTTAAAAAAATTTGTTTCATATCTCATACCTGCAGGATAAAATGTCTGCATGCATAGAACATATTGAATAATCCATAATGGGAATACATTAATAATAAATTCATGTAATATAAGGATATTAGGATGCTATAAATATTTTCATGTTATAGCATAGCACATAACGCTGTGTAGGCACCTCCCCCATTTCCCTTTGCTACAGCGGTTGTCCTTGGTGAAAGCTGCTGACCTCCATCTTGTGTACAAGCCTTGACTGTCATGGTGTCTCTCCAAGGGCTCTTCCTCATCAGAGCAGGGAGGAGACAGGGGGTGAGGAGAGGTTCAGATGGTTCAAGGTCTCAAACTCAAAGGACATCCCTCCAACATAATACAATGACCTTTTAAGTGATGGATACACATGCATACAGCCACCATCTTCTGCATTTAATAGGGCCTTCCTAGATACCTTTTCAAAAGTACACACAGCACTCTTGACAACAATGCACTCCCTGACAAAGGGACTTTTCCCTCCTTGTCAAGATAAGGCTCGGTGTCCCTTGTAAATGCACATGCTATTCAAAATGTCCGGTGGCTGTTCTTCATTTATGGCCCATCACATGCACAATTGTCCAGGGAAATATGATGGAACAGTGTGGCATACCAGGACTGTATCTCTGTGTCTACTTTGTTTTAACTGTGTGCTTGATTTCTCACAAGGAACGGACATGTTAAATAAAGAAATAAATAAATAAGTAAATAAATATAGAAACCTAAATCAAGGTCCTCACACAAGAACTGGGAAATGCCATTATACACAGGTTCCATACCAGGTTCAGGTGTCTGAGCAAAAAAGCAAAACAAAGAAAAAAAAACAAAAAAAAAACAGGGTTGTCTAGCCTGAGAATCGCCTTTTTTGGAGAGGGCTAGCAGGTGTTTGTGTCACACGAACAGACCGCTCATCATAGCAGAGGCAGCTGGATAGTGCGAAGAGATAACGACACGAAAACAAGCGCCCTTTTCCTGAGTGGGGTTTGGCTCACGACGGCTCAATACAAAACAGCAAAACCGCACCAACTCGCCTCCATCTCAGATGCACCAAAGGTGTGCATGCGGTTAAAGCCCCAGGTCCTTTACAGTAAAGGGAACCTGAGAAGGCTCTCTCCTCTCAGTCTCGAGTTCATCTTCGTACCCACATTCAATTCTGTCAAAAAAAACGGTGACATTTGTGGCCGTTAAGCCAGTGGTTTATGTAAAGCGTTCCATTCCCACCTTACACCAGCAATCTGACCTTCGCTGCCACTGATTAGAGCAGGAAGTCACTTTAATAGGGGCTGAAGATTTTTTCAGTACTCAGGGGCCATTATTATTCTGCTAATAACTGCCATTAAGTCACCTAAGCTGAAACCCTCTGTTTCTGATCTATGATGGACCGTCAACATAGCTACTACATAGCTTGAGCATTATTTTCTCACTCAGGAAAAGTGCATGCACAGATGAAGATGCTGTTTAAGGTTGTTTTATTTTCAGCTCACAATGTATTGTCTTGCAGGATCTGCAAAAGTGCAGGTGTGTGTGTGTGGTTTCTCTACAAATATATGTCAGCCAACTGTTGTCTTACATTTGAAAAGTCCAAACCCACATTACCACGTTATATCACAATGTCTTTCAACTCACAGCAACATCTCTGAAACTCATATTTTTGCTGTATTCTATACTAAGGCCATTTGAAACTTACCTGTCCAGTCTAGTAGTTGAATGTACAAATTGTGCTATTTTTTGTGTACATTCTGCAATGTTTTTGGCTTTGTTAGAGTTTGTGCATTTTTGGAGTATGCATTCCCGGCTCAATAATAAATATTCATGCTGGAAAGCCAAGTGTCGAGTTTTCTTGATCCTGTTTTAAATGTATTTTCCAATTTTCATGTCTTCAGGTGATAAGGCCATTCGGCACAACTTATGATGAAAACAACCCCAGCAAGCAAGGGTGATGGTTATCACCGAATGCAGAATTATTTTAGTTTATGAGAGCACATCAGGCCTCCCCTCGAACCTGTGCAGCAGTGCAGGGGTAATGGAGCCCTTTTTTGGCCTGTTCACTAGTGTCTGGCAGATCCTCTCCACATCGACTCATCAGACCAGTTCACTTGTTGCCCCCGGCCTCTCCTGCAGCAGTTGCACTTTCCGTTCGCGGCCAACCCTGCACGGTCCATTTGCACTTTGCAGGGGTGACAAAAAAAGATCGCTCTTTGAATTATGACCAGAAATGACACATAAATGAGAGAACCGAAAAGGGCAGCACATTTACAAGAAACGTTGACCTGTCATCATCATTTGAATCTGTTGATCATTTGCAGGGGAAGTCCCCATTCCACTTATCGTTTAGTACACACGAGCGACCAGTCAACGTAATACTTTTTATGCGAGGCAGAGGGATCAGTAAAGTCGATTTTCATGCATTTCTGCATTAATTTGTTCCCCTTTATTGGAAGCTAGGTGTTGCGTTGTTTAACTCTTAGATTCTCAGCCATGTTTCACTGAAAAATATTTTTAAAAACAAAACAAATTCCAGCAATATTTAATTCTGTTCAGTTCTCTTCATTTTTCTTTCTGCAACTCCTCCTCCCCACCCTTAAAAAAGGGAAAAAAAAAAACATAAGTACAAATCCGGAAAAATTATATCTGAACGTGTGTGTGTCCACTATCGTCTAGGAAAATACAACCAAAAGTGTACGAATGGAAAAAGAAATCACCCACACTAGGGAAATTCAAATCAACACTCAAATCAATCACATGTTGACTCACCATTGAATTAACTGAACCTGTTGAAACAGAAAATTTTACTCCTATTTAATTTTAAATTAATTTGCTAATATAAAAACTTCAACATGTAAATATGTGAATAGTTTAAAAAAAAAATGTAAGCATTTCAACTTTCTCATCTCATGACCTCATCTCATGTGTTAATGTAATTTACATGCATTGCCTGGAGTATGAAAAAGAGGTCTTAGAGAGCTGCACAGAATCAGCGCCTATTTTCAGGGATTTCTGGGCTGTGAACAAGTACAGAGCAGTCTGGAGGCTAAAGCCTGCATTACATAATGCTCCATGCGGCCAACTGCCAGTATTCTCATGTGCTAAGTGTGAAAAAGACAGGATGCCACGAAGTGCCAAGAAAAAGTGTTACTTAGTTAATGCGCATGTATGCGTGTTCTCCACTGTCTTTCATTAAGCATTATGCAGATCTGTTGAAATTACAGCCAGAGAAGGATTTAGATTACAACGGGAAATGACTGGAGAAATCGCTAACAAATACCAGCAGTTAATAATCAGGTACCATAAACGGTTTTCACACAATTTAACAATTTCACATTCAAATGAGCCTGTTTTTAGAAGTCCTTAAATGGCCCTCAGATACAAACTGGCACTGCTGGCACAGCAGATAGTTTGTAACAGTCCCTCTCTGCCTGTTCAGGTTTCAGAGAGAAAGCGGCTATGCGCTATAACTGCACAATTAAAACCTGCTGTGACTCATCAGGCATATATCATGGATGGCTTTCTTTGCATATCGATTTTGTAGAGTTCTGTGGAATGAACCTATCAGTATGCAACTCTTTTGTGCTGGGCTTCTGTTATTCTCAACGACATTTGTATGCTAAATGACTTCATCCTTCCTTCCAGATGAACTAATCGCATTTATTAATGTAGTGATTTTGGTATATGTTGACAATTATTTGAAGAAAGTGGACAGTGTACACATACAAACGGAAATCAGCGTGGTTCACTGAACATTTTACACATTTTAGGAAAATTTCTCCATATGTAAATGAACAAAGAGCTGTACAGTTATTCAGTACTTGTGCTATAGCACCTCTGTATCAAAAGGATGTCAGTATAGGTCATTCTAAAAAGAATGAGAACCTTAAATGTGTATATAACTGTAATATGATGTTTTTTTGTCTGGTAATCAGCAATGAGTTGATATTGTATGGTACCTACCGTCAATGTATGAAATGAAAAAGTAGTAGGATGCCCCCTCTTGGCTATGAGGATAGTTATCGCTGCTTTTTTTTGTGGCTAAAAAGGTAAGGCAGAGTGAAATGGAGATGAGCGGGTAAACAGGATGTGTTCATGGAGCCACCTAGGCCATCGTCTGTGTATAAACATGTCATTAGTTACGGATGTGACTCGATAGCGCTTTATTTTGAGGTTTTATGTTTTTGTTACATTCTCTGTTGACTTCCTGGGGGTGAAAGACAAGTCGTGCCTTTAAAAAACTTTTTAAAATGGCTGGCTAATATCGAAAGGTCAAAACAAATCCCAAGCTAGTAACGTGCGGTTTATGAAGTCCTCCAAGGCCAAATTTGTCATGAATGGAACTCTGGTTATCACAAATGCTTGTGCATGTGACAGAGCGTGTTCAAAATTAACAGCTTGGCTTACTCTTATTAAACTGGCTGAGGTTCTGTTTTGGAAAAGTGCTGCAAGTCCTGAGACGGAGAGAGTGAATGCACTTTGCGATGACTGGGTTTGGTTACACCCCACAAACCCATCGATACATTTTATCACTGTGTAATCAGAGGGCCAAAAAAATAATAATGATAGCATATTGACAAGTTTACATTTTTCAGAGGAAATATCTAACAGGAGGTGCTCAGACAGAGGAGGAAATGCAGAGCAGAGAGACAAGCACATCCGCTCAGTCTGTCAGAAGTTTTCAGCCATAATTACAGTTGCAGGCTTTATAGCTTGTGGTGACATGGATCATTTTAACTGGTGGTGGGTGGCGATTGAAAGTGCGTTTAATGAGATCTGCCTTAGAAATTTTCAAACTGCAAATTGACATCTGTGAGATACGGTGGAGAAGATTTTACAACAGATTATAATTTTTTTAATTATATATTTCTTTTGAAAGCTGTATCTACACAAGAATTAGGCAAAAGCTGATTTTGGCGTTAGTTATTTCCTGTACTGTGTCGTTTTTAGTTTTTTTTTCTTAATTGGTTCATCTTTTGCATGCTTACTTAGCCTCCCTGAACCAATGGTCCTTTTATTCGAATGGCTGAAGGCGAAGGTGAAAGTGACAAAGGTTTCATTTTGATGAAATTGCACATGAAATATGTTTCTTCATCGCAATGGCAGTTATCCTGATTTTCTACACATCTTAATGATGCACAGTAACTTAAGACTAAATTAATATATACAGTAAATTTGTATGGGACATGAGAATAATGGGATTCACCTACATCTGCCTCCATAAATTATGATCTGCACACAAGTAAAAGTGGGCTGATTTCCACAATTCGCACAGACAAGCAACTCAATTTTTGAGTGAAGTTCCTGTAAAGTTGAATAAATCATGCTGTATGTTCCACATCTGAGAAAATCTCTCACCCACATGGACAAGGTCGACACCTACTCAACACAGCGACACAAGAGGAGTGGTTTGCAAGAATGCAGCACACAGTATTAAATCAGATTAGGTCCTTTATAAAGGAACAACTAAGCGGTTCACACAGTTGCTGATTACACAGCTATGACATCGACCGGGTGACTACTGCCAATGGAAATTAACGCTGGACCATGGTGGCCGACTATGAGACTGGGACCTGGGACCTCTGCCCTAGACTCCACCTGCAGATGATGCCATGATGTTTCCAGGCAACAGGCCAGTCCTTTCATTGGAGACTTATTCTGGCCAGTTACTCCATCAGCTCCACCCCAGTGAGCACTGCACCAGAAGCACCAACAGCTTCCGAGGTGACAAGGTTTCATAAAAAATAGGCCTCTGCTATCCATTCGTTCCCCAGCCAAGAGGCCTGTCCTGGGGTTGGTGATCAGCATTGCCCAGGTGTCTAGAGGTGTAGCAGGGAACATGAGTCATCCGCATTCTTCTAGCATCCAAGAATTTCTGTTTAGCTCTGTACCTCTCTGTACATTTAAAAGGCAAATATGAGTTCATAGAAATGTAATGGCAGGGAAGTACAGTACTTTCAATTTAATGCTTCAATCAAGGCTAAGGGACCTGTTGAGGAAAAAGAAGATCCTTTTACCAAACAAATTCTGAACAGCTGACATGGGAACTGAAAAAAGAGGAAGCGAGATGAGACCATTGCTTACGTCTTGAATCAGGTGCATAACTGCCAGAAGAAGCGACCAAGATAGTGGACGATTATGTGAAAGTCAACCCATCCAGATGGTAGCCTGTTCTTTTCCAACACTAACATGAGAAGTACAAGATCTGAAAGACCGAATCCAAATGCTAAAAACAAGACTGGTCGAGTCGATGCTGGTCCTGTTCCAGAATGGTCAATCTCCAAGCTGACCATACTGGGGCTCGAGCTGATTAGCACTGAACTATGGCGGGTAGCCGCGGGGAGGCTTTGAGTTTGCTGAAAACACAATGTGCGTGCTTCAGTTCTTGGAGACGCAAGAGAAGATGGTCAAGACCAAAGACCAAACTCATCAAGCTGTGTTGCCTGGAGCTGAAGTTTTCACCACTCACCAGCTGGAAATGGCTGCTGAATACCAATGCTTGTTCCACGCTGGAACTAAGACAGAGGCAACGGGAGTTCACCCACTATCGCCCTGACCGACCTAAGGGCGCTCTGTGACAGATACCAGAAGGTGTAAGCAGCTTGAGAACATGGCTGGAGGTTTCTGCTCACTCTAGAAGAAAAAGTGCTGGCATCTTGATGGCCACATTCAGAAATGAAGGAATTGCAATAATATTTATTAATTTATTAATTTATTTCATTGTAATACATTCCCTCAGGGAAGCATGCTCTATTAAATGTTTATTGATTGAAGACTAAATTGTGAACCCTTTCCAATTCTGGCCAGGCAGGAGCTCTTTGAAGATTTCCAGGCCATAACTTTCATGCCATATCCTGTTTCATTTCAACAATCCCAGTCATATCAGTAGATTCTGACATTTTCCAGGTTGAAGCAAACAAAACTACATTTACGTCCTTGAATGTATTTTTCTTTCCATATTTCCTTTCCTTGGAGGTTTGGACATAATTTCCTAATTTTCCATTATGATATGTGCCATACATTGCATACACAGTGCTTTTGAATAATACTTATGACATAAGACAAATAATGTTTATTATGAAATATCTCACGACAATTTTTGTAAACAGCACTTATATGTTTGATTATACAACTTGGTCCTTAAGATTGACATGGATTGCATCTGAAGTCTTTCTGATGCAGCTGATTGTTTAATGACACCTAAGCTGTTATCCATTGTAGAGAACTAATATTATTTTAGAACTTTAGAACGTGTCTTGTTGCCTTTGGACATCAGAGATCTGATTTTCTTCACTCAATGCAAATGTCCCCAAGACTACTGGGTGACCCTAATTACACTCCCATAAACCCATATTTGATATACAGTAGCTTAAAAAAAAATGCCTCTTTATACTGTACACAATTGATGAGAATGAGAATAAAAAGTGGTTGTTTGATTTATACATTACTTTTCCAGGGGGCAGTATAGCATTCTGTCATGATGTCAGGGTTTAGAGACACTAAAGGCAGTTCATAACATTACACTGCATTCCAACTGCAAGATCATTTGTTCTGTGTGACTTGAATGAAGGGGAAGTCTGAAGCTTTGAATACATGTTTGCACCTTGCTAACAATTTTTTTAGCTGCACAAACACTTAAAGAATGCAACGGTATTTTCACACTATACTTCACAATATGGTTGCTGTTTATGTTGTGAACTTTTAGGTGTTACCATTTTAAATGTTAATGGAAGATGAAGTATCCTTTAAATTTAGTCCAAAAGAGGAGAATGCCATCTTGGAACTGGCAAGAGCTGATTGGATCCTTTCAAATAAAACTCGAATGATTGTACGTTCTCTTTGAATGAATGCCTGAATGGGTCCCTTCAAATTGTGACTACAACTGTACTACAACACACACTGTCACAGCTGACGAAAAAGGCTTTCAAACAGGCTCTGAATATGCTGATATGTCCATGCCAGTTTTAAAAACTATATTTCCGGCTGATGGGAATAGAAAGATGCAATATGTCTAAAAATCAAATCTGACATTTAAATTTTAAGAACATTTTAACATTGCTCTTGTCCAAATGTTTCAAACATATCATTCACTCTGAGTAAAAAGGGGAAAAACATAAACAGTGTAACTGGTTATATTTTGACATTTCCAGAACAATGAAAAATACAGACCACTTATGTAGTACTTGAATAGCACTCAAAAGCTTGTCTCGCTGTGGCTTATTTGATACCACAGTAAGATTTGACTTAACAGAACAAGGCCAATTTATAAGATATCAAATTAGTAGGGATGTATATTATGTGGGCCTCGTTCATTTATTTTATCTTGAATATTGACAAAAATATTCATTTCCTGTTAATATACAATGTAAATATATTCATAACATGAACCGACTGAGCCCTCTCTACATTGCAACAATTGTGTGAAAGGGATACATGTTTTATTTCAGTGAACTTTATACACAAATGTTTTTTATTTTTATTTTTTTATATAGATCATATTGTTCAACATCCAATACATTGCTTTCCATGACAATTAACACTTTTTTATATTTCAATGTGCCAGCTTTATACATACATATTTCATAATATTCACCATGGCAGGATCTTAAACTAATAATATCTCAAAAATAATAATTATTATCATCATCATAATCATCATCATCATATTGTACATGATTTAGAAAACTAAAATAATTTTAGAAGTAAAACATTTAAATGTTACATTTATACCATATACCTTACCTTTTACATATGAGGGAGAAAAAATCTTTGTAAAACCCATTTAGGAAAATAAAACTTATTTTCATTTTATGTTTTCATCAAAATTGACATACATACTATGAATAATAAACTAACAATGCCAAGGTAAAAAGAGTTTTCTGAGTTGATACAGTGTATTTCTGGAAGAAAATCAAATCTTACAATAACTTGTGAATCAGCATTTAATATAAACAAAGGGAAGTTTGCTAAGCAGAGTATAGGGACAGATAATGTAAAGAGACTTGCTGAGTTGCATGTAGACAGTGTACAGATATGATTGCATTTAATTATACTTTCTCAACTCAATTTGACACTTGCTAAAGAACAGAATAGGTATTAAGAACAAATTTCAAAACAATCACACATTTTTTGCACCATTTTAATTTCATATTATGAGACAAACTGAATTGTGTTTACATGTTTTAAACCAAACAAATTATATATATATATATATATATGGAGCATCAGTCACCGAATGCATTATGTTTGAAATATGAAGAAATATTGTACTTATTAAGAAATTAAAACAGAATGATACTAATAAAAATAAAATAAATAACAACCAATTCTTAGCTAATTTATTCCTCCGTTCATGACAAACGATCTGTTCCGATGTAAGAAAAAAAGCACAAAAAAACAAGGAACCAGCACAAAGCTTGCTACTAATAAATGTGCAAAGCACAATGCTGCCAAAGACAAAATAATACTATTGACTTCCTTGAACTAATGGCACATTTAGGCACCGGTTAAGGGAAAAAAAAGAACCGTCAACACATACAGTATTTTGGTTGATTTTGAACAGTATTTAAAGCTCAGTGTTTTAGACTAGGAGAAACTCACCCTGCTTCATGCTTTCGTCTGTCTCCCCACACTGCTCCTCCCATTGCTGGTGACAGGTGTTCTCACTGTACACACAATGCAGCCAGACCAGGAACTTCTCAAACAAGGAACATCCTGCAGTCCTTCTAAATCAAACTTTCATTGTATCTCAATCAGGCTGCCTTTAATTGTGCCCCCAATATGTGTCTTCTCTTTCCTGAGATATAAAAAAAGGTATAAAAAAACTTGTCTACCACTTGATCAGCCAGCCACTCATACAGTAGATTGAACAAATGTTTTTTTTTTTTTTCTACCTCCCCTAACTGAGCGAATCATGCGGCGTTTTGCTGTCATTATCTATTTTAGCTCTTTTTTTTGTTCTTTTCCTTCTTTGCCTCAAGATTGGAAGCATACACTGGCTGTCTCATCTGCCAGTCTGGGGGTGTGTATATTGTATGCATGTGTGTCCGTGAGTGCGCACGTCTGTGCATATGTATTTCAGTGTGAGTAGTATTTATGTACAGTACATGTGTGTGTGCGTACAACTGTGTGTTTTGCATGAGATCAATTAAGAATACAATGCTTTTTCATATTATCTTTATTTGTGCATTATTTTTAAAAATGGTGAATCATAATGTTTTATTCATTTATTTTAGGGTGGATGTGTATTGAAACGACCACAATACATATGAAATTCCATACCCTGCATGGATGTAGATCGCATCCAAAAGATAGGCTGTGTGTGAGAGCTAGGTGCTCACTTCAACCAAACCAGCATTACAGGCTAGGCGGTTTACTTTGTGAAAGAAGAGATAAGTTCCATTTTTTTTCTTTCTCTCTCTCTCTCTCTCTCTCTCTCTCGCTGACACAAATCAGCACGCTTAGAATAAACTGCATAAGTTATCAGCTCCTTGGAAAGCAATGCAAAAGGGGAGCAAAAAAAAAAAAAAAAAAGACTTCTATCACTTAATGAAAAATAGCTTCCCTTTTGGACAGAACTTCATAGGCTGCAATCAAGCCGTGGCCCCCTCTTCTTGACGTGCAATCGAGGCAAATCAAGTCAGCATCTATTAATAATATTTCCCTGGCTCCTTTCATTCCACTGCATGTCCTACGACTGTCAGGGCTCGTGATGGAGCGCTGCCTTTATCTCATCCCAGGCCTGCTCTGTCAGAGTGATAAACAATTCTAACAAGAATCAGAATAAAGATCTTCCCAGTAGACTCCAGGAGATAGAGGCCTTTTTTCTCATTTTCTAGACGGCAAAATTTAATCTAGTGGCTGGGCTTTTTTTTTTTTCACCCACCCTCCCCCTACACCCCCACCCCCCCCCCCCCCCTTTTTTTTTTTTTTTCCAAGCGTCACATTCAAAGAGATGCAAATTTATCAGAGCTGAGACCCGGCTGACTCGCTGCGCAGCGTGAATGTCAAAGCAGGGGCTTTAGAACCGGAGACACCTCCGTCTCCGCGGGCCGCCTAATGAGCCGGGCGCGTCCGGGCCCGGGCCGGGTCGCCCCGGTGTCCGAGCGACCGTCCGCTCCGCCTCCGCGCGCGGCGGGGACGCGGCGATACGCGGCACGGCGGGACGGGGCGGGCGGCGCCTCCACCTTTCTTGTGTGACAGCCGTGTCACTTTTGCCGCATAATCGCATGCCGAGTGTGGAAGTGTTCTTTTCCTGCATCGGTCGCAGATTTTTTTTTTTTTTTTTTTCCTAGGTTGTTTTTTTTTTTTTTTTTTTTGGCACGTGCAATTTTCTTTTAGCAAGTGCCCTGGTCAGGAATATTTCTTATGTGGCTCATTAGGATGAATGAGATCATAATAACTGATTATTATTTTGTTTTAATGAAACTGGTATGTCAGCATTCAAAATATGTGTGTGTTATTGGTATATTTTGGCATTCAGTTTCCAAAACTGCCGCACACAGTTTTAGCTATTCGCACCAATTAGATATTTCACCTGCCCCTCTATGTCACTTTTACGGCTAGATCCAAACACAGAATTTCCACCAATGCAAATCATAGATAAGCATCATTAATGACTTGACTTGAATCAAAAGTGGCACAATGATGGCCATTTGAGTCAACCATGGAGAATGTGTATTGAACGCTGGATAGGCATGCCATAAGGAAGTGTGCTTGCACTGATGGGGTCTGCAATGTGAAAATCCAGCCTTATAACCTTAAATCATGTTTCTTTCACACAGTAAGGATGGCACATTGATGGCGCACTGTGAAACACACATGCAAAGGACAAGGCCAAGCCAGCAAACAAACCAACTAGGAAACAAATATATATTTGTATTTCACCGTTTATCTAGTATACAAGGAAATCGCCTTCAAATGCAAGATAATGCTTGGGGATGCACTGGAGTCAACTGGTTAAAGTTCAGAATGTACATCTATAAGACAAAGCTGTTGGAGACTGTATAGTTACTAGATCAGTTTGTCGTATTTTATTTTGCTGTAAAATACAAGATTTTCCATATGAGGAAGGAAGGACATTTACAGTATGAAAAAAATAACGTTTTTTTTTACACATTATCTTCCTTTATCACGTACTATACCTATGACATAATGACATTTTTCATTTTACAGAAAATTGTACAATTTTGAACAGATTCATGAACTCCAGACCTCAAAGCAAATGCCTTTGAGTTTTGACAACTGATCTTCCAGGTCCTGTAGCAAGCCTGCAAGGTTCACAACATAAAAGGCAAGAAGACATAAACTTTGAAAAGACCTTCACTTTCTATGTCTGTTTTCACATCAGTAACACTACTTTTACCTTGGCCCCTCTGTACATGCAATCCGCACTTCCCAGCACTGTTCAGCTTAAGGTCTCTGCCACCTATTTGTATTTCGTTCTTCTTTTTTACATGTATATTTTGTGGAGACAGGGAAATCCACCTGGCTAGAGAAACCACCATTACGCATTCTATTTAAAGTAACCCAACATGTTCCGATGATGCTTCCCTTCCTGCAGGATGTAGCTGCATGTTCGGTCATGTTGAGTAAAAGTGCTGCAAGATTGATTAGGTGTAAATGTGCTGGTGGCAGGAGTAGTGAAAGCCGGGGATGTGCGCATTCTAGGGGCGGGGGGGTTGGGGGTGAGGGGGTGGTGGGGGGCTATGGGGGGAGATGAAAGGCCACTCAATGTGTCGGACAGGTGAAGGATGAGACCTGGGAGAAGAACAGTAAATAAAAGCAACAGTGAGTGATTCATTAGAGGACGGGAGAGCCAAGCCACGCCAAAGCTCCAGGGCCGGAGGGTCCGCCTGTGCCACAGCCCCCGCCACCCCCTACCACCCCCTACCACCCCCTCACCCCCCCCCCCCCACCCCACCCCCCCCCCCCCACACACACCATCCTTGCTTGACAGCTTCACACTGCAGAACAGTGAACCTGGAAAATGTGCATCTAATTCATCCCTCGCCTTATGCATTTTTAATTGCAGGAGAAAAAAGGGACAGGGATTGAGCTGTGAGGTAGCTGACGCTGTACGGGGAGGCAAAGTCCCTTTAATGTCTATGCCGCCCACCCCAATAAAGTTCCCGGGTTGAAAAATAAGAGTATGCTGATGAGCTGGTCCCTGCTGTCCCATCACTCTGCTCACAGGTGATGGATATGCAATGCTATCATTAGGGAGACCTGTAAAACAAGCCTGCACCAAGACCCTCAGAGTTTGGGAGTCTGACTGAACTGCAGAGCTCATTGACTGAAGCAAAATTCAATAGTCAATATTTGAGCGGATACACCAACACACACACACTTCAGAGATACAAACACACACTGAATATCTAATCACTCACCCACCTTAGCCCAACAGGCCACTGAGTAAGGGCGCATTAAAAAAACTGATATTCATTTCTTCTGAAGAGATGTACAAATACTTCAATATGAAACAGAGGAGATTTTTATCAAATGAAAATTAGACAATTGCATTAGGTTTATTTTTCACCAGTCACTCAAATCTTTCTGTAATGAAATATTATATCTCCAAAGTGCAATTGACCTACATTCTGTTAATTCTGAGAATTTGCTAGCACTAAGCAGCTCAGAGGATTAATTTGAATATACTTCATGAGACTAAATCTAAATTGGTAACATTAATGGATTTGATATTTTTTCTCACACACAAAGGGGTGCAAATTATTAAACTACACAGTGGAATTCCTGATAAATGTCAGAGTTAAAGTCAGGCTCCACATTTGTATTGTTTATTAAAAGATACATCTTTGTCTAATTCCATTAGTTTCATTTTGTTCGCTTAACAGCAGAACTGCTAAGGTGTGATTTTTTTTCCAGACTTTTCCATTTTTAATGATACGTGTCTTTGCATGTGTGAAACATACAGAGTTGTCAATCCTAGACTTTTTCCTAAGTGTGCCAGTTAATTATGCTGGCAGTATTGCAGACCAACATTTGCTGAAAAAAGTTACCATGCAAGCCTATGTAGTATCTCTCTTATGAATATGGCTATGTGATGGAAATATGCATTGCATAAGTTTCTTTACACTGTTCACACATCCAACAATGTATTTTTTTGAATATCAATGTTCTTTCCTTACCACAGGCCACACATATAGGGCAAAATTATTCTATAAGAGATTGTTTGTTAGGAAGGAAGATTATATCCTAATACTTCTCAGTGATTCTTTTTGTTGTTGTTATTGTTGTTGTGAATCATGTGTATTTCAATTAAATCTATTATTAATTGACAGAACATAATAGTTTTGCATACAAGGAGATGGCCCATTCACAAGGCAACACATTCAAATGAACTTATCATCCAGCTGTTTTATCACCGTTACCTAAGAAACATTTATTCACAACAGTATCAAATACAGAAAACGGATTAATCAATATTACCTTCAAGAACACATGAAAATTTAAATATTTAGTGCTGTTTGTCCACAGATGACATTACGTTTTAATGTTGATCATCATAAACATTTACTCATTTTCATCAAGCAGTATGAACCTCATGTTCAAATTCTTGGTTTGTTAAGCTGACTTCAAAATCCACAAGAGATCATGCTCACAAACTCCCTTTGCGAGATTCAATGAAATTTCTCATTTTGGATATAAATTTGGAAATTTTACTTTCGTATCTTTGGACAAGGTACCTAATCTGAATTGCTTATGTAAATAACCAGCTGGATACAAAGACAATATTTTATATTTGCGCTATGCAAGTGACTTAAGAACATTTGCTAAACATTTAAACAGTGCAATGCTCTGCAATTTGTCCATATCCAATGAAGCTTTCTTGAGCTTTTCCATCAGCTTGAACCGAGCCCTTACAAGTATGGCTTGCTTGTACATGTGTTTAATGCACCTTAGATTCTAACCTTTCTCAGACCTCAGACTAGTCACTGAGCAAGTGATCAGTAACTGTATACCGTCTGAATTTGTCATGATATTGACATTCACATTAACAGCAATTACAAATCCGAAGCAGATCACACAACACTGACATTGATAAATGGTTGGGAACAAAGTGCATTCACTGAAATACACTCATCTGTGTCCCAGTGACTAGGCTTAAGCCAACTATGTCATAGTCAGATTAGAAGGCACATCCAGAAGCCAAATCCCAGTAGTTATGACCATAGTGAAGTTGGAATAAATAAATAAATAAATAAAATCTGAACACATGCTGCTCTGGGTGGCTGACACTTGTTGTTTTTGGTGTTGTTTCACTGTAAAATGGCACACAAACATTGCGATAAAAAGGCAAGAGTGAAGGAGAGGAAACAATGAATTCACCATTCTGTGCTTAGCACAGAGAGAATTAAACACAAAGCAGACGGTCAATGCATTGCTCCATCGCACCGATATGTAAGTACCATGTTCACTTCTGCTCATGCCTTTTGTGTTTTACGTAATTGATCTTTATTCTTAAATAATTAGCTCGATTGTTCTTAAAGGCAGCAGGCCAGTCATAAAGGCTCATGCAGGCATGGATCATTAGGTAGGCCTGTATATCCTGGAATACAAGCGACTGATAGTACTCCAAGTCTCTGGCGAGGCTGAGTTGCGAGCGCAGGATACACAAGCATTTGGTGAGAAGAAATGGCAAAACAGAAATGCGAGCAATAGCATTTAAAGAGGGGAGGGACCTTGGTTGCATCTAGCCTATCACCCAGCAGCTTTAAGATCATGTTCCAATTAGCCCTGTGTACATTCAGTTAAGATATGAATTTAGCAAAAAAAAAAAAAAAAAAAAGGCTTCTCTGACCACGGATATTGGTCAGTCGTTCTCGAACAGCAGTCATAACTGGGAAAAAAAGACAATATCCATACTGAATAGTCAGAGTTTCTAGTCGGCATATCCCTACAAGGGACTACTTTCTTATTTGTTTAACCACTTCCATTGGTTTAACCATTTCTAGTAGATTTCCAAAATTCTACCATAGCAGTTGCATACAGATGCGAGAGTGTGCTATGATACGCTTAGTCACAAATGGCCAATGAAGACATAGCATGTAGTTTGTTCCTTTCCTTGCCTCTAACTATATATGTACTGTAGCTATTGTATTTATTATACCTGTAGCACTTTATATGTGGCCATGCAGTAATACCTCTATTAATTCACACAAATAACAACACTAGATGGACACCATGTTCCAAAACACATGTCAGTTAAGTGAACATAAAGTTTCAATATGCAGCATGAAGGTCAACCTTACACAATGTTGCAGCGCAATATACTTGTCTAGGATGATAAAAGGTGACTCGGATCTGACAAAAAAGCCATGTTTACTCAGGGAAATGAAAAGAAACTTAATTTGCACAGGTAATGCATTGGTGTCGGCTTTGTGTCTCTTGCCATCCCTTACCAATTTAACAGTTGCAGAAAAAAGAAAGAAAAAAAACACAAGGGTTTTTGGGGGGCTTAAACACAAACACAAAGCAGACGGTCAATGCATTGCTCCATCGCACCGATATGTAAGTACCATGTTCACTTCTGCTCATGCCTTTTGTGTTTTACGTAATTGATCTTTATTCTTAAATAATTAGCTCGATTGTTCTTAAAGGCAGCAGGCCAGTCATAAAGGCTCATGCAGGCATGGATCATTAGGTAGGCCTGTATATCCTGGAATACAAGCGACTGATAGTACTCCAAGTCTCTGGCGAGGCTGAGTTGCGAGCGCAGGATACACAAGCATTTGGTGAGAAGAAATGGCAAAACAGAAATGCGAGCAATAGCATTTAAAGAGGGGAGGGACCTTGGTTGCATCTAGCCTATCACCCAGCAGCTTTAAGATCATGTTCCAATTAGCCCTGTGTACATTCAGTTAAGATATGAATTTAGCAAAAAAAAAAAAAAAAAAAAAAGGCTTCTCTGACCACGGATATTGGTCAGTCGTTCTCGAACAGCAGTCATAACTGGGAAAAAAAGACAATATCCATACTGAATAGTCAGAGTTTCTAGTCGGCATATCCCTACAAGGGACTACTTTCTTATTTGTTTAACCACTTCCATTGGTTTAACCATTTCTAGTAGATTTCCAAAATTCTACCATAGCAGTTGCATACAGATGCGAGAGTGTGCTATGATACGCTTAGTCACAAATGGCCAATGAAGACATAGCATGTAGTTTGTTCCTTTCCTTGCCTCTAACTATATATGTACTGTAGCTATTGTATTTATTATACCTGTAGCACTTTATATGTGGCCATGCAGTAATACCTCTATTAATTCACACAAATAACAACACTAGATGGACACCATGTTCCAAAACACATGTCAGTTAAGTGAACATAAAGTTTCAATATGCAGCATGAAGGTCAACCTTACACAATGTTGCAGCGCAATATACTTGTCTAGGATGATAAAAGGTGACTCGGATCTGACAAAAAAGCCATGTTTACTCAGGGAAATGAAAAGAAACTTAATTTGCACAGGTAATGCATTGGTGTCGGCTTTGTGTCTCTTGCCATCCCTTACCAATTTAACAGTTGCAGAAAAAAGAAAGAAAAAAAACACAAGGGTTTTTGGGGGGCACTTACATTTTTATGGCACAAACAGTGAAACAGTTAATTCCTACAGTGCCTGCCATGTCAAGCTCCTAGGACAAAAAGTCTCTTAAAATTGCTATTCTCCATGCATATTAAAGAAACTTGTCATCCGGACGTCACATAAGAGCACAAAAGATAAGAGTTGCAGTCCCTTTGGGGCAGCTTTTCTTGCAGTCAGAATGGTAAAATTATAACCATAAAAATGTCCAATTTAGGGGAAAATGCTCTGCTTTAGTGTGTTTTGCATAAAAGCCTGTGCATTTAAATTGCCCATGCTGTAAAGACAAATTGGTAATTCACATTTAAAATGAAACTGACACTAACAATTTAAGAAAGGGAAAAATGCACAATGAAGAAATAAAATTCAGTGAAATGCAACATTATGAGACTTCCTTTTCTGTAAAAACGATGCCATTTAATAAAACAGAGAGAAGGTCAGAGAGAAGTAGATATGAATGTTCCCTGCAAAAATATTGCAATATGATTTTGTCTTCTTCAACCGACTTTTGGGTCTCTTGAATTAGGTTGGTGTTCAATGTGTACATTGCATCGATCAAGTTGTGAAATTCCAAGCACATTTTTTGCTATATTTAATGTTTTTTATTCCTACTTACCCTCAGTAGGTATTATATTCACAGGAAATTAACCTGTGAACAGAATTCATAGTTGATAGACAATCAATTAAAAAGTTATAAATAAGTTATAACTGTGATCAGCCTAATCCAGTGACCAGTCTGGTCAAATTCACATCTTCTTTATTCATCTTCTGAATCTTTGCCCAAACTTTTAGTGCACGACATCGGATGAATGAATGATGAATGAATGATGAATGATGCATTTTATTTGTAAATTTGTATTGTGAAACAATTTTGTTCATAGATACAATCATTATCATACAAAGGTATATCATTATACATTTTAAATCATTAAAAAAAACATCTATGATATAAACATGTGTCCCATTGTTGTTTATAAAAGTAAATATTTATCATAGCCCATTTTTGTTATATCCCCTTTTAAAACACTTGTTTATCTTAAAATACCATAAGGTTCATGCAAGGTATGTCGAGTTTATTGCAGTTACAAAAGAGCCCTTTTCAAGCAATGCTATTATGGAAAACTGTGAACATAGTTTCACACAGTACCATAATCCTTTCTGACAGTTATAAAATATTATGCATATATTCAATGCAGTGTCTCAAAAGCTTCTGCATACTTTTATAGTTCATATATCATTTACACACTGTATTTGGGTTATTTGCATCGCAGCTCCAGGCTAAAATAAACTCCACTTTGGCCAAAATTACAAAAAACAAACATATTGCATTTAAATCATAGATAAAATTAAGCACAGCTTGTGGGACCATGAAACATTAATACAAAAAAATTAAACATGTTAAAGCTTTAAAAACTTGTTTTCATCACCTACAAGTGGTTTACTTCATGGAAATGAAAACTTTTAAAGTGTTTTGTTCATTCAAAAAACAAAACAAAACAAAACAAAAACACTCCTGGGAGTAACAATGGATTTGTGGAGAGATAAGTACCATATCCAACAATGTCAAGTCACCAAATAGGTAAACAAGTGGGCCTGCATGGGAAATAGCACTTCAAGGATGGTCTTCGGTTTAACATTCTCTGAGATATATTTCATAAATCCTTTATAAATTATAATAACACAGATAAGCCCCCTGGTTTAAGGTGCTCTATGAAATCACAAGCTTGAGAGTTTAACATCAATACCTTGAGGTAATTCTGATGCAAATTTGTATAAAGACTTACAGATCAATGCCACTCTGTGGTGAATGAGGTCCAGGTATATGTGTTATTTATACATTTGGAGAGCCACGTTCTAAAATCGGAGAGTGACTATGCAGCCTCGCCGCTTAACGCATTGTGCAGAGCTTTATTCTCTTTCATGCGAATATGATCCCCTGTCGTCTTGTATTCCTCTCCACCCGCCCTTCTCTCTCTCTCTCCCTCTCTCTCTCTCTTTCTCGTTCTCTCTCTCTTACATGCTCACTCACTCTCCAGCCTGTATGCCCACAATCTGCATAAGTGATTGGCCCCCATTCCCCAGGCTGAAACCTCAATCTGAGGCAGCTAATAGCCCGACCTTGCACATGGCATGGGGACCAAATGCAGGTTAACAAGGAATATGAAAAGCAGCTCAGGGAGTCTTACTGGAGAGAGATAATGTCTCCACAAGCACAGAGAGCGAAATTATCATATTATGGCAAATTAAACTTGTGCGTTATTTCGACTCTGGATGCTTGCATGCTCTGTGCTCACTCTCATCATGATCAGCCCAGCACTGAACACACCCCTGCTGCGGCCCTGCTGCTATTAAATGGACATGTTTCTGCCATTAATGCGGCGGTGCTGTGGACTTCGCTAAATTATATCACACTTCCTCCTGCTCGCTATCTGACACCATAACCTAAATGGAGAACATAAGAGAGGACTGACCTGTTGGTTAATTCATGAGCGCTACTAGTTAGCTGACTTGCACATGTCCACTGTACCTCTGAAAACACACACACACACACACACTGTGAGCTCCATAATGTTTGGGGCAAATTGAAAAAATATATATTATACACTTTTGTTTCATCATGTAGAAATTACAGCACTTTTTATACATAATCCCCCCATTTCAGGGCACCATAATACACAGAGCCCTGACCTCTGCCCCATCAAACACCTTTGGGATGAATTGGAATGGCGACTGTGAGCCAGGCCTTATCCCCAACATTAGTGCTCTTGGGGATAATTACTTATGCTCTTGTGGCTGAATGGAAGCAAATTCCTGCAGCCATGCTCCAAAATCAAAATCTACTGGAAAGCCGTCCCAGAAGAGTAGAGGCTAGGCTGTTACAGAGCAGCGGGGGGGGGGCTCCAACTCCATATTAATTCCGGAGGTTTTGGAATGAGATGTTCAACAAGTACATATGGATGTGATGTTCAGGTGTCCACTTACTTTTGAAAATGTAGTGGATAAATATATAGTAGATACGAATATATAAACTATAATTCAAAAGACTGTCCTCCTTTGGCAACAAAATAAAGCCTACAGCCTTCCTAAAATAAATATAGAGACATGGCTGAATCCGTAGCTGAACATCATAGCGACACAGTGGGTGGCTGTCACTAACACCTTCACTGGCCAAAAATTTAAATTTAAACACAGGCAGCAAAATACTTCCAGCATGATGTTTTTTCAAAGCCAAATCACTATAGCCAACTGATTGGCTGGTGATCAACTCTATTTCTCAAAACATTCATCTAACCACCTCTAAATACATTTGTATTTAGTGTCTAATGGTCTTCTGCTCCCAATGCTGTACTGTCATAGTTACGGTGCCAATGTCTGACATCAGTTCCATAGCAACATGAGAATAATAAATCACTGATCGTGAAATGTCTGAGTAGTGAAGTGTTTAAGATTATCATAATCACAAATCAGTTAAACTTGCAGTACGGTTGCGTTTACTATTGTTGTGCTAAGTATACTGCTGTGCTGTGAGAAACATACATGCTATGTTAATGTATCCACTTATGCACAGGAAGTACGCATTACATTAAATGTCATTACATTGCATTACATAATGTGTTAACCCATTATGTTTCAGTATTCAGAAATGCATTTTGTTGTCAGTCTTCTTTGATTGGACAAATTAAAAAAAAAAAGGTTTGAGTCTTTTTTTAAAGATAATCCCATTATCACTGCACCTGAATGCAGCCCTTCGAATGCAATGGAACAGCTATGATTCATTGTTTGTATGGCAACATGCGACTCTCTCCCTGTAGCATTAGTCAAGTCCACCTCCAGGCAAATATTTTTGTCACTCAGATATTCACAGGGACATAGTGCTTGGGGGGTGTCAGTGTAGGTCAATAGTTGCTGTGTGCATCGAAAGTTTGTCTTGCTTTTTAGGCGTAGCACTCACTTACTCTTGAGAAAGGTACTATACCTAAACGGTTTCAGCAAAAAATGTTCAGTATAAATGGGTTGAATGTAAAAAATGTAGTTTGTATAACTCACTCAGGATAATAGTGGTAAGCACTGTAACAAGATGTTAGGTGTGATTTGCCCTAGTTGAAGTGACAAGTTTTGAATGTTTCAGAGTTCATTATACAGTGACGCCGGCAAGGTTGATATAATAATCCCAACAACTCCATATTATTCATCACCCGGAAGTGACATTACTGTACTGTAGGTGCATCAAAAAAATCATCAGTAAATCAAGAATCAGTAAACTTACTTTTTTTTGGTCATTAAAGAACAAACCAAAAAAGACAGAAAAGTATTTGTGATTTAAGGTTTGAGGAAGAATTAATTTGTACAGAGTTAATTAAAAGAAAAAAGAAGAACTTTGTATAATGGTTCCTAATGCCTTTCAAATTAACTCCATAAGATTAACTTTCTCATCCAAGGTTTAAAAAAAAAGAAGGGGGATAAGTATAATGATATCATATCATCTTTGCAGCTGTGATATAGCGATAATTTTGCCTATTATTACTAGTGTCATGTCGATAAAAGAGAAATACCCCCCTACTGTTTCAGTTCCTGCAAAGGCCATCTCTTGCCATTTTAAGCTATTGCTTATAATTGCCTTGACAAACCCAGGCTTCATCTCAATTAGCACCTGAATAGGCAATGGTAGATTTAATAGAAGCTTTTAGCATGGGAGCACAATTTAGGTAGGGAAAAGTGGTGATGAGTAAATGCAGCTGAATTCCTAAGTGCCTCTACCTACTTTGTTTGCCAATCAACTGTAGACCCATGCTTTTGTTTTACTTTGTGCCTTTTGGGTATCCTAATGGAGCAAGTACTGCCCCCAGGCAATAGGTGCCACTCGTCAACCCAGTAGTGTTTCCTCCTAGGGGGTTGTTGCAGGAAGCAAGGAGGCTGGGGGGATCCATTCAAATTCATCAAAGAAATGGAAGTGCTGACATTGATTTGAACATACAATTTAGCCATTTCTTTTGCTATTAAAATAAAGTAAAATAAAAGGAAAAAGGTCTTTAATTGTTTACCTCACATGCTGGATTTTTGGGGATCCATGCTTGGTCTCGCCTTGTTTTTATAAATTCCTGCATCTTTGTAACACTGCTCTGTAAAAAACTTGACACAAATAAAACTTTAAACACTAGAACTGTATAAAAAGGAACATAGTAGTAATAAAGGAACATAAAGCAAACATAGTAAAAGAAGCTGTGATATGTGTGTAATGGATTATTCAAAATGTAAACACTTACGTCGACCAATTATGTGTCCCTTCAGTTTGAATGCCCATCCTGACAGAGAAACAGGTGGACTCATTCATTGCTACGTCGTAATGGAAGACATATATAGCCTCTCTGGTTTATAGTGATGTCCACAGTGTGTTCTCCTAGTCGAGTCACACCAAAGATCTAATGAATATTGCTTCTCTCCTTTGTTCTCACTAATGTAAGGATGAATTGGTGTATCCCAGCAATGGACAGATATAATATCCAAGTACTTGAGAGTCTGTACCTGTCTATTTAATCTTTATTTGTCCAAGTAAACCCATTTAGATAAAAGTCTATTTTTCAAGGGATACCTGTAAGGTATCTACCCTGATAGGTAAAATACAATTTATACAAAGTTTTGTGATTTCCTGGACTCTGATAATAGAGTATGTTTAAGTCATTTGTGTTGGTGATGTAGCACTGTTTCAAAGCAGACTGAATCCCTCTTATCACAGGTGTGTGTGTGCATGTTTGCATGTGTGCGTGTGTGTGTGTGTGTGTGAGAGAGAGAGAGAAAGAGTGGACGTGTGAGCATAAGCATGCATGCACAAATGCTTGTGTGTACATACATATGTTAAATGAACATTGACAGAAATGCAGAGAGAGAGAGAGAGAGAGAAAGAGAGAGTAGACAGAAGGAGCAGGGCTTTCACTTCCTCCCACCATGAGATCCAGGGGGAGCGTGGCCCAGCCACCAGGATGATGAATGCCCTTAATGAAGTCGGACAACCCAGCATACATGCATAAAAAGATTTTAAATATTGATATGTCACAACGTAGCTGCAGATAATGAAATGTTTAATTCTTTAAGTGCTTGACAGCTTACGCCTAATATATTGAGGGAGGAATGATGATTTGCATTGGAACTGAGCGCTGTCTTCTAGAAAACACTCCCATGAACACATGCAAACAAACGAACATACGCACACATGTGCACTTGGACTTTAACTACCTTTGGCAGAGGTAGACGCTTTATTCATTAACTTATTTGGGGTGTAAATTATTCAGGGACATATAATTAACAGCTATTGAATTTATATCTTACAGCTATAAAAAGTATTAATGGAGGTTTATTAAAGAGCTTTATCAAGCAACAGCAGGAAACTTTCAAGAGAGTAAAATGGTTGCATAATCATTCAGTTGGTACATTCTAGATTTATGTTTATAGTATTCACATGGAATTATTAGCATATGAATGAAACATTGTCCTACACTTAGTTAGGCAAAACTTCACCTTAAACAAAATAAAATGTGTTGACGTCAGGGGACGCTTTGAAGCATTTTGCAGACTAAACTGAAATTCTGCCATATTTTGTTTTGTACTTTTTTGTAACACTTAAAAGCCAATGTCTAGAATGACTGTGCATTTGCCTTGTCAATTTTTGACTCACAATTTTGACTGAACAGTAGGGAAGTACAAATGCAAAGTGAGTTAACGCCATGTTTAACAATAGGAATAGAATGTTGTGCATTATACCATGGGAGTGCCTATCTCTATTAACTATCTAGAATATCTGGTCATAGTAATGGTGACAGCCTCAGCAGAGAAGACCATAAGTGAGAAGACAAGGTATTGGTCTGAGATGTTGTTGATATCAGCTTTTCAAAAATCACTGTTTCAGTGAAGTTAACATGACACCCTCAACCATGCAGGGGAGCTGCAGTGTGCTTTCTTCCCATTCTCTTTAGGAGGAGAGGTCAGTAGCAGTAAAATCATAAATGAGCATGACATAAGATCACAATCACTAAGAATTGTGTTATGCATACTACACTGTACTTGTGATGTGGTTGTTATCAGAACAATAAACATATCCTTTAATTATGGCACTTGCAATAGGAGCTTAATAGCTTATTTCCTTTTAGGTATCATTACACTGTTCCTATATTTTAATTCACCTTAAGACCAAAGTCTTTCTTAACTATCTAAGAAAGTTTCAGAACACCCCAGCACCTTCATATGATTCTTACCTCTAAAAAAAGAACCTCAGTATACACAGTCATGACTTAACACCACTTTTGCCAACATTTTATTAGGTAATGCTGATATATACATTGTCGTGTTTATAACAGGATGCAGTGGGTAGCACTGTTGCCTCACAGTAAGAATGTTCTTGGTTGGAATCCAGGGGCCGGGGGCCTTTCTGTGTGGAGTTTGCATGTTCTCTCCGTGTCCGAGTAGGTTTCCTCCGGGTAGTTCAGTTTCCTCCCACAGTCCAAAGACATGCAGGTTAGGTTAATTGAAGAGTCTAAATTGCCTCTAGGTATGAGTGTGAGTGAATGGTGTGTGTGTGCCCGACTGGCGAACTGTCCAGGGTGTATTCCAGCCCAATGCATGCTGGGATAGGCTCTAGCACTTACTGTGACCCTGACCAGGAATAAGCAGGTAAAGATAATGGTTGGATGTTTTATAATATATACATTTATCTGTACATGTTGAAAAAGGGGAGAAACAAAGGCCTTATGCATCAAATATCATAAGAATTGCATCAGAGTTCATCAGAGAATGCTATTAATTGTTCTTTTCTGATAAATATTATCTCTCAATTATATAAATTGGCATTAGGCCTAATTTCACAGTATGAGGCACAAGTTGAAATGGAGGCTACAAGATTCTTTCTGTGTGATTGTCTATCTTTCCATTGATAGGTAAGATGGAAAAATATGCCTGTATGCAATTGATAGCTGATGGGCCAGTAATTAATTAAAAAAAATTTTTTAGGGCATCCATATTTTATATGTAGGATTTTTAAAAATAAGTGCGGTCTCATTTATTGATTGATTTAAGGACAGGCATATCAAATGGAAATTTAACATGATAACTGCAAAGAGGAATGTACTCTTTAGAGTGCCACCCAGGTCATTATCATTATTATGACACCTATTTAAGTACTTGCTAATAAGAATTTCATTAGAGCCGTATGCATGGCCATGTAGAATTAAGTGAAATTGAGTCAAACGTAAATCAAGCTGAGGTCAGTTTCTCAATCTCACATAAAGCTTTGTTTGGTAAATATACATAACTTGGCGGGATGGCATACCTGCCATCCCAATTAATAATACTATAATTGCTTAATACTAAATGTTTCATGTCATATGTTACTTTATTGTCTTACCTTAATTGTTTTTATGCCTTTAAAAGTTAAAATAATGTACATAATGGATAGTGTAGCTAGGATATGTAAAATATGTTATACTTTTACCTAAATCAGTTAAAACCATATACCCCTGATATAAATGAGAATTTAAACATTGTTTCCATGTACATGTTTGGTTTCTGAAAAACAGGCGTCACTACGCTTCATTTTTATAAAAAATATAAGCATAAGTATAATGTTCTCTTGAAGAACAACATGCACTGAGAGTATAGACAGTCAGCTATAAATTAGCAACACAACGGCCATAGGAATGAAGCTGGGCTCTAAGAGAGAAGGGAAGACAAAGAAGGAAAACAGTTGAGTCGTTTCATTCTGATAGGCACTTACTTTTCCTGTCCTTATAGATGCAAGAGAGACTGCGAGATTTGAATCCCAACCTCCCACAGCACATCAAGCTGGGAACTAAACTAGTTCAGAAGTGAGATGGAGCTTTTATGTTGTACATTACATACACATGAGGTACATGCAAAGTTGTCATTATATGTCTCATTTATTTTAAGCCTATGGTAAAAAAAGAAGAAAAAAAATCATGAGGTCAACTTCAAGCTTTATTCACTGAGACACAGGTCAGCTGTAAATTATGCAGAGGGTCCATGACTGCAAGGGTGGATTAAATTAAAGACATTTTAGTGATGCCAACTGCGCATAGGGGCTGTACAGCTTGCATTAACTTAGGACATGGTTACTTTTGTGCTTTACCTGTGTAAGAACCTTAAGAAAGAATTAATAAAGTGCATAACTGACATAAACCTGGTCACCATGGCTGATGTAGGCGTGGTTCTGTCTACGGTCTCAGTACTGCACAGCAGTACACATCCTGACATAAAGGAAAACAGCATAGCTTTTGTCCACATTAATTACACAATTTTTTAAAATTTCAATCATCATTACTATTTTTTTAAGCTAATCATTTAAGACTATAAAAAGATGGTTGGGCATTGAAGTGCAATACATTGTAACCTTCGTGTAAAAGTAATGTAAAACTGGTTTGGATTCAACAACAATCTATCTGTAATTATCTGTTTTTTTCCCTTTCTGTACATTGTACCAGACATTTTAATGATTGCAGAACTAGCCAAGCTATGTTTGTGAATGAAAGACACAGTTTGGCTACATAAGTACCAATATCAATTGATTCCCAGCCAAGTTATTGTTATGTGCCAATGTTACTGAAGTCCAGAAAGGAGCCAACCAAGGGATTAAGCCCAATCATCATTTGACACTTCTTAGAAATATGGTTTGTCAGTTTCGGTTTGAGTGGATGGCGAGAAAACACAGCAAAAAAGCGCATAAGATAAACTAGCCCGAAACAACAAGCTTTCACAGAAGATGCCCCATACAATTGTTGTCATCCAACAACAGACTTTTAACAGTGACAGGGTCCTTTCATGAGGCAGACATGGCTGCTTTTGAAATCAGCACATCTGATCAACGTGCTTAACAAGAAAATTACAATTACGCTATATAAACCAGCTGGCAGAGAGCAAGAAGAGGATGACAAAGCCATTAGTGCTGGTCAGGAGGACAGAAATAGCACAGCTGGTATTCCTCTGAAGGGCTAAGGCACACTCAACTAATATGCAACATGTAGGCTGACATGTAAGCAGACCTCTGCCAGGACCTAGGGTATTGAAAGGCCTATTCACATACATGTCAGGACTCATGGATACGGAGCACCAGAAAGAAGACCGTCAACATCAATGTAAAATGTTTCTACAATAAAGCTGTTAGGTCAATAAAGGTGATGAAGACAGAGCCAGTCATCTGTTAAATCTGTAGCACCAACAAGGTTGAATACCATTTCCACTGATAATTTCTACCTCAGCAACTAAAGCAACTAAGTAATTCAGCTGTCATTAACACGGGTGGGTATTAAACCAAATGGCACAGACCCAGATTTGTCATTTATCAAACTGAGATTAATTCCATTCATGAGGTAACCCTGTCTTTATGAAAAAAACACAACTTCAATAACGTTGCATTTTGAAAAGTATCAGCCTAATGATTGAGAATTGCGATGGACATATTGTCGTACACATACAGAAATAAGTACCCGTCAACCAATCAGAATTGAGTATTAATCCGGGCCATGGCGAAAATATGTACAACTATATCTCAATGTCATGTAATTATTTTTTTTCTTACAATTTTCCAGTCATTTTTATCATAAAGAATACTATTTAAATTTACTTTTTTATCAGGAAAAAAAAAAAAATCTTGAACATCAGTTAAAATAATTAAGTCACCTTTACAATCTCTGCATTGAATGATACTATACTGCATACATACATCATAACTGGGTAAAAAAAAAAAAATATATATATATATACATTTGTCTAATTTAAATAAATATTTATTTATGGATTAAGTATGGCAGTGGTAGCAGTTATTATGAATACATAATGGTATGATCAGACACGACTGTTGATTTCATGCAAACAGAGGAGCCACCAGTGAAATATGAGGTTTTAATTCTGCCTAGAATTAAGAAGAATTGCTGATAAAGCAAGACTAACCAGTGAAATTACAATTTGTTTTATTTTAATGTTTGAAAGGAAATGGTGGATAGTCAAAGCTGGACAACTTACCAATTTTGTCCTGCATGCAGTGGATCCCTATGTATTTTAAAAAAGGAAAGAATTTCAATTGCAGGCCCAAACATGCATAGGCAATCCCCCCCCCCCCCCCCTTCTTCTTCTTCTTCTTCTTCTTCTTCTCGTGGCATTGTCAGGGTTAACATGCTAATTCTGTTTTATGAGGTCTGTCAGAGCCCACTCTCCAACATTTACATCTGTTCAACAATTATTAGACCGTTTTTGTCATAAAAAATTCAACACCCCCGAGTGTCGCACAAGTGAAACCTGAAAATTTATGCAGCGAATGGAATAGTTAATTTCTCAAAGGAACAGGAAAGGGGGGAAAAAAACAGATTTACTTTAAAACTCTCCAATTAAATATGTTCAGCTGACTCCTTCCAAAGGTTTAATCGTGGGCTGAGGAGCATCCCTTCTCAAGCAAATGAAACAATTGTAGATACTTTGTACACCGTTATTCAGTTTGGCAGCAGCACCTCAGAATCTACAGTACATTCATAGTTCCAAGGCAATGTGCTCCTTTCTTAACAAGAAGTCAATATTATTCTGTAAAACAGAAAGCCCTTCCTATTTATGTAATAACTGATATTGTTATAACTGATATTTATTTTTATTTCTTTTTTTCTTAATTCTCAGCCTCATAATGACTTCCTTAACTTCAACTGGAACAACTCTGGGCCTCATGTTGACAACTACAGACTCCAAAGGAAACAAAGCGCCTAAAATCAAAGAGTAGATACTGACAGGTGTCTTATACCTGACTATACATCTGACTAATCAGAAACACATATCTGCGCATATCCACAATATAGATTCTGCTATTTCAGGGGCAATATATGCTGGGACAACTTTTAGGAGAATATGAGATATCCCTGAAATGAATCCCAATTCACAAATGATTGACTTACTTTTTAAAAGAATATATTTAGCTTCCACAAACTTCCCCATTTCCCTCAGGAACTGTGTGAAAAATCTTTCAGAGTTTCTTGGGATTGCACAGAAACTCTGGAGCATTCCTTCTCTTATCGTATTCTAATTCTAAGTGAAAAGTTGGGCAGACTTTTTGTGCATATTCACTGCTTCTTTTCAAAAGCATCAATGCTGCACAGATCTTGTGTGGATGATTGATCTTTATGGTATCTGGATCAGTTGACAGTGGGCAAAGATAATCAAAAGCTGGGAGAATCTGCCCAGCCTTTCGGCATGTTTCCAGCTAGCAAGATCTGTCTGGTTAGAACATCACCATGACCTAGACACCTAGCATAAAATATGCTCACCAGCTAGAGTGCTGCATTTCCAAAATGTTCCCATAGGGTAAAATATACATCTAACTAGGTCGTCAGGCGAACAAGTATCTGGCAATATTTTGAACAACTAGTTTTATTGTAACTGATGCCTTGCTAGCTCATTCTGGTTTCAGAGATTATGTTGGTTTAAGTTAACCGACTAGTTCTCTCTGATGCTTGACTGTGTACTAGCAAATCATCCCTTCACAAGTTCGGCTGTTATGCTGTTATGCTGTTTCAAAATCCATCCCATAGCAATTTATTGTTTTCCGAAAATGTCTGATGATGCTGATATCACTGTTAACCAGGTTTAGCTTCTTTTTTTGGGGGGGGGGGGGGGGGGGGGGGCTGCTTTGCTCAAGCATGTACACACAGAACAAAGGAATTCAAACAACAACAAAACATTATGAGACTTTTGAATGAGACTAAAGCTGAATAAGAGATATCCAGCGGAATAGGATGAAGTCTATCCCAGCATGGATAGTATGAGAGGAAGGTATACACCCTGGACAGGTCACCAATCTATTTCAGGGCACACACACTCACACCTATGGGCAATTTAGAGTCTCAAATTAGCCTACCTGCGTGTCTTTGGACTGCGGGAGGAAACTGGATTACCCGGAGGAAACCCACGCGGACACAGGGAGAACATGCATTCAAACCCAGGACCTTCTTGCGGTGAGGAGACAGTGCTACCCACTGCACCACCATGCTATCCCAGACTGAAAATGTATTTCACTAATACACAATACTAGAACATAGTATTTCATAGTGAGAGCACCTAAAGTGGTGTTAATTTTGTGTCCTTATATTCAATTCAACGTATACATGTAATTACTTTTTATCTAACTTGTGATAAAATAATACAAAATAATCTTGTTGAGAAATAGAGCACTAATTAAATTGCAAACATGATGGCTTGATTCTAATTCCACATGGAGGATAGGAACTGCCTCCTTTTTGGAGTGGACTTACCTGGGAGGCAGCACAGCTTTCTGAGTGACAAAATGTGGGGCTGTTCCATACCTGGATCCGAACCTGGAGAAGGACAAAGCATGTCAAGGAAACGATGTGGATTAGGAAGATCATGAGCAGGAATATACAAATGCTATTTGGTAGTGTTGTTCATAGGAATACTACTAAATGACAGTGAGCCAGAAGATAAAGTACTGTCCGTGGAATGTGGGGCCTTATTCATTCTAAATGCCAAGATTTTAGCTGATATCTCTGATGTGAAGCACCACACAGCAACCACTTAAAAATCATTATATGTTTGTGGAATAGGCCATGGAGTCATTGGTAGCTCATTTTACAGCTTACAGTATGTGGTGACACCACTCCAGGATAAGATCATTTTCATGATATGTCTTCTCTGAAACCAAACCCATTAATACTTTAACTGATGTCAATTTAAACAGAGCTATGAAAACACTGACAATGATTATGATTCCAGGGCAGATTATTTTACATACTGTACCTGTATGGTTTAGGTAATCATATCAAAACTCCGTTTGGAATTATTTAATATATAATGTTTGAACATTTACATTTAAAATTCATCTCCACATTGCGTTTTCTGTGCACATATTCCACTATGTTATTATTACTGATTGCACTAAAAATGTTAAGTCGACCATGCACATAAGGCCTAACCCCGCATTAATAACCCTTCATGATTCAGTGCTACTATCTTACATGGTTAAACATATTTTTGAGGCTGTGTCAGTGATTTGAACACAATGTCACAATGTCTAAATGAAACACATACATTACATTCTACTTTAAATGTAGAACAAAATAAATATATTTTAAATACATTTACATTATTTATACACATAAACATGAATCCATGACAACCCTGTCCATTATGAGTTGTTATTCTTCCTTTTCAGTGCTTGAATCCAACCCTTGTAGTATAAAGTATTTTCAGCCATAATTAAATCAGCATTATACTTAAGCCTATGAGGAGGTGAAAGTGTTCTTCAAAATATTCCTTGATACGATCTTCTAAAAAGACCCAGAAACCTCGACAATTTTAATCTCCATGTCCAGTTTTGTGACTTCAAGTCTAAACATTACTTACGGGAACTGCAGAGAAAACCCACTTAAATCTCAATGTTCCCTGCCCTGGAAACAAATAGCTGCTTATTTTTCAATATCAGGTCATAATGCATAATAAGCACCGAATATGTGTCTTCTGCATTGCGGTGTTTTACAAAATTCTGTATTAGCTTTCAATTTAATTACAATCAGGAAATCAATCTAACAGTACCCGCAAGTCTATTTAGACCTGCTATTACACTCTGAAAGATGTCAATAAATATATACTCAAACATCCATTTTCCATAATTAGACATTGTAATTTAAGTTATATATCCTAATGGGAGGCACATTTGCAAGTGTAGAGGAAATAAGCAATCTTGGCCAGCTCATGATTCCTCCTGGAAAGTGCTATTCCCCGAATCCCTCTGCTCCGGTGGCTGGAATGCATTCTGACACGCAGGAGGGATGACCCTGAGAATCGCATTATGTATATTTCCAAACAGCCCCCCGCATTTGCATGTAGAAGACAGTTAAAATAAGGCCATAAATCAGCTACAAACGTATAAATGGATTTGCGGGAGATTGAAACCCAGCAAGTCTCTTGAGCAAATATTTCAAACCCGCCTGAAAGATATCCACTGTCATTAACCAGTGAAACCATTCTGACCACTCAGCTTGTGTATTTCCCCCATTACGTGGCCGAGAGGCAGGCTACGTGTGGCTGCCTCAATAAATCTTTATGCATATGCTGGTGCACAGTGTGCCATCAGAAACTAACACTTAAGGTTATCTTGTTTTCAAGATACTTGGAGGGTGTTGTCTAATATTGTGGAAAATAGCGTAATTAGATTTCCCCACTACGGAATAACAAAAAGTCATACCTTTTCAAATTTCAAACGTTCATTAGTAGGACGTCTTTATCCATGAATGAAAAAAGACAATGAAAACATAGTGTATATGATTTTTTTTTCCTACTGTGTGATATTTGCCAAAATGTTTGTTGAGAGCAATGCATACCCGTTGAAGCAGAACTGCATTGGGCTCAGACATCTGAGTAATACAAATAAATTATTTCTGACTAAACAAATGAGCCAAATGGAAAACATAAGAAAAGATTATAAAGAAATCATATTAAATCAACAAAGATAAACTGTGAGCAATGGGACAAACTGCATAAACTAAAGCAATTTTGTCCAGTCCAGCAATTTTTGCCCAGCTCCTTATGAGAATGGGCAGCAACCATTCAACAGAATCAGCTTGCACTGCAGTTTATTGCCTTAAGTTAAATACTTTAAAGGCCAATAAGTGACCTTTAAAAATAACATAAAACATAATAATTGTAGATTTTAGCTAAAAATGAAGAATGAAAATTAAAAAAAAAATAAAAATAAAAAAAACTTTTAAGTAAATTATTTAAAATAATCCATTGATAAATACCCCCAACATAAACATAAAGGCCCCTTACTGCATGTCTGTCAGCTTTTCTAATTCAGTTTTTCTAATCTCATTCAACTTCCATTTGAATGGGAGACAAAGAATAAGTAAGCCAAACCGGTTTGTTGAGCTCAAGATATTTTATCAACACAGTATTTGATCTGGTTGCTGAATTCAAGTCCACGTCAGATATTTTTAAACAAAAACAAGCCAGCAGTGGAATTACTTCAGTCAGCACCATAAAACACCATTTCTCTGTAATTACATAAATAATACAACGTCCGTCCTGCGCCGATTTATGGAAGGTGTTAAGAGGAGTGTATACGGACATGCACACTTCATACAAATGTGAATATGCTCATGGGCTTAATGCCGTGTTGGTAGAGGCATGCACCACGGTCGCAGGCTGGGCCCAATGGTCGCTAGCACTGCCGGGGACTTGGCTGTTTTACCGGCCAACCATGACCGATTGTCTGCAGAAACAGGACACAATGGGCTCACTGGCTCAAAGGAAAGAGTATTGACTGTACTACCCCTGGTCTGGGGTAAAGACAACATAGCAGTACGCCAAGATGCACAACTGATGTGTGCAAGTTACTGTAGGGAAAATGTGTGTGCTCTAAGTGTGTAAGTGCGTCTGCATAAAAAGCACTTCAAAGTCTCACACATCCACAACATAAAGTGTGCTTTGTGTGCTTTCACATCTGTGAGTGATGTAATACAGTTATGTTCAGGAAACACACGCAAAGTTAACATACAACAGACAGTTGAGACACCCAGACACATATAAAATTCCTTGATATTTAACACAAACCAGTGCTCATCCAGTAAAACAAGTGATTCTACTGTTATTTGTGCACACCTGTCTTTGCAGCAGTTAGGTCTTACAGTTTAGTTTTTTACAGTTTAGTGTTTAGTAATTTCTATGAAAGGCTGAATTGTGTTTTTCACTTGGAATAATATGTGATAGTATGCTAAACGAAACATAAATGTGCCAGTGTAGTGTTGGAGAAAAATTCTGACAAAAGGAAAATCATTCATGAATAACACTATTTTTGGTAAGTTATTCAGAAAACTAAATGTGCAATTGCAATTGTTTCTTGTGTAAAACTGAATGCATAAACCTGGAAGGATGCACAAGTGACTTAAAGTGTCAAACACTGTAAATACTCAATAAGATATTCAGCTTCACTAATGTCAATTACAGACTTTAGATACAAAGTTATGTTGCACACAATTTTGATTACAGAAATAAAATAATTAGTAGCAAAATGGTGTATTCTGTGAGAAAACGGACCCACATGTGACGATGTCACTTTGTTCCTTGTTTTATGTACAAAAAAATTTCTTGGTTTTCAGTAATATTGTGAACACCTTCCAGAACTGAAAAAAAGTACCATTGGACAAACTTTGCCTGTACTTCTTTGACATGGTGTCTGACAGTTCTTTGACAGGGAAGTAAGGCGATAGTGACTACTCAAATGGTTGCAATGTCATAATAGCAAAGTAATGCATGCTGACTTAATTTGACACTGTATTTGCCCATATTTTTGTTTTAAGCAAAGCTTTTCTTAAATTATTCTTACTTTTGTTCTTAAAAATGTTCCTATGAAAAACAATATGTGATTCATGACACATGTGCAGACCTTAGTCTTGCATATCCCAGGTGTATGAGATGATGACTCCTGACTGAGATATAATAGTATCTCAGAGATAATATAATGCTGGAATGATTCTAATGCACAGAGATATTAATATCAAGATGAATTATCATTCATATTCTGACAATAATACAGGATTGAATCTGGGCTACTTTGCATTTAAAGACTAAAAAAAAAAAACAAGGAGGCCATAAAAGGGTTTCCATTACTGGGCATATGAAGCCCACAGCATCTTGGACATTAAACCCGTCTTACTGTGTGTGTACAGGTTGACACTAATGGTGGTGTTTGGTCCTGAGACATTTTCGAGCCACAAATGCCATAGTGGTGCCCCAAAAATGTATACCATCTACTATGTAATATTTCCAAGAATAAAGGGTAATAATACACACATTCTGCGTCCAATTATTAACAAACACAACTAAAATTGACTGTGTGCTTCTGCTGAATACTTGAAAGACAAGGTGCTGATGAGTATGAATTTTTAGTGGTCTTTTATTACTTCATTTTTTTATCATTACTGCAGTGTTTGCATGATTCAGTTCTGATGCTAAACCCTATTTTAACATGTGTGCACTCTTCCCAAGGCCTTCTTACACATAAAAATGATTTATTTGTAACTTTCAGAATTAAAATATATTTAATTACTTCTTGTGGGGGAAAAAAAGAGATTCATCTCAGGGTGAGTTATGGACAATCTTCTTCATGAGAGGAGTAAATATAATATCAAGTGAGCAGCACAACATAAATCTCTCCATAATGCAAAGGTCTGAAATATCTAAAAATAAAAATGTAAATGTGCTTAAAAATCATGTTCCTTATGAGGGTAAGGTTACTCATTACTCTGTCAATTTTGCATGTCTTAAAAACTGTAACTATACAGTTTGAAATTATAAAAAAATGCTAACATCTAGTTTATACCATACACAATACATACTTTTAAACCACATAAATTTCCTACAATTTTAATTACTCAATCCATGATCATAATTATGGTTTTGTATAAGGAGCTAAAGTTGCAGTAACCAGCTTTCTCAAGGGTCACAATGTTGTGAAAATATTTAGAAAAATTGTAACATCCGCTGACCCAACCCATGGTGAAAGAGGCAGACCTTCTGCACTTCTCTGCACACCTTATCGTGAACAGACACCAACATTTCTGGCTACGACCCACGTAATTGTGCTAGTCACAAACCAGGCTGGCCAGGCTACACAAAATGTTGGTCACACTGTCTGATTTGGCAATCAAAGCATCGTGAATCTTGCCATGTCTAGGACGACAGACAGGTCACACTGAGTTTGTGCAATGTTGAACCAAGCATTAGCTGGCTACAGCTGGAAAGCAGGGTTCTAGCCAGTAGCTTACATGATTTCTTACATAGTTCACATTAGCTCAGATAAACTAACCTAAACAAATCTAACTTCACCGATTACACAGATAACATTAGCAAACATTTCCTTCTTCCAAGAACTAGCTGCCAAATGAAGTAACGTTATGTATAATAGCTACCTAGCTGCCTTGGTGGCTAAATTAATTGAAGGTACTGTGGGCTACACATGCAGAAAGTCCAGGTAAATTAGTGTCTTCCATTTTAGACCTACCTGTCCTGTAGAAACAGTGCAAGCTCTGTATCTGTCTTCAACTTCACCTAGTCCCAATGCTCTCATCAGTTTCTGCTCCTATGTTTATTCTACTTTCAGAACAAGCTCTATCCAACTATTTTTTCTTTTTCTTTTTTCACCATTGGTGAAACTTGTTTTCAACATTTGATCTAGCTATGTGTACATAAATGTGAGCATGTCGATCACATTGTTGACGGGTTCATGGCAGACACCACTTTGTTTTGAAAACAATAACTCAGACCGAATCCTTGGTTTGAGAAAGCAGAATTTGAGGGTGAAACACAGTGTATGCTGCTGGATGTCTTTTACAGCAGCTCTGTCTACGATTGCTACCAATTAAGCATGACTGCTCCCCGATATCTTTCTACAAAAAAAAAAAAGTTAGTTACTGCAGCTTTAATAAATATGAATACATATCTTCCAAGACATGCAAATTGAGTGGGTTGCAAATGGAAATTCTACAATATCAAGCTTTGTTAGCGAGTGAGTAACAAACACTAAGGACAATCAAGACACCTTGTCACTGTCTTTTTTTTATCTTGCGTCTTCTTGTGAAGAAAAAGCACCTCGGATCTGCTAGTTTCATTGGAATTAACATAACAAAGCCCTGAAGTAAAAGATAGAAGATGTGATGAACCACCCTCTTTTTAAACTTCTGCAAGACATCCAGGACACACACACACACACACATGCACACACAGGCATACATGCATAAATGTACGTAAACATGCACACACACACACACACACACAATTTTTTTTAAATCTTTCATTGAAAGTATCTGTCTGCAAAACCCAAAAGATCTCCAAACCTACTATCTCAGCACTGCTACACAGTCAGCAAAATAAATTGAAAGCATTAAAGAAAGTCGAAAAGTGAAAGAGGTAAAGAGAAAAAAAAAATCTTCACCTCTTTCCCCCAACAACACCCCCCACCACCACCTCCATATACCTCCCTCCCCTTCACAATGCTCTTCTCTTGGAAAGAAACAGGATGAAATGACATTATGCATATGAAAATGTCCAGAAAGATGTTTGATTTATGTATGCATTAGATGCAAATTCTATTACAGGACACGAGGCGGTTGTGAGATTTCTCTTGGAACACTTGGCTGCCCTGATCAAACCTGATCTCATTAATTCCGACAAGGGGAGAAAGATAGAGGGAGTGAAAGAGGGAGAATTGGAGGAAATTTACAACCTGGACACAGATTTAACAAAAAAAGGGAGTAAATTGCATTCTACCCTCTAAGGCCACAGCATACCCCATTTTCAGAGATTGTTTGGCTGAGCAGGAGACCACAAGCAGCAGACTGGAGCAGAGAATGTTTGGACAGCAATGTGCGGTGTTGAGGTGTAACTATTCGACTGTTCAGTTCTCAGCATACTGTACAAAAGTAAATAAATGAAAGATGAAAATTTCAAGTATCTCAATGGAATCACCTTGATCGAACTATAGTTACTACGTACCTTTAACTACCATTTAGTTCTATGTATGACTCAGATTACTCATTTTGATTTAGTGTAATCTACATAATTCTTGGGGGTAGAAAAAAGCATTGAATCCAGGCATCTGAAAGAATACTTCATATCGTTATAAAAATGCAAGAGAGAGTATAGGAGAAATAACAATATGAATTATGTTAAAGACGTGACACACAGAGGCTTCATGTATTGCAGTGTACTACCAGGATCCCATGAAAACTGCAAATTGAAAAGTGTTCTGAAATTGAATCAAAAGCTGGGTCTGTAATGTTTACTTTTTATTACATTATTTGCCATAACAAAAATATATAATTGTTAGTCCAGATATTTCAGTCTAGTTTGGTTAAATTACTTATAAAGTAATGGCTGCTTTGTATTTTTTTTATGACATGTATGATTCCAATATGTTTAGATTTGTCCTTTAGTAAAGGTTTGCCAGTAAAGAGAAAAAATAAAATAAAAACACATGTATAAACTTACATTGTGAATTGAAATTTAAATTGCCTTCCTATTGCATGTGTGTGTGTGTGTGTGTGTGTGTTTGTATATTGATTAGAAGCCTTGAGATGAAAAGGAAGCTGTGATATTATTAAAAAAAGCAGCCAAGATATCCACAATACTACTCCATTCTTCTGCTGCCATCTCCTGCAGCCGCTGTGATTGAGGTCAGGCCGAGAATTCTTTACTGGCCTAACTAATGTGATTGCATCAGAGCAATACCCTTAAACTACATCAGCTCTGATCTGCATACTAATTGGCTTGACTGTCCTTGACAGTGACCTTGGAGAGGCCCCCAGTCACTCAGGGGAGAAAAACAGCGTCTGTCCAGCGCACATTGTCATGCACAGACACCCATGCTCTGCATAACCTCTGTTTGCAGCCTATCTCTTCCTGTGCATCAATGCAAATTACAACAATGGCCATAGCTTTTTTCAGGGGGTAAGCTTGTGTGACCTTCCATGGTGAAGAGCAGGAAAAACAAAGGGCCATTTCTCTCTCGCTGCACAGGGCCATGAAAATGTATATTGCCCGAGCCTATATAACTCCTTTGTTTTCGAATGGACTAAACATTTTGTGGAAAAAAATAAAGAAATATTTAAATGGATATACAAATGGTAATCATATTTTTTCTTTCCCTTTACACAGAATCAGATTCACGAAGGAAGGAAATGTGTTTGAACACATCTGGGTGTGATTTTGAAAATTCAGATTTTCAAATGGGTCAGTTTTATTCTGTCAGAAATTTTTAATTGCTGTTTGCTCATACATTTCAATACAAATATGCAGGTCATGTGACTCACATTTTAAAGGATGGATTAATAATTCAGGCTAACCATTTGAAATTATATTTAAATAAATGTGAAGTGAATTAAATGATATAGATATTTAGTGAAATCTTCACTAAATATCAAGCTACTGTATAATATTATTTTGGGCAAATATAAAATGTTTTGAATAGTGTATACTGTACATATTTTTATTTAATTTTGATTCATTTTAAATGTGAACATTTGTAAGAACAGAAGTTTATACAGAAAGTACATAAGGAAAATGGTGTGTTTAAACATATCAGCAATTGAGCCTTTTTACAGAAGAAAAAATCCTACACAGCTCCTTGTGAGCTGACTGTCAGTCGCATCATTCAAGAAATAAATCCACGAATACTGGAAAATGAATACTGCTCAATTGCATGATTTCATGAACAGCAATACCGGAATATTCTTTGTTTATGTATAGCTACATCTCACTTTCCCCAGCTTTGTGAGAATTTGATAGAACATATGAACGTTTGCCTTAAGCATTTTTTAATAGCATTCAATGTGACAAAACACCATTGAATGATAACCAGAAGATAACATTGCAGGACAGAAGGCTTTTACATTTCACATTGGCTAAAGTAACCCTTTAGTGTCAGATTATCCTGAGATCCTACAGATGCATTAGCCTTGTAGGTTATTGGATCTGTATATAATCAGATCCTATTTGTTTGAAACAGTATACTGAATAATAGTTTTGTTCCCATCTGTATTTGTGGCTATGAAGTTATATAAAAAAACAACTATACAACAGTGAGATTCGGTTGAGAAATTTGATTGGACAAGAAGCATTCCATGAGTGTTGATATACAATGCAGCAGCCCTGGAATTGTTTTTTTACAGTGAAGTATCACTCTTTTTGATTTACAATCTTTGTTTGTTTACAATCTGTTTACAGTTGTCTAGCTGGAATCCTGCAGGAACTATATTTGTTGGAGGAGCCAAATAAATGAAAAAAATAATAATCTGTATTATAATCATAACCTTTTGTCTCAATCTTTACTTGATAGCTAGTTTATAGGCCAGTGAAATGTTATGTAAAAGAAATATCGCACTGAAGGTTGTGCAGTTATACTGTATATCAGCATGGCTATGAATATCTATGACTGAATCGCAGCCATGCTGATGTACAGTATAACAGAACTCCCCCTCATGTGATATTGCTTACCAGATCGATATCTTGGTGTGCAGTTGTTAAAAAAATAATTTGCAGATTACAATTAGTCTTAAATGCATTTCAACCACTGGCATTCAAAATTAAACTAAATATAGAAAAATAATTGTTTCAGCACTATTGACATTTGAGGTCACATAGAGCTTTTTCCCCTTAAGGTAAAAATTCCAGCTGAAATGTGTGCAGAAGCTTTCATGGAACGCCAGACAACTTTAACTTTTTTTAACCCCTCAAAGAGAACATTATGAATATCTATCTGTCTGCCTGTCCGTCTGTCCGTCCATCTGTCCGTCCGTCCGCCCGTCCATCCATTTTTCCGTCCGTGTGTGTGTGTGTGTGTGTGTGTGTGTGTTTCTTTTCATTTTAGAACAAAGAGACATGCAGACACATTGCCCACATTACGCTGTTTCAGTTTCAGGTGCTGGTCTTTAAAAACAGACACGTTGGACAACTTCTGAAACATTTACTCGTGTACAAGCAGGTTATTGTGTAACAGATGCATTTGCTTTGGAGGTGATTATTCCAGCTAAGAACAGCAATACAATCTGCTAGTCTCACATATGCTGAATACAAAAAGTGTGAAAGCAAAGGGGAGAAAAAGCTGTGTTTATGAATTTGAAGATAGATCTCGATGCCATGCTGAGTTACGCGCATGTGTTTTTCCCGCTTTGCCGTTACTGCTTTGCGCACAGAGGTGTGTGGAAATTCTTAAATCTTTATGAATCTGGGAAGAGGGTGTGTGTGCGTGCGTGTGTGCGTGTGTGCGTGCGTGTGTGCGTGTGCGTGCGTGTCTCTGTGGAGAGGTGGGACAAATATGAGTGAGAAAGTTTTCATTGCTCACAGTGTAACTGAACACCCTGTGGTGTTGACTGCACACTTCTCACTTCTCCTTATTCTGTGACTGTTCATTTTAATTACAGTTAGATTTTTTTTTTTTTAACTCCAATTAACATAGCTTGGGTCAAAAGGAATAGGGTGGCACACACACACACACACACACACACAAAGCAAATGTGTATTCCATTATATGTATAGATAAATGTCAGAATATGTGTTAAAATGACCATATTTTCTATGATTATTTTTTATTGATTAATTCATTTGATATTGTAGCACATTTTGTTGAAACATGGGTCAGGGCATATTCTAGCGAATTTTCTGATAATTGGCAGTGCTGTATATGACCTTCCATCCACTGTGCTGTTTGTGCGTTACCTGAACAGTCAATGTATTTTTGAAAATATGAAGCTTTTCAGCCCAAGGGACAGATATGCATTATGCAGGCATATTCCCCCTCTCAAAAGAAAGGCACATTTTTTCTTAATATGTGGCAATTTGCCAGATGTCATTGACAAGGTAAGTGTGGATTTCAGTGGTATGATATGCATAGCAAAGGGGAAATTTCAGAACAATGAAACTGTGCTTTCCTTTGGAGTTTTTTCTTTTCTTTTCTGGAAACAAGAAAAGTGTCAAGGTAGTGACAAGTGTGTTTTCCTGTGATGATTTCTACAAACCTGAAGTTTGTTGTGTTTTGTTACTCAGGCAGTTTGACCTAGTTAGGTCTTGAGAACACACTCTCTATACATCAGTTATTCACACAGTGAAAAAAAAATGCATACACCAAATATATTCAGATATTGTGAAGTCCACTGAAAATAAAGATACTACTAGAACAGGACAAATGAAAAAAAAAAAAAAAAACTAAATTAATAGCAAATTCATTTCAGGGCTAAGCTGCTTCTTAGATTTTAGTTATTCCTATCTATCATGATTAAGCTGTATTTTTAAAACAGTATTAAACTTCCAAATGAAATATCTTATAATTACGTGCTCGAGGAATTAATGGAATCATGTTCAGCTCAAGCTATCCTTTTTTAAAAACAAATAAAAAACATTGATATTCTGCCCGTGTGTAGTGAAAAATGAGCCATTTCATTATTAATCAGTTTACAATCTCTTAACACCTGAGCTTGATGAAGCTTTTAGGCAAGACCACCACTAAACCAAACGTTACACATTCTTTCATAAAAAATGTTAAAACTGAATGTAGTTCTTTAATTCAACCTACTTTTGCAATAACACAGAATAAATGCATAGCATAATACATACTGTATTTATGCCACCTCTTCTTTTAAATTCATTGTGGAGAACACAAAGGCAGCAAAGAAAATGCTACATATTATTACCATATGGTTGTGACTTATGTAACATATTATTATGGTATGTTGGAACTGAATGCGTCTTCATTACAACCTCTTGTATCTCGCAAGTTATTGTTGATCTTTCACTCAAAGTAGACAGATCTCAGTTTTGAGGCAATGATTGGTTTGTGTATTTCACATTTTATTGAAAGACTTAATGAAAAATGATCAATCATAAACAAACCCTCCATTGGCGGATGCTTATGAAGGAACAAGGAAACTAGCCGTGGTCTTGTACACAGTGTGTTCATTTCCAGCATTCTCTAACAGACTTGATTTTTGATTCCTATAAACGGTAAAAGATCAGACAAGCCACTCAAACCGAGACACAAGGGACGAACGACACCGGATTTAGCATCATTAGAGACTGTACCATTCGCATTAGCTCAATTTCAACCCGGTGGAGAAGATATTTCAATGCAAAAAGGGAAGGCTCAGAGGAATGGCAGGGGATGTGCTTAAAGATACGTATTTAAAGCCGAGATATGCTTTGTTAAAGATGCATGTCCCTTGGGCTGTCTTTTAGAATAAGTTCCAGGATCTAATGGCATTCGCTCACTAAAGCAACACCTCTTTCACTCAGAAAGCTACAATGGCATAATTGTACTGCAAGGTTTTAGGCCCTGGCATATCTGACATCTGGAAACAGGAGGGGGAAAATCACCGCTGCATATTTTGCTTAAGAAGCCATTCTTGCTGTTTTGTATCTAGGCTATTGTACCGTTT